>NC_068433.1:48311793-49641793 GCF_023373465.1 Oncorhynchus keta
GGATGCTTTTGGTAGGAGCTGTTGAAGTTGATGATGGTTGTACACAATTAGAATATATTATGCCATTAAATCCATTTGCGGGTGTTACCATGTTTCCCTTGGAATGTGTGTGACTCGGAGAGCAGTGTGTACGTTCTGTAGCGGACGTTTTCATCTGCCTTCAGTAGAGTTCTGTTAAATGCACAGCTAAAACTGAGGATCTCCACATCGTCTGTTTAAATTCATGAAAGCTTTCTAGGGTTGTTGAGAGGATAGGGATGTAGAATGGAACAGCTTGGCCAGTCAGACACATGCCGCTACTTATAATTAGAGATTTTTAACAGCACTTAATGAAGTCCCCAGCCACTTTTAAATTAAAAGTAACATTGTTTTGTTTGCTGAAAGGCAGAGAGAGAACAAAAGAATGAGGGGGGGAGAGGTGGAAAGGACATAGAAACAAAGAGGCTGGAAGGAAACAAAGTGACCACCCTCCAGGAGGGGCGGTAATAAGATAAGCTGTACAGCAGCGTGTGTTCAGTCTGCTCACAGATGGCCGTCCTCCTCTCCACCGTCTCTGCCTAGTAGAAAGCGCTCCAACCGCTCCCAGCATTTATCTCCTCCTCACAGCCATGCCACAGGGAGCCGGCGCTGCCTCCCCCCTCTCTGTCCTCCCGCCATCCTCTGGGAGAAGTGGAGTCGTGTCCCCTGCTAGCCCCAGCCAGCTACTCCTCCACCTGGGAAGATAGGTTCTGGATCCCAAGGTGACAAGGACAGGTTCTGGATCCCAAGGTGACAAGGGCAGGTTCTGGATTCCAAGGTGACAAGGACAGGTTCTTGATCCCAAGGTGACAAGGACAGGTTCTGGATCCCAAGGTGACAAGGACAGGTTCTGGATCCCAAGGTGACAAGGACAGGTTCTGGATCCCAAGGTGACAAGGACAGGTTCTTGATCCCAAGGTGACAAGGACAGGTTCTGGATCCCAAGGTGACAAGGACAGGTTCTGGATCCCAAGGAGACAAGGACAGGTTCTGGATCCCAAGGTGACAAGGACAGGTTCTGGATCCCAAGGTGACAAGGACAAGTTCTGGATCCCAAGGAGACAAGAACAGGTTCTGGATCCCAAGGAGACAAGGACAGGTTCTGGATCCCAAGGTGACAAGGACAGATTCTATTGTACTTACTGTAGGACAGTTGTTTAGGTGAATATCCTGTCGCGTCAAGATATTTTAATTGAAAAGACCATGGCTGGAGGACTAAGGCAGGTGTTAAGCAGGTGTCATGTCTCTGACAGTGTGTGGTTCCTGTTACGTCTTTTCAGGAGAAGGTGTCAATTGGTCCTGGCAAGGTGGCAGCAGTACCCACACAGGAGACTCAGTCAAGGGCATTTGACAATAGGGATAGTAATACACACCAGGCTATATCTTCCTATGACTGTTTTTAACTTTGAATAATACACCAATTACTATATGTGTTTTTAGTCCATAAGGAAATATCAGCTTCCTAGAACCAGAAGCAGAACATTACTTGTTGTACCAATGAATGTGAAAGAGGAAATTGGTCACACATCTATTTTTGAGCGCTGATTTTTCTCTCAGATTTCTCCACATTTCAGACATGTGTAATGGGACATTGAGAGAAAAAGAAAGGTATTCACACCATGCAAGATCCTGGGTTGCCATGACGCCCGTCATCCGTGTAGGATAATCGGATTCCCACTATAGCTGCGAAAACACACTCATTCCAGTCTTTCTCGTTGATCCTCGGAACTATACTATTCATTCACCCCAAGGCATTTGACCCCGTGACCCGCTATTTCTATCTGCCCTATCGAGGGAGAGTATCAGTGGGAGGCAGAATGACTACTATGCTACTATGGCAATAGAATGGATGATGAGCTCTGCACACACCAGCTCTCTGTTGTCTTTGACACTATGGTATTATTAGAAGAAGAATGGAATCGAGTGGTAGAATGGGTTAAGGATAGAGACAGAAATATGCCCCGTCGTTTTCTGAATCACGATCCTCTCATGTTGAATTAGATGCTGTCTAGGTTGAAGAAACTCCGATGGGATTTGATCTGATAACGCGCTGCTGGAGTCTTCAGACACGGTTCATGTGGAAGAACAGAGCGAGCGGACACAGCGTTATGTCCGTCTTCCTTATCAATCGTAATAGCTGTTGTATAGTGTCTGTGAAATATCAAAACCCTGAGTGAACAACATAACCACATGTAATACTGTTTCACCAAGCCAGAGGCCAGAAGATTTTCATTTGTTCCATTTCACCCCAGCTCCCACTCATAAGATGTGACACTACTGCTTTTTCAGACCCTTTTAGACAGCAAAATGACCCTGATTTGGTTGAGATTGGAAAAGGCGGGAAGATATTTTGGTCGAAGTGTAGCCAGGCTTCGTCTATTACATCTATCTTCTGCGCCCCAGTATGACAACTATAGATCTTCTCCCCCTGGCCCAAGATAAATGACCTTATTACTGCACAGAGCAATTCAAAATAGGATCATGACAAGCATGGCAAATGCCTTTCCTCTGGAATATACAGACCTGCCAGACAAAGCCTGGGGTATATCGCAGCTCCCCAAGATGACCTTGTCAAACACAAATGAGAGAAAGTGCTGGATACATGAACTATCTGGTCACATCTAAAGTATCATCTAAACTCCATAGTGTTCTATGTGTGTCTATGAATGTCAAACGTTGTCTAGACAGTTCGCTTAAATTAACACTGTAAACCCAGGTCAGTTGGCTGTTGATGACACACTTGTTCAGCTTAAAGGGAAACTTCGGGATTTTGCCAATGAGGACCTTTATCTACTGCCACAGAGTCAGATGAAGTCCTGGATACCATTTGTATGTCTCTGGTTCCATTATGAAGGAAGTTACGAGGTAGTTTCATGTGCCAATGCTAACTACTGTAGTATTAGTGCAATGGCTGGAAGCATTTAGGGAGGGGTTAGTGGGTGTAGTCCATTTACAGGCAGGTTCATTAAATGGGAGTCAGATGAGGATAGGTATTTTAATTGTAATTGTTGGGTTGAAGGGGTTGAACGTTATTCAAGACCACCATGTTTTGTTCTTTAATCAAATGAACTGGAGCCAGCTTTGCATTAATGCAACATAACGATAATAATTATAACAATGATCAAAGATCGTCATTAACACCCATAGAATAACTTCAGGCTGATGATCAGTCCAAGCCTGACCATAGTAATATTCTGAATCCGGTTAAATCCAGTTTCAAACCACTTTCTCTAATCTACAGCAGCACATTCTCCTCTTGTTAACAGCAGTTTATTTGTCTCCTCCCTGTGACAACCCTGGCCAGGTTTAGCCGTTCATCTTTCTGACTCTTTTTTGCCCTTCAGATGAGACCCACTCCTCACTTGGTGTTTATCCTGTTGCGACGAGCAATCCCGTATATGGGAGCGTAATTATAGCCTCAAGCTCATTACCAAAATGCAACGTTAACTATTCATGAAAATCGCAAATGAAATGAAATCAATATATTGGCTCACAGGCTTAGCCTTTTGTTAACAACACTGTCATCTCAGATTTTCAAAAAATGCTTTTCAACCATAGCTACACAAGCATTTGTGTAAGAGTATTGAAAGCTAGCATAGCATTAAGCCTAGCATTCAGCAGGCAACATTTTCACAAAAACAAGAAAAGCATTCAAATAAAATAATTTACCTTTGAAGAATTTCGGATGTTTTCAATGAGGACACTCTCAGTTAGATAGCAAATGTTCAGTTTTTCCAAAAAGATTATTTGTGTAGGAGAAATCGCTCTGTTTTGTTCATCACCTTTGGCTAAGAAAAAAACCCGTATCCGGGAGCGTAATTATAGCCTCAAGCTCATTACCATAACGCAACGTTAACTATTCATGAAAATCGCAAATGAAATTAAATAAATATATTGGCTCACAAGCTTAGCCTTTTGTTAACAACACTGTCATCTCAGATTTTCAAAAAATGCTTTTCAACCATATCTACACAAGCATTTGTATAAGAGTATTGATAGCTAGCATAGCATTAAGCCTAGCATTCAGCAGGCAACATTTTCACAAAAACAAGAAAAGCATTCAAATAAAATAATTTACCTTTGAAGAACTTCAGATGTTTTCAATGAGGAGACTCTCAGTTAGATAGCAAATGTTCAGTTTCTCCAAAAATATTATTTGTGTAGGAGAAATCGTTCCGTTTTGTTCATCACGTTTGGCTGAGAAAAACCCCCGAAAATCCAGTCATTACAACGCAAACTGTTTTCCAAATTAACTCCATAATATTGACAGAAACATTTACATTACATTTACATTTAAGTCATTTAGCAGACGCTCTTATCCAGAGCGACTTACAAATTGGTGCATTCACCTTATGACATCCAGTGGAACAGCCACTTTACAATAGTGCATCTAAATATTTTAAGGGGGGTGAGAAGGATTACATTATCCTATCCTAGGTATTCCTTAAAGAGGTGGGGTTTCAGGTGTCTCCGGAAGGTGGTGATTGACTCCGCTGTCCTGGCGTCGTGAGGGAGTTTGTTCCACCATTGGGGGGCCAGAGCAGCGAACAGTTTTGACTGGGCTGAGCGGGAACTGTACTTCCTCAGTGGTAGGGAGGCGAGCAGGCCAGAGGTGGATGAACGCAGTGCCCTTGTTTGGGTGTAGGGCCTGATCAGAGCCTGGAGGTACTGAGGTGCCGTTCCCCTCACAGCTCCGTAGGCAAGCACCATGGTCTTGTAGCGGATGCGAGCTTCAACTGGAAGTCAGTGGAGAGAGCGGAGGAGCGGGGTGACGTGAGAGAACAGAAACATGGCAAACGTTGTTTAGAATCAATCCTCAAGGTGTTTTTCACATATCTATTCGATGATAAGTCACTCGTGGCAGTTTGGTTTCTCCTCTGTTCAAAATGGAAACATGCACGCACCTGGAGATTACGCAATATTTTCCAATGATATGCCTACAAATACGTCACAATGCTGCAAACACCTTGGGGAAACGACAGAAAGTGTAGGCTCTCTCCTTGCGCATTCACAGCCATATAAGGAGACATTGGAACACAGAGCCTAAAAAATCTGGCTCACTTCCTGTATGAAATTTCATCTTGGTTTCGCCTGTAGCATTAGTTCTGTGGCACTCACAGACAATATCTTTGCAGTTTTGTAAACATCAGAGTGTTTTCTTTCCAAAGCTGTCAATTATATGCATAGTCGAGCATCTTTTCGTGACAAAATATCTTGTTTAAAACGGGAACGTTTTTCATCCAAAAATGAAATACTGCCCCCAGAGGTTCAAGAGGTTATGCAACGTGTCAGCACCTGACATTCAGCGAGCAGCGCTGACTTCAGTATCCCTGGGGTCAGTCTGGGATCTGTCTCTGGGGTCAGTCTGGGATCTGTCTCTGGGGTCAGTCTGGGATCTGTCTCTGGGGTCAGTCTGGGATCTGTCTCTGGGGTCAGTCTGGGATCTGTCTCTGGGGTCAGTCTGGGATCTGTCTCTGGGGTCAGTCTAGGATCTGTCTCCGCTGCACACTGGAAAGTCAGGCAAGGGTCGAACTGAAGCGTATCCCTGTGTGTTGAGTTATGGGGCCAATCAGGAGGGATATTTACAGAGGACTCAGCAGACATCTGGAGGGAGATGAATGCAGACAACCAGGATGGGCGGGGTCCGGTGGGCAGTCAAGGCAGGAGACAGGGGGATTTGATTAGGAGCAATGTGAATGACCTCAATCTGTCAATTTACAGGATGTTGATTTGAGTGATACCTCCTATGCTTGTGCTACTGTGTATCATGACGTGATATACTGTGTATAAATGCACCATTTGATCCACATTGAAGAAGGTAGTAAAAAACGAATACTGCAATAAATTAGTGTCAGTATGATCCAAGTGAGACACACAGTCCTCACTTGCTCCAAAAGCAATTCAGGTATATTCTGGACTCAATAGCATCCCAACTCCACAGTAATAGCTGGATATTACCATCCAGCTGAAAATAGTCCTTCTGTCTTTCCCTTTTTGTCTCTGAATCCGTTGACAAAAGCGTTTCCCCAGTTCAGCAGTCTTTAAAGAGATGTTGAAATACATCTAATATCAATGAGGCTGGGAAGAGGTGATCATCTCCCTCCCTCCCTCCCTCCCTCCCTCCCTCCCTCCCTCCCTCCCCTCCCTCCCTCCCTCCTCCCTCCCTCCCCCTCCCCCCTCCCTCCCTCCCTCGTTTGTTAAATGGCCTGGCCTCCTGGCAATAAACACCTATTTGGATGCATATTTGCGCGAGCCACTCCTGATAACACTCCTGATAACACTCCTGATAACACTCCTGATAACACTCCTGATAACACTCCTGATAACACTCCGATAACACTCCTGAAGCCGTCAGAATGGAATTTTCCACAGCGGGCATAGTTTAACTAAACAGAGTTGCATTCTGGTTAGTAATCGGTATTCTGCAAGCTTTTTGGACACTTTTACCTTTGTGACAGGAGCCATTACATGTCTGGGTATTGTGTGACTGATCGCTTTCCCCCATCCAGTTTCAACCCAGCAGCAGTTTGGGGTTGTAGTGATCTCAGAGAGGGAGTAGTAGTTAGCTGTGACAGGAAGGCCATTTGAAAGCATGGCTGATTTTCCTCCATACTCCCACTTGGGCTGACTAACAGCTTGTTCAGTCAAGGGTTATGAGCCGCAGATGGTTTGAGACAATAAACACAATCAAATATGGGGGTGGAGTTTTTAGAGGCACTATGCCTGAAGCCCTGTCTTCATAGCGATGCACTGACTTCTCAGCGTAACTTCTCATCATACAACTCGTATCTTAATTATTCCTTCTCTTCCTATCTGTTCCTTCTTCATTATTTTCCCCATCGCTTTATTCCTTAGAGAGTGCATTATCTATGTAACGTTGATTGTTTGTGCCCTCAAGCACTTTAACAGCTCTAGATGACAAATAGCATTATTATTGAACATAAATTACAATTACGTATGCATTTCACCTTTAGCTTTGCGCCTTGTTTAATATTACCGTGTCTTCTCATGAAATATGGACTTTGACACGAGCGTTTACAGTTGCCTTTTTTATGTTTTTTTATGAGGAATAGTGTCAGGAACACACTGAGGTGTTGTTGACAGCCTCAGTGTGTTTTATTAAAGATCCATAGTACATTTCCACTGAGGACATTTGCATCATAATTCCCCTGATCAATTCACTCTGACAAAAGGGTAAACTACAGTAACTTACTGTAATTTCTAACCCTCCATCCTGATCATGAACAATCCAACCAATGACATCTGGGCCCTGCCCCTGAACATGTAATGGGTTCAATCAATCAGCTATTGAGGAGCTACAGAGGAGCAATGCTTAGCAACAGCTCAGAGTCTAACAGTGGGGTGCAGCCTCTCTCCTCCATGAGTGAATCACCTCTAAACCATTTCACAGTAATCATGATTGATTTTGTTTACCCCCTTCACCAATCAACATAGAGAATGGCACCTGTAATTGCAGAGGACAGTATTCCAGAGTTGGCAGAAAGAAAGAAAGAAACTCTAGTGCCTTTTCTCCAAGAGGTCAGCGACATTTTACATAAGAAGAAACTATATTCTATCTAATAGCACGTATCTGATTGGCCTAATAGTCTTCTTTAACCACCATGTTTGCAGTGTTGGTTCTAATATTACAGTGCATGCATACACACACACACACACACACACACACACACACACACACACACACACACACACACACACACACACACACACACACACACACACACACACACACACACACACACACACACACACACACACACACACACACAGACACAGACACAGACAGACAGACAGACAGACAGACAGACAGACGTCAGCTCAGACAGAGAGACAGACAGAAGTCAGCTCAGAAATAAGTCACATCATTCCATTCTTTAAGCAAACTGAATCACACTGAACCTTATCACAACGATCACAACGAAACCTTATCGTTCCTGTATCGGAGCCCAAGTATCTAGATCAGTATTGAATCATCTCCTGGAGCCCAGTCACAATGGTCAAGCTTCGCTTAAGGTCAATTGGAAATCTTATGTTCCTAGAGGATGTCGAAAGAGGGAGTGTTTCCCCTTTATCATCTCTGTTGTCTCCATGGTGCTCCTTTTTTCTTGCCCTCGTCACTCATCTCCTATAGGAAAAGAGAGGGAAAACAAAATCAATCGGCTCATCTTTCATTTTGTGCATTGAGACAAAGGTTTTGTAAAGTCACCTGATTAGCTATTGTGAAGGTATCTCCGTCTCAGTACCACATTTCCAATTTGACTTAATCACATTCTTCCCATGCCATCTCTTTCCCAGACTCAATAAAACAAATGGGGATGTTTCAATTTATATTGCAATTGGAAGTCTTTGCTACTTTTTGACTGCTATTATTACAAAGCCATAATGCAGAGGTGTCCACGGACACAGGTGTTAAAGGTTGAATAGAATATTGTAATAGAATATTGCAGCACATTTTAATTGACTGTGTGTACAGTGCCTTCGGAAAGTATTCTGAACCCTTGACTTCTTCCACATTTTGTTAGGTTACATACAGCCTTATTCTAAAATGCATATTTAAAAAAAATCATCATCAATCTACACACAATACCCCATCCTGACTAGTCTCCCAGTCCTTGCCGCTGACAAACATCCCCACAGCATGATGGTGCCAGTTCAATCTTTGTTTTCAGACCAGAGAATCTTGTTTCTCTCGTGGTCTAAGATTCTTTAGGTGCCTATTGGCAAACTCCAAGTGGGCTTTCATGTGCCTTTTACTGGGGAGTGGCTTCCATCTGGCCACTCTATCATAAAGGCCTGATTGGTGGAGTGCTGCAGAGATGGTTGTCCTTCTGGAAGGTTCTCCCATCTCCACAGAGGAAATCTGGAGCTCTGTCAGAGTGACCATCGGGTTCTCTTGGTCACCTCCCTGACCAAGTCCCTTCTCCCCGAATTGCTAAGTTTGGCCGGGCAGCCAGCTCTAGGAAGTGTCCTGGTGATTCCAAAATTCTTCCATTTAAGAATGATGGAGGCCACTTTGTTCTTGGGGACCTGCAATGCTGCAGACACAATCCTGTCTCGGAGCTCTGCGGACAATTATTTTGACCTCATGGCTTGGTTTTTGCTGTGACATATACTGTCAACTGTGGGCCCTTATATAGACAGGTGTGTGCCTTTCCAAATCATGTCCAATCAATTGAATTTACCCCAGGTGGGCTCCAATCAAGTTGTAGAAACATCTCAAGCATGATCGATGGAAACAGGATGCACTTGGCAAAATGTCCAGTCTCGTATTTATTTGTAAAAAATTCTAAAACCTATTTTTGCTTTGTCATTATGGGGTATTGTGTGTAGATTACTGAGGCCATTTTTTATTGAATCCATTTTAGAATAAGGCCGTAACGTAACAAAATGTGGGTTGAAAAAAGGGGTCTGACTACTTTCCGAAGGTAATGTATGTACTGACTATTTACTGTCATAGAATAATGAGGTGATTTTGGTCAGGGACACTCTGGGGTCACATATAGATGTGTTTACTAACATTACAAGGAGTACAGTGCCTTCCCCAAAATGAACTGAGTAGCAGAAAGACTACTGTGTGTGATGAGTGATAGCACCACTGTACAGCTTTCTCTGCATGGTCTGTCTCAGTGAAGACAGAGGACTATTTGCCTTTGCACATAAGCCTCCCTGGAACTATGCATACAGTCTCCGGGGGACCAGATAAAACAAAGCACAGGGGGGAAACCCTGAGCACTCTGCCCCAGGGCTCTCTGTTTCTGTCACTCCATCTCTCTGTCTCTCGCTCTCGTTTTCTCTCTTTCTGTCACTCCTTCTCCCTTGTCTCTCTCTCTCGTGTTCTCTCTCTCTCTCTCTCTCTCTCTCGTTTTCTCTCTCTTTCTATCACTCTTTCTCTCTTGCTGTATCTCTCTCTCTCTCTTGTTTCTTTCTTCTCTTTCTATCACCTCTCTCTCTCTCTCTCTCTCTCTCTCTCTCTCTCTCTCTCTCTCTCTCTCTCTCTCTCTCTCTCCCCCCCCTCTTTCTCGTTCTCCTTTCTCTCTCCCTCACCAAACCTCAAACGGAGCCCAGTAATAGACCAATTTCAGCTCTGCCTGGAGCAAACCAATCCCGTTATTCATGTATCCGGGCCTTTTCCCACACAGTGAGTTTGCCCCCTTCACACTGAGACGAGTGGGAAGACGCCTCCCTTGTGGGGCGCAATGAACGCCCATGAGCCATGGGGTGGCCGGGAAGGGGAACATTCCCCACTACCACAATACAAATTGTTGTAGGCTGTTTGCAGGGGTGGACTGGGACAAAAATTAATTCAGCCCTGGCATTTCAGTCACACCAGCCCACATCACCACTACTTACACACACACACAAGCAGTGATGCTACTGACACATAATGTAAGCAACTATAGTACAACTTTTACTGTACCAGTAACCGGTGGAACATCGTCCTTATTTTTTAACCAGCTCTTTCCAGCTCATGTTTAAGACAAATGCAACATGTAAAAACAACACTGGAGATACAACTCAACAATATAACTGTGCCTCTGTTGCCTCCCTGCTGTGCAGTCTGTCTCTGCTTCTCTGTCACTTTGTCTGTCTGTCTGTCTGTGATTCTTCTTGTTCTCCTTTGTTGTCACCCTGACTTTGCTTCTGCTTGTGCCCATCTGTCTTCACTCTGAATGTCTACCTGTGTCTGTCACTCTGTCTGTCACTCCTAAGTGTTAATTGCTATTACATATACAGTAGAGTCAACATTTTAAGGAACTGGCAGGATATCTGTGTCTCTCTGTTTTCTTCCTATCTCCACTACACTCCCCTCTGAGCTGTCTCTGCTAAGCCCAGCTTCCTTTCCCTCAGCACTGGTACCAGAAGACCAGGGGACCACAGCCTGTACTGGGCCAGGCAACATCTCAGATGTGAATGAATAAACACATTTATTAGAAGAAGGAAGATTACTGAATAAATGCCTAAAAGATAACACCTGCTCATAATACCTTAAGAAAGTACTTATACTGCATATATAATTGCCTGGCTATCATGCCCCCCCATCCCAAGGGTTAATTACTATGACATATACAGTATTCATATAGAGCCAAAATATCAATAAACGTCTCTCTCTCTCTCTCTCTCTCCCTCTCTCTCTCTCTCTATCTCTCTCTCTCTCTCCCTCTCTCTCTCTCTCTCTCTCTCTCTCTCTAAGGCATTTAATCACTACTCCCACATTTGTAAATGTTAGTAAGCTAGTTATTCACACACGTATATATATTTCCTTAAACATCCTGTGTTGTGTGCTTGTTCTTTTACCAGGAACAGCAGGAATGCACACCATATTTTTGTGAGAAATTACACTGGTACCTCAAAACATTTCTGAAGTATTTATAGAGTATAAATAGCACTCACTTTCCATTAGGGACTGCAGAAAGACTTTACTAATGATTAGTAAATGGTTTATTGATGTGGGAGTAAGAATTCTTAATCAAGGCAACACACACTTTTTAAATGCCTTATTACGGCCCCTTAAAATAAAATGTTACCGATCCTCGTTGTGAATGAATAAACACAAATATTAGACAGATAAGAACATCCTTGAATAAATGCCTTATAGATGACCATTGGCTTATATAATACCTTTATGACTAATTAACTACATATTTCAAACGAGTGCATTTCAAGTGTTCCCCCCTGCCCACTTTAGATAAGTGTTTCAATATTAGGCTACATGTACTCCGTTAAATAGAAGAAAACAGAGAAGGAGAGAGAGAGAGAGAGAGAGAGAGAGAGACTGCCAGTTCCTTAATGGTTAGGCTGTAACCAATGGCTATATTAAGGAACTGGCAGTCTCTCTCTCTCTCTCTCTCTCCCTCCTTCTCTGTTTTCTTCTATTGAATTAAATATACAAACTTCTGTGTTTGTCAAAGAACGATGCCGGGACTAGTTTATGTGGATGCGGATACATTTCCTGCGACGTGTTTCGTTTGACAGTGCCACTTGCGTATGCTTGTCTCTTTCTGCCAAGAAGTGACGGGCCTATCAGTGAATGAAATAAGCAGGAGATATAACCTGACACCGGTGTCACTTGTTACTACAGCTCATAAACTCATTCGCTGGGCTGAGATTCAGAAATGAATAAACATTGATTAAACAATTAAACTACACAGTCGCCGAATTGACCTTCATGGTAACAGACCAGTGGTTCCCAACCAGGGGCACTAGGACCTCGGGAGTACAGTACCTGGCCTATCCACAGGGGGTACTTGAGAAGCCTCATGAGACCGTAGGTGTACTGGTAAAATGCAAATGAGGGGGTACCGGGCAGAGCAAAATTCAGTTAGTGGTAGAGTAACTGAAAAACGTTAGGAACCACTGTAATGCATGGTGACTTGTGTTTAGTAAAAAGCACTGTATAAATGTGTGGTAGATGGCTATTGCCTTACCAATGGGTTATAAAAGCCAATCTAATAGCGTAAAAGTCATTTAAAAAAACAGGCTCATGTGCTGCAGATGTTTCCATGATATGTTTCTGTATTCATATCAATGTGTTGTTATCCATTTGGAACAGCCCACCATGATCAAATATGGTCTGGTCCGCCGGTATTTGCCAGAATTGCTAGATGGCCAATCCGCCCATGTTTGTACACCTGCCCTCCTGTGTCCAACTGGCCGTATGTGTCCTGTGAAGTGGAACATGACCATGGGCAGGTTGCAGAGTAGTGTGAACTCCCCTGGGTCTGGGTGAGACTGGGAGTGTATTCTGTCTGACTGTCGTCAGCGGGTGTCCTGTCTGTCTGTGTGATGTGATTTGACCATAACTGGATACGACCAAAGCCGGGGCTCCAAAGAGTCTAAATGGGATTCTATTAAATCCAAAATGGCCCGCTGTGGATAAATGGCCCCCCTCCCACCCACTGTTTACCATAGAGGGGCATTATCGTAGCAGTCCATCCTGCCTCACATTGTCATATCCAATTATTCAGATTACTGAATGGCACTAAGGCGTGCTTAATTAATTAAAAGGCTAATTTAAATTTCCCACTGTCTGGCTTGGTGGGAGACATTTAGAAATATCAGAGTGGAAAGCTGCTAACGTGCAGACTGTTAAAAGAGAGAGAGAGAGAGGTGGTTAAGCCTCCTTTTCTTATGATTAATTTGTTTAGCGTTAGTGTGCGGACCTATTCAGAAGAGTGACACGTTGAAAACACTTAACATTCATTCACAACCGGGTGGGTTGCCAATGGACATTCATTCCATATCAGGTTTGAGTCTCCTCATCTGGCCCTGCTCTACTGTGCATGGGGTTGCCAGGTGTGGAGGTAAATGCTGAGAGCCTGGGGAGGTTAACAGCATCAGTGTGGGAGACTAAAGTCACTGGGGTTTTCTGCTTGTGGTACTGCCCACCCCAGACATGCTGTCCCCCATAAGGGGTGAGTAACTGTCCCCCTAATTGCCCTGTGAGACGTCTCTCACCATCGTGACCCCATCCCCTTGCTCAGTTTCAGACCCTGTGATGTTGCCACCGATCTCCATCCACTGTGTCAGACCTCGTGATGTGGCCCCCAACCATGAACAAAATGCAATGCTTCTATTTCTCATCTCTTTCCTTCTCCTCCCTTCCCAAAGAAGGGAGCATAAGCAACATTAGTCAGCTCTCATCAGGCATACACTCTTCGAAAAAAAGAGTTCCGAAAGGGTTCTTTGCGGAGGGACAGGGTTCTACCAAGAACGTTTTGCTCTGAAGAACCCTTTTTGGAAGACAAGCGTTCTTTGTAAGGTTAAGGGTTCTACCTAGAACCTTTAATATCATAAGGACCGTTTTTGGAAGACAGGGTCCTTAGATGATTCTTTGGAACGCAATAACGATTCCGCATAGAACCATATGTAATATTTCCCAGCATGCTCTATTGCATTTTCAGAATTGAGATTTTCAGATTTTCAGAATTGTTTGTTTTACTGTAATATTTGTGTTTTTGCAAGTACATTGATTGGTTGATTTGATTTGATGTTACAGAAAGATAAATAACATACAGTTTTCTAAACTAATCTAATCTGTTAGTATTTTGTATTTATTGCACCCGTTACTGAGATGGTTGTTCCAGTTTAGATGATAAAATGATTATTACCTAGAACCCTTCATTAGTTATGACCATATACAGGGGCTTCTTTGAAGAACCCTGTATAGAGGGAACCCTCTGCAAAGGATTCTACCTAGCATCAAAAAAGAGTTCCCCTATGGCGACAATCTGAAGAACCCTGTATGGTTCTACATAGCCATTTTTATTTCTAGGAGTGTAGTATTAGTCATCATGAAGGCCTTCGTTGCCAAACAGACGTTCTGCATCCGTATTTGCGAACGCTTGATTCGACACCTACTGTATGCTTGTACTTAAGTCTTGATAGAGCTGCTCATCACGGCGGACTGAAGCAGCACATCAGGAAGCATACCACTGAATCATAAGCGGCCATGACAAAGTGGCTTATCGGAGAGGAGTATAGGAGCCCTCTTAGAATGAAGACATCCAGTAAAAGTGGATGTGTTGGAGCCTAGGTTTGAGCCACTGTGGCATACTGTCGCTGTAGGGATCAGTTGAGTAAGCCGAGGGACGATTTTTGCGCGGATGGTTGGCAGGCGGGAATATAATTACATTTCATTTGTAGACAGCAAGAAGCAAAACACATAATATTAGACTAAAACATCATTTCAAACCTTGCGTAAGGGAAACGCTTGAGCTTGAAAAACCCAGCAGAGTTGCAGTTCTTGGCATAAACCGGTGCACCTGGCACCTATCACCATACCCCGTACAAAGGCACTTGAACATGTTCTCTTGCCCATTCCTTCTCTGAATGGCAAACCTACACAACCCATGTCTCAATTCTCTCAAGGCTTAGCAATATGTATTTAACCTGTCTCCTCCCCTTCTACACTGATTGATGAACGAGAAATAAAGGCCTTTCACTGTACTTGTGCATGTGACATTCAAAAACTTGAAAGTTGATTGAAGTGGATGTAACGTGTGACATCAATAAGGGGTCATAGCTTTTACCTGATCAGCCTATGCCAAATCACATTTTTCAAATCAAATTTTATTAGTCACATGCGCCGAAAAAGAACCGGTGTAGTAGACCTGCTTACTTACAAGCCCCTAACCAACAATGCAGTTCAAAGAAATACGGATAAGAATAAGAAATAAAAGTGTGCGGGGGCACCGGTTAGTTAAGGTAATATGTACATGTAGTTAGAGTTATTAAAGTGACTATGCATAGATGATAACAACAGAGAGTAGCAGCGGTGTAAAAGAGGGGGGGGTCAATGCATGTAGTCTGGGTAGCCATTAGACTAGATGTACAGGAGTCTTATGGCTTGGGGGTAGAAGCTGTTAGAAACCTCTTGGACCTAGACATGGCGGTCCGGTATTGCTTGCCGTGGGGTAGCAGAGAGAACCTTCTATGACTAGGGTGTCTTTGACATTTTATAGGGCCTTCCTCTGACACCGCCTGGTATAGAGGTCCTGGATGGCAGGAAGCTTGGCCCCAGTGATGTACTGGGCCGTTCGCACTACCCTCTGTGGTGCCTTGTCATGGAAAGAGCAGGTGTTCATAATGTTTTGCAAACTCAGTGTACATTGGTATACCATTGATAATGCCTAACTCTACTTCTCTCAAAAACACAGCCTGAACATATCGCTTCCAAGTGATGCTGCAGTCTACCACAGCTATCGATGCGCTACAGCCTTAGCTATGCCGGCATTGATGCTGCTCCACCACTGGCTCTGTCACAGCCAAAGCCTGTCATTAACAGTGTTGAGGCACGGGTGGGAGCGTTGCCTCTGTGTTGTGCCTGAGGTGCCACAGAAGCAGATGTCAAGGTTTGGAACTGTATTCCCTCTCCCAGGGTCTGGCGTTAATGTAATCATGATTATGATCCTGACACCAATTAATAGGACCTGTGTCAGGGCCAGTCAAGTAACTGCAGTGAGGTGAGCGGTGGGGTGGGGTGAGGGGGACAGTGGGGCTGAGGAGGGCTGTGTTGTTAAAGGGGAAGTGGGGTGAGGTGAGCGGTGGGGTGGGGTGAGGGGGACAGTGGGGCTGAGGAGGGCTGTGTTGTTAAAGGGGAGGTGGGGTGAGGTGAGCGGTGGGGTGGGGTGAGGGGGACAGTGGGGCTGAGGAGGGCTGTGTTGTTAAAGGGGAGGTGGGGTGAGGTGAGCGGTGGGGTGGGGTGAGGGGGAAAGTGGGGCTGAGGAGGGCTGTGTTGTTAAAGGGGAGGTGGGGTGAGGTGAGCGGTGGGGTGAGGGGGAAAGTGGGGCTGAGGAGGGCTGTGTTGTTAAAGGGGAGGTGGGGTGAGGTGAGCGGTGGGGTGGGGTGAGGGAGAAAGTGGGGCTGAGGAGGGCTGTGTTGTTAAAGGGGAGGTGGGGTGAGGTGAGCGGTGGGGTGGGGTGAGGGGGAAAGTGGGGCTGAGGAGGGCTGTGTTGTTAAAGGGGAGGTGGGGTGAGGTGAGCGGTGGGGTGGGGTGGGGTGAGGGGGACAGTGAGGTGAGGGGGACAGTGGGGTGAGGGGGAATGGTTGGGTGAGGATGACGGTGGGGGGGGTGACGCTGGGTGAGGGGGCAGTGGGGTGATGGTGAGGTGAGGGGGTGATGGTTTGAGATGGGCGGTAGGGTGACTGTGGGCGGTGGGGTGAGAGGGGTGAGGGGGACGGTGGGCGGGGGGCCAGTTGGGTGAGGGGGAGGGTGAGGTGACTTTGATGCTAATTTACCCTGATTTAGACCTGGACACCTCCCAGGATGCAACAACTTGATTACTCACAACTGTTGTTGTAGTTGGAAGGGAAAGAAAAAGAGAGGGGGGAGCTGGGTGAGAGAGAGAGACTGAGAGAGGGGTAGAGCGGTAGAGGGAGCTGGTTGGGAGAGAAAGAGAAAGATACAGAGAGAGGATAGAGGGAGCTGGATGGGAGAGAAAGAGAAAGATACAGAGAGAGGATAGAGGGAGCTGGATGGGAGAGAAAGAGAAAGATACAGAGAGAGGATAGAGGGAGCTGGATGGGAGAGAAAGAGAAAGATACAGAGAGAGGATAGAGGGAGCTGGATGGGAGAGAAAGAGAAAGATACAGAGAGAGGATAGAGGGAGCTGGATGGGAGAGAAAGAGAAAGATACAGAGAGAGTATAGCGGGAGCTGGATGGGAGAGAAAGAGAAAGATACAGAGAGAGGATAGAGGGAGCTGGATGGGAGAGAAAGAGAGAGGGTGAGCTGGAAGAGAGAGAAAGAGAAAGATACAGAGAGAGGATAGAGGGAGCTGGAAGGGAGAGAAAGAGAAAGATACAGAGAGAGGATAGAGGGAGCGGGATGGGAGAGAAAGAAAAAGATACATAGAGAGTATAGAGGGAGCTGGATGGGAGAGAAAGAGAGAGGGTGAGCTGGAAGAGAGAGAAAGAGAAAGATACAGAGAGAGGATAGAGGGAGCTGGAAGGGAGAGAAAGAGAAAGATACAGAGAGAGGATAGAGGGAGCTGGAAGGGAGAGAAAGATAAAGAGAAAGAGAGAGGGGTAGAAGGGTAGAGGGAGCTGGAAGAGAGAGAAAGAGAGAGGGGGAGCTGGAAGAGAGAGAAAGAGAGAGGGGGAGCTGGAAGAGAGAGAAAGAGAAAGATACAGAGAGAGGATAGAGGGAGCTGGATGGGAGAGAAAGAGAAAGATACAGAGAGAGGGGTAAAGGGAGCTGGATGGGAGAGAAAGAGAGGGGGGGAGCTGGAAGAGAGAGAAAGAGAAAGATACAGAGAGAGGGATAGAGGGAGCTGGAAGGGAGAAAGTGAACGAGGGAGTTGTAAGAGTGGGAGAGAGCTGTTACAGCTTATTCAGACATGCAGCCAGGAGAGGATAGAAGACATCACTTAATATGTTCTTTCGCTGTCCGTTCAGATCAGGGAAGAAGAGGATCTGAGCCAAATCATATTCATCATGGTGTTATAGACCAGACTAGACTATACCATCTACCTGTCTGTATGGCGAGGCTCACTGCACTGTCCCACTTTGAAACTCATCAACCAAACCCATCTTGGTTCTTACATCTCTATCTCGCCATTACAATGTGGAGTAAGCTTTTCAACAGCCATTTCAACCCAAGTCCCCGCTGTGCCTACCCTCTGGGCACACGCTGGTTGAATCAACATTGTTTCCACGTCATTTCCATGAAATGACGCTAAACCAACGTGGAATAGACGTTGATTTGACGTCTGTGCCCAGTGTGTACAGCCCACTGTTTGATCTGACAATCTGATGGTAATATTTTGTGTTGGTAGTAGTAGCGGTAACTTGAATACCTTTCGATGCTTTCAAGGGTGAAAGTAGGTTCCATTGGTTCCCGGTAGAGGCCCGCGTGCCGAATCATAGAATTACACATAGAACCCCTATTAATTCAAATGGATCTCTGTGTGCCTAGACCTTGAAGATGTGTCATCTAACTTGTAAAATATATTACCTTTATCATCTGATTGTCATTCACTTCAAAGGTCTAGGCTACCCGTTCACATTCATCCACTCGCAACATTTAGTATTTAGCCTCCAAACAGGCGGGAAAAGAGACAGAATTTATGCATCCTCTGCTGTCGGTGTTCGCCACTCATTTCTGCATTGGCAAAATGTCAGTGTTCTTGTTTTACCACATGGCATTTTGGAGCGTAGGCTATACCACCTGTTTTCATGTCCATTTGCAAATTGTTCATGCCTCTGACATGCGGTAATGATAAATAATTGTGTAAAAGCCTACAGTTTTATTGAAATTTTGTTTGAATTATTATGATAGGTTCATGTTCCACAGGTACGGTTTATCCCCACTATTTATTTTCCCAGGACGCCATACAGGACCGACTTACTTTCACCCCTGATGCTTTCTACTTTGGTTGTGTTGAGTATCTATGGAAAGTACTGTGTACTGCTTCTTTTTGTCACAGACACCATGTCAAATATTTCCCCTCGCTCTCTATCTCTCTTTATCTCTCTCTCTCTCTATCTCTCTCTCTGTCTCCCTCTTTCTGTCTCCCTCTCTCTCCTCCTCCGGAGATTTGTCTAACCTCAGGGCTGCAGTGATAACAGCAGTTCGCTTTGCAAATGAGAAAAACCTCCCCCATATGAGAGCATCTAAACTCATATTAATGCAGTGTCAGAGACGCCTGATGGTGCCCGATAAGCAGCTGAACGATTGTCGCTCTCCGCGCTACTTTATTTCAATGTCACCCACAATGTTATCTACCCAGCCGCTGCCACACACTGTGAGTTTAGAGCTGCACAGTAATGCTCCCATCGGGTGGTGATGCCCCAGCACTCTGGGAAAAAACACCTTCTTACTGGCATCTGTGTCATCTACTGCAGAATGGCCACACTGTGAGTTTAGAGTTACACAGTGTTGCACCCATCGGGTTACGATGCCACAGCACTCAGGGAAAGCAGACCTTCTTACCGGCATCTGTGTCATCTACAAGTACTACGGTATGGCAAATATCTCTTACCTCTGGAGTCAGGGTGTTCTGAAAACATCAGTGCCCCTGCTTGGAAAGAAAGTTATGAACATGGGAATAAAATGCAATAGCATGATGAGTCTGTGGATTTACTGTGGATGATGAGGGTGTTTGTAAACATCATACAGCATGTTAAATCCTCAGTATACAGTAGGATAAACATCACGTAACATCATATAGAATGTTAGATCCTCAGTATACAGTAGGATAACATCATGTAACATCATACAGCATGTTAAATCCTCAGTATACAGTAGGATAAACATCATGTAACATCATATAGAATGTTAGATCCTCAGTATACAGTAGGATAACATCATGTAACATCATACAGCATGTTAAATCCTCAGTATACAGTAGAATAAACATCATGTAACATCATATAGAATGTTAGATCCTCAGTATACAGTAGGATAAACATCACGTAACATCATATAGAATGTTATATCCTCAGTATACAGTAGGATAAACATCATGTAACATCATATAGAATGTTAGATCCTCAGTATACAGTAGGATAAACATCACGTAACATCATATAGAATGTTAGATCCTCAGTATACAGTAGGATAAACATCACGTAACATCATATAGAATGTTAGATCCTCAGTATACAGTAGGATAAACATCACATAACATCATATAGAATGTTAGATCCTCAGTATACAGTAGGATAAACATCACGTAACATCATATAGAATGTTAGATCCTCAGTATACAGTAGGATAAACATCACGTAACATCATATAGAATGTTGGATCCTCAGTATGTTGGGATATTGAGAGAAAGAGACTGGGAGATTGAGAGAAAGAGACCGGGAGATTGAGAGAAAGGGGGGTGGAGATTGAGAGACAGGGAGAGGGAGATTGAGAGAAAGAGACTGGGAGATAGAGAGAAAGAGAGATGGTTGGTTGAGAGAAAGAGACAGGGAGATTGAGAGAAAGAGACAGGGAGATTGAGAGAAAGAGACCGGGAGATTGAGAGAAAGAGAGATGGGGATTGAGAGAAAGGGAGAGGGAGATTGAGAGAAAGAGACAGGGAGATTGAGAGAAAGAGACCGGGAGATTGAGAGAAAGAGAGATGGGGATTGAGAGAAAGGGAGAGGGAGATTGAGAGAAAGAGACCGGGAGATAGAGAGAAAGAGAGATGGTTGGTTGAGAGAAAGAGACAGGGAGATTGTGAGAAAGAGACAGGGAGATTGAAAGAAAGAGACAGGGAGATTGAGAGAAAGAGACTGGGAGATTGAGAGCAAGAGACTGGGAGATTGAGAGAAAGAGACCGGGAGATTGAGAGCAAGAGACTGGGAGATTGAGAGAAAGAGACAGGGAGATTGAGAGAAAGAGAAAGGGAGATTGAGAGAAAGAGACAGGGAGATTGAGAGAAAGAGACCGGGAGATTGAGAGAAAGAGACCGGGAGATTGAGAGCAAGAGACCAGGATATTGAGAGCAAGAGACCGGGAGATTGAGAGAAAGAGGCAGGGAGATTGAGAGAAAGAGACATGGAGATTGAGAGAAAGCGACCGGGAGATTGAGAGCAAGAGACCGGGAGATTGAGAGAAAGAGACAGGGAGATTGAGAGAAAGAGACCGGGAAATTGAGAGCAAGAGACCAGGAGACTGAGAGTAAGAGACCGGGAGATTGAGAGAAAGAGGCAGGGAGATTGAGAGAAAGAGACAGGGAGATTGAGAGCAAGAGACCGGGAGATTGAGAGAAAGAGACAGGGAGATTGAGAGAAAGAGACCGGGAGACTGAGAGTAAGAGACCGGGAGATTGAGAGGAAGAGAGAGGGGGATTGAGAGGAAGAGAGAGGGAGATTGAGAGCAAGAGACCGGGAGATTGAGAGAAAGAGACCGGGAGATTGAAAGCAAGAGAACGGGAGATTGAGAGGAAGAGAGAGGGGGATTGAGAGGAAGAGAGAGGGGGATTGAGAGAAAGAGAGAGGGAGATTTAAAGAGAGGGAAAGAGAGGCAGTAGTTAGGGATAGAAAGAGAGGGTAAGGCGAAGACAGATGCAGGTAGAGATTGAGTGAAAGAGTGCCACACCGGCTGATAAGAGGAACATTGAATCCACAGGCAGTCCAGCAGCACACTGCATCACTCCTGACGTGCCCATAAACGTCATAGGACTGGAGAGAGAGCCACCAGAAGGAATGCCAATGACCAATCCAGCCATCTTCCTCTCACCTTCTGTTCCTTTCTTATACCGTACCTTCCCCCATGTCTTTCACCTTCTTTACCTTTCTCTCCCTGTTTCTATTATCTTGTCCCTTTCTCCCCCTTCTCTCCCTCACGCTGCCACTCTCCCTCCTTCCCTCCCTCATCGCTAATCTAACCCATCCTTCATGAGAAAGCCTACCACAAAATGTCAGATCAGTGACACATTTGAGGATCAGATCAGGGTGTTATTTGTCACCACCTAATCATACCCCTTCGCACTGTAGCTCTGTTGATGATGGGTGGACAGGCTGTCAAAGGCATGCACAGTGACAGGACAGCTGTATGACGCTCACAGTTTCCATGGAGGAAATGATGCGGCGCCGTGGAGGAAGTAAGGTGGGGGGAAGTGGGCGGGGGGCATATGTTTGGGAGGTCTGGTGGGGGATAGACGTCAATTCCGAACGGCAGTCCGTCAAGCCAGCCTCTTCATAAGTGCCAATTAGTTTCAGGGACCGTGGGAGGACAGGAAAAAAACAAAGTCCCCCTAAATTTGTATCTAACGGCCTTGGACAGATGATGTTTAGCAACCATGATCAGACACACAGACATGCACATACACACAAACATGCAGGCATACACACACACACACACACACACACACACACACACACACACACACACACACACACACACACACACACACACACACACACACACACACACACACACACACACACACATAGAGATTTGCATGCTCACACACACTGGGCGCACACACAGGCACACGTACAAACAATTACATGTGTGTGTGTACCAAGTGTAGGTAATGCAGAGAGCTTACAGGGGTGTCTGTTTGTGAGCAAAATCAACAGCTCGGATGACATCTCTCTTGAGACGGGACCAAGGAAAATGACAATCAGAGCACTGTCAACAAGTTCTCGCCACTCTCTACAAGTTCTCACAACAAGTTCGCACCACTCTCTACAAGTTCTCACAACAAGTTCTTGCCACTCTCTACAAGTTCTCACAACAAGTTCTCGCCACTCTCTACAAGTTCTCACAACAAGTTCTCGCCACTCTACAAGTTCTCACAACAAGTTCTCGCCACTCTCTACAAGTTCTCACAACAAGTTCTCGCCACTCTCTACAAGTTCTCACAACAAGTTCTCGCCACTCTACAAGTTCTAACAACAAGTTCTCGCCACTCTCTACAAGTTCTCACAACAAGTTCTCGCCACTCTCTACAAGTTCTCACAACAAGTTCTCGCCACTCTCTAGAAGTTCCCACAACAAGTTCTCGCCACTCTCTACAAGTTCTAACAACAAGTTCTCGCCACTCTCTACAAGTTCTCACAACAAGTTCTCGCCACTCTCTACAAGTTCTCACAACAAGTTCTCGCCAGTCTCTACAAGTTCTCACAACAAGTTCTAGCCACTCTCTACAAGTTCTCGCCACTCTCTACAAGTTCTAGCCACTCTCTACAAGTTCTCGCCACTCTCTACAAGTTCTCGCCACTCTCTACAAGTTCTAGCCACTCTCTACAAGTTCTCACAACAAGTTCTCGCCACTCTCTACAAGTTCCCACAACAAGTTCTCGCCACACTCTACAAGTTCTCGCCAGTCTCTACAAGTTCTCACAACAAGTTCTCGCCACACTCTACAAGTTCTCGCCACTCTCTACAAGTTCTCACAACAAGTTCTCGCCACTCTCTACAAGTTCTCACAACAAGTTCTCGCCAGTCTCTACAAGTTCTCACAACAAGTTCTCGCCACTCTCTACAAGTTCTCACAACAAGTTCTCGCCAGTCTCTACAAGTTCTCACAACAAGTTCTAGGCCACTCTCTACAAGTTCTCGCCACTCTCTACAAGTTCTAGCCACTCTCTACAAGTTCTCACCACTCTCTACAAGTTCTCACAACAAGTTCTCGCCACTCTCGACGAGTTCTCACAACAAGTTCTCGCCACTCTCTACAAGTTCTCTCAACAAGTTCTCGCCAGTCTCTACAAGTTCCCATAACAAGTTCTCGCCAGTCTCTACAACTTCTCACAACAAGTTCTCGTCAGTCTCTACAAGTTCTCACAACAAGTTCTCGCCACTCTCTACAAGTTCCCACAACAAGTTCTCGCCAGTCTCTACAAGTTCCCACAACAAGTTCTCGCCACTCTACAAGTACTCACAACAAGTTCTCGCCACTCTCTACAAGTTCTCGCCACTCTCTACAAGTTCTCACAACAAGTTCTCGCCACTCTACAAGTTCTCACAACAAGTTCTCGCCACTCTCTACAAGTTCTCGCCACTCTCTACAAGTTCTAGCCACTCTCTCTACAAGTTCTCACCACTCTCTACAAGTTCTCGCCACTCTCTACAAGTTCTCACAACATGTTCTCGCCACTCTCTACAAGTTCCCACAACAAGTTCTCGCCAGTCTCTACAAGTTCTCGCCAGTCTCTACAATTTCGCCACTCTCTACAAGTTCTCACAACAAGTTCTCGCCACTCTACAAGTTCTCACAACAAGTTCTCGCCACTCTCTACAAGTTCTCGCCACTCTCTACAAGTTCTCGCCACTCTCTACAAGTTCTAGCCACTCTCTACAAGTTCTCACCACTCTCTACAAGTTCTCGCCACTCTCTACAAGTTCTCACAACAAGTTCTCGCCACTCTCTACAAGTTCCTACAACAAGTTCTCGCCAGTCTCTACAAGTTCTCACAACAAGTTCTCGCCAGTCTCTACAAGTTCTCACAAAAAAGTTCTCGCCACTCTCTACAAGTTCTCGCCACTCTCTACAAGTTCTAGCCACTCTCTACAAGTTCTCGCCACTCTCTACAAGTTCTAGCCACTCTCTACAAGCTCTCACCACTCTCTACAAGTTCTCGCCACTCTCTACAAGTTCTCACAACAAGTTCTCGCCACTCTCTACAAGTTCCCACAACAAGTTCTCGCCACACTCTACAAGTTCTCGCCAGTCTCTACAAGTTCTCACAACAAGTTCTCGCCACACTCTACAAGTTCTCGCCACTCTCTACAAGTTCTCACAACAAGTTCTCGCCACTCTCTACAAGTTCTCACAACAAGTTCTCGCCAGTCTCTACAAGTCTCACAACAAGTTCTCGCCACTCTCTACAAGTTCTCACAACAAGTTCTCGCCAGTCTCTACAAGTTCTCACAACAAGTTCTAGGCCACTCTCTACAAGTTCTCGCCACTCTCTACAAGTTCTAGCCACTCTCTACAAGTTCTCACAACAAGTTCTCGCCACTCTCGACGAGTTCTCACAACAAGTTCTCGCCACTCTCTACAAGTTCTCACAACAAGTTCTCGTCACTCTCTACAAGTTCTCTCAACAAGTTCTCGCCAGTCTCTACAAGTTCCCATAACAAGTTCTCGCCAGTCTCTACAACTTCTCACAACAAGTTCTCGTCAGTCTCTACAAGTTCTCACAACAAGTTCTCGCCACTCTCTACAAGTTCCCACAACAAGTTCTCGCCAGTCTCTACAAGTTCCCACAACAAGTTCTCGCCACTCTACAAGTACTCACAACAAGTTCTCGCCACTCTCTACAAGTTCTCGCCACTCTCTACAAGTTCTCACAACAAGTTCTCGCCACTCTACAAGTTCTCACAACAAGTTCTCGCCACTCTCTACAAGTTCTCGCCACTCTCTACAAGTTCTCGCCACTCTCTACAAGTTCTAGCCACTCTCTCTACAAGTTCTCACCACTCTCTACAAGTTCTCGCCACTCTCTACAAGTTCTCACAACATGTTCTCGCCACTCTCTACAAGTTCCCACAACAAGTTCTCGCCAGTCTCTACAAGTTCTCGCCAGTCTCTACAATTTCTCGCCACTCTCTACAAGTTCTCACAACAAGTTCTCGCCACTCTACAAGTTCTCACAACAAGTTCTCGCCACTCTCTACAAGTTCTCGCCACTCTCTACAAGTTCTCGCCACTCTCTACAAGTTCTAGCCACTCTCTACAAGTTCTCACCACTCTCTACAAGTTCTCGCCACTCTCTACAAGTTCCCACAACAAGTTCTCGCCAGTCTCTACAAGTTCCCACAACAAGTTCTCGCCACTCTACAAGTACTCACAACAAGTTCTCGCCACTCTCTACAAGTTCTCGCCACTCTCTACAAGTTCTCACAACAAGTTCTCGCCACTCTACAAGTTCTCACAACAAGTTCTCGCCACTCTCTACAAGTTCTCGCCACTCTCTACAAGTTCTCGCCACTCTCTACAAGTTCTAGCCACTCTCTCTACAAGTTCTCACCACTCTCTACAAGTTCTCGCCACTCTCTACAAGTTCTCACAACATGTTCTCGCCACTCTCTACAAGTTCCCACAACAAGTTCTCGCCAGTCTCTACAAGTTCTCGCCAGTCTCTACAATTTCTCGCCACTCTCTACAAGTTCTCACAACAAGTTCTCGCCACTCTACAAGTTCTCACAACAAGTTCTCGCCACTCTCTACAAGTTCTCGCCACTCTCTACAAGTTCTCGCCACTCTCTACAAGTTCTAGCCACTCTCTACAAGTTCTCACCACTCTCTACAAGTTCTCGCCACTCTCTACAAGTTCTCACAACAAGTTCTCGCCACTCTCTACAAGTTCCTACAACAAGTTCTCGCCAGTCTCTACAAGTTCTCACAAGAAGTTCTCGCCAGTCTCTACAAGTTCTCACAACAAGTTCTCGCCACTCTCTACAAGTTCTCGCCACTCTCTACAAGTTCTCACAACAAGTTCTCGCCACTCTCTAGAAGTTCCCACAACAAATTCTCACCAGTCACTACAAGTTCTCACAACAAGTTCTCGCCACTCTCTACAAGTTCTCACAACAAGTTCTCGCCAGTCTCTACAAGTTCTCACAACAAGTTCTCGCCAGTCTCTACAAGTTCTCACAACAAGTTCTCGCCAGTCTCTACAAGTTCTCACAACAAGTTCTAGGCCACTCTCTACAAGTTCTCGCCACTCTCTACAAGTTCTCACCACTCTCTACAAGTTCTCACAACAAGTTCTCGCCACTCTCGACGAGTTCTCACAACAAGTTCTCGCCACTCTCTACAAGTTCTCACAACAAGTTCTCGTCACTCTCTACAAGTTCTCTCAACAAGTTCTCGCCAGTCTCTACAAGTTCCCATAACAAGTTCTCGCCAGTCTCTACAACTTCTCACAACAAGTTCTCGTCAGTCTCTACAAGTTCTCACAACAAGTTCTCGCCACTCTCTACAAGTTCCCACAACAAGTTCTCGCCAGTCTCTACAAGTTCCCACAACAAGTTCTCGCCACTCTACAAGTACTCACAACAAGTTCTCGCCACTCTCTACAAGTTCTCGCCACTCTCTACAAGTTCTCACAACAAGTTCTCGCCACTCTACAAGTTCTCACAACAAGTTCTCGCCACTCTCTACAAGTTCTCGCCACTCTCTACAAGTTCTCGCCACTCTCTCCACAAGTTCTCACCACTCTCTACAAGTTCTCGCCACTCTCTACAAGTTCTCACAACATGTTCTCGCCACTCTCTACAAGTTCCCACAACAAGTTCTCGCCAGTCTCTACAAGTTCTCGCCAGTCTCTACAATTTCTCGCCACTCTCTACAAGTTCTCACAACAAGTTCTCGCCACTCTACAAGTTCTCACAACAAGTTCTCGCCACTCTCTACAAGTTCTCGCCACTCTCTACAAGTTCTCGCCACTCTCTACAAGTTCTAGCCACTCTCTACAAGTTCTCACCACTCTCTACAAGTTCTCGCCACTCTCTACAAGTTCTCACAACAAGTTCTCGCCACTCTCTACAAGTTCCTACAACAAGTTCTCGCCAGTCTCTACAAGTTCTCACAACAAGTTCTCGCCAGTCTCTACAAGTTCTCACAACAAGTTCTCGCCACTCTCTACAAGTTCTCGCCACTCTCTACAAGTTCTAGCCACTCTCTACAAGTTCTCGCCACTCTCTACAAGTTCTCGCCACTCTCTACAAGTTCTAGCCACTCTCTACAAGCTCTCACCACTCTCTACAAGTTCTCGCCACTCTCTACAAGTTCTCACAACAAGTTCTCGCCACTCTCTACAAGTTCCCACAACAAGTTCTCGCCACACTCTACAAGTTCTCGCCAGTCTCTACAAGTTCTCACAACAAGTTCTCGCCACACTCTACAAGTTCTCGCCACTCTCTACAAGTTCTCACAACAAGTTCTCGCCACTCTCTACAAGTTCTCACAACAAGTTCTCGCCAGTCTCTACAAGTTCTCACAACAAGTTCTCGCCACTCTCTACAAGTTCTCACAACAAGTTCTCGCCAGTCTCTACAAGTTCTCACAACAAGTTCTAGGCCACTCTCTACAAGTTCTCGCCACTCTCTACAAGTTCTAGCCACTCTCTACAAGTTCTCACAACAAGTTCTCGCCACTCTCGACGAGTTCTCACAACAAGTTCTCGCCACTCTCTACAAGTTCTCACAACAAGTTCTCGTCACTCTCTACAAGTTCTCTCAACAAGTTCTCGCCAGTCTCTACAAGTTCCCATAACAAGTTCTCGCCAGTCTCTACAACTTCTCACAACAAGTTCTCGTCAGTCTCTACAAGTTCTCACAACAAGTTCTCGCCACTCTCTACAAGTTCCCACAACAAGTTCTCGCCAGTCTCTACAAGTTCCCACAACAAGTTCTCGCCACTCTACAAGTACTCACAACAAGTTCTCGCCACTCTCTACAAGTTCTCGCCACTCTCTACAAGTTCTCACAACAAGTTCTCGCCACTCTACAAGTTCTCACAACAAGTTCTCGCCACTCTCTACAAGTTCTCGCCACTCTCTACAAGTTCTCGCCACTCTCTACAAGTTCTAGCCACTCTCTCTACAAGTTCTCACCACTCTCTACAAGTTCTCGCCACTCTCTACAAGTTCTCACAACATGTTCTCGCCACTCTCTACAAGTTCCCACAACAAGTTCTCGCCAGTCTCTACAAGTTCTCGCCAGTCTCTACAATTTCTCGCCACTCTCTACAAGTTCTCACAACAAGTTCTCGCCACTCTACAAGTTCTCACAACAAGTTCTCGCCACTCTCTACAAGTTCTCGCCACTCTCTACAAGTTCTCGCCACTCTCTACAAGTTCTAGCCACTCTCTACAAGTTCTCACCACTCTCTACAAGTTCTCGCCACTCTCTACAAGTTCTCACAACAAGTTCTCGCCACTCTCTACAAGTTCCTACAACAAGTTCTCGCCAGTCTCTACAAGTTCTCACAAGAAGTTCTCGCCAGTCTCTACAAGTTCTCACAACAAGTTCTCGCCACTCTCTACAAGTTCTTGCCACTCTCTACAAGTTCTAGCCACTCTCTACAAGTTCTCACCACTCTCTACAAGTTCTCGCCACTCTCTACAAGTTCCCACAACAAGTTCTCGCCACTCTCTACAAGTTCTCACAACAAGTTCTCGCCACTCTCTACAAGTTCTCACAACAAGTTCTCGCCAGTCTCTACAAGTTCTCACAACAAGTTCTCGCCACACTCTACAAGTTCTCGCCACTCTCTACAAGTTCTCACAACAAGTTCTCGCCACTCTCTACAAGTTCTCACAACAAGTTCTCGCCACTCTCTACAAGTTCTCACAACAAGTTCTCGCCACTCTCTACAAGTTCTCACAACAAGTTCTCGCCACTCTCTACAAGTTCTCGCCACTCTCTACAAGTTCTAGCCACTCTCTACAAGTTCTCACCACTCTCTACAAGTTCTCGCCACTCTCTACAAGTTCTCACAACAAGTTCTCGCCACTCTCTACAAGTTCCCACAACAAGTTCTCGCCACTCTCTACAAGTTCTCACAACAAGTTCTCGCCACTTTCTACAAGTTCTCACAACAAGTTCTCGCCAGTCTCTACAAGTTCTCACAACAAGTTCTCGCCACTCTCTACAAGTTCTCACAACAAGTTCTCGCCAGTCTCTACAAGTTCTCACAACAAGTTCTCGCCACTCTCTACAAGTTCTCACAACAAGTTCTCGCCAGTCTCTACAACTTCTCACAACAAGTTCTCGCCAGTCTCTACAAGTTCTCACAACAAGTTCTAGGCCACTCTCTACAAGTTCTCGCCACTCTCTACAAGTTCTAGCCACTCTCTACAAGTTCTCACCACTCTCTACAAGTTCTCACAACAAGTTCTCGCCACTCTCTACAAGTTCTCACAACAAGTTCTCGCCACTCTCTACAAGTTCTCACAACAAGTTCTCGCCACTCTCTACAAGTTCTCACAACAAGTTCTCGCCACTCTCTACAAGTTCTCACAACAAGTTCTCGCCACTCTCTAGAAGTTCCCACAACAAGTTCTCGCCACTCTCTACAAGTTCTAACAACAAGTTCTCGCCACTCTCTACAAGTTCCCACAACAAATTCTCGCCAGTCACTACAAGTTCTCACAACAAGTTCTCGCCACTCTCTACAAGTTCTCACAACAAGTTCTCGCCAGTCTCTACAAGTTCTCACAACAAGTTCTCGCCACTCTCTACAAGTTCTCGCCACTCTCTACAAGTTCTAGCCACTCTCTACAAGTTCTCGCCACTCTCTACAAGTTCTAGCCACTCTACAAGTTCTCACCACTCTCTACAAGTTCTCGCCACTCTCTACAAGTTCTCACAACAAGTTCTCGCCACTCTCTACAAGTTCCCACAACAAGTTCTCGCCACACTCTACAAGTTCTCGCCAGTCTCTACAAGTTCTCACAACAAGTTCTCGCCACACTCTACAAGTTCTCGCCACTCTCTACAAGTTCTTACAACAAGTTCACGCCACTCTCTACAAGTTCCCACAACAAGTTCTCGCCACACTCTACAAGTTCTCGCCACTCTCTACAAGTTCTCACAACAAGTTCTCGCCACACTCTACAAGTTCTCGCCACTCTCTACAAGTTCTCACAACAAGTTCTCGCCACTTTCTACAAGTTCTCACAACAAGTTCTCGCCAGTCTCTACAAGTTCTCACAACAAGTTCTCGCCACTCTCTACAAGTTCTCACAAGTTCTCGTCACTCTCTACAAGTTCTCTCAACAAGTTCTCGCCAGTCTCTACAAGTTCCCAAACAAGTTCTCGCCAGTCTCTACAACTTCTCACAACAAGTTCTCGCCAGTCTCTACAAGTTCTCACAACAAGTTCTAGGCCACTCTCTACAAGTTCTCGCCACTCTCTACAAGTTCTAGCCACTCTCTACAAGTTCTCACCACTCTCTACAAGTTCTCACAACAAGTTCTCGCCACTCTCTACAAGTTCTCACAAGAAGTTCTCGCCAGTCTCTACAAGTTCTCACAACAAGTTCTCGCCACTCTCTACAAGTTCTAACAAGTTCTCGCCACTCTCTACAAGTTCTCACAACAAGTTCTCGCCACTCTCTAGAAGTTCCCACAACAAGTTCTCGCCACTCTCTACAAGTTCTAACAACAAGTTCTCGCCACTCTCTACAAGTTCTCACAACAAGTTCTCGCCACTCTCTACAAGTTCTCACAACAAGTTCTCGCCACTCTCTACAAGTTCCCACAACAAATTCTCGCCAGTCACTACAAGTTCTCACAACAAGTTCTCGCCACTCTCTACAAGTTCTCACAACAAGTTCTCGCCAGTCTCTACAAGTTCTCACAACAAGTTCTCGCCACTCTCTACAAGTTCTCGCCACTCTCTACAAGTTCTAGCCACTCTCTACAAGTTCTCGCCACTCTCTACAAGTTCTAGCCACTCTCTACAAGCTCTCACCACTCTCTACAAGTTCTAGCCACTCTACAAGTTCTCACCACTCTCTACAAGTTCTCGCCACTCTCTACAAGTTCTCACAACAAGTTCTCGCCACTCTCTACAAGTTCCCACAACAAGTTCTCGCCACACTCTACAAGTTCTCGCCAGTCTCTACAAGTTCTCACAACAAGTTCTCTCCACACTCTACAAGTTCTCGCCACTCTCTACAAGTTCTCACAACAAGTTCTCGCCACTCTCTACAAGTTCTCACAACAAGTTCTCGCCACTCTCTACAAGTTCTCGCCACTCTCTACAAGTTCTAGCCACTCTCTACAAGTTCTCGCCACTCTCTACAAGTTCTCACAACAAGTTCTCGCCACTTTCTACAAGTTCTCACAACAAGTTCTCGCCAGTCTCTACAAGTTCTCACAACAAGTTCTCGCCACTCTCTACAAGTTCTCACAACAAGTTCTCGTCACTCTCTACAAGTTCTCTCAACAAGTTCTCGCCAGTCTCTACAAGTTCCCATAACAAGTTCTCGCCAGTCTCTACAACTTCTCACAACAAGTTCTCGCCAGTCTCTACAAGTTCTCACAACAAGTTCTAGGCCACTCTCTACAAGTTCTCGCCACTCTCTACAAGTTCTAGCCACTCTCTACAAGTTCTCACCACTCTCTACAAGTTCTCACAACAAGTTCTCGCCACTCTCTACAAGTTCTCACAACAAGTTCTCGCCACTCTCTACAAGTTCTCACAACAAGTTCTCGCCACTCTCTACAAGTTCTCTCAACAAGTTCTCGCCACTCTCTACAAGTTCTCACAACAAGTTCTCGCCACTCTCTACAAGTTCTCACAACAAGTTCTCGCCACTCTCTAGAAGTTCCCACAACAAGTTCTCGCCACTCTCTACAAGTTCTAACAACAAGTTCTCGCCACTCTCTACAAGTTCTCACAACAAGTTCTCGCCACTCTCTACAAGTTCTCACAACAAGTTCTCGCCACTCTCTACAAGTTCCCACAACAAATTCTCGCCAGTCACTACAAGTTCTCACAACAAGTTCTCGCCACTCTCTACAAGTTCTCACAACAAGTTCTCGCCAGTCTCTACAAGTTCTCACAACAAGTTCTCGCCACTCTCTACAAGTTCTCGCCACTCTCTACAAGTTCTAGCCACTCTCTACAAGTTCTCGCCACTCTCTACAAGTTCTAGCCACTCTACAAGTTCTCACCACTCTCTACAAGTTCTCACAACAAGTTCTCGCCACTCTCTACAAGTTCCCACAACAAGTTCTCGCCACACTCTACAAGTTCTCGCCACTCTCTACAAGTTCTCACAACAAGTTCTCGCCACACTCTACAAGTTCTCGCCACTCTCTACAAGTTCTCACAACAAGTTCTCGCCACTCTCGACGAGTTCTCACAACAAGTTCTCGCCACTCTACAAGTTCTCACAACAAGTTCTCGCCACTCTCTACAAGTTCTCGCCACTCTCTACAAGTTCTCGCCACTCTCTACAAGTTCTAGCCACTCTCTACAAGTTCTCACCACTCTCTACAAGTTCTCGCCACTCTCTACAAGTTCTCACAACAATTTCTCGCCACTCTCTACAAGTTCCCACAACAAGTTCTCGCCAGTCTCTACAAGTTCTCACAACAAGTTCTCGCCACTCTCTACAAGTTCTCACAACAAGTTCTCGCCAGTCTCTACAAGTTCTCACAACAAGTTCTCGCCACTCTCTACAAGTTCTCGCCACTCTCTACAAGTTCTAGCCACTCTCTACAAGTTCTCACCACTCTCTACAAGTTCTCGCCACTCTCTACAAGTTCCCACAACAAGTTCTCGCCAGTCTCTACAAGTTCTCACAACAAGTTCTCGCCAGTCTCTACAAGTTCTCGCCAGTCTCTACAAGTTCTCACAACAAGTTCTCGCCACTCTCTACAAGTTCCCACAACAAGTTCTCGCCAGTCTCTACAAGTTCTCACAACAAGTTCTCGCCACACTCTACAAGTTCTCGCCAGTCTCTACAAGTTCTCACAACAAGTTCTCGCCACTCTCTACAAGTTCCCACAACAAGTTCTCGCCACACTCTACAAGTTCTCGCCAGTCTCTACAAGTTCTCACAACAAGTTCTCGCCACACTCTACAAGTTCTCGCCACTCTCTACAAGTTCTCACAACAAGTTCTCGCCACTCTCTACAAGTTCTCACAACAAGTTCTCGCCAGTCTCTACAAGTTCTCACAACAAGTTCTCGCCAGTCTCTACAAGTTCTCACAACAAGTTCTAGGCCACTCTCTACAAGTTCTCGCCACTCTCTACAAGTTCTCACCACTCTCTACAAGTTCTCACAACAAGTTCTCGCCACTCTCGACGAGTTCTCACAACAAGTTCTCGCCACTCTCTACAAGTTCTCACAACAAGTTCTCGTCACTCTCTACAAGTTCTCTCAACAAGTTCTCGCCAGTCTCTACAAGTTCCCATAACAAGTTCTCGCCAGTCTCTACAACTTCTCACAACAAGTTCTCGTCAGTCTCTACAAGTTCTCACAACAAGTTCTCGCCACTCTCTACAAGTTCCCACAACAAGTTCTCGCCAGTCTCTACAAGTTCCCACAACAAGTTCTCGCCACTCTACAAGTACTCACAACAAGTTCTCGCCACTCTCTACAAGTTCTCGCCACTCTCTACAAGTTCTCACAACAAGTTCTCGCCACTCTACAAGTTCTCACAACAAGTTCTCGCCACTCTCTACAAGTTCTCGCCACTCTCTACAAGTTCTCGCCACTCTCTACAAGTTCTAGCCACTCTCTCTACAAGTTCTCACCACTCTCTACAAGTTCTCGCCACTCTCTACAAGTTCTCACAACATGTTCTCGCCACTCTCTACAAGTTCCCACAACAAGTTCTCGCCAGTCTCTACAAGTTCTCGCCAGTCTCTACAATTTCGCCACTCTCTACAAGTTCTCACAACAAGTTCTCGCCACTCTCTACAAGTTCTCACAACAAGTTCTCGCCACTCTCTACAAGTTCTCGCCACTCTCTACAAGTTCTCGCCACTCTCTACAAGTTCTAGCCACTCTCTACAAGTTCTCACCACTCTCTACAAGTTCTCGCCACTCTCTACAAGTTCTCACAACAAGTTCTCGCCACTCTCTACAAGTTCCTACAACAAGTTCTCGCCAGTCTCTACAAGTTCTCACAAGAAGTTCTCGCCAGTCTCTACAAGTTCTCACAACAAGTTCTCGCCACTCTCTACAAGTTCTCGCCACTCTCTACAAGTTCTAGCCACTCTCTACAAGTTCTCACCACTCTCTACAAGTTCTCGCCACTCTCTACAAGTTCCCACAACAAGTTCTCGCCAGTCTCTACAAGTTCTCACAACAAGTTCTCGCCACTCTCTACAAGTTCCCACAACAAGTTCTCGCCAGTCTCTACAAGTTCTCACAACAAGTTCTCGCCACACTCTACAAGTTCTCGCCAGTCTCTACAAGTTCTCACAACAAGTTCTCGCCACTCTCTACAAGTTCTCACAACAAGTTCTCGCCACTCTCTACAAGTTCTCACAACAAGTTCTCGCCACTCTCTACAAGTTCTCACAACAAGTTCTCGCCACTCTCTACAAGTTCTCACAACAAGTTCTCGCCAGTCTCTACAAGTTCTCACAACAAGTTCTCGCCACTCTCTACAAGTTCTCGCCACTCTCTACAAGTTCTAGCCACTCTCTACAAGTTCTCGCCACTCTCTACAAGTTCTAGCCACTCTACAAGTTCTCACCACTCTCTACAAGTTCTCGCCACTCTCTACAAGTTCTCACAACAAGTTCTCGCCACTCTCTACAAGTTCCCACAACAAGTTCTCGCCACACTCTACAAGTTCTCGCCACTCTCTACAAGTTCTCACAACAAGTTCTCGCCACACTCTACAAGTTCTCGCCACTCTCTACAAGTTCTCACAACAAGTTCTCGCCACTCTCGACGAGTTCTCACAACAAGTTCTCGCCACTCTACAAGTTCTCACAACAAGTTCTCGCCACTCTCTACAAGTTCTCGCCACTCTCTACAAGTTCTCGCCACTCTCTACAAGTTCTAGCCACTCTCTACAAGTTCTCACCACTCTCTACAAGTTCTCGCCACTCTCTACAAGTTCTCACAACAATTTCTCGCCACTCTCTACAAGTTCCCACAACAAGTTCTCGCCAGTCTCTACAAGTTCTCACAACAAGTTCTCGCCACTCTCTACAAGTTCTCACAACAAGTTCTCGCCAGTCTTTACAAGTTCTCACAACAAGTTCTCGCCACTCTCTACAAGTTCTAGCCACTCTCTACAAGTTCTCACCACTCTCTACAAGTTCTCGCCACTCTCTACAAGTTCCCACAACAAGTTCTCGCCAGTCTCTACAAGTTCTCACAACAAGTTCTCGCCACAATCTACAAGTTCTCGCCAGTCTCTACAAGTTCTCACAACAAGTTCTCGCCACTCTCTACAAGTTCCCACAACAAGTTCTCGCCAGTCTCTACAAGTTCTCACAACAAGTTCTCGCCACACTCTACAAGTTCTTGCCAGTCTCTACAAGTTCTCACAACAAGTTCTCGCCACTCTCTACAAGTTCTCACAACAAGTTCTCGCCACTCTCTACAAGTTCTCGCCAGTCTCTACAAGTTCTCACAACAAGTTCTCGCCACTCTCTACAAGTTCTCGCCACTCTCTACAAGTTCTCACAACAAGTTCTCGCCACTCTCTACAAGTTCTCACAACAAGTTCTCGCCACTCTCTACAAGTTCTCACAACAAGTTCTCGCCAGTCTCTACAAGTTCTCACAACAAGTTCTAGGCCACTCTCTACAAGTTCTCGCCACTCTCTACAAGTTCTAGCCACTCTCTACAAGTTCTCACAACAAGTTCTCGCCACTCTCGACGAGTTCTCACAACAAGTTCTCGCCACTCTCTACAAGTTCTCACAACAAGTTCTCGTCACTCTCTACAAGTTCTCTCAACAAGTTCTCGCCAGTCTCTACAAGTTCCCATAACAAGTTCTCGCCAGTCTCTACAACTTCTCACAACAAGTTCTCGTCAGTCTCTACAAGTTCTCACAACAAGTTCTCACCACTCTCTACAAGTTCCCACAACAAGTTCTCGCCAGTCTCTACAAGTTCCCACAACAAGTTCTCGCCACTCTACAAGTACTCACAACAAGTTCTCGCCACTCTCTACAAGTTCTCGCCACTCTCTACAAGTTCTCACAACAAGTTCTCGCCACTCTACAAGTTCTCACAACAAGTTCTCGCCACTCTCTACAAGTTCTCGCCACTCTCTACAAGTTCTCGCCACTCTCTACAAGTTCTAGCCACTCTCTCTACAAGTTCTCACCACTCTCTACAAGTTCTCGCCACTCTCTACAAGTTCTCACAACATGTTCTCGCCACTCTCTACAAGTTCCCACAACAAGTTCTCGCCAGTCTCTACAAGTTCTCGCCAGTCTCTACAATTTCTCGCCACTCTCTACAAGTTCTCACAACAAGTTCTCGCCACTCTACAAGTTCTCACAACAAGTTCTCGCCACTCTCTACAAGTTCTCGCCACTCTCTACAAGTTCTCGCCACTCTCTACAAGTTCTAGCCACTCTCTACAAGTTCTCACCACTCTCTACAAGTTCTCGCCACTCTCTACAAGTTCTCACAACAAGTTCTCGCCACTCTCTACAAGTTCCTACAACAAGTTCTCGCCAGTCTCTACAAGTTCTCACAAGAAGTTCTCGCCAGTCTCTACAAGTTCTCACAACAAGTTCTCGCCACTCTCTACAAGTTCTCGCCACTCTCTACAAGTTCTAGCCACTCTCTACAAGTTCTCACCACTCTCTACAAGTTCTCGCCACTCTCTACAAGTTCCCACAACAAGTTCTCGCCAGTCTCTACAAGTTCTCACAACAAGTTCTCGCCACTCTCTACAAGTTCCCACAACAAGTTCTCGCCAGTCTCTACAAGTTCTCACAACAAGTTCTCGCCACACTCTACAAGTTCTCGCCAGTCTCTGCAAGTTCTCACAACAAGTTCTCGCCACTCTCTACAAGTTCTCACAACAAGTTCTCGCCACTCTCTACAAGTTCTCACAACAAGTTCTCGCCACTCTCTACAAGTTCTCACAACAAGTTCTCGCCACTCTCTACAAGTTCTCACAACAAGTTCTCGCCACTCTCTACAAGTTCTCGCCACTCTCTACAAGTTCTCGCCACTCTCTACAAGTTCTAGCCACTCTCTACAAGTTCTCACCACTCTCTACAAGTTCTCGCCACTCTCTACAAGTTCTCACAACAAGTTCTCGCCACTCTCTACAAGTTCCCACAACAAGTTCTCTCCACTCTCTACAAGTTCTCACAACAAGTTCTCGCCACTTTCTACAAGTTCTCACAACAAGTTCTCGCCAGTCTCTACAAGTTCTCACAACAAGTTCTCGCCACTTTCTACAAGTTCTCACAACAAGTTCTCGCCAGTCTCTACAACTTCTCACAACAAGTTCTCGCCAGTCTCTACAAGTTCTCACAACAAGTTCTAGGCCACTCTCTACAAGTTCTCGCCACTCTCTACAAGTTCTCACAACAAGTTCTCGCCACTCTACAAGTTCTCACAACAAGTTCTCGCCACTCTCTACAAGTTCTCGCCACTCTCTACAAGTTCTCGCCACTCTCTACAAGTTCTAGCCACTCTCTACAAGTTCTCACCACTCTCTACAAGTTCTCGCCACTCTCTACAAGTTCTCACAACAAGTTCTCGCCACTCTCTACAAGTTCCTACAACAAGTTCTCGCCAGTCTCTACAAGTTCTCACAAGAAGTTCTCGCCAGTCTCTACAAGTTCTCACAACAAGTTCTCGCCACTCTCTACAAGTTCTTGCCACTCTCTACAAGTTCTAGCCACTCTCTACAAGTTCTCACCACTCTCTACAAGTTCTCGCCACTCTCTACAAGTTCCCACAACAAGTTCTCGCCAGTCTCTACAAGTTCTCACAACAAGTTCTCGCCACTCTCTACAAGTTCCCACAACAAGTTCTCGCCAGTCTCTACAAGTTCTCACAACAAGTTCTCGCCACACTCTACAAGTTCTCGCCAGTCTCTGCAAGTTCTCACAACAAGTTCTCGCCACTCTCTACAAGTTCTCACAACAAGTTCTCGCCACTCTCTACAAGTTCTCACAACAAGTTCTCGCCACTCTCTACAAGTTCTCACAACAAGTTCTCGCCACTCTCTACAAGTTCTCACAACAAGTTCTCGCCACTCTCTACAAGTTCTCGCCACTCTCTACAAGTTCTCGCCACTCTCTACAAGTTCTAGCCACTCTCTACAAGTTCTCACCACTCTCTACAAGTTCTCGCCACTCTCTACAAGTTCTCACAACAAGTTCTCGCCACTCTCTACAAGTTCCCACAACAAGTTCTCTCCACTCTCTACAAGTTCTCACAACAAGTTCTCGCCACTTTCTACAAGTTCTCACAACAAGTTCTCGCCAGTCTCTACAAGTTCTCACAACAAGTTCTCGCCACTCTCTACAAGTTCTCACAACAAGTTCTCGCCTCTCTACAAGTTCTCTCAACAAGTTCTCGCCAGTCTCTACAAGTTCCCATAACAAGTTCTCGCCAGTCTCTACAACTTCTCACAACAAGTTCTCGCCAGTCTCTACAAGTTCTCACAACAAGTTCTAGGCCACTCTCTACAAGTTCTCGCCACTCTCTACAAGTTCTAGCCACTCTCTACAAGTTCTCGCCACTCTCTACAAGTTCTCACAACAAGTTCTCGCCACTCTCTACAAGTTCTCACAACAAGTTCTCGCCACTCTCTACAAGTTCTCACAACAAGTTCTCGCCACTCTCTACAAGTTCTAACAAGTTCTCGCCACTCTCTACAAGTTCTCACAACAAGTTCTCGCCACTCTCTACAAGTTCTCACAACAAGTTCTCGCCACTCTCTAGAAGTTCCCACAACAAGTTCTCGCCACTCTCTACAAGTTCTAACAACAAGTTCTCGCCACTCTCTACAAGTTCTCACAACAAGTTCTCGCCACTCTCTACAAGTTCTCACAACAAGTTCTCGCCACTCTCTACAAGTTCCCACAACAAATTCTCGCCAGTCACTACAAGTTCTCACAACAAGTTCTCGCCACTCTCTACAAGTTCTCACAACAAGTTCTCGCCACTCTCTACAAGTTCTCGCCACTCTCTACAAGTTCTAGCCACTCTCTACAAGTTCTCGCCACTCTCTACAAGTTCTAGCCACTCTACAAGTTCTCACCACTCTCTACAAGTTCTCGCCACTCTCTACAAGTTCTCACAACAAGTTCTCGCCACTCTCTACAAGTTCCCACAACAAGTTCTCGCCACACTCTACAAGTTCTCGCCAGTCTCTACAAGTTCTCACAACAAGTTCTCGCCACACTCTACAAGTTCTCGCCACTCTCTACAAGTTCTCACAACAAGTTCTCGCCACTCTCGACGAGTTCTCACAACAAGTTCTCGCCACTCTACAAGTTCTCACAACAAGTTCTCGCCACTCTCTACAAGTTCTCGCCACTCTCTACAAGTTCTCGCCACTCTCTACAAGTTCTAGCCACTCTCTACAAGTTCTCACCACTCTCTACAAGTTCTCGCCACTCTCTACAAGTTCTCACAACAATTTCTCGCCACTCTCTACAAGTTCCCACAACAAGTTCTCGCCAGTCTCTACAAGTTCTCACAACAAGTTCTCGCCACTCTCTACAAGTTCTCACAACAAGTTCTCGCCAGTCTCTACAAGTTCTCACAACAAGTTCTCGCCACTCTCTACAAGTTCTCGCCACTCTCTACAAGTTCTAGCCACTCTCTACAAGTTCTCACCACTCTCTACAAGTTCTCGCCACTCTCTACAAGTTCCCACAACAAGTTCTCGCCAGTCTCTACAAGTTCTCACAACAAGTTCTCGCCACAATCTACAAGTTCTCGCCAGTCTCTACAAGTTCTCACAACAAGTTCTCGCCACTCTCTACAAGTTCCCACAACAAGTTCTCGCCAGTCTCTACAAGTTCTCACAACAAGTTCTCGCCACACTCTACAAGTTCTCGCCAGTCTCTACAAGTTCTCACAACAAGTTCTCGCCACTCTCTACAAGTTCTCACAACAAGTTCTCGCCACTCTCTACAAGTTCTCACAACAAGTTCTCGCCAGTCTCTACAAGTTCTCACAACAAGTTCTCGCCAGTCTCTACAAGTTCTCACAACAAGTTCTCGCCACTCTCTACAAGTTCTCGCCACTCTCTACAAGTTCTAGCCACTCTTTACAAGTTCTCGCCACTCTCTACAAGTTCTCACCACTCTCTACAAGTTCTCACCACTCTCTACAAGTTCTCACAACAAGTTCTCGCCACTCTCGACGAGTTCTCACAACAAGTTCTCGCCACTCTCTACAAGTTCTCACAACAAGTTCTCACCACTCTCTACAAGTTCTCTCAACAAGTTCTCGCCAGTCTCTACAAGTTCCCATAACAAGTTCTCGCCAGTCTCTACAAGTTCTCACAACAAGTTCTCGCCACTCTCTACAAGTTCTCGCCACTCTCTACAAGTTCTCGCCACTCTCTACAAGTTCTCACAACAAGTTCTCGCCACTCTACAAGTTCTCACAACAAGTTCTCGCCACTCTCTACAAGTTCTCGCCACTCTCTACAAGTTCTCGCCACTCTCTACAAGTTCTAGCCACTCTCTACAAGTTCTCACCACTCTCTACACGTTCTCGCCACTCTCTACAAGTTCTCACAACATGTTCTCGCCAGTCTCTACAAGTTCTCGCCACTCTCTACAAGTTCTCACCACTCTCTACAAGTTCTCGCCACTCTCTACAAGTTCCCACAACAAGTTCTCGCCAGTCTCTACAAGTTCTCGCCAGTCTCTACAAGTTCTCGCCACTCTCTACAAGTTCTCGCCACTCTCTACAAGTTCTCACAACAAGTTCTTGCCACTCTACAAGTTCTCACAACAAGTTCTCGCCACTCTCTACAAGTTCTAGCCACTCTCTACAAGTTCTCACCACTCTCTACAAGTTCTCGCCACTCTCTACAAGTTCTCACAACAAATTCTCGCCACTCTCTACAAGTTCCCACAACAAGTTCTTGCCAGTCTCTACAAGTTCTCACAACAAGTTCTCGCCACTCTCTACAAGTTCTCACAACAAGTTCTCGCCACTCTCTACAAGTTCTCACAACAAGTTCTCGCCACTCTCTACAAGTTCTAGCCACTCTCTACAAGTTCTCACCACTCTCTACAAGTTCTCGCCACTCTCTACAAGTTCCCACAACAAGTTCTCGCCAGTCTCTACAAGTTCTCACAACAAGTTCTCGCCACTCTCTACAAGTTCTCACAACAAGTTCTCGCCACTCTCTACAAGTTCTCACAACAAGTTCTCGCCACTCTCTACAAGTTCTCACAACAAGTTCTCGTCACTCTCTACAAGTTCTCTCAACAAGTTCTCGCCACTCTCTACAAGTTCTAGCCACTCTCTACAAGTTCTCACCACTCTCTACAAGTTCTCGCCACTCTCTTCAAGTTCCCACAACAAGTTCTCGCCAGTCTCTACAAGTTCTCACAACAAGTTCTCGCCACACTCTACAAGTTCTCGCCACTCTCTACAAGTTCTCACAACAAGTTCTCGCCAGTCTCTACAAGTTCTCACAACAAGTTCTAGCCACTCTCTACAAGTTCTCACAACAAGTTCTAGGCCACTCTCTACAAGTTCTCGCCACTCTCTACAAGTTCTAGCCACTCTCTACAAGTTCTCACCACTCTCTACAAGTTCTCACAACAAGTTCTCGCCACTCTCGACGAGTTCTCACAACAAGTTCTCGCCACTCTCTACAAGTTCTCACAACAAGTTCTCGTCACTCTCTACAAGTTCTCTCAACAAGTTCTCGCCAGTCTCTACAAGTTCCCATAACAAGTTCTCGCCAGTCTCTACAACTTCTCACAACAAGTTCTCGTCAGTCTCTACAAGTTCTCACAACAAGTTCTCGCCACTCTCTACAAGTTCTCGCCACTCTCTACAAGTTCTCACAACAAGTTCTCGCCACTCTACAAGTTCTCACAACAAGTTCTCGCCACTCTCTACAAGTTCTCGCCACTCTCTACAAGTTCTCGCCACTCTCTACAAGTTCTAGCCACTCTCTACAAGTTCTCACCACTCTCTACACGTTCTCGCCACTCTCTACAAGTTCTCACAACATGTTCTCGCCAGTCTCTACAAGTTCTCGCCACTCTCTACAAGTTCTCACCACTCTCTACAAGTTCTCGCCACTCTCTACAAGTTCCCACAACAAGTTCTCGCCAGTCTCTACAAGTTCTCGCCACTCTCTACAAGTTCTCGCCACTCTCTACAAGTTCTCGCCACTCTCTACAAGTTCTCACAACAAGTTCTCGCCACTCTACAAGTTCTCACAACAAGTTCTCGCCACTCTCTACAAGTTCTAGCCACTCTCTACAAGTTCTCACCACTCTCTACAAGTTCTCGCCACTCTCTACAAGTTCTCACAACAAATTCTCGCCACTCTCTACAAGTTCCCACAACAAGTTCTTGCCAGTCTCTACAAGTTCTCACAACAAGTTCTCGCCACTCTCTACAAGTTCTCACAACACGTTCTCGCCAGTCTCTACAAGTTCTCACAACAAGTTCTCGCCACTCTCTACAAGTTCTCGCCACTCTCTACAAGTTCTAGCCACTCTCTACAAGTTCTCGCCACTCTCTACAAGTTCTCACAACAAGTTCTCGCCACTCTCTACAAGTTCTCTCAACAAGTTCTCGCCACTCTCTACAAGTTCTCACAACAAGTTCTCGCCACTCTCGACGAGTTCTCACAACAAGTTCTCGCCACTCTCTACAAGTTCTCACAACAAGTTCTCGTCACTCTCTACAAGTTCTCTCAACAAGTTCTCGCCACTCTCTACAAGTTCTAGCCACTCTCTACAAGTTCTCACCACTCTCTACAAGTTCTCGCCACTCTCTACAAGTTCCCACAACAAGTTCTCGCCAGTCTCTACAAGTTCTCACAACAAGTTCTCGCCACACTCTACAAGTTCTTGCCAGTCTCTACAAGTTCTCACAACAAGTTCTCGCCACTCTCTACAAGTTCTCACCACTCTCTCCAAGTTCTAGCCACTCTCTACAAGTTCTCACCACTCTCTACAAGTTCTCGCCACTCTCTACAAGTTCTCACAACAAGTTCTCGGCAGTCTCTACAAGTTCTCATAACAAGTTCTCGCCACTCTCTACAAGTTCTCACAACAAGTTCTCGCCACTCTCTACAAGTTCTCACAACAAGTTCTAGCCACTCTCTACAAGTTCTCGCCACTCTCTACAAGTTCTCGCCACTCTCTACAAGTTCTCGCCACTCTCTACAAGTTCTCACAACAAGTTCTCGCCACTCTCAACAAGTTCTCACAACAAGTTCTCGCCACTCTCTACAAGTTCTCACAACAAGTTCTCGTCACTCTCTACAAGTTCTCACCACTCTCTACAAGTTCTAGCCACTCTCTACAAGTTCTAGCCACTCTCTACAAGTTCTCACCACTCTCTACAAGTTCTCGCCACTCTCTACAAGTTCTCACAACAAGTTCTCGCCACTCTCTACAAGTTCTCACAACAAGTTCTCGCCACTCTCTACAAGTTCTCTCAACAAGTTCTCGCCACTCTCTACAAGTTCTCGCCACTCTCTACAAGTTCTCACCACTCTCTACAAGTTCTCGCCACTCTCTACAAGTTCTCGCCACTCTCTACAAGTTCTCACAACAAGTTCTCGCCACTCTACAAGTTCTCACAACAAGTTCTCGCCACTCTCTACAAGTTCTAGCCACTCTCTACAAGTTCTCACCACTCTCTACAAGTTCTCGCCACTCTCTACAAGTTCTCACAACAAATTCTCGCCACTCTCTACAAGTTCCCACAACAAGTTCTTGCCAGTCTCTACAAGTTCTCACAACAAGTTCTCGCCACTCTCTACAAGTTCTCGCCACTCTCTACAAGTTCTAGCCACTCTTTACAAGTTCTCGCCACTCTCTACAAGTTCTCACCACTCAAGTTCTCACAACAAGTTCTCGCCACTCTCGACGAGTTCTCACAAGTTCTCGCCACTCTCTACAAGTTCTCACAACAAGTTCTCACCACTCTCTACAAGTTCTCACAACAAGTTCTCGCCAGTCTCTACAAGTTCTCATAACAACAAGTTCTCGCCAGTCTCTACAAGTTCTCACAACAAGTTCTCGCCACTCTCTACAAGTTCTCGCCACTCTCTACAAGTTCTCACAAGTTCTCGCCACTCTACAAGTTCTCACACAAGTTCTCGCCACTCTACAAGTTCTCGCCACTCTACAAGTTCTCGCCACTCTCTACAAGTTCTCGCCACTCTCTACAAGTTCTCACCACTCTCTACAGTTCTCGCCACTCTCTACAAGTTCTCACAACATGTTCTCGCCAGTCTCTACAAGTTCTCGCCACTCTCTACAAGTTCTCACACTCTCTACAAGTTCTCGCCACTACAAGTTCTCACAACAAGTTCTCGCCACTCTCTACAAGTTCTCGTCTCTACAGTCTCTACAAGTTCTCTCTACAAGTTCTCGCCACTCAAGTTCTCACAACAAGTTCTCGCCACTCTCTACAAGTTCTCACTCACCACTCTCTACAAGTTCTCGCCACTCTCTACAAGTTCTCACAACAAATTCTCGCCACTCTCTACAAGTTCTCACAACAAGTTCTCGCCACAACAAATTCTCTCTCTCTACAAGTTCTCACAACAAGTTCTCGCCACTCTCTACAAGTTCTCACAACAAGTTCTCGCCACTCTCTACAAGTTCTCACAACAAGTTCTCGCCAGTCTCTACAAGTTCTCACAACAAGTTCTCGCCTTCTACAAGTTCCACTCTCTACAAGTTCTCACCACTTCTCTACAAGTTCTCGCCACTCTCTACAAGTTCTCACAACAAGTTCTCGCCACTTCTCTACAAGTTCTCGCCAAGTTCTCTACAAGTTCTCACCACTCTCTTCTCACAAGTTCTCGCCACTCTCTACAAGTTCTCACAACAAGTTCTCGCCACTCTCTACAAGTTCTCACAACAAGTTCTCGCCACTCTCTACAAGTTCTCGCCACTCTCTACAAGTTCTCACAACAAGTTCTCGCCACTCTCTACAAGTTCTCACCACTCTCTAAGTTCAAGTTCTCACCACTCTCTACAAGTTCTCGCCACTCTCTACAAGTTCTCACAACAAGTTCTCGCCACTCTCTACAAGTTCTCACAACAAGTTCTCGCCACTCTCTACAAGTTCTCTCTACAAGTTCTCACTCTCTACAAGTTCTCGCCACTCTCTACAAGTTCTCACAGTTCCACTCTCTACAAGTTCTCCACTCTCTACAAGTTCTCACACTCTCTACAAGTTCTCGCCACTCTCTACAAGTTCTCACAACAAGTTCTCACAACAAGCCACTCTCTACAAGTTCTCACCACAAGTTCTCGCCACTCTCTACAAGTTCTCTACAAGTTCTCGCCACTCTCTACAAGTTCTCGCCACTCACCACTCTACAAGTTCTCACCAAGTTCTCTCTACAAGTTCTCACCAACAAGTTCTCGCCACTCTCTTCTCACAAGTTCTCGCCACTCTACAAGTTCTCACAACAAGTTCTAGCCACTCTCTACAAGTTCTCACAACAAGTTCTCGCCACTCTCTACAAGTTCTCGCCACTCTCTACTTCTCACAACAAGTTCTCACCACTCTCTACAAGTTCTCACAACTCTCTACAAGTTCTCACAAAGTTCTAGCCACTCTCTAAAGTTCACCACTCTCTACAAGTTCTCGCCACTCTCTACAAGTTCTCACAACAAGTTCTCGCCACTCTCTACAAGTTCTCACAACAAGTTCTCGCCAGTCTCTACAAGTTCTCACAACAAGTTCTCGCCACTCTCTACAAGTTCTCACAACAAGTTCTCGCCAGTCTCTACAAGTTCTCACAAGTTCTCGCCACTCTCTACAAGTTCTCGCCACACAAGTTCTAGCCACTCTCTACAAGTTCTCGCCACTCTCTACAAGTTCTCACAACAAGTTCTCGCCACTCTCTACAAGTTCTCTCAACAAGTTCTCGCCACTCTCTACAAGTTCTCACAACAAGTTCTCGCCACTCTCGACGAGTTCTCACAACAAGTTCTCGCCACTCTCTACAAGTTCTCACAACAAGTTCTCGTCACTCTCTACAAGTTCTCTCAACAAGTTCTCGCCACTCTCTACAAGTTCTAGCCACTCTCTACAAGTTCTCACCACTCTCTACAAGTTCTCGCCACTCTCTACAAGTTCCCACAACAAGTTCTCGCCAGTCTCTACAAGTTCTCACAACAAGTTCTCGCCACACTCTACAAGTTCTCGCCAGTCTCTACAAGTTCTCACAACAAGTTCTCGCGCAGTCTCTACAAGTTCTCACAACAAGTTCTCGCCACTCTCTACAAGTTCTCGCCACTCTCTACAAGTTCTAGCCACTCTTTACAAGTTCTCGCCACTCTCTACAAGTTCTCACCACTCTCTACAAGTTCTCACAACAAGTTCTCGCCACTCTCGACGAGTTCTCACAACAAGTTCTCGCCACTCTCTACAAGTTCTCACAACAAGTTCTCACCACTCTCTACAAGTTCTCTCAACAAGTTCTCGCCAGTCTCTACAAGTTCCCATAACAAGTTCTCGCCAGTCTCTACAACTTCTCACAACAAGTTCTCGCCAGTCTCTACAAGTTCTCACAACAAGTTCTCGCCACTCTCTACAAGTTCTCGCCACTCTCTACAAGTTCTCACAACAAGTTCTCGCCACTCTACAAGTTCTCACAACAAGTTCTCGCCACTCTCTACAAGTTCTCGCCACTCTCTACAAGTTCTCGCCACTCTCTACAAGTTCTAGCCACTCTCTACAAGTTCTCACCACTCTCTACACGTTCTCGCCACTCTCTACAAGTTCTCACAACATGTTCTCGCCAGTCTCTACAAGTTCTCGCCACTCTCTACAAGTTCTCACCACTCTCTACAAGTTCTCGCCACTCTCTACAAGTTCCCACAACAAGTTCTCGCCAGTCTCTACAAGTTCTCGCCACTCTCTACAAGTTCTCGCCACTCTCTACAAGTTCTCGCCACTCTCTACAAGTTCTCACAACAAGTTCTCGCCACTCTACAAGTTCTCACAACAAGTTCTCGCCACTCTCTACAAGTTCTAGCCACTCTCTACAAGTTCTCACCACTCTCTACAAGTTCTCGCCACTCTCTACAAGTTCTCACAACAAATTCTCGCCACTCTCTACAAGTTCCCACAACAAGTTCTTGCCAGTCTCTACAAGTTCTCACAACAAGTTCTCGCCACTCTCTACAAGTTCTCACAACACGTTCTCGCCAGTCTCTACAAGTTCTCACAACAAGTTCTCGCCACTCTCTACAAGTTCTCGCCACTCTCTACAAGTTCTAGCCACTCTCTACAAGTTCTCGCCACTCTCTACAAGTTCTCACAACAAGTTCTCGCCACTCTCTACAAGTTCTCTCAACAAGTTCTCGCCACTCTCTACAAGTTCTCACAACAAGTTCTCGCCACTCTCGACGAGTTCTCACAACAAGTTCTCGCCACTCTCTACAAGTTCTCACAACAAGTTCTCGTCACTCTCTACAAGTTCTCTCAACAAGTTCTCGCCACTCTCTACAAGTTCTAGCCACTCTCTACAAGTTCTCACCACTCTCTACAAGTTCTCGCCACTCTCTACAAGTTCCCACAACAAGTTCTCGCCAGTCTCTACAAGTTCTCACAACAAGTTCTCGCCACACTCTACAAGTTCTTGCCAGTCTCTACAAGTTCTCACAACAAGTTCTCGCCACTCTCTACAAGTTCTCGCCACTCTCTACAAGTTCTCACCACTCTCTCCAAGTTCTAGCCACTCTCTACAAGTTCTCACCACTCTCTACAAGTTCTCGCCACTCTCTACAAGTTCTCACAACAAGTTCTCGGCAGTCTCTACAAGTTCTCATAACAAGTTCTCGCCACTCTCTACAAGTTCTCACAACAAGTTCTCGCCACTCTCTACAAGTTCTCGCCACTCAATACAAGTTCTAGCCACTCTCTACAAGTTCTCGCCACTCTCTACAAGTTCTCACCACTCTCTACAAGTTCTCGCCACTCTCTACAAGTTCTCACAACAAGTTCTCGCCACTCTCAACAAGTTCTCACAACAAGTTCTCGCCACTCTCTACAAGTTCTCACAACAAGTTCTCGTCACTCTCTACAAGTTCTCACCACTCTCTACAAGTTCTAGCCACTCTCTACAAGTTCTAGCCACTCTCTACAAGTTCTCACCACTCTCTACAAGTTCTCGCCACTCTCTACAAGTTCTCACAACAAGTTCTCGCCACTCTCTACAAGTTCTCACAACAAGTTCTCGTCACTCTCTACAAGTTCTCTCAACAAGTTCTCGCCACTCTCTACAAGTTCTAGCCACTCTCTACAAGTTCTCACCACTCTCTACAAGTTCTCGCCACTCTCTACAAGTTCCCACAACAAGTTCTCGCCAGTCTCTACAAGTTCTCACAACAAGTTCTCGCCACTCTCTACAAGTTCTCACAACAAGTTCTCGCCACTCTCTACAAGTTCTCGCCACTCTCTACAAGTTCTCACAACAAGTTCTCGCCACTCTCTACAAGTTCTCGCCACTCTCTACAAGTTCTCGCCACTCTCTACAAGTTCTAGCCACTCTCTACAAGTTCTCGCCACTCTCTACAAGTTCTCACAACAAGTTCTCGCCACTCTCTACAAGTTCTCGCCACTCTCTACAAGTTCTAGCCACTCTCTACAAGTTCTCGCCACTCTCTACAAGTTCTCACAACAAGTTCTCGCCACTCTCTACAAGTTCTCACAACAAGTTCTCGCCACTCTCTACAAGTTCTCGCCACTCTCTACAAGTTCTCGCCACTCTCTACAAGTTCTCGCCACTCTCTACAAGTTCTCGCCACTCTCTACAAGTTCTCGCCACTCTCTACAAGTTCTAGCCACTCTCTACAAGTTCTCACCACTCTCTACAAGTTCTAGCCACTCTCTACAAGTTCTCACCACTCTCTACAAGTTCTCGCCACTCTCTACAAGTTCTCACAACAAGTTCTCGCCACTCTCTACAAGTACCCACAACAAGTTCTCGCCACTCTCTACAGGTTCTCACAACAAGTTCTCGCCACTCTCTACAAGTTCTCGCCACTCTCTACAAGTTCTAGCCACTCTCTACAAGTTCTCGCCACTCTCTACAAGTTCTCACAACAAGTTCTCGCCACTCTCTACAAGTTCTCGCCACTCTCTACAAGTTCTAGCCACTCTCTACAAGTTCTCGCCACTCTCTACAAGTTCTCACAACAAGTTCTCGCCACTCTCTACAAGTTCTCACAACAAGTTCTCGCCACTCTCTACAAGTTCTCGCCACTCTCTACAAGTTCTCGCCACTCTCTACAAGTTCTAGCCACTCTCTACAAGTTCTCGCCACTCTCTACAAGTTCTCACAACAAGTTCTCGCCAGTCTCTACAAGTTCTCACAACAAGTTCTCGCCACTCTCTACAAGTTCTCACAACAAGTTCTCGCCACTCTCTACAAGTTCTCGCCACTCTCTACAAGTTCTCACCACTCTCTACAAGTTCTCGCCACTCTCTACAAGTTCTCGCCACTCTCCACAAGTTCCCACAACAAAGTCATCGCCAGTCTCTACAAGTTCTCACAACAAGTTCTCGCCACTCTCTACAAGTTCTCACAACAAGTTCTCGCCACTCTCTACAAGTTCTCACAGCAAATTCTCGCCACTCTCTACAAGTTCTCACAACAAGTTCTCGCCACTCTCTACAAGTTCTCACAACAAGTTCTCGCCACTCTCTACAAGTTCTCGCCACTCTCTACAAGTTCTCGCCACTCTCTACAAGTTCTAGCCACTCTCTACAAGTTCTCGCCACTCTCTACAAGTTCTCACAACAAGTTCTCGCCACTCTCTACAAGTTCTCACAACAGGTTCTCGCCACTCTCTACAAGTTCTCGCCACTCTCTACAAGTTCTCGTCACTCTCTACAAGTTCTCGCCACTCTCTACAAGTTCTCGCCACTCTCTACAAGTTCTAGCCACTCTCTACAAGTTCTCACCACTCTCTACAAGTTCTAGCCACTCTCTACAAGTTCTCACCACTCTCTACAAGTTCTCGCCACTCTCTACAAGTTCTCACAACAAGTTCTCGCCACTCTCTACAAGTTCCCACAACAAGTTCTCGCCACTCTCTACAGGTTCTCACAACAAGTTCTCGCCACTCTCTACAAGTTCTCGCCACTCTCTACAAGTTCTAGCCACTCTCTACAAGTTCTCGCCACTCTCTACAAGTTCTCACAACAAGTTCTCGCCACTCTCTACAAGTTCTCGCCACTCTCTACAAGTTCTAGCCACTCTCTACAAGTTCTCGCCACTCTCTACAAGTTCTCACAACAAGTTCTCGCCACTCTCTACAAGTTCTCACAACAAGTTCTCGCCACTCTCTACAAGTTCTCGCCACTCTCTACAAGTTCTCGTCACTCTCTACAAGTTCTCGCCACTCTCTACAAGTTCTCGCCACTCTCTACAAGTTCTAGCCACTCTCTACAAGTTCTCACCACTCTCTACAAGTTCTCGCCACTCTCTACAAGTTCTCACAACAAGTTCTCGCCACTCTCTACAAGTTCTCACAACAAGTTCTCGCCACTCTCTACAAGTTCTCGCCACTCTCTACAAGTTCTAGCCACTCTCTACAAGTTCTCGCCACTCTCTACAAGTTCTCACAACAAGTTCTCGCCACTCTCTACAAGTTCTCACAACAAGTTCTCGCCACTCTCTACAAGTTCCCACAACAAGTTCTCGCCAGTCTCTACAAGTTCTCACAACAAGTTCTCGCCACTCTCTACAAGTTCTCACAACAAGTTCTCGCCACTCTCTACAAGTTCCCACAACAAGTTCTCGCCAGTCTCTTCAAGTTCTCACAACAAGTTCTCGCCACTCTCTGCAAGTTCTCACAACAAGTTCTCGCCACTCTCTACAAGTTCTCACAACAAGTTCTCGCCACTCTCTACAAGTTCTCACAGCAAGTTCTCGCCACTCTCTACAAGTTCCCATAACAAGTTCTCGCCAGTCTCTACAACTTCTCACAACAAGTTCTCGCCAGTCTCTACAAGTTCTCACAACAAGTTCTCGCCACTCTCTACAAGTTCTCACAACAAGTTCTCGCCACTCTCTACAAGTTCTCGCCACTCTCTACAAGTTCTCGCCACTCTCTACAAGTTCTCACAACAAGTTCTAGCCACTCTCTACAAGTTCCCGCCACTCTCTACAAGTTCTCACAACAAGTTCTCATAACTTTTGTTGAACCGTTCGTTCCACCTGGTGCCTGATTTGTAGCATATGGAACAATGTGTTGTGGGTAACTTCCTGTAAACGCCAGATTGGTTGACAGTATCCATGACTGAGTGCAGTACCATGGGTGTGGAGTTTCTGTCCTGCGTCACTGCTTGTGTAAGCCAAAGTCACACAGCATCTCACAGTAGGAATGCTGATCTAGAATAAGTCCATATAATATTATTCATTATTATCTAAAAGGCTAAACTGATCCTAGATCAGCACTCCTATTCTGAGATGCTTTGTGGATACATGCCCTGACCTGACTGCAACTAACAAGTCTGAAATCCCCCAATGGTGTGTGTGTGTGTGTGCATTTGTGCGTGCGTGTGTGTGTGTGTGCGTGCGAAGGAAGTGTTCCTGTCACAAATGTAACACTGTGGAGCTTCTTATACCATGCTTGAGTTGGTGTTTGGGTCATTGGGTTCCCTCTACCTACAAGTATGTTTTAATAGGCAACATGTTCTTCCTGACCACGCTTTACTAGACCTTGTCACCTGTGATCTCTGTGGCTGAGCCTTGTGGGAGTCTGGGTACGGCGGGGGAAGTGAGAGGGAGGAGAGGGAGGGAGAAGAGGAGGGAATTACGTTAGCTATTGTTTCCCTCTCTCACTTTCTTTGCTCTTTCCGTCTCTCTTTTTTCTCTTTCTGTGTGAAGTAACACTTCACGTCCAGATCCAGTCACTTCCGTCCACCTGCAAAAATAGAACATAACTTGTCAGGGGGAATCTGTCTGCACAGACAAAATACCCTGTTTTTACAATATTGTAGTCCAAAAAAAGAGAGAATGAACAAAAGTGAACGATGAAAATAGAAAATTCTCCTCCAGGTCATGCCTTCTCAGACACCCCATGAAGTCTATCACGCCTGCCCCGTCTCTCAAACCTCCGGCTGGAACTCCCCCAGAGGGGTCAGTCTAACTCCTTCACCATTAGAGTCCTGTCAATCACTCCCTACTTCTCTTCTATTCTCTCACAGCGTCACGCCCCCAGTGGTCGTCGGTCGCTGGGCAGATTTCCCAGTGTTCTGAGCAAATAGCCCCCTCTTGACCACATGACTCACCTGTTTACATGCAGTCCTTTACCCCCTGTCCCTCTCCCCTCCCTTCCTCCCACATCAGCCTGATTCCAACAGACACCGTTCTCCACAAGGGCTGTCTATATTAATATGGGTCCCCAAACACCCCCAGCTGCCTCCTCCCACCGCCCAGCAAGCCTCGCATGCAACCAGGGGTAGTAAAGGGTAGCATTGAGGGGCTGGTAGGAGACCGGGTCTGTCCTGTGTCTCCTATAGAGAGGAGAGTTATTCAGGCTTCCAGACTACTCATCATCCCTTCATTCTGTTCTATATGAAAGCGTAGTAGCGAGGGTGGACAACCTAAAAAAACAATGGACTGTCCCAGTTTTAAAAGCAGAGTGTAAGTAATGGAGCCTAATGGTCCGAAATTAGATAATCCCTGGATGACTGATGACACCAGACACACGCTCTAACACTGTTGTGTATTTAGGAGTATTACAGCGCAATACCCCATGCTATGTTGCTGTATGGGGCCATTTTTCCTGTGAAAGCCCTGTTCTAAAACATACAACTAATGGGTGGTAGACCACTAGCAGGGAACGGGGAAGGTTTAAAAACAGTAATCTGGCCTTGGAGAAAGGACAGAGGAAAGATGTGAATCCCCCAGTTCTAAGAGCTCTACTCTCACAGCTGGAGAGGAAGGAAGGTAATGAGACCCTAGGGGTGGTAACCACTAACATCACTGCTGCTCTGTGACTGAGCTCAGCACAGGGAGATATGTGCAAGCTGGAGTGGTCCTATCATTAGCCAATTAGCCCTGGAAACCTCCAGATTGTCCCAGAAAATCAACATCGCAAAGGGCTCACATTGACCTCTGGTGGCTTTAACCAAACACCTAAGTCCATCCAAGCTTGGCTAGACTCCTAGATCCCCCCCAGGGCACTCCTCCTCACCCCAACCCCAGGAGGACTCAGAGCCCTGCTTAGCCCCTAGCTGACAGGCTCATGTTTCAGGGTGCACAAGACACAGACATTCCAATATTAGTGAGATGAATAGGACCAGGGGGGTGACCTGGGAGGAACTGGATTGGAAGGTAACAGAGGGAGGTTTTGAGGCCAACTTAAACCCTTCTCCGTCAGGTTCTGACCAACACGACTGCCTGTATTTAAGGCCTTATTTCTTCTTCATAGACCTTTCCTCTGCTCCTTTGCAGTAATTGAAAATGGGGGATCTTTCTGCATTGGCTTAATAGAGCTGTCCCTGCCTCGCCGCAAAGCGGGGTTAATCACTTTTTTTCCAGTTCCATTACCCCTAGAGATTGCCTGCAGATGAGTAAAGACCCATGCTGGACAGGGAGGGAGCTGGGCTCTGGGCTTTCTACTCACACTGCTCGTATCTCCCCTTGCAGCAGGCTGAATAATTTGCACCACTTATTACTTACAGTACGCAAGAAACTGTGTGTGTGTGCGCATACCTGTGTGTGTGTGTGTGTGTGTGTGTGTGTGTGTGTGTGTGTGTGTGTGTGTGTGTGTGTGTGTGTGTGTGTGTGTGTGTGTGTGTGTGTGTGTGTGTGTGTGTGTGCGTGGGCACCTGTGTATGTCTGTGTGTGCGCAAGTGTGTGGGCGAGTGTCATCAGGCCATCCTCTAATAAATTAGTATCCTTCCAGTTTTTGACTGGCAGCTTGTCCACCACTCTGGATAAAATAGCAATTGGCAACTAATGTGCCACTCCAATGGCCCAGTTCATAGGAGTCGGAGTTCAGAGCCCTCCAAGGCCCAGTTCATAGGAGTCAGAGTTCAGAGCACTCCAAGGCCCAGTTCATAGGAGTCAGAGTTCAGAGCACTCCAAGGCCCAGTTCATAGGAGTCAGAGTTCAGAGCACTCCAAGGCTCAGTTCATAGGAGTCAGAGTTCAGAGCACTCCAAGGCCCAGTTCATAGGAGTCAGAGTTCAGAGCACTCCAAGGCCCAGTTCATAGGAGTCAGAGTTCAGAGCACTCCAAGGCCCAGTTCATAGGAGTCAGAGTTCAGAGCACTCCAAGGCCCAGTTCATAGGAGTCAGAGTTCAGAGCACTCCAAGGCCCAGTTCATAGGAGTCAGAGTTCAGAGCACTCCAAGGCCCAGTTCATAGGAGTCAGAGTTCAGAGCACTCCAAGGCCCAGTTCATAGGAGTCAGAGTTCAGAGCACTCCAAGGCCCCATCAAGTGCCTCTCTGTCTGCACCGCATGTCAGCTGTCCAAACTGGCCTCCAAAGAAATGTCTGACTGTTTGGGGAAAAAAGCATAATTCAAGATACACACTTTTCAAGCAATTCTCTAATGATGAAACGCCAGTAGGGATATTTACCATCAATATTTAGTACATGGCCATGTTATGTTTCCCGTTCACTCAGCTCAAGTGATAGTGAATACAGTACCTGTATCTAAAGAATGGAGGGGGGAAATGTACCGCACCTTGAATCAAAGTGAGCAGTAATCTGTTGTTTATACTTTCTTGTATTTTCAAAGCTTCCTCTCTAGGTGGTAATGAAGCCTTGGATGAAGTAGAACTCTGAAATACACAACTTTTTGTTACGTCCCCCTGTTTCCTTGAAGATAGCACTAAAACCATTGTGTTGTTTGATCATGCAGGCGAGCTATCCACACATTAATGGAATGGGTTTGAAGCAGGGGCATTCCTTTAATATTTTTAATTGGTATGTTCCAGATGAATATCTCCCCGATTTAATATAGTGAACTTAATTGTTTGATGTGGTGCCACCTGTCTCTAGCCTATTTATGCACGCAAACACAGGCTTTCATTTGGTTTATTTAATTTAATTGAATTTATTGTAATTACACTGTTAGTGTTCCGTTAGTGTTCCCCTCAGATCAAAACCAGTGTTCTCACTTGGATTATTCGTTTATCCGTGTCTGTAAAGCAATTGCAAGTGTCTCGCCGAGGATTACTTTAAATGGTCGGAATGTCCTGAACTTTCAAATGTAATCAAAATGGGAATGAATTTGAAACCAACAAACACCTGTTGAGGGCAGAGAAATGATGGACAGCTGCACAGTCGCAGTCGGACTGTAGCTAATGGGTGTTAAGAAGCGTTGCAATAGATGGTCAAGTGGATTCATACAGTAGTTATATAAAGTGAGTCTGTTGGAGCTAGTCTTTTTGTCAACACCTTCCCCCACCATAACAGACAGACATCAGACGAAGAGCCCTGGGCCCCTCCTCTGTATTGGTGTGTAGTAAAAGCACTTTCTCCCATTGATTCAGACTATTGATCCCGGCTGGAGCATTTATCCCAAACACTCGCTCTCGCTCTCTCTCTCTCTTTCTCTCTCTTTCTCTCTCTCTTTCTCTCTCTCTTTCTCTCTCTCTTTCTCTCTCTCTTTCTCTCATCTGTTCTTTGACAAAACAATTACAACACTATTATGCTTTCCTGCTTACCAACAGGCTCCTAGACAGCTTCTACCCCTAAGCCATAAGATTGCTAAAAAGCCAGACTGCTAAATAGCCAGACTGCTAAATAGTCAATTAATGGTACCTGAACTAGCTGCACTGACTCTATCTTGCACCGACTCTACGCACACCCAACTAGACTATATATACACACTCACTAGACTATATATACACACTCACTAGACTATATATACACACCATATACACACTCACTAGCAGACATATACACACCATATACACACTCACTAGACTATATATACACACACCATATGCACACCCATTAGACTATATATACACACCATATACACACTCACTAGACTATATATACACACCATATACACACTCACTAGACTATATATACACACCATATACACACTCACTAGACTATATATACACACCATATACACACTCACTAGACTATATATACACACCATATACACACTCACTAGATTACATATACACACCATATACACACTCACTAGACTATATATACACACTCACTAGAATATATATACTAGTGTTTCCCAAACTTGTGGTCGGGGTCCTCTGAAATTGAAATGGGGTCCACTTAGAAAATCTGTAATCTTATCAAACAAATGACAAAATATTTCTTCAACTTAGTATAAAATACAAACTTTTACTGTCAACTAAGGACCTCTAATGTTCTTTCATGTCATTACTTTGATTCGGCACAGCATAACAGACCCAAAACTGGGGGAATATTCATTTTTTAAATTAGTGTCAATTTGGGGTTGTGTGCAGAAAGGTTTGTGAACCCTTGATATATACACACCATATATACACTCACTCACACACACACTATATTGACAATCCAACAAAAAATCCACACACATTCACATACTCTACATACGCACACACACACATAACACACACACGCAGACTGACACAACATTAACACACATACATACATACATACACATTACACACACAGGCACACTTACAGACAAACACTTTTACACTCATCATTTGTTGCTGCTACTCTGTTCCTTATTTACTCTTATTATTATCTATCCTGATGCCTAGTAACTTTACTTCATGTACATATCTACCTCAAATACCTTGTTATTATCTATCCTGATGCCTAGTCACTTTACTTAATGTACATATCTACCTCAAATAACTTATTATTATCTATCCTGATGCCTAGTAACTTTACTTCATGTACATATCTACCTCAAATACCTTATTATTATCTATCCTGATGCCTAGTAACTTTACTTCATGTACATATCTACCTCAAATACCTTGTTATTATCTATCCTGATGCCTAGTCACTTTACTTAATGTACATATCTACCTCAAATAACTTATTATTATCTATCCTGATGCCTAGTAACTTTACTTCATGTACATATCTACCTCAAATACCTTGTTATTATCTATCCTGATGCCTAGTCACTTTACTTAATGTACATATCTACCTCAAATAACTTATTATTATCTATCCTGATGCCTAGTCACTTCACCCTGCCTTCATGTATCTATCTCAAATACCTCATACCTCTGTACATTGATCTGGTACTGGTACTCCCTGTATATAGCTCCACATTGATCTGGTACTGGTACTCCCTGTATATAGCTCCACATTGATCTGGTACTGGTACTCCCTGTATATAGCTCCACATTGATCTGGTACTGGTACTCCCTTTATATAGCTCCACATTGATCTGGTACTTGTACTCCCTGTATATAGCTCCACATTGATCTGGCACTGGTACTCCCTGTATATAGCTCCACATTGATCTGGTACTGATACTCCCTGTATATAGTAGCACATTGATCTGGTACTGGTACTCCCTGTATATAGCTCCACATCGATCTGGTACTGGTACCCCCGGTATATAGCTCTACATTGATCTGGTACTCCCTGTATATTGCTCCACATTGATCTGGTACTGGTACACCCTGTATATAGATCCATTATTGATCTGGTACTGGTACTCCCTGTATATAGATCCATTATTGATCTGGTACTGGTACTCCCTGTATATAGTAGCACATTGATCTGGTAATGGTACTCCCTTTATATAGCTCCACATTGATCTGGTACTTGTACTCCCTGTATATAGCTCCACATTGATATGGTACTGGTACTCCCTGTATATAGCTCCACATTGATCTGGTACTGATACTCCCTGTATATAGTAGCACATTGATCTGGTACTGGTACTCCCTTTATATAGCTCCACATTGATCTGGTACTTGTACTCCTGTATATAGCTCCACATTGATATGGTACTTGTACTCTCTGTATATAGCTCCACGTTGATCTGGTACTGGTACTCCTGTATATAGCTCCACATTGATTTGGTACTGGTACTCCCTGTATATAGCTCCACATCGATCTGGTACTGGTACCCCGGTATATAGCTCCACATTGATCTGGTACTCCCTGTATATAGCTCCACATTGATCAGGTACTGGTACACCCTGTATATAGATCCATTATTGATCTGGTACTGGTACTCCCTGTATATAGCTCCACATTGATCTGGTACTGGTACTCCCTGTATATAGATCCATTATTGATCTGGTACTGGTACTCCCTGTATATAGATCCATTATTGATCTGGTACTGGTACTCCCTGTATATAGCTCCACATTGATCTGGTACTGGTACTCCCTGTATATAGCTCCACATTGATCTGGTACTGGTACTCCCTGTAAATAGCTCCACATTGATCTGGTACTGGTACTCCCTGTATATAGATCCATTATTGATCTGGTACTGGTACTCCCTGTATATAGCTCCACATTGATCTGGCACTGGTACTCCCTGTATATAGCTCCACATTGATCTTGTACTGGTACTCCCTGTATATAGCTCCACATTGATCTGGTACCGGTTACTCCCTGTATATAGCTCCACATCGATATGGTACTTGTACTCTCTGTATATAGCTCCACGTTGGTCTGGTACTGGTACTCCCTGTATATAGCTCCACATTGATTTGGTACTGGTACTCCCTGTATATAGTTCTACATTGATCTGGTACTCCCTGTATATTGCTCCACATTGATCTGGTACTGGTACACCCTGTATATAGATCCATTATTGATCTGGTACTGGTACTCCCTGTATATAGATCCATTATTGATCTGGTACTGGTACCCCCGGTATATAGTAGCACATTGATCTGGTAATGGTACTCCCTGTATATAGCTCCACATTGATCTGGCACTGGTACTCCCTGTATATAGCTCCACATTGATCTGGTACTGATACTCCCTGTATATAGTAGCACATTGATCTGGTACTGGTACTCCCTTTATATAGCTCCACATTGATCTGGTACTTGTACTCCCTGTATATAGCTCCACATTGATATGGTACTTGTACTCTCTGTATATAGCTCCACGTTGGTCTGGTACTGGTACTCCCTGTATATAGCTCCACATTGATTTGGTACTGGTACTCCCTGTATATAGTTCTACATTGATCTGGTACTCCCTGTATATTGCTCCACATTGATCTGGTACTGGTACACCCTGTATATAGATCCATTATTGATCTGGTACTGGTACTCCCTGTATATAGATCCATTATTGATCTGGTACTGGTACTCCTGTATATAGCTCCACATTGATCTGGTACTGGTACTCCTGTATATAGCTCCACATTGATCTGGTACTGGTACTCCCTGTATATAGATCCATTATTGATCTGGTACTGGTACCCCCTGTATATAGCTCCACATTGATCTGGTACTGGTACTCCCTGTATATAGCTCCACATTGATCTGGTACCGGTTACTCCCTGTATATAGCTCCACATCGATCTGGTACTGGTACTCCCTGTAAATAGCTCCACATTGATCTGGTACTGGTACTCCCTGTATATAGATCCATTATTGATCTGGTACTGGTACTCCCTGTATATAGCTCCACATTGATCTGGTACTGGTACTCCCTGTATATAGCTCCACATTGATCTGGTACTGGTACTCCCTGTATATAGCTCCACATTGATCTGGTACTGGTACTCCCTGTATATAGCTCCACATTGATCTGGTACTGGTACTCCCTGTATATAGCTCCACATTGATCTGGTACTGGTACTCCCTGTATATAGCTCCACATTGATCTGGTACTTGTACTCCCTGTATATAGCTCCACATTGATCTGGTACTGGTACTCCCTGTATATAGCTCCACATTGATCTGGTACTTGTACTCCCTGTATATAGCTCCACATTGATTTGGTACTGGTACCCCGGTATATAGCTCCACATTGATCTGGTACTCCCTGTATATAGCTCCACATTGATTTGGTACTGGTACTCCCTGTATATAGCTCCACATTGATCTGGTACTGGTACTCCCTGTATATAGCTCCACATTGATTTGGTACTGGTACCCCGGTATATAGCTCCACATTGATCTGGTACTCGCTGTATATAGCTCCACATTGATCTGGTACTGGTACTCCCTGTATATAGATCCATTATTGATCTGGTACTGGTACTCCCTGTATATAGATCCATTATTGATCTGGTACTGGTACTCCCTGTATATAGCTCCACATTGATCTGGTACTGGTACTCCCTGTATATAGCTCCACATTGATCTGGTACTTGTACTCCCTGTATATAGCTCCACATTGATCTGGCACTGGTACTCCTGTATATAGCTCCACATTGATCTGGTACTGATACTCCCTGTATATAGTAGCACATTGATCTGGTACTGGTACTCCCTGTATATAGCTCCACATTGATCTGGTACTGGTACTCCCTGTATATAGTAGCACATTGATCTGGTACTGGTACTCCCTGTATATAGCTCCACATTGATCTGGTACTGGTACTCCTGTATATAGTAGCACATTGATCTGGTACTGGTACTCCCTGTATATAGCTCCACATTGATCTGGTACTGGTACTCCCTGTATATAGCTCCACATTGATCTGGTACTGATACTCCCTGTATATAGTAGCACATTGATCTGGTACTGGTACTCCCTGTATATAGCTCCACATTGATCTGGTACTGGTACTCCCTGTATATAGTAGCACATTGATCTGGTACTGGTACTCCCTGTATATAGCTCCACATTGATCTGGTACTGGTACTCCTGTATATAGCTCCACATTGATCTGGTACTGGTACTCCCTGTAAATAGCTCCACATTGATCTGGTACTGGTACTCCCTGTAAATAGCTCCACATTGATCTGGTACTGGTACTCCCTGTATATAGCTCCACATTGATCTGGTACTTGTACTCCCTGTATATAGCTCCACATTGATCTGGCACTGGTTCTCCCTGTATATAGCTCCACATTGATCTGGTACTTGTACTCCCTGTATATAGCTCCACATTGATTTGGTACTGGTACCCCGGTATATAGCTCCACATTGATCTGGTACTCGCTGTATATAGCTCCACATTGATCTGGTACTGGTACTCCTGTATATAGCTCCACATTGATCTGGTACTGGTACTCCCTGTATATAGCTCCACATTGATCTGGTACTGGTACCCCGGTATATAGCTCCACATTGATCTGGTACTCCCTGTATATAGCTCCACATTGATCTGGTACTGATACTCCCTGTATATAGTAGCACATTGATCTGGTACTGGTACTCCCTGTATATAGCTCCACATTGATCTGGTACTGGTACTCCCTGTATATAGTAGCACATTGATCTGGTACTGGTACTCCCTGTATATAGCTCCACATTGATCTGGTACTGGTACTCCCTGTATATAGTAGCACATTGATCTGGTACTGGTACTCCCTGTATATAGCTCCACATTGATCTGGTACTGGTACTCCCTGTATATAGCTCCACATTGATCTGGTACTGATACTCCCTGTATATAGTAGCACATTGATCTGGTACTGGTACTCCCTGTATATAGCTCCACATTGATCTGGTACTGGTACTCCCTGTATATAGCTCCACATTGATCTGGTACTGGTACTCCCTGTATATAGCTCCACATTGATCTGGTACTGGTACTCCCTGTATATAGCTCCACATTGATCTGGTACTGGTACTCCCTGTATATATGTAGCTCCATTCTTGTGTATTTTATTTTATTCCTTGTGTTAGTATTTTATTTTGATTATTATTTTTCAACTCTGCATCATAGGGAAAAGCTCGTAAGCAATCATTTCCCGGTAATGTCTACACCAGTTGTATTCGGCGCATGTGACAAATAACATTTGATTTGATTTACAACCTCAGCAAAGCAGTCATTTTGGGTCAAGTGCTCTCTCTGTCTCCAGTGGATGATAGGTTTTAGACAACTTTCAATTTAATTATTCAACTTCAAATAGTTTATTGTCGTCCTTTATCTTTCAATACATTTAAGTTCCTTCATTCTTGGATATAGCAGCACAGTTTACATTTTGCAATCCAGCGTTTGGATGTCGTTCTGAAATGGCTTCGCTCTACATGCACCTCAAATACTGAGTGAGTGGTTTTAAACCACCATTTTGGGGAATTTTTTGGGAACCCTTTTTGGGATGTTTTTAATCTGCAATGGGGATGGATGACAGTAGTACTTCAATTGGACTGTCTCTCTTTCTTCCTTTATAAAAGGTTATTAAGTTAACCTAACAAGCCTCTGCCTGCAGCAAAATTACTTTATCCCATCAAGTCACAAAGAAAAATGTATTTGGTATATGGTCCGAAATTAGATCACTCGCCTCAATGCCCCACAGTGCATTGTTCAATTTCATTGACTACAATGACATGTAGTGGCTACTGAATCGTTTGTGACAATTAGCAGTTGACATTTAACCTCTCAGGGATAGGCGTCTTGCTAGCGGGACAACTTCCGGTGAAACTGAAGGGCGCACAATTCAAATAAATAATCATAGAAATTATGGATATTAAACTTTTAGGTACATACAAGCGTCTTATATCGGCTGAAAGCTTACATTATTGTTAATCTAACTGCACTGTCTGATTTACAGTAGCTATTACAGCGAAAACATGCCATGCGTTTGTTTGAGGACGGCGCCTGTCGTGGAAGGATCAGAATTTGTTGGTAACATATGTAAGATGTTTAATATTCATCAAATGTGTGTAAATTACTTCTCATCAGAATGGTATTTTTGATAATACTGTGGCGAGGTTGCAGTTGTCTGTTCTATGTCAAAACTAAGTTGCATGGGCCACTGAGAGGGGAGAGGTCAAAGTGTCATCAAGTGTAAACATATCTTTTACTCCCTACCTTTTTCTAGTGGGGGAAAGGAGGGTTGCAGTGTCTGGAATCATTCTATGCTCCCTCTAATGTTGCTTTTATCTTAACCTATAGCCTCACTCTCCTCTCCGTGAGCTTGTCCAGGAGGTTGTATTTTGAGTTGGTTGTATCTAAATGACAATTTGATATATGCCTGTTGATATGGAGGATTTGGTTTATGGTTCTGGGGTTTGGGAAAGGAGACAAAGCTGAACGATGAATTATGCCTATGCTGTCTGACTATGTGTGTCTTTGCTATTAAAGGAACTCAGTTGCATTGTAAGGGGGCTCTCAGAGAATTCACTGAGAGACACTGAATTTATCTGAGAGTCACAGGATTGTGATAGAGCTCATATAATTAAAGATGGACTTTTGTAACTAACTCTGACGTGTGTGTGTGTGGTTTGCTCCCATGATTTGGTAAATAGAGGAAATTTCCACGACACGCCCAACATCAAAATATTTTTCCACCAGCACAGGTTTCATAAATTCACAAATAGCGATTAAATATTCACTTACTTTTTGAAATTCTTCAAGCCTGAAACCTTGAACATAGACCCAGTGGAAGCCATAGGAGTTGCATCCTGGGAGCTAGAATTGAGTATGCCCTTATACTTGCCATTGGAAGAGCATGCTCTCTCTCAAAATAATTCTGTTTGGTTTTTCTTTGGATTTTCTCCTACCATATCTATTGTGTTATATTCTCCTACATTATTTTAACATTTATACAAACGTCATAGTATTTTTTTTCCGATGGTACCAATTATTTGCATATCCTGGCTTCAGGGCCTGAGTATCAGGCAGTTTACTTTGGGCACGTCATTCAGGTGGAAATTGAGAAAAAAGGGGCCTAGCCCTAACATTTAACTCTTCGCTAAATGGACATAGTTAAACATGAACTGGCTAGTTAACTCATGGAATCTACACATAAGGTGCACTGTCGTTGGATATTCCTCCCATTCTTTTTCATGTCCTTCACTTGAAAGTCAACTTTTTGATTCCTCTCTGATGAAATTGACGGCAATACTCATCGCTCTGGCTTCCCTGGCTTCAGCTTTCCCTCTCATCTCCAATGGATTTAGAGCCCGGCTGATTTGGCAGCCTTGTAATTTCCTCAAACAGCACGGTCCAAAACACTCTGCCCGCTGAGAGTCCTGGCAAAAATTGGGAAACCTGCAGGAGAACAGGCTCGGAATGAAAGCAGCACTCTTTCCAAACCTAAACCTTGATGGTAGCTTAAAGAACATGTTTCTAGTAGTAATAATTCTACAGTATCTCTATATCTATCTTTCTCAAACAATATACAGGGACAGAGAAAGAGGAAGAGATAAACAGCATTGCCAGTGTTGCACCTGGGAGAGGGCCATGTGGGGGTTTTGGGCATGGAGGGAGGGAGCTGACCCAGTTAGAGTGAGTCTGGCTGGGTAGTGGGGAGAAGTTGGTCTGGTCTGTGGGCACCGCTATCCAGGCACAGGGCGTGATGGGGGCCCTGCTAAGCCATCTGTCCATCCTGTAATTGGGTAGGGATTTTACACCTGCATGGCACACCTCGAGAGGGATGAGCTTTTGAGATGGAAGAGGGGAAGTAGAAACTCAGACTCGTTGTGCTTCCTCAGGTGCTTAGAGGAAAACGACTGAAAGTGAAAAGCAGCTGGTCTTGTTTCAATCTGTCCACTATCCTGAATCCATTATCCTCCATCTTTGTTTGGCATGTTGATTTGAGAGATTTCCAGGCTTTGGTGTCCTGATATTTTAGCTGGCCTTGTATCTGACAGACTAGGTACATTTGACGTGTTGCCTCAGCAGTGGAACAGAGTGAGCATGCTGGTGCAGAGGAAGTGGCTGTGAGAGGAAGTGGTCTCATTATGACAACATTGACGCTACGTGTTAAAAGGGCATTTCTGAATTTTATCGGCATGCATCATTTAACATGCTCTCTGTGATGTATTATTTAGCTTTGGCTTGAAGTTGGTTTATAATAAAGGCAATTGAAAGGGCAGGTATTGACTTACTGTTGAAACGGAGATCGCTATGGCGATGACAGCCCATGGAAAGGGGAAAAGGTCATAGAGGCAAATGAGCTGCCAGCCAGCCAGAACAGAATGCTACTCCATGTTCAAGTTGGTCACCTGCCACACAACGGTCTTCAGCCACTATACGAGACTTGTTTATACAAGTATACATAGAATTTGAGATAGAATAACCCTAATATTCTGGGATGATCCTTGAAATGAGAAGCATCACTGTCTCTGTGGATGGTCTCCAACTCACAGTAGACCTGAGAACATTCTCTCTCCAAGCATAATGCATTTGACAGTAATGTCACAATGATCAAAGGTGTTTTACACCTTTACCACCTGCACATAGAGAACATTAAAATGGCTGCCTTAAGCTAGGCCCAAGTTAGTAAATACTTTAAGCATTTGATGATAATTTGTCTTTCTATAAAGCATCAGTGGTGATGCATTAATACAACAGTGATATGAACTCTTGTACTACATAGTTACCACATCATGTAGCCTATAGCTACTCATTCTCCATAGGCAAAGAGCCAATGGCATCCATCACTTGGTGCTTTGACCTTGAGAGAGAACAGTGGAACAAAATGATCTGATCACGTCTCTGAGTCTCGACATCAGCCACTACGTCTCTTTGAGTACCTGGGCATATGAATAAGAAATGCACTGAGAGCAAATAGATAAATGACTTGTTTCAGCTCTGTCACTTCAGTTTAGCATCCAGGCCTAGGTCCTTTGTGCTGAGGACAAAGTGGCTATATGGGTCATTCCCCTGGTAGGTGGGTCTGTACTCTTCACAGGGGCCCAAAAGGGGGGCGCCACAAAACATCAGGGCGTGTCACAAAGATCTCCCTAATGTTCCAAAGTGTCGGATGTTCTCTTTAATGACAGCCCCGCCACCCTGATCTGGCCTCTAAGTGGATAGATTGTCTCTCTTGTTCCCACAATGCAAATGTGCTCCTAAATGGGGCTGTTTTCTGCTCAGGGTTTCTTGTAATTACAGCCCTTTGATGGAGCTCCTTTGTTCAGCCTATGACTCACTCACGCCTGTTAGGAGAGCGGGAAACTTTAGCAGGTGTGCATTAGGGCCCTTCGGATTGGAGTTTGACGTGGACGAACATGAAAACATCACGCCTGAAGCCTACAATACAATACATGCCCTCCATTCCCTTCCCACGGGATCAATCCTATCTGCAATAGAAGAGAAGATGCCTCCTCCCACATACCCTACTCTCTCCTGAGAGCGGCATTATATTCCGAAAGTCCTCTCCCTGCCTGCACTGAAGTGTCTCTGTCGTGGCCCGTCGTGCCTCTCCATGGCTCAGCCCCCACACTCACCTCGATGCTGCCTTTCAAAGGGAGACAATGGAAGGCAGGGAGAACAGGACGGTGTAGGTGGAACTTTGAACTAGAGGGGAGATTCAAAGGGCTCACAGAAGCACTGATTGCTGTGTTCATCCATAGAAATTAGCTAAGATTTCAGGGAGGGGGTTTCAAGCCAAGCTAGAACCTGAGTTAGAACACATCAATGCAATTGTATACCCTTTATAAAATAGCCTATACAGTTGAAGTCGGAAGTTTACATACACTTAGGTTGGAGTCATTAAAACTAGTTTTTCAACCACTCCACAAAGTTCTTGTTAACTAACTATAGTTTTGGCAAGTCGGTTAGGACATCTACTTTGTGCATGACACAAGTCATTTTTATAACAATTGTTTACAGACAGATGATTTCACTTATAATTCACTGTATCACAATTCCAGTGGTTTAGAAGTTTACATACACTAAGTTGACTGTGCCTTTAAACAGCTTGTAAAATTCCAGAAAATGATGTCATGGCTTTAGAAGCTTCTGACAAGCACAGGCTTGTCAATGCCTGCAAAGTGAGTGAGCAACACCGCCTCATGCTAACAGGCTTGTCAATGCCTGCAAAGTGAGTGAGCAACACCGCCTCATGCTAACAGGCTTGTCAATGCCTGCAAAGTGAGTGAGCAACAGCTAATCCTGTGAATACGCTCTAAATTTGATAAAATGTTTTCTCCCATTAACACACTTAGTAAACCTACAAGGCAATCGGATCAATGTTAGCAATACTATATTTGTTCTCAATTCATTCACATGCCTGGGAGTCCATTTTTATTTTTATTTCACCTTTATTTAACCAGGTAGGCTAGTTGAGAACAAGTTCTCATTTGCAACTGCGACCTGGCCAAGATAAAGCATAGTAGTGTGAACAGACAACACAGAGTTACACATGGAGTAAACAATTAACAAGTCAATAACACAGTAGGGAAAAAAAGGGGAGTCTATATACAATGTGTGCAAAAGGCATGAGGAGGTAGGCGAATAATTACAATATTGCAGATTAACACTGGAGTGATAAATGATCAGATGATCATGTACAGGTAGAGATATTGGTGTGCAAAAGAGCAGAAAAGTAAATAAATAAAAACTGTGGGGATGAGGTAGGTGAAAATGGGTGGGCTATTTACCAATAGATTATGTACAGCTGCAGCGATCGGTTAGCTGCTCAGATAGCTGATGTTTGAAGTTGGTGAGGGAGATAAAAGTCTCCAACTTCAGCGATTTTTGCAATTTGTTCCAGTCACAGGCAGCAGAGTACTGGAACGAAAGGCGGCCGAATGAGGTGTTGGCTTTAGGGATGATCAGTGAGATACACCTGCTGAAGCGCGTGCTATGGATGGGTGTTGCCATCATGACCAGTGAACTGAGATAAGGCGGAGCTTTACCTAGCATGGCCTTGTAGATGACCTGGAGCCAGTGCGTCTGGCGACGAATATGTAGCGAGGGCCAGCCGACTAGAGCATACAAGTCACAGTGGTGGGTGGTATAAGGTGCTTTAGTGACAAAACGGATGGCACTGTGATAAACTGCATCCAGTTTGCTGAGTAGAGTGTTGGAAGCGATTTTGTAGATGACATCTCCGAAGTCGAGGATCGGTAGGATAGTCAGTATTACTAGGGTAAGCTTGGCAGCGTGAGTGAAGGAGGCTTTGTTGCGGAATAGAAAGCCGACTCTTGATTTGATTTTCGATTGGAGATGTTTGATATGGGTCTGGAAGGAGAGTTTGCAGTCTAGCCAGACACCTAGGTACTTATAGGTGTCCACATATTCAAGGTCGGAACCATCCAGTGCGGTGATGCTAGTCGGGCATGCGGGTGCAGGCAGCGATCGGTTGAAAAGCATGCATTTGGTTTTACTAGCGTTTAAGAGCAGTTGGAGGCCACGGAAGGAGTGCTGTATGGCATTGAAGCTCGTTTGGAGGTTAGATAGCACAGTGTCCAATGGCAGGCCGAAAGTATATAGAATGGTGTCGTCTGTGTAGAGGTGGATCAGGGAATCGCCCGCAGCAAGAGCAACATCATTGATATATACAGAGAAAATAGTCGGCCCGAGAATTGAACCCTGTGGCACCCCCATAGAGACTGCCAGAGGACCGGACAGCATGCCCTCCGATTTGACACACTGAACTCTGTCTGCAAAGTAATTGGTGAACCATGACTAGAATAGATAACGGCTTTAAGTTCACACTTAAAGTAAAAAGGTGGTGTTAGAGGCTTTGTGTACATCCCAAATGCCACCCTATTCCCTACATTTGGAACACAGACTTTGTGTGGTGTGAAAGCCAGCTTCATCTGCCTGGGACTGCTGGTTGAACCCTGCAAGATCATCGTGGTTTCAGGGTGTGTTTACTCAGGCTGAGCCAGCAACTAGTCATACAGAGGGAGCATCCACTCACTCATCTATAGCAGGGCCAGAGAAAACTGTCCCTGGAAGGCATCTGTCACAACCAGCTAATCTTACCTGACTCTCTCTTGCTTTGTCTTTCTTTCTCACTCTGTCTCCCTGTCTCTCTTTCTCTCTCGCTCCACCTTCGATCTGCCTCTCTGTATCTATTTATTCTATGTACACTGGAAGCTATATTAAATTAGGTGTGTTAAACTCAACTCTTTCTCCATCTCTCTCCTCCAGCTTCTGCCTGGCTGCCCAGCACCACCATGGCTGAGAGTCGAAGGGAAGCCCTGGCAGCGGCCCCGATGTCCACCACTGCCTCCACGGTCGGTGCCAATGCTACCGATATCTCCGGCACCGGATCCAGCGAGGACTTCTCCAAGCTCAAGGACAAGTTCATGAATGGGCTCAACAAAATCCCACGTGAGTCATGTTAGTGGTTGGTTTCCCCTAACCTGCCCGGTGACAGGGTGGTGATTGGTTGAGTAGCTACTTCTTGTAGACATCTCACAAATGCCTTACAGCACCCTTGGATCTGTTCTTTAGCTACTAATTGCAATCAACAAAGTACAAGTGGCCATTATGACTGATTGTGGATAGGGACTAATGGTCTTACTCAGAAGTACTGTGACTACTTTTAGAAACCCATTTGGCATTTGAGGTGCCAAGAAAACAAACGGCGTTGACTTCAGAGTTGTGTTTGGAAAGTATGTCTAATTTTCAAAATGGTTGGTTTTCTCAAAGCAAATTATCTTTTTCAATCTCCAAAGTTGTCTGTATTGCTGGGCACCCTGTGTTTCTTCCCTCCATCAATACCCTCCCCCGACAGGAGACATGACTACAGCATGTTGGAATCATGACCAACTGTGAGCCCATCACTCCTATATAAAAATGTTCCACCAAGTGATTCCGGAGGAGACACTTGTCTTTGCCTGTAACTTCTGTGGAACAGTAGCAGTTAGTTTGGGACAGCAGCATCCTTTGTTTATCCCAAACCCCAACCTACTTATCCAGTGGACATTGTTGTGTTCAGCCTCCCAAGTCCTAAATATAGACAAATCCACTGGCTCATGTGGAAGTAATTCTCGTGTCAGGAATTGGCTCCCATGAAAAAGAGAGGTTCTGTTGCTTTAGCTCCAACGTGAATGACGCCACTTGTCATATTATGCTGTCCTAGATTCATAGAGCAGGGAGCCTGATAGCGATGAAAGATTTCTCCGGCGTCTGGTCTGGCTAATTTAAAACCAACAACATATTTGCTTTGGGAAATAATGCCGAAGAATCTTTAAACAGTAGTCCGTGGTCAGTATGTGCTGCCCTGGACTTTACTCCAGCAGACCAGAGATAGACTTTCATTGATTGACAAATGACAAGCGACAAACACTTCCTGGTCTCCTCATAGAAGTGTGTTGTAGCCATTGGGTGCTCCAATGAAATTGGCACCACTGAGGAGCATATGGAAGCCATAATGAAGACACTGTGGAGGGGGTGACTCTGATGTCCCCTATGCCTTGGAGTAATGGTCCCTCATATCAGAACTGTTTCGCCGTGAGAGGGCTTGAAGATACGCCACCTGCCACATTTAGCTACTAAACTACACCCCTCAATCCTAGCCAGCACAGCTAACCTGGTGCCTCAGCACTCTCACAGTGGAGTTGCGTTACCCTTCCAAAACAACCGGTCTTTCCTTCATTTCATTGTCTGTATTTGGCAATGACATGGTGGCAACCAGCCCATTAGGCTTTGTAAAAACCCATGTACCACCTCTCTCCCTAATTATCACATTGTGTGATGTGGACAAAGACTAAATAAGGGGTTGTTGGGTGCGCCTCAGACAGAGGTGGTATCTGCAAGCAGCCCCCCAAAAAGCCACTCAATTAGAGTAGAGTTTAAATGACAGTTTTTGCTCCAGCACTCAGTCAGAACTAGAAAATGAGTGGCTCCGCGCCGAGGGCTGCCAGCCTGATAAATGCCCACTGACGTGTTTGTGCCAGGGAATATCAATACAGCTACTCCCAGGATGGGGACAGGGCATTAATAAGGAATATTCAAGGGGAGAAGGCAGCGTGAATAAAACAGAATGAATCCATTGCCATAGCAAATTCTTTCCTTGTGGGTATTTCTACATAGGAATAGATGGTTATCTATAAGACTTGACTGCTGGAGGTAAAGCTGAATGCACGGTGTTGTCAGAGTCGGGCATCTTGTGCTGTATCTCTGGTATAACTCAGTGGAATGCCTTGTGACATTAACAAAGATCCATGGATTAATCTCCAGGCCAGAAGCTCCTCTTCAGCCCCATCTCTTGGCTGCTGCTGCCGGATGTGGCTGTTTCTCAAATGGAGTTGAATTGCATCCCTACAGAAATCTTCAGTGTTTTCTTCATACATTTCCCTTCTCAAAATGATTTTAAACCACCAAACCTGTTTTAAAAAAAAAATAAAATAAAGCAACACCACACGGCACAACGCCTCTCCCCCATGTGACCTACTTGTTGTGGGTAAGTACTGACATGTATGTGTAACTGATAGATGCACACACATATACATTTCAAAGCATTAACATGTAGTGTATGGAAACTGTATAGTCTTTTGCCTGTAATGTATTTTTTGATACGTGCCCAGTAAGACTATCTGTTGCCATTTGCGTCTGCTAAATGGGGGTCCTAATAAATCAAATCGAATCATTTCTAATTCGCTGTCTCATAACTATTTCCCACCAAGGAGTACCTACAACAAAGAGGATGCTATTAAAAGCATTACTTCCTCCATTACCTTCTGTAGTTCCATCCACAATCCCAGCATGCATTGCCACCACCAGGATGTTTGTGGAGATTAATGCAGACTGTCCCACTTTTCTCTCTTTCAAGTTTACCACTAAAAGTTTGTTGCCAGACTACTGATATTATTGGCTTGTGTGGAGAACGCCATGTGATGCCGTAGCGAGCGCCACATGAAGCTCATGGCCACACTCAGAGGGGTGTATCCACTGCAGCTGTGTCTGTGTTGGGCCGCACCACACCATGCTCAGGGCCTTGTGGCCTCAGCGGGAGGCGCTCTAATGAACTTTCCAGTACTCCCTCTAAACACCAAAAGGTTTTTGTTTTCAGTGACAATAATGAACCTCTCAGTGTTAGAAATGCTTTGCTCCATAACTGCTGTCTCCACACTCTCCTCCATTACTCTAAATAACACAGACAAACGTATTGAAAATGACATTTCTAAAAACATGTATTTTCAAAGGCTGTCAATATTAGTGTTTTTTTCACACCTGTTTCTGTGGGTATTACACTAAAAGCTATTCATACTCATTACAAAATTGACTGTTTGGGATTTTAAAATAAAATTAGATGTACAGGTGACTGAAAGCTAACATTTCAAAAAATGATTTCCAATAATTACTGAGTAGTTTATTTAATTTAGATTCTGCTCGGAAATGACAGCACCCCAGGGGTTAGGCTGGAGGTAGATCAGCAAAGACAAACTTCTCTGTCTCTCTCTGTCTGGCTCTAGTCCCGGTCCTCTCCCGGGCCTTGAACTGAACCAGTAGGCCTGCCATGAGGCAGCAGGATGGGGCTGGGGTACCAGAACATAGAGCTCGCAGCTTATACAGAAGGGAAGAACAGCCCTCCTCGGACCAAACTGCTTGCCCCCCCGCACACCTGAACCCATGTCAGGAGGGTGCTCCATGGAGCGCAGGGTGAGATCTCCCCTCATCAACAGTGTGATGCTTGACCATTTTGCGTTCAAACAAATACAATGAGATGCCCAGTACGCTACCTCCCACCTCACCCACCTCACCCACCCCCAGAGTAGCATTTCAAAGAAGGGAATCAGAGGCCTGGTCCGAAACTCAATCACTTTCTTCCTCATTAGTTTTACATACTGTAAATCTTACCACAAATACCAGTTTGTGTAGCTAGTTATTTTTTCTGTTATATATTCATCCTACCCCATTTGCAGCTACTGTTACACTGTCATTGTTGTTGTTCCCACAGTGGGAAAGGGCAAGGACCGGAGGTGCTGCTCTTGTTGGCATAACAACATGTAATGTCAAGGTTAATTGACCAACAGTGTGCTGTCATAATATATTAGTTTGTGTTGCCATGCCTATTACCCTGATACATCATCACACACCACCCACCCCCCTGCCCACTACTGTTGCCAGTCTATTGGATCCTCTATATAAAGATGTAAGGAGGCAGGTATCTCCTCAGAGGACCATGGGTAATGTGATGACAAGCAGGAAGCTCCCCCCAAGCCCCGAGGCAGACCGCACGTGACTGATTACTATGCGCCCATCTCATCAACCTCACCCGTTGTGGAAAATCGAACCGCTCCAACTCCCTCAGACTGCCTCTGCCCAGTACCATTGAGATAGTATGGAAATCTGCTCCAAAACTAGACAATGAAATAGAGCCCTTTTAGCTTCCATGATTCCTATTCTGTGTCTCACCGATTTGACTGATCCTGCACTATCTATTGCCACACCTAAAAGTGGTTGTGTCTCTCAGTTGAGCAACACTTCAATAGACATCAATACACATCAATGTACACTATACACAATAATATACACTATATACTGTACATCAATGTTACTTTTAAACTCTGCATTATTGGGTTAGGGCTCGTAAGTAAGGGCTCATAAGTAAGAGTTTCACTGTAAAGTCTATACCTGCTCTTGTCAGATACAATTTGATTTGAACAATACCCATCAATATACACAATACACATCAATAATACCCATCAATATTACATGAATATTCATATCAAAACACTGAAAGCAAAACACAATAATAGAAAACAAACATTATTCAGCAAACAGGTCCTCAATCAGCCTTTTAAATTGTCCCAGAGGCACCAATTCGTCCAATCTTAGAGAGCCTTGGAGATTATTCCACGGGTAAGGTGAAGAAAACTCAAATAGATTTACCTACCTGTAACTCAGTGGAGATTGTAGGGATCTCCAGAGTTAGCCATCCCCAAGACCAGGTCTGGTATCTCGTACGTCTATAAGTTAACAATTAAGTAACAATGAAGTTACAAAATGCAGTGATGTGTACTTAACCAATCGTCTATAATACTTCCTGACAGGCCGCTCCCCGAGTGGTAAGGTTAGGTAACAACACGTCCACCACGCTGATCCTCAACACAGGGGCCCCTCAGGGGTGCGTGCTCAGTCCCCTCCTGTACTCCATGTTCACTCATGACTGCACGGCCAGGCACGACTCCAACACTATCATTAAGTTTGCCGATGACACAACAGTGGTAAGCCTGATCACCGACAATGACGAGACTGTAGGGGAAAGGTCAGAGGCCTGGCCGTGTGGTGCCAGGACAACAACCTCTCCCTCAACGTGATCAAGACGAGGGAGATGATTGTGGACCACAGGAAAAAGAGGACCCGAGCACGCCCCCATTCTCATCGATGGGGCTGTAGTGGAGCAGGTTGAGAGCTTCAAGTTCCTTGGCGTCCACATCACCAACAAACAAACATGGTCCAAGCACACCAAGACAGTCATGAAGAGGGCACGACAAAACCTATGTCCCTCAGGAGACTGAAAAGATTTGTCATGGGTTCTCAGATCCTCAAAATGTTCTACAGCTGCACCATTGAGAGCATCTTGACTGGTTGCAACACTGCCCGGTATGGAAACTGCTCGGCCTCGAACCGCAAGGCACAACAGAGGGTAGTGCATAAGGCCCAGTACATCACTGGGGCCAAGCTTCCTGCAATCCAGGACCTTTATACCAGGCGGTGTCAGAGCGAGGCCCTAAAAATTGTCAAAGACTCCAGCCACCCTAGTCATAGAAGGTTCTCTCTGCTACCCCACGGCAAGTGGTACCGGACCGCCAAGTCTAGGACCAAGAGGCTTCTAACAGCTTCTACCCCACAAGCCATAAGACTCCTGAACATCTAATCAAATGGCTACCCAGACTATTTGCATTGCCCCCCCCCTTTTACACACTGCTCCTCTGTTGTTATCTTTGCATAGTCACTTTAATAACTCTACCTACATGTACATACTACCTCAATTACCTCGACTAACCCTTGCCCCCACACATTGACTCTGTACCGCTACCCCCTGTATATAGTCTCGCTAATATTATTTTACTGCTGCTCTTTAATTACCTGTTACTTTTATTTCCTAATCTTATTTATATTTATATGTTTTTTTCAAACTGCATTGTTGATTAGGGTCTCGTAAGTAAGCATTTCACTGTAAGGTCTGCACGTTTTGTATTCAGCTCATGTGACTAATAAAATGTGTAATCATCTGCCAGAGAGTAGCCCCAATCGGCCCAAGCCCCAAGTAATACATTTGGGCTAGATAACTCACACCGGAATTGGACCTAGCTCAATCCCCACATCCCAGCCATAAGTAATACTGCCGAAAACGGCCCAGACTCAGGCCACATTACGTCGGCCGAGTCTGACTCTCAGCCAAGTGCCCGACTCTCAGCCGGAATCGGCCCAGATCCACTGTGATAGCTGGGATGGCAGGAAATGTTTTGAAACAATTACTGCTTCACATACAAGCCAGGGAATTCTATGTGTTACAGCTGAATGAGTCAACAGACGTGGCGCATCTGGCACAGCTCCTGGTATATGTCTGTCAAGTTTATGGGGGGTCAATTAAGGAAGACATCCTCTTCTACAAACTTCTGGAAACCAGGACAACAGGAGAGGAACATTTTAAAGTACTGGACAGCTTTGTGACATCAAATGCACTTTGGTGGTCAAGATGTGTTGGTATCTGTACTGTTGGCGCAAAAGCCATGACAGGGAGACATAGTGGAGTGGTAACGCGCGTGCAAGCAGTTGCTCCCGACGCCACTTGGGTACACTGCAGCATCCACCGAGAGGCTCTTGCTGCCAACGGAATTCCTGACAGCTTGAAAGACGTTTTGGTCACTACAGTGAAAATGGTTAACTTTGTTGAAACAAGGCCCCTGAACTCTCATGTATTTTCTGCACAATGCAATGATATGGGCAGCGACCATGTAACGCTTTTACAACATACAGAAGTGCGCTGGTTATCAAGGGGCAAAGTATTGACACATTTTTTAAAATTGAAACACAGGCTTAAAGTTTTCTTTACAGACCATAATTTTTACTTTACATAATTTTTCTTTACTGACCACTTGTCTGACCGCTTTCATGATCATGAGTTTCTCACACGACTGGCCTATCTAGATGATGTTTTATCTTGCCTGAATGATCTGAATCTAAGAATACAGGGACTCTCCCCGACTATATTCAAGGACAAAATTGAGGCTAAGAAGTTGGAGCTCTTCTCTGTCTGCATTAACAAGGACAACACACAGGTATTTCCATCATTGTATGAACTGGATTCGTTATCCTTTTCATGCCCTGCCTCAGAGTATCCTGCCTTGGCAAATCGCACTGTTAAGACACTGATGCCCTTTGCAATCACGTACCTGTGTGAGAGTGGATTCTCGGCCCTCACTAGCATGAAAACTAAATACAGGCACAGACTGTGCGTGGAAAATGATTTAAGACTGAGACTCTCTCCAATACAACCCAACATTGCAAGGTTATGTGCATCCTTTCAAGCACACCCTTCTCATTAACATGTGGTGAGTTATGCACAATTGTCGATGAACATATAAAGTTTTATATGTAAGATGGCTAAATAAAGAGCAAAAATATTGATTATTATTATATTATTATTTGTGCCCTAGCCCTATAAGAGCTCTTTGTCACTTCCCACTCACACTCTTATGTTTAATAAATGTATCGTATAGTATGTGTGTGGCAGGTTTACAATGATGGCAAAAAAACAACATTTGAGAGTGCGCTGACCTTGGTGCTAGAAGGGGTACACAGCTGGAGGTTGAATGTTTGAAGGGGTACAGGACTATAAAAAGTTTGGGAACCACCGATATAGACAATATCCCCATATTCTATAACCGGAATGAATGTCGACTGAATGATTTGTTTTCTGCTATTTAATTAAAGCCATGACCGATTCCTTTAAAATAAGCTGTTGTTAAATAGAGCCAATAATCTCTTACAGATGAAGTTCAGTAAAATACCTTTCAGTTACTGTAACCTTTTCTTCTTCATTCCAGAGTGTATGTCTGATGAGTCCCTCATCCTGTTTTGCATTGTTCCATGTGTCAAGAGTTCCATAGCCCTTGGCAGTCTGCAAGGTTTTGTTAAAAAACCCTGTCTGATAACTCATATTTCAATGGTCCCCATTCCAGACGGTTATCAGATCAATTCTGTCTGGAAGAAAAAAAACATGAGTTTGATAAGAAAGCTGGGGACTCGGAGCGCCAGACAAATGCAGCTGGAGCCTCCTGGTTCGGAGCGAATGAGCCAAAAGGCCCTGCTGTGTCCTTGAAGGCATCCGGAGGAGAAAAGATGGTAGACTTATCAGTTGGCCGATGATATTCACAGCTGAAAGCCAAGGAGGTGTCTCATTGTGTGGCGTATTGGCTGCCGCTCGCTGGATGGCTTTTGACCATGGCGGAAATGTGATTTGCGCCTCTTCTCGGGAGCTGTGAACACTGAACACGCACTCCATCATCCAGAGCCGTTGTGTGTGGCGGAACGAGGGATAACTACTGCTTAAAGTTGAAGTGCGGTGCACCCGCTGGCGTCGCTGTCTCAAGGGAGAATAGACGCACCATGTAGTTAATTAGGGAATGCTTTTATTGCTTTCGGGGGCTCAGGTTATTTTAATTAAGCAACACAAAAGTGTCTTGCAGTATTAGATACGTGCAGAATAAAGTATACAAGCAAGGCCTGGGTTATTGCATTGAGTTTCACAGCAGTGGGCTGTGCATTATAACGGTGATGTACCGCTGATGTCAAAACATTGTAAATAACCACAGAGGATGGCAGTACCATTTAAAAACATTAGATTTCATGATGCACAACGGAATCCAATTGCAGTGCAGTCTGCTTCGTTCAAAAATAATGCCAAATTCCACTGTTATATCAGTTCGTTTATTTACACTCCTGCTGTGTCATTGATATTAGAAATCATTTTAGCAGACCTCCCATTTGAAAAAAAGTGTCACAGCTTTCCAGTTCCTTCAGTGGGAATGTGACTTACCATCCCAGCTTTCAGGCCTGAAATAGGATCCTGCCATATCTCCGACACTTCCATTAAAAGATAGTCTGCCAGGCTGTGTGGAAAAAAATGACGGGTCAAACACTGGAACATGTGGTGGTATCCCAAAGGTATCAGTCTCAGACCGCTGCCCCTGCTTTGGCCAAGGAGCAGAGGAGAGGTTTTAACTCAGCCCTAAACCTGGGACTTTAGGGTCAACCGAGGATGCAAGAGGAAATGGAGTCAGTGATGGATAGCGAGGTGTTGTATTATGTTTAGGTATTGATAATTACGATACTAACGCAAAGTGACGTAGTTTTACCGCTAAAACAATTATAACAAGCAAATTTCAAAACAATATTTCATATTTTTCAAATGTTTTCTTGTTTACCGTTCAACAACTTTGTGAGCAGAAACAAACCAGTTTTTCGAGAGGCCACAGCGAATTCAAAATGGCGTGGGTCGGGGGAGATTGTCACTGCCAATAGCACGCCACTGTGGTAAGGCCAAGGCTGTAGATCCCAAAGTTATTTTAGAGCATCACTCAATGTTTTTCCTTAAAGGAGAGTGCTTATCGATTTTGTTCTCTCCCCCTCCCTCCTCTCTGACGGCGAGGAGGTGAGGGAAATTCAGTGAAGCGCTGGCGAGCCAAAGCCCCAGGGAGAATAGACCGTCATATATTTCTCCTGTGATGGTTCTTTCTAGTGGCCCGCAGATATAGAGTCTTCAAAGTAGCACTGAAAGGTGACAAACATTGGATTTACAATGAAGCCAATTGGCTCCCAGTGTTCCATACGAATAGAGTTAGGAGTACCACAACATGTTTCTGAGTAGTGTACAGAAAGGAAATGTACCGTGTCATCTTTACTATGGTTGTAATTATTCTGTAATTATACTGAACAAAAATATAAATGCAATATGCAATAATTTCAGGCGATTTTTACTAAGTTACAGTTCATATAAGGAAATCAGTCAATTGAAATAAATAAATTAGGCTCTAATCTGTGGATTTCACATGACTGGGCAGGGGCACAGCCATGGGTTGACCTGAGAGGGCATAGGCCCACCCACTTGGGAGCCAGGCCCACCCACTGGGGAGCTAGACCCAGCCAATTAGAATTAGTTTTTCACACAAAAAGGCATTATTACAGACAGAAATACTCCTCGGTTTCATCAGCTGGTCTCAGATGATCCCCAGGTGAAGAAGCCAGATGTGGAGGTCCTGAGCTGGCGTGGTTACACATGGTCTGCGGTTGTGAGGCCAGTTGGACATACTGCCAAATTCTCTAAAATGTTGTTGGAGGCGGCTTATGGTAGGGAAAGGAACATTCAATTCTCTGGCAACAGCTCTTGTGGACATTCCTACAGTCAGCATGCCAATTGCACGCTCCCTCAAAACTTGTTTGACAAAACTGCACATTTTAGAGTGGCTTTTTATTGTCCCCAGCACAAGGTGCACCTGTGTAATGACCATGCTGTTTAATCAGCTTCTTGATATGCCACACCTGTCAGGTGGAAAGATTTTCTTGGCAAAGGAGAAATGCTCACTAACAGGGATGTAAACAAATGTGCTTTTGTGCGTATTGAACATTTCTGGGATCTTTTATTTCAACTCATGAAACACTGGAACAACACTTTACAGGTTGTGTTAATATTTTTGTTCAGTATAGCTTGCTTGAATTTATACAGGTGGGAAAACTGTTTAATTATCAGATCCTTCGTTGGTGAAGTAAATCAAACCAGCCTGAATCTACCATATGGTCTCCATCTTGTGCATGGTAAATATTGACAAAAACATATTTTCATTGCTGATGGGGCTGTTGGTGGCCATCTCTGTTGAAAGGAGGTGTGGGTTGCAAGGTGTTTGATGTTTTGTGAGCAGCAGCCGTAATTATCCCTCCAGAACGGAGCAGTCTGACACTGTGTTTCTGTCCTCATTATTTACAGCACGTCTGGCCACTCTACCATTCCTCTGATACCTGTTGCTGATGGGCTGTTGGTGGCCCTCTCTGTTGCTGCTGGGCCTGTTGGTGGCCCTCTCTGTTGCTGATGGGCCTGTTGGTGGCCCTCTCTGTTGCTGCTGGGCCTGTTGGTGGCCCTCTCTGTTGCTGATGGGCCTGTTGGTGGCCCTCTCTGTTGCTGATGGGCTGTTGGTGGTCCTCTCTGTTGCTGATGGGCCTGTTGGTGGCCCTCTCTGTTGCTGCTGGGCCTGTTGGTGGCCCTCTCTGTTGCTGATGGGCTGTTGGTGGCCCTCTCTGTTGCTGCTGGGCCTGTTGGTGGCCCTCTCTGTTGCTGCTGGGCCTGTTGGTGGCCCTCTCTGTTGCTGATGGGCCTGTTGGTGGCCCTCTCTGTTGCTGCTGGGCCTGTTGGTGGCCCTCTCTGTTGCTGATGGGCTGTTGGTGGCCCTCTCTGTTGCTGCTGGGCCTGTTGGTGGTCCTCTCTGTTGCTGATGGGCTTGTTGGTGGCCCTCTCTGTTGCTGATGGGCTGTTGGTGGTCCTCTCTGTTGCTGCTGGGCCTGTTGGTGGTCCTCTCTGTTGCTGCTGGGCTGTTGGTGGCCCTCTCTGTTGCTGATGGGCCTGTTGGTGGTCCTCTCTGTTGCTGCTGGGCCTGTTGGTGGCCCTCTCTGTTGCTGATGGGCTGTTGGTGGTCCTCTCTGTTGCTGATGGGCTGTTGGTGGTCCTCTCTGTTGCTGATGGGCTGTTGGTGGTCCTCTCTGTTGCTGATGGGCCTGTTGGTGGCCCTCTCTGTTGCTGATGGGCTGTTGGTGGCCCTCTCTGTTGCTGATGGGCTGTTGGTGGTCCTCTCTGTTGCTGATGGGCTTGTTGGTGGCCCTCTCTGTTGCTGATGGGCTGTTGGTGGCCCTCTCTGTTGCTGATGGGCTGTTGGTGGTCCTCTCTGTTGCTGATGGGCTGTTGGTGGCCCTCTCTGTTGCTGATGGGCTGTTGGTGGCCCTCTCTGTTGCTGATGGGCTGTTGGTGGTCCTCTCTGTTGCTGATGGGCTGTTGGTGGTCCTCTCTGTTGCTGATGGGCCTGTTGGTGGTCCTCTCTGTTGCTGCTGGGCCTGTTGGTGGCCCTCTCTGTTGCTGATGGGCTTGTTGGTGGTCCTCTCTGTTGCTGCTGGGCCTGTTGGTGGTCCTCTCTGTTGCTGCTGGGCCTGTTGGTGGTCCTCTCTGTTGCTGATGGGCTTGTTGGTGGTCCTCTCTGTTGCTGATGGGCCTGTTGGTGGTCCTCTCTGTTGCTGCTGGGCTTGTTGGTGGCCCTCTCTGTTGCTGATGGGCCTGTTGGTGGCCCTCTCTGTTGCTGATGGGCCTGTTGGTGGCCCTCTCTGTTGCTGCTGGGCCTGTTGGTGGCCCTCTCTGTTGCTGCTGGGCTGTTGGTGGTCCTCTCTGTTGCTGATGGGCCTGTTGGTGGTCCTCTCTGTTGCTGCTGGGCCTGTTGGTGGCCCTCTCTGTTGCTGATGGGCTGTTGGTGGTCCTCTCTGTTGCTGATGGGCCTGTTGGTGGTCCTCTCTGTTGCTGATGGGCCTGTTGGTGGTCCTCTCTGTTGCTGATGGGCTGTTGGTGGTCCTCTCTGTTGCTGATGGCCTGTTGGTGGTCCTCTCTGTTGCTGATGGGCCTGTTGGTGGTCCTCTCTGTTGCTGATGGGCCTGTTGGTGGTCCTCTCTGTTGCTGCTGGGCCTGTTGGTGGCCCTCTCTGTTGCTGATGGGCCTGTTGGTGGTCCTCTCTGTTGCTGATGGGCCTGTTGGTGGTCCTCTCTGTTGCTGATGGGCTGTTGGTGGTCCTCTCTGTTGCTGATGGGCCTGTTGGTGGTCCTCTCTGTTGCTGATGGGCCTGTTGGTGGTCCTCTCTGTTGCTGATGGGCTGTTGGTGGCCCTCTCTGTTGCTGATGGGCTGTTGGTGGCCCTCTCTGTTGCTGATGGGCTGTTGGTGGTCCTCTCTGTTGCTGATGGGCTGTTGGTGGCCCTCTCTGTTGCTGATGGGCTGTTGGTGGTCCTCTCTGTTGCTGATGGGCTGTTGGTGGTCCTCTCTGTTGCTGATGGGCTGTTGGTGGTCCTCTCTGTTGCTGATGGGCCTGTTGGTGGCCCTCTCTGTTGCTGATGGGCTTGTTGGTGGTCCTCTCTGTTGCTGATGGGCCTGTTGGTGGTCCTCTCTGTTGCTGATGGGCCTGTTGGTGGCCCTCTCTGTTGCTGCTGGGCCTGTTGGTGGTCCTCTCTGTTGCTGATGGGCCTGTTGGTGGTCCTCTCTGTTGCTGCTGGGCCTGTTGGTGGCCCTCTCTGTTGCTGATGGCCTGTTGGTGGTCCTCTCTGTTGCTGATGGGCTGTTGGTGGTCCTCTCTGTTGCTGATGGGCTGTTGGTGGTCCTCTCTGTTGCTGATGGGCCTGTTGGTGGTCCTCTCTGTTGCTGATGGGCCTGTTGGTGGTCCTCTCTGTTGCTGATGGGCCTGTTGGTGGTCCTCTCTGTTGCTGATGGGCCTGTTTGCTGATGGGGCTGTTGGTGGCCATCTCTGTTGAAAGGAGGTGTGGTTGCAAGGTGTTTGATGTTTTGTGAGCAGCAGCCGTAATTATCCCTCCAGAACGGAGCAGTCTGACACTGTGTTTCTGTCCTCATTATTTACAGCACGTCTGGCCACTCTACCATTCCTCTGATACATTTAACAACCCACTTTTGTGCCGTGTGTGTGTGTGTGTGTGTGTGTGTGTGTGTGTGTGTGTGTGTGTGTGTGTGTGTGTGTGTGTGTGTGTGTGTGTGTGTGTGTGTGTGTGTGTGTGTGTGTGTGTGTGTGTGTGTGTGTGTGTTCTGTCGGGGAGAACTGCCTGACTCCTGTTGTTTAGATGGGCGTCCCTGTTTGTCAGCAGGCTGTTAGAGTGATCACTGTTCTGTGGAGCTGAGCGGCTCCCTGTCTGCCTGTGACAGCCCTGACTGGAGCGTTCAGCTGGACTGTTTAGTCCATTCAGCCTTATATAAAATAGGGCCAGGGAGGAAAAAAACATGTCCTTACATTCTCAATTAAAGTAACATAATGGTCCATGGCTGTTTTAGTATCCTTTGCCGAGTAGGTCACATCCACGAGCAATGCTAAGAAATTGACTTGACAAAAGCTCTCAAAGAAAGTTCTCAGAAACTAGCTAGTATGAGATGAATCTAAGACAAACGTGTGAATAGGAACTATCTTTGAGAGAGAAGTGTCAAAACCCATCAACATGATGAGTGGTCATGCAATCACTGACTCGACACGGTCACGCTACAGTTGGTAACTCGCTCTCCAACAGGCCCTGCAAATTACCTCTACACCCTGACCCGTGTGCCCGTGATTGGTGTGAAAGTATCAGTTGTCAGAGAGAAATGTTTTGTTTAAATGGCAAGTGGAAAATGCCAACCTCTGTTATTTCCACTAAATTGGCCGAGGATGCACAGTGAAGCGTCGGGACGCTTAAAACGTCTCTGTTCAAGGGCAATCGTTAGGAGTCCACGTCTCGACTGCAGATCGGGGACGCTGCCACCCACCACTGTTGATCCAAGTCTTCCATCTGCACATTACCTTTACATTTGAGTCATTTAGCAGACGCTCTTATGCAGAGTGACTTACAGGAGCAAATAAGATGAAGTGCCTTGCTCAAGGGCACGTCAGCAGAGTTTTCACATAGTCGGCTCGGGATTCGAATCAGCGACCTTACCGTTACTGGCCCAACGTCCTTATGTCTTTCTCTATGTCCTCATTCACTCCAGCTGCTGCTGCAGCTGCTATCTTCAACAAGTAGTCTCAACGTCCCGCCATCAGAGTCATTCGTCAGATGCAGGGAGATGGTGGCCAGGCGTTTCTGGTCAGCTCGGGCCTAGTTTGAAACAGACAATGGTGCCATATTCTGGACGAGGCACTTTTGGTTGTTTGAGAAAAGAAGAGTGAGAGCAATGGTGCGGTTTTCTTCATCCAGGTATGGCCCCCCATCTTTGACATCATCTTGTCTAACCTGTGTCCCTGTGTGTCCCTCTCCAGTGCCAAATTGGGCCATCGTCTCCATCGCCTTTGTGGCCGTGGTCCTGGTCCTCTCCTGCTGCTTCTGCATCTGCAAGAAGTGCATATTCAAGAAGAAGAACAAGAAGAAGGGCAAAGACAAGGGCAAGAATGCCATCAACATGATGGACGTGAACGACGGTGCGAAAACCGAGGTAAAGACTTTGTACTACTACCATTGAACGTTATTGATTAGAGTTAATAGTTTGTTAGTCAACAGTAGTGTTTGATAATGCCAAGTTGTTCTGTATTTTCTACTGCATTATTATATATACTCGATTTGACGTACCTTTTACTTCAAGGTAAAGAAAAAAATAGACTTATATACATTTTTATACATTGCGAGTTTCATATTATCTGTGATTGACTGTAGCCAGAAATGACATCACTGACTTTTATTACACTTACCCGGCACCTGACATTCATTGATGATTGAAACCTCTAAATAAATGCATATACAGTATATTTCAGAATAATAATCTTCACATAACAAAGTGATTCCACTATACAATTTATCAGACATACATATGGTTTAGGCCAAGGGGTGGGAAATCTTTTTGGCTCGAGGGCCAAAATTCAACGGAGGGCCGCACAGAATTGTAAAAAATACTTTCCATCTCATTTTAAAGGTTCAAGTGTGGCCTGGAGTGTTTTTTTAAAACCCAAAATAATTGAACGGGCCCGCGTGCCGTAGTTTGCCCCGCCCCTGGTTTAGGCCAAACTCTCCCCCATGAAGACCAGTGGACACACATGACACACGACTTGTGTTGATATTGTTGCGTCTGCGATGACTCCTCCCCATCCACTCTGATTGCAGGACTGTTAAGGAAGCCTGCCGTTTATAATCGCCTCAGAGAGAGTATTCAATCTCTCTTTCTGTTCCTCTCAATATTTGAATGTGTTAAGAACAATGAGCTCTGAGTACGGTATGCTGTATTGCCAGTGGTATCAACCCAGAGAAATGACATTAGCTAATTACGAGCGAGGGGAGTGAATTAATTCCGCCCGCCCTCTCCAACGCACACAGAGAGAGAATAGGGAACACACAACTCTTTAACCCCAGTTAGAATACTAATTGCATTAGCGAAGGTTCTCAATCCCCCCCCCCTCTGTCAAAGTCTGTTTAATTTGCAGTCTGTCCACGCCAACACCGCTCACATCATCAATCAGGGACATTGAATTGGGGTTGAGGGCAAAGCCCTGTGAGATGATGTAGGAGTAGGGAATTGAATAGCCGCACAGGCCAGAGATGCAGAGGTGTTACACAGTCTGATAAGGAGTGAGCTCCACAAGTTTCATCTGATTCATCCCAAAGAGCTTATTGTTGAAATGCATACAATTCTTTGATTTGTAGAGGCCTATGCCTTGTGTCCTTGTTCCTAGTGACAGTTGGTAAGCTTTATAATAACACTGATTTATCTTAAACTTTAGTAAGATGCACCCATAGAATTACAATAACTTCGATCTAGAATGAATTCTATTTGGATAGACCACTTTTCCTGTGCTAATTTAGGAGCTGCTATGACTACACGTCAAGCAATTAGGCTACACACTGCCAATACAACACCCCTATCGGTTCCGTATGCAACACACCTATTGGTTAGATATTCTAGAGGCGGGGCCATGGGCTCCCGAGCGGTCATTTCTCCTGGTGTGCCCAGACTCTTGTGTTAACTCCTGTGTGTGGTTGTTTTAATGTGTGTTTCTTCCTTCTATGTCCTCCTTATCTGTGTTGTGTCTGATGACTGTGCGGGATTGTCACTGGCGGTAGGTTCCCAATTGTTGTTGGATCCTCCTTAAGCCTGCTGCTCTGATGTTTTGATAGCCTCTTGACAACAACTTACTCCTGTAGAACCAAATATATGTAACTATGCATACAGTACATGTATATCTGCTCTATATATGTGCGTAGTCTTGCACATGCACATATATATGTATGAAAGAAGCCCTGGGCGCGCTTTAACAAGGTTGAACCACACTGATTCTCCATCTGGCGCCTTTTCAATCTTTGCTTTGCATTTCAAAACAAAGATGTGCCTATGAGCTAAAGTAGACTGGTAAAGATGCTAGGTTACTGCTTTTGAAACCTGTAGTAAGGTTTAGACATACAGTAGCTTTACGTTTCACATACTTTCACCTGAAGCCAACAGGCAGATTGACTTGACTTTGACTTAACCCAGTAAAATACCTAATACACATTGCGGGTGTTGAACATGGCTGTCTATTCTGCTATACTCCTCTCCTCTCTGTGTGCAAGCAATAACGAACAAATAATTACATTTTTTAGAGTTTTGCTTAGGGAAAAATTGACTATAGGTTTGCTTGCACCAGGAGGGGACTCAGATGGGCCGTACAAATTCCAAACAAACCAATGTTGTTCAGCCTTGATGCTTTCACACCAGCAACCTGACCATCACCATGACAACCATGACAACATCTCTTATCAACACCTACCTACCTACTGCTGGCATGATGCTTATAGCTTCCATCGGCGTGGGGGTAACACATGCAGCTGAGGGTTCTGACAATGCCATTGTGTCTCCTGATGGGTGAATGATAAGTAAACTGAGAATGTGGGGGTCACAACCAGAGTACTGTTCTGTTTACTGAGAATGCCCTGCATGCAACAATGACAGTCTGACAATGTCTGACCTTTGGAAGGCAACTTTGACACTGAATGTACTTGAGAGCTAGTTTTTGCCTCTTTAATCGCATGCTTATCAATAACAAACTGACTGCCCCCCTGCCTCGAACCCGCCTCTCCCCCACCACTACCAGCATCCCTTCAGAACCAGGCTAGCAAAGGAAAACTCACTCTTCTTCTTCTTCATCATCTTCTTCTTCTTCTTCACTCGCGCCACCTCTTGACATTTCCCTGTTGATTTTGTTTTGCACCACAGACTGATCTTCTTGAAATAACATCAAGGGAATTGTCGTTGGTGGTTTGCAGAAGCGCTCCCTCTCTCTCTCTCTCTCTCTCTCTCTCTCTCTCTCTCTCTCTCTCTCCTCTGCCTGCCCATTACTCTCATCTTTTGGCTCTATCATTTGATCTCTCTGCCCCCTCAGACCAAAACACCCACAAATTGATTGAACCGCATCAGGGGTCCCGGCCCGAGGCTAGCGCATCAACGAGCATGTCCTGGTGTTAACCGCTGTGGTGTTTTACTGCTTGCTCCCCCCATTATAATCCCCCGAAAGAGAGGCAGTTTTTTTCAGGAGGGGGGCCCGCTGGCACACCCGCTGGCAGGCCTGGGGCGGGGCAGGGCGACAGACGTCTATGGGGCTGGCACAGGCGGCACACGGAGGGCACTGACTGTTGGTGGGTGTCTCCTTCAGGCCTTGAAGGATGAGGATGACGCTGAGACAGGCCTGACCGATACAGAGAAAGAGCCCGAGCCCAAGGAGGAAGAGAAACTTGGAAAATTACAGTTCAGCCTGGATTACAATTTCACCGAGAATACGGTAAGGGTCCGTCTCTGATATCCACTCTCTCTGTCGTTGTCGTTGTTGTCCGAAACATCTCTCCTTCGTAAGTATGGTCACCCCACCTTCCTCTGTGGTTGGCCCATTGACTCATCAATCCATTTAAAAAAACACTGAGAAAATGTTGCCTACACAGGTAATGCAGAACATACTCTTACTGTTCATTGTTGTATAACCACTGTTTATAATGAATGCCTGTAACTGCAGCATGCTAACCAGAGCTTATCAACTACACCTCACCAGAGGATCACGGTGGTTGGGTTGGTTTGTAAATGAATCACTTCTCCTCTCGCAAACAATCCCGTCTTGGGATTTCGGTATTTCTGGGTTTACCATTTTTCTTTGTAAAAGTGTCCTCTTTCAGCCTTGACGGGAACACGGTTCCCTATGGAATCCATCTTCTGTTTTTTTCCCTCCGTCTGGGTTTTAAAAAGCAGAGCGACTAGAGGAGCAGACCAACTTCCAGATGTGGTGTGACAGATCATAGAGGAGGGTGGAAGGCAGCGTGGAGAGGAAGCTCTGCTGTCCTTCACTGAGGCCATGCTAACTCCCTGTCATTAACAGAACCGATGGACAAGCCTGAGATTAGCCACTCACACACATCTGTCACTCTGTCTCATCCACATGGCCAGGAGTTTTAATTGGCTCACTGGGTTAGAGCATGGTGCTAGCAACACCAGGGTTGTGGGTTCAATTCCCACATGATCGGAATGGATAGTATGTTGACAGTTCTCTGTGGATTTCTTTGTCACTTTGGGTGAAAGTGTTCGCTGAACCGTCATATTATATTATCCACACGTTCGGAACATTAGAGATTCTCCACATGCATCACAACTTTCCCCTGAAAGACCCTCAAGCACTCTGTTTGTCCTTAAATGAAAATGCTTTCGCGAATATAGTGACGGTAACAGACAGTAATGATGCTAATCATGAGGATTAATAATCACAATAATCCCTCACGCACTCAGTTGTTATGGCCATAATAGTCATGGTCATTATCATAATATCAGTCAAATGTATTCTGATAAAGAGCCTTATGACCATTTAAGACGAATGCACTAACTCAATACTAGTCACATTACTTATTTTATATATTGGGTCCAATATAGCTTTCTCCATTCCCAGTAGTTTACTGAGCTGTCATGCAGTGTAAAACCATACCAGCCTGTTCTGTTCTGTGAGACTGTGATTACAGTGGTCCATTAATAATAAGCACCGTAATTCCATAATGGATCCATAATGAATGGATGGCAGTTGTCACTGTGTGTGTGACAGAAACCTGGAGCATTGGGCCCGGTGCTCACTGACAGTACCCAGCTCTGAGGCTGAGAGACAAAGCCAGTGAACCAGGCACTATTGTCAGTCTGACCCACTTTCAGTTCAGCAACAGCTACAGCAGAGAGCCACAGAGCCCCCTACTCACTCAGCTCCTGTGTCTTCAGATCAGGTCCACAGAGTAGAAGCAATCATGGTGAAAATACTTCCCTAGTCTGAGGAAGAGTGGCTGGCGCAATAGTTGTTCTCTTGTCCTCTGCTGAGAACTTTGGAGGGGGAGGGGGAGGGGGAGGAGCAGGGGGTACAGGAGGGCTAAACTCTCGTTTTGTTTAAAGGTAATCTGCCCTTCTCAGCTCAGTAGAGCAGGGCCTCTCTCTGAATGGAGGAAAGAGAAAGACCAGTATGGTCAAATGTCTCTGCCTGTTTCTGTTAGTTAAGCACCAGTGATGGCTACTGGCCCAGGCCTCTATTAGAATGGGGGTGTGGGGGTTTAATGAGAGCACAAGTTAGTAAAGGATTCGGTACCCAGAGTACGGTGGCCGTATAAAGCAGCTCCACCACAAATGATCCACAAAGGAGCCAGAATGGGAAACATAATATGCTATTTCCCACTTTCAACATCATAGTAATGTCCCTTTTAATGGGTCGAAAGGAGACCCTCTGGATTCATAACAGAGAGTTTACCGTCTCCATTATATTGGGTAGGAATAATTAAAACCACCGTTTTTCCCCATTACCTTTCTCTGTCTCTCCAAATGTACTTCTACCATTGACCTCTGAAATAGAATACATTCTCAGAGGCTCCGGCAAAAAGCGAGAAGACAGGAGGAATATGACAGCTCCATTCACATCCCTTTTCGCTTTCTCCTTTGAAGTGTGTAGTGTTTGTGTGGCTATGTGGAGCCGTGATGGCAGGGAGGGACCAGGGAGAGAGTATCAGAACAACTTGATTCAGGATGTGCTGCCCGGGGCTTAGTCACAATTGCAGGTGCACACCGTTCTCCAGCCTCCCGTAAGCGGCCAATATCACACATACAGGGAAGGGTTATGACCCAGCAGGCCCTTCTCTGTGACAGCACGCTGCCCCTCCGTTAAACACACACACACAGGTTTACAGACCTGGGGAATGTGAAAGAAGCCAGATCAGATGTTCAGTATCATGAGGATCATATAACACAAACACAGATTGGAATAGTACCCTTTTAATAATCCAGTTTAGTAGTACCCTTTTAATAATCCAGTTTAGTAGTACCCTTTTAATAATCCAGTTTAGTAGTACCCTTTTAATAAACCAGTTTAGTAGTACCCTTTTAATAATCCAGTTTAGTAGTACCCTTTTAATAATCCAGTTTAGTAGTACCCTTTTAATAAACCAGTTTAGTAGTACCCTTTTAATAATCCAGTTTAGTAGTACCCTTTTAATAATCCAGTTTAGTAGTACCCTTTTAATAATCCAGTTTAGTAGTACCCTTTTAATAAACCAGTTTAGTAGTACCCTTTTAATAAACCAGTTTAGTAGTACCCTTTTAATAATCCAGTTTAGTAGTACCCTTTTAATAATCCAGTTTAGTAGTACCCTTTTAATAATCCAGTTTAGTAGTACCCTTTTAATAAACCAGTTTAGTAGTACCCTTTTAATAATCCAGTTTAGTAGTACCCTTTTAATAATCCAGTTTAGTAGTACCCTTTTAATAATCCAGTTTAGTAGTACCCTTTTAATAATCCAGTTTAGTAGTACCCTTTTAATAAACCAGTTTAGTAGTACCCTTTTAATAATCCAGTTTAGTAGTACCCTTTTAATAATCCAGTTTAGTAGTACCCTTTTAATAATCCAGATTAGTAGTACCCTTTTAATAATCCAGTTTAGTAGTACCCTTTTAATAAACCAGTTTAGTAGTACCCTTTTAATAATCCAGTTTAGTAGTACCCTTTTAATAATCCAGTTTAGTAGTACCCTTTTAATAATCCAGATTAGTAGTACCCTTTTAATAAACCAGATTAGTAGTACCCTTTTAATAAACCAGATTAGTAGTACCCTTTTAATAATCCAGTTTAGTAGTAATCCAGTTTAGTAGTACCCTTTAATAATCCAGTTTAGTAGTACCCTTTTAATAATCCAGTTTAGTAGTACCCTTTTAATAATCCAGTTTAGTAGTACCCTTTTAATAATCCAGTTTAGTAGTACCCTTTTAATAATCCAGTTTAGTAGTACCCTTTTAATAATCCAGTTTAGTAGTACCCTTTTAATAATCCAGTTTAGTAGTACCCTTTTAATAATCCAGTTTAGTAGTACCCTTTTAATAATCCAGTTTAGTAGTACCCTTTTAATAATCCAGTTTAGTAGTACCCTTTTAATAATCCAGTTTAGTAGTACCTTTTAATAATCCAGTTTAGTAGTACCTTTTAATAATCCAGTTTAGTAGTACCCTTTTAATAATCCAGTTTAGTAGTACCCTTTTAATAATCCAGTTTAGTAGTACCCTTTTAATAATCCAGTTTAGTAGTAATAATCCAGTTTAGTAGTACCCTTTTAATAATCCAGTTTAGTAGTACCCTTTTAATAATCCAGTTTAGTAGTACCCTTTTAATAATCCAGTTTAGTAGTACCCTTTTAATAATCCAGTTTAGTAGTACCCTTTTAATAATCCAGTTTAGTAGTACCCTTTTAATAATCCAGTTTAGTAGTACCCTTTTAATAAACCAGTTTAGTAGTACCCTTTTAATAATCCAGTTTAGTAGTACCCTTTTAATAATCCAGTTTAGTAGTACCCTTTTAATAATCCAGTTTAGTAGTACCCTTTTAATAATCCAGTTTAGTAGTACCCTTTTAATAATCCAGTTTAGTAGTACCTTCAAGTTTCAGTGGTGGAAAAAGTACCCAATTGTCATACTTGAGTAAAAGTAAAGATAATTTAATAGGAATTGACTCAAGTTAAAGTGAAAGTCACCCAGTAAAATTCTACTTGAGTGAAAGTCCCAAAGTATTTGGGTTTAAATATACAGTACTTAAGTGTCAAAAGTAAAAGTGTAAATTATTTAAAATACTTCTATTAGGCAATCTAAATGGCACAATTTGTTGTTTCTTTTAATTTACGGATAGTCAAAGGCAAACTCCAGCACTCAGACATAATTTACAAATGAAGCATTTGTGTTTAGTAAGTCTGTCAGATCAGAGGCAGTAGAGTGACCATGGATGTTCTCTTGATAAGTGTGTGAATTGGACCATTTTCCTGTCCTGTTAAGCATTCAAAATGTAACGACTACTTTTGGGTGTCAGGGAAAATGTAGGGAGTAAAATGTACATTATTTTCTTTAGGAATGTAGTGGAGTAAAAGTTGTCAAAAATATAAATATTAAAGTAAAGTACAGATACCCCAAAAACTACTTAAGTAGTCATTTAAAGTATTTTTTACTTAAGTACTTTATACCACTGTCCAGTTTAGTAGTACCCTTTAATAATCCACTTTAGTGTAGCTGCTGGCCCCTTTCTACACTTGACTCAACTGGTCCCTCTGAGAATATTCAAATATGAATCTGAATCTGACTGTTTAACTCTTGACTGTGGACATGTGTACGTGTTGTATTAACCAATAGAGGTGGTGTCACAGCAGAACATCTGATTTGAGTTTTGTAAATCCTAGTAAGTAAACAGTCTTCGTCACAGTACTCCAGTCCCATCATCCTCTTAGAGATGATGGAGATGAGTCCAGGTGGGTGGAGGCTCACAGTAAATGCAGTGTGACACCGTGTAAGCAGGACACCTGACACTGCTTCTCTCTGGACAACTGTAGGGAAATCTAATGGACAGCATGTCAGGATTAATCGACACACTTGCATAGAGATGACTGCTGGTTAACATTTTGAGGTCTGCAGAAATGTTTTTGAAAGCTACAATATCATCACAGTGAGGTCTTTGGTAAGTGACGGGCAGGATAATTGTACTTGCAGTGCCTTCAGAAAGTATTCACACCCCAGTTACAGAGTTTAATGGCTGTGATAAGACAAAACTGAGGATAGATGAACAACATTATTTAACCTAAATGACAGAGTGAAAAGAAAGAATCCTGTACAGAATAAAAAATATTCCAAAACATGCATCCTGTTTGTAAAAAGGCACTAACGTAAAACTGCAAAAAATTAACTGAATGTCCTGAATACATAGTGTTATATTTGAGGCAAATCATCCAACACATCACTGAGTACCACTCCTCATATATTCAACCATGGTGGTGGCTGCATCATGTTATGGGTATGCTTGTTATCATCAAGGACCAGGGAGTTTTTTAGGATGAAAAGAAAAGGAATAGAGCCAAGCACAGGCAAAATCCTAGAGGGGAAACCTGGTCTGGTCTGCTTTCCAACAGACACTGGGAGAACTTCATCTTTCAGCAGGACAATAACCTAAAACACAAGGCCAAACGTACACTGGAGTTGCTTACCAAGACGACATTGATTGTTTCTGAGTGGTCCATTTACAGTTTTGACTTAAATTGTCTTGAAAATCTATGGCAAGACTTGAAAATGGCTGTCTCGCAGTGATCGATAACTAATTTGATAGAGCTTGAAGATTTTTACAATCTAGGTGTGTAAAGCTCTTAGAGATGTACCTAGAGTGACTCACAGCTGCAAACACTGACAAAGGTGATTCTAGCATGTATTCCCTCAGGGGTGTGAATACTTATGTAAATGACATATTTCTGTATTTAATTGTCATACATTTGCTAACTTTTCTAAAAACATGTTTCACTTTGTCATTACGGGGTATTGTGTGTAGATGGGTGAGAGAACAAAAATATATTTAATCCATTATTTAAGAACATACATGTCCAGAATCTTAGTCATTCTTTTTGGGTTGCTTTAGCTTTATGCTCAAACTACACTGAGTGTACAACATATTAGGAACACCTGCTCTTTCCATGACATAGACTGACCAGGTGTATCCAGCTGAAAGTTAAGATCCCTTATTGATGTTACCAGCTAAATTCACTTCAATCCGTATAGATGGATGGGAGGAGACAGGTTTAAGAAGGATTTTTAAGCCTTGAGACTATTGAGGCATGGATTGTATATGTGTGCCATTCAGATGGTGAATGGGCAAGACAAACGATTTAGGTGCCTTTGAATGGGGTATGGTAGTAGGTGTCAGGTGCACTGGTTTGAGTGTGTCAAGAACTGCAATGCTGCTGGGTTTTTCACGCTCAACAGTTTCCTGTGTGTATCAAGAATGGTAAACCACCCTTAGGACATCCAGCCAACAGCAGGCCACGGGTCAAAAATGGGTAATTGATGAAAGAGGACAAAGGAGGCTGACATGAATTGTGCAGAGCAACAGACGGGCTACAGTTAGTCAGCTGACAGACTAGTGCAACATTGGTGCCAAAAGACCAAATAAAAGAATGCAAAACTCATCGTACCTTGACACGAATGTGGTATGACAGCCGACGACTTTACTGCTGTTGCAGTGGGCTAAGGAATGAAAACACTGGACACTGGAGAATTGGAAAATCATTGAAAGTCATTGGTCTGATGAATCCCAGTTCCTGCTGTTTCACGCATATGGGAGGACTAGGGTATGGGTACATGCATCCATCATGCCACCTGTCAACATTGCAGGATGGTGGTGATGGTGTGATAGTGTGGGGTGTGTTTTTATGGCACATATTGGGCCCCTTGATAAAAGTGGAGCAACATTTGAATGCCGCAGGATATCTGAACATCATTGCCAATCAGGTGCGTCCATTCATGGCATCAGTGTATCCATCTGCAAATATTATTATTTTTTCTGCGGGAGAATGCCCCATGCCACAAGCTAGCATTGTATTGGAATGGATCCACGGACATGACAGTGAATTCTGCTGACTGCAGTGGCCTGCCCAGTCACCACATCTCAGTCCATTTGAGCATCTGTGGGATGAGATGGAAAAGCTATTCGAGGTAGAGATCCACTACCAGCCAACTTGACACAACTGTGGAAAGCATTGGAGTCAACATGGGCCAGCATCGCTGTGGAACGCTTTCGACACCTTGTAGAGTCCATGCCCCAACAAATTGAGGCTGTTCTGAGGGCAAAGGGGGGTGCAACTCAATATTCCTAATGTTTTGTACACTCAGTTTCAGGAGTTGGAATCTCAGTTATTTTCCAATCGTTTAGTTTTGAACAGAACCATAATTGATTTGGTTCCAATCCATTGCTTCCAACCAGCAAAATAAAGTTCTAAACTGGTTCAAACCAAAAAAAGTAACATTTGATATCTTCCCTTTTTGTGTCTTTGAAATCTAAATGTGCCTCTGAAATCCACATTTAGCTCAACATTAAATTACTTCACCAATGTATAGTGGATCCATTCCTGTACAATGCTAGCCTTGCATTGTACAAACTAGTGTAGTGTAGGCTGCGGAGAGTGCTGGGCATGAAGTGCTGGATATCTTGTTGTTATGACATGCATTATCTGAATTTGGCCCACAGAATTATACCTATGGAGGAGCGACTTCTATGAAGGAACTTTGAACTTCAGAGAGTTGACTTAACTAACATTGGACCAGAGCTAGCCCTTGAGCATGACTCTCAGTTCCATTACATTACACATAATGCTGCCTAGAGTTTTCGAGAGCTAGACCAGAGCTATCTAACAAGTTACCTGGCTAACAAGCTTGTGTGTGCAGAGCAGCACCAGAGATATAATAAAAATGTTTCTTACCTTTTTGTAGTTAATAAATCCAATGTGAAACTTGATAACTATGCTTAACTAGCACTGAAAAGGCAAGTCCATTGTTCTCTAATTAAAAATCTCTCTCCCTCATTTCTGAATCACGCCTGTAACATCAGTAGCTACAGTAGACAATGCATGGTTTAGAGGGAGGGAGGAACATGTACTGTAGCCTACACACACACACTGGAAAATATGTTCTGGCAGGCACTGGAATACGTTTCTGAATGACAGTGAGGGCACTGTGTTGCATTTTTTGTCGGATTGGTAAAAATTCCTGGAGTGTAAAATAACGTTATTAACCGGTTACCATGCTTTTAAAATAATGGTTCTGTTCCAGAACAGTATACAGTAGATCACTTTCGTTCTCGGTTCTGGTTCTGTTCCTCGAAAAATGTAATTATTTTCCGGGTTTTTGTTCTGTTCCCTGAACCGCTTCTAGATGGAACCCCCTCTGCTCAGTGTATATAACAAGAATATCATGTTTTTGTGTATATAACAATGTTTTGAGAATGTTATGCAGTAGCATGGGTACATTTTAGCACAATATCACCCCCATTGGCAGAGGGGGTTCCATATATGTTCCTTCCATGTTGTGTTCCTGTGCAGTGTATATGGAGTATTTGCTTTGGCCTCTGTATTGTGTCATCACACAGTCATCTCCCACTCCCATCATTTTTTAAACTAGGCAAGTCAGTTAAGAACAAATTCTTATTTACAATGACAGCCTACCCCAACCAACGCAGGCCAATTGCGCGCAGCCCTATGGGACTCCGGTTGTAATTCAGCTTGGAATCGAACCAGGGTCTGTAGTGATGCCTTTGGCACTGAGCTGCAGTGCCTTAGACCACTGCGCCACTCGGGAGCTCTTCCTACAGCTGGAGTCCCATCACCATCTCCCCTGAGCATTGCTTTAGCACTGATCTGAACTGCGAAAACACGGGTCACAAATTCTGATGAGATCCAGCATTCGTTGCTATACCGATCCATGCGTTTTGATGACAGAGGGTAGCCTCATTTCTCACGCTCCAATAATCCATGCTGGCTGGCTCTGACAACTGCTGGAGAGCTCCATGGTTGAGTGCCCTGGTCCCCCTCCAGATTGCCGGTTGATGGCTGCCTGACAGGAAGTTGATTGACTGACTAGGAGGCCTCAATAGGCCTTGGAGGAAGCAGCTGTGACTGGCAGGTCAATCAGCCTCCCCTGCCCCCCAGCATGGTTATCAATTATCAGCCTGATGTGGTGCTTTGGCTTAAACCATCATGGCTTTCACAGGAGTGTGACTTTTAATATCACCTATGGCCTACCTCCATGATTTGAAATGTAAAGAGTTACAGATGAGAAGTTTGGAAGAGATTACCGATGGGCCTGTTTCTCATAATTCAATCAAAACTATAGAGGCTCTTGACTTCAATTCTGCTGGTGATCATGTTAAACCCATGCCATGTCGCGTCTCTCCATCCTATTTTTTGCACCAGTGATGAGACCGGGGTTATTCCAATTGAACCAAAGCTTGGTGCTCTGTTAGAATGGTGGTGGGATGACAGTCATATCAAGGCTCTGGTATTGCTGTGGGTAGTCTGGTATTGCTATGGGTAGGACTGTAGTAGTGCTGACTAGTCTCTGTTGACTCCCCTCCACCCTTCCTCTCCTCAGCTCATAGTAGGGATCATCCAAGCAGCGGACCTTCCAGCCATGGACATGGGCGGCACCTCGGACCCCTATGTTAAGGTCTACCTGCTACCTGACAAGAAGAAGAAGTTTGAGACCAAGGTCCACCGGAAGACCCTAAACCCCACCTTCAACGAGCAGTTCCAATTCAAGGTACTTATTCAAGGTATAAGAGTAGACTAGACAATACTTCACCCATGCAACTCTCAAACCTTGTCTTGTGCAGCAGTAGTATTAGTAGTAGTAGTCGTAGCAGTAGTAGTAGTAGTAGTAGTCGTAGCAGTAGTAGTAGCAATAGTAGTAGTAGTAGTTGCTGTTGTTGTATTAGTAGTAGTATTAGTTGTAGTAGTAGAAGTAATACACTTTGTATTCCAAAATAGCAACAATATACATTTCTGAAGGAATAGGACAAATACACAATACACAAACCATACATTGCACACAGTAGTTTAAGCAGGTTGTGTTTGTTTGTTCTATGACAAAGTCATTTGCATGCTGTGGTGTGTTCGTTCGGGTAAGGTGTGTAGACATGGAGCATCTGGCCCTGTAACAAGCTGCTGACAGACTACCTCCTGGTCCACACAGCTGGCCCAGTAACAAGCTGCTGACAGACTGCCTCCTGGTCCACACAGCTGGCCCAGTAACAACCTGCTGACAGACTGCCTCCTGGTCCACACAGCTGGCCCAGTAACAACCTGCTGACAGACTACCTCCTGGTCCACACAGCTGGCCCAGTAACAACCTGCTGACAGACTGCCTCCTGGTCCACACAGCTGGCCCAGTAACAAGCTGCTGACAGACTGCCTCCTGGTCCACACAGCTGCCCCAGTAACAAGCTGCTGACAGACTGCCTCCTGGTCCACACAGCTGCCCCAGTAACAAGCTGCTGACAGACTGCCTCCTGGTCCACACAGCTGGCCCAGTAACAAGCTCCTGACAGACTGCCTCCTGGTCCATACAGCTGGCCCAGTAACAAGCTGCTGACAGACTGCCTCCTGGTCCATACAGCTGGCCCAGTAACAAGCTGCTGACAGACAGCCTCCTGTTCCATACAGCTGGCCCAGTAACAAGCTGCTGACAGACAGCTTCCTGGTCCACACGGCCTCTGTATGATCAGGATTCACACAGGCAGATGCAAACTTCCATCTCTCCTTATTCTCTCTCTCTTTCTTGTTTTGATTTGGCCTAAATTTGAGCAAAAATGTGATTGTAGCTACAATATCTCAGCTGTGGAGGAAGAGTTGTGGTATTCATCCAGCAGTAAAAAGATAACAGGTGTTTGTCTGCAGCGAGGAATACGTAGCATATGTGGGGGGCTGGGGGGATGCTGGTTGCCAGATTGGTTAAATACCAGTAGCATATTTATTTTGGAATTCAGAAAACATGGTAGATCTGTGAAGCTTTATTTATCCCACCGGCGCCTACTTGTAATCACAAGTGGCTCCATTATAGAAATGAAGGAGCTAGGAGTGTTCTTTGGTCGTGGTGGTGATAGTGTCAAGGACAAACTTCAGAAGTCTTATCTCTTTTCTAGCCAATCAGGCAGTTTGTCACCATGTTGTAACAAGACGCCGTGTATAATGAGCTTTGTCTGCCTCAATTGGAGGCAATCAAGAATCAAATCCCAGACACCACTCTCATCCACTCTTCACCATCCCCTCCACCAGCACCCCTTCCTTCGCCCTGGATCTCTGGCAGATAAGACTGCCTGCCGCCTGTCTGTCACAGATAGGACTGGAGAAGGAAGGAGAGGAGGACGAGGGAGGAGGAGGCGAGTTGATTGATTTGTAATGCTCTAGAACCAGAACTTCCCCAACTCACGACAACTCCTCTCTATTCCTTGACAAGTAATACCAGTGCCTGGAAGTAGCTTTGATACAGTGTGCCAATCTGGCGGCCATTTTGTAAAGCACCACTTTCACCACTGTGCTACTACAGTTGTCAACAATAGACTACTTCAATTTATCCTTAGTTTGAGATAAGTTCCACCAGAAGACACTTAGAGAGGTTTCAAGTTCGGACAGACTCTCTTCTAGTGATTATATGCACAAGTTCAGTCCTCATGGTTCTCCCCAGGTGCCCTACGTCGAGCTGGGAGGCAAGACGCTGATGATGACGGTGTACGACTTTGACCGCTTCTCCAAGCACGACGCCATCGGAGACGTGAAGCTGCCCATGAACAAGATTGACTTTAGTCACGTGACAGAGGAGTGGCGGGATCTTGTGAGCGCCGAGAAGGAGGAGGTAAATAATATAATATATATATATATATAATATATAACATCTCTAAGTTTACACATCAGAAACTCCTAATATTTTATTTCCCAAAGTTATGACAGTTGACTACCAGTATGGAGTGTTGTCACCAAGGTAACAGTTCATTTCTCGAAAATCCACGATCAGACATTTTAAATTACACGTTTTATCACACGTCAATCGTATGACTATGTTAAAAATGTTTTACCTGGGATTGAAGAGTGAGCTCAGTGCCAAACAGTAGTTGGCGGTATTCCATCTCTCATAGAAAATGTAACGTAATCATCTCTCCATGCTTCTTGGGGCGGCAGCGTAGCCTAGTGGTTAGAGCGATGGACTAGTAACCGGAAGGTTGTGAGTTCAAACCCCCGAGCTGACAAGGTACAAATCTGTCGTTCTGCCCCTGAACAGGCAGTTAACCCACTGTTCCCAGGCCGTCATTGAAAATAAGAATATGTTCTTAACTGACTTGCCTGGTTAAATAAAGGTAAAATAAAAAAATAAATTCTATGAAGAAATGTGTGCAGGAGATACAATGTTCAAGGTAAATGTTACGGCGTGCAGCATTTAAGTGTGAGTTGCTAGGCAAACCTTGTTTTTAGCAGCCCGCTAGGTTCATTTTCTGTGGTGCCAGAGAGTGGAAGGACATCTCAATCTGCAGCATTGTTCCAGAACCAGACAAGCTACACCTGATCACTTCACGCGAGGCTTGAGGCACTGTCTTAACTCCCTTAAAGTGGTAGTGGCTCACTTCAGTGGGCTTTCGCTGAAGGTTTTTGATTTGATTTGAAATGGCCCCTTTCACTATCGTTAGCACCATCTTAAACACTATATGATTATACAAATGTTGAAATGTGATCATTGTGCGAAGGCTTTAAGGATAATGTGACACACCAAGCAACTTGTGTAAGAGACAATGGGGGTCAAGAAGAAGTTCCTGTCCTCATTGAATGTGTGTAACAGTGGCTGAAAGGAATGTTTCACACATCAGCCGTGCCTCAGTGGCTGCAAATGACACCCAACGAGGTCCTAGCGGCTAGCTAAAGAGATGCTCTGAACAGCCCGTCCTCTATTCTGGTCCCAGATCTGTTTGTGCGCTATAGCCAACTCCTATTTCTCCCCATGCTTCTACGGCACGACCACACTTGGCACGACCACACTAGACTAAGGGCAAAATTGGTCCTTCAGCATAATCCCAATATCCACTCAGAAAAATGTATGGACACATTACCCATATCTATGCGAATATATGCATCCACACAGAGTGAGAGGCATGTTGAACCAGATATTTCCTCTGGGGTATGATTTAAGCAATAAGGCCCGAGGATGTGTGGCCAATATACAACGGCTAATGGCTGTTCATATGCACGACGCAACGCGAATTGCCTGGACACAGCCCTTAGCCATGGTATATTGGCCATATACCACAAACCCCCAAGGTTCCTAATTGCTTAATTATAAACTGGGTGATTTGAGCCTTGAATGCTGATTGGTATACTGGTTACACACGGAATTAGAACAGTAAAAACATAAAAACAGGCCTTAGCCCTGGTATATTGGCCATATACCACACCCCCTCGTGCCTTATTGCTTAATTATACCATGGTATTGTTGAATACTCGTTTCTGATTGGCTTGAAGGGCATTCTAGAGCATGGATTATTTCCCTATAACGCACGGTATATCAGCACTGTAGAATTCAATGGCCATAGTTCATTCTTATATGTTCTATGTTTGAGCTGCTTTTGAAAGCAAAACTGAAAACATTATTGCCATTGTTTAATTAGATTTTCATAATAGCATGCTAGGACTAAACTAGCAAGTCTGTTTGTTTGGCTATCAAAGAAACTACTGTATCTTTCTAGTAAACTTACTATCTAGTAAACAGTGGATGTTGAACACATTTCTACCTGCAAATGAACACATTTGTAGCAGTAAATGTGTTCAATTATAGCCATGGTATAAAAGGGATAATCAACTCTGGGCTTTATCCGTTCTCTGAAAAATGATACAACTCCGTGGAAGGTTCCACGTCGCTCATTATTCTCTACAGAATGCATAGACCCTTGTTGATTATCTCTTACATATACAGTAGGTCTGTGGTAATGATAACATGGCGGCATTCTGTTCATATCACTTTAAAATGAAGTCAAACACTGCCAGAATAACACATGGATTCCAGATGAATTCAGAAGGAATCCAATCTTTTTTAAGCGACACATGTTTTTACCCCCAAGCCTCCTAAGACTCCTGAACAGGTAACCAAATGGTTACCCGGACTATTTGCATTGTGCGCCCCCCTATCCGGGCTATCTGCAATGTGTCCCACCACCCGCCAACCCCTCTTTTTACGCTACTGCTATTCTCTGTTCCCATACCTACATGTACATACTACCTCAATAAGCCTGACTGGTGTAGGTAGATAGCCTTGCTACTCTTATTTTCAAATATCTTTTTACTGTTGTTTTATTTCTTTACTTACCTACACACACACACACACACACACATACTTTTGGTTAGAGCCTGTAAGTAAGCATTTCACTGTAAGGTCTACCTGTTGTATTCGGCGCACGTGACAAATAAACTTTGATTTGATTTGATATCAGGGGGTTTCATAATTTGTTTGTTTTTCACTGTGTATTCTTCTAGAAACAAAGGTTCCTTACAACGGCGTCTGTTGTTGAGAAGAAAAGTGATGCGGTGACAATTGGATTTACCTGCAAACGTGCTTTGAAATAACACACCCATATTGGCTGAGGGAACCACGGACCATGCATTTTATTAGCTACAAAATGTTAGACTCTTCCTACTCGGTTGTATAACAGTGTTGACAGCGAAAACATCCTCCTCAACCTGGCGGGTCAAACACGAGGCGCTCTCGGCAGGAGAGGCAGTGCTGGCCTTTCCTAGATATTTCTGGAATATATTAGACCATGATGTCTTCAGACAAGCATCATTTATTTCAGCATTTCTTTCTCTCAGTCTCTCTACCCATGTCTCCCCAGGAGGAGTGTGTGTTTATGTTGATGAAGCTGGAGCCTCTGTCATTAAAGTGAGTCTATTTAGTCCCGTCGGCTCTGGGCTGAGTGTACAGGCCAGGCCCGGCTAGATACACTGACTGAGTAATGGCAACCCAGGCTGAGAATAAACCTGCCCCATATACAACTCACATCTGGCAACCGTATTATATTTTCATCACATATATTTAGTATTAGGGAATCGGTCTTGATTGTAATTTGATAAAAGACCTCTGGTACATAACACAAAAATCAATGTTCAGGCTTCCTTGGCCCTTGATTTATGAGGTCTATTCATTGTGGCTGTTTCCAATCATGTGTAATTCAAGTTGGACCTGGGACACTTATTGAGCATCAGTCTGTTCTACTTGTTAATATGTGTAATTCCAGAAATATAAATCACATTTTGAGTCTGTTCGCTCTGTGACTACGATTGTTTATTTCTATGTTGATGTGTATGACACAAGGGAACGATTGATGACGTTCTGTCTCTCAGCAGCTATAACCTCAACCAATAATCTCTACACGTTTTTTCCTTGAGCGGATGGTCGGGGTCCCGAACATAATTGCAAATAATTTGTCAAATTGACCACAAGATGCCCAAACAAATATAATATTTGACTAAATCATAAGAATTTCAAACCTTGATTACATTTGGATATGGTAACATATGTATCCCTATTATGCGTTGGAATACTTGGGGACAGATTTACTCAATTAAAATCTCTTGGAGCTGAATTCCAGTTGTTTTGTTATGTTAATTTATGTCGTCGTCGAATCCATGTGAAAGCATGCAAGCTTTTAGACAGACAAGACTACACACCCAAAACATGTGTCACTTCAGCAGACAACTTCATCCTTATTCATAGCTATGGTCATGACTCCTCTCTCTCTCTCTCTCCTCTCACAGCAAGAGAAGCTGGGTGATATCTGCTTCTCCCTGCGATACGTGCCCACCGCTGGTAAGCTGACCGTGGTCATCCTGGAGGCCAAGAACCTGAAGAAGATGGACGTGGGAGGCTTGTCAGGTGAGCAGAGCAGAGCTGAGGGCCACAACAAGGATGGCCAGGCAAGACGATTGACAGCCAGGGGGCCTAAGATGGTAGTAAGGAATTTGACCTCCAGACCTGCTCTCATCTGTGTCATGTCCACTCAAGAGGAGGAGCTGTCATTATGAAACCCTCAGTCAAAGCCACTCTCTCTCTCTGGTAATGAACGCTCTCAGGGTGTTACAGTATGTATTAGAAACCATTGTTTTGCCCTCTCCCCACTCTGTGCTGTTCTAGGGGTTTTGCTGAAGGCTTGGTGAGTCATTGTGGGGCCCAGTGTTTTGTCTGGTTGGACTTTGGGAAATTGGTGTCTGTTGCAGACTCTGAGCTCTGATTGTGCTGCACTTTCACTCCCCGCTGGCTTTCCACACGACAGGCTCATCTTTTGTCTGAGAAAATCTGCGGCAGCAATCACTTCAGTGTCTCCTATTTTCCTGCAGCTATTTCTCTCAAACAACAACCGTCCCCAACCAATCATTGCCCACCATTATATTGGCAGGAGATAACAGATAGCATCTGAGGTGATTAATGTATGTCTAAACTCTACTTCCAAAATGTGGACAGCAATAGAAATGGCATTTTGTCCTCCAGAACAATGCCAATGTGATGCCAATGTGATGCCAACAGAACATGTGGTTAGACCCAGGTACTCCAGGGATCAGGGGTGTGGGTGGTGGTTACTGGGCTCCACTGTGCAGACCTGCTGTTGCGTGGGAGAAAATACACATGGACAGTAATGATCGCAGTGGGCACTAATGAACACCCTGCTTTATGTTGGCAGGAGATCCCATAGGAACTACACTGAAGTAACGCTTTGGAAAGTCACCTGGCCATTGTGGCCATGGTTCACTAAAGCACCTGTAGAGGCTCATAGATAGAACACATTTCTAATGAATTGACCAACTCTGAAAAGTGAGCCTGATGCCATGTTAACAGAATGTTTCATTTGCGATAGTCACACACACACACACACACACACACACACACACACACACACACACACACACACACACACACACACACACACACACACACACACACACACACACACACACACACACACACACACACACACACACACACACACACACACTCCTGAGCATGTGCAGGTGTGTGTGTACTGCAGAGAGTAATCCATCTAGTGTTGAGCAGCTTCCCATCCATCAGTGAGCAGGGGGCAGAACTCTCCCTGAGGGCCAGAGAACGCCATGATGGATATCAGACACTCTCCCATGAAGCTCACCTCGGAACATCACACCACCAATACTGTTCTACACAGAAAGGTGGACAGGAGAAAGTGGACAGGAGAAAGTTTTCGCTGCTGCACCGCTCAGAGATGAGCAAAGAAATCTAATTTTCTAAAACTTTCCTCTTAGAAGGAGGGCTATGTGGGCGCGGGCCCCTTCTAGCAAGCAGAGCCAGCTGTGTACATTTCCTATATGGTCCTGGTGATATGGGCCATTCAGGAGCTAGAAATAGGAGCCCACCTGAACCATTCATCACTCCACCCCACAAACAGCCCCCCCAGCCCCCAAATCCCCCTTCCACAGCTGGGTCCACCCCACCCCTCCCGTCTCCCTGGCTCTCTCCTATCCGTTCCTTGGACCATTTCTAATCCCCTATCCTCCTCTTCCTCCCTGTCCTTCCTCCTAATCTTAACCCTCTCCAGGCTGCAGTTATCATGCATCTAGTCCATTCTCCCTCCCCGTGCCTCACAGCCTAGCATGCAATCAGTGCCTGACTTGCCTAACAGAACCGCTACCTCAGACTAGCCCAAGACCTTCCGTCATCTGTCATAGTGTGCCTGGTAGCCATCAGCCAGAACCCATGCCTCCCCGCTTGCATTTCCACTCGAAGCATTAGCTCTCATCTGTCGCCATTTGCATCATGGGATTGGCCACATCCTAAGCTGTCAATCAAGCTGATGAGGTAATATAAGGAAGGCAGTTTGAAGGCCAGGCAGTTACTGTGGGAAACGTATTCCGAAGGAAAGTGGTTAGTAAGGTTGGCTGGGCTTGACATTCAATATGCCAAGGGTAATTGGTGCATGGTTTATCTAGTGTGTTTAAAAGGTCAAAGTGGAGCCAAGTCTGGGGATTTCTGGTTGAATTATTAACGTATGGTAATAGCATGTTTTCATCTTAGTTGCCATTGGATTCAGGTTCCGAACTATGATTTCCATTTTAATAGCACATTAGACTGGCTACACTGTTGTAGGTGGGTCTGTGTTAGTGTGTGTGTTGCGTGTGTCAGAGTGTGTCAGTCAGTGTGTGCATGGATATGTCTCACATTGTATACTCAAATGAGCATACTGTATCATAAAATCTGTAAGGGGATAACATCATTTCTAGCCAATGGCTTCTAGCCATCCCAAGACCCTATTGAGAATCATATTGGCACATCATTGTCTATCCAATCTATCCAACTGGTAAAGTACTTAACACTCTCACCTGGGTTTTTACTGGAATGAGAATTTTAGGAGCTATTGTTCGACTTTCATGTTACCTATTGAAGTCCCAAACAGTAGGCTGGATAACAGGCGTCTTGTTCCCACTCACACAGCTTATTTCGACATTCATGTTTTTGATGTCAACCGAACAATGAACAAGGTAGTGAAGCTGAACACAATGACAGCAATTTTACCTTTTTAAATGTTATCAGAAAATTGAATTGAGGAATAGCTTGTGCTTGGCTTGTTTTGTTCAAGTTTTGAAAGAGAGCGTTGTCATTCCTTTTGAAAGGAGCCAATACTCTGGTATCTCTCTCTCTCTCCGCCTCTGGGTTTGACTAACCAAATAAACAAATACCAAACAAGCATAATTCCTGTACACGCTTTAGGGCAGAAAATATTGTTTTGGACCCCTGTAGCTAACAAAATTGTGTTCCAATTTATTTGATCTAACAAGATATCGCAGAGTACTATATCGCAGTTAGCCCATTGTTTGAAGAGTCAACTTCTCCAGAAGTGTCTTTTTGCCAGGAGAATAGACGTCAAAGCCTGGCAGATAGATGAAACAACACGCGTGTATATAATAACAATAATTAGTGACTATCTCACGTCGTGACACAGCCAGAACTAGAGGAGGAGGACAAGTAATTGATGGTCTGGGATTGTTCCTTTTCTCCACTGCTGTCCTGTTTATCGAGCCTAATTACTGCTCAGCCAACGAGACACCTCTATTTTCATTCAAATATGTATAATTATTCATAATTCTTCTGATTGCCCCAAATAATCGTAACAGCCAGAATCGCTGTATCATGCTGTGCAGCAAAACTTGTTTTAAAAGAGCACCTAATCTAATCATCGTTAGATACTTGTCTTTCTCATAATCTTTGCTGAAAATGTACAGGTAACGTTATAGACTCAAGGTGAGTAACTATATTTAAGAACAGTATATATTGTGACAATGGGAACAACTCTCACTAGTATGACTCACCACAGGAGAGAGCTCCAGTACCCGTGGATTTAAAATACAGTTGAAGTTGGAAGTTGACATACACTTATGTTGGAGTCATTAAAACTCGTTTTTCAACCACTCCATAAATTTCTTGAAAACAAACTATAGTTTTGGCAAGTCGGTTAGGACATCTACTTTCTGCATGACATAAGTACTTTTTCAAACAATTGTTTACAGACAGATTATTTCACATAAAAAATGTATCACATTCCCAGTGGGTCAGAAGTTTACATACACTAAGTTGGCTGTGCCTTTAAACCACTTGGAAAATTCCAGAAAATGATGTCATGGCTTTAGAAGCTTCTGATAGGCTAATTGTCATCATTTGAGTCGATTGGAGGTTTACCTGTGGACCTTTAAACTCTGTGCCTCTTTGCTTGACATCATGGGAAAATCAAAAGAAATCAGCCAAGACCTCAGAAAAAAATGTATAGACCTCCACAAGTCTGGTTCATCCTTGGGAGCAATTTCCAAACGCCTGAAAGTTAATCTGTACAAAGATTAGTATGCAATGATGAACACCATGGGACCACTCAGCCGTCATACCACTCAGGAAGTTCTGACTCCTAGAGATGAACGTACTTTGGTGCGAAAAGTGAAAATCAATCCCAGAACAACAGCAAATGGCCTTGTGAAGATGCTGGAGGAAGCAGGTACAAAAGTATCTATATCCACAGTAAAACGAGTCCTATATTGACGTAACTTGAAAGGCCGCTCAGCAAGGAAGAAGCCACTGCTCCAAAGCCGCCATAAAAAAGCCATACTACGGTTTTCAACTGCACATGGGGACAAAGATCGTACTTTTGGAGTGCTAAAGGCAATGCTACCAAATACTAATTGGGTATATGTGAACTTCTGACCCACTGGGAATGTGATGAAAGAAATAAAAGCTGAAATAAATCATTCTCTCTACTATTATTCTGACATTTCACAGCATTAAAATAAAGTGGTGTTCCTAACTGACCTAAAACAGGGAATTTTTACTAGGATTAAATGTCAGGAATTGTGAAAAACTGAGTTTAAATGTATTTGGCTAAGGTGTATGAAACTTCTGACTTCAACTGTAGTTGTCACTTCTCAAGGCTGCAGGGCTCTTCACTGGCTGTGTGCAGCAATGTGAAAACAGCCTATTTTCTATGGGTGAAGTATATTTGCGGGGCACATAGACCATGTCTCCTCACATAAAAGGTGAGTAGAAACATATAAAGAGAACTCGGCGCCAATGCTGACAACCTACATACAGTGAAGTGTGTAAAGTGTGTAAAGCCACAGGCACTATCAAGAGCCAATCAAATGATTTGTGGTAAATAATATAGTGCTATAGAATAGTATCAGTGTGTTACATACAGAATCACAGTGGATGTTACTGGAGGATGAGTACATGCTTGTTAAGATAATGGATGTACCGTCTGCACTGTGACACTTCTCTCCCTCTCTCCGTCTATCTCTTTCTCTTTCTCTCTCCATCTCCCTCTCTCTCTCTCTCTCTCTCTCTCTCTCTCTCTCTCTCTCTCTCTCTCTCTCTCTCTCTCTCTCTCTCTGTCACAGGGGATAGTGAGGCTGTTCATAACAGGGTAATGGACCTCCTCAGTGAGGAGGTTATCACATCAACCAGTCCTGTGGTATTAATGAACCTTCACTGCCTTCAGCCAGTGCTCCCTCACCTCACCACACAGCATGCCATCAAGCCTCTCGGCTGGAGACCATATTATTTGTTTTGTTTCTCATGCATACTGCCTGGCTGTTTAAGGGAGCTCCAGGTTCGCAGCCCCACTCCAGTCATTTACACTTCCAAGGTGTGGAAAGCAATGAGGCCAGGTGTTATTATAATGATGAACGAATGGAAAACCAATTTGGTGGTGATTAGGGAAATGCAGAAGTTTGGAAGTGTGTGTGTGTGTGTGTGTGTGTGTGTGTGTGTGTGTGTGTGTGTGTGTGTGTGTGTGTGTGTGTGTGTGTGTGTGTGTGTGTGTGTGTGTGTGTGTGTGTGTGTGTGTGTGTGTGTGTGTGTGTGTGTGTGACGTAGCTTAGTTGCATGTGAATGATTCATGTCAACTCCAAGTGTGTAAAACCGAGATGACAGTGGGGCCCTGCGTGCCCCTCCTCCATGGCCCATCCAGAACGATGGGAGGGAAACTAAGATGACAGTGGGGCCCTGCGTGCCCCTCCTCCATGGCCCATCCAGAACGATGGGAGGGAAACTAAGATGACAGTGGGGCCCTGCGTGCCCCTCCTCCATGGCCCATCCAGAACGATGGGAGGGAAACTAAGATGACAGTGGGGCCCTGCGTGCCCCTCCTCCATGGCCCATCCAGAACGATGGGAGGGAAACTAAGATGACAGTGGGGCCCTGCGTGCCCCTCCTCCATGGCCCATCCAGAACGATGGGAGGGAAACTAAGATGACAGTGGGGCCCTGCGTGCCCCTCCTCCATGGCCCATCCAGAACGATGGGAGGGAAACCATGGCCCTGCGTGCCCCTCCTCCATGGCCCAGAACGATGGGAGGGAAACTAAGATGACAGTGGGGGGCCCTGCGTGCCCCTCCTCCATGGCCCATCCAGAACGATGGGAGGGAAACTAAGATGACAGTGGGGCCCTGCGTGCCCCTCCTCCATGAACGCCCATCCAGAACGATGGGAGGGAAACTAAGATGACAGTGGGGCCCTGCGTGCCCCTCCTCCATGGCCCATCCAGAACGATGGGAGGGAAACTAAGATGACAGTGGGGCCCTGCGTGCCCCTCCTCCATGGCCCATCCAGAACGATGGGAGGGAAACTAAGATGACAGTGGGGCCCTGCGTGCCCCTCCTCCATGGCCCATCCAGAACGATGGGAGGGAAACTAAGATGACAGTGGGGCCCTGCGTGCCCCTCCTCCATGGCCCATCCAGAACGATGGGAGGGAAACTAAGATGACAGCTGAGCTATATTTAACCTGCTTGTGTTGACGTTTGTTCAACATCTCGTACACAGCCCCCGCAAGCCAACACACAGCACACTCGAGTAAGCAGCCAACGTGCATGTTTACAAGTAGCTTTCTGTTTGGTCTTCACACGCTCAGTAGACTAATTATGATTGGCATTGATAGCTATTCTCTTTCACTTAGGCCTATAATCCAAAATATATAGCAATGACTCGTTATCGACAAGCTTAAAGCCTGGATCTAAGCGATTCTGTTCAAACCGACGGGGGAAACACAGTAACGCTGAAATAGGCTCGTAACGGTAGGGAATGAATATAATGTGTTTGTTTTGGATGTACACACTGTCGTGTTAAAAGGCCCTCTGTCATCTGTTTGACACAGAGCCAGCTGGGATAGAAAAGGTCCTGTTATGGCTGCTGCTCTGACAGATCGCATGGGACAGGTGCTTGCATCATCTCCTCCACAAACACCTGCAGCCGACGTCGCTCATGTCCTCCCCGTTAGCCACTTCTTCACACACCTGCTGCTCCCTGTTCACTGGGAAGGGAGGGGGATTCTTTATAAATGGGCACAGCATATTTTCATTATAACCCGACCCATTGGCAGTGATCCAAATGAGTGACTGTCACGCTTGCAGCAAGGATCTGCCTCCATATACTAAAGTGTAGACAGACACAAGGAACGGTAAACGTGCGCTCTCTCTCTCTCTCTCTCTCTCTCTCTCTCTCTCTCTCTCTCTCTCTCTCTCTCTCTCTCTCTCTCTCTCTCTCTCTCTCTCTCTCTCTCTCTCTCTCTCTCTCTCTCTCTCTCTCTCTCTCTCTCTCTCTCTCTCTCTCTCTCTCTCTCTCTCTCTCTCTCTCTCTCTCTCTCTCTCTCTCTCTCTCTCTCTCTCTCTCTCTCTCTGCGACAGGCGCATCACATCAGCTGCCACGGCCACTCATCCGCAAAATGGGCAGAGATTAGAGCTGTCTGGGATGAGACGCCAAAATGAGCTGGATATGAGTTGGGGTGCGTCGCCCGCCAAAACCCAATAATCCTGGCGGTGAGATAAGAAGAGTCTGGGTAGAATAGGGCTGAAAGCCACGGGACACCACAGGTGTTTTTCTAACGGTGGAGGGATAGGTTATCTGTGATATCCCTGCCTGGGTGTTGTTGTTGTGTGTATTCAGCCTCAGTCTCTATGGATAGGGGGATTCATTTATCCAGTGCTGGTCATTCAGGCCCAGGCCTGTGTGGATGGTCAAGATGAGGCAGAGGTAGCCAGATACAGGGTTGGAATGGGAAGGAGTTGGAATGTATTCATACGGTTGTGAATGTGAGGTCTTTTTTTTATACAGAGATAAAAGATTTCTGCACAGGTTCAAAACTGTTGCAACTAATGATCGGGAGCAGGGATGAAGAAATACGTTTGCCATTAAACGTGTGTGAATGCCTGTGTGAGTTACAGCTGTCACGGCCATGGGATCAGGATCTGATGCAGCCTCTGTTATCAGTCTGCTGTGACAGTTCCAACCAATGGGATTGAGCCTAACCTCCACAGAGACCTTGGGGACCATACTTAGTTCGTCCACAAACTTCCCTCCATTAACCTCCAATCATTACCTATTAGAAAAGCTTCCTATCAGCGTCAACAGCGAAGCTGTAGAAGTCTGATTGTTTGTAATCAGCTCTCTCATGACACATCTTTAGTTTCCTACAGGGACATTAGTAGAACCTATAAAGAAGGGAACTGAGCTGAAGAGAATTCACTGCACACATCAGAAAAAGAAAGAGAGAAAAAAACAATAAAGGGGTTGTTGATGGAAGAGTCTGATAGAAAGTGGTGATACGGCCGTGTGATGCTCACAGTCCGACACTGGAGAAGATTCCCATTTAGATACTGCTGGGCCTATTCACTAACACACACCTCTCCTCCACTGTCTCTTTTATCATGGCACAGCCCTCACCGCACCGCAGGAGAGTAATAAACGTCACAATGGACACCCGCTCTCGAGGCTGCATTCTCTTTCTCTCTCTCTCTCTCTCTCTCTCTCTCTCTCTCTCTCTCTCTCTCTCTCTCTTTTTGTTCTAGCTGTTCTCTCCCTTCTGTTCATTCACCCTCTCTCTCTTCGTTCACTCAGTTCTCTCTCTTCGTTCACTCAGTTCTCTCTGTCTTTCTCTCGCTATCACACTTTGTCTCCGTCCTTTCTTTTTTTCTCCCTTTCCCTCTGTCCCATTGCCTTTCTTTCTCTCTTTTTCTGCTTCTATTTTTCTCTGTCTCTCAGTGTACACTGCGCACACAGCTATGGGATGAACCTGTCAGTGAGCAATCAGCTCTTCCAGATGTAGGGTCTTAATTTGAGACAGTTTTCTACAGCAGGAAAATATGCCTGCAACAACAGGAAATGTAAATTATTATGTGAATTATAAGTCATCTACATTCTTGTAGGGGTTGATACATTTTTCATTAATAAAGCAAATCAAGTCTGAAAATTCACAGGTAGCCTAGCCTAGTGGTAAGAGCATTGGGCCAGTAACCGGGAGGTTGCTGGATTGAATCCCGATACAAATCTGTTGTTCTTCCCCTGAGCAAGGCAGTTAACCCACTATTCCCCGGGCGCCGAAGACATGGATGCCAATTAAGGCAGCCCCCTGCACCTCTCTGATTCAGAGGGGTTGGGTTAAATGCGGAAGACACATTTCAGTTGAATACATTCAGTTGCACAACTGACAAGGTATCCTCCTTTCCCTCTAAGTTGGATAACAGATGTTTACCATTGCTTTCAAAATGTTTGCCATTGCTAGGAATCCCACAGATGTTCCACAGTCAAAACTGTAGAACAAATCCCTACAAAGCCCTACGCCATGAGCATCCAAGACAGCCTAATAAAGTCATCTGGGAGCCACAGATACATCTAGATTATGAGAACCAGCAGTATTTTAGAACAAGAGAGCATTATGAGGATTGATACTGATGCCTTGCTTCATTGGTGCATTACCATGTTGGGGCTCAATTGTAACTGCCACCCTTTCCCTTAATGTGATTGGTCGTTTAGCTCAATTACCATGCCATATCCTATCCTATTTCTTTGTGTTTGTTGATCCTAGAACCAACAACGCTGTCTCATCTTCAAAGATAAATGGCGTGACCTGTTTTCATTAAGATAAGTCTGTCTACTATCTAACTCAAATTGGTTTCAATGGCAGTCCATTACCAAGGCTCATTAGCTCTCCAAAACTCAAGTGTCTTGTCTCAAACAGGGTACCACTCCACACCCTCCTCTCCCCCTCCACTTCCCGCTTGTCATTAGCATTCCGAAAGGAGTAAAATAAATCAGGATTGCTAGCCATGCTAGTCCAACGTCTTGATTGCCAATGATAAAGCAGGAAGGCTGATGGGTGAGTCTGCATCTTTTACTGGTCCTTTTGACCTGATTACCAGAGAGAGGGGTGCCACATGGCCGGCCACAGCAGGCCCACTCTGGAGAGGCTTCAGTCTTCATTATTGGGGAAGGGAAATGAGGCCCTTCAGTGAAAGTGGCGAAAACATGAACCACTTGAAAAAGCAGCGAAATTCTATTTATAGAAATTGTGCGCAACTCTGTTTCTCTTGCATATGATTTGAAATGGGTTTGTAAGTACAGTGAATATTATCAGACTGTGTGATTCCTCTCCGTGTTGATATATCCAAATAAAGTGACAGACAAGGTGTGACTAAAACATATGAGTGTAGAGACACTAGAAAGGGAGGGTGTATATGCCTTGTGGCAGTAGGTTCTAACCTGGCCCTCTCTTCTTTCCTCAGATCCCTACGTGAAGATCCACCTGATGCAGGTTCTAACCTGATCCCTACCCTCTCTAACCTGGCTTTCTTTCCTCAGATCCCTACGTGAAGATCCACCTGATGCAGTAGGTTCTAACCTGGCCCTCTCTTATTTCCTCAGATCCCTACGTCAAGATCCACCTGATGCAGTAGGTTCTAACCTGGCCCTCTCTTCTTTCCTCAGATCCCTATGGTGAAGATCCACCTGATGCAGTAGGTTCTAACCTTCTCTTCTTTCCTCAGAGCCCTACGTGACCTGGCCCTCTCTTCTTTCCTCAGATCCCTACGTGAAGATCCACCTGATGCAGTAGGTTCTAACCTGGCCCTCTCTTCTTTCCTCAGATCCCGTGAAGATCCACCTGATGCAGTAGGTTCTAACCTGGCCCTCTCTTCTTTCCTCAGATCCCTGATGCAGTAGGTTCTAACCTGGCCCTCTCTTCTTTCCTCAGATCCCTACGTGAAGATCCACCTGATGCAGTAGGTTCTAACCTGGCCCTCTCTTCTTTCCTCAGATCCCTACGTGAAGATCCACCTGATGCAGTAGGTTCTAACCTGGCCCTCTCTTCTTTCCTCAGATCCCTACGTGAAGATCCACCTGATGCAGTAGGTTCTAACCTGGCCCTCTTCTTTCCTCAGATCCCTACGTGAAGATCCACCTGATGCAGTAGGTTCTAACTCTGGCCCTTCTTCTTTCCTCAGATCCCTACGTGAAGATCCCTGATGCAGTAGGTTCTAACCTGAGATCCCTACGCATCCACCTGATGCAGGGTTCTAACCTGGCCCTCTCTTCTTTCCTCAGATCCCTACGTCAAGATCCACCTGATGCAGTAGGTTCTAACCTGGCCCTCTCTTCTTTCCTCAGATCCCTACGTGAAGATCCACCTGATGCAGTCTAACCTGGCCCTCTCTTCTTTCCTCAGATCCTGAAGATCCACCTGATGCAGTAGGTTCTAACCTGGCCCTCTCTTCTTTCCTCAGATCCCTCGTCTCCACCTGATGCAGTAGGTTCCTCAGATCCCTACGTCAAGATCCACCTGATGCAGTAGGTTCTAACCTGGCTTCTTTCTTTCCTCAGATCCCTACGTCAAGATCCACCTGATGCAGTAGGTTCTAACCTGGCCCCACCTGATGCTCTAACCTCTCTTCTTTCCTCAGATCCCTTTCCACCTGATGCAGTAGGTTCTAACCTGGCCCTCTCTTCTTTCCTCAGATCCCTACGTGAAGATCCACCTGATGCAGTAGGTTCTAACCTGGCCCTCTCTTCTTTCCTCAGATCCCTACGTCCACCTGAAGATCCACCTGATGCAGTAGGTTCTAACCTGGCCCTCTCTTCTTTCCTCAGATCCCTACGTGAAGATCCACCTGATGCAGTAGGTTCTAACCTGGCCCTCTCTTCTTTCCTCAGATCCCTACGTGAAGATCCACCTGATGCAGTAGGTTCTAACCTGGCCCTCTCTTCTTTCCTCAGATCCCTACGTGAAGATCCACCTGATGCAGTAGGTTCTAACCTGGCCCTCTCTTCTTTCCTCAGATCCCCTACGTTCTAAGATCCACCTGATGCAGTAGGTTCTAATCCACCTGATGCAGCCCTGGCCCTTCTTCTTTCCTCAGATCCCTACGAAGATCCACCTGATGCAGTAGGTTCTAACCTGGCCCTCTCTTCTTTCCTCAGATCCCTACGTGAAGATCCACCTGATGCAGTAGGTTCTAACCTGGCCCTCTCTTCTTTCCTCAGATCCCTACGTGAAGATCCACCTGATGCAGTAGGTTCTAACCTGGCCCTCTTCTTCCTCAGATTCCTCAGATCCCTATGCGTGAAGATCCACCTGATGCAGTAGGTTCTAACCTGGCCCTCTCTTCTTTCCTCAGATCCCTACGTGAAGATCCACCTGATGCAGTAGGTTCTAACCTGGCCCTCTCTTCTTTCCTCAGATCCCTCGTGAAGATCCACCTGATGCAGTAGGTTCTAACCTGGCCCTCTCTTCTTTCCTCAGATCCCTACGAAGATCCACCTGATGCAGTAGGTTCTAACCTGGCCCTCTCTTCTTTCCTCAGATCCCTACGTGAAGATCCACCTGATGCAGTAGGTTCTAACCTGGCCCTCTCTTCTTTCCTCAGATCCCTACGTGAAGATCCACCTGATGCAGTAGGTTCTAACCTGGCCCTCTCTTCTTTCCTCAGATCCCTACGTCAAGATCCACCTGATGCAGTAGGTTCTAACCTGGCCCTCTCTTCTTTCCTCAGATCCCTACGTGAAGATCCACCTGATGCAGTAGGTTCTAACCTGGCCCTCTCTTCTTTCCTCAGATCCCTACGTGAAGATCCACCTGATGCAGTAGGTTCTAACCTGGCCCTCTCTTCTTTCCTCAGATCCCTACGTGAAGATCCACCTGATGCAGTAGGTTCTAACCTGGCCCTCTTTCTTTCCTCAGATCCCTACGTGAAGATCCACCTGATGCAGTAGGTTCTAACCTGGCCCTTCTTCTCAGATCCCTACCTGATCAGTGGGTTCTAACCTGGCCCTCTCTTCTCAGATCCCTGAAGATCCACCTGATGCAGAACGGGAAGAGGCTGAAGAAGAAGAAGACGACAATCAAGAAGAACACCCTCAACCCTTACTACAACGAGTCCTTCAGCTTTGAAGTGCCATTCGAGCAAATCCAGGTAAAGGTGTTGTACATTGCCATGCACATCTTGGGAGTTCTCCATGTTGTTGAAGCATTAAGACTAGATCTAATTGAGCTCAGTCATAAACCACCATGTCAAGTTTTTTTTTTTAAAGAATACTTCAAATAAGACTTAGTGCCAACACCTAGACCAATGACAAGGAGATTGTGTTCAAAGCTTGTGGCTACTAAGAGTGAATTGGTGGCTTAAAATTAGCATGTGAATGTGTGCTCTTTGTTCTGTACAAGGATAATCAGTCTCAGGCTCTATTCATCATGGGCCCGATTCAGACTTAGTAAATGTACACCTTTCCTATGCACTTCTCAGTAGTTGGTATTCAGGCTTACCTAATGCAGGCGCGTAATGCATTAGTGTACTTCAAATTTTTATTTTGTCGACAGACTAAAATACATTGAAGGAACGGGTTCAGAATATAGGGATCAATGAAAGAAAGCAATCTACTGTATATATATATGCATATTCAGCTCAGTTTCAGCACCAACTGGTAAATAAAAAAATACTCTGATCTTGTAGACTTTAAGCTAAATGTATGGTTAGGAAAGTATGTATGAGTCATATTTTACAGGTTTGGAGTGCGTCTACGCACAGAATTGATTGATGAAAGTTGAGATACTCAAGTTCATTCCATTAAATATTAGAAGGTGGAAGTAGATGTACTATAGGGGTTGAACAGTAGTCCTAGAAATCTACCCTGATCCTCATTAATCATGGAACTGTATGACAACGGTCCAGTCGTCGTGAACGATGCACCAGGCTTAAACTGCTACGTATGGTCTGAGTTCCATATTGACTCAAGTAGGCTATGAGTAGGCTGTCCCAAATGATTTCTCAATGTTAGCCTAATATGATCCACTAATGCTAGCGACCCTCAGGAACAACTACACAGACATGACAGAGGAAAGAAAAGTAAACGGAATGGAATGGAATCTTTCAAAATGTAGGCAACAAGTTCAAAGGAAACTAACACCTAAGTGACAGTTACAAATGTATGTGTGGCTCCCGATAGTGGCTAATATTTAACAATACATATTGTGAAATAAAACTGCAAAAAGTCTGGGTATATAATTAAAACATTCTAAAGCGCAATTTGGCAGATTCGGTCCGACAGAAGCCTGTAGCTTGGGTCTCCAAATTTCATCTATGCAAATGATGAGAGCATACAAATAAAATCAGATTAACGGCACAGCTATTTACAGCTTACTTCACTGTGGGAAAAGGGACACAATGCATATCATGTTGATATGATTTTTTAGTTTGCTTCCATATGACTGGTGTCTCCATGGATCATAAGGAAAATCATCTCAAATCAAATCAAATTTGTCACCTACACAGCAGATGTTAATGCAAGTGTAGCGAAATGCTTGTGTTTCTAGTTCCTACCATGCAGTAATATCTAACAAGCAATCTAACCTAACAATTTTACAACAAGTAGATGGTATAGAGTGCAGTATATACACATGAGATGAGTAATGTAGGGTATGCAGCAGCCACTCAATGTTAGTGGTGGCTGTTTAACAGTCTGATGGCCTTGAGATAGAAGCTGTTTTTCAGTCTCTTGGACCCCGCTTTGCACCTGTACTGACCTCGCCTTCTGGATGATAGCGGGGTGAACAGGCAGTGGCTCGGGTGGTTGTTGTCCTTGATGATCTTTTTGGCCTTCCTGTGACATCAGGTGGTGTAGGTGTCCTGGAGGGCAGGTAGTTTGCCCCCGGTGATGTGTTGTGCAGACCGCACCACCCTCTGGAGAGCCTTACGGTTGTGGGCGGATCAGTTGCCGTACCAGGCGGTGATACATTCCGACAGGATGCTCTCAAATGTGCATCTGTAAAAGTTTGTGAGTGTTTTTGGTGACAAGACTAATTTCTTCAGCCTCCTGAGGTTGAAGAGGTGCTGCTGTGCCTTCTTCGCCATGCTGTCTGTGTGGGTGGACCAATTCAGTTTGTCCGTGATGTGTACGCCAAGGAACATAAACTTAACATAACATAAAATCCACCTTCTTCACTACTGTCCCGTCGATGTGGATAGGGGGGTGCTCCCTCTGCTGTTTCCTGAAGATCACGATCATCTCCTTTGTTTTATTGACATTGAGTGTGAGGTTATTTTCCTGACACCACACTCCGAGGGCCCTCACCTCCTCCCTGTAGGCCGTCTTGTCGTTGTTGGTAATCAAGCCTACCACTGTAGTGTCGTCTGCAAACTTGATGATTGAGTTGGAGGCGTGCATTGCCACGCAGTCATGGGTGAACAGCGAGTACAGGAGAGGGCTGAGAACTGAGAACGCACCATTGTGGGGCCCCAGTGTTGAGGATCAGCGGGGTGGAGATGTTGTTACCTACCCTCACCAACTCTAAAACAATTGCTTTGTGTATTTACAATTCTCTTCTCCAAATGGTTTACTCTTTAACCTAGCTCTTATCAATAGCTCTTATCAATTTATAAATGACTGTGCATGGAGAATGCTGTTATTTCTATCAAAAAAACAAAGTACATGCTTTTCCCACTTGGAACCGGCAGGTTTGCTCGACCTTATTCATGGTTTCTTCCCACACGAAGGTGGTAGAATGATGAGGGAGTTAAGTCAAGTCCCCCACATTTGCATTCTCATGAAATGCCTTAATTTCACAAGCGTACAAGAGAATTGCACAGGGGAGTGGTGAGAAGTAATGCCATTCTCAACACATCCCTGATTACAAGCCTTTGGCACATGATTACATTTGAACATTCAAATATCTCTTCTTCACGGTGCAATTCAGCACCTTTTTCATCCAGTGCGATGAAATGTATATAGAGTACGGTTTAGTATGGCACTCGCACTGTTTGAGGACAAATTACTTTATGAGAAAGCACTTTAAAGCTACTAGGCCCAGAGAATTAAAGAAGATAAAGTGCATGCAAATTGGGCCAAGGGGGAATTATCTGTGAGCGGGCGTCTAAACGCCAGGCATAAAAAAGTAATTGCCTATAATTGATTTAGCACTTCACAGCTCACAAACCACGAGTTTGGTTCCACGTGTCTCCGTTTCAATTCGCAGCCCAACCCCGCCTAGCCTGTGAGGATGCCAATCAGAACATCCCATACCCATTGGAGAGACAGAGGGGTGACAGTGGAGGAAGCCTATACTGCTAAGTACACTCCCGCCTCCACAGAGGATCCTTCTCTTTAAAGGGATAGAACAACCCAAATACAAGTGTCTCTGTCGTTGTTATACCTCAAAGTGATTTGAGGGGGTCGACTATCTCTTCCGAAGCCACTTGACTCCAACTGACAGGCTGAGGGACAGCGTTTCATTACATGCTTTGGGAGAACAGTGACTCGGCACCTACACAGGTAGAGCAGCTCCTCTCTCCTCTCTCATGTGGATCTTAGTGTGCCGATTCATATTCCCTTCCAGCAGATGACGCACGGATCACCGCTCATTGCTGAGACACTTTGAATAAACACATGCTGAGGTTGAAATGTTGACCTCTGAGTGAGATTACAATCTGTTGTGCGTTTGGCTCTGGAAAGATTCAGACCCAGTCTTCAAATGGTATCTACTGCTAATAAGCACGTAGGACTGGCTCTTCAAGGGAGCATATCACTCTTCACTCAAATAGGCCACTCTGGTAGTCAGGAGCATTTGACAGAGTGGAGGTTACTCCCACTTGTCTTCTAATTGTACTGCTTTTTTGTATTTGAGAAATTAGCCAAGGTCGTTCTGTAGGTCGTCGAGCAGAGCCTTCATCATTGTGCTCAATAGAGGAAGTAGGCTGTCTGGGGACTTGAGACAATATTATTATTCTCTGTTACGTTGGGTGAATACTGGGTGCTCAAGAAAACTTCTCAGCACTACACAAATCATAAAACGTCCATGACTATAGTCTGTGAGCTTTAAATGTTACCAGTACATTACTTTAGTTACCTGTACAGTGTGTGTATCCCACAAACTCATAATTTATTCCAACGTCTTCCTCCCTACTTTTCCCCTTACAGAAAGTTCAAGTTGTTGTAACCGTTCTGGACTATGACAAGATCGGCAAGAACGATGCCATCGGCAAGGTCTTTGTGGGCCTCAACAGCTCGGGGACGGAGCTGCGCCACTGGTCGGATATGCTGGCCAACCCCAGGAGACCCATCGCCCAGTGGCACGTGCTGAAGGTGGAGGAGGAGGTGGACGCTCAGCTCTCCACAAAAAAATAGGCAGGGCCCTTTCAGCACCTTCCCCATAGTGCTCTTTAGCCAGTATGTGTAAATACCTCAGTGATATGAGTCCATCCACCGTCAAACCAATCCAGCCAACACCCATCCTTCCCACCAACTCCATACTACTTGTCTTACCGCCTTCTTTTGTAATTGTCAATGGTTCTTTCAAACCCCTAGGCCCTGTCGTTCAGATTTGTGTTTCTATTTGTCAGGTTGGGAGTCCCCGCCCCTGACTATGTTGTCCATCTCTGCACCCTGATTCCCCTTAACCAAATTCCCCCTTCTTTTAAGCAATATGATCTGTATAGATAGCGCATGACTGAAAGGCATTTATTGTACCACAGTTGTATATATCAGTCTGCAGACAAAAATGATTTCTAGTTTATGTTGGTATGTTGTTACCCGTTTCCTAATCGATGTATATCTGGATGTTTTTAATAAGATGTTCTATTTTAAATGATGTAAATGCAGATATAGGAGAGACGATATTATATATTACAGGATAAAACATTTTGACCTTATTGCATTCCAGAGGAAGAAGAAAGCAATTCCAACCTGTAAGATGCTAATGGAAGTATAGTCACATTGTAAAAGACGGTGTCTGGCTTTATGTTTACTAATGAACCATTGCAGAAAAAAAGTTGAAATACACAGAAAACTAGGCCGTTAACTACTATGGTTTCATGGGAAAATATATGCTGCTGGATAGTATACAAGCACATGGTTTCTTATACACCTTTTTATACACATCTCTCCATCAGAGGACCTACTTGTTTTGCTTGAAACACGATGTTCTGGAGGATCTCTCAAATCGATGCAAACCGGTTAGCCTTTTTCCTTTTCCTTAAGCAGGGCATCACCTTGTGACACAGTCAGTTACTTCGAAGTGAAATAGGTCCTCATTTGAAAGGCCATCTTTTCATTAAATGATTGACTTTTTACAGACCGGTCCTCTTAAACCCAAATGACTATTCCGCCAAACCCCCCTCGGAAACTGATCCCATATGAAATAGAATCAAGCAGTAGCCATTGTGTCCTTAAGCTTGTTGAACAATATATACTTTCCATAGCCTTGTTGTTGGAAACGGATTATGTTCAGGACATTGGAGTCTCAAGGTCTCCATAGATGGAACAAAGAGTTTTGACTCTAAGCTTTTAGATTACTATTTTTTAGATAAATTCAGTTGATTTTTTTGTAAACTGCATGATTTTTGAAACAATATTTGCTAAAGGCTGGGATGGGGGGGGGGGGATCTACCAACACCATGGGGCTGTCTCTTATGATAACATCCCTTGCCTTCAATCTATTTCATCCAGATTAAAGCTGAAGTCAGTGATTTGATGGGTCAGTATATGATTATTATATTGACTGGAAGTATAGTGAGTTTCTAAACACTGCCATGTTCAGGGAGGTGACACATGTAGAGTAACCTTCTCTCCATGCACACTCCCACTAGGTAGTGGTCGTAACTTTGGTTTATCGGGAACAATGTATTTGGCTGCACAAGGTCTAAATAGCAGCTTTGTGTTGCCTTCTCACAGTGGCAATAGAGCCATGTTATACTGCCAATCTTACTTTCTGTACGGCTACTGTTTTGCACTGTATGTCTTTGAACCGGCAATAGCTTGTTGACTTCTTTACACTATGTTGACGGTCCTTATTTAAGGACGCTCAATGCGCAGGGGAGCTTCTGGTTCTTGGTATTTACTTAAAGGAACAGTACATGAAAGCAACAACCATATAACTGTATCTCTTCGTTGAGTAAACCGTAGTTAGCCAGTTTTCTATTGTTGGCTCTCAGTACAACACCAAGAGAACAATGGGATATAAACAATGACTGTAAAAGTTAATGGTCTGCATAGGGGATAATATTTGTTTATATGTCCTTTACTACGGGCCCAATAAGAGGAATAAGTAAGACGCTTGAATCCATGAAATCCGTGAAGTCTCTTATCTTGGAGGAACCTCCATGCATATATTGGATGCTAGCTTCAGGAGTCGTTTCTAAGTGTTTTCAATGTTATTGTGTAGTTGATAGCACTATTATGAAAAAGCTATTTGTCATTCCATGGGTGTCTCTGAGGACAGCTTTGTGTGTCACTGTGACTGCCGTGCGTGCTTAGAGGTGTAGACTTTATCAATAGCGACAAGTTTGTTCTGTAGTGACGTTGTACTGCCATTTCCCTTCCACATGCTGAGAGAGTGCGTGGCATCGTCAGTTCTTATAACTGTGCAGCGGCTGGTTGGTTGATTGACAGGGCTACACACAGGAGTTCTAGAACGTTTTATGGGAGAGCGAGAGTGGTGGGATTCACACAGCATTTCGTTGAGCACTGTGCAATACTTGTATGTTCATTCCATAGTGTTGTGTGGGTTGTGTTTGCCCGAGAAAAAAAATGAATATTTAAAGTTTAAAGACTCCTATCAAGTGAGACGTATTCCTCTCCAGTGAGATGGTTAGGACACAGCACATATAGATTCTGTGGTGGTTGGAGCCTGACGTCTAAAATCCTTCTGTTAAGGGTTCCCTCCTATCCAGTTCGCTTTTTCTCGCACACAGATTCGGCTTCAGAAGTTTCAGGACATAGTGGGATTGGGAAATACCAAAATGTGACGCACGCACACACACAGAAACATTTAAATGACCCCTCACCCTCTGAAAGTACATATGTACATATTTTCATCATTTTCCAAAAAGTGATTTATTTATCATATTGAAATGGTCATGATTATTACCGAAACGTATCACATCTTGTCATGACAACTTCATCCATCATTGTATCAACCTGATCTACTATACTATATCTAATTATGATTATTTTTTATTAATAAATTATGTTTTACAACCCTGTTGAAAATACTTTTATATTTGAAATGAAAACTCTGAATGTGCAGTATGGACTGTGTGTTTGTGGTGATTAACTGTGAGATTAGTAGTTGGTACTTTTCTTTCATTGTTGCAAAAATATGTTGATTTGTGTGTGTTTTAATTTATGTATTTACATACCCTTTTGGGTAGACCTTCCCCGGATAAACTATACATTCCAGAAACATTGAACAGACATTTAATCACAGCAGAATGTGCCCTAATGAATTACATTCCCTCTTGATCTATATATTTTTTCATTTAACATATTTATTATGCATCCGTTAAATCATGAATTACAACAAAAAAAACGCTTGTTTAAATCACAAACAAGGATCCAACGTAGGCTCGGTATTTGAATGGAAGGAGCAGATCCACAAGGGTACGACTAAATCACTAAAGAAAGGCTGTAATCGGTATTTAAAGGGGAAGGAAATCAGAATGCTTCAACAAAGGAAAGGGAAAGCGTTGAATTCTTGAGGGGCGGGACACTACAGTAAGAGGCAGCATTACAGGATCAGATTGTGAGGTGTGTAACTTACTGTACTACAAGAAAAGCCACCAGCTGCAATGTAATGCTACTCTTACTGGTCCCCCCTACTAAATCATGGAAGCAAAACTCCTCACATCCTATTCAAGAAAAGCCCATACATCTCACTGTGTGACCAGAAACATATAAGATTCTCTAAAATGACGACAACAAAAAGCCACTCTAACCTTTCAAGACGAAGCTGTGTAAAGTATTAGAGTCTGATGCTGTAGAAAGATCCTAGTTGCCTTTGTGTATATCAACTGCCTGCTTGAGTATTTCTGTGTTGACATTTTCTCTGTAATCTTGTACAACTGTTTGGGCTGTTTTTCCTGCCATATCGCTCGCGGTGACAGCGAGCTGACAGTTACTGTATATTGCTGTGTATACCTTCATTTTTTATGAGGTGTTTTACAGTTTTGTTTCACTTTGTGTAGTGATTCACTCTGTGGAGTTTTTTTGACTGTTGTTATATAACTTCATATACACAAATGATCAATAAAAATGTTTTATTTCCTGTTGATACAGAACCTTTTTCAAGTGCTTCTTTTTCTGGATGCTGGTTTGGTTCACTTACCAACTTTTTACGTGGATTTTGATGTGTGAGCAGATAATACTCACATTCACATGTTAGACAACATACCTTCATCAGCACAAGAATAAGAAGCATTGAGTGAATTTAATAATAAACATTGAGTGCATATGAAGCCTAGATTTATTTTCATTATGAGCCAGATCTAGGAATTGCTGTGATCTATTTAGTAAACACAAGAGACCAGAGAAATGTATAAGAGTGTGGCGGTATAGCAGCAACAGTGGCATCTAGTGGTCAAAATGTGGTAAATTCACACGAAATAATCCAAGTGATTTAATATTACCAAAAAAATGTATGAGGGGGAAAAAACATCTCCAGATTCACAGGGAATACATTATATACTATGGATAAGCAATACTACAAGCCACAGCTTCATACTACGTGTGAAACATAGAGAACTGACACAGTATATTGGTTGTTGGGGTAGCAGGCGTGGGGTATGGGGGGTCTGTGTGTGACTTTTTGACCATTCGTTTTGTAGAAATGATGTCAGCTACTATATTTAGTGAATATTATATGAACCCTATATATTTAAATGGTCAATTTGGATGCAATTAATTAGCGTAATTTCCCTGCGATCCAAAATTATAATTCAACAAAATAATGTGGCATGAATGCTAATCTTATCTGTTTCTAACCACATAAATTATTTCAGAACAATCTGAGATGGTGGGTGTCAAAATCCTTTATTTTCCATTTAGAGATGGAATCATTCAGACATTATCAAATGACTAATGAGTCTTCATTCATTATACTTAATACATTAGTAACATTTTTATTTATTTATTTTAATTTAATTTAACCTTTATTTAACCAGGCAGGCTAGTTGAGAACAAGTTCTCATTTACAATTGCGACCTGGCCAAGATAAAGCAAAGCAGTTCGAAACATACCACGACACAGAGTTACACATGGAATAAACAAACATAAATCAATAATACAGTAGAAAAATCTATATACAGCATTTGCAAATGAGGTAGGATAAGAGAGGTAAGGAAATAAATAGGCCGTGGTGGTGAAGTAATTACAATATAGCATAAACACTGGAATGGTAGAAAGTGCAGAAGATGAATGTGCAAGTAGAAATACTGGGGTGCAAAGGAGCAAGATAAATAAATAAATACAGTATGGGGATGAGGTAGATTGGATGGGCTATTTACACTATGTACAGGTGCAGAGATCTGTGAGCTGCTCTGACAGCTGGTGCTTAAAGCTAGTGAAGGAGGTAAGAGTCTCCCGCTTTAGTGATTTTTGCAGTTTGTTCCAGTCATTGGCAGCAGAGAACTGGAAGGAGAGGCGGCCAAAGGAAGAATTGTCTTTGGGGGTGACCAGTGAGATATACCTGCTGGAGCACGTGCTACGGGTGGGTGCTGCTATGGTGACCAGTGAGCTGAGATAAGGTGGGGCTTTACCTAGCAGAGACTTATAGATGACCTGGAGCCAGTGGGTTTGGCGACGAGTATGAAGCTAGGGCCAGAGTAGTGACACTGGACGGCGGGGCAGGTGCGGGCAGCGATCGGTTGAAGAGCAGTTGGAGGCCACTGAAGGAGAGTTGTATGGCATTGAAGCTCACCTGGAGGTTAGTTAACACAGTTTTCAAAGAAGGGCCAGAGTTATACAGAATGGTGTCGTCTGAGTAGAGGCAGATCAAAGAATCACCAGCAGCAAGAGCGACATCATTGATATATACAGAGAAGAGAGTCGGCACGAGAATTTAACCCTGTGGCACCCACAGAGACACTGCCCAGACAACAGGCCCTCCGATTTGACATCCTGAACTCCATCAGAGAAGTAGTTGGTGAACCAGGCGAGACGATCATTTGAGAAACCAAGGCTGTTGAGTCTGCCAATAAGAATGTTGTGATTGACAGAGTCGAAAGCCTTAGCCAGGTCAATGAATACGGCTGCACAGTAATGTCTCTTATCTATGAAAGGTTGCTGGGGAAGGACTGCCCGTTCCATGATCTCGCCATCACGGTTGACAACTCCATTGTGTCCTCCTCCCAGAGCGCTAAGAACCTTGGCGTGATCCTGGACAACACCCTGTCGTTCTCAACTAACATCAAGGCGGTGGCCCGTTCCTGTAGGTTCATGCTCTACAACATCCGCAGAGTACGACCCTGCCTCACACAGGAAACGGCGCAGGTCCTAATCCAGGCACTTGTCATCTCCCGTCTGGATTACTGCAACTCGCTGTTGGCTGGGCTCCCTGCCTGTGCCATTAAACCCCTACAACTCATCCAGAACGCCGCAGCCCGTCTGGTGTTCAACCTTCCCAAGTTCTCTCACGTCACCCCGCTCCTCCGCTCTCTCCACTGGCTTCCAGTTGAAGCTCGCATCCGCTACAAGACCATGGTGCTTGCCTACGGAGCTGTGAGGGGAACGGCACCTCAGTACCTCCAGGCTCTGATCAGGCCCTACACCCAAACAAGGGCACTGCGTTCATCCACCTCTGGCCTGCTCGCCTCCCTACCACTGAGGAAGTACAGTTCCCGCTCAGCCCAGTCAAAACTGTTCGCTATGCTCCCCCAATGTTGGAACAAACTCCCTCATTCAATCCGACGCCAGGACAGCGGAGTCAATCACCACCTTCCGGAGACACCTGAAACCCCACCTCTTTAAGGAATACCTAGGATAGGATAAGTAATCCTTCTCACCCCCCTTTAAGATTTAGATGCACTATTGTAAAGTGACTGTTCCACTGGATGTCATAAGGTGAATGCACCAATTTGTAAGTCGCTCTGGATAAGAGCGTTTGCTAAATGACTTAAATGTAATGTTAAATGACTGAAATCCCTGGTAGGCCGTCATTGTAAATAAGAATTTGTTCTTAACTGACTTGCCTAGTTAAATAAAGGTTACATTTAAAATAAATAATCCTTTTAACAAAGGATGAGCCTTTCTTAATAATCTACTGGAGAACCATTTTGGGTTTAAATATATTTTATGTATGAGTGAAGCTTTTAGTGAGCGGTTTAAAGCTTTAATATTTCATAATTTTAGCCTCCCAAACTCATATTCATTATATGAATAGGCACGTTTAATTTTGTCTGGCTTAGAATTCCAAATAAAAATAAATATTTTGATTATGATTTTAAAAACTATTCATCTGAAGTAGGCAGTGCCATTAGTAAGTAAGTAAGTAAACTGTGGTAGGACCAAATAGTTCATCAATATGATTTTTCCATAATAAGACAAGTATTTACCTCTCCATGGTTAAAGAATCTTATCTATTTGTTCAAACTTTCGATTGATATTGATTGTGGTAAGTTCATTTATATTTTTTGAGATGTGAATACCAAGTATGTCTACTTCACCATCCGTCCATTTTATTGACTCTGTACATTGACTCTGTACTGGTGCCCCCTGTATATAGCCTTGTTATTCTTATTCTTATTGTATTACTTTTTATTATTACCTTAACTAGCCTATACCCCTGCACATTGACTCGGTACTGGTGCCCCCTGTATATAGCCTTGTTATTCTTATTCTTATTGTATTACTTTTTATTATTACCTTTTATTTTAGCCTACTTGGTAAATATTTTCTTCTTCTTGAACTGCACTGTTGGTTAAGGACTTGTAAGTAAGTCTACACTTGTTGTATTCGGCACATGTGGCAAATAAAGTTTGATTTGAGATTAGAGATACTTTCGAAAAACTAGATTACTTCTTGGATAACTTTTAGGATTTTTCCTAGAAGAAAAAAACCCATTATAAACCAAGTTTAAGTTTGTTCCACCTGAGCGAGTCTGACCACATGTCAGCGACCACTATGACACACGCATTTTTCTTCTTCTAATGCCTCTTAAGGGTAAAGTAATCCAGAAGTAAATTAAAGTAACAAGATAACATTACTGTGTGTGAGTAATCCAAAAGTTATGTTACTAATTACAATTATGGACAGGTAACAAGTAACTGGAATGGATTACATTAAGAAGGTAATCTACCCAACCCTGCAAAGACCTTGCATGTCACAGACCGTTTTTACACTGATTCTGCGTGATATTCTTCACTACAAAGACTTGGGAATTTGGAGTGAAGTGTGAATGTTGTTTACTGCTGAGGTGAGGTCCCTCTGTTAGAACGGTGGCTTGTCCATCAAAGTATCAGGTAACACGTAGTATTTAATTCAAACAATTCTATTAAAACCTTTATTAGTGTACTATTTATCATCATTTGCTTACGTAGTTTTCCTAAATGCATGCAGTGCACTCTATATCAGCCCAGGCCATCCATTGACTTTTAAAGGCCCTGATTTACACGAGTCTTTGCTGCCATCTACTGGACTTGCATAATATGTCAATTGGCTCCATACACATCTCTGTATGATAGAATCATTAGGAATTACCATCAAATTAATCAACACAGCTTAAATGGCAATTTCACCACTTTTCAACTTCATTTTCGATTATCTCCAGCACAATACCAGTGTCTAAATATGTGAAAATGGTGCATTTTTCTTCTTCTTATGAACACAACAAATACAGAAACAGAAATATACAAACAAAAGTACATAAACCTAACAGACAGACAGCTATTACATATCAAGATACATTTTCAATTTGACAAAAACCTTTATGGTGTGTATTGCTTTTTTGTTTTTACATTTACTGATCATTTAACAAATTATATTTCAATTGTATCTTAAATAATGTGAAGAGGGGTTTGTTCTCTGCCCACTTCATTGTATGGATAAATAATCTTCCATGAAAGATAAACAAATTAACAATGAAAGTTAAATCAGGGTCCATATCATTTGGATCAAAATAAAACATAACACCAGAGTCTATTAGATTAACATTAATAGTCGTTTCCTTTAAAATAAAATATTCTAACTCACTCCAAAATCGTCTGACATAAGAACAAGTCCCAAAATAAATGTTCAAGAGTTTCTGGGTCACAACCACAAAATACACATTTGTTAACAATAGCTATTTTAATTCTGTGTTTAATAAAGGTCTTGATGGGGTAGATTCTATGAATGAGTTTGTATGATACTTATTTCACCTTATTAGATATGCAATATTTACCAGACAGCAATGAGACTTTGTTCCAGCTCATTTCTATGTTCTGTAGAAAAATAAGTTAAAAGTTCTACCCGACGACATCATCAACAGTTAAAACATTTTCAAAACAGTGATTTCAAACACTATGGGATTCGCGGTGACGTGAGGAGCAAGAAAATACCCTCTCTGACTAGAAACTCGTTGCAGAAACTTTTTATCCTACACTGTGATGTCTCCGAGAATCATTTCTTAGGACCTTTGTTTTCACATTTGTAGGCCTAGTTTGGTGCTGAAGATAATGAATAAAAGGTTGAAAAGTGGCGGAATTACCCTTTACAATGGCTATTCTGCATTAAACGGGACTTCATTCATTGTAGCCAGACAGGCATGTTCAAAGCAGTTTTCATACAAATTCATGGGTCGTGCATGGACTCTTATTTTGAAAAGCGTGTTTACAACTGCAGGGGTTGAGCGCTAACTCCTTATGACGCGTTCAAAACAACTGTGAACTCAAAAATATCTGATGTACGACTTCAGTGCTTTCAAGAGAGCTGTGAATTTGCGATAAAAAAAACTCGCAAAGTGCGAAAGATCGTTTTGAACGGTCATCCAACTCGGAATTCCAACTCGTGAATTCGGGCCTCTTCTAGAACTCCAACTTTCCGATCTGAAGATCACCGACGTCATGATTTGACCTCGTATTTTTTCCGAGTACCCAGTTGCCTTGAAAGCCCCGGAGTCAGTACTTTGACAGCGCGACGGGTTTTCCTCGGAGAACATACTTTTCGCTGTTGCCTTGTAAGGTGTTAAAAACAAGATGCTGTCTTACATCATTGGGGTAAGTATAATTGCCAACTAGCTAAATATGATATTTTTTACATTGGTTTAGGCTGAGCTACAGTTGTGCTATTTGACACTGCACAAGGAATCTATAGCGAACGGCAGGCAAGCTAGCTATGGTTGGCTAACTAGTACTGTAGACTACAGTGTAGCTAGTAACAGATCTTCGTCGTGAACCATCAGGTGTTTAATCCACCGTAGCTGTAGTAAGTAAGTAAGTCAGTCATATGGTATATAGTAAACTGTCATCATAACTACCTAACTTGATAACCAAAGCTTTTGCTTTGCCTCTTATTGAGATGTTTGGGCGTTGCATGGCGCTAGGGAGTGAGTTAACGTTACCTAGTTTACGTGATTGACAGTCGGGTTAATTTCTGATTAAAATTGCCAGCATGGAGATCTCTGCACACTTGTCAAAGGAGTGCACGCCGCTGTGGCTCTACCATGTCGTTATTAAGTTAGCTAGCTACTAGCTATCGAATAGTGGTGAGCGCAGCAGTTTGGTCCAATGTTGGGGTGTGTGCGTATTTATTTAACTAGGCAAGTCAGTTAAGAACACATTCTTATTTACAATGACGGCCAAACCCGGACGTCGCTGTGCCAATTGGGACGCTGCGTAGCCCTATGGGACTCCCAATGACCACCAGATGTGATACAGCCTGGAATCGAACCAGGGAATGTAGTGACGCCTCTTGCACTGAGATGTGGTGAAATTCGGGTTTCCCCAGTGTTCCTCTGACATAACCACTCCCCTAATTTTAGGGAAGCGTTGTGCCTATCCATTATGACTAAACTATTTGTCAAGTTAGGTGTAATATCACACTGACTGATGCATTGTATATCAGTAACTGTTAAAACTGTTTTTGTTGACTTGTTGGTACAGTCTGTAATTTTCCCCTCCCAATCATGGCAGCAGTCTTTACAATGTTCAACATGGTAAAGATCGACATCCTTATTTCCACAATAACTTCAACTGAAAAGGCAAACCTTCCTTTCCCATCTCCACAGCTCATTCGGAGCAGTATTGACAACATTATCAACCTCATCCTGAGCCTCTTCCTCTCAAAGAAGAAAACTGCCATCACCCTAGAGGACCCCAACATCAAATATGCATTAAGGCTGATAGATAAAGAGGTAAGAATTCAGTGTTGTGATCAGGTTATTATTCCTGTGCTGTGGTGAAACCACATTCACATTATTAATATAATAGAGTGAATGAAACTAATTGGACTAAGAAATAATGAGTAACAATTGTGACTAGATAAGACATGTTTGATCTGGGATGCCCAGTGCTGTTCTAGAAAGGCAATTCCATGAAACAGAGTGATGCTCCGACTCAGATTTTTCACCTTAACATTTATGTAAAACAAAAACCAATGATTGCAAAGTTAAACAAACTATGCACAATGACTACTTTTAAAAATTTCCACACTCAAAACCTTTTTTTTTATACCTGAACAGTGCAGATGTAATGTTTAGTAACATAATGATCACACAAACCGTCATTCTGTTACCAAACTTTGCATTTGCACTGAGTTCTATGCTTTGTAATCATTGTTGTTTTGTTTGAGTCTTAGCATCACTCTGTTACTGTGGAAATGCTCCTTACCATTACTGGAACTGCACAAAGACCAAACACATAAGTTAGGCTGGTCTGTGTCACAAGCCCTTTAGGACTTGGACTGGGCAGCTGCTGCATTGCTACAGACTGCGGTTTCTCCATTTAGTGCAGAGGTCAATATGCAACCAGTCTGGATTGTAGTTTGAAGTTATTGCTCTTGTACAGACGGCTACTGTGGATCAAGGCTAACAATCAGTCAACAGTGTGTGTGCTTTATATCAGGGGTATTCAACTCACCCTATGAGGTCCGGAGCTTGCTGTTTTTCTGTTCAACCTGATAATTAATTGCACACTTGGGTGTCCCAGGTCTAAATATAGCCCTGATTTTAGAGGAAAACAGTGAGAGAACGTGGTGGAACTATCTTTGAGGTCCAGAGTTGAGTTTGAGGGATCTATATCATGTCAGTGCAGCTGTGAAATGCTGTGTTGTGGTTCTCATAGATCATCAGTCATGACACAAGGAAATTCCGTTTTGCCCTGCGGGAAAAGGATCAAGTCCTTGGGCTACCCATTGGTGAGTACATTCAATTGATGTCGCTGTTCAACTTTTGAGCATTTATATAAAAACACTATTAGACTATAATATAATTTAACATTGAATGTAATCCTGGTCTGAATCTGAAATCATACAAAAATATATCTGTTTGTTGTGTTGTCTTCGCACCATCACGACTACTCTTCATTTAAGTGGCCACCATACTTTGACTGTTTACGTTCCCAGGGCAACACATATACCTGTCTGCCAAACCGGATGGAGTCCTGGTGGTCAGACCGTACACACCTGTGTCTAGTGATGACGACGTAGGCTTCGTAGACCTGGTAGTGAAGGTACACACATCATCTGAAGAAGCTTTCTCTGTACTATAATTCAACCTCCATCTCCTCAACCAGTTTTTCCAACAAATGTTCTTGCTTCCCAGATTTACTACAAGAACGTTAATCCAAAGTTTCCTGAAGGTGGGAAGATGAGTCAGTACTTGGAGAGCCTCCGGATTGGCGACACTATTGATTTCAGAGGGCCCAGCGGCCTGCTGGTCTACCAAGGAAACGGTGAGTCATCACGTTTGCCCAACATTGTCACTGTGATCTTGCATTAAATACCCTGTTATGTATATTTAGGCCCTGGCTGAAAATGTTTCTTAAGTGGTCACTGCTCTGAGCTAGGTCAATGGTGAAGAAGTGCACGCAAGCCACTCCTTTACTAAATTGGTTTGTTTATTGGGTGTTTCAACAGGGGCTTTTGCCATCAAGGCAGAAAAAAAGGCGGAGCCTGTGATCAAAACTGCCAAGCAAGTGGGCATGATCGCAGGAGGGACTGGTAAAACAAAAGCCACCATGCTCAATCTGTACATAGCAGAATGGCCATCTGTGATGGGTTGACATGTGTTCTATTGGATCCTGTTCCCTCAGGAATCACTCCCATGCTGCAGCTCATCACAGCTATAATGAAGGATCCCCAGGACCAGACAGTGTGTCATCTGCTCTTCGCCAACCAGGTGAGTTTACACCGCTTTCCTCATCTGGTTTAAATCTGATGTCAAGGAGTTCAAACATGGGCTAGTAGTCCCTAATACCTTCTCTATCCTATTCTCCCTCAGACCGAGAAAGACATCTTGCTTCGACCGGAGTTGGAGGAGATCGCAGCTAATCACCCAACCCGGTTCAAGCTATGGTTCACCCTGGACAGGGCTCCTGAGGGTAAGAGATGCGCATAACTTCTATTATGTTTCAGTGAACATGAGCTGATATTGGGAAATAAATGTTTTTTTCCCCTGTTGAAGTGTCAATAAATGTCGTTAAAGGCTCACAAAGATTTAAGAGAAGGCTAAGAAAGAATCTTGTCTGGTCCGGAGTGACTTAAAGTTTAATGTCTCTTTAATCATCAGAGTGGGAGTACAGCCAAGGCTTCATCAGTGAAGACATGGTGAGGGACCACCTTCCAACCCCTGGAGACGACACTCTCATCCTCCTGTGCGGACCGCCTCCCATGATCCAGTTTGCCTGTAACCCCAACCTGGACAAAGTGGGCCACGCCAGCAGCCGGAGGTTCACCTTTTAGAAGCCATCCCAGGCGAGGTGTTAAATGGGCTCAATGATCAGCCACACCCAACATTTGTTAAATCTCTTGCATCAGCGCTTGATCATCTGTTGAAATCATTTCACTTATCCTACAGCAGAATTAGTGGACCATTTTCTGTAATTTGGTGTGCCTTAATTTCCAAAACAGAATCCTGAAATGAGTGGTGTCTAAAGCATTTTCTGATTTATCATTCTGAATTGAGTAACTGGTAGTTGGAGGAAACAATTATTTGAATGTTCTTCCTGTCAAACTAATTGACTGATACCTGTGTACTGAACAAAATATAAACTCAACTGATTTCCTCCTATGAACCTCGTAAATGAATTAGACCCTAGTCTATGGATTTCACATGATAGGCCTACTTTTTTCCCACAAGGGTTTTGTTAGACAAGTACTCCTGGCCTTTGTGTCCCCAGCACAAGGTGCACCTATAATCATTGCAAAGGCGAAATGCTCACTAACAGGGAAGTAAACACTAAAAAAAAAAAAAAGCTTTAACTGGAACATTTCTGCATGTTTTGTTCAGTATAGTTTTACTTGAGTGCCTTAGCAATACTTCTTTGTATGCACAGCTGATGACCATAATACTGCTCAGTTGCTTCCACTGCAAACTATTCCCTAAAGTGTGATGTACTTATTCCATATTGTTGCAGAACGAGTGACTAAAGGGAGGATATCTTGAAGCTGTTACTGGAGTCTTTCCATGTGCTTAATGTCTTTACAGCACTTGAAATATGGTTTCATTATGCAACATGTTATATTGAGACCAATAAATACAAATGCAATAAATTGTCTATAATTGGGTAAGCTCAGCCTAATTCTGATATCTTTTGACATCCTGATGTAAGCACAGCCTTGACTGATCTAGTTGCTGGGTTGAAGTAATGGCTGGATTCAAGTGCAACTTTCACTGGGGACATGTCCCTCCCACATTCTGAAATTGCATTATCACTGATACAAAATGGGACTTGTGGGTCTCTGGCTGGTGTAAGGATCTATCAACAAGTGCTCAACTCAGACCTTGAAGTATCTCAAATGTACATCGCTCACCCATCTCTAGGCTAGTATACACAGTCATGTAGCCCATCATTTTACCATGTTTTTATTGACAATTCACAAAAAGATGCATAGAAACAGTACACAGTACATTACATTGTGTTCACTGATATGGTTAAGGCTTGCAAAACAATATCATTGCTTTCTGGTGATGTTTACATTCTAGAACATTGGGCTTCCATGTTCCTAAAATTCCACATGGCAGGACAAACCAACGTGATAATATTGAATTACTTTGGGACACAAACAGGAGCATCAAATGAGAACATGGAGAGGAAATTAGGGATTAAAGTCAAAACATTGCAGTCTAAGTGTCCCACTGCGACTTGACCAATCTTTTAGGTTATAATTGCTAATAGGTGTGAGGGTTCCAAAAATAAGTCAGGACAATGGCATACCATGTAAATATTCAAACAAATATATAGAAAAACAGTTCTGTAACACAAGTATGGAAGTATAAAGTAAATGCTCCCATGTTGAAATCTCAAGTCATGCGCTACATTTCAACAACTTAAATAAATACACATGTGTAACTTCACTTGGGAATGCAGAGCAAGAGATAGTAAATTGCTGAAACGACAACGACGTAAGGGCATAGGTGGTCTCAGGTTGTAGAAGACAGCTTATCAAGGTGTGTGTGTGTAAAGGGGGGTTGCATGGTGACGCCAGCTGGGGCCAATGATGTGTATTAACCCTGGATTGCTGATGCTATGTAACGGCCAATGGGAGGCTTTGAAGCCACCCGTCAGCCATATTGGTGCTCCTCAGAAGGAGCACTCCTCCATAGGAATGACTTGAATTCTACAGCACTTCAAATGTTTAAAGGACAAAATGACATGCATTTATTTGTTGTTGTGGGGACAGTCATTAGTACTCCCTTGTATTTTTACACATTTCAAAGTATGCATTAACAGGTGTCTAATAGAATATACTTGTAAAAAAATGATTTTAGAAGCTGTAGAAATGATTTAATGTCTACATTTGTTTTTGACAATTGAGGAGTAACAAAATGGCTGTGTGGTGGCTGCAAAACAGCACCCCCTGTCAGTCATCTAAAGTTAATACATTTAATTGGCGGGAACCCTCCCTCACACGTTGGAGTCGTCATCGGTGACGCTGGCCTCGGGGGAGCGAAAGGAGACCTCGCTGAAGAATTCATCCTCCTTCAGCATGCTCTGAAACATGCAGGAGAAAACACACTGAAGTCACACAGGAAAACAAAAGAGATTAATAACTGCCAGAAAAGTGCCATGGTTGTTTTGCTAGAGCACAGCTTGCTGAGAGGCACATAAGTGATTTGATGTGTGATCATGTGAGTTTGTGGGGTGGGGGGGTATTTTACCCCCCTTTTCAATCTTGTCTCATGCAACTCCCCAATGGGCTCAGGAAAGGTGAAGTTAGAGTCATGTGTCCTCCGAAATAGGACTTCTTAACACCTGTCCGCTTAACCCGGAAGCCAGCCACACCAATGTGTCGGAGGAAACACCGTTCAACTGATGACCTGGCCAGCCTCTGTAGCACGATGAGCCAAGTAAACCCCCCCCAGCCAAACCCTCCCCTAACCCGGACGACGCTGGGCCAATTGTGCGCCGCCCTATGGGACTCCCGATCACAGCCGGTTGTGATACAGCCCGGGATCGAACCCGGGTCTGTAGTGACACCTCTAGCACTGCCTTAGACAGCTGCGCCACTCCGGAGGCCTCATGTGAGCTTTTTAATGACTTCTTACCGTCAGGTTGTCGATTTCCTCAGAAAATGCTCCTATCTGCCTCACAGCCCCTTCAGAGTCCTCCATCTAAGAGTACAGACAGTGTTCAAGAGCACTTCACATGGAACATTAAAAGTAAAACACTATCCTCTTGTGGTACCACATTCCACCCTCATCTGTTCATTGAAGTGCTCTAACCTCACCTAAAGGATGATTATCATTAATACATTTTAAATAGTTAGCGCCTCAGTTGAAGGGGCTAAAAAAAGCCACACTAAAAACACCCACATTCACTGAAGTTGAAGGAGTTAATGGCAGTCCCCTACCTGGTCCAGGTTGTCCTCGTAGATCCTCAGGCCCCCCTGGAAGCTGCTGTTCTTGGGCATCTCCACGTCCATGGGGCACACGTACTCCTCGCTGTCCTCATGGCGCTTCTTACGCAGGGTCCCGAAGCCACCGAACGGCAGCCTTCTGGGCTGGAGGAGAGAGGATGATGGGAGAGAGTCAGTCAAATGGGGACAAACGGCTGTGTGCCAATAGTATTAAAAAGCAGTCTGTCCTCATCTCCTTTTCCTGCTGACCACTGATCTGAAAGGACAAAATCTAGTCCATTCACATATAAGTGGTCATGAGGCCAACTTAGAGCAGTGGGACACAGCCACGGTCACTGATCAGATCAATAAACATACACTGATCCCCAAATCTCTGCATGTCTAACAAGCTGATGCCTTACAAGCTGCGAGTTGACCCTACCTTGACCTTGGCGGTGGCAGTGAGCAGGGTGTAGTCAGGGTTCTCCAGACACTCCTGTTTGCTGCGCTGGGCAGCGGAGCCGATGAGCAGGTGGAAGTGGGTGGCCAGGTGGCGGCGCAGCAGGGTCTTGTTGGGAGGGATGTTGAGCAGGAGGGCTAGGGACTCCACGTTGAAGCGAGGCTCCAGCACCTGAGACAAGGAGAGATGCAAACGAAGAGTGAGACAGACACCAGTAAAAGGCAGTCAGTGTATGTATACACTGTTGAAGGTGTGTGTTCCTGAAATGAGTCAGTGGCAAGCCAATTCAAACAGAGACCCCCCCCCTCTCACCATGACCCCCCCGTGAACACCGCTGCCCCTCAGGTTAGGCGCGTACTCAGCCAGGTCCACTGATCTCAGCCACTCCATCACTCTGTGATTGGTCCACTGGGAGATCTCCCTGGTGTGATGTTGTTCTGGGGAGACATTTTCTTTTAAGTTGGTGTTAATAAAAACAGAAACGCTTATTTTCTCCTTTACAAATAACACCACTGAAATGTAACTGAACTGGTGAAGTGAGACCATGTGTATGGTGGATATGAAAGCACAGGGAGAGAAAAATAAAGTGTTTATTTATTTAGAAGTGACTAAACCGTACCTCGTCAGAGGGCCGTCGGCGGAGGCAGTTGGGCTCGTAGAAGTTGAGCCGGAGGACCTGGATGGCTCTCTTGATGCTGAGGTGGTGGAGAACACTGCCCACCTTAAGAGACAGCAGGTCATCCTGAAGGGGACAAACACACATACTCTTCTCAGTCAGGAGAATGAATACAGTCAAGCAATAAGAAATAAAAAGGACACTAGACATACAGATGATCACACAAAAGCAAGGATTTGTCATTTAATTGACTTTATTCACCCCCTTTGACATGGATTCTAATTCATTTTAGCCGCGTTAGACCAACTACTGCAAATTAAGACTCACCACAGTCATGTAGTGTAGCATTCGTCCATCGACCCTCCCCTCATCAAACTGGCTCTTATACTGTGGCAGACCAATATCATCAAGCCATCCTGAGAAACACCAAAACAACTCAAATCAATCACAAGTCACAGAAAGGTTATTCCATTTTTCATTGTCAAGGCTTTTTGATAACTCTGAGGCTGTGGTCAGTGGTCACTCACTGGTCACCCAGTTGTGGTCCAGTTTGGCCTTGCTGACATCCTCCTCTGATCCCAGTGCCTGGAGAGCCAGCTGCAGCTTCTTCCTGTGGAGGGGCTGTTTGATCCCCAACTCCTGTTGCCACAGAAACATGTATGGATTGTTTAAGACATCTCACATACTGTACAGTTAGGAAGAGAGTGATAGAGAAAATATGTGTCAGGACACAGGTAGCAAAGTGAACATTAGCAACTATAAGCTTTAACATCGGGAGTTTCATTAAAATGTCTAGCGACACAGAATGCACGAGACGCCTCCTGGATGCTCTACTGAGCCGTCCTACCTTCTCCAGGTCATGCTGGGAGGCCTGCAGCAGGGTGAATCCTGAGCGGATCCACTGCTGGGCTTGAGCCACGTGCAGCCCCAGGCCCTGCTCCTGCAACCACACACACACCTGCTCCTTACTCCACTGCGCAAAGGGAGCGTCCACATCACTGAGGGGGGAGAGAGCACTCACCATTAACGTGGAGGGTAAACAGTACATCATTCATTCCCATTTGCTCCTCTGACACCACAAAATCCTAATATCCTAAAACTGTGATACTATAGACTTAGTTCCAATAAACTTCTGATCCCTTCTTCTACATCTCTAGTTCACAGACAGATACACACACAGAGACAGTCTAGCAAGAGGTGAGCTTCACATACTCGGCGCTGTGCTGCAGGTCACGTGACCAGCCCAGTCGGGGGCCGGCCGTGGCTCTGACTCCTCCCCTCCTGAACTCAGTCTCCTCCAGGTCTAGCGAGGTGGAGTGACTTCTCTTCAGCCTAGAGGGGTCAGAACACAGCAAGCCTAAATATCCTGCCATGCTCGATCCTCGTGTTACAGCAAACCCTCTGTCCCTTGTATTACAGTTAATAAAGCAATAGTTTAATTTAAAAACCCTGGCTCCATCTTAATTAATCTTTCCCCCAATTACCTTGCATACCATCTCCTCACCTCTTTCTAAATTTAGGGAATATAGAGAACATTTTGACCCACCTGCCTAAGAACTTCATAAAGCCTCTGGACTTCTTCTTGGCCTCTGGTGAGGAAGGTAGGGTCTGGCTGCTGTCTCCTCCCTGAGGTTTGTGTGGCGGGGCACCAGCCAAGTCCAAGTGGTCTGTGCCCCTACACTCTGTCTCAGCTGGATTCAAACACACACACCCCTGTTAGATCAATAGCTGACATCTGACAATCCACCACCACAGGAAACTCGAGGCCAACACTGTCCAAGGACTACAGCTGTAATGGCCACCATAACCACTTCTGGACTACATCTTCCACTAAACACCACCACCACTATGAGTACGCCAAGAACCACTCAAAAGCACCACAACTCAACTCATGCAGGACTGGTTGACATGAACTTTGATGCAAATTCATAGACTTCCAACTGTAAAAGACAAATCTCAGAGGCGCATCTTTAAGGACAGCTAGCAGAGTTAAGCGGCATCATTGCAGATGGTGTCACGTCATGGATAATGAACAACTGGATATGATTTAAAAGGGGAAAGAAATCACACTAAAAACCACCCCGCTCACAACAGCGATCAACTAAAAATTTCACTTGCTTGATACAAATGAAAAATGAAGAGTAGGAAAATGGAGGTAGGGGAATATCTAGGGATTCTTCACACAACAATGTAACCATTTACCATCTATGACCCAATCAGCCTCAAGAGGGTTCAGAAAAACAGACAGCCTTTTTATTTAGTCTACGATGGGTCTAGTTGTGTAGTAACGTTAGATGGTGATCACATTGTTGTGCTAGTATCCCCGCACACATCCAGCGTTCATCCTGATCTGCCATACTGCAGGCCTGGCCCGTCTGTGGGGCTCTGCGCTGCAGACTACTGTACTGTACCCAACGTAGGCGCACTCGCACTCCGGCTGCGATCTTCACATCACATAGAACCATGGAGAATAGAGAGAGCAAGGATAGAACATAGTCACTAGTGTGAATACTACCAGACAGACAGACATAAGAAAAACACACACTAAGGAATGGAACTGTGAATATTTTTTTTACATCATGAACATGGAGTAATATTTATTGTTCACACCACCCCGTGCAGAGAAACGAGTACCCCCCCCCAATGATGACTCACCCAGATTTGGGGCACTGGACGTCCTCTTGCCTCCACGCATCTTGAAGAAACCACGTCCAAAGGAGGAGCGGGCCTTCTTGGTCCCAAAGCTTTCATTACTGCTGGGGTTTGATGGGGAGGTGGATGGGGGGCTGGGCTCCTCAACTGTGGTCTAGAAAAGGGGTGAGGGGTCATTATGAGCACATTAACCTAATAAAATATTTGGCATGCCAGTAAACAGTCAATCTCCCAATATAACCAGCTCCATAGTTCTGTTGTACCACCAGGTGGCGGTGGAGTAACACAACTCAAAACAACCATTGCTCAGGAATCCTATTATGATTTCATATCATACTGATAGACAGTCCGGAGTCCAGTCAGCCGTCACAGTGGGGCTCAGTGACTCCGCCCTCCATGTGGGGGAGATAAGAGATAGAACCTGTATCTGTATGACTGGCCCGTTTGAGAGACACACCTTTGAGACTCTCCCATGTTGAGAGGTCAAAAAGGTCAAAGACAAGAAGCTCTAGTGTCCTAGTTTTGGTGACAAAAATGTGATTTAAGACTAGAACAATGGGCCATTAACCAAATGGTTGCTGGTTCTAATACCCGAGCCGACAAGGTGAAAAATCTGCCGATGTGCGCCTGAGCAAGGCACATAACCCTAATTTGCTCCAGAAGCGCTGTACTACTATGGCTGACCCTGTAAAACAAAAAAGTTTGGACATCTTCTCATTCAAGGGTTTCTTTATTTTTACTATTTTCTACATTGTAGAATAGTAGTGGACATCAGCACTATGAAATAACACATGGAATCTTGTAGTAACCAAAAAAGTTATAAAATATATATGTATTGATTTGTTTATTTGAGATTCTTCAAAGTAGCCACCTTATGCCTTGACAGCTTTGTACACTTTTGGCATCCTCTAAACCAGCTTCATGATGTAGTCATCTGGAATGCATTTCAATTAACAGGTGTGCCTTGTTAAAAAGTGAATTTGTATAATTTCTTTCCTTCTTAATGCCTGTGAGCCCATTACTTATGTTATATCCTGCCTGGGTCGGCCCTGTCCGGGGTATCGCGGGCGGGGCCAGTGTCTCGACCCCTCCTGTCTCAGCCTCCAGTATTTATGCTGCAATAGTTTGTGTCGGGGGCTAGGGTCAGTCTGTTATATCTGGAGTGTTTCTCCCATCTTGTCCAGTGTGAATGTAAGTATGCTCCCTCTCTCTCCCCCTCCTATCTCAGAGGGCCCGAGTCCTGGGACCATGCCTCAGGACTACCTGGCCTGATGACCCCTTGATGTCCCCAATCCACCTGGTCGTGCTGCTGCTCCAGTTTCAAACTGTTCTGCCTGTGGCTATGGAACCCTGACCTGTTCACCGGACGTGCTACCTTGTCCCGGACCTGCTGTTTTCGACTCTCTCTCTCTACCACACACCTGCTGTCTCTAACTGAATGCTCGGCTATGAAAAGCCAACTGACATTTACTCCTGAGGTGCTGACCTGTTGCACCCTCTACAACCACTGATTATTATTATTTGACCCTGCTGGTCATCTATGAACATCATGGCCATATAATGTAATAATCTCCACTCGGCACAGCCAGAAGAAGACTGGCCACCCCTCAGAGCCTGGTTCCTCTCTAGGTTTCTGCCTTTCTAGGGAGTTTTTCCTAGCCACTGTGCTTCTACATCTGCATTGCTTGCTGTTTGGGGTTTTAAGCTGGTTTTCTGTATAGCACTTTGTGACAATGGCTGATGTAAAAAGGGCTTTGTAAATACATTTGATTGATTGACAAGGTTGGGGCGGTATACAGATAGCCCTATTTGGTAAAAGACGAAGCCCAAATTATGGCAAGAACAGCTCAAAAAAAGCAAAGAGAAACGACAGTCCATTATTACTTTAAGACATGAAGGTCAGTCAATTCGGAAAATTTCAACCACTTTGAAAGTTTCTTCAAGTGCAGTCGCAAGAACCATCAAGCGCTATGACGAAACTGGCTCTCTTGAGGATCGCCACAGGAAGGGAAGACCCAGAGTTACCTCTGCTGCAGAGGATAAGTTCATTAGAGTTACCAGCCTCAGAAATTTAAGCCCAAATAAATGCTTCAGAGTAACAGACACATCAACAAACTTTTCAGAGGAGACTGCGTGAAATCAGGCCCTCATGGTCAAATTGCTGCCAAGAAACCACTACTACAGGACACCAATAAGAAGAAGAGACTTGCTTGGTCCAAGAAACACAAGCAATGGTCAATAGACTGGTGGAAATCTGTCCTTTGGTCTGAGGAGTCCAAATTTGAGATTTTTGGATCCAACCGCCGTGTCTTTGTGAGTTGCAGAGTAGGACGATCTCCGTATGGGTGGTTCCCACAATGAAGCATGGAGGAGGTCGTGTGATGGTGCTTTGCTGGTGACACTATCAGTGATTTATTTAGAAATCAAGGCACACTTAACCAGCAAGGCTACCGCAGCATTCTGCAGCGATACGCCATCCCATCTGGTTTGCTGCATCAGATGACCTGGCCTCCAAAATCACTCAACCTCAACTCAATTGAGACGGTTTGGGATGAGTTGGACTGCAGAGTGACGGAAAAGCAGCCAACAAGTTCTCAACATATGTGGGAACACCTTCAAGACTGTTGGAAAGGTATTCTAGATGAAGCTGGTTGAGAGAATGCTAAGAGTGTGCAAAGCTGTCATCAATGGCTACTTTGAAGAACCTAAATTCTAAAATTTATTTAACACTTTTTTTGGTTACTACATGATTGCATGTGTTATTTCATCGTTTTGATGTTATTCTACAATGTAGAAAATAGTAAAAATAAAGAAAAACCCTTGAATGAGTAGGTGTCCAAACTTTTGGCTGGTACTGTACATAAACTCTATGATTGCAAGCAAGTCAAGGTCTTTCCAGTTAACCCACCATTCCCCATCACCATAGGAGTAAGAGGACAGTCTTACCTGCTCTGTGTTGCTGTTTATGTGGCCCAGGCTACCTGCTGAATGTGGTGGGACTTCTGGTGGACTGCAAAGAGAAAGGAAAGTTAACCGACTGTCTAGACCTAGAGATGATGAATATACTGACAAATTAAAACAGTGACCCAATGGACAAATAGTGCATGGGAGTGTAGTTTGTCCAGGAAAAAGCCAACCTCACCTGTCTATGTCTGGTTCCTGTATCAGGCTATCCTGCTCCAGCTCTGATAACACTGCAATAGATGGAATCTGGGAAGAGGGTGAGAGAGGAAGAGAAAGAAAGACAAGAGTCAACGTCGCAAAATGAATGTTTCGTCAATGTCGCAAAGCACAGTTTCATTGGTTAGGTAGTTGGTGTCCAGCTAAACCAATACCCCAAGCCTGTTGACCCTCAAATTCCTAACATTACGTTTTGGTAAGGAAGTCTAGAGTCTCGGGTCCATCCTGTGTGAGAGACATTGTTATGACAGGGGAGGTTGTTACCTCGTCACAGCTCCTTCCTGTCTCCTCCCCAACTGCCAGGGTGGCCCGGTCTGTATCCATGGCGACCTGAATGGAGGGGGATCTGTCATCCTGGATGTCATCGTAATCGTCTTCATTCAGTGTGTCTGGGGGTGGGGCAGTTATAATTGTTACACAAAATTATCAAGTCCATTATTCTACACTAAAACGTGATTGATCTAGTCCGATAAATAGAAATTAACTATTGCAATGATACCGATAAAACACTTCATTACTAGTTTCATACTCCTTGAACATAGTTTCACCTTTCACCAAGTCCTGGACCTTCTTGTACCGTGTGATAGACTCCTGAAGCTCCTGGATCCGCCGGTCCTGTGGGTGAAGGATGGTAGATCAGAGTTAGAAAAGCCATTGAGAACCCCATGCGTCAACTACAGAAGCCTTTATGAAAAAGTGTGAACAGGAGCTCCAGTACCTTGTCATTGTTAGCTGACGTCAGGGACTCCATGGCCCTCTTCATCCTCAGCACATCCACATCTGGAAAACAACAAGCGTGCCCCCACAGGGATCAGAGAGACATATTGTCTGGTGTCTACTGCTGTCTATACACACTGGTTGAGTCTATAAAGACCTACATGCAAGTCAAGTCCACTTAAGCAACATGACTTTTACATCTAATAGACTTGAGCAGACAATTACATTGCAGTATTTGGGGCATGTTCAAGGCCAATAAATTTTTGAAGTGAATACATTGCACTCCACAAAAATTGCATTCCTTTATGGTAAACGGGTGATAAGAGCCTCAGCTGTGGGTTGAAAGAGTCAGAGATCATGTCTAAACATGCTTGGTATGAGCCCTGAAGACAGATAAGACGATAGTAAGGTGGAAAGTACAAAATCCCCCTTTCTATCTGTGTGAGATAGACAGGATGCTTTGAAAATTGTATTTCAGGGGGAAAGTCCAATGCTCAGGCCATGTCTTGATGGTACCCATCATTACTTAAGGGGACTTAAGGGCAGAAATAACTGCAGACGAATTAGGAAAAGGAATGTTGGAAACTTGTTGCCGTAAATCTGTCAAGGTGCAAGTTAAGCCTATTGAAATATTATGGCTCCTCGTGTGTATGAGAGTGAAGTGAGGTCCCCCTCCCTCCCACGTCTAGTAACCGGTACTCCCACCTTTCTCTCCATCTGTTCTGTCTGAGGTCAGCACTCCCTGTGTAGCCTGGTCTCTTAGCCTCCTCAGCTCCTCCAGCTGCCTCTGAAGAGTCTGCAGTTCCTCCTGAATGGGAGAGGATCATGTTCAGGACCATTCTGACCTCATTATACTACAGATACATTTCTAGGCCCATATTCATAAAGTGTCTCAGAGTAGAGGGGTAGAGTATAAAGCAGGATCAATGAGCTAACTTGCCTAAATAGTCAAATAACTTTATTTCTGAGAGAGCAGCTTGAAAATGGGCATGTCCTAATTGACTCAACAACCAAAAAAACATATCTAAATGTAGCTTTCTTAATTATCCAGAAAATCAATAGTTATTTCTGGTTGTTTATTAAAGTTATCTGGCTAACCCATTGAACCTGCATTGTCGTATACCCCTCTGATCTAGGATCAGATCCCCTGTCCATTCATTTTAACCTAAAAGGCTAAACTCATACTAGAGAAGCATTCTTCGTATCGGACACTATGAATACAGGCCAAGATCTAGATAAAAACCCAGCTAGACAACAGAGTCTGACCAAACTGAAAGTAAAAACCCAGTCTGATGCCAACTGTGCTGCAGGGCAGTATGACCCAGAATGAGGTTAGAGTGAGGATACATTCTACCAGAGGACTGGTGTCTTAACCAGAGAACCATACAAACACACTGTAAACATGTCAGTTTCTTTCACATTCCACTGAGAAAGAACAGCTCCATTGGGATGTTAATCTCCAGCAGAAGGTCATCCGTGACCGTTCAGTTCCATCCATTCGTTTAGCTTACTTAGCCAAAGGTTTAAGACATTTTAGCATCAATGTACAGTTAACATACAATTAAGTGGATCAGGGCAGGAAGAAATGAAAAACAAGTGTGTTAAGAAATCTGCAACTTATACTTAGCTGGTAGGAGAACTTAGTCAAAGTGGAAATGTGCTGAAAGTTGGAAAAATGGATAGTGTCAATGAACAGAGGGAAGGTTTAGAGGCCCATAAGGACAGACAGGGAAGAGCAGAGCACAGGGTGTTAACTTCTGCACCACACCTCCAGTGAACCTTCACCTGCCCCATTCCTAGGGCTGCGAAAGGTTAGCACATTGCAGGGGAGAAGTTAGCCAGGCAGGGGTGAGAGAGGAGGAGAAAAGGAGAGAGGAGACAAAGGGTATGAACCATGAAGGAAGGTGGTATTACTAAGAGTGAAAGCAGTGATTTATAACCAACATTCAAGGGAACAATAGATTCAGTACCTACATTATGTAGAAAAAGTGTAGAGGGAGTCAAACTTAATCTGTGGACCATATGTCATGCACAATCTTTTTTGAACGGACTGACCTAAGGCCTTCGTATTGCAGACAGATTTTTAGCCACGCTACTCACTTTGGTGGATTTAAGTTTCTTCTCACACTGCAGTCTTTCATTCTCCATATCGGTCACCCTGAACCGCAGGTCATTGACTTCCTGGTACAACCCCTGGGGAGGTAAAAGACTGCATTACCCACATGTCCAAGGGCTCAGATGAGACTATTGGAGAAAACTGTGGGGGATGTTTTTTTGGAGTGAAAAATCCTCAATGAGGCACCAAAGATAATTTAGAGAGAGAAAAACAGAGAAGCCCACTACAACATGGAGACAGATCCTTGATTTTGAAGAAAACGTCCTGGTCAATTACCATTACAACTGCTTTTATGTCATGGATAATACATACTCCTGCACCTTGGAGCAATTACCGTATAGACGGAGCACTCAGGAAATATGCGTCATCATTAAACAAGAATGTGCTACATGATTCACGACGCATACATTTAGACAAGAGTAAAAACCGCAGAGCACCGTGGGTAGGAAAGAAGAAATGGATCAGACTCATGAGTGTGTGATTTACAGCCGAACAAAGCCCAACATTAAACAAAGGCGATATTAAATATATATGGAAGACATTGCCTTTCTACACACCTCTCCCTAGGTTATAGTAGTGTCGGAAACCCAAACTCAGGATCCAATATCCTGATTCCTCCAGCCCAGGCCTGCTCAGTGCTCATAGATTAGGTGTATGGAAACCCTGACTGTCAGACTCCCAACTTCTCTGGAGGGGATATGAATTATTTTATGAGAGGAAATGGCTGCTGGAGCAAGGCAGTGTTTTGGCACTCCCTGCCCGCCAGTCCAGGATCTGCATGACGAATCAGGGCCCACTCCATCCGACTGAGACAGACCTCTGCATGGTATTAAATGTTTGGGTGACTGCCAAGATTCATATAAACTCACATCCTAATATTATAAGAAGTCTGCCTGCCGTTGAACAAAACGCCAAATATCTACCAAAGACATGATATCGCTGTGTGGGTGAGTCTATCGCCATAATGCATCCATGTACCTCACTATCCCTGAGATCTCTCGCCACAGTGGTCAGCTTCAGTTTCAGACTGGACACCTCGGTCATCAGCTCCAGCTTCTGGGTCTCCAGGGTCGACCTGCTCAACAGCTCCTGCACAGGACACAGTCACAGATTCAGTCACAAACGAGTAGGAGCAAAGTGTATTAAGTGTGTTAATCAGTGTTCATTCAGAAAGAAACATTTGGATCAAAAGGCTGACCAATACCTTCGGCCCAAGGTTCTGTCTCATAAGACAGAACATCCTGCTAATAACCATAATACACTGCAACCCTGCTGGGGCCTCACCTGCTGCAGAGTTTCTTCAGTGGCGTCGAGTTTCTCTCTATGTTCCTCCAGACACATGTCCAGATCCCTGATCTTCTCCCCCTGCACCTCCACCTGGTCTGAGAGAACACTCACCTGGGGACAGTCGTCACTCAATAATACGCCACATGTCATCTGCGTGTTGTTTTCATGGTATGGGTTAGTGATCTAAGAGCATGCTCTATGATGCATGTCTTCCACTCACACCATGAATAGGTAAAACCTACTGAATTCAACAGCTACCTATCAGATACACTTTAAAACAGAGCACCCTTGCTAATGTACGGTTTGCATGTACAATGTATTTGGTAATGTTCACATTTTTTTCAATATGGGGTGGTATTTCCTATTTGTTAAAGCTGGTCTCTGCTTGTTCATGGCCTCGTGACACACACCTGAAGGACGAGACACTCCTTATCGCTCTCCACCCGTGACAGCCGTTCCTGGTAGATCATGGCGGAGCCATTTCCGTTGGTCTGAAATCACAAACAACCAAAGCCAAGTGCTTAGAGAGGCCATAAATATGGTCAGGAATAACTTCTTGCCCTACCACCATACCAGGAAAGACTCCTGACCCTAGGAATAGAGCAGCCTCCAGTCATATGGAAGATGTACCACTCCATCTCAAAAGGCCAGCATACAGCATTCAGATGTCATAGCATCCCTATATTGAAAAAACATCACATGATTTTCCCCGGGGAGAGAAAAAAAAAGCCGGTGACGTGAAATGCATGTTATTTGAGAGACACGTGAGGGTCAATAGGGTTCTCACATGCAAGTGCTTTATGTGTGACTAAAGTGGGAATTGAATCAAAAACTGAAGTCCTCTTCTCATATTTCACACAGGGAACGAAAGGGCTTGAGGGAGGAAAACATGAGCCTCACTGTGAATCATCTCCAGTAAAGAGGATGGAAACCATTTCACACACCGCTCCAGAGACACTTACTCACAAAGCATGTCATCACACAATAACCATACAATCAAAAGAGTGAAGGTATAAATAACAGGTAAGGCTGTGAAGACAAAGCAGACCACTCACTGCCTGTGCAATCACACAAAAGGAATCTAGTCTAAATAAAAGCACTTCGATGTGTGGAATACTCATCAGCAATACATTTTCCATGATTACACTCAAATTCGGAATATCTCATGCATTAAAGAGATCCTCCGGTACTTATGTATACCTTTTAGCCATCAGTTCTGAAAGTAGCGCCCGCGAGCCAAAAGTTGATGTACCACATCATTGCTCTCTCTCCCTCTCGCTCTGCTGTGTGCGCATCTAACTAGCTGCCACTCAAATGGCAAGGGGCAGATTGAGGTAAGACAGTAATTCCGCTCATAAGCGATGCATGTATGAACTACACATTCAGCAGAAAGCGGGAGGTTTAACAAATACTTTGTTCTAGAGCATGTCTAACAATAGTAAAAATACTGACTAACATTAACAGTGTTTGTTTTCTTACTGTTGCAAATGCAGAGGGAGTTACCTACCAGTTGTCCCTGCTGCAGCCACTCCACTAGGCCGTCGGCGGTGGTGTCAGGGACCTGGCAGCGGAGGCCCTCCCTCTCATCCTGGTCCATCATCTCCAGCGCCGCCCGCAGGTCCTCCAGCAGGTGCAGCGCCCGCAGGCTTCCCAGGAAGGGAGAGGTGGGCGACTGGCAGTCAAACAGCCCATTGGAGTAGTCCATGGCCTTGGAGCCTGTTGGGGCCATGGTTAGGAGAGAAGTGGTTAGGAACAAATAAGCAAGTTAGAAGCTTAGTACCAGGGATATACAGTACCAGGGAGGTACAGTACCAGGCAAGATTTGCACACCTACTCATGCAAGGATTTATCTTTATTTTTTACATTGTAGAATAATAGTGAAGACATCAAAACTATGAAATAACACATATGGAATCATTTAACAGAAAAAAAAAAGTCTTAAATCAGAATATATTTTGTATTTGAGATTCTTCAAATATCAAGGCAACGGGTGGTTGACCGCTTTGTACACTCGACACACTTGGCATTCTCTCAACCAGCTTTGTGAGGTAGTCACCTGGAATGCATTTCAACAGGTGTGCCTGCGTTTGAGCCAATCAGTGTTGCGACAAGGTAGGGGTGGTATACAGAAGATGGCACTATTTGGTAAAAGACCATGTCCAAATTATGGCATGAACAGATCAAATAAGCAAACAGAAAACGACAGTCCATCATTACTTTAAGATTCTTCAAGTGCAGTTGCAGAAATTGGCTCTCAGGAGGACCGCCACAGGAAAGGAAGACCCAAAGTTATCCTCTGCAGCAGAGAATAAGTTCATTAGAGTTAGCAGCCTCAGAGTTCAAGTAACAGACACATCAATGTCAACTGTTCAGAGACCGCTTGAAATCAGGCCTTCATGGTCGAATTGCTGCAAAGAAACCATTACTAAAGGACACCAATAAGAAGAAGACTTGCTTGGGCCAAGAAACACAAGCAATGGTCATTAGACCGGTGGAAATCTGTCCTTTGGTCTGAGGAGATCAAATGTTAGATTTTTGGTTCCAAACGCCGTGCCTTTGAGATGCAGTGTAGGTGAACGGATGATCTCCGCATGTGTGGTTCCCACCGTGAAGCATGGAGGTGGTCGTGTGATGTTGCTTTGCTGGTGACACTGATTTATTTAGAATTCAAGGCACACTTAACCTGTATGGCTATCACAGCATTCTGCAATGATACACCATCCCATCTGGTTTACGCTTAGGTGGAACTATCATTTGTTTCTCAATAGGACAATGACCCAACACACCTCCAGGCTGTGTAAGAGCTATTTGACCAAGGGGAGATGGGGTGCTGTATCAGATAATCTGGCCTCCACAATCACCTGACCTCAACCCAATTGTGGCGGGATGGGTTGGACCACAAAGTGAAGGAAAAGCAGCCAACAAGTGCTCAGCATATGTGGGAACACCTTAAAGACAGTTGGATAAATCATTCCAGGTGAAGCGGTTGTGAAAATGCCAAGCGAGTGCAAAGCTGTCATCAAGGCAAAGGGTGGCTACTTTTAAGAATCTAAAATAACACTTTTTGGTTCCTGATTCCATATGTTATTTCATAGTTATGATGGCTTCACTATTATTCTACAATGTAGAAAATAGTGAAAATAAAGAAAAACCCTTGAATGAGTAGGTGTGTCCACACTTGACTGGTACATCTATAGTTTTAGCCCTGTGGTTGGAAGTGTGAGCCTCGCCCATCCTCTCCTAATTCCCTTCAACGAGTAGGATGAAAGACAATATCACCACGTGGGATGTCATTGACCCATGTGATGCGCTGCAGATGTGGATTTCTGAATGTGTCCTGAAGAATCACATACCACACATTTTAAAAGCAAAGAATAACAGATTAGATATTGGTATATATTTTTTTTATTGTGTGCAAGAGGCCTGAGCAGAAGCTTGTGTGTTGGACTTGGAAAAGCCACGTTTCCAGTGTGTACTATAATCTGTCAACCTTCATAGAAATGTAGAAGAGAAAAATAAATAGAGGGATGAATAAATATACAAGTTTTCCCTAAAAAGGCAGCCAGGGACAGAGTGAACGCAGTGGGTTCTGTGGTAACAGGGGCTAGAGGATGTCATGTGATCAGCCATCCCTCTTGGAAAGGTCAATTCTAAAAAATATACAAGTCAGTGGAAAAGCCTGGGCTCTTAATAAAGCTGTCCCCTCTGCTCATCTACCATCAAAAAAAGAATAGGTCCAAAACTTCCCTCTGGTGTCTGACTGACCATTTCTATTGCTTTGGTGCAATTGTCACTCAGAATGTGGTACATTTTCACAGCTCTTAGTACAAAACTCAAAACAGACTCAAAAAGGCAGTGACTAAGTACAACACACAAGATCATAGACACTTGTGTCTACTGTATGCTGCTCTGTACCATCACTCATTCAAATATCCTTATGTACATATTCTTTATCCCCTTACACTGTGTATAAGACAGTACTTTTGAAATTGTTAGTTAGATTACTTGTTGGTTATCACTGCATTGTCGGAACTAGAAGCACAAGCATTTCGCTACACTCGCATTAACATCTGCTAACCATGTGTATGTGACAAATAAAATTTGATTTGTTTTGATTTTGACTTGTGTCTAATCTATAAATGCATGTTTCATACTGCAATTCATGTTTATTTAACTAGGCAAGTCAAATTCTTATTTACAATGACGGCCTACACCGGCCAAACAACGCTGGGACAATTGTGCTCCGCATAAAAAGAACACTCGATCACAGCCGGTTGTGATACAGCCTGGATTCGAACCAGGTTGTCTGTAGTGACACCTCTTGCACTGAGATGCAGTGCCTTAGACCACTGCGCCACTCAGGGGCCCATGTTCATAGAAAGTTATTGGCTTTCACAACGCAATGTTCACATTACTTTTGATATGATTCTCTTCGGTTAAAATACATTTTAGAATAACTTAATCTGGCTGTTCTTAATTGAAGTTGGGTGAAGCTATAGATTTTACATGGTTTGTCAACTACAGAATGTATGTAACAAATTAAACTGTATTGGTTGCATACACAGATTAGCAAATGTTACAGCAGGTGCAGTGAAATGCTTGTATTCTAGCTCCTACAGTGCAGTAACACAATAACAACATGCAAATATTTCATAAAGTCCAAAACAAGAAATGCATCCCTTATACAGTAAACCTGTATCCAAAATTAAGTTGCTGGGGTCACACTACTGTAACGTGCCATTTTCATAGCAGACACTTAAACAAAGTGACTACAGTCCATATATTTTTGTATGTGACCCAAGTGGGAATCAAAACCCACAACTCGTGTTGCTAGTGCCATGCTCTTATGAACTGAGCCACGTACATGACCACTACAATAAATACATACAAAACTGTAAAATACAATACAGATGGAAGACGTAGGATTGCCATCCTCCCTTCCCTTCAGGCCATGGATGAGGCATGCAATGCCTGCAAACCATATTAGCAGTAGGCCTTGAATAATAATTTGTTTCCATCACTGCTGAAACAATGGAACGTCTTGCTTTCTCATATTGGAGGACTTCACTGGGAAACATCCCAGACCAGTACCACAGTCACATCCTAAGAGCAGCAGCATGGGAACCCTAGTCCAGAGGATAGATATCAAGGGCTTATTTAAGAGGCATGTGTACATATTTGAGGGGGATCAGCCCCACAGTTCAGAATGTGAGTGTGTGTGTGTTTGTTTTGCACGTTACCTGCTATGATCCCATCCATTTGCTCCAAGGCGGCTGCCAACATCTCGCTGGCGTCGGACATCATCTTCACCCCCCCACTGTGGATCTGAAAAGAAAACAGAAGTGTCAAGTAAAGACCAATGACAAACTGAACAGCCATTGCCCAGAAGACGACAGCACAAGTTAGACAATGTGCTTGTAAAAATCGGTCTGAAAATGGCATTTCAATGGCTTTTAAAACTTGAGCAGTAAATTACATGAACCCCATGGGTAGTTCAAGTCTACACATTTCACACAGACAGAACTAAAGTGGACAGAGACCAGAGTCAGGAACCCCCTACATTACAACACTAGCAGATTTTACAACTTTAGTGATGATTACAGTAATATTTGATGAAAGGCGTTTCTATGCACCTTAATTTGTAAGCCACTTCCTGGTAGTAAGGATAATGTTCTAGCCTACAGTTAGTTGTAGAATGAAACTGCAAATAAGATGTAGGATTTTCTCCCTCCATGTGAATGGGACATTAGGGAATTCCCATGTCTTGTGTTATCAAGTGTAATTACAATGCACATGTCTGGTATTTGTTGTTAGGGGGCTTAATTGTGTCCCTGGTACATTTGGATGAATATGAAATCATATTCTTCTTTTTTTTAAACAATATATCCAATTATAAGGTTTCTAAAGAAGATATTATCTATCATGAAGATTCACGGTTGTATGATGACATTGACTGTTGTATTTCTCCCCCGATGCATTGGCTGAATCAAATGCATCTTAGCCTCCTACTCCTACCTCAAGAGTCAGAGTCAACAGCCACTCCTACATGTATTCTCCTATACTGTAAATCTGGTGCCTCACAACTTCCCCATTGATGACTGCATTTAGTACCGACTTCAGCAATTAACTTTAATAATGGGGTCACGACTCAAGCCTATGACTGGGTGTTTACTTGGAAATTATTTAGAGCCTATTGGGCGTTTCCATGGAGCAGGTGTGGGGCAACTGGGCCACCTAATGAAAAGAGAGGATAAGGTGATTGTAAACTGCCAGACAGTTAGTTACCCAACATTTGCATATGGAGATTTCCAATGTAGGAAACCAGAAAGGAAACTAGGACCATGGTATTGCGAGTGAAGTGAACTGTAAGTAACCACAACATGCAAGTCAAAAACAAAGAGTAGCTCTCAGAGGCAAAACCATAACAGTGATTTCTCACCCCAGCAAAGATTCCCTGAGACCAGTCATGGGGATTGAGAGTTGGCTCTTATCTGGAATAATGGTCCCATTCTACCAGGGATCTCCCCACAGCATGTTGGCTTGGCTGGAAATCCAAGCTTCCATAGCAAAGCATCACTCCCAGCCTCCTGACCCAACATGCAGCTCATTCACCTAAATGGACCAGACAACTTCACTTTCATGGTAGGTCTAATGTTATATTACATATTGCATTCACAAAAACAAATGTACAATCTAAAAGAAATGTAAAATAGCCTGAGAGGATATGAAATCATCACAACGCAAAGTCAATTGAATTGGAGGGTAATGAGAGAGAGCCCTCTCCTTGTCCAGGGAAGCATAACTCAGGGTAGGAGAGGGGGGCTAAAAGAGCCAAATTAAATAATTGGCCTTTATTAGAGACGGGGAGAGGGAGCCTGCACATTCAACACGGAGGGCATTGTGTCCAGTCATCCACTTCCATCATAGGCCCTTTAGGCTACATGGGCAATATTCCCTTCAAAATAGGCTTACATTGCTATACAGTTGCACTACTCAATAAACAATGATGAATTGTACCAGCGATGGCAGGGCAACTGAAGAGGGAGTTGCGCACACAGAAACATTTTCCAGCAGAAAACAATTCGTTTTATAAAGCTGCCCACACAATTGTCTTGGATGGTTCACACCCTTCAAAAAAAACAAAGCAGAATCATTGTTCACTGGACATGCCAACTGATAACTGAAATCATCTGAATGAGGTAATCGTCAAGATTAATTATTTGCTGACTTTTTCGACTGAATAATACTGCACCAAACACCTTAGATGTAAAATTATGCAACTAAGATCTCTTCGGGAAAAACTTCAAAACACTGACAGATTTCTTTAGTTGTCTAAGATTAATTCAGACTATTTCGAGGAAGTGTATATTGGCTACGTCATCTCAAGCTGGACAAACAGTACTATTGCCGCTTTTTCTTATAAGAGCGCATGTGAGAGCACACTCGTTCGGTTAGCCGAGTTTGGCTAGGCGCCTGCCGAACCGAAACATGCTGACGCCTTTAGCGCCATTGCTTTTTCCTCCCAAGGCATTTCCTTCTGACGGAGAGCCATCCCACTCTCACTCCAGGGAGGGGGGAAGCTTTATTTGGTCAGCCGTTTGTCTCACCCTAAGAGGGACACCCAAAACGTGGACATGTTTCTAACTGGAACAGCAGTTTTAAGAATGCAAAACATGAACGTTCCCTCTCTGGGATAGTAAAATGAAACTAATAAGGAGCCTGAAGAAAGGGTAAATGCACTAAAAGCAGGCAAGCTCTAGTTCCTTTAACATAGTAATTCAGTAGGTTGAATGCTTCTGAGACAGGATTTGGCACAAACGTTTCTATGCGAGATTAAAGATCAGCAAAGTTGACAAGATATCATAACTTCTTTAGCGTTCATCCTCTTTTACCCCTTCGGCTTCTCTCAATCAGTCTCATAGCTTGAGGTCACAGTAAATTAAATGGTACATACTGGATTAGCAAATTAGTATTACTCCAGTCTCAAATGACATTTAATAGGGAGAGACGATAACAGTTTGCATATGATGTAAATACATTTAAAGGGCAACTGCACATTCATATTTTGCCTCGTTTTGAAGATTGCTTATAAAAATGTTTGGGGCAATGACTGAAGCACAACCAGAGTTGTCTTGTGGGTGTGGTTTGATGTAGTTGTGTTATATTCATATATCGTACCCTGGTAGGTACTGTTTGTCCCTCATGAGTCACCGTAGCAACAACATAGCCACTTCGTTAAAATAGTCCGAATGACTAAGATATATCAAGAAATCTGTCATTAAGATGTTTGTGCAGAGGAGGTCTTAATCACACAATTTGAAATCCAGCTAAGGTGTTTGGTGCAGTATTTCTCAAGTAAAAAAGGTAGCCTAAAAACTAGTCAATGCATGAAGTCGGGAAAGTTTGGCTGTGTGCTCAAGACTGATTTCTTAGAGCAAGTCTACAACGTCCTCATCTGCAAGCTGTCAAACTATTGTACATTACATTTCCATCGAAAAGGACCCATGAGCACCAACATCTGAAATGCATAAGTGCATATCAAATTGTGTCAAATGAAAGCTAAGAGTCTATATTTTTGTGAAATTAAGGCAAACATTTTCCATCTTAAATTTGGCAAAAGTAGTCTTTGATTTCTTGATTAACATATGGAAACAGGGTCTTAGAAAACATCTACCAGAAAGTCAGAAATACATCAAAACACAATGTTGATGTAAAGTCTCCTGCCAACTAATATCAACACATTTAGTTTTAGATACATTTTTTACCTCCAAGTTTAAGAAATATTGTGTCTTGCAATTCCTTAACAAAAAATAACTCAGATATTTCCACATTTCTCTCCCTCATGAGTGAGGATAATGAAAGTTCACAGAACTAACATGTAAATGTTAGACCTACCAATTAGTTAATGATTTTACTGATATCAATTTTAGTTATGAAGTATTAAGTGATTACAACTCGGAATTCCGTTGCCAAATTGTTAACGCAATTACCCAAAACTATTTAAGGAATTACTCCAATTGAATTGGCTACAATGAGAAATTATAAGTCACAAACCACAGTTGGGTCACCTGCTACTGTCCTCCCGACTATTGGCATACTGTGATGTTCAGCTTATAACCGTTTTGTCTTTCTGTTGACTGGTGGTCAAACCAAGGGAGTTAAAACAGTCAGTCTGGACAATCTCTCAATCCCTCTCCTGTTAATGTCACCTCTCACAGTCCTCTTTAAGGGTGTTTTCACACTCGCCATTTTTTTTTTTATTACTCAGTGTGGTTTGCTTAATTTTTTGGTGCAGTGTGAACATGCCAAAGGAACGCAGACCCCACAAAAGACCCCCTGAAGGGAACCAAACAGACCATCTCCAAAAACAGCACACCCTTTCTCAACACAATCATCATCTCTTTTGTGGCACCAATGAGAGGGGTTATGGCAGGGGAAACAGTGTTGCAGTAGTTTAGTGTTTGGTACTGGAATAACAAGCAAACCTGACCAGTGGAGGTTTCCCTAAAAAAATTGACCTGGACCATGGAATCCAAGCAAACCGAGATAGTTTGGTTCGCTTCAGGGGCTCTTTTGGGGGGGTCTGCGTGCACACGGAGTAAAAAGACAAATTGGCTGAAAGGGACCAAGTGTGAAACCACCCTTACTTTAACTAGGCAAGTCAGTTAAGAACAAATTCTTATTTACAACGACGGCCTACACCGGCCTAATCCTAACCAGGACGACACTGGGCCAATTGTGCTCCGCCCTATGACACCTACCTATGAGCTCCCACTCTTTCCATCTTTAACCAGGTTTACTCACCAACTGAGCCCCGACCGACACCGGACGTCCATGGACGTTGAAAAGTAGTTGATAGTCGGTCAGTCCACCCTGGCCTTGATGTTAACGTCCAGACGGACCAGACCAAATCTGAACCTATCATAGACATTTGTTTCACAAGTTTGGCTCGTACAGTGAGTACAGTAAAGTACAGTAGTATATTGTATTGAGCTGTATTCTACTCTACTATGCTCTGCCGTCCAAACATGTGAAACATGAGAATGATATTTACTCCCATAATAAGGTATTTCCATTTAGGGATGCACGATACATCAGCAAACATATCGTAACAGACGATATTAGCTGAAAATGTCAGCATCGGCCCGATGTCTAGTTTAACACCGATGTGCAAAACAGATGTCAAAGCTGATGTGCATACCTATATAATGTACACTACCGTTCACTAGACACTACCGTTCAGAAGTTCACTTAGAAAAGTCCTTGTCTTTGAAAGAAAAGCACTCCAGCCACCCTAATCAGACTGTTCTCCCTGGTACCGCACGGAAAGCGGAGGTCCAAGAGGCTTCTAAACAGCTTCTACACCCAAGCCATAAGACTCCTGAACTGCTAATCAAATGCCTATCCAGACTATTTGCATTTGCCCCCACACAAAAAGCTGCTGCTACTGCTACTCTCTGTTATCATCTATGCAAAGCCACTTTAACAACTCTACCTACATGTACATAATTACCTCGACACTGGTGCCCCATGCACATAGACTCTGTACCGGTGCCCCCCGTATATAGCCCAGCTATTGTTATTTACTGCTGCTCTTAATGATTTGTTATTCTTATATCTCAAATTTTTTAGAGATTTTCTTTACTGCATTGTTGGTTAAGGGCTTTTAAGTAAGCATTTCACTGTCAGATCCCTGATCTGTACTACACGGAAATTAATGATGCACCTGTTGTATTTGGCGCATGTGACATAAAAATTGATTTGATTGAAATCCTGGTTGAGAATGAAACGACTGAACAAAATAAAACAGCACAGCAAGTAAAAGTAAAATAAGTTTTGATATTTTTTTTGACTGGTAATGGGGACATCCGTAAATGCTAACAAAATAACTGTGTGTAATAAAACCTTTATTTAACTAGGCAAGTCAGGTAAGAACAAATTATTATTATTTACAATCACGGCCTACCCCGGCCAAACCTGGACGACGCTGGGTCTATTGTGCGCCGCCCTATGGGACTCCCAATCACGGCCGGATATGATACAGCCTGGATTCGAACCAGGGACTGTAGTGACGCCTCTTGCACTAAGATGCAGTGCCTTAGACCACTGCGTCCATGTGTGTGTTAATTATTTAACTGTACTAGAATGCTTAAAAGGCTGCAAAGGCTGTTTCATATCAGTTTTTGCTATTGTTTTTTTGGCAAGGAAAATATCAGATATCTTATCGGACAAAAATGTCATCGGTGCATCACTCATTTCCGTGTTGTACAGATCAGGGACCCATGATGTAATTTCGTTACTCGGTGTATATCCACTTCACTTACTATAGATCAATAACCAAGAGAGATTTTTTTCAATGTGCCATATCATACGTGCAGAATGAGTAGGGTGTCAGCCATCTTTGAATATTCATTTGGAGCATTTATTTAACAGCGTTTTGGGGGAACGTGATTGCAGAAAAACCTGAAGGAGATTTGACCATAATTCCATTACCAAAGTTTGCATCTGCACAGTTCCTCCACTAAATTCATTTTTGTAAATATTTCTGTATAAGTTGTTAAAAGTAGTCCATGGGCAGTGTTGTATGGTTTGTTAAACTTTGAAATCAATGTTTTTTCTTTGGCATACATTTTAAAAGTAAAGAAACGTAATCAAAGCTAGATTCTGTTACCATGGAATCGCTTTAAAGTACAAGCTACACGCTGTTTATCAGTGCCCAAAATCACTCGCTCGCTAAGTTCCAACTGTTTGTCAATGACGCTATGTAACAGGTAGTAGCTAGCAGGTACAGTGAGCCACATTCATCTTATCAAGTCACTGGCAAGGTGTGTGCTTCGGTGCGTCTAGTTTTTTTTTTTACACCTTTCTCAACATCTATTACCAGAATGTGTCTGTCTGGCAGTGTTTCATAGGGAATCATGTCACAAAACAGGTTACAGGGGGGATACAAGATGCTCACCGATGAGTTTTGGAATATTGATAATACACTATATCAAAAGCACTCTGTCAGTCTCAATTCTCATTTTGCCCCAAAAAGTGGCAGACTCAAATGATTGACACCAAACTATCAGCAAGTGGCCACTCCATAAAGGGCTTAGGGCCAAGGGCTATTTTAACAATGTGTGGTCTTATGTAAACCAGTCTTGAGGCGCTGTGTAATGGGCAGGTCTCTCTCACTGTCTGGAGGTTCTGGTTGCTATGATTGGATAGAGCGTGGGCAGCTGATGGAGTGCAATCAGTACAGCTGCTTCTCTTGTGTTAGTGGGCATGACGATTGTAATCCGTACCCAACCCCCCAGTAAGTCGTGACAAATTTACAAAACTCAGTTGGATGAGACTGGCTTAAATGGCCAAAATGATCCTGTAGTCAATTTTGACACTAGAATTTATGTTCCTGACTCCGATACTGATGTCACACATCTGGTTTTAAACAGCCTAAGTTGGTTCTAAGGGGCAGTTTACATTTAAATAATAGCAGGAGAACATGGTCTTTATCTAATATTAAAATCAGGACCTAATGAAATCAACCGAAGCATACCTTTTGAAAGTAGAGCGCCATGGACACAATGGAAAAACAAGTACAATTATATTGCTTGTCTTTGTCTTTGCTAAAATGCGTAGTGGGAATTAACACCACATAGCCCATCTACTCACAATGACTCACTGAACCAGTAAATTACCACTTTATGGTGAAGTGCAAAGAGTTTTCCATTTCTGTTATATCACTCAGTGGCTGGCAGATTCACCCAAAGCAAGTTTTAAAACCACAGTCTCTACAGAAAAAGTTATCTATGCAGCCTTGTAAAGTACTGTCTGCCAGTAATGGATACTCGTCGGCTCTAGGCTACACAGACAGTTCTACTGTGGGTAAGGCATTGAAACTTTCATTCCAGAGCAGTTCAGTGCTCAGTATGAGGTGTCAGTTCAGTAACTGACACTGGCATCTCTGACCTGTATGACCAGTCCTCCCCCTGGATTCCTTCAAACCTCTTCCAGATGTGCTCTGCCACACACAACCAGTTAAAAGTTTGGACACACCTACTCATTCAAGGGTGTTCTTTATTTGTGTACTATTTTCTACATTGCAGAATAATAGTGAAGACATCAAACCTATGGGGGGGGGATAAGACAGTGTTGGGCAAATCAATATATATTTTTTATATTTGAGATTCTTCAAAGTAGCCATCCTTTGCCTTGATGACAGCTTTGTACACTCTAGGCATTCTGTCAACCAGCTTCATCTGGAATTCTTTTCAACAGTCTTGAAGGAGTTCCCACATATGCTGAGCACTTTTTGGCTGCTTTTCCTTCACTCTGCGGCCCAACTCATCCCACACCATCTCAATTGAGATGTATTGTTTTGTGTTTGGTATACATTTTAAAGTGAAACATCTGATTTTCAGCGTAATTCCATTACCATGGAGTTTTCCCTAATATAATCTAACTCACTTACGGATAACAACCAATCCACTACACATTGTGTGCCAATCCCTCTGAACAACCAGCGGGTTCTTCTTTTTCAAAGCTTCCATGTCATCAGACAAAACAAAGCTCTACCACTAGAAAAAAATCAGTTTAAATCTCCTACTAAGGTCTCATTACTGAATGTGTGCATTGTAAGCGAGAGCTAACCCATTTGGCTCAGGTTTGCCTTTGAAATCATTAGGTAGACATTATTTTGGTTTATTTACATAGTTTGACATCAACCAGATGTAGAGATATAGAGGGGGAGGTGCGACTCTTGCGAAAAGAAAAACACACCGCCTGGCCCATTGACAAGCCTCTCTCTCCCTCACACACACACACACTAATAGCTACGTAGCTATAGAGTTCCAGCTGTGCCACAGATGTGTCCTTCAGAACTAAACTGACCTATGCACTTGTCTCCCCTTCAGCTGGTAAGCTGTTGTTTAACAGGGGGCCCAAAGTAGGGTAGAGAATTTAAATACCCCATATGGCACAATGTTTCAGTCATACAAATTATGAATGTTCTAACAGTAGTACTGGATGTTGGTTTGGCCGTACAGCACCTAAATACACAACATCAGGCACTTTCAGTCTTCAGTGCCAGGATGTAAAGCAAAATAAAAACATACAACTACACTAAACGTGCACCAATTCCTGAACAGCATCCAACTATTTCAAACCCCTTGGCATGTTTGAATGCTTCTTTTCCTTAGATGTCTAATTGTCCTTTTGTCATGTCTGGAGTGAGGTCAGGTTGCAGTTGTAATAGTAGGCTGGGACTTCACCCCTGTGGTCGTGGTGGCCACGGCTCTGTAGACATGGCACACAAACAGCTCTTTGTCCTGCTCAGAGTCACATGGAAAGCGAGGGATAGAGAACACAAGGTACAGCCGTTTTACGCATGTCCCGACTAAATTACAGCCAAAAACACACACTTGGGGGGAGCAACTATGCAACGTCACAGGCAGGGCAGAGTACAGGGAGAAAATGCTGCGTTGGACATCTTACTACATGTCTGACTGGCCTTATTGTTCTCTTAGTTGTGGTGACTTGTAGCCCTCAAAGACCCCTTCCAAACAGACTGGTGTTATTATTCAACACACTGCAATTCTGAACAGAGCAATAACAAATACACATCATTCCAACTAATAGCCACGCTGAAGAAACTGAATGTCAGTTTAATTATGCATTTCCTATGTATGTCCTGGGGCTAGTCATCATTAGCTGTAGTTATGATGCGCATATGTTTGACTATCTGCCACTGTAGACTGAATATGGATTTTGAAGCAGGCGCTGAAAGCTTGGCATGGCTGAACACAAATAATACAGAGACAATCATCTCTGAAGTTAGGCTAGGCTATATAGTGAACTTGGCTGCTGGCCAAAGCATCCCTGCACTCAGGATGACCTTCGCCTTGTCCTGTTAGGAAGTCCTTCCTGTCACATGCTTGAGAAATGTCTTCCTTTCAGTCACACTGTCATTTTCCCAGATACTACTCAGGGCTCTATGCTGACCTTTTTACAAGGAGCGCATCAAGAAATGTAGAGGCACAATGAAAAATATTTGAGTTTTTAAAGCTTGAATAATTTCTCAAATAAAATGGTGGTGAATAAATGGTCGCACTGTTGAGTCCTGCTACTACTGGTATGTGACGCAAGCCAAAGATCTTGTCAAGGAGGTTTAGTGTGAACAGAAAGCACATTATTCCAGTCAGGAATTTAGGCTACTGTATATGCAAATGTGTATAAGAATTCAACAACAAACGCAATGAAAGAAACAAAGTCTTCACATTAAAATGTCAAGTACAAGGATCAGGTCTACTCCAGCAATGCCCCAAACTGCAAACATTCTGAGTTTGACCAAGAGCCCAGGAGCTGTCCCACCACTCAGAATACACCACCACAGGAGTAGTCCTCCTGAAGTATGGATGGAGTGTAGGGAAAGGGAAATGTGTAGGGAAAGTAGGTCTGAATGGTGGAGAACGGCCTCAGGACAAAATCTGGTAGAATGGGTGCAGCTGAAGGAAGGGTTTTTTAAGCTAGATGCTAGACATCTATTACGTCACATAGCTGGGTCTGTCAAATAACTCAGTTGAACACTGGATGAAGGAGCTGTATGCTAAAATACTTTGCTCTCCACAACAAACTAGGACCAACCCTCTGCTGGAACTGACTCCACTCTGCCTGAGGGAGAAACAACTGACAGGACACACTGCCTAAGGAAAATAAATGTTTAAAAAAAACATACCTGCACTGCACATAATGTTGAAATAGATTCATTGATATTTCCTTTGAAAAACCTTTGCTTCAAAAGGACAGACACACAGTTGATTGTCTCCTTGCTATGAGGTTGGAGGGCACATTTGTCAACATAAAGCTGTCACTATCGCTCTTGGAAGTCTGGTCTTATGGCTGGACCTGGCTTGGACAACAACTTTCCGCTGGACTTGTGGTGAAGAATATGTTGTCTTGCAGCACTGATACAGATTTCAAACGATTATCCTTGCCTGATAATGTTGCAGTCATTGGATACACTACTGTATAATACATGTGACTGCATGCTATCCTTAGGACATTTGACCAAAAAATAATACATATATAATCTAAAATACAGTAATTGGTCTGAGCGCAGCAGACTGAGCCAAAGTCTTTGTCTGAGAGTAAATCCTTTGTTATGCTTTCAGTCCCCCCACCCCACCCAATACACAGAGAGATAGCCAAGAGCCAGGACACAGACAATATCTCAGGAAGGAGCACTCTTTCCTGGACAACTTAAGACTACAGAGTAATACCAATAAAACTATGAGCCCTTAAATGTAAGGACGCAATGAATGAATTTGACATGGGCTCTAGATAAACAATTTTTACTCATCAAATGCAAATTACGTTGTTGAACTAACTTGTCCTTGTCTCACCCAATTGCAAGAATTAAGCCCCCCCCCCCCCTTATGAATAGGTCTACAGTTAATGAAATTACCTGAACTGAAGGTAACGTTGACCTACCTACCAGAGGTGTGCATACATATGCAGTGGTGGAAAAAAAGTTCCCAATTGTCATACTTGAGTAAAAGTAAAGATACCTTAATAGAAAATGGCTCAACTAAAAGTGAAAGTCATCCAGTATAATCCTACTTGAGTAAGTCTAAAAGTATTTGGTTTTAAATATACTTAAGAGTACATGTAATTGCTCAAATATATACTTAAGTATCAAAAGTGAAAGTATAAATAATTTCATATTCCTTATTTTAAGCAAAACAGAGAGCACCGTTTTATTTACAGATAGCCAGAAGCACACTCAGACACACTCAGACATCACGCAGACATCATTTACGAATGAAGCATGAGTTTAGTGAGTCTGCCACATCAGACGCAGTAGAGATGACCGGGAATGTTCTCTTGATAATTGTGTGAATTAGACCATTTTACTGTCCTGCTAAGCATTCAACATGTAACGAGTACTTTTGGGTGTCAGGGAAAATGTAATTAGCAAATAGTACATTATTTTCTTTATGAATATAACGTTAGTGAAGTAAAAGTTATCGAAAATATAAATAGTTAAGTACAGATACACCCCCAAAAAACTAAAGTATTTTTTATTAAGTACTTTACACCACTGACCATTATATAAAAACTTCAGTGGTATGCAACACTTTTTAATATTAGTGATGTTATTGCACATTGCTACACTGTAACCATAATAACGAGTTGTGGTAAAGGTGAAAATGTATCAAACTTGCCCATTCATTGTTTTCCTCAGCTTGCCAAAGTTTTTGCCGTCTCAACTGATTAACGTACTGACAGCTGTGCACAGCAGTATCGTAAATCAATGAGAAAATAACTTTCCAAGAAAGTTGGTCTCAAATCTTCTCCATTGTTTTTCAATTGAATAGAAAAACGACTGTTTTTGGCCATATATAATCCAATGGCGCAGACTAAATTTAACCCATACAAACCACACAATTGATCATCAAAGTACCAAAAAACTGGTCCGTTAGAACTGAAATACACATTTTCACGTAAAAAAAAAACTTTTGAAAAACTTACCCAATTCAAAAAGAATAGCTTCACAGGCGTCAACTTCTTGAAGGGCGACCTTAACGCTATTCCAAAAGTTCACTTTCCAGTGCTCTCTCGAGCCGTACGCAACACCTTTTGATAAAGCTTCATGGCGAATTCCCAACTTTGCCGTATATCCCACTGCGCATGCGCCAACCAAGGCCAATCACAGACTACTCCATAGTGTTGCTATTCAATCCAATTTCAACCCTGTGCAGGCAAAATTACTTTTGGATTAAAAAAATATATTTAACCTTTATTTAACTAGGCAAATCCGTTAAGAACAAATTCTTCTTTACAATGACGACCTAGGAACAGTGGGTTAACTGCCTTGCCCAGGGGCAGACTATTGGTTTTCATTTTGTAGGGAATTAAATAACTAATGGAAAACTGACCATTATACATGAGCCAAATAACATCTATATTATATTATACTATATTATATATATCTATCTATAAATTATCTTATTCATGTGTTTTATTTTATTAATATTATTTTGTTGCTCCACAAAGCTGTCTAGAAAACTGTTGGTTATCAGATTATGTCTGTCAGGTTTTTAAACAAAAACTGTACATTATGAGTGTTGCTCCTCATTTCTATCTTTGAGCAGCTATGATGTAGGACATCATTTCCTCCTTTTAGGTTCTGATAATGATGGTCTCTACGCAACATAATTTAGCTTGGTGAGCATTCTGCGGCAGGCTTCAGTAATCAGTACAATGAGTTTAGAGTTGGGAAATTATGTAAATTGTGGTCAACAGGCAAATTGACACAGGATTAAATCCTAGTTTTATCAAAGGAGAAGATACTACTGGGAAGATACTACTGGGCTTCCGAGTCGCGCAGCGGTTTTAGGCACTGCATCTCAGTGCTAGAGGCGTCACTACAGACCCTGGTTTGATCCCGGGCTGTATCACAGCCGTTAGTGATCGGGAGTCCCATAGGGCGGCGCACAATTGGCCCAGCGTCGTCCGGGTTAGGTTGTCATTGTAAATAAGAATTTGTTCTTAACTGACTTGCCTAGTTAAATCATTATAAAATACAAACTAATAAACCAACAACCAATTGAGCATACCTTTGCTTAGCGTACTAAACACTACGGTGAAAGACATTTCTGACGACTCTACCAACAGAGTGGATCAGAGACCAGGCTTTGTGAGATCTAGCACCAACTTCATCGATTCGCCCAAGGTCAATACTTCAAAACATTTAAATTGTGAAACACTTACGGTGTACCTACGCTTGTCCTCTGTAGTTGCGTGCCTTTGTTTGCTGAAATCCAAATACAACCACCGAGTGTTTGCTCATTGCCGTTGCTCTAAAATGGCAACGACGTTATGTGCCAATTGAATCTCAACAAGGAAACTGTTGATTGTATTTGGTTAACGTTTATTGAAAAGGTATGGGTTTCAGCAAAGGCACGCAACTACAGAGGACAAACATAGGTACACAGTAGGCATTTAGCAATTTAAATTTTTTGACGTATCGATGTAGTCAAAGCTGAATTCCACAATGCCTGGACTCTGCTCTACTCCGTTGATGGAGTAACTAGAAACTCCCTTCCCCACGGAGTGGAGTATAGTCCACTAAACTTTGCTGGGCATAAAATCAATTCTGACTGCCACTGCTGGAGTAGAGCTAAATGGCTCTCTCTAGTGGTTGTAACAGTCACAGTGCATAATTGATACGGTCAATTTATCCAACATAGCCAGCAGCACTGCAAAAACAACACATTTCTGAAACAATAAATTCCTTGTGGCTATCACCTTGGCAACTGGGTGGATCCAGCAATTAATTTACTGTCGACTCGGCCGTTCACTTACTACATACACATCCTCATGGGAGATTCCATTAAGTCTGGAGGAATGTGAACATATTTTTGTTTATATCTCTTCCTGAAAATCACCACTTGAATGAACTTTCATTTTCAGGAGGAGGTTACAGTCACGGGTTGAATAGATAAAGGATTGAATTATAATAACAAAAGTAGGTACTGTAATTAAATCAGCTGGTGATATTCACTGGCATTAGGCTTACATCAAATCAATTTTATTGGTCACATACACATATTTAGCAGATGCTATTGCGGTGTAGCGAAATGCTTGTAATTGTTGTTGTTTATGCATGGACTTAATTCTCTGTTTGCATCGTTTTGCACAACGATGGATGCTCTGGAACAGGTAAGTGTTTGTTCGGTGTAGAGCAAAAGCATGCACATCCAGTAGCTGGCTGATAACGGAGCTCTGATTGACAGAGGAGACAAAAGAACCAGCAGGTGGAGCTGGAGCAGTTCCTACAGCTTAGGGATAGACATGTAAGGAAATGATTCACCTGGTCTCGACTAAGATATGATTAATATGCTATAACTACCTACAGTAATAACAGGCAGTTGATAATGGGACACATATGAATGTACTTGCTCTTTACAGGACTACATGGAATTACTATAAGTATGTCATTACAATTGTTTCTATCTCAATGAATGAACCACATTCAGCATGTTCTTATTATCTCCGAGAGCATTAGATTTTTTATATTTTATTTTATTTCACCTTTATAGAACCAGGTAGGCCAGTTGAGAATAAGTTCTAATTTACAACTGTGACCTGGCCAAGATAAAGCAAAGCAGTGCGACAAAAACAACACAGAGTTACACAAACAAACGTAGAGTCAATAACACAATAGAAAAATCTATGTACAGAGTGTGCAAATGTAGAAGAGTAGGGAGGTACGGTAATAAATAGGCCATAGAGGCGAAATAATTACAATTTAGCATTAACACTGGAGTGATAGATGTGCACATGATGATGTGCAAGTAGAGATACTGGGGTGCAAAAGAGCAAGAAGATAAATAACAATATGGGGATGAGGTAGTTGGGTGTGCTATTTACAGATTGGCTGTGTATAGGTACAGTGATCGATCGGTAAGCTGCTCTGACAGCTGATACTTAAAGTTAGAGAGTGAGATATGAGACTCCAGCTTCAGGGATTTTTGCAATTCGTTCCAGCCATTGGTAGCAGAGAACTGGAAGGAAAGGTGGCCAAAGGAAGTGTTGTCTTTGGGAATGACCAGTGAAATATACCTGCTGGAGCGCTCACTGTGGGTGGATGTTGCTATGGTGACCAGTGAGCTGAGATAAGGCGGGGCTTTACCTAGCAAAGACTTACAGATGACCTGGAGCCAGTGGGTTTGGCGACGAGTATGTAGCGAGGGCCAGCCGACTAGAGCATACAGGTCGCAGTGGTGCATAGTATTTGGGTCTTTGGTGACAAAATGATGGCACAAAAGCCAGCCTCCTAAGATCTCAGACGATACGAAAGAGAGGTTGAATAGGCTGGTAAAAGGGGTTGCAACAATTTCTACAGATAATAATAGAAAGATAGGGTCCGAATTGTCTAGCCCTGCTGATTTGTAGAATGTATGCACACATGACTGTAAGTCGCTTTGGATAAAAGCGTCTGCTAAATGGCATATATTATATTATTATTATATTATTTGTAGGGATCCAGATTTTTAAACTCTTTCAGAACATCAGCTGTCTGGATTTGGGTGAAGGAGAAGTGTGTGTGTGTGTGGGGGGGTGCAAGTTGCTGCAGAGGGTGCAGAGCTGTTGGGGTAGCAAGGTGGAAAGCATGGCCAACCGTATAAAAATGCTTATTGACATTATCTATTAACATAGATTTATCGGTGGTGACAGTGTTTCCGAGCCTCAGTGCAGTGGGCAGCTAGGAGGAGGTGCTCTTATTCTCCATGGACTTTATAGTGTCCCAAAACATTTTGTAGTTAGTGCTACAGGATGCAAATTTCTGTTTGAAAAAGCTAGCCTTAGCTTACCTAACTGACTGTGTATATTGGTTCCTGACTTCCCTGAAAAGTTGCATATCGTGAGGGCTATTCGATGCTGATGCAGAACGCCACAGGATGTTTTTGTGCTGGTCAAGGGCAGTCAAGTCTGGGGTGAACCAAAGGCTATATGTGTTCTTAGTTCTACATTTTTTGAACAGGGCATGCTTATTTAAGATGGTGAGGAAAGCACTTTTGAAGAGCAACCAGGCATCCTCTACTGACGGGGTGGGGTCAATATCCTTCCAGGATACCCGGGCCAGGTCAATTAGAAAGGCCTGCTCGCTGAAGTGTTTTAGGGAGCATTTGACTGCGGACCCATTACGGACACAGACAATGAGGCAGTGATCGCTGAGATCCTGGTTGAAGACAGCAGAGATGTATTTAGAGGGCAAGTGGGTCAGGATGATATCTAAGAGGGTGCCCATGGTTACGGATTTAGGGTTGTACATGGTAGGTTTGTTGATAATTTGTGTGAGATTGAGGGCATCTAGCTTAGATTGTAAGACGGCTGGGGTGTTAATTAAGCATATCACAGTTTAGATGGTCCTTCTGTGGCTCAGTTGGTAGAGCATGGCGCTTGTAACGCCAGGGTAGTGGGTTCGATTCCCGGGACCACCCATACGTAGAATGTATGCACACATGACTGTAAGTCGCTTTGGATAAAAGCGTCAGCTAAATGGCATATATATTATATTATTATTATTAGGTCACCTAACAGTACGAACTCTGAAGGTAGACTGGGGGCAATCAATTCACATATGGTGTCCAGGGCACAGCTGGGGGCTGAGGGTGGTCTATAACAAGCGGTAACGATGAGAGACTTGTTCCTGGAAAGGTGGATTTTTAAAAGTAGAAGCTCGAATTGTTTGGGCACAGACTTGGATAGTATGACAGAACTCTGCAGGCTATCTCTGCAGTAGATTGCAAAACCGCCCCCTTTGGCAGTTCTATCTTGTCGGAAAATGTTGTAGGTCGGGATGGAAATGTAGAATTTTTGGTGGCCTTCCTAAACCAGGATTCAGACACGGCTAGGACATCAGGGTTGGCAAAGTGTGCTAAAGCAGTGAATACAACAAACTTAGGGAGGCTTCTAATGTAACATGCATGAAACCAAAGCATTTACGGTTACATAAGTAAAAAAAATGAGAGCACCTGGGGAATGGGAGTGGTGCTGCGGGCCTGGGTTAACCTCTACATCACCAGAGGAACAGAGGAGGAGTAGGATAAGGTTACGGCTAAAAGAACTCGTCCTCTAGTGCGTTCGGAACAGAGAGTAAAAGGAGCAGATTTCTGGGCGTGGTAGAATAGATTCAAGGCATAATGTACAGACAAGGGTATGGAAGGATGTGAGTACAGTGGAGGTAAACCTAGGTATTGAGTGACGATGAGAGAGGTTTTGTCTCTAGAGGCACGCACCAGTTAAGCCAGGTGCGGTCACCGCATGTGTGGGGGGTGGAACAAAGCACTATCTAAGGCATATTGGGCAGGGCTGGGGGCTCTACTCTGAAATAAGACAATAATCACTAACAAAAACAGCAATAGACAAATCATATTGACATTAGGGAGAGGCATGTGTAGCCGAGTGATCAAAGGGTCCAATGAGTAGCAATAGATGAGTCAGGGAGCCGATTCAGTAGTCGCTACTACGCTAGGTGTGCTGGAGACATGGCGATTCAGACAGCTAGCGGGCCGGGGCTAGCAGATAGGTCTCCGGCGACATCGCAACGGAAGAGCCTGTTGAAACCACATCGGACGGTTACGTCGTCAGACCATACATGATGGATCAGCGGGGCTTCGTGTCATCAGTAAAGGATTCAGACCAATTGGCAAAAGAGGTATTGTAGCCCAAGAACTGGCTGGTGGACCTCTTCGGCTAGCCAGGAGATGGGCCTAGCTCGAGACTAGCTCCAGGCTAACTGGTGCTTGCTTCGGGACAGAGACGTTAGCCAGGTGTAGCCACTTAGATTGCAGCTAGCTAGCTGCGATGATCCGGTGTAAAGGTTCAGAGCTTGCGGTAGGAATCCGGAGATGTGGAAGAGAAAAAGCAGTCCGGGTTGATATCGTGCTGTCCAGACTGGCAGGTATTGACCGAGCTGAGGCTGGCTGATGTCTGAGTTAACGGTGACGACCGCTAGCAGTGGCTAACTGACTACTAGCTAGCAGCTAGTTAGCTGGCTAGCTGCTAATTAGGTGAGGGTTGCAGGAGAGTATATTCAGTCCATAGATGGAAAGTGAGATTAAAATACACTGCTCAAAAAATAAAGGGAATACTTAAACAACACAATGTAACTCCAAGTCAATCACACTTCTGTGAAATCAAACTGTCCACTTAGGAAGCAACACTGATTGACAGTACATTTCACATGCTGTTGTGCAAATGGAATAGACAACAGGAGGAAATTATAGGCAATTAGCAAGACACCCCCAATAAAGGAGTGGTTCTGCAGGTGGTGACCACAGACCACTTCTCAGTTCCTATGCTTCCTGGCTGATGTTTTGGTCACTTTTGAATGCTGGCGGTGCTTTCACTCTAGTGGTAGCATGAGACGGAGTCTACAACCCACACAAGTGGCTCAGGTAGTGCAGCTCATCCAGGATGGCACATCAATATGAGCTGTGGCAAGAAGGTTTGCTGTGTCTGTCAGCGTCGTGTCCAGAGCATGGAGGCGCTACCAAGAGACAGGCCAGTACATCAGGAGATGTGGAGGAGGCCGTAGGAGGGCAACAACCCAGCAGCAGGACCGCTACCTCCGCTACCTCCGCCTTTGTGCAAGGAGGAGCAGGAGGAGCACTGCCAGAGCCCTGCAAAATGACCTCCAGCAGGCCACAAATGTGCATGTGTCTGCTCAAACGGTCAGAAACAGACTCCATGAGGGTGGTAAATGAGGGCCCGACGTCCACAGGTGGGGGTTGTGCTTACAGCCCAACACCGTGCAGGACGTTTGGCATTTGCCAGAGAACACCAAGATTGGCAAATTCGCCACTGGCGCCCTGTGCTCTTCACAGATGAAAGCAGGTTCACACTGAACACATGTGACAGACGTGACAGAGTCTGGAGACGCCGTGGAGAACGTTCTGCTGCCTGCATGACCAGCATGACCGGTTTGGCGGTGGGTCAGTCATGGTGTGGGGTAGCATTTCTTTGGGGGGGCCGCACAGCCCTCCATGTGCTCGCCAGAGGTAGCCTGACTGCCATTAGGTACCGAGATGAGATCCTCAGACCCCTTGTGAGACCATATGCTGGTGCGGTTGGCCCTGGGTTCCTCCTAATGCAAGACCATGCTAGACCTCATGTGGCTGGAGTGTGTCAGCAGTTCCTGCAAGAGGAAGGCATTAATGCTATGGACTGGCCTGCCCGTTCCCCAGACCTGAATCCAATTGAGCACATCTGGGACATCATGTCTCGCTCCATCCACCAACGCCACGCTGCAACACAGACTGTCCAGGAGTTGGCGGATGCTTTAGTCCAGGTCTGGGAGGAGATCCCTCAGGAGACCATCCGCCACCTCATCAGGAGCATGCCCAGGCATTGTAGGGAGGTCATACAGGCACGTGGAGGCCACACACACTACTGAGCCTCATTTTGACTTGTTTTAAGGACATTACATCAAAGTTGGATCAGCCTGTAGTGTGGTTTTCCACTTTAATTTTGAGTGTGACTCCAAATCCAGATCTCCATGGGTTGATACATTTGATTTCCATTGATAATTTTTGTGTGATTTTGTTGTCAGCACATTCAACTATGTAAAGAAAAAAGTATTTAATAAGAATATTTCATTCATTCAGATCTAGGATGTGTTATTTTAGTGTTCCATTTATTTTTTTGAGCATTGTATATATGAAATATATATAAAAAAACAAGGGAAAACAATATTTACACCGGACAAGACACAACACACATCCGACTGATACGCCATCTTGGAAACGTACTTCGCGTGAAGCAAACAAAGGTTTGTGTGCTCTGATTGCACAGTGCTAAGAGCAGCATGCAGCATTGAACTCGTTCTCACACAGTGCTCTAGCGTGACCCTTTATAATGTACAGTCTGTGGTTCTACCACACAGTGTATGAAAAAACATCTAGTGCCCATGTCCTCCCACAGCTGTGTATTATGTGAGTCCTTGCTGTTTGCAGTGAGACACACTGTGAGCCACATTGGCTATTAGGTCAATGGACCACTTATAACAACAACAGGACAGAATTACATGTTCTAGAACTTCACATCTTCCCCAAAAGGCAGCCATTATGCTGTTGCCATGCTAACATACCAGAGCCATTATACTCTCAAATAGACTTCACTCTAATGTGTTGCATCTCATGCCCATCCTCCAGAATCTCACCATCTGGCATACTGTATACCAACATGACCACTGTGTACTAGCAGTAAACATATGTTTTGAAATGCAGATATTCAGAAAATTGCTTCAAAGGTCTGTTTAATTCCGAAATCCATATGGAATCCTGAGTATGGAGTCATTACGAGGGTAGTCATCATGTGAACGTGCTTGGTGCTTACTTTTTGACTGTAGCAATCACACTATGTAAATTAGCATTAGTTTGAAAGTACAGTTTGTGCTAGTACCTTGTGAATATTGCACAGTACGTTGTTGTTCATTCCTAATGAAAACCGTTTCCCCCCCATTTTTGTCTGTCCGTACAGTAGATGAATGTATCCTCCTGTATACATTGTATGTATGACGACTGTCTTTAAAGACCATGGCTATGGCAGTTGTGTAAAGAAGATATGACTGATCCATCATAATGGAGATTGACATGGAAGGGTGTGAGGGTGAATGGGTAACACCGCAGGTATAGATAGTGACACTGCCCCTTTGCACTCTGGTGCACAGCAATAGCCTGAGAGCAAATGGATTGAGAGTGACTTTAGAGTGATTCTAATGTCTCATGTCCTTGATTGAAGGCACCAATAGGGAGCAAGCTAGAAGCTTTTATCCACAGGAGCTAAAGGTCAAGTTGATCTGCTTAAAGGTGTAGTGGAGCACTAAATTGGACTGGAGTGGAGCGGGCAGGTTGTCCTGACTTTAACCCCCTAGAGTTGATATCCTCGCCTCGGGATTTAATTAGCATAATAAATAAAAAAATCCCTATCAAAATCTGTCTGTTTAAGCAACACCCTCAACATGCTCCCGTTGTGAATTCAGATAAGCTGGCTCTGACACATGTTGAATGGCAAATAAACAGCTGGAGTTGAGCTGGTCACAGGTTGTACAAATTGTCAAAGGAAGTTAGGAAATATTCCGACTTATCAAATCTAATCAAATCTTATTGGTCACATACACGTGATTAGCAGATGTTATTGCGGGTGTAGCGAAATGATTGTGCTTCTAGCTCTGATAGTGCAGTAATATCTAACAAGTAATAACTAACACATTACACAACATATACCCAATACACACAAATCTAAGTAGAAATTAATTAAGACTATATACATATGGACAAGCGATGTCAGAGCGGAACGGACTAAGATACAGTAGAATAGTATAGAAAAACTGTATATACATATGAGATGAGTAATGCAAGATATGTAAGCATTATTAAGTGAATGAGATACCATAGAATAGTATAGAATACAGTATATACATATGAGATGAGTGATGCAAGATATGTAAACATTATTAAGTGACTAAGATACTGTAGAATAAAATAGAATACAGTATATACATGAGAGATGAGTAATGCCAGATATGCAGACATTATTAAAGTGACTAGTGTTCCATTCCTTTAAGTGACCAGTGATTCCAGGTCTATGCCTATAAGCATCAGCCTCTAATGTGCTAGTGATGGCTGTTTGACAGTCTGATGGCCTTGAGATAGAAGCTGTTTTTCAGTTTCTCGGTCCCAGCTTTGATGCAGCTGTACTGACCTCGCCTTCTGGATGATAACGGGGTGAACAGGCAGTGGCTCGGGTGGTTGATGTCCTTGATCATTTTGGCCTTCCTGTGACATTGGGTGCTGTAGGTGTCATGGAGGGCAGGTAGTTTGCCCCCAGTAATACATTGCTTTCAAATGTGTGAGGGTTTTAGGTGACAAACCAAATTTCTTTAGCCTCCTGAGGTTGAACAGGCTCTGTTGCGCCTTCTTCACCACACTGTCTGTGTGAGTGGTCCATTTCAGTTTGTCAATGATGTGTACACCAAGGAACAATTAGAAACACTTGTGATGTGGACACTGATGTTTGTCATTTTCCAGGAGTTGTGCTTGGTTAACAGTCTCTGTTATATGATTCCAATTCATGTGTAGTGTGTAATTATTATTATAATTATTTTTTTTTTTTTTTTTTTTTTGGGGGGGGGCGTTTATTTCTTGTCATAGCCAATAAGACCATTCCTTTAATAATGTACAGTCCAGAATATTGAGGAGAAACCCATTAGGAGAAACTGTTTCAATGTTGGATACATGACAAAGCCTTCTGCCGCTTTTGTCAGGATCAGTTCATTTGATTATTATTATTATTTTTTTTTTTTATTTCACCTTTATTTAACCAGGTAGGCTAGTTGAGAACAAGTTCTCATTTGCAACTGCGACCTGGCCAAGATAAAGCATAGCAGTGTGAACAGACAACACAAAGTTACACATGGAGTAAACAATTAACAAGTCAATAACACAGTAGAAAAAAAAGGGGAGTCTATATACATTGTGTGCAAAAGGCATGAGGAGGTAGGCAAATAATTACAATTTTGCAGATTCCCACACTGGAGTGATAAATGATCAGATGGTCATGTACAGGTAGAGATATTGGTGTGCAAAAGAGCAGAAAAGTAAATAAATAAAAACAGTATGGGGATGAGGTAGGTAAAAATGGGTGGGCTATTTACCGATAGACTATGTACAGCTGCAGCGATTGGTTAGCTGCTCAGATAGCAGATGTTTGAAGTTGGTGAGGGAGATAAGTCTCCAACTTCAGTGATTTTTGCAATTCGTTCCAGTCACAGGCAACAGAGAACTGGAACGAAAGGCGGCCAAATGAGGTGTTGGCTTTAGGGATGATCAGTGAGATACACCTGCTGGAGCGCGTGCTACGGATGGGTGTTGCCATCGTGACCAGTGAACTGAGATAAGGTGGAGCTTTACCTAGCATGGACTTGTAGATGACCTGGAGCCAGTGGGTCTGGCGACGAATATGTAGCGAGGGCCAGCCGACTAGAGCATACAGGTCGCAGTGGTGGGTGGTATAAGGTGCTTTAGTGACAAAACGGATGGCACTGTGATAAACTGCATCCAGTTTGCTGAGTAGAGTGTTGGAAGCGATTTTGTAGATGACATCGCCGAAGTCGAGGATCGGTAGGATAGTCAGTTTTACTAGGGTAAGTTTGGCGGCGTGAGGGAAGGAGGCTTTGTTGCGGAATAGAAAGCCGACTCTAGATTTCATTTTCGATTGGAGATGTTTGATATGAGTCTGGAAGGAGAGTTTACAGTCTAGCCAGACACCTAGGTACTTATAGATGTCCACATATTCAAGGTCGGAACCATCCAGGGTGGTGATGCTGGTCAGGCGTGCGGGTGCAGGCAGCGAACGGTTGAAAAGCATGCATTTGGTTTTACTAGCGTTTAAGAGCAGTTGGAGGCCACGGAAGGAGTGTTGTATGGCATTGAAGCTCGTTTGGAGGTTAGATAGCACAGTGTCTAAGGACGGGCCGGATGTATATAGAATGGTGTCGTCTGCGTAGAGGTGGATCAGGGAATCGCCCGCAGCAAGAGCAACATCATTGATATATACAGAGAAAAGAGTCGGCCCGAGAATTGAACCCTGTGGCACCCCCATAGAGACTGCCAGAGGACCGGACAGCATGCCCTCCGATTTGACACACTGAACTCTGTCTGCAAAGTAGTTGGTGAACCAGGCAAGGCAGTCATCTGAAAAACCGAGGCTACTTAGTCTGCCGATAAGAATATGGTGATTGACAGAGTCGAAAGCCTTGGCAAGGTTGATGAAGACGGCTGCACAGTACTGTCATTTATCGATGGCGGTTATGATATCGTTTAGTACCTTGAGCGTGGCTGAGGTGCACCCGTGACCGGCTCGGAAACCAGATTGCACAGCGGAGAAGGTACGGTGGGATTCGAGATGGTCAGTGACCTGTTTGTTGACTTTGCTTTCGAAGACCTCAGATAGGCAGGGCAGGATGGATATAGGTCTGTAACAGTTTGGGTCGAGGGTGTCTCCCCCTTTGAAGAGGGGGATGACTGCGGCAGCTTTCCAATCCTTGTGGACCTCAGACAATATGAAAGAGAGGTTGAACAGGCTGGTAATAGGGGTTGCGACAATGGCGGCGGATAGTTTCAGAAATAGAGGGTCCAGATTGTCAAGCCCAGCTGATTTGTACGGGTCCAGGTTTTGCAGCTCTTTCAGAACATCTGCTATCTGGATTTGGGTAAAGGAGCTACAGGATGCACATTTCTGCCTGAAGAAGCTGGCCTTAGCATTCCTGACTGACTGCGTGTATTGGTTCCTGACTTCCCTGAACAGTTGCATGTCGCGGGGACTATTCGATGCTATTGCAGTCCGCCACAGGATGTTTTTGTGCTGGTCGAGGGCAGTCAGGTCTGGAGTGAACCAAGGGCTATATCTGTTCTTAGTTCTGCATTTTTTGAACGGAGCATGCTTATCTAAAATGGTGAGGAAGTTACTTTTAAAGAATGACCAGGCATCCTCAACTGACGGGATGAGGTCAATGTCCTTCCAGGATACCCGGGCCAGGTCGATTAGAAAGGCTTGCTCACAGAAGTGTTTTAGGGAGCGTTTGACAGTGATGAGGGGTGGTCGTTTGACTGCGGCTTCGTAGCGGATACAGGCAATGAGGCAGTGATCGCTGAGATCCTGGTTGAAGACAGCGGAGGTGTATTTGGAGGGCCAGTTGGTCAGGATGACGTCTATGAGGGTGCCCTTGTTTACAAATTTAGGGTTGTACCTGGTGTGTTCCTTGATGATTTGTGTGAGATTGAGGGCATCTAGCTTAAATTGTAGGACTGCCGAGGTGTTAAGCATATCCCAGTTTAGGTCACCTAACAGAACAAACTCTGAAGCTAGATGGGGGGCGATCAATTCACAAATGGTGTCCAGGGCACAGCTGGGAGCTGAGGGGGATCGGTAGCAGGCGGCAACAGTGAGAGACTTATTTCTGGAGAGAGTCATTTTCAAAATTAGTAGTTCGAACTGTTTGGGTATGGACCTGGAAAGTATGACATTACTTTGCAGGCTATCTCTGCAGTAGACTGCAACTCCTCCCCCTTTGGCAGTTCTATCTTGACAGAAAATGTTATAGTTGGGTATGGAAATCTCAGAATTTTTGGTGGCCTTCCTGAGCCAGGATTCAGACACGGCAAGGACATCAGGGTTAGCAGAGTGTGCTAAAGCAGTGAGTAAAACAAACTTAGGGAGGAAGCTTCTGATGTTGACATGCATGAAACCAAGGCTTTTTCGATCACAGAAGTCAACAAATGAGGGTGCCTGGGGACATGCAGGGCCTGGGTTTACCTCCACATCACCTGCGGAACAGAGGAGGAGTAGAATGAGGGTGCGGCTAAAGGCTATCAAAACTGGTCGCCTAGAGCGTTGGGGACAGAGAATAAAATGAGCAGATTTCTGGGCATGGTAGAATATATTCAGGGCATAATGCGCAGACAGGGGTATGGTGGGTTGCGGGTACAGCGGAGGTAAGCCCAGGCACTGGGTGATGATGAGACAGGTTGTATCACTGGACATGCTGGTTGTAATGGGTGAGGTCACCGCATGTGTGGGAGGTGGGACAAAGGAGGTATCAGGGGTATGAAGAGTGGAACTAGGGGCTCCATTGTAAACTAAAACAATGATAACTAACCTGAACAACAGTATACAAGGCATATTGACATTTGAGAGAGACATACAGCGAGGCATACAGTAATCACAGGTGTTGAATTGGGAGAGCTAGCTAAAACAGTAGCTAAAACAGTAGTTGAGACAACAACAGCTAATCAGCTAGCACAACAACAGCAGGTAAAATGTCGTTGACTAGGCAGGGAGGGTCGGATTAACTACACACAGAGCCTGAGTGTGGCTGGGGCCGACAGATAAAACATAAACAAGCAGAATGGAGTACCGTGATTAATGGACAGTCCAGCATGCATCAGCTATGGAGCCAAGTGATCAGTGTCCAGGGGGCAGCGGTGGATGGGGCAGGGAAGCTAGACTGGCGAGTATTATCCAGGTTTAAAAAACTGGCTGGCTGTGCAGAAGGTAAAAGGTAAAAGCCGCTAGCAGTGGCGAACAATGACTAAATAGCTTGTAGCTAGTTAGCTTCTGGAGGTTCTTGAGTGTGTTCTAAAAATTAAAAATAGTAGCGATTCCGTATCACATTGGGTGAGGCAGGTTACCGGAAGGTATAAACAAATTAAAAATCGAAATGAGATTGAAAGTAAATATGGGTCCAGTGAGTGGTTGGGACGCGGCGATTCAGACGGTCAGCAGGCCTGTGCTAACAAGCTAACAGTTAGTAGGCCGGAGCTAAACAAGGTAGCAGTTAGCGGACCGGGGCTAAACAAGCTAGCAGTTAGCAGGCCGAATTAGCAAGCAAGGAGATAGCAAGGGCTAGACAGTTAGCCTTTGGGGGACGTCGCGATGGGGTGAGTCTGTTTATGCCTCTTCATGATGTGACATCGATAGACCGGTCGTGTTTCTGGATATTGTAGCCCAGGAGTATGCTTCGGTGGTAGCACAGGAGCTCTGGCCGGGCTACCTTCAAGCTAAGTGGGTGGAAATGCTAGCCAGGAGTAATCATCCGGGGTTACAGTTAGTTATTTAGCTAGCTGTGAAGATCCAGCTGAAAATGTTACGTTTGCGGTGGGAATCCGGTGGGAATCCGGGGATAAAAAAATAATAGGTCCGTTATGCTCTGGTTAGAGTCGCGTTGTTCGAACTGGCGAGAGCTTTCCAAGCTAAAGGTTAGCTGATGACCGGTTAGCTGAAGACCGCTAGCAATGGTTTGCTGACTGATAGCTGGTAGTTAGCTGGCTAGCTTCAGTTGAGGGGTTCCGGATCCGAAGTAAATGTAAATACAGATCCGCGCTACATTGGGTGAGGCGGGTTGCAGGAGAGTATTTAGAAGTTGAGGTTTAGCAAAATGTTTTAAAAGATATGCGAAGAAAAATATGTAAAAAAACAATATATACAAGGGACACAACACGAGAAGACGTCTGACTGCTACGCCATCTTGGCAGTTGCGAGTATCTGGACTAGAAGCCACCACACCTGAATGGAGAAGCTTGAGCTCTCATTGCCTTGCTATCCTGTATCTCTCTACGACTTTGTTATAGCATCAACTTTGCACTCCTTTTTTAATTTTCTACAATTTTCTTTATTTTTTCTGTTGAAGCGAGGGAGAGGAAGAGGACGACTTCATGACCTGCTTTGACATAATGACCAGTTACTAAAACAAACTGCAAGGTTACATTTCCTTACTATATTTAAATAAAGTATGGTAGTGAAGGATAGTGTTAAACCCTGATGGAAATAGGATGATGATCAAGAGTTGTCAGGCGTGTTCGTACTTGAGGTGAAGTCAGGTGCAGAAGAACAGAGAATTGTGAACAGGCGCACACTTTATTACGGCAGGAGAGATATACAGACGGACGCACCTGCGTCAAAAACCTCCTCCAGCCAACAAGGCAAAGACTCCACCCCTCCCACTCCACGAGGTACTGAAGACCCCCCCGCCCAATGCCTCGAATCCAAGATGGAACGGACGGAGTACGCCGGGGCCCCCTCGATTACTAGAGACTCCTGGAGCGGACCAACCACCACCGGCCTGAGGAGAGACACATGGAACGAGGGATTAATATGGTAATCAGGGGGAAGCGGTAACCGTAACATACCTCGTTCACTCTCCTTTGAATGGCCCCACAAACTGCGGAAAGTAAGTGGAGGAGTGGCGGAGCAAGTTCAGCGCCATCACTGTCCAGGGCACGAATGCCGCCCACTCCTCCGGCCGGTCCTGGCAATAGGACCGCAGAAACCTGCCCACATCCTGGTTCACTCTCTCCACCTGCCCATTACTCTCGGGGTGAAAACCCGAGATGAGGCTGATCGAGACCGCCAAACGTTCCATGAATGCCCTCCAGACTCTCGAAGTGAAGACCAATCAGACACTATATTCTCAGGCACCCTGTAGTGCCGAAAGACGTGTGTAAACAGGGCCTCCGCAGTTTGTAGGGCCGTAGGGAGACCGGGCAGAGGGAGTAGACGACAGGACTTAGAAAAACAATCCACAACGACCAGGATCGTGGTGTTACCCTGTGAAGGAGGGAGATCCGTCAGAAAATCCACCGACAGGTGTGACCAAGGCCGTTGTGGAACGGGTAAGGGATGTAGCTTACCTCTGGGCAGGTGTCTAGGAGCCTTACACTGGGCGCACACCGAGCAGGAGGAAACATAAACCCTCACGTCCTTAGCCAAGGTGGGCCACCAGTACTTCCCAGTCAGACAGCGCCCCGTCCGATCCCCGGATGGCCAGAGGAGGGAGATGTGTGGGCCCAATAGATCAACTGGTCACGGACAGCAGACGGAACGTACAAACGCCCGACGGGACACTGTGTAGTGTAGCGGGCTCAGTACGCAACGCCTGCTCTATGTCCGCGTCCAGTTCCCACAAAACCGGCGCTACCAGGCAGGAGGTCGGGAGAATGGGAGTCTGATCCATGGGCCGCTCCTCTGTGTCATACAGCCAGGACAGTGCGTCTGCCTTCACATTCTGGGAACCTGGTCTGTAGGACAGGGTAAACACAAAACCGGTAAAGAACATGGCCCACCTTGCCTGACGAGGATTCAGTCTCCTCGCTGTCCGGATGTACTCCAGGTTGCGGTGGTCAGTCCAGATGAGGAAAGGGTGTTTAGCCCCCTCAAGCCAATGTCTCCACGCCTTCAAAGCCTTAACCACAGCCAACAGCTCCCGGTCCCCCACATCATAGTTCCATAGTTTCTTCAAGAATAAAACACAGTGGCGGAGCTTTGGTGGCGTGCCCGAGCGCTGAGAGAGCACGGCTCCTATCCCAACCTCGGACGCATCCACCTCCACTATGAACGCCAAAGAGGGATCTGGATGGGCCAGCATGGGAGCCGAGGTAGACAGAGCTCTCAGGTGCCCAAAAGCCCTGTCCTCCTCAACCGACCACTGCAGACGTACAGGACCCCCTTCATCAGTGAGGTAATGGGAGCAGCCACCTGGCCAAACCCCAGATAAATCTCCGGTAGTAATTAGCAAACCCTAAAAAATGCTGCACCTCCTTTACTGTGGTGGGAGTCAGCCAATTACGCACAGCTGCAATGCGGTCACTCTCCATCTCCACCCCTGATCTGGAAATGCGATACCCTAGGAAGGAGACGGCTGCTGAAAGAACAAGCATTTCTCAGCCTTGACGTACAGGTCATGCTCCAACAGTCGTCGAAGTACCTTGCGCACCAAGGACACAACCTCGGCATGTGTAGTGGTGTATATCAGAATGTCATCGATATACACCACTACACCCTGCCCGTGCAGGCCCCTAAAAATCTAATCTACAAAGGATTGGAAAACTGATGGAGCATTTGTCAACCTGTACGGCATGACGAGGTACTCATAATGCCCTGAGGTGGTACTAAACGCCGTCTTCCACTCGTCTCCCTCCCGGATATGCACCAGGTTTTACGCACTCCTGAGACCCAGTTTAGTGAAGAAGCACGCCCCATGCATTGACTCAATCGTTGTGGCGAAAATAGGTAGCGGGTAGCTGTACCTCACCGTAATTTGATTGAGACCTTGATAGTCAATGCACAGGCGCATACCTCCATCCTTCTTCTTCACAAAAAAGAAACTCGAGGAGACAGGTGAAGTGGAGGACCGAATGTACCCCTGACGCAGGGATTCTGAGACATATGTCTCCATAGCCGCCGTCTCCGCTTGCGACATGGGATACTCCTGGGAAGTGTAGCATCTACCAGGAGATTTATCGCACAATCCTCACGTTGATGGGGTGGTAATTGAGTCGCCTTCTTCTTACAGAAGGCGAGAGCCAAATCGGCATATTCTCGGAGGATACGCACGGTGGAGACCTGGTCTGGCCTTTCAACCATAGTAGCACCCAAGGAAACCCCTACACCTCTCCCCGAGCACTCTCGCGATCACCCTGTGAGAGCCCTCTGTTGCTAGGAAATGGTGGGGTTATGACGAGCCAACCAGGGAAGGCCTAGTACCATGGGAAACGCAGGAGAGTCAATGAGGAAGAGACTGATTCTCTCCTAGTGACCTCCTGTGTCTCCATGACCAGGGAGATGGTGGCTTCCCTGATTAGCCCGGACCCTAATGGTTGACTATCCAGAACGTGCACCGGAAACGGTCTAAGCACAGGAATGATGGGGATCCCTAAACTAAGGGCGAACACTCTGTCTATAAAACTCCCAGCTGCACCTGAATCGACTAGCGCCCTATGCTGGGAAAGCGGGGAAAACTCACGGAACCAAACGGGTACAAACAGGTGGACAACAGAGGACTCTGGATGAGAGTGGTGCAGACTCACCTGAGGTGACGCCAGAGTGCCCTGCCTGCTGCCTCGACTCCCAGAGGAACAACCCGGCACCGACCTGCAGTGTGCCCTCTGTGACCACAGATGGTGCACGTGAAGGCCCCTCCTCCAGGACAACTCTCGTTGGGACGTCCTCGCGCAGGCTGCATCAGTAGTGGTCGATGAGGGCCCTGACGTTCCATCCCGCTCCAGCGGCCAAGGTCCAGAAATCCAGCGTGAACTCTTGTGCGCTCCTCGTCCCCTGCCTCAAATGGAAGAGCCGTTCCCCCGCCGCTCTCCCTTCGGGCGGATGGTCGAAGACGGCCCGGAAGCGGTGAACTCCTCAAAGTAGTCCAACGCCGCGTCTCCCTCTCCCCACATGCTGTTTGCCCACTCCAGAGCTCTCCCCGAGAGGCATGAGACGAGGGCGGACACTCTCTCCCTTCCGGAAGGAGCTGGGTGAACGGTGGCCAGGTATAGGTTAAATTGTAAAAGGAACCCCTGGCACTGTGCTGTCGTCTCATCACACTCCCTGGGAAGGGAGAGACGCATCCCGCTGGGACTGGATCCGGACGGGACGGGTAGAGGTAACCCCGCTGACTCCATGGTTGGTGTGAAATTCTGTCAGGCGTGTTCGTACTTGAGGTGAAGTCAGGTGCAGAAGATCAGAGAATTGTGAACAGGCGCACACTTTATTACAGCAGGAGAGATATACAGACGGACACAGCTGCGTCAAAAACCTCCTCCAGCCAACAAGGCAAAGTGTATAGCACGCAAAATAGTCACACAACATAAACATATAACAATACAAATAAGCTTTGTGAAAACACAGAAAATAACAAACGCTTAGCCTAGTGCGTACAACACGTAACACACAAATAATTTCACACAAAGACATGAGGGGGAACAGAGGAATAAATACATGTAGTGTGATTGGGGAATGTAAACCAGGTGTGAATGGAACAAGACAAAACAAATGGATAATAGAAAAATGGAGCGGCGATGGCTCGCAAGCCTGTGAGGTCGACCGCCGAACGCCGACCGAACAAGGAGAGGGGCAGACTTCGGTGGAAGTCGTGACAAGGGTTGAAAACAATTACCATAATATTGATGATGAAGATGAAGAAGAGGATGATAATTATGATTAAGATGTTGAAATGATTTAGCCAAATAGAAGAAACACGAGCTAAACCAACAATGCCAAACATAGCTCATTAGTAAGGAAAGAACAAATATTGAATCAACCTGTTGACCTTGACTTTCTCCCATGACCAGTCAAATTAAAACTGTTTTGTTACAGTCAGACTATTTTATAACAGCCTGCAAGAGCACCTTTCAATATCTAGAGGTTAGTATTGAGAAGGCCATGAATAACTGTTGCATTCTAATGCAATTCAACCTCTCTCCATATCAAACATTTGTGACTCAAGCGCTTGTTCATTCATTTCCACTTCTTGGCTGGATTTATTGTCCCTTATTAGTGGGGGAAATGTCCAGGAATGTTTCCTTTCATCATTCAGCTTCCTGGTGCTTTCTTTCTTACATAACACAGCTGACAGGGTGATAATTAACAAGCTGAGGGAAGTCAGCAGGGTCCCTGGGGTGGCCCAAACCAGACAGGGATGGCTGCTCAACCTTCTGTATGAACCGTTGCCACGGTTTCATTCATCCTCCCCACTTGTAAAGAGTCATGGGTTTATTTTTACCGGTCTACAAACATGATGTTACCGCTTGCCCTCTTGATTATGCACATTCCCCAAAGGAGTGGTTATATGTTTCAATGTAGCTATTTACTGATACATATAAAAAAACTATTCAGTATCTTACCTGACTTTTACAGTCAGGAAAACAAAGACCCACTATACATTTCATGATCTGCTGCATGCTGAATAAGATGTTTAGCTCAGCTAGTCTAATGGCTACTGTGCCTTGCAATCAACCCCTGCAAGATCCTTCTTATTACCACCCTCATGTCATCACTTTCTCATGGAGGATGATTAGAGAATAACAAAGTCGTCCATGCTTTTAGCATGGTACTGACAATTTCCTTCCTACTGGTATGATGAGCATTACAATAGAAAGTTCCCATAAAGAAAAATATCTTGGAGCAAATAACTGTAGCTGTCCATCAGCCACAGAACACCCCCTAACATCCCATAATTATCCCTCTGGACGACAGGAGCTGATAAGGAAGAGACCATTGGCCAGTAGGAGAGCAGAGTGAAGTAGCACTTAGAGAGGCGCCCAAGGCCAGGGGTCAGTTCAAGATCACCACACAACCACAGGGAGGAGATGAACCACAGACCCCGGGAGAGACTGTCTCTAACATGTGAACCTCTCCAACAGAGTCCTGTATCTGTGTCTGCTTTCACAATCTCAGCACCTTTGTTGGTATACTTTCACTTTTAAGCTTTTGGCTTTCACCATCAAAGAGTACGGTACAAATAGAAGGATTTAGAAAGAACATCATTTTTTTCTGTTAAATGCACAACGAAAGATGCGGATAGAGAAATCTATTATCTATTGATGTCTTTTCTAGGAATGTAGAAACCTGTTATTAGGTGCCAAGACTTGACCAATGTGTGCAGGGAAAAACAAAGAAAAACTGTGTAAGAATGTGGACCAGGTAATGAAACTGCATACAGAGAAGGAATCATACAAGAGTATAATATCTGTGCAAATGTTGAACATCGTGGATGGTAATACTTCATAATATGCCCCATGGTGGTTAAAATTAAATCTCTCTCTCTTACAACCCAGGAGCAAACTGGGAAAAAAAAGGTCTTATCATTGAGAAAATGTGAACAGAGTAAATGCTGTTTGTGTGGAGAGAAAATAATGTTATCCAAGCACCGCTCGCAGCTCAAAAACTCATTCAGTCATTCTCAATGTTGAACCATTCTCAATGTTGAATCATTCTAAATGTTGAATCATTCTCAATGTTGAATCATTCTAAATGTTGAATCATTCACAATATGGTGCTACTGTACCAGGAGCTCTGCTTGAGGTCCATTTGGTTTACCATCAACTTGATTAACCTCTCTAGGCTAGTATTTTCACGTTCGGATGAAAAGTGTGCCCAAAGTAAACTGCCTGCTACTCAGGCTCAGAAGCTAGGATATGTTATGAATCTACATCGTATTAGTAGATTTGAATAGGAAACACTCTGAAGTTTCTTAAACTGTTTGAATGATGTCTGTGAGTATAACAGAACCTATTTGGCAGCCGAAACCCCAAGGACAAACCATCCAGAGAATTTTATTTTTGAGGTCACCCTCTTTTCAATGGGTTTTCTATGGGTATCTAGATTTCTAAGGCACTTGCTTGCAGTTCCTATTGCTTCCACTGGATGTCAACAGTCTTTAGAAATTGGTTGATATTTTTCCTTTGAGAAATTAAGAAGTAGGGCTGTTAAGAACAAGGGTTGAGTCTAGTGTACTGTTGTGGTGACCTGAAAGCTCGCACCACATTGTTTTTATCCGCTAGTGAACGCAGTTTATCCCGTCTTAAAATGTATCGATTATTTACGTAAAAAATACCTAAAGTTGTTGTATTAGGAAAGTTGTTTGAAATGTTTGGACAGAGATTACAGGTAATTTATTAGATATTTTGTAGTCATGTTGTGCGAGTTGGAACCTGTGTTTTTCTGGATCAAACACGCCAAATAAATTGACATTTTGGAGATGTAACGACGGAATTAATCGAACAAAAGGACCATTTGTGATGTTTATGGGACAATTTGGAGTGCCAACAGAAGAAGCTCGTCAAAGGTAAGGCATGAATTATTTCATTATTTCTGAGTTTTGTGTCGCGCCTGGCGGGATGAAATATGATTGTCTGTGTTTGATGGGGTGCTGTTCTCAGATAATCGCAGGGTATGCTTTCGCCATAAAGCCTTTTTGAAATCCACCGTGGCTCGATTAACAAGAAGTCAAGCTTTAATTTGACATACTGTTTGTGTATTTTCAAGAATGTTAAATATTTACAATTCTGTAGTTTGAATTTGGCGCCCTGCACTTTCACTGGATTTTGGTCAGGTGGGACGGTAGCGTCCCATCTAGCCTAGAGAGGTTTTTAATCTACTCCATCAGCCGACTCTCTCTCTCTCTCTCTGTCTATATGCGGTAGCAAATGAGCCTGGGGACAACTGAAATGTTGTGAAAAAGTATTGACTTGAATAATAAGCCTAACCGTCACCTAATATGCTTATATAAAACTCCCTAATGTATGCATCTCTCTGCTATGATAGGTGTGATTGCAGGTCACTAACAATAACTGTTGTGCTGGGGACATAGTGTCAACACTTGTTTGGCACTTTTAGCACAGTTTCAGGCTGGTGCAGCACAGTCACTTAGTATGAGCAGAGTAATTGGACCTTTTTCCCTGAGTGGAGAGCATCGCTTTGATTTATCTCCAGGTGACAGTGAGAAACCTAGCAACAGACCGTTCCAGATATAGCCTATTGCTGCTTCTCTCTGGATCTCACCAGAGCCTTCTGGGTCATAGCATGATGCTGCTCTCTGCATCTCACCAGAGTCTGTCTGGGTCTGGACACACATGCATTTAGACACAAACACACTCTTGGACACAAATACACACAGACATTTGGACCCCCCAAAAATATGTGTGCTCCATCGAGCAATTCCTGGGCTTCAATTACCTATTTGCCAATTGGCCTGGACCATTTGCTGCCGACACGGAGAACCGCCGATCTACGTCTACCGATGTAACCGTTCGAGGGGGTTTCTGTCCCGAAGCAAGCACCTGTTAGCCTGGAGCTAGCCTCGAGCTAGGTCCATCTCCCGGCTAGCTGAAGAAATCCATCAGATATTTCCTGGGCTTCAATAACTCTTTTGCCAATTGGCCTGGACCCTTTGCTGCTGACACAGAGCCCTGCCAATCAATCATGACTGGTCTGCCGACGTAACCGTCCGAGGGGGTTTCAACAGCCTCTCCCATTGCGACGTCCCCCTGAGGCCCATCTGTTAGCCCCGGCCTGCTAGCTGTCTGAATCGCTAACGTAGTAGCGACAACTGAATCGGCTCCTTGACTCATCTATTGCTACTAAATGGACCCTATGATCATTCGGCTACACATCACTCTCCCTAATGTCAATATGCCTTGTCTATTGCTGTTTTGGTTAGTATTTTTTCAGTGTAGAGCCTCCAGCCCTGCTCAATATGCCTTAGCTAGCCCTTATGTTCCACCCCCCACACATGCATGCAGTGACCACACCTGGTTTAAAATGGTGCCTGGAGAGACCAAACCTCTCTCATCGTCACTCAATGCCTAGGCTGTTATGGTTTTCTTTCTCCTCTTCCTCTGAAGAGGAGGTGTAGCAGGGATCGGACCAAAATGCAGCGTGGTTATTTGTATACATCTTTAGTAAATATGAAAACACGAACAGTATACAAAAACAATAAATGTGGGAAAAAAAAAACCCTAAACAGCCTATTTGGTGCAAACAAACACAGAGATGGGAACAATCACCTACGAAACACTTAAAGAATATGGCTGCCTAAATATGGTTCCCAATCAGAGACAACGATAAACACCTGCCTCTGATTGAGAACCACTCCAGGCAGCCATAGACTATTCTAGACAACCCCACTATACCACAATCCCAATACCTACAAAAACCCCAAGACAAAACACACCACATAATAAACCCATGTCACACCCTGGCCTGACCAAAATAATAAAGAAAACACAAAATACTAAGACCAGGGCGTGACATAGGCTTACCTCCACTGTACTCACATCCTACCATACCCTTGTCTGTACGTTATTCCTTGAATCTATTCTTCCACGCCCAGAAATCTGCTCCTTTACTCTCTGTTCCGAACGCACTAGACAACCAGTTCTTTTAGCCTTTAGCCATACTCTTATCCTACTCCTCCTCTGTTCCTCTGGTGATGTAGAAGTTAACCTAGGCCCTGCAGCCCCCTGCATCACTCCCATTCCCAAGGCGCTCTCATTTGTTGACTTCTGTAACCGTAAAAACATTGGTTTCATGCATGTTAACATTAGAAGCCTCCTCCCTAAGTTATTCACTGCTTTAGCACACTCCGCCAACCTGGTTGTCCTAACTGTGTCTGAATCCTGGTATAGGAAGGCCACCAAAAATCTGGAAATTTCCATCCCTAACTAAAGCATCTTCTGACAAGATAGAACTGCCAAAGGGGGCAGAGTTGCAATCTACTGCAGAGATAGCCTACAGAGTTCTGTCATACTATCCAGGTCTGTGCCCAGGTCGGTGCCCAATTCGAGCTTCTACTTTTAAGAATCAAACTTTCCAGAAACAAAGTTTCACTGGAATTTTGTTAATATTATAATTGCAAAACAACATGAAGTTAAGGCCACCAAAAGTAGAGAAGACATAATGAGGAATACAATTCCAGATAGAAGTGGATCTTCTTAGGAATTGTTTTATCTAATTGATCTTAAAAGTATTATTTAAAGTAGTAAAATCCAGAAAATTCAGTCCACCGTTCTCATACGTGTTCATTACAACAGTTTTCCTAATGTAATGGGTACGGTTTCTCCACAGAAAGTTGAAAAACATCTGGTCTATCTCCTTGCTTATTTTACTGTCAAGATATAAAGATAGAGCGCCATATGTTAGTCTAGAGATGCCTTCAGCCTTGGTTATTAGGACTCTACCTTTTAAAGATAAGTCCCCCAAAAAATACTAGGATGGAAGCAAATGTGATTATAATGTCATAACGAATCATGCAAAAAAAAATACAGTGCTTCTACACCTGCATTGCTTGCTGTTTGGGGTTTTAGGCTGGGTTTCTGTACAGCACATTGAGATATCAGCTGATGTACGAAGGGCTATATAAATACATTTGATTTGATTTGAGTTGACAGGAATATATTAGTTAATGTAGAAACAAACTATTATGCATATTTTTTTATCATAAAGTTAATTTACACAAATCGCAATATAACAAGCCAGCTGACTAGCTGGCTCGCTTTATGTGTGTTGTGACATGAGTATGACGTTGTAATTCTGGTTGTTTCATGTTTTAGGGACTCCTGAAACAACCAGCAAATCAGGCTGTCGTCTTGTGTAACAATGGATGTAAATAATCTAGCTAGCTGAAGCATTTACTTTAAATTGAATGTACAATTTTGTAAGCTTGTCTTGCTGATATTTGACACGCAATGCAGATAGACAAAATAACGTAGCGAGCTATGTTCTTGCTTATTGTGCAGTGAAGGATAAAAATACCTGTATGCCTATAGATGTGTAGCTAGCTATCTAGCCGATCTGTATATGGACCCAAACGTTTGGTATACATATTAGTTCAGAACCTAGCCATGATAGCCAGTTGTATCAACTTCAAAACAGTCTGAATGACATAAATGAAGCCTATGGATTGAGTAGAATATAATATAACTTTTTGCCAAGGATGCAATTCGTATATACATGTAGTTATTACCATGCATGAGATTCGTTTTTCAGTCATATCCAAGACCAGGAGTATCAAATTCCAGTCTTTGAATGCTGTTTCTACATTTTTGTATTACATTTTTGTATTACAATTATACACTTCAACAGTGTTTACCAATCTTGGTCCTGGGCTCATCAATGGTTACACATGGTAACTAATAGACTAGAAACAGGATTTAACTGGTTAAAGGCTGATTTGTAATTCATATATGCAGAAATATAATTTCAAAAACAGTATACGACACTTCCTATGCATCATTTAAATCATCTAAAACCAGTTCATCTCAATATCCAATGCCCTTCATCTGCATTGATCTGAAACCAGATAGGTGTAGTATTTCTGTTATGCAGATGAATGAGGACCCAAAAGCGACTTGGCGAAAACAGAGTCTTTATTCCAGTAAAGGATATAAGCAATACTCCTGGACAATCAGAGCAGAAAACAAAACATAAAAAACTTAAATCCACTCGTAGTGACGAGGACAGACTGGAGACTCGACCATTAACTGTAGGTTGCCTCGGGAAGGCACCGACCGTAGCAGACTCAGACACCTGCTCACACGCAGCATCTGAAGGAGACAAGACACGACAGGGCGAGACAAAGACACAGCACAGCGAACATCATACAAGGATCCGACAGGACAGAAACGGAAAACAAGGGGAGAAATAGGGACTCTAATCAGAGGACAAGATAGGGAACAGGTGTGCAAAGACTAAATGAGTGAGTAGGAGAATGGGGAACAGCTGGGAGCAGGAACGGAACGATAGAGAGGAGAGAGAGGGAAGGAGAGAGAAAAAGGGGACGAACCTAATAAGACCAGCAGGGGGAAACGAACAGAAGGGAAAGCATAATGACAAGACAATATAAGACAAAACATGACAGTACCCCCCCACTCACCGAGCGCCTCCTGGCGCACTCGAGGAGGAATCCTGGCGGCAACGGAGGAAATCATCAATCAGCGAACGGTCCAGCACGTCCCGAGATGGAACCCAACTCCTCTCCTCAGGACCGTAACCCTCCCAATCCACTAAGTATTGGTGACCCCGTCCCCGAGAACGCATGTCCATGATCCTACGTACCTTGTAAATAGGTGCGCCCTCGACAAGGACGGGGGGAGGGAAGACGAACGGGGGTGCGAAGAAAGGGCTTGACACAGGAGACATGGAAGACAGGATGGACGCGACGAAGATGTCGCGGAAGAAGCAGTCGCACAGCGACAGGATTGACGACCTGGGAGACACGGAACGGACCAATGAACCGCGGAGTCAACTTACGAGAAGCTGTCGTAAGGGGAAGGTTACGAGTGGAAAGCCACACTCTCTGGCCGCGACAATACCTAGGACTCTTAATCCTACGTTTATTGGCGGCTCTCACAGTCTGCGCCCTGTAACGGCAAAGTGCAGACCTCACCCTCCTCCAGGTGCGCTCACAACGTTGGACAAACGCCTGAGCGGAGGGAACGCTGGACTCGGCGAGCTGGGACGAGAACAGAGGAGGCTGGTAACCCAGACTACTCTGAAACGGAGATAGCCCGGTAGCAGACGAAGGAAGCGAGTTGTGAGCGTATTCTGCCCAGGGGAGCTGTTCTGCCCAAGACGCAGGGTTTCTAAAAGAAAGGCTGCGTAGTATGCGACCAATCGTCTGATTGGCCCTTTCTGCTTGACCGTTAGACTGGGGATGAAAACCGGAAGAGAGACTGACGGAAGCACCAATCAAACGACAGAACTCCCTCCAAAACTGTGACGTGAATTGCGGACCTCTGTCTGAAACGGCGTCTAACGGGAGGCCATGAATTCTGAACACATTCTCGATGATGATTTGTGCCGTCTCCTTAGCGGAAGGAAGCTTAGCGAGGGGAATGAAATGTGCCGCCTTAGAGAACCTATCGACAACCGTAAGAATCACAGTCTTCCCCGCAGACGAAGGCAGACCGGTAATGAAGTCTAAGGCAATGTGAGACCATGGTCGAGAAGGAATGGGAAGCGGTCTGAGACGACCGGCAGGAGGAGAGTTACCTGACTTAGTCTGCGCGCAGTCCGAACAAGCAGCCACGAAACGGCCCGTGTCACGCTCCTGAGTAGGCCACCAAAAGCGCTGGCGAATAGAAGCAAGAGTACCTCGAACGCCGGGATGGCCAGCTAACTTGGCAGAGTGAGCCCACTGAAGAACAGCCAGACGAGTAGAAACAGGAACGAAAAGAAGGTTACTAGGACAAGCGCGGCGACGCAGTGTGAGTGAGTGCTTGCTTAACCTGTCTCTCAATTCCCCAGACTGTCAACCCGACAACACGCCCATAAGGAAGAATCCCTCGGGATCAGTAGAAGCCACAGAAGAACTAAAGAGACGGGATAAGGCATCAGGCTTGGTGTTCTTATTACCCGGGCGATAAGAAATCACAAACTCGAAACGAGCGAAAAACAACGCCCAACGAGCTTGACGTGCATTAAGTCGTTTGGCAGAACGGATGTACTCAAGGTTCTTATGGTCAGTCCAAACGACAAAGGAACGGTCGCCCCCTCCAACCACTGTCGCCATTCGCCTAGGGCTAAGCGGATGGCGAGCAGTTCCTGGTTACCCACATCATAGTTGCGTTCCGATGGCGACAGGCGATGAGAAAAATAAGCGCAAGGATGAACCTTATCGTCAGACTGGAAGCGCTGGGATAGAATGGCTCCCACGCCCACCTCTGAAGCGTCAACCTCGACAATGAATTGTTTAGTGACGTCAGGAGTAACGAGGATAGGAGCGGACGTAAAACGCTTCTTGAGGAGATCAAAAGCTCCCTGGGCGGAACCGGACCACTTAAAGCACGTCTTGACAGAAGTAAGAGCTGTGAGAGGGGCAGCAACTTGACCGAAATTACGAATGAAACGCCGATAGAAATTAGCGAAACCTAGAAAGCGCTGCAACTCGACACGTGACCTTGGAACGGGCCAATCACTGACAGCCTGGACCTTAGCGGGATCCATCTGAATGCCTTCAGCGGAAATAACAGAACCGAGAAAAGTGACGGAGGAGACATGAAAGGCGCACTTCTCAGCCTTCACGTAGAGACAATTCTCTAAAAGGCGCTGGAGTACACGTCGAACGTGCTGAACATGAATCTCGAGTGACGGTGAAAAAATCAGGATGTCGTCAAGGTAGACAAAAACAAAGATGTTCAGCATGTCTCTCAGTACATCATTAACTAATGCCTGAAAAACAGCTGGAGCATTAGCGAGACCAAACGGCAGAACCCGGTACTCAAAATGCCCTAACGGAGTGTTAAACGCCGTTTTCCACTCGTCTCCCTCTCTGATGCGCACGAGATGGTAAGCATTACGAAGGTCCAACTTAGTAAAGAACCTGGCTCCCTGCAGAATCTCGAAGGCTGATGACATAAGGGGAAGCGGATAACGATTCTTAACCGTTATGTCATTCAGCCCTCGATAATCCACGCAGGGGCGCAGAGTACCGTCCTTCTTCTTAACAAAAAAAAAAACCCCGCCCCGGCAGGAGAGGAAGAAGGCACTACGGTACCGGCGTCAAGAGAAACAGACAAATAATCCTCGAGAGCCTTACGTTCGGGAGCCGACAGAGAGTATAGTCTACCCCGAGGGAGTGGTCCCCGGAAGGAGATCAATACTACAATCATACGACCGGTGAGGAGGAAGGGAGTTGGCTCTGGACCGACTGAAGACCGTGCGCAGATCATGATATTCCTCCGGCACTCCTGTCAAATCACCAGGTTCCTCCTGAGAAGAGGGGACAGAAGAAACAGGAGGGATAGCAGACATTAAACACTTCACATGACAAGAAACGTTCCAGGATAGGATAGAATTACTAGACCAATTAATAGAAGGATTATGACATACTAGCCAGGGATGACCCAAAACAACAGGTGTAAAAGGTGAACGAAAAATCAAAAAGGAAATAGTCTCACTGTGGTTACCAGATACTGTGAGGGTTAAAGGTAGTGTCTCATATCTGATACTGGGGAGATGACTACCATCTAAGGCGAACATAGGCGTGGGCTTCCCTAACTGTCTGAGAGGAATGTCATGTTTCCAAGCCCATGCTTCGTCCATAAAACAACCCTCAGCCCCAGAGTCTATCAAGGCACTGCATGAAGCAGCCGAACCGGTCCAGCGTAGATGGACCGACATAGTAGTACAGGATCTTGATGGAGAGACCTGAGTAGTAGCGCTCACCAGTAGCCCTCCGCTTACTGATGAGCTCTCTTTTTACTGGACATGAATTGACAAAATGTCCAGCAATACCGCAATAGAGGCACAGGCGGTTGGTGATCCTCCGTTCCCTCTCCTTAGTCGAGATGCGAATACCTCCCAGCTGCATGGGCTCAGTCTCTGAGCCGGAGGAAGGAGATGGTTGCGATGCGGAGAGGGGAAACACCGTTAACGCGAGCTCTCTTCCACGAGCTCGGTGACGAAGATCTACCCGTCGTTCTATGCGGATGGCGAGTGCAATCAAAGAGTCCACACTGGAAGGAACCTCCCGGGAGAGAATCTCATCCTTAACCTCTGCGTGGAGTCCCTCCAGAAAACGAGCGAGCAGCGCCGGCTCGTTCCAGTCACTGAGGCAGCAAGAGTGCGAAACTCTATAGAGTAATCCGTTATGGATCGATCACCTTGACATAGGGAAGCCAGGGCCCTAGAAGCCTCCCTACCAAAAACTGAACGATCAAAAACCCGTATCATCTCCTCTTTAAAGCTCAGGTAATTGTTAGAACAATCAGCCCTTGCCTCCCAGATAGCTGTGCCCCACTCTCGAGCCCGGACAGTAAGGAGTGATATGACGTAAGCAACCCGAGCTCTCTCTCTTGAGTATGTGTTGGGTTGGAGAGAGAACACAATATCACACTGGGTGAGAAAAGAGCGGCACTCAGTGGGCTGCCCGGAGTAACCAGGTGGGTTATTAACCCTAGGTTCCGGAGACTCGGCAGACCAGGAAGTAGCAGGTGGCACGAGACGAAGACTCTGGAACTGTCCAGAGAGGTCGGAAACCTGAGCGGCCAGGGTCTCAACGGCATGACGAGCAGCAGACAATTCCTGCTCGTGTCTGCCGAGCATGGCTCCCTGGATCTCGACGGCAGTGTTACGAGAATCCGTAGTCGCTGGGTCCATTCTTGGTCGGATCCTTCTGTTATGCAGATGAATGAGGACCCAAAAGCGACTTGGCGAAAACAGAGTCTTTATTCCAGTAAAGGATATAAGCAATACTCCTGGACAATCAGAGCAGAAAACAAAACATAAAAACTTAAATCCACTCGTAGTGACGAGGACAGACTGGAGACTCGACCATTAACTGTAGGTTGCCTCGGGAAGGCACCGACCGTAGCGGACTCAGACACCTGCTCACACGCAGCATCTGAAGGAGACAAGACACGACAGGGCGAGACAAAGACACAGCACAGCGAACATCATACAAGGATCCGACAGGACAGAAACGGAAAACAAGGGGAGAAATAGGGACTCTAATCAGAGGACAAGATAGGGAACAGGTGTGCAAAGACTAAATGAGTGAGTAGGAGAATGGGGAACAGCTGGGAGCAGGAACGGAACGATAGAGAGGAGAGAGAGGAAGGAGAGAGAAAAAAGGGAACGAACCTAATAAGACCAGCAGGGGAAACGAACAGAAGGGAAAGCATAATGACAAGACAATATAAGACAAAACATGACAATTTCATCAAATGAGATACTTAATTTCAACCAGTAGAGAATGTGAAACACTTTATTGAAAGAAGTTCATGATCCAAGTGTTATAAATACAAGTTCCATCTGTACTTCAATGCACATCCGTTGTGCATGATAAAAACAGAGGAAGAAAGAGGAGGCGGCGAGAGAGGTGTAAAAGACAGAAAGGGAAACAGGTAAGAACACAGGAGCAGGGAAGGCAGCATACAATTAGAGAGGAGAGAGACTTGAGAAAACAAGGTAGTTAAACAGGAATCTGTGTGTGCGGCCTCACCTGGTGTCCACACCACAGTAAGTGGCTGCAGAGGACTTTATGCTGAAAAACATGAACGGACACACAAGTACAAACAACATAGCGTAGTTCCAGAAATAATGAAGTGTCTTACTATTCTCCATGGTTGGCCCTCTTGCCTATTATTTGAAGGTGGAAGGAGCCACAGTTATACACCTGAGCCTGCTTATTGCACAACACAATCCATCAATCAGATTGATACATGAGTGTGTAGGTGTGGGTTATAGTGTCTAATTGTTCTACATTTTTTCAACGTGGGCGATTTAAAATAGCCTGTTTTGTTTTTGTGCAGACATCACACCCTTACCTAAACAGCACCCTCACCTGAGAAGCAGAAATCAAAGGGAGACAAACTGGAAATTGAATAACTGCAGTTGACATAGCTAAGTAAAAGGAAGAATGATCATATTGCAATGTGAATGGCTCTTAAAAGAGCATTGTGCATAGTGTTGTCTATGGTGTTGCCAGCAAACAGCACCCTCTTCGAAGAAGTAGGAAGTGAAGATCTCCCGCACACGGATTGCCTCTCTTGCTGCGTTGTTGGACCCCATCCATGAAACATCCTGCAGAGCAGCAGACTTCTCCTCTGGCACACGGCGGCAAGCTGCAGATCCCATCCTGGTCCTCGTGTCCATCCTCATGAAGTTATGCAGAACAGCAGACTTCTACTCTGGCACACGGCGGCAAGCTGCAGATCCCATCCTGGTCCTCGTGTCCATCCTCATGAAGTTATGCAGAACAGCAGACTTCTCCTCTGGCACACGGCGGCAAGCTGCAGATCCCATCCTGGTCCTCGTGTCCATCCTCATGAAGTTATGCAGAACAGCAGACTTCTACTCTGGCACACGGCGGCAAGCTGCAGATCCCCTCCTGGTCCTCGTGTCCATCCTCATGAAGTTATGCAGGACACAGGTAGCCTTCACACATCTGTATTCCTCCAGGAGGCAGTCCTAAGATGGCCCTGGTCACCCAACCTTGCAGTGAACTACACTTTAACTGTAGGCAATAGTTTTGAAGGAATCGTCAGCTACAAGGTATCTGTAGAAATATGGAAGACAATGTGATTATTAGACTATTACGTCACCAGGTCAATGTGGATAACTAAAGTGATAACATTGGATTGATAGATGCATGGGCACACATGTGCATGTGTAGCATGTGACAATAACAGGATGGCATCACAAATGAATAAATAAATGCCACTTGAAGCTTGATGATGAGTTGATCATTTGAATCAGCTGTGCAGTGCCAAGGCAAAAACAGAAATGCACCTCTTTGAAGTGCACCTCTTTGAGTCCCCAGGACCAGGACTGAGAACCACTGCTCTTCATTGGGACCTCTTCATATGTAGACAGGCTTTCATAGCTCTCTTTATCTGAGGACAGAAAACCTCACAAGAAACAGACTTCATTATAGTCATATTACATAGCACTGAATATTATGTTATTATTATCTCCATCCTCACTTCTAGGGTCAGGAACTACACAAAAGTACCTGCCCTATCCAGAATAGCCTACTCTCTCACTGACAGTTGGGGCTGCTATCCTATCACCCTCCTCCATGGCTCCATGGCTAGCTACCTACAAATGCATTTGGAGTTGTTTTTTACAGTGATGAATACATCAATATAGCTAACGTAAACTCACCCCATTCCGTACAAATGTGCGCAACCGCAACATTCAAACGAGTCCACAAAGAAAACTAATGGGACTGTAGCAGCTGTGTTGACTTCAAAATCGGGGGTGTGAAGTAGGTTTCTATTCAAGGGTTGATCGACATGGTAATGGCTCTATAGTATTGGAGAAAAGTTGAAAAAAACTGACCCTCCGTTACATCGTGGCGTGTCATGTCGTAACGTACAGCAAGCATAAAGCAACTATTTCTGTCTTACAATCTCTCTCCACCAGGTGTAGCACTTCTCTCATCCTTTAGAAACAAGAAATGGACAGTGATGGGGGTAAGGGGGGATACCTAGTAATTTTTTGCGTCATCATTGCATGCGATCATCATTCTCAAAGCCGCTGTTTACTTCTAAGATCACTTTTGCACCGCCCTAAAAACCCAATTCAAATTTGACACAAATCTTCAAATTGGTATGTAATTACACATTATATAAACTCCTTACAGTGTTTTATTTACATTTTAAAGGCGATAAGTTGGACAGATCGAGTGAAAAAAAGCAATTTTCCCACACGACATCTCTCCTCACTATCACGCATTAGTTTCGCTTCCCCACCCGCCATTTTTAAAAAGATCAGACTGGGCTCATTGCCTGCTTGAATTATGCAGAAACGGGCAGCGTTTAGGTCATGTCATTTATTTTGTTGGAAAGGGGAGAAATTTTGCTTTACAATGGTATTGACAATACAGTTGATCAGGAAGTATTACGTTTATGGGGTGCTAAAATAAGGGCAATTGTACGGACCAAGGCGATGTACGAGTTTACGTTAGCTAATATGAAGTTAGGTAGATGGTGATATTTCATTCACTTAACTAGCCATCTATACAGTATGTTAAGTTGGCTAGATAGCTAGCTAGCCAACTAGCTAGCTCATTTAGCAGCTCAGTTGAGTTAGTCTGTACTGTAGCTAGTTAGCTAATAATAAATATTTTTATTTTTCATTTTCGAAATGTATTTACTTACTTGAATAGGTTCTCCCAGCCATGTGGACAATTGGAAACAGGGCAGCAAAGTTTTTTTGTCACTAAAGCGTTTTCGAGGATATCACTATTGAACTATGTACCCATTTAATAACCAGACCTTCATACAAACTTGCTATGCCAAATTCTTGACACACAATCGAACATGCTGCTGGATGATGCCATATACTTGCCAGCACGCCCACAAGTGATTTACCGCTATCAAGTGTACATTCACCGTCAGTCTAAATCATTTCTCAAAATCGTCAGGCTTCTATTCTGGCCAAGAAGAGGAGATACCACAACACTAGGGTCATTCTGTTCCTCTGACCTACCCCAATTATACTCTAACGTGTAAAACATTAGGTCTGTTGCTTTCTTTCATCTAGTAACTAATGTACAGCATTACATGTAAAAGCCCACTGTTCAGTAAACACTTTATTAAGCAATTGATCAATCAAACTGTTCTTAACTGCTTAAAGATTGGTGGTACATTAACTTTTTATTTCATATTTAGAATGACAGAGGAATCACAAGACAAAGGTCATATTTTTTTAAAGTATGGAATTACATTTAATTCCACGGCCTCCTCTTAAGAATGACAATCAGCTCACCATTTTGGAGATTGACAGAAGAGATGATCAGCGGAGCAGAGTTTTTACCACCAGTATTATTACAGGCGCGGTAATAAGTATGGATATAGTTTTTCAGTGAATATGCAACCAGTGTAAGAGTAGATATGAAACCTGGCCTCCACATCATAAGATTACACCTGACCCTCTTCATAATCCACAAACACCCCCACCTTCTGGGGCTTCTTTCTCAATGAGAGGGTAACAGGGTGTCCTGGGGACCACAGTCCAGTATCCATTTTGAGGCTTTAACATGATCTTTCCCTTCCTGTTGATGGACTCTCTGGCCACTCCTAAATCCCACTTAGTCTTCCCCTGGACCGTCACCTCATAGTAAAATCTCCCAGAGAAGAACCCCTTCTTTCCCAGGACACAACAAATAGAATCAAACCTTTCTGGGTTTTCAGAGAGTTTCTTTAGTGTGCCTTCATGTCTCACTTGTTTCCAATCCTCAGAAAGGGTGAGTTTGGGATATGCTGTATCAGGGTCCAGAGTCACATCCACTGTATACAGCTGAATCCTCTTTAACTCAGCATCACACAACTTCCTCACCTCTCTCATAAGTGCCTCCTCAAGCTGAGATACAGCTCCCATCACAGTCCCTACACAAATATCACAGTGAACACAGATCTCAGACTAGTCCTTGGTGGGTGGAAGGGTGCACAGAGATGGGAAGCTCTGAAGGAAGAGGAGGTGGTCCTCAGTGTGTGAGAGCTGCTCCAGCTTAGTGCTTCTCTTCTTCAGGTCATTGATTTCCTGCTTAAGGTCTTTAATGAGCCCTTCAGCCTGCCTCTCTGCTGCTTTCTGGTTTTCTTCAAACATTTCAATGAGTTCAGCCTGGATTTTCTCAATGAATCGCACCAGATCAGTGAAGACCTGCACACTGTTTGATATCTCTCTCTGTGCCTTTCTTGCTGAGATCTACTGAGTGTTTGATCACCTGAACCTTCTGCAGTCTCTCCTGGATCATCTGCTGCACTTCTGCCTCAGTCTTCCCCAGCTGAACCTTCTTCTCTTCATACTCTTCCTCTATAGGGACAATGTCATGAGCCATATGGTCTGTTTTGAAGCACAACACACAAAGACATGTCTGATCAGTTCTGCAGAACAGCTCCAGGAGTCTGTCGTGCTTCTTACACATCCTGTCTTCCAGATTCTCCACAGGTTTGATCAGCTTGTGTCTCTTTAAGGCTGCGACTCTCTGATGAGGCTCCAGATGAGTCTCACAGTAAGAGCTCTGACACACCAGGCAGGACTTCAGGGCCTTGAGCTTCATCCCAGTGCAGATGTCACAGGGGACTTCAAGGGGTTGAACAGGGCATTGATCTCAGCTGCTGGTCGCCTTCACTTCAACTGACTTCCTGAACTGAGCAGCCATCTCAGATATGAAAGTATTGATGCAAAGCGCAGATTTTCTATGGAATTTCTCCTTACACATTGGACACAGGCACAGGTCATTGCTATCCCAGTACTGTCTTATACAGTCCTTGCAGAAGTTGTGTCCACATGGAGTGGTGACTGGCTCAGTGAACAAATCCAGACAGATAGAGCACAAGAACTGCTCTTCAGACAGGAGACTGCTGGAGGTGGCCATATCTAGACAGATGAGAGGTGAAAATATAAAGCATTTCCTGGGATCAGTTGGCTCTCTATAATACAAACTAATGACTAAACTTCAGAGAATATATTTTGAACAGGGTATAAAAAAAAGAGTCAGACAATTCATTAAGTCAAATGTGGATGTGGGGAAATGTTGACTTTGGAATTTCAGTTGACTTTCTAAACTTAATTAATTGGTTATGATGATCGCAACCAATCTTTTGAAATTATTAATTTCAGTGCCTTTACCAGGATACCAGCTCATTTGAATATCTCTTACCATAGATGGGTTTGTTGTTTAGCAACAAAACCAACGTGTGCACAACTATGGGACTAAACAGATGGTGTTTGGCTTAATTGTTGATGTGTAAACTATATTTTTGTCTTCAATATTTATTGAAAGTATAAATTAATTTACACAGCGAGCACTTGTCTTTAAAATACCTCATTACAGTTGTTGGTTAGATAGCTAGCAAATTTTGTGCCATATTAGCATAGACGTGATATCAGTCAAAACACCTCATAACAAGACATCTACTCTGGGTTTTCTAAAGCTAACAAGCTTCAGTTAGCTTCACATTGAAGCTCAGGATCCATCTGTACTGTGACGGTGGATATTTCTTGCCCGGCTGCCGCTGACTCTATCAGTCTTGTAACTGAGCGTGCATGTTGCACGTGGCTGGTCGAACGCCAAACTCTTTATTGAGACAATGTTGACATCATCAATCCATGGGTAAGTCAGTGCTGAAATCAAAATGAAGGAAAGGTTATCAAATCTAGCAGGCTCTAGAGTGAAATAGGCTTTTAGAAGTGCAGTCTTTATGTTACTACTTATCGTAATGGCGTCTTCGGTGTGCTTTGATATGCTTATCAACGCACAAGCAACTCCTATCGATAAAATAATTATGTGCAATGTCAAATGCATTCTGTCATTACTAAATAATGTGTTATAGGTGTTTTAACTTTTTACATTTCTTTTATACACAAAAAACATTGAGTTAATAAAACATTGAATCAGTCATGTTCCTCAAATGAAGGGGATGATGATGCAGTCTTTGCAGGGAGGGAATCTGATTTCATTGATCCTCAACTCGCTTCTCAGTCATTTCATTCAATGTAAGTAGAGTTATCCTGCCCCGGAGCAGGCTCCATGAATAGCCTAGATGTTTTGGAGAGCTGACCATCAACATGGTTATTTCAAGGTTATACCAACCTAATTTTCCATGACAGTGTGTGAGCTGGAGAGAATGCTGGCAAAACCCACTGCGTTTAATTAACCACTACATAACATTGATATGCATGTACATGCATGGAGCAGAATCACTCCAAGGTACATCTTTTGATGTTAACAAAGGAGGACAAATTGTGTGTGTGTGTGTATGTGTGTGTCCCCCAGCCCAGCCTTCAAACCATAAGCTGTACTATATAGTGCAGTACTGATAAAACATATTCTGGTCGATTTATGATCACTGTTTTCTATCCCTTTGAGCAGTGTAAACAAGGCATTGAGAGAGTAGTAAATTACCGGCATGTGCTGTTAAGTGTGCAATGGACGTTGAGGGATTCCTGTTGCAAGCGTGTAGAAAGGACATCAAAATGGATTCTGAAACTGGTCTTTCTAAGAAATGGGATAAAAAGGGAGAATGTAATCAAAATGAAGGCTTATGTGGACAGCGCTTAGTCCTTTTAATACCATTGTTCAATTTCAGTTTGTATTGTCCTTACGTCAGCTTGACTCTGTAAAATTGGGCATTAATTTATTCTGTAATCTTTGCCTGCCAAGAGGATAAAAACAACCATGTTTAAGAATTCTCACTCTGCGCAGAGAGACTTACAAATGGTAAATCAGAATTATTTTGTACAATTTTTTTCTCTGCTAGGCTTTCCATCTACTTACTTCATATGTATGTTCCCTATAACGTTGATTCACAATGCCTACCATGAGACAGTATACACAATAATAATTATATTCATGAAGTTACTAAAGTTGACTACCCCTTCTCTTCAGTAGTGTAGTTCAACACAATTCAACTATGAAAAAGTAGCAAAGGTAGCGGGAAACAAAGTTGATGAGATGCTGCCACTGTTGTTGCTCTGATGCACTGTGGGAAGGTGTGGGTCACCTAAGTATGGATTGCACATTTGAGAGGTTAACGTACCCCAACCAATGAATAATATCACACTCATTATCCTGATTCTTACGTCATACTTTTGCACTCTCTGTATGTTCTCTGAATAAGGCTCTCTTCATTGCACACTGCTTTCCACATTCAACACAAGCAAAGTCAGAAGTTGGTGTAGCCACACGTCACATAACACAGTGCCATTAAGCTTGGGTACTAATAAGAAAGTTTGTTCCACGAAAAGGATTCCAGCAAAGAAGAAAGAAGGAACGCTCCATATAAAATATGCAAAACCGAAAAAAGAACACCAAACACGTTATTGAATTGAGAAAACATGAGACGATTCGTAAAAAGAGCACGTAGCGTTTAATATAGAACACCTCAGACGTAGAAAGTGTTTCATTATAGATGAGGGTCTGAGTGAGAGATAAGGCAGGGGGGGCCTCCATCTTGGTCCAAGCCTTTTCCACCTTATCTGATTAGCCCAAACCTAAATGATATTAATTGGTGATGTGATATCCCCCAGTTCGCTCCGCGGACGGACGGCTAAATGAATCATCCCACCCCCTCCCTCTCCTGATGACTTATCAGATCTGACATGTTTGTATGATAAATGTAATTACGTTTATATTGGGCCTCCACTGCTGTCTGCTGAAGGAGACCGCATTACTCATTCATTTGAATGATTCCCCTTCATTTAAAACAAAGCCACTTAATTCTGGAAAGTCCAAAAGAGTTTGATATGTTTTTCTCCAGGAATAATGTAATAATTAAGGGAAGAGCTGGGTTGAAACTGCTTTGGGAAACCATGGGTTAAAATGCTTGACCACTCAACATTCTTCAAGCATCCAGTGAAAGAGTCTCGAGCTGAATGACAACACTAAGATGTTGACCTTTGCTCATTATTTGCCATACAAGTTCTGTACACCCAGAGGCATGGAAATGGCTACAGCTAAAAATAAGAGTGACCTTTTTGGTATGAGTTAGACTGAGACACTTTAAGTACACTCTCTGGTGAAATAATATGAACCAAACATGTAAAGTATAGGAGGATTTCATTGCTACGCTTCACATGGGAATACCTTCCTGGAAATGGATTATATGTCATTCTATTGAAGTCTGAACTATTGACTCAAACCACTTTTAGTCACTGATCCATGTAATGTGGACTCTGAGATAATGTCAATGATCTGTGACACGAATGTCTAATGACTTACTATGCATCTTAATTATGAACGACTGAGACTGGTTTGTACTGTAATTGTCAGAACAGCAGCGTATTGACCATTTCAAGAAGAAGAACAAATGTCTCATATCATCACTATGTGTGCAAAATCAAGTTTCTTTCCCAACAAACTTGGACTTTGAAGAAGAACGTGGCCTTCTTTCGAGGATAAGGTTGTTAGCTGGCATCAGTACAGGCTGTTCTCAAGCCAAGGCCAAGTGAGTGCCCTTAAAATGCCAGACAGAGAGGAGGGAGAAAGGGTTTTGGCAGATATCTTGTTAAATTAAATCTCTAAACAAACACAACGATAAATCCCACTTGATGATAAGTGACGTATCTACAGCAAACTCCAACAAGATTGTTCGGTGAGTGGGTTCATAGTTAAGGCGGCAAGTAGGCTAGCAGTTAGAGCATTGGGCGTGTAAGTGAAAGGTCACTGGTTTGAATTCCTGAACAGACAAAGTGAAAAATCTGTTGATGTGCCCTTGAGCAAGGCACTTACCCCTAATTCTTTCCAGGGGTATTGCACTACTATGGCTGACTGGTTAAAACAACACTGCATCCATCCGGTGTATGTGACAATAAACAATGTCAAACATTCTTTTCATGATTATTTGGGTAATGCTCTGTAGGGAAGAGTGGGGTAAGTTGAGCCACCCTTGTTTCTAGGAAACCATACACAAAATGAATTATTTGACCAAATATTTAGGAAGAGGTCATCATTTCATGGACTCTGTGATGGAAGAAACAACACTGAAAAAGTGGTAAGCAAGTTAGGTCCAAAAGAAACGGATTTTCACCAAGTCACATTAATTGATTGTGTGCAATGTTTCTTCATGCATGTTTGTAAACAAATGTAAATACTTTTTAAGATGAATCTATATATCAGTTGGGGTCTCTATAAGCTGTAACATAAGGTCTATAAAGCACGAAATTGCATCCTTGTAGCTGTGTGGGCTAATATCGTCAAAATGTTTGACTTGGGGTATGTTGAGCCGATATTTGAGCCATTAGCAAGTTGATAAAAATGTACGATTTTTCTTCCTAGATGTGATGGAAGGTATTATCGCTGTGATATGAGCTAATTACAGGGCCTATGTTAATAGCGTTTAAAAAAAGTGTTTGCTGCCCTGTGTTAAAAGATGCCTACAATTATTAGAATGCAAAAAAGCGATTTTGATTTTGTTTCGGGAATAAAGATAGACATGGTTTTGAAAGGGTAGTAGGAGTATTTTATTCAGTACAGAAATGTGTAGGCAATTTAACTTACCCTGTCACACAGCTCGATTCACAACAAACCCGTAAGGACAAGCTATGTTTTCAAAACTGTAATGTTTACATGAATTCTGAGCATTTCCAGGGATGTAGATATCTTTTGTTAGAAATAATACTATATTTCCATTGATGGGGTGATGCTGAATGTAAAAAAATGGCTCAACGTACCCCACTCTCCCCTTCTGTAAATAGAAGAAAAGAGGTTTGGAGACAAGAGGAGGATCCCTTCTGCAATGACTCCAGATGGGTGCTAAACGCAGAGTAAGGTTCTGTCCTCTATCCCCTGTCTCTCTATCCCCTCTTGAGTCATCAAATGATCATGATTAACATTTGAATGATAAATAGAATGAGAGAAGTCATGATCTCTTTTAAGGGCCCTGATTTTAAAACAAAGTTCTTCAAAAGTTTTGCATACGGCCTATAACAGTCTGATGTGTCCCCCTACAGTAGACAAGGACACGGAGACATGTGTATGGGACAGCCTTCTAAGAAGTGGTGAGAAGGGCATGGAAATGGAGTGGCCTTTAAAGGTATTCCAATGTTAGCAATCCAAATGCCGGATATCTTTTTTAGCGACAGGAGAAACGGTATCTAGGCCAACTTATATTTCCACCAGTATTTGAGAGGAGGATACTGTCTGCAATGGGGAAAAAGGTCAACACGGTGCAACAGTCCACTCCCATTATGCAAATACATCCCAAAATTCTCCAAAATCCACCATAACCCAAGTCTCATCTTAAAGTTCAGACATACTCTAGACAGCTCAGTCGGTTAGGCCCAGAGTGCATAAGAAATGTTACCTAATTCAGAGTCATATTTTCTAGATTATTAAAAATGTTATAATTATAATACTTGTGATGAAATTTAAATCCTTCCTAAGCCATTCCAGGATTGGAGTCCTGTGGTCATTCGCATTGCAGAGAGGAGAGCTGAATAGACTGTAGCGTCACATTGCTTTGTCTGAACTAATAAGGGTACCCTAGCCTGTACCATGTTCAGACCCATTTTGCCATAAGGTGAAGGTATTTTAATTCGAGAGCTTGGGACAATAAGGTTCTATCTGACAAAAGTTGATTCTGAGATCATTTGCTTTGAAGTTCCGAAACCCCATTGGTTTGAATGGTGTCAGCAATTTTTATCTTATATTCTTTTGAACTTAACAACATTAATTGGGGGTGTTTAGAGTACTATATAGGTAGAGCACATTGAACAGAACAAGGCTATGTCAATAACTACATTTGGACTAAAATGCAGATAGAACCTTTATAGTCTAAAGCTCTCGAATTACCAAAATACACACATCATTCATGGATATCTAAACTAGTAACTTCCCTGATACATGTGTAAATATTGTACTATAAAGTGTGCCTTCCTGTATAATACTTCTGCTAAAATGTTTATTTTATTCTGCTGAGCCGTTTACTCTATGTTCATATTCTCATATTTTCTTATTTCTTATTTTTGTTACATTGTCGAGAAGGAACCTGCAAGTAAGCATTTCGTAGGATGTGAATACCATGTGTATCCTGTCCATACGACTAATAATTCAACTGGAACTTGAGCTTCATTTAGTAGGTTTTGTCAAGTCAAGGACAAGCAAGCAGACCACAAACAATTAAAAACTCTAAACCGGACACACAAAGATCCCACCTCTACACAGGCATTTCAGGGCCTTGATTTTTTTTAAAGGAGCTGCTCGCAAGGCATTGACAAAAAGCACTCTCCTCTCTATTCAAGGTCTATTTTAAAAGCCTCCTACTCCCTAGCAGAAACAGCAGAAGACATGTTGGACGTATCAGTGTGGTAGTAGACCGAGGGCTAAGTCAAACATCACACACTACACAATCTCACTGCATTGACTCATTGGGACGGAGACACCTCCATTTGCCACGGCTTCGCCTGCTGGTCCCTCAGCTTCGACAGGGGTGTTGACTCACAGCTGATATGAATGAGAGCCCCCACACAATGATTCTATGCTAACGGCCATGGATTGAACCTGTGACTCATGCCAGCGCGCCATTAAAGAAAGCACAGTGGGGGTGGCCGGCCATGACCGGGTCTCGCTAAACGGCTCCCAGAATGCCCATGGGATATACTCCGGGTTTAGAGTCTCAGAACAGGCAGGGGAGGTTGATTTCTGAATGACAACAGGATTTACAAGTGAATATAACTTTATATTGGTGATTCACATAGCAAATGTGATTCACTTATAAGCCATGGTATATATTTTCATACGTTTTCTATTCATACTGTAATGACATTTAGTATGAACTGAAGTCTGCAACACTGTTGTCATATGTACAGGGTACATGCATTTTGCCTATTTAATTTTTAATTTTACCTTTATTTAACCAGGTAAGTCAGTTAAGAACAAATTCTTATTTTCCTAGGAACAGTGGGTTAACTGCCTGTTCAGGGGCAGAACGACAGATTAGTACCTTGTCAGCTCGGGGGTTTGAACTTGCAACCTTCCGGTTCCTAGTCCAACTCTCTAACCACTAGGCTACCCTGCTTGCCCCCACTCTTCCCTACAGAGCATTACCCAAGGAGGTCAGTCACAAATGTATTATTTTTCCTTCCATGAGGTTCAAGTCAGGACAATACATGGACATGGCCAACAAAGTTGTCAGATTACAATTTGACAGGTAACAATTAAATGTAACCTAAAGTAACCTACCCAACCCTGTAATCTGACACCCTATAGTCTCACTAATAAACTCCCCAGCAGAAAACAGCAGCAGGGTTCTTCAGTGTTTGCAGAGCAAGAGACAGGGGTTATTAGAGAGGCGCCTCATCTTCACTTCACACTCTCCTCTCTGTCAATGTACATCCACTTTGTGTCCCACCACTCTCCTCTCTGTCAATATACCTCCACTTTGTGTCCCACCACTCTCCTCTCTGTCAATGTACCTCCACGTTGTCTCCCACCACTCTCCTCTCTGTCAATGTACCTCCACTTTGTGTCCCACCACTCTCCTCACTGTCAATGTACCTCCACGTTGTGTCCCACCACTCTCCTCTCTGTCAATGTACCTCCACTTTGTGTCCCACCACTCTCCTCACTGTCAATGTACCTCCACGTTGTGTCCCACCACTCTCCTCACTGTCAATGTACCTCCACGTTGTCTCCCACCACTCTCCTCTCTGTCAATGTACCTCCACTTTGTGTCCCACCACTCTCCTCACTGTCAATGTACCTCCACGTTGTGTCCCACCACTCTCCTCTCTGTCAATGTACCTCCACGTTGTGTCCCACCACTCTCCTCACTGTCAATGTACCTCCACGTTGTCTCCCACCACTCTCCTCTCTGTCAATGTACCTCCACTTTGTGTCCCACCACTCTCCTCACTGTCAATGTACCTCCACGTTGTGTCCCACCACTCTCCTCTCTGTCAATGTACCTCCACTTTGTGTCCCACCACTCTCCTCACTGTCAATGTACCTCCACGTTGTGTCCCACCACTCTCCTCTCTGTCAATGTACATCCACTTTGTGTCCCACCACTCTCCTCACTGTCAATGTACCTCCACGTTGTCTCCCACCACTCTCCTCTCTGTCAATGTACCTCCACTTTGTGTCCCACCACTCTCCTCACTGTCAATGTACCTCCACGTTGTGTCCCACCACTCTCCTCTCTGTCAATGTACCTCCACTTTGTGTCCCACCACTCTCCTCTCTGTCAATGTACCTCCACTTTGTGTCCCACCACTCTCCTCACTGTCAATGTACCTCCACGTTGTGTCCCACCACTCTCCTCTCTGTCAATGTACCTCCACTTTGTGTCCCACCACTCTCCTCTCTGTCAATGTACCTCCACTTTGTGTCCCACCAATCTCCTCACTGTCAATGTACCTCCACTTTGAGTCCCACCAGTCTCCTCACTGTCAATGTACCTCCACTTTGTGTCCCACCAATCTCCTCACTGTCAATGTACCTCCACTTTGTGTCCCACCACTCTCCTCTCTGTCAATGTACCTCCACTTTGTGTCCCACCAGTCTCCTCACTGTCAATGTACCTCCACTTTGTGTCCCACCACTCTCCTCTCTGTCAATGTACCTCCACTTTGTGTCCCACCACTCTCCTCACTGTCAATGTACCTCCACTTTGTGTCCCACCAATCTCCTCACTGTCAATGTACCTCCACTTTGTGTCCCACCACTCTCCTCACTGTCAATGTACCTCCACTTTGTGTCCCACCACTCTCCTCACTGTCAATGTAATTCCACTTTGTGTCCCACCAGTCTCCTCACTGTCAATGTACCTCCACTTTGTGTCCCACCACTCTCCTCTCTGTCAATGTACCTCCACTTTGTGTTCCACCAGTCTCCTCACTGTCAATGTACCTCCACTTTGTGTCCCACCACTCTCCTCTCTGTCAATGTACCTCCACTTTGTGTCCCACCAATCTCCTCACTGTCAATGTACCTCCACTTTGTGTCCCACCACTCTCCTCACTGTCAATGTACCTCCACGTTCTCTCCCACCACTCTCCTCTCTGTCAATGTACCTCCACTTTGTGTCCCACCACTCTCCTCACTGTCAATGTACCTCCACGTTGTCTCCCACCACTCTCCTCTCTGTCAATGTACCTCCACTTTGTGTCCCACCACTCTCCTCACTGTCAATGTACCTCCACGTTGTCTCCCACCACTCTCCTCACTGTCAATGTACCTCCACTTTGTGTCCCACCACTCTCCTCACTGTCAATGTACCTCCACGTTCTCTCCCACCACTCTCCTCTCTGTCAATGTACCTCCACTTTGTGTCCCACCACTCTCCTCACTGTCAATGTAATTCCACTTTGTGTCCCACCAGTCTCCTCACTGTCAATGTACCTCCACTTTGTGTCCCACCACTCTCCTCTCTGTCAATGTACCTCCACTTTGTGTTCCACCAGTCTCCTCACTGTCAATGTACCTCCACTTTGTGTCCCACCACTCTCCTCTCTGTCAATGTACCTCCACTTTGTGTCCCACCAATCTCCTCACTGTCAATGTACCTCCACTTTGTGTCCCACCACTCTCCTCACTGTCAATGTACCTCCACGTTCTCTCGCACCACTCTCCTCTCTGTCAATGTACCTCCACTTTGTGTCCCACCACTCTCCTCACTGTCAATGTACCTCCACTTTGTGTCCCACCAGTCTCCTCACTGTTAATGTACCTCCACTTTGTGTCCCACCACTCTCCTCACTGTCAATGTACCTCCACGTTGTGTCCCAACAATCTCCTCACTGTCAATGTACCTCCACTTTGTGTCCCACCACTCTCCTCACTGTCAATGTACCTCCACGTTGTGTCCCAACAATCTCCTCACTGTCAATGTACCTCCACTTTGTGTCCCACCACTCTCCTCACTGTCAATGTACCTCCACGTTGTGTCCCACCAGTCTCCTCACTGTCAATGTACCTCCACTTTGTGTCCCACCACTCTTCTCACTGTCAATGTACCTCCACGTTCTCTCCCACCACTCTCCTCTCTGTCAATGTACCTCCACTTTGTGTCCCACCACTCTCCTCACTGTCAATGTACCTCCACTTTGTGTCCCACCAGTCTCCTCACTGTCAATGTACCTCCACTTTGTGTCCCACCACTCTCCTCACTGTCAATGTACCTCCACGTTGTGTCCCAACAATCTCCTCACTGTCAATGTACCTCCACTTTGTGTCCCACCACTCTCCTCACTGTCAATGTACCTCCACGTTGTGTCCCAACAATCTCCTCACTGTCAATGTACCTCCACTTTGTGTCCCACCACTCTCCTCACTGTCAATGTACCTCCACGTTGTGTCCCACCAGTCTCCTCACTGTCAATGTACCTCCACTTTGTGTCCCACCACTCTCCTCTCTGTCAATGTACTTCCACGTTGTCTCCCACCACTCTCCTCACTGTCAATGTACCTCCACTTTGTGTCCCACCACTCTCCTCACTGTCAATGTACCTCCACGTTGTGTCCCACCACTCTCCTCTCTGTCAATGTACCTCCACTTTGTGTCCCACCACTCTCCTCTCTGTCAAAGTCCCTCCACTTTGTGTCCCACCACTCTCCTCACTGTCAATGTACCTCCACGTTGTGTCCCACCACTCTCCTCTCTGTCAATGTACCTCCACGTTGTGTCCCACCACTCTCCTCACTGTCAATGTACCTCCACGTTGTCTCCCACCACTCTCCTCTCTGTCAATGTAACTCCACGTTGTGTCCCACCACTCTCCTCTCTGTCAATGTACCTCCACTTTGTGTCCCACCAATCTCCTCACTGTCAATGTACCTCCACTTTGTGTCCCACCAGTCTCCTCACTGTCAATGTACCTCCACTTTGTGTCCCACCAGTCTCCTCTCTGTCAATGTACCTCCACTTTGTGTCCCACCAATCTCCTCACTGCCAATGTACCTCCACTTTGTGTCCCACCACTCTCCTCTCTGTCAATGTACCTCCACTTTGTGTCCCACCACTCTCCTCACTGTCAATGTACCTCCACTTTGTGTCCCACCACTCTCCTCTCTGTCAAAGTCCCTCCACTTTGTGTCCCACCACTCTCCTCACTGTCAATGTACCTCCACGTTGTGTCCCACCACTCTCCTCTCTGTCAATGTACCTCCACGTTGTGTCCCACCACTCTCCTCTCTGTCAATGTACCTCCACTTTGTGTCCCACCACTCTCCTAACTGTCAATGTACCTCCACGTTGTGTCCCACCAGTCTCCTCACTGTCAATGTACCTCCACTTTGTGTCCCACCACTCTCCTCTCTGTCAATGTAACTCCACGTTGTGTCCCACCACTCTCCTCTCTGTCAATGTACCTCCACGTTGTCTCCCACCACTCTCCTCTCTGTCAATGTACCTCCACTTTGTGTCCCACCAATCTCCTCACTGTCAATGTACCTCCACTTTGTGTCCCACCAGTCTTCTCACTGTCAATGTACCTCCACTTTGTGTCCCACCACTCTCCTCTCTGTCAATGTACCTCCACGTTGTGTCCCACCAATCTCCTCACTGTCAATGTACCTCCACTTTGTGTCCCACCAGTCTCCTCACTGTCAATGTACCTCCACTTTGTGTCCCACCAGTCTCCTCACTGTCAATGTACCTCCACTTTGTGTCCCACCACTCTCCTCACTGTCAATGTACCTCCACTTTGTGTCCCACCACTCTCCTCACTGTCAATGTACCTCCACGTTGTGTCCCAACAATCTCCTCACTGTCAATGTACCTCCACTTTGTGTCCCACCACTCTCCTCACTGTCAATGTACCTCCACGTTGTGTCCCAACAATCTCCTCACTGTCAATGTACCTCCACTTTGTGTCCCACCACTCTCCTCACTGTCAATGTACCTCCACTTTGTGTCCCACCAGTCTCCTCAGTGTCAATGTACCTCCACTTTGTGTCCCACCACTCTCCTCTCTGTCAATGTACCTCCACTTTGTGTCCCACCAGTCTCCTCACTGTCAATGTACCTCCACTTTGTGTCCCACCACTCTCCTCTCTGTCAATGTACCTCCTCTTTGTGTCCCACCACTCTCCTCACTGTCAATGTACCTCCACGTTGTCTCCCACCACTCTCCTCACTGTCAATGTACCTCCACTTTGTGTCCCACCAGTCTCCTCTCTGTCAATGTACCTCCACTTTGTGTCCCACCAGTCTCCTCACTGTCAATGTACCTCCACTTTGTGTCCCACCAGTCTCCTCTCTGTCAATGTACCTCCACTTTGTGTCCCACCACTCTCCTCACTGTCAATGTACCTCCACGTTCTCTCCCACCACTCCCCACACTGTCAATGTACCTCCACTTTGTGTCCCACCAGTCTCCTCTCTGTCAATGTACCTCCACTTTGTGTCCCACCAATCTCCTCACTGCCAATGTACCTCCACTTCGTGTCCCACCACTCTCCTCTCTGTCAATGTACCTCCACTTTGTGTTCCACCACTCTCCTCACTGTCAATGTACCTCCACTTTGTGTCCCACCAGTCTCCTCACTGTCAATGTACCTCCACTTTGTGTCCCACCACTCTCCTCTCTGTCAATGTACCTCCACGTTGTGTCCCAACAATCTCCTCACTGTCAATGTACCTCCACTTTGTGTCCCACCACTCTCCTCACTGTCAATGTACCTCCACGTTGTGTCCCACCAGTCTCCTCACTGTCAATGTACCTCCACTTTGTGTCCCACCACTCTCCTCTCTGTCAATGTACCTCCACGTTGTCTCCCACCACTCTCCTCACTGTCAATGTACCTCCACTTTGTGTCCCACCACTCTCCTCACTGTCAATGTACCTCCACGTTGTGTCCCACCACTCTCCTCTCTGTCAATGTACCTCCACTTTGTGTCCCACCACTCTCCTCTCTGTCAAAGTCCTCCACTTTGTGTCCCACCACTCTCCTCACTGTCAATGTACCTCCACGTTGTGTCCCACCACTCTCCTCTCTGTCAATGTACCTCCACGTTGTGTCCCACCACTCTCCTCACTGTCAATGTACCTCCACGTTGTCTCCCACCACTCTCCTCTCTGTCAATGTAACTCCACGTTGTGTCCCACCACTCTCCTCTCTGTCAATGTACCTCCACTTTGTGTCCCACCAATCTCCTCACTGTCAATGTACCTCCACTTTGTGTCCCACCAGTCTCCTCACTGTCAATGTACCTCCACTTTGTGTCCCACCAGTCTCCTCTCTGTCAATGTACCTCCACTTTGTGTCCCACCAATCTCCTCACTGCCAATGTACCTCCACTTTGTGTCCCACCACTCTCCTCTCTGTCAATGTACCTCCACTTTGTGTCCCACCACTCTCCTCACTGTCAATGTACCTCCACTTTGTGTCCCACCACTCTCCTCTCTGTCAATGTCCCTCCACTTTGTGTCCCACCACTCTCCTCACTGTCAATGTACCTCCACGTTGTGTCCCACCACTCTCCTCTCTGTCAATGTACCTCCACGTTGTGTCCCACCACTCTCCTCTCTGTCAATGTACCTCCACTTTGTGTCCCACCACTCTCCTAACTGTCAATGTACCTCCACGTTGTGTCCCACCAGTCTCCTCACTGTCAATGTACCTCCACTTTGTGTCCCACCACTCTCCTCTCTGTCAATGTAACTCCACGTTGTGTCCCACCACTCTCCTCTCTGTCAATGTACCTCCACGTTGTCTCCCACCACTCTCCTCTCTGTCAATGTACCTCCACTTTGTGTCCCACCAATCTCCTCACTGTCAATGTACCTCCACTTTGTGTCCCACCAGTCTTCTCACTGTCAATGTACCTCCACTTTGTGTCCCACCACTCTCCTCTCTGTCAATGTACCTCCACGTTGTGTCCCACCAATCTCCTCACTGTCAATGTACCTCCACTTTGTGTCCCACCAGTCTCCTCACTGTCAATGTACCTCCACTTTGTGTCCCACCAGTCTCCTCACTGTCAATGTACCTCCACTTTGTGTCCCACCACTCTCCTCACTGTCAATGTACCTCCACTTTGTGTCCCACCACTCTCCTCACTGTCAATGTACCTCCACGTTGTGTCCCAACAATCTCCTCACTGTCAATGTACCTCCACTTTGTGTCCCACCACTCTCCTCACTGTCAATGTACCTCCACGTTGTGTCCCAACAATCTCCTCACTGTCAATGTACCTCCACTTTGTGTCCCACCACTCTCCTCACTGTCAATGTACCTCCACTTTGTGTCCCACCAGTCTCCTCAGTGTCAATGTACCTCCACTTTGTGTCCCACCACTCTCCTCTCTGTCAATGTACCTCCACTTTGTGTCCCACCAGTCTCCTCACTGTCAATGTACCTCCACTTTGTGTCCCACCACTCTCCTCTCTGTCAATGTACCTCCTCTTTGTGTCCCACCACTCTCCTCACTGTCAATGTACCTCCACGTTGTCTCCCACCACTCTCCTCACTGTCAATGTACCTCCACTTTGTGTCCCACCAGTCTCCTCTCTGTCAATGTACCTCCACTTTGTGTCCCACCAGTCTCCTCACTGTCAATGTACCTCCACTTTGTGTCCCACCAGTCTCCTCTCTGTCAATGTACCTCCACTTTGTGTCCCACCACTCTCCTCACTGTCAATGTACCTCCACGTTCTCTCCCACCACTCCCCACACTGTCAATGTACCTCCACTTTGTGTCCCACCAGTCTCCTCTCTGTCAATGTACCTCCACTTTGTGTCCCACCAATCTCCTCACTGCCAATGTACCTCCACTTCGTGTCCCACCACTCTCCTCTCTGTCAATGTACCTCCACTTTGTGTTCCACCACTCTCCTCACTGTCAATGTACCTCCACTTTGTGTCCCACCAGTCTCCTCACTGTCAATGTACCTCCACTTTGTGTCCCACCACTCTCCTCTCTGTCAATGTACCTCCACTTTGTGTCCCACCAGTCTCCTCTCTGTCAATGTACCTCCACGTTCTCTCCCACCACTCTCCTCTCTGTCAATGTACCTCCACTTTGTGTCCCACCACTCTCTTCACTGTCAATGTACCTCCACTTTGTGTCCCACCAGTCTCCTCACTGTCAATGTACCTCCACTTTGTGTCCCACCACTCTCCTCTCTGTCAATGTACCTCCACTTTGTGTCCCACCACTCTCCTCACTGTCAATGTACCTCCACGTTGTCTCCCACGACTCTCCTCACTGTCAATGTACCTCCACTTTGTGTCCCACCACTCTCCTCACTGTCAATGTACCTCCACTTTGTGTCCAACCACTCTCCTCACTGTCAATGTACCTCCACGTTGTCTCCCACCACTCTCCTCACTGTCAATGTACCTCCACTTTGTGTCCCACCACTCTACTCTCTGTCAATGTACCTCCACTTTGTGTCTCACCAGTCTCCTCACTGTCAATGTACCTCCACTTTGTGTCCCACCACTCTCCTCTCTGTCAATGTACCTCCACTTTGTGTCCCACCACTCTCCTCTCTGTCAATGTACCTCCACGTTGTCTCCCACCACTCTCCTCACTGTCAATGTACCTCCACTTTGTGTCCCACCACTCTCCTCACTGTCAATGTACCTCCACGTTGTGTCCCAACAATCTCCTCACTGTCAATGTACCTCCACTTTGTGTCCCACCACTCTCCTCACTGTCAATGTACCTCCACTTTGTGTCCCACCAGTCTCCTCACTGTCAATGTACCTCCACTTTGTGTCCCACCAGTCTCCTCACTGTCAATGTACCTCCACTTTGAGTCCCACCACTCTCCTCACTGTCAATGTACCTCCACTTTGTGTCCCACCACTCTCCTCACTGTCAAGGTACGTCCACGTTGTGTCCCAACAATCTCCTCACTGTCAATGTACCTCCACTTTGTGTCCCACCACTCTCCTCACTGTCAATGTACCTCCACTTTGTGTCCCACCAGTCTCCTCAGTGTCAATGTACCTCCACTTTGTGTCCCACCACTCTCCTCTCTGTCAATGTACCTCCACTTTGTGTCCCACCAGTCTCCTCACTGTCAATGTACCTCCACTTTGTGTCCCACCACTCTCCTCTCTGTCAATGTACCTCCTCTTTGTGTCCCACCACTCTCCTCACTGTCAATGTACCTCCACGTTGTCTCCCACCACTCTCCTCACTGTCAATGTACCTCCACTTTGTGTCCCACCAGTCTCCTCTCTGTCAATGTACCTCCACTTTGTGTCCCACCAGTCTCCTCACTGTCAATGTACCTCCACTTTGTGTCCCACCAGTCTCCTCTCTGTCAATGTACCTCCACTTTGTGTCCCACCACTCTCCTCACTGTCAATGTACCTCCACGTTCTCTCCCACCACTCCCCACACTGTCAATGTACCTCCACTTTGTGTCCCACCAGTCTCCTCTCTGTCAATGTACCTCCACTTTGTGTCCCACCAATCTCCTCACTGCCAATGTACCTCCACTTCTTGTCCCACCACTCTCCTCTCTGTCAATGTACCTCCACTTTGTGTTCCACCACTCTCCTCACTGTCAATGTACCTCCACTTTGTGTCCCACCAGTCTCCTCACTGTCAATGTACCTCCACTTTGTGTCCCACCACTCTCCTCTCTGTCAATGTACCTCCACTTTGTGTCCCACCAGTCTCCTCTCTGTCAATGTACCTCCACGTTCTCTCCCACCACTCTCCTCTCTGTCAATGTACCTCCACTTTGTGTCCCACCACTCTCCTCACTGTCAATGTACCTCCACTTTGTGTCCCACCAGTCTCCTCACTGTCAATGTACCTCCACTTTGTGTCCCACCACTCTCCTCTCTGTCAATGTACCTCCACTTTGTGTCCCACCACTCTCCTCACTGTCAATGTACCTCCACGTTGTCTCCCACCACTCTCCTCACTGTCAATGTACCTCCACTTTGTGTCCCACCACTCTCCTCACTGTCAATGTACCTCCACTTTGTGTCCAACCACTCTCCTCACTGTCAATGTACCTCCACGTTGTCTCCCACCACTCTCCTCACTGTCAATGTACCTCCACTTTGTGTCCCACCACTCTCCTCTCTGTCAATGTACCTCCACTTTGTGTCTCACCAGTCTCCTCACTGTCAATGTACCTCCACTTTGTGTCCCACCACTCTCCTCTCTGTCAATGTACCTCCACTTTGTGTCCCACCACTCTCCTCTCTGTCAATGTACCTCCACGTTGTCTCCCACCACTCTCCTCACTGTCAATGTACCTCCACTTTGTGTCCCACCACTCTCCTCACTGTCAATGTACCTCCACGTTGTGTCCCAACAATCTCCTCACTGTCAATGTACCTCCACTTTGTGTCCCACCACTCTCCTCACTGTCATTGTACCTCCACTTTGTGTCCCACCAATCTCCTCACTGCCAATGTACCTCCACTTCGTGTCCCACCACTCTCCTCTCTGTCAATGTACCTCCACTTTGTGTTCCACCACTCTCCTCACTGTCAATGTACCTCCACTTTGTGTCCCACCAGTCTCCTCACTGTCAATGTACCTCCACTTTGTGTCCCACCACTCTCCTCTCTGTCAATGTACCTCCACTTTGTGTCCCACCAGTCTCCTCTCTGTCAATGTACCTCCACTTTGTGTCCCACCACTCTCCTCACTGTCAATGTACCTCCACGTTGTGTCCCACCACTCTCCTCACTGTCAATGTACCTCCACTTTGTGTCCCACCACTCTCCTCTCTGTCAATGTACCTCCACTTTGTGTCCCACCACTCTCCTCACTGTCAATGTACCTCCACGTTGTCTCCCACCACTCTCCTCACTGTCAATGTACCTCCACTTTGTGTCCCACCACTCTCCTCACTGTCAATGTACCTCCACTTTTTGTCCAACCACTCTCCTCACTGTCAATGTACCTCCACGTTGTCTCCCACCACTCTCCTCACTGTCAATGTACCTCCACTTTGTGTCCCACCACTCTCCTCTCTGTCAATGTACCTCCACTTTGTGTCTCACCAGTCTCCTCACTGTCAATGTACCTCCACTTTGTGTCCCACCACTCTCCTCTCTGTCAATGTACCTCCACTTTGTGTCCCACCACTCTCCTCTCTGTCAATGTACCTCCACGTTGTCTCCCACCACTCTCCTCACTGTCAATGTACCTCCACTTTGTGTCCCACCACTCTCCTCACTGTCAATGTACCTCCACGTTGTGTCCCAACAATCTCCTCACTGTCAATGTACCTCCACTTTGTGTCCCACCACTCTCCTCACTGTCAATGTACCTCCACGTTGTGTCCCAACAATCTCCTCACTGTCAATGTACCTCCACTTTGTGTCCCACCACTCTCCTCACTGTCAATTTACCTCCACGTTGTGTCCCAACAATCTCCTCACTGTCAATGTACCTCCACTTTGTGTCCCACCACTCTCCTCACTGTCAATGTACCTCCACTTTGTGTCCCACCACTCTCCTCTCTGTCAATGTACCTCCACTTTGTGTCCCACCACTCTCCTCACTGTCAATGTACCTCCACGTTGTCTCCCACCACTCTCCTCACTGTCAATGTACCTCCACTTTGTGTCCCACCACTCTCCTCACTGTCAATGTACCTCCACTTTGTGTCCCACCACTCTCCTCACTGTCAATGTACCTCCACGTTGTGTCCCAACAGTCTCCTCACTGTCAATGTACCTCCACGTTGTGTCCCAACAGTCTCCTCACTGTCAATGTACCTCCACTTTGTGTCCCACCACTCTCTTTTCACTCTATTTACACACATCCTTCTATCTATCTGGCCTTCACTCTTATGTGCCTGCATACTTTAGGGAACGCCACAGTCACACAGACAGACAGACAGACAGACAGACAGACAGACAGACAGACAGACAGACAGACAGACAGACAGACAGACAGACAGACAGACAGACAGACAGACAGACCAGACAGACAGACAGACAGACCAGACAGACCAGACAGACAGACAGACAGACCAGACAGACAGACCAGACAGACAGACAGACAGACAGACCAGACAGACCAGACCAGACAGACAGACAGACAGACAGACAGACAGACAGACAGACCAGACAGACAGACAGACCGACAGACAGACAGACAGACAGACAGACAGACAGACAGACAGACAGACAGACAGACAGACAGACAGACAGACCAGACAGACAGACAGACAGACAGACAGACAGACAGACAGACAGACAGACAGACCAGACAGACCAGACAGACAGACCAGACAGACCAGACAGACAGACAGACAGACAGACCAGACAGACAGACAGACAGACAGACAGACAGACAGACAGACAGACAGACAGACAGACAGACAGACAGACAGACAGACAGACAGACAGACAGACAGACAGACAGACAGACAGACAGACAGACAGACAGACAGACAGACAGACAGACAGACAGACAGACAGACAGACAGACCAGACAGACAGACAGACAGACAGACAGACAGACAGACAGACAGACAGACAGACAGACAGACAGACAGACAGACAGACAGACAGACAGACAGACAGACAGACAGACAGACAGACAGACAGACAGACCAGACAGACAGACAGACAGACAGACAGACAGACAGACAGACAGACAGACAGACAGACAGACAGACAGACAGACAGACAGACAGACAGACAGACAGACAGACAGACAGACAGACAGACAGACAGACAGACAGACAGACAGACAGACAGACAGACAGACAGACAGACAGACCAGACAGACCAGACAGACCAGACAGACAGACCAGACAGACAGACAGACAGACAGACAGACCAGACAGACCAGACAGACCAGACAGACAGACCAGACAGACAGACAGACAGACAGACAGACAGACAGACAGACAGACAGACAGACAGACAGACAGACAGACAGACAGACAGACAGACCAGACAGACAGACAGACAGACAGACAGACAGAAAGACAGACAGACAGACCAGACAGACAGACAGACAGACAGACAGACAGACAGACAGACAGACAGACAGACAGACAGACAGACAGACAGACAGACAGACAGACAGACAGACAGACAGACAGACAGACAGACAGACAGACAGACAGACCAGACAGACAGACAGACAGACAGACAGACAGACAGACAGACAGACAGACAGACCACACAGACAAGCAGACAGACCAAAGACAGGTGTTCCTCTGGAGGGATTTCAATCCATCTGTGCTGAGAGGGACATGTCCTTGGGACGTGAGTCCTACATATGACCAAGCCTGTCCTGTCTTCAAGGTTCCCATTTACTTTCTGTTAGATATCAGATTGCAATGATTTCAGGATAATCCAATGGTAATAGTAATAAGACAAGGCTGGCGTATCTCCAAAGGACTTTTATACGGTCGTTGCTTTTCAACCCATCATGCTTTTCTCTTAGCCTTCCCACCCCTACGAGGGGCCATGATGTCTATGTCCTGGCACTCAAATGGCACTCAAATGGCACTCAAATAGTGGAACAAGCTTCCCCCTCATGTCAGGACAGCTGAGTCCCTGCCCATCTTCCCAAAACGTTTGAAAGCCCACCTCTTGAAAAAGTGTATATATATAAAAAATATACACAAAAAAATCACACTTGTCTTGTTTGCAGTTAAACTAGCGCTTGTCTTTTCTCACTGGCACTGGCTTTGTTGATAGCTACTTTATTGAAGAAAAATGTACTTACAATGACTGTGATATGGGGTTGTCTCACCTAGCTATCTTAAGATGGATGTAAGTCGATCTGGATAAGAACATCTGCTAAAATGTAATGTAAACGTGAACGGAACCCATTCAAGCATTATTAACCATGCCTGTGTTCTTCCAAAACTCATTTTGTTTTCTGTAACCTGGACTTGGACTTGACCTAGAGGTGAGTATCCCAGGATTCTCCAGCAGCCATACACACATAAAGCTAGCTACCAAGCAATTAGCCCTTAACCCCAATAATGTAATCAGTTAGCAGGCGGATGTGGTCAACTGGCAATCTTCAAAGCGGCTAAATCAACAATTAGACATAAAATGAAATGGCATCAGCCGAGCGGTTATGGGAAAGAAAATGTCATGTTTACTGTCATTGAAGTGGGGAGGCAGACATCCGCTGTCTGTATGTCTAGGGACAGTCTAAAAGACATCATTGCTCGCTCCATGGTTAGGGCAGAGGAGAAGGGAGAGAGAGTGAGGGAGAGAGATGGAGGAGTGCCGGCAGCATTTAGCTAGGGGTCACTGGCAGGATACAGCTCATTATCCTGTTTCAGAGCTGTGTTTGGAACAGGCAGCGTCCGCCCCTCACATACAAATCAAATCCAATTTTATTTGGCATATGCTCCAAATACAGCAGGTGTGGGTAGACCTTACGGTGAAATGCTTACTTACACACACTTAACCAACAATGCAGTTCGAGTTAAGAAAATATTTACTAAATAAACTAAAGTAAACAAACCAAATCAAATCAAAAAAGTAACACAATAAATTTACATAACAATAATGAGGCTGCAACATGGGCTACCGGTATCGAGTGATTGTGCGGGGGTAAAGGTTAGTCAAGGTCATTTGTGAAGTGACTATGCATAGATAATACAGCGAGTAGCAGCAATGTAAAAACATAGGGTGTCAATGTAAATAGTCTGGGTGGCCGTTTGATTAATTGTTCAGCAGTCTTATGGCTTGGGGGTAGAAGCTTTTAAGGAGCCTTTTGGTTCTAGACTTGGCACTCCGGTACCGCTTGCCGTGCTGTAGCAGAGAGTACAGTCTATGACTTGGGTGACTGGAGTCTTGACCATTTTTAGGGCCTTCCTCTGACATTGCCTTGTATATAGGTCCTGGATGTCAGGAAGCTTGGCCCCAGTGATACACTGGGCCATACGCACTACCGTCTGTAGCGATCTACGGTCAGATGCCGAGCAGTTGCCATACCAGGCGGTGATGCAACCGGTCAGGATGTTCTCGATGGTGCAGCTGTAGAACTTTTTGAGGAGCTGGGGACCCATGCCAAATCTTTTCCGTCTGAGGGGGGGGAAAGGTGTTTTCGTGCCCTCTTCACAACTATCTAGGTATGTTTTGACCATGATAGTTCGTTTGGTGATGTGGACACCAAGGAACTTGAAGCTCTCGACCCGCTCCACTTCAGCCCTGTCAATTTTAATGGGGACCTGTTCAGCCCTCCTTTTCCTGTAGTCCACGATCAGCTCCTTTGTCTTGCTCACATTGAGGGAGAGGTTGTTGTCTTGGCATCACACTGCCAGGTCTATGTCCTCCTCCCTATAGGCTGTCTCATCATTGTTGGTGTTCAGGCCTACCACTGTTGTGTTGTCAGCAAACTTAATGATGGTGTTAGAGTCGTGCATGGCCACGCAGTCGTGGGTGAACAGGGAGTACAGGAGGGTACTAAGCACACACCCCTGAGGGGCCCCAGTGTTGAGGATTAGTGTGGTAGATGTGTTGTTACCTACCCTTACCACTTGGAGGTGGCCGGTCAGGAAGTACAGGATCCAGTTGCAGAAGGAGGTGTTTAGTCCCAGCGTCCTTAGCTTAGTGATGAGCTTTGTGGGCACTATGGTGTTGAACGCTGAGCTGTAATCAATTAACGGCGTTCTCTCATAGGTGTTCTTTTTGTTCGGGTGGGAAAGGGTAGTGTGGAGTGCGATTGAGATTGCATCATCTGTGGGTCTGTTGGGGCAGTATGCAAATTGGAGTGGGTCTAGGGTTCCGGCATGATGGTATTGATGTGAGCCATGACCAGCCTTTCAAAGCACTTCATGGCTACCGACATGAGTGCTATGGGGCAGTAATAATTTAGGCAGGTTACCTTCTCTTTCTTGGGCACAGGGACTATGGTGGTCTGTTTGAAACATGTGGGTATTATAAACTCGGTCAGGCGGAGATTGAAAATGTCAGTAAAGACCCTATTGGTGGGATTGGTGGGACACAAAGTGGAGGTACATTGACAGTGAGGAGATCCGCGCATGCTTTGAGTACACGTCCTGATAATCCGTCTGGCCCACAACTTTGTGAATATTAACCTGTTTAAAGGTCTTGCTCACATTGGCTACAGAGAGTGTTATCATGCAGTCGTCCCGGAACAGCTGGTGCTCTCATGCATGCTTCAGTGTTGCTTGCCTTGAATCGAGCATTAAAGGCATTTAGCTCCTCTGGTAGGCTTGCGTCAATGGGCAGCTCGCGGTTGGGTTTCCCTTTCTAGTCCGTAATAGTTGTCAAGCCCTGCCTCATCCGACGAGCTCCAGGGCCAGTGTAGTAGGATTCAATCTAGGTCCTGTATTGACTCTTTGACTCTTTGACTCTCGCCTATATGATAGTTCGTCTGGGGGTATAGCGGGATTTCTTATAAGCGTCTGGATTAGTGTCCAGCTTTATTGATGAAGCCAGTGACTGAGGTGGTATACTCCTCTATGTCATTGGATGAATCCCAGAACATATTCCAGTCTGTGCTAGTAAAACAGTCCTGTACCGTAGAATCCGCATCATCTGACCACTTCCATATTGAGAGAGTCAATGGTACTTTCTGCTTTAGTTTTGTCTTGTAAGGAGGAATCAGGAGGATCGAATTATGGTCAGATTTGCCAAATTGAGAGCGAGGGAGAGCATTGTATGATTCTTTGTGTGTGGTCTAGAGTTTTTCCCCCTCTGGTTGCACATGTGACATGCTGGTAGAAATGAGGTAAAACAGATTTAAATTTGCCTGCATTAAAGTCCCTGGCCACTAGGAGCGCCACTTCTGGATGAGCATTTTTTTGTTTGCTTATGGCCTTATACAGCTCATTGAGAGTGGTCTTAGTGCCAGCATCGGTTTGTGGTGATAAATAGATGGCTACGAATAATATAGATGAGAACTCTCTTGGTAGATAGTGTGGTCTACGGCTTATCATGAGGTATTCTACTTCAGGTGAGCAATTTCTCGAGACTTTTTTAATATTATACATCGCCCACCAGCAGTTATTAACAAATAGACACACACCCCCGCCCATTGTCTTACCATACTTAGTTGCTCTGTCCTGCCGATGCACGGAGAAGCCAGCCAGCTCTATTTTATTTCATTTATTATTTCCCCTTTTTTTTACCAGGTAGGCTAGTTGAGAACTAATTCTCATTTACAAATGCGACCTGGCCAAGATACAGCAAAGCAGTGCAACACAAGAAACACAGAGTTACACATGGAAAAAACAAGCATACAGTCAATAACACAATAGAGAAAAAGTCTATATACAGTATGTGCAAGTGAGGTAAGATAAGGGAGGTAAGACAATAAATAGGCCATAGTGGCGAAATAATTACAATTTAGCAATTAAACACTAGAGTGATAGATGTGCAGAAGATGAAAGTGCAAGTAGAGATACTGGGATACAAAAGAGAAAAAAAAAATAACAGTATGGGGATGAGGTAGTTGGATAGGCTATTTACAGATGGGCTATGTACATGTGCAGTGATCTGTGAGCTGCTCTGACAGCTGCGGCTTAAAGTTAGTGAGGGAGATATGGGAGATATCCGAGTCGTCTCTTAAGATATTACCATTTTAATGTCCCGTTGGTAGGATAGTTTTAATCGTAGATAGTCCAGTTTATTTTCCAATGATTGCACGTTGGCCAATAATACGGAGGGTAGTGGTTTTACCTACTCGTCGGCAAATTCTTACAAGGCAGATGACGGGATTTGGGCCTTGTCCTGACAAAGCAGTATATCCTTTGCGTCGGACTCATTAATAATTGTTTTGTTGTCAATTTCGAGGTGAGTAATCGCTGTTCTGATGTCCAGAAGCTCTTTTTTGGTCTTAAAAGATGGTAGCTGCAACATTATGTACAAAATGAGTTACAAACCATGCAAAAAAACACAAAAAATAGCACAATTGGTTATGAGCCTGTAAAACACCAGCCATCCCATCCGGCGCCATTATTATCCATGTGTGTTTATTAACCTGGCATTTGGACATGTGTCCGTCAAACCGTCGGGCGGAGGGGAGAGACAATCAGGAAGGGTGAGGCAATGGAGGAGCAGCCAATAGTTGGGCAGCTTTAGGGTTCTGAAGGTGATTTCACACCCCCTCCATTGAAGTGTGAATGAATTCGAGTGGGACAGAAGGTTAATTAAAATAGAGAAGAGGAGTTGGAGTGTGTGTGTTCGGGTGTGTGTGACTGTGTGCGTGTTTGTGAGCGCAAATGTTAATTCAACCGTGTGTGTGTGTGTGTGAAAATGTGCATTCATCTGTGCATGTACATGTACAGGTGTGCTATCTTAATTTGATCACTCTGTTGTCGCAGAGAAATGCAAACTTGTTGTGTGTTCGAGGATTCAAAAGGCTTCTAATTTCCACTCTAAAATTTCGGACTTAATTTTCCCTAATGAAAAATGTATCAACCCCTGTAAAAATGTCCATTAATTATAATCCACAAACTAATTCACAAGTCAAATTAAGATAGCAGATCTGTATGTTGTTTGTGTTCGTGAGGAGCACCCACATCACAGCCCTAAGTACACACAGTAATTACACTGGCACTTTCCTTGGACCTGTTGGCAGTAATATACATGGCGATTGGCCAAGAAAGAGGCTGGCAGGGGGTCTAAAACGAATTTGCCAAAGAGTCTGCCCTTTATAAAACAATGCACAGAGAATACTTGGAAGGCATAGGGGGAAGGACAGAACCACCGTCCTCAGTAAAGGATTTGTCATTCCAATCTGGAAAATATTGTACTAATTGCCAAAGCCATTTATAGAAACAGCAGTCCAAACTGGTGCGCTGTACATCTTCCCAGTATCCTAGGCTGAGCTAGTTCTCTTCATTGAAGCAATTCAAATATCCAGACGTGATTCATCTCTAAAGAAACTAATTTCATGGCAGGGTATGCAGCAACAATTGTGATCTGTCTTCTGTCCTGTGACAAAAAGCGATCTACAGTTATCATAGGTGTACTAAATTGTCTAAACTTGAACACCTTTCCTTTAGACATGATCGAGAGCTTTGTTGTGTCCGACGTCAATCAAGAGCTTTAATAATTTCCCTGGAAGAGATGAAGGCACAGAGATAGACGTATGTGTTCTAATTCTATTTCTAGAGATGTCAGAACAAATTATTACTCATCGTCCATTGCATTTCACTTCACTTGCTTTGGTAAGAGATAATTGAGATATACAGAACTACAGTAATTTGAGAGGTGAAAATGTTTAATAGAAATGCTAAATGTTAATGTAGAATACTGTATAAATGTTTTAAACACTGGAATTATGTAAACAGATGTGAACGTTAGCAATTTACTTTGCTGGAACATTATTTACTCGGACGAGTAAGTACTTACTGGTTATCAATTAAAGGGGATCTTTTTTTTACATGTTATTTATTGATTTTATGCTGCCACTCAGGTAGTATGACGACTCTGCCAATATAAGAAATAGGCTTTTAGGTCTCTCTCCCTGCTTTTTGTCTTTTTTCTTTTAAGGGATGATATATTTCATTGTCCCTCTGTTTTATGGTCAGTTGGATGAATGTGTCGACTCATAGATATACTGAAACATTTTGTTTTTGTTCCTGTAGTGCTAGTATAATATTGGGTAACAATTTAAATTAACTGTATATTATAATTACACATTTAGAAGTATATTATAAACATTACATTTATTGTAACACTTTTGTGTGTGTGTGTGTGTGTGTGTGTGTGTGTGTGTGTGTGTGTGTGTGTGTGTGTGTGTGTGTGTGTGTGTGTGTGTGTGTGTGTGTGTGTGTGTGTGTGTGTGTGTGTCCATAAAAAAACGGTTGATCAGATCTACAATTCTATCAACCTAGACACAGATTTCCTCTAGACTTGTCTGTCTGTATCATTATGTTATAAGCTGCTGAACGTCTCTTCCATGCTTCAGGGAGTGTGAAATAATCTGTGTGGGTGGACTAATTGACTAGTTGATTGACTTCCCTGAAACAATTGATCCAGCCTAGCTGCAAGACAACAGCTGACAAAGGAGGGCTTTGTTATCCCCCTGTTGTAGACACAATCCATGAGGGCCTAAACAGGTCTCCGCATCGTGCCACTCAGGATTAGAGGAGATGGATGGACATTGAAAATAGAGAGGGGCTGGCATTCACCCCTGGAGGACTCCGTCATGCCGAACGCCGACATCTGAACGCAGTTCCTCTAGGTATGGACTGCGATACCCTCAGGCCCTCCGTTCCTGGACACAAACGCATTCAAACACTTATTACCTGTCAGCTCAGTAGGCAGCAGGGGAGCCTGCTGCCTTGACTGCCGTAGTTCCTGCAGTCAAATGACCAAATTGCCCTCTAGTGGCCTCATGAGTGGAATGTTATTCATATTTTTCATTATTTCATCATTAATAAAACGTTGTTATTTTTTATCCGGTTTTTATATGTCAAACAGTTTTGTCATACTGCATTCTTCTATGGGGTATATAAAATGTAATATTGGGATGCAAACACAAAATTGAATGCATTTCAACTCTACATCTGACATGGTACAGGTGCCTTCTATTTAAGCCCATAACCATCTGTCTGAGGTGTATACTTTTGTTTCAAAGTAGATTTGTTTAAGACTACCAAGAAACACTCTGCGTGACCCTGATTTAGCCCACTGCAGTAAATTAAATCAACAGATTTCTGTTTCAATAGCTCCTGGACATGAGGCAGATACAGTGCTTTTCTGCTTTCATCCTTCAATGCTCTCTCAAGTAGCAGGTGTGTGTGCGTGTGTGTGTGTGTGTGTGTGTGTGTGTGTGTGTGTGTGTGTGTGTGTGTGTGTGTGTGTGTGTGTGTGTGTGTGTGTGTGTGTGTGTGTGTGTGTGTGCGTGAGTGAGCGTGTGCGTGTGTGTGTGTGTGTGTGTGTGTGTGTGTGTGTGTGTGTGTGTGTGTGTGTGTGTGTGTGTGTGTGTGTGCTAGTGTGAGTGCATAGAGGTTTGATGCTGTTCTCACAAATAAGACAGTTGCTACTTATTGGTACACAGTTCTCGGACAGCGGCTGTCACAGAGAGGGTGCCAAGTCAGACAAACAAAAGCCGCTGTAGCTGAGAGAGAGAGAGAGAGAGAGAGAGAAAGAGAGGCTTCATGTTAGCAGAGACACCTGTGTGTGTCTGAGACGGTTGGCACTCTCTCTTTCTATCTCTGGCTTTCTCTCACTGATCCTACTGTATGGAACATCGGAGTCTGGGATAATACCATGACAAATACATTTAGCACAATATGCACAATAGTAGGATCTGTGCACAACAACAAACAACGAATTGTAACAGGAGGAATCGTTTTTGATGTGATGATAACAATGTCAATATAGTGTGGAAATATTATAGGGGCTCTTGTTTAAGCCTTGATGCATCTATATCTCCTCGTGTGCTGGGGGATTTTCTACTGACGCATTATTGTGTGTATGTACACATACGTACCCACTGTCAATCTGTCCGTCTCTGTAAATATCCCATATTTACTCTTGACACACCCTCATTCATCCATTGCCATGGCAGCCCATTAAATAACATTCATGTCATGTCCAACGCATGATCACCGCCACTGTTTCCCCCGAGAGAAATCAATCAACCCTGGGGCTCCCAAGTGGCGCAGTGGTCTAAGGTGTTGCATCTCAGTGCTAGAGGCATTACTACAGACCCTGGATGGATTCCAGGCTGTATCACAACCGGCCATGATTGGGAGTCCCATAGGGCGTGTTGTCCGGGTTAGGGTTTGGCCGGGGTAGGCCGTCATTGTGAATAAGAATTTGTTCTTAACCGACTTGACTAGTTAAATAAATGTTACATAAGAAAAGAATGATCCTCTTCACTCTGTCAATAGCTCAATCTCTTTCTCCATCCATTTGAGGCTCAGTGTTGGAACCTTGTAAGTGCAGTAGGTAGTGGGAGTGTGATTCAGTCACATCTACCTTATGGAGGTTGTTTGTGTACTGTACAGTGACTTGCATTGTTGTGGTCCTTCTCCTGTCCTCCTTGTTGGTGTCGTCTAACGATCATTCAGAATGAGAGCCGGGGGCTCGGGTACAAACACACTGGGGATTGATGGGACCAAACCCTTGGACATCTGCTGCCATACATCTCCAAGCAGGCTTTGGTTAACGAAGAGGCTGTGAGAAAGTCTTTGTGTGGATGGGTGTTTGGGTTTATCCAGTCGAAGAATGAAATATCCAAGACAACTATATGAATTTGTGCCTGAATCTGAATCGATTCCTAAACAATGGGTGCAGTCCTTCCAAAAATGTGTATGGTAGGTCAGTGCTGTCCAGATTAGATTGAACACTGGATAAGGCAAATGCTCAACAAACTGTTAGAATCGGTATAGCGTGCTATGCATATTTCCCCATTACTCAGTCTCCTGTCCTGGTGTGGTTTGAGCAGGCTGCACAAGGGGAAGGAAAATCAATGAACCTTTAGGGCAGCGGGAGCACCTTCCAACCAGCTGGGAGGGGAGGAAATGCATCTGGATTTAAAGGTTAGGGGATGGGTACTGATGGAGGAGAAATACACACAGGGGCATAAGTGATTTGTTACTGGATATACACAAATACACACTTGCAGGCATGCAAAGCAAATACACACACACATACACTGTCACAGATACACACACACTCTTGTTTAGCTAACCTTGTGGGGGCACACAAGTTATATTTTCCTAAACCTAACCCTTACCCTAAGGTTAGGGTTAAGGTTAATGTTAGGGCCTAACCTTAACCCTAACCTTAAAACCTAACCTTAACCCTAAATCTAACTCTATCTCCTAACCTTAAACCTAACCCTAAAACTAATTCTACCGTAATCCTAAAACCACTAGAAATAGCATTTGACCTTGTGGGGACTAACAACATCCGTAGTTGGTCCCCCCCAAAAAAAGAATACTATTATTGTGGGGACTTAAAGTCTATAGTATAGTTAAACACATCCACGCTAATTGACACATAATCATGTGCATGTTTAAGGAACAGTACGCATGCAATGTGTGTGTCGATTGTGGAAGTTTGGAACGAGACATAATACAAAACCTGAGCTTCATCCAAGCAAGAAGCCCAACTCTACGTGAATTAAAAATAAACATTGAAATTAAATCACCTCTTCGTTCTATTTATTTACAGTCCACACACTGGTAAAACTTCAATGGGACAGAGTACTGCAACTCTTCTAACCTCAAAAACACCAACAACCTACCTGATTGCAGCCAGGTTCACCTTCAGCGGGGGCTATGCTCCGTGGCCGTGACTAAGTCCACATCTGGCGTGAGAGGAAGACCAGTAGCCAGGTGAGGTGCAGGACAGCCAACCCAGCCAGGTGGATAAACATGGAGCTTCAGCCAGCCACATGCATACTGCTGCTTTCTTAATAACTGCCAGAATAAATGGAATTAAAAGGGATTTGGTGATTAAATCATATTTACTCAGGTTCAAGAAATTCACTTATTTAATCGAAAACTCTCTGAAATCGTATTACAAGGGAAACAAAGAGGTGATTTAATTTCAAAGTTCGTTTTTAATTTCAAGTTGCCTTGCATATTGCCAGAAGTATGCAAGAAGTACACTACATGACCAAAAGTATATGGAGCTCATCTCATTCCAAAATCATGGGCATTAATATGGAGTTGGTCCCCCCTTTGCTGCCATAACAGCCTCCACTCTTCTGGCTTTCTTGCTTCCATTCAGCCACAAGAGCATTAGTGAGGTCGGGCACTGATGTTGGGTGATTAGGCTTGGCTCGCAGTCAACGTTCCAATTCTTCCCAAAGGTGTTCGATGGGGTTGAGATCAGGGATCTGTGCAGGCCAGTCAAGTTCTTCCACACAGATCTCGACAAACCATTTCTATATGGACCTCACTTTGTGCATGGGGGAATTGTCATGTTGAAGCACGAAAGGGCTTTCCCCAAACTGTTGCCACAAAGTTGGAAGCAAAGTATCATCTGGAATGTAATGTTATGCTGTAGCGTTAAGGTTTTCCTTCACTGGAACTAAGGGGCCAAGCACAAACCATGAAAAACAGGCACAGACCAATATTCCTCTTGCACTCAACTTTACAGTTGGCACTATGCATTGGGGCAGGTAGCGTTCTCCTGGCCAGATTCCTCCATCGGACTGCCAGATGGTGGATTGTGATTCATCACTCCAGAGAACACGTTTCCACTGCTCCGGAGTCCAATGACGGCGAGCTTTACACCACTTCAGCCAACGCTTGGCACTGCACTGCGCATGGTGATTTTAAGCTTGTGTGCTCGGTCATGAAGGCACATTTCATGAAGCTCCCAATGAACAGATTTTGTGCCAATGTTGCTTCCAGAGGCAGGTTAGAACACAATAGTGAGTTCCAAACGGTCCCGTTCTGTGAGCTTGTGTGGTCTACCACTTCGCGGCTGACTCAGTGTTGCTCCTATTCACAATGACAGCACTTACAGTTACCCGGAGCAGCTCTAACAGGGCAGAACTTACTTGTTGTAAAGGTGGCATCTTATAACAGTGCCACGTTGAAAAGTAACTGAGCTCTTCAGTAAGTCCATTCTTCTGCCAATGTTTGTCTATGGAGATTGCATGGCTGTGTGCTTGATTTTATACACCTGTCAGCAACGGGTGTGGCTGCAAATAGCCGAATCCACTAATTTGAAGAGTTGTCCACATACACTATATGTACAGAAGTATGCTACACCAGCTCATTGTTAGGAGAGCAATGTACCACACATGGCAAGCTCATCATGATCGAGGCACATTACTCATCTAACAGTGAGCAACTGCAGATCTACCACTGTCTGCAGGAGAAGTTTTTCCTGATCCAGTTTTGTGCCGTTTTCAATCTCCTGTCCCTGAATGACAGGTCTCCAGCACTGAACAATGACAACCACTGAGGGTGTCAATATACTGATCTCAGTCATAAGTAGACAGTCAATATTCCTTAGACAACCTTAATAAAGGGATACTTCAGGATTTTGGAAATGAGTTAGCATTGGCTCGCAAAACAACCACTAACGTCCTTCATACTGGAAAAAAAGATCAATTTAAAAGAGAAGAAAGAACAAAAGAGCGAACGAAAGAACGGAAATTGGATTGTCCTGGAAAATGAGAGAAGGAGAGGACACAGATCAGCTCCTCCTCTGAAAGGCCCTGGGAAAAAACGCCAGAGCCTCCATTTTACCCTAGTAATCAATAACAAAGACGAGTCATCATGCATATAATACATACAAATTAGGCTACTTTAGTTATCATGAGATGAAATAAATGATCCCAGCACACTGCTGCTCCTATCACAGGGTGACTCATAGGGCTTGCCATTTCAGTCTGTACACAACATCTTTTGAACTTTAAGTACAGCTAAGTATCATGGTCATGTTCTTTTATTCAGTCCTTTTTTGACTCATGTCCGACAATTACTTACATTATTACTCACCTCATTACCAGTTTGGCCTATCACTTCTGTGACTACCAGTACACTTTGTAAAATATTCTACTATTGAAGATTAGCTATCACCCTTTATGCCAATGTCTTTCCTTGTGTACATGCGCTGTAATATCTGTAAGTAAACGTCGATTTTCCATTACATGTATGGATTTCCATATCTGCGTTATGGCATCAGATTGTGATGGTTTATTCATGAATCGTAGTGTAGTCTGTCTCCTGCCTGTGAAGTGCCAAAGGCGTGTAAGCATTCTTCACTCTCCAAGTCCTGCTAGTCAGATAAAGAACCGGAGTGTTGACGTCTAATAGAAAGAGTTTCCATAGAAAGGGTTTCTCTATAGATGTGTTTCTCCACAGAAAGTGTTTCTCCATAGATGTGTTATTAAAGAAACCAGCACGGTGTTCTTAAACACTCAGGGCCTCATCCAGCAGTTGAGGACAAGGGTGAACAGTACAAGTGCTGTCCATCATGCCATACCCTGATTGTACAGTGGAACATGATGTAGTCATAAACAGCAAATGATACAAAAATGATTTCCATGGTGATGACATGAGTATTTCAGCCTTTCACCCAGTAAAATAATGTAATCTATCGAAATAGTTGGAATTGTTGTAAATTCTAGTACGATTTCTAAAGGAGTAGAAAGGATCAAGTATTTTGGCTTTCAGAAGACAAAACACAGAAGAAAAAGCTGGACAATCTTTTACTCGCAGCACATTTAGCACATTTTGTTTCCTTTGAGCACTTTATTAGAGACTTTAGACGTATAAAAACATCAAACACAAATGGAGAAAACACTCCAGAAACACGAGACAGATCTCTGGTCTTTGCCCGAGCAGCTGTCCACACACCGTCTGCTACTCTATTCATTCCCCATTTCTTCCTGATGAGGCGATCGAAGAAAAAGGAGATAGAAACAGCCTGTTAGTGGCCTTTCTTTCAGCTGGGATTACGAGGCGCTGCTATCCATCCATCCCCTCACTGTAGCTTATTGTCCCGGATGTTGTGGCATGCTTCACACATGGCTTAAGAAGGGTGGGAGAGGCGATAGCATCATGACCCTATCTGACCAGACGGCAGACCAGAGGACCTGGCTGAGATGTGCCCCTCGTCTCTCGTCCATCTCTCTGTCAGGCCAGGGTGGTGTTTCTCAGAACCTCCAGAAATCAGGGAGCATCAGGGAATCAACAGATGGGAGTAAATGTCATTATCTTTGGGCTTACCTCTGCCAGCTTATCTCTGTAGACAGGGGAGAAAGGAGACAGGCAAGGAAAGGCAATTCTAGAACAATGAGAAGGGTCTAAACTGCCACCTCGTGAGCTGGGTCTGTTCCACTGATCTCTCCAGGCATATGACTGAGCAGTTGACTGACTACCATCAATGGTCAACCATTGACAGCACAATATGCTCATCCATTCCTACTCGACTTGTTTTACCTTTACTTAACTAGGCAAGTCAGTTAAGAATAAATTCTTATTTTCAATGACGGCCTAGGAACAGTGGGTTATTTGCCTGTTCAGGGGCAGAAGAACAGATTTGTGCCTTGTCTGCTCGGGGATTCGATCTTACAACCTTCCGGTTACTTGTCCAACACTCTAACCACTAGGCTACCTGCTGCCCCACATAGAGTAGATAGATCCCTAACATGAACCACCTCAGTCTTTCAGTTTTGAAGTTTAATAAACAACTTCACAGAGAGAAGTGGTGTTCCATGGGTCCTTGTGTCCAGCAGAGCAGGTGACGTGTATCTTACATAACTTCAGTCTCAACACTTTATACATCCTTACATAACAGACATGGAGGATCGGTTAGGCACTACCCTCTTAGCCTCCACAGCTTTCACCTCTATTTCTCCAGAAATAACCTCCGGGCCACCAAAGCGGACAACCACCTCAGAAGTGTCCTTTGAAGGGGAGATTCAGCGTGCGGCTTCTCCCTTCACACAGACATCTGAGCCAGGGTATATGAATAGGCTTTCTCTCTCTTGGTGGTTGTTGGTGAAGGTGCGGGGGAGGGGAGATACGTGGGGGCTGAGTGTGAATACAAATATCAGTCGATATGGTTTCAAGAATCATTTGTCTTGGTAAGGAAGCCAGTCTTTGGTAAGCCAGTTCCTTGCACTTGTGCGCCTATCAAATAGACCCCCTGTCTTTTTTAAGGAACATGAAGCCAGGGAACAAGAAGAGATTATATGTTCCAGGCTGTACATTTGTTCTCATTGTCTCTCGTCTGATGGGAGCTCGATGATGGTGTGCAGAGGGAAAGAATGCGCAACGAAAGGTTGAATATATGAAAGAGCTTTAAATAGTGATGCCTCATTCTTAAGGGCTTTGTCCTACTCAGTTTGTTTTGTGCCCTTTCCGCCACTGCTATACTGCTATTCCAAATGTAGAAAACAAATCATCTTGAGGATGATGTGCAACATTGTGTAGCTGTGATATTTCAATAGAAAAACATTCAGCTTCATTCACAAAGACACCCACACCTTGAATAAACTTGATTTCAGATCTGATATGATGCTTTGTACAACTTTTCTTGTCATAGTCTCAGAAAACCTGTCTAAAGGGATGTGTCCACTCCAAAGGCTGACAAATGAATTGCTACCCACTGGGCACACACTGGTTGAATCAATATTGTTTCCACGTCATTTCAATGACAGTTTAACCATGTTAGCAGCAAATTGAGGTGCAAAACTATGATGCCTCTGCAACAATGAACTACACTACATGACCAAAAGTATGTGGACACCTGCTCGTCAAACATCTCATTCCAAAATCATGGGCATTAATATGGAGTTGGTCCACTTTTGCTGCTATAACAGCCTCCACTCTTCTGGAAAGGTTTTCACTAGATGTTGAAACATTGCCGATGGTACTTGCTTCCATTCAGCTTCAAGAGCATTAGGGAGGTTGGGCGATTAGGCCTGGCTCGCAGTCTGCGTTCCAATTCATCATTCGATGGGGTTGAGGTCAGGGCTCTGTGCAGGCCAGTCAAGTTATTCCACAACGATCTCGACAAACCATTTCTTTATGGACCTCACTTTGTGCATGGGGGCATGCTGAAACAGGAAAGAGCCTTCCCCAAACTGTTGCCACAAAGTTGGAAGCACAGAATCATCTAGAATGTCATTGTATGCTGTAGTGTGATTTCCTTTCACTGGAACTAAGAGGCCAGAATCATGAAAAATATTTCCAGACTATTATTCCTCCTCCATCAAATGTTACAGTTGGCACTATGCATTTGGGCAAATAGCATTCTCCTGGCATCCTCAAAACCCGTGATTCATCACTCCAGAATACGTGTTTCCACTGCTCCAGAGTCCAATGGTGGCGAGCTGTACACCACTCCAGCCGTCGCTTGACATTGCGCATGGTGATCTTAGGCTTGTGTGCCGCTGGTCGGCCATGGAAACGCATTTAATGAAGCTCCCGACGAACAGTTCTTGTGCTGACGTTGCTTCCAGAGGCAGTTTGGAACTCGGTATTGAGATTTGCAACTGAGGACACAGCACTCAGCGGTCCCGTTCTGTGAGCTTGTGTGGCCTTCCACTTCGTGGCTGAGCTGTTGTTGCTCCTAGATGTTTCCACTTCACAATATCAACACTTACAGTTGACCAGGGAAGCAGTAACAGGGCAGGAGTGTAACGAACTGACTTGTTGTAAAGGTGGCCTACTATGACGGTGCCACATTGAAAGTCACTGAGCTCTTCGGGAAGGCCATTCTACTGTCAATGTTTGTCTATGGAGATTGCATGGCTGTTGTGTGCTCGATTGTATACACCTGTCAGCAAATGGTTTGGCTGAAATAGCCAAATCCACTCATTTGAAGGGGTATCCACATACTTTTGTATATACTGTATAGTGTATCATTCTGAAGACTAAGGTGCTCAGTTTATGATGTCTTATTTTAAATACAATTCTAACATGTTCACCCCAAATGTTCATTATCGTAATGCATCCGGATAAAAAATTCTCTGGTGATTTTATACAATTTTACTTTAGAAAAACCAAACTTATTTGAATAAAACTATATGTTGCTGTAGTTTTTCTATAAATACTAGTTGAAGTTTACATTCAACTGTAATATTTATTACCTAAAATCACAGTGTCTGTGGACTTGTTTCTCATTACCGTAAAACTTTTAAAATGCATACCTTTTTAGCACTTACCTATACATTTGTTTGCTATCCCAAGCCAGTTTTTGGTCCATAGCCCATATTTAGATACTTTATACGCATATTGTGTTTGCCAATATGATCCCAAATTACATAATTTGATGATGAATCTCTAATAGAGCTCAGTACAGTTTCTCAATGTAATGGCAAACTGCAACACTCATTACCAAAATATTCATCGTTATCTCCGGAAGCTGCTTATCATTAAAGTAAAGCACCAATATTTAGGAAATATTAGGAAAAATTAAACGTATTCTTTAGCAATTATGGCTTAATCTGATGCCTTTTGTTCTTTATCCAAATATGTGTACATAAAAATGACATGTATACACAAATAATTCAGAATTTCAGAAAAGGTTAATGAGATAAATGACCAAATACATTTTAATAATTTGATTTTAAATATATTTGTTTTCAGTGTTATGTTTAACTCGGGCCTTTTCAGTAGGGGAGCAATGTTTGTCTATAACTTTTTTGGACATTGAAAACTGTTGTTTTTTTGACTTGGTTGTTGTGGAAATTGTGGTAACATCTGATCAATAAACATAACAATAATTGTGAAATAGATAAATACAGCTCCTAATCTTAGTCATTTTTATGATGTATTTCTTTTTCGTCAAATGTCTTTTTTCCAAGTGCCAGTTTCATGAGAATCACCCTGCTGCATGAGGTTTCGCAATCAAAGCCACCATTCCATTCCTCGAGGCGCTCCCTGACATTAAACATGAAGGACAGTGGAGGAATTGAACTCAGCGAACTGGAATCACACATGGTGGCACAGGCAGAGCACAGACATACTGTGTACACAGTGTACACACACGCACACGCCTACACACATGCACAAACACAACACAAATCCAGTTGCCATTACATCTTGTTCTTCTCAACGGAAACATCTTATTACTTCAGCTCAATGTCTTCGACAAAGCGAGCCCAGATGGAATAAATGAAAGTGTGGTTTTTCGTTCCCGGCTTTATTTACAGGGCCCGTCAGGCAAAATCCTCTCTTGCATGACACCATTACCACAGCATCCACATTCTTGATCTCAGAACCGGCGGTTGGGTTGGAAAATGCTCTGCGAGACATGCTCTTTCTCCTTGGGAGCTAGATAGCAGGCACTAGCCTACCTGCAGCTGCTCACAAAACGGAGGAAGGAGATTAACGCCACGGCACGCTCTAATTAAGTAATAGGGCATGAGGGGGTTTGTGGTATGTTGGCCACAATACCACAAACCACAAGGTACCTTATTGATATTATAAACTGGTTACCAATGCAATAAATACATGTTTTGTCATACCCGTGGTATACGGTCTGATATATCACAGCTTTCAGGCGATCAGCATTTAGAGCTAAAACCAACCACCCCAGTTTATAATTTGTAATTATAATCCTGGAGCACCTGGAAGGAGTTCCATCAGTCAAACCTGATATTGACCACTGGGGTAACTATGGCGACAGCTCAATAAATTGTGAGTGTCTGCACTAGAGTCACACTGGGCTGGTGGGGGGTGGACATACACACGCACATGGACAGACACAAACGCATGAGCGCACATGCATGCCTGCACACACAGAACAAGATGCACACACTGATATAGACAGCAGAAGTCCTCATTGATTATAAGCAAATAAACTGACTAATTCAATTAAAGTTGACAGACTGTCCTTATCCATCCATTGTCAGAAATGCAGTAATTTTATGTGTGAGCATAATATTTGTTTAAACACCAGCAGTGATACATATTTGGGTTCTTAATTTGACCAGTGTTGCCAGAGCAAATATAATCCTACTGCAACAGGATTTGAACATTTAGTTCATAATGTTGCTTGATTGGTAGTTACATTATTACTTGGACAAAAGTAGACTCTGTGAAAAGTGCACTGATGTTAATAACTGTGTGTAAGTGTGGGTTTTAAGTGAATTTATGTATATCACAATGCTCATCTGCATTTCCTGCGGTGTAGTGGTCAAATTAAGATCCTACATCTGTAGTATTACAACACCCAAGGTTGAAATAGCTGGATAACAGCATTGTTAGAACACACCATATATTACAGCATCCATTCTATAAAGCGGTAACCAAATGACATAAATTACAGTAAGAGCTTTCTCAGTTGTCTGGCCCGGTCACTGTGGGTGTGATCGGATGAGCAGCCAGGACACAACTATTGATTGGAAGGCCTCAAGCAGAATACATTACTGCAGCAGAAACCTTTTTGTCTGGCTGTGCACTGGCTAGGGGAAGGGAAGGCCGTCTGCTTCAGGGCAGTGTGTGCTGTAATAGGCCAATTCAGACTTCAACCTTAAAGGCCTTGTAACCTGACGTTATTGCCACAGTGGAGATGTTCACATGAACAGCTCCCATAAAGAGCCCTAACAAACATCTAGGCCTGCATATAGCTATATACAGTATAATTATACATACATATCTCTAAATTTGGGTCTGGGCCTGCAGCTTAAAAATAACAGTGATCAAAACGAAAGCTACACATTCAGGGAGTGTCACGTCTGCTCCCGCTCTTCCCCGCCCCGGCGCTTGAGGGTGCCAGACTGCCCTGCATCACACACTCCTAACATCCATTACGCACACCTGCCTTCCCATCGTCACGCGCATCAGCGATATTGGACTCACCTGGACTCACTCAACACCTGTTATTACCTCCCCTATATTTGTCAGTTCACCAGCTCTGTTCCCCACTTCTGCATGAATTGTTTTTTGTCTTTGTTTTCTTGTATGCTGACGCTGTTCCTGTCTCGTTCCTCATTAAATATTGACTCCCCCGTACCTGCTTCGTCTCTCCAGCGTCATTCCATGTGACAGGGAGCATCGAAAATTCCAAAAGCGATGAATAGAGGACACCCCTGCTTTAAGTTATTCATACTTTTTGAACTACAACAATATTAACATGAACTCCAATACATTTCAATGGCCATAAACTTGAATGTTTTATGTTGTAGTTGTTTTTACAAATTCTAGACACTACTCCTCTTGAAACGTTTGAGCTATCAACAATGTTGAAATGTGCAGACTGGCTCAGCTTTGATTGATATTCAGATTTTTATACTATTTATACTTTTTGAACTATAACCATTTTAAATTTGCATAAATTGTCATGGGTTTGAATGAGAACACTTGGAATACAGTGATAGCTATTCAAAATGGTCCAACTCCTTGGCCAATTAAGCTACAAGACCAACTTTAAAATGTTCAAGCTATTCTAACTTCAAATTCATTCTCTAGCACCTTTATAAACTATAAACCATTTAAATGTGCATACATTTATAAAACGTAACAGATTCAATGCAAATCAAACAGACATCAGAAAAGGGGGGAGGCTTGCAAGCCAAAGAACACCATCCTAACCGTGAAGCACGGGGTGGCAGCATCATGTTATGGGGGTGCTTTGCTGCAGGAGGGACTGGTTCACTTCACAAAATAGATGGCATCATGAGCCAGGAAAATTATGTAGATATATTGAAGAAACATCTAAAGACATCAGTCAGGAAGTTAAAGCTTGGTCGCAAATGGGTCTTCCAAATGGACAATGACCCCAAGCATACTTCCAAAGTTGTGGCAAAATGGCTGAAGGACAACAAAGTCAAGGTAGTGGAGTGGCCATCTCAAAGCCCTGACCTCAAACCTTTAGAAAATTTGTGGGCAGAACTGAAAAAGTGTGTGCGAGCAAGGAGGCCTACAAACCTGACTCAGTTACACCAGCTCTGTCAGGAGGAATGGGCCAAAGTTCACCCAACTTATTGTGGGAAGCTTGTGGAAGGCTACCCGAAACATTTGACCCAAGTTAAACCATTTAAAGGCAATGCTACCAAATAATAATTGAGTGTATGTAAACATCTGACACACTGGGAATGTGATGAAAAAAATAATATCTGAAATATTATCTCTCTATTATTATTCTGACATTTCACATTCTTAAAATGAAATGGTGATCCTAACTGACCTAAGACAGGGAATTTCTATTTGAATTAAATGTTGGGAATTGTGAAAAACTGAGTTTAAATGTATTTTGCTAAGGTGTATGTACATTTCCGACTTCAACTGTATGTCAGTGTGCAGCTAACAGTATAGCTTCACACACCGTCCCTGTCCTCATGCTGGGCTCAAACCAGTGATCCTCTGCTCGCAAACACACATGATTTCCCTCCTTGACAACATACCAACCGTTGATCTATGGAAAAAGATTTCATTTGATTGCTCCATCTGCATCATTTCAAGCTAGCTGTGGAGTGAGCTTACGGTACGTTCCTAACTTTACACCAACCATAACAACACAGTGGAAGACATTTTAAATGCTACAGCTCTTTAGTACTTTCAGTTACAGACATTAAAAAACTTTTTAAAAAATGTATCCTTACAAATTATAACAATTTAAATTAGCATAAAATGATCCAGAAACAGTAATAGTAACTCTTGAACTGTTCAAGCTATCCTATCCTATCCTATCCTATCAAGCAATCAATCAATCAATCTTTCCATTTATCCAAACTTTTTCAACTATAACTATTTACAATTGTGACAGATATGGCAGCTCTGGTTGTAAGCAACTTTGCAGTATTTTGTTATTTCTTACATTATTACCCCCGAAATGTTTGTTATTCTTCATTCCATTATTTTACTTTTAGATTTGTGTGTATTGTTGTGAATCGTTTTTAGATACTAATGCACTGTTAGATACTACTGCACTGTTGGAGCTAGGAACACAAGCATTTCATTACACCCGCAATAACATCTGCTAAATATGATCAAATCTAAATATGTGTATGTGACCAATAAAAGATTTGATTTAAATATAAATAAAGACAGTTTAGTTGTTTACGCTAAGCTTTGTTGTTCTGGCCACTTATCCCCTTCTGAAAATAACAGGCAGACTGCAGACTTAGCACAAGTGTTTAGTGATTCAGAAATGTTATTCTGTAGTCAGACACAAAAAATATGTTTCTCAAGTAATTTCTGTGAGATTTATTTAAGATACCATTTAAATCATTCGCTATTCAGATGTTCAGAAGCTGGGCAGGTACTCTTAGGTGCCATTGGAGAGAGAAGAGCTTTGGCTGAGCTGAGCTGAGCTGAGCTGGAGCTGCCCTCTCGTAGAGGTGGGAGGGCAAAGAGAGCAGAGGTGGCAGAACGGATTGGGATGTTGGGTTTAACCATAGCCTGAAGGTAGTGAGGGGCAGTTCCCCTTGCTTCTTCGTAAGGTTCGGGTCTTGAAGATGATGCGAGCCTCAACTGGAAGGCAGTGGAGTGTGCGGAGGAGGGGAGAACTTGGTAAGGCTGAACACCAGGCGTGCTGCAGAATTCTAGATAGATTACAGGGGTTTGATGGGTGCCCAGCCAACAGAGAGTAGCAGTAGTCTAGACAGAACATGACAAGTGCCTGGATTAGTACCTGCGCCGCTTCCGGTGTGAGGAAAGGTCATACTCTACGGATGTTGTAGAGCATGAACCTTCAACAGAGAGTCACTGCTTTGATGTTTGCAGAGAATGACAGTGTGTTGTTCAGGGTCACGCCAAGGTTCTTTGACCTCTGGGAGGGGACACCAAGGAGTTGTCAACCGTGATGGAGAGGTCTTTGGAGCGAGCAGGCCTTTCCTGGGAGTAAGATCAGCTCTGTCTTGTAAATGCGGGTACTTACTTTCTATTCTTAGCAAGTTTTGACACAATATATCTCATCTGTCTGAACTGTCCTCTCCAGAATAAACTCAATTTGAAACCTGTGTAAAAACTAGATCTAAAAGACTGAACCAGCTGAGGCTGTCCACTAAGGCTAGGATAAAGGCATGTGGGATAATTCTTCTCACGCTTGCATTTCAGATTTGAAAGGACGACTAATGAAGATGTAAACAATAGATTGAATACATACGTCTTTCTTGCTTGATAGATGACAAGATAAACACAACAGTGTGACCAGTGATATACTTATAGCCTCACATACATTGGCATTCTGTATCCAATTCTAACCAGTGGAATGGCTGCTCAGGTTCCAATATTAATGTAAATAGCTGTGACTGCAAAGAGCGGCCTCAGGTCTCCATTATGACTTCACCTGTGGGGTTGTGCATGGCAGCCGGGTGGACATAATTGTTATGAACAGCCCAGTGTGGCACTCTCAGTTCTGATCAGCTCATCCGGACAGAGAGTAAGTGTGTGTCCATCTCTGAGAGAGAGAGAGAGAGAGAGAGAGAGTCCATCTCTGAGAAAGAGTGTGTGTGCGTGTCCATCTCTTAGAGAGAGTGTGTCCATCTCTGAGTGTGTCTTTCTCTGAGAGAGAGTGTGTGTATGCTCCCACGTGTGTCCATCTCTGAGTGTATGTCCGTCTCTTCCTGCCAGATGCTGAGAAGTAAAGGCACTCATAGGTGAAAATTGGAAAAAAAGGGGTCCGATCTTTAAGAGGCTAAAGTGAATATGCATTATATACAGAGATGGTGAGATATCAACCTAAAGTTAATATGCAGTATGTACAGAGATAGTGAGATATCAACCTAAAGTTAATATGCATTAGGGACGGAGATAGTGTGATATCAACCTAAAGTCAATATGCAGTATGTACAGAGATAGTGTGATATCAACCTAAAGTCAATATGCATTATATACAGATATGGTGAGATATCAACCTAAAGTCAATATGCAGTATGTACAGAGATAGTGAGATATCAACCTAAAGTGAATATGCAGTATGTACAGAGATGGTGAGATATCAACCTAAAGTCAATATGCAGTATGTACAGAGATAGTGAGATATCAACCTAAAGTCAATATGCAGTATGTACAGAGATAGTGTGATATCAACCTAAAGTCAATATGCAGTATGTACAGAGATAGTGTGATATCAACCTAAAGTCAATATGCAGTATGTACAGAGATAGTGTGATATCAACCTAAAGTCAATATGCAGTATGTACAGAGATAGTGTGATATCAACCTAAAGTTAATATGCATTAGGGACAGAGATAGTGTGATATCAACCTAAAGTCAATATGCAGTATGTACAGAGATAGTGTGATATCAACCTAAAGTGAATATCAACAGAGATGGTGAGATATCAACCTAAAGTCAATATGCAGTATGTACAGAGATAGTGAGATATCAACCTAAAGTTAATATGCATTACAGAGATAGTGTGATATCAACCTAAAGTCAATATGCAGATGTACAGAGATAGTGATATCAACCTAAAGTCAATATGCAGTATGTACAGAGATAGTGTGATATCAACCTAAAGTCAATCAATATGCAACCTAAAGTCATATACAGAGATGGTGAGATATCAACCTAAAGTCAATATGCAGTATGTACAGAGATAGTGAGATATCAACCTAAAGTGAATATGCAGTATGTACAGAGATGGTGAGATATCAACCTAAAGTCAATATGCAGTATGTACAGAGATAGTGAGATATCAACCTAAAGTGAATATGCAGTATGTACAGAGATAGTGTGATATCAACCTAAAGTCAATATGCAGTATGTACAGAGATAGTGTGATATCAACCTAAAGTCAATATGAATATAGTGTGATATCAACCTAAAGTAATATGCATACAGAGATAGTGTGATATCAACCTAAAGTCAATATGCAGTATGTACAGAGATAGTGTGATATCAACCTAAAGTCAATATGCAGTATGTATAGAGATAGTGTGATATCAACCTAAAGTTAATATGCATTAGGGACAGAGATAGTGTGATATCAACCTAAAGTTAATATGCATTAGGGACAGAGATAGTGTGATATCAACCTAAAGTCAATATGCAGTATGTACAGAGATAGTGTGATATCAACCTAAAGTCAATATGCAGTATGTACAGAGATAGTGTGATATCAACCTAAAGTCAATATGCATTTGCTGTAGACGCACTACATTCTTCAATAGCTTCCCTGGACAGTCAACTACTTTGTTATACATTATTATACCAAGTCATTATATCCGTAAAGCTGTAACGGTTTGAGGTCATTATTTGCTCTAAATGACTTGTGGGCTTGGAGTATGAAAATGTAACTTGTTGAGAACATAGCTTTGAAGTGCTGTATCCATAGAGATACATACAATAGTGTTACATTAATTAAGTTTCTATATTAGTTTTTTTGTTATTGCTTTCACAAGTATGTGGTAAAATTCCACAACTCCTAGTACATAACTCAAAACAGATCATCAAAAAACTTTAAGCACATCTTCAATTGACTAAGTTCAATACATAAAATCACACCGTGATCTTCCTACCAAACCTAATCAGTGTTTCATCATGAAATACCTTTCATATAAAGTAATTGCCTTTCATAAAGAAATGCTTTTCATATGATTCTCTTCTCATTTGCTTAAATACATTTGACCATCACTTAATCCAACTGTGCTTAATGGTTAATAATTTGGATTGCCTACTAATTGCCTACTAATAATAACTGGATTGCCTATTATATATGGATTTTGAGAACTACAGAACTAAAAATGTGTTTGTATAGTGTAAACATCTAATACATACATAATGATTACTTGTTATTGCTAATTGATTTCACATAGTGGAAACCATAATTGCTCACCTTATAAAAGGGTGTGTGTGAAGACTTGCAATTTCTTTCAACATGGAGTGGGATAGACAGCAAGGGAGAGGAAGAAATCAAAGAACTCGAGGACAAGGGGCCTGTCAGAGAGGTGGGTATGTGCCCTATAAAAAAGGCTCAGCATGGGCCCCATCAAAGAGGTCAAAGAGGTGGGCACGGGCCCCGTCAAAGAGGTGGGCATGGGCTCGTCAAAGAGGTCAAAGAGGTGGGCATGGGCCCCGACAAAGAGGTCAAATAGGTGGGCATGGGCCCGTCAAAGAGGTCAAATAGGTGGGCATGGGCCCGTCAAAGAGGTGGGCATGGGCCCCGACAAAGAGGTGGGCATGGGCCCCGACAAAGAGGTGGGCATGGGCCCCGACAAAGAGGTGGGCATGGGCCCGTCAAAGAGGTGGGCATGGGCCCCGACAAAGAGGTGGGCATGGGCCCCGACAAAGAGGTGGGCATGGGCCCGTCAAAGAGGTGGGCATGGGCCCGTCAAAGAGGTGGGCATGGGCCCCGACAAGGAGGTGGGAATGGGCCCCGACAAAGAGGTGGGCATGGGCCCCGACAAAGAGGTGGGAATGGGCCCCGACAAAGAGGTGGGCATGGGCCCCGACAAAGAGGTGGGCATGGGCCCCGACAAAGAGGTGGGCATGGGCCCCGACAAAGAGGTGGGCATGGGCCCGACAAAGAGGTGGGCATGGGCCCGTCAAAGAGGTGGGCATGGGCCCCGACAAAGAGGTGGGCATGGGCCCGTCAAAGAGGTGGGCATGGGCCCGTCAAAGAGGTGGGCATGGGCCTGTCAAAGAGGTGGGCATGGGCCCGTCAAAGAGGTGGGCATGGGCCCGTCAAAGAGGTGGGCATGGGCCCCGACAAAGAGGTGGGCATGGGCCCGTCAAAGAGGTGGGCATGGGCCCGTCAAAGAGGTGGGCATGGGCCTGTCAAAGAGAGGTGGGGGGCATCCCGGGTGGCGCAGTGGTCTAGGCCACTGCATCGCAGTGCTAGCTGTGTCACCAGAGACTCTGGGTTCGAGCCCAGGCTCTGTCGTAGCCGGCCGCAACCGGGAGGTCTATGGGGCTAGCGTCGTCCGGGTTAGGGAGTGTTTGGCCGGTAGGGATATCCTTGTCTCATCGCACACTAGCGACTCCTGCGGCGGCCGGGCGCAATGCACACTAACCAGGTCACCAGGTGTCTCCTCCGGCTAGCTTCCGGGTTGGGTGCGCGCTGTGTTAAGAAGCAGTGCAGCTTGGTTGGGTTGTGTTTCAGAGGACGCATGGCTTTCGATCTTCGTCTCTCCCGAGCCCGTACGGGAATTATAGTGATGAGACAAGATAGTAACTACTAACAATTGTATACCACGAAATTGGGGAGAAAAGGGGGTAAAATAAAACATTTAATAAAAAAAGAGGTGGGCATGGGCCTCGTCAGACGGGTGGACATCAGAGAGAGGGAGGCAGAAGGCAGGGAACGGTTGTGCCTAATGAAGTCCGGGCCATCGTCGTTGACCATATGGTAAAAGAGGCCTTACCATGGCAGAGGCTGCCAAATTAGTTCACCCCAATCTGAAAAGATCAACTACTCAAGGGTGTTTCTTTATTTTTACTATTTTCTACATTGTAGAATAATATTGAAGACATAAAAAACTATGAAATAACACATGTAGTAACCAAAAAAATTGTTAAGCAAATCAAAATATATTTTATATTTGAGATTCTTCAAATAGCCACTCTTGGCATTCTCTCAACCAGTTTCACTTGGAATGCTTTTCCAACAGTCTTGCTCAGTACTTGTTGGCTACTTTTCCTTCACTCTGCGGTCCGACTCATCCCAAACCATCTCAATTTGGTTGAGGTTGGGGGATTGTGGAGAACTGGTCATCTGATGCATCACTCTCCTTTTTGGTCAGATAACCCTGACATAGCCTGGAGGTGTGTTGGGTCATTGTCCTGTTGAAAAACAAATGATAGTCCCACTAAGCCCAAACCAGATGGGATGGCATATCGCTGCGGTAGCCATGCTGGTTAAGTGTGCCTTGAATTCTAAATAAATCACTGACAGTGTCACCATCAAAGCACCCCCACACCATAACACCTCCTCCTCCATGCTTCATGGTGGGGAAAACACATATGGAGATCATCCGTTCACCCACACCACGTCTCACAAAGACACGGCAGTTGGAACCAAAAATCTCAAATTTGAACTCCAGACCAAAGGACAGATTTCCACCTGTCTAATGTCCATTGCTCTTATGTCTTGGCCGAAGCAAGTCTTTTCTTCTCATTGATGTCCTTTAGTAGTGGTTTCTTTGCAGTAATTTGACCATGAAGGGCTGATTCACGCAGTCTCCTCTGAACAGTTGATGTTGAGATGTGTCCGTTACCTGAACTCTGAAGCATTTATTTGGCCTGCAATTTCTGAGGCTGGTAACTCTAATGAACTTATCCTCTGCAGCAGAGGTAACTCTGGGTCTTCCATTCCTGTGGCGGTCCTCATGAGAGCCAGTTTCATCATAGCGCTTGATGGTTTTTGCGACTGCAATTGAAGTTCTTGAAATTGTCCGTATTGACTGACCTTCATGTCTTAGTCTCTTTGCTTATTTGAGCTGTTCTTGACATAATATGAACTTGATATTTTACCAAATAGGGCTATCTTCTGTATACCCCCCTTCCTTGTCATAGCACAACTGATTGGGTCAAATGCATTAAGAAGGAAAGAAATTCCACAAATGAACTTTTAAGAAGGCACACCTGTTAATTGAAATGCATTCCAGGTGACTACTTGTAACGAGTGGGCTGAGAGTCGGGAAGCAAGTTCAGGGAGTGAGTGTTTTAATAAATAAAAGAAACAATGAACACAAAACAAACAACGCACCGACATTAAACAGAGTCAATAACACCTGAGCGAAGAAAAACAAGGGGAGGGACAGATAGAGGGAAGATAATCAAGGAGGTGATGGAGTCCAGGTGAGTGTCATATAGCGCAGGTGCGTGAGACGATGGTGACAGGTGTGTGGGATAATCAGCAGCCTGATGACCTCGAGGCCGGAGAGGGAGTATACGTGACAGTGCCCCCTCCCTGACACGCGGCTCCAGCCGTAGGACGCTGTCAAAGGGGACGCATCTGGGGATCAGGAGCGGACCGGTCATCCCTGCTGATGCGCAAGATCCTGTCACTTCAGCTGAGGCACGGGAACCTGTCGAGTCAGCTGTGGCGTGGGAAGCTGACAGATCGGTTGAGGCAGGGGAGCCTGGTGATCCAGCTGAGGCGTGAAAGTCCGATGAGCCGGCTGAGGCAGGGGAGCCTGGTGATCCGGCCGAGGCAGGGGAGCCTGGTGATCCGGCCGAGGCAGGGGAGCCTGGTGATCCGGCCGAGGCAGGGGAGCCTGGTGATCCGGCCGAGGCAGGGGAGCCTGGTGATCCGGCCGAGGCAGGGGAGCCTGGTGATCCGGCCGAGGCAGGGGAGCCTGGTGATCCGGCCGAGGCAGGGGAGCCTGGTGATCCGGCCGAGGCAGGGGAGCCTGGTGATCCGGCCGAGGCAGGGGAGCCTGGTGAGCCGGCTGAGGCAGGGGAGCCTGGTGATCCGGCCGAGGCAGGGGAGTCTGATGATCCGGCCGAGGCAGGGGAGCCTGGTGATCCGGCCGAGGCAGGGGAGCCTGGTGATCCGGCCGAGGCAGGGGAGCCTGGTGATCCGGCCGAGGCAGGGGAGCCTGGTGAGCCGGCTGAGGCAGGGGAGCCTGGTGATCCGGCCGAGGCAGGGGAGTCTGATGATCCGGCCGAGGCAGGGGAGCCTGGTGATCCAGCTGAGGCAGGGGAGCCTGGTGATCCGGCCGAGGCAGGGGAGCCTGGTGAACACTTTTTTGGTTACTACATGATTCCATATGTGTTATTTCATAGTTTTGATGTCTACAATATAGAAAGAGTATAAATAAATAAAAACCCTGGAATGAGGAGTTCTAAAACTTTTGACCGGTAGTGTGCATATTATAAATGCGTGTAAATTCACAAAACATGGTACAGTATTCTTACAGTATGATCAATTGACAGTATACTCTGTTCTACCTTCAGAATCGACAGAAGACCCCATGGTGGTGGTCGTGTGCTGACCAACCAACAGGATTTGGCAGTGGTGGAAATGGTGAGGACCAGGAATGATATACAGCTGTCCAAAACAAAGGAGGCCATTGAGGAGAACTATGACACCTTTGCCAATGTGGCATCCATCAGCCTACCAAACGTCCGCCTTTTGAAGAGGCACCGGGTATCTATGCAACACATTTACCTTGTGCCTTTTGAGAGAAATCGGGTGAAAAAACTGGGGGCAGAGTATGTTCAGGTACAGCACTATATACTGTATTACTGTTACTATTTGATGCACATGCTACTTCACAATATCATATTGGAACTATAGTGTAAAAAATAACTAACCCAAATATATTTTTAGAGGGTGATGGTGCTTGATTGAACCATCCCAAGTACACAGTTTCTTTGTTGATGAAGTGGGCTTCAGCCTGGCCAAAACTCAGTGCCGTGGGCAGAACCTCATTGGCCAACTGGCGACCGTCGTAGTGCCTGGACAACGTGGAGAAAACACGTCACGGAAGATGTTGTGATAGGACGTAGGCCATCACTTGGATCCTATAACGTTGCACACCGCATTGTGTTTCTCAATTAAATTGAGCAGGCCAGTTAAGGGGAAGGGGTTACCCATTTCAATGTTTGGGACAGTGTCAGGCTCAACGATGCAGAGGTGGTTCAGGCATGGCTTCGGGCCCATCCCCGTTTGGTGACCCTATACCTGCCCTCATACTCTCCTTTCCTCAACCCTACTGAGGAATTATTTTCAGCATGGAGGTGGAAGGTGTACGATCGATCGTCCCCATGAGTGTGCCACCCTCCTTCTGGCCATGGATGAGGCATGAGACGGGATCAATGCAGACCAATGTCAAGCTTGGAATTGCCTTGCCAATGAGTAAATATACTGAGATGTGGAGGAGAATTTATACCTAAATGCTCAAGATGGGCTTGATGAAAATTAATTAGTGCTAAACTTGCTTGATTTTTACTAATTTCATTTGTTTCATTTAATTTCTTACATTTGATTACAGACGGTACAACCATGTTGCAATCATATCTGAAAAATGTAACGTTCTTCTGCATGATTAATTGTAGAGGATGTCTTCATTGATCACACCTTTGATTACACATTGCATAGATATGATGGAAATGATATATTTTCTGTTTCACCTGTCCTTGTGATTGTCTCCACCCCCTCCAGGTGTGGCTTATTTTCCCTGGTGTATATATCCCTGTGTTTCCTGTCGCTCTGTGCCAGTTCGTCTTGTCTGTTTTTCAAGTCAACCAGAGTGTTTTTCCGTACTCCTGCTTCTATTCTCTTTTTGCTAGTCCTCCCGGTTTTGACCCGGTTTTCTGGACTCCGTACCTGCCTGCCTGACCATTCTGCCTGCCTGGACCTCGAGCCTGCCTGCCACTCTGTACCTCCTGGACTCTGAACTTGTTTTGACATTTTGCCTGTCCATGACCATTCTCTTGCCTACCCTTTTGGATTGTTTAATAAATACCAAAGAGTCAAACCATCTGCCTCCCTTGTGCCCTTATACTTTCTGTCAATTTTGTTAGGCAATACACTTACATTACCCAACGTAAAAACGTTGTAATTTACAGTATTGTAGCATATTAGTTTAAGCACTTCTAAGGGTGACTTGAAACGCATATCTTGCTTTCTATTGGATTAACTGGTAGTTAAAAAGACTACATTGAAAAGCTATCATTATGTTGTCTTTTGGTGTTTAAACTAATGTTCTCGTTACATTTCAAATCAATGGTTGTGTGGTGATATATTTACAATCAAAATGAATGCACAATGACAGGTTCTGAATGAAAGACTGGCTCTGTGACCAGTTCTGTACTAAGTGTTGTGAAAATGTACCACATACTTGTGAAAATAGTACCAAAGCGATAACTGTAATGCCAAACCTAATTTCATTTGTTTCGTTTTCTTACATTAGATTACAGACATTACAACTGTTGCAATTATATACAAATTACCAAAGCAATTTTAAATAATAAATAAACAAATCTTCCGGCAGACTGGTCACTCAAGTTGAAATGACGGGTGAGACTTGCCAGTGAAGGAGGCCTCAACTAGTTGATGAAGTTTAATTGACAATGTGAACGGACATTTCAGTCAAAGCAACATCCATTGGCAATGCACAACCAGATAGGACTGGGTTTTAATCTAATTTCTTCTGATGAATACCAGATTAGCAAGATTTCACTTCTGCAACACCTGAAGAATCTTACTTAGAGTATCTTTCATTGCATTGCAAATGCTGTAAGTGTACAATATTACATGTCTACTATTTCACATGAACAAAGAACCTTTTCGGTCAGAACCATGTTCTCTTTGCCATGACCGAGAAGGTCTGCTTCATCAGTGGTAAGTATCAGTATTAAAGGCAATGAGCCAGTTCAGTGAGTTGTCTGACTGCAGTGGACGTGGGAGCAGACCTGGCAATTAACCTTTCAGTGGCCTAATTACTGTAAATCACTGCCAAGGCCATTACATAACCCTATATTAAATAGGACGATTGCTGAGATGAGAGGGAACATTGGGAAGGCTGTTACCTGGGGTTCAAGTATTCTTTTCTTATAATGAGATGTGTCACAACAGGCAAAGTATGAAGACTTGCTTTTATACAGTAGTGAGTTTAGGGTGTGTGGGGGTATGCAAGGGTGTGTGTATGCGCACGTGCGTGAGCGTGACACAAGCCTACCAGACGAGCTAAACTACTTCTATGCTCACTTCGAGGCAAATAACTGAAACATGCATGAGAGCACCAGCTGTTCCGGAAGACTGTGTGTTCACGCTCTCCGCAGCCGATGCGAGTAAGACCTTTAAACAGGTTAACATTCACAAGGCTGCAGGGCCAGATGGATTACCAGGATGTGTACTGCGAGCATGCGCTGACCAACCAGCTGTCTTCACTGACATTTTCAACCTCTCCCTGTCCGAGTCTGTAATACCAACATGTTTTAAGCAGACCACCATAGTCCCAAGGTAACCTGACTAAATTACTACAGACCCGTAGCACTGACATCTATAGCCATGCGTATTAGTCACCTGCGCATGTGACTAATACAATTTGATTTGATTTGATGTTAGTGCACATGTGTGTGTTTGTACTTGAATCATGAGGTGGAGAGGATTTCAGATGAATCTATATGAGTCATTAACACAGCCGTTGATTAACAACCAATGCTAGGAGCGATGGCTCTGTTGTGTCATCTGTCACCAAGTATGTCACCAAATCTCTAAACATTCTGCCATCTTCATCAGACAAGGCAGTGACTTCAATAAAGAGTGAACAACAAAGAACACGAATAAGACAGAAATAGACACAGAAAAAAACGGAGGTTGATTGACATGACAAGGAACACAGGGAACCTTTGAAGTACAGTAAGGCTTGACATTAAATAATGACCGAGGACATAGTCTATTAGGATCATTGCCTTTCAACAACAGAACAGTGTTATTGGTCTTCGGAAGTCTGCTGGGACTCTGATGGCAGAAGCAATAGGTTTGTGACTCGGCATCCCCTCATATCTCAGTAACACAGGCGTGCTGGAGAAAACTCATTTGTCCAGCTAAATGTCAGAAGACGTCAATGTTTTGTTAAAAAAAGATTGTCCTTTACCAAAGGGAATTAGATTTTTATAGAGCTCTAATCACATTGATTGTAGCTTGTTGAAGCATACCTCTATGCCTAGCCTATCCTGTTGATTTCATACTTCAGCTGTAGCCAATATTTGGGTAGAAGGTGTATAATACGTTCCAAATCAACTACTTCAACATGTTTGTCTCGTGATAACAGTGTCCTACGCCAGCAAACACAGCTGTTCACTGCAACGGAAGCTGGAGTCCAGAAGTGTTTACTTCTAAAAATTACATTAATACAGCAGGTTAATTCTCTCCGGTGAGCAAATATTGAGAAATAATCCTCAGCACATTGTTCAGGATTTTAAATATGCAAAAAGGCCCTCACTGAAATGTCAACAAATCCCAGATTTAATGGCTTTTAGTGTTTAGAGAAAATATATAAATTCTCTCTCCAAATGAATAGTTTCGCTGTGCAATTTCAGAAGAGAGCAATTTTGGCTTCTCTGTGCGAGACTCTCTCCGTGTTCCTCAAATTGGCCCTTTTAAGAGTGTGCTGCCAATGGAGCTAAAGCACAATTATACTGTTTAGCAAACAAATTGATCTAACCTCACTGCTGAACTTAACATGGTGGCGACGTGGCAGCGGCCGGGGGCCATAATGACACAAATTGAAAACGGCTGAAAATGAGAACATTCATTATACTCCGCCAGTGGCAGTCCGGCACAACACCTTTCTATAGTCATTAAGGGGCTGTGCCTAAAACTCCTCACGTCTCCCAGGAAGATGGAGATCACCATGTTCTGGATTGTCTCTACACAACCATTTCTAAAAGTGAAGTGAAGTCTATTTGGTATTCATGCCTGTTCGTTCTTGCATAAGCCAGAGCTCTTTCCGAAATGTGTTTTGCACCAGATTTCTGATTTTGTCATCGTCTCCCAAATAATCAATTACAGCTGTAATTTGACTGGCACACGGGCTATGATTCTGTTTCAGTGTTCAACACAGAGAGATGGAGGCCTCTCTGTTTCTGGTCATGAATGATAATGATTAAATCATTCCTCAGCCTCAGTTAATGTCAACGGATGCAATTCCACGGCATCAATTCAAGACCCAGAGGGAGGCTGGCTTTCACTACTAAGGTTCAGTGTTTAAAAAGTTACTCTTTCTCATGACAATTACTGTTGGTTTATACAGAAATGACACACCACTCCTTTACTAAAGCATTTTTTCGGCTCATGGAGAAACAAGTAAATGTCATTGAGCATGTCCTTGAATACATCTAGGAACCGGAACACCTCTAACTCTTGTTAGTTCACTGACAAATCCATTGATATTTCACTTGACACTTGACATTTACATAACCCTTTAGTCCTCCAAGCTAACAGACCTGAGAATACAGTGTTTTCCCCCAATGGCCGTGAGCTGGGCTGTCTCACTCCTGTATTTATGCAGCACAAAAGCCTGCCTCCGTCATTTAATAGTCATCACAGGTCTCTCTCCGCCTTACAAACAATGGCTTTTAACAGGGATCTTACAACTCGCAGCCGCCATAAAATCTCAGATGATTGATTTATGACTCTAAGGGCTATTTTCCTGCCTCATTCTAAGTAGCAATTTCAGCCTTTTTCAATCTCTGTTGGTCTAGCTGGCTCTGCCCCAAAATAGACATATTTTAATGCAAAACTCTAGGGTTTTTTTCATCAACAACCTCAGTACCCATTGGGGACAAACTGGTTGAAGCAACATTGTTTCAATGTAATTTTTCAACATATTGTGACGATGAATCTATGTTTGAAACACATTTAGCTTTTCAAAAAGTAATCAACCAGTAGTTTTCATACCATTTCAACCAGCGTTGCAAACATTGGAATTATGCTAAAACTTCAACTTTAAAACAATGACTAACAGGTTGTTACATCAATCTAATTTCAACATAATTATAAAAACGATGTATATGTTGAAATTGCATTGAAAATTCCACTTAGAATGGTTGAAAATGTCATGTAGAATCTATGTGGAAATTACAACACAATTAATGTTATGTGGTGTTGTAAATGCAATAAACATGCAACATCAGATCGACATCACATTTTCATCATATTTGAGAAATTTCTGCATATTCTCACTGTTTAATCATTGCCAGATTTTCATCCTATATTCACTATACACTGAGTATACAAAACATATTTCCATGACAGACTGACCACGTGAATCCAGGTGAAAGCTATGATTCCTTAATTATGTCACTTGTTTAATCCACATCAAATCAATCATATGTATTTACAAAGCCCTTTTTACATCCGCAGATGATACAAAGTGCTATACAGAAACCCAGCCTAAAACCCCAAACAGCAAGCAATGCAGATGTAGAAGCACGGTGGCTAGGAAAAACTCCCTAGAAAGGCAGAAACCTAGAGAGGAACCAGGCTCTGAGGGTTGGCCAGTTCTCTTCTGGCTGTGTCGGGTGGACATTATAAACCTAGAGAGGAACCAGGCTCTGAGGGGTGGCCAGTCCTCTTCTGGCTGTGCCGGGTGGAGATTATAAACCTAGAGAGGAACCAGGCTCTGAGGGTTGGCCAGTTCTCTTCTGGCTGTGTCGGGTGGAGATTATAAACCTAGAGAGGAACCAGGCTCTGAGGGGTGGCCAGTCCTCTTCTGGCTGTGTCGGGTGGAGATTATAAGAGTACATGGCAATTGAGGCAATTGTCTCAAGGCTTTAACCTGGATTGTGTATCTGTGCCATTCAGAGGGTGAATGGGCAAGACAAAAGATTTAAGTGACTTTGAACGGGGTATGGTAGTAGGTACCAGGCGCACCGGTTTGTGTCAAGAACTGCAACGCTGCTGGGTTTTTCACGCTCAACATTTTACTACGTTCATCAAGAATGGCCCACCACCCAAAGGACATCCAGCCAATTCGACACAACGGTGGGAAGCATTGGAGTCAACATGGGCCAGCATCCCTGTGGAATGTTTTCGACACCTCGTAGAGTCCATGCCCCAAGAAATTAAGGCTGTACTGATGGCAAAGGGGTGGGGTGCAACTCAATATTAGGGTATTCCTAATGTTTGGTATACTCAGTGAACATAGCACTACACTTACATTACAATTTAGCCATTCAGCAACCTCTCCCATCCAGAATGACCCACAGCTAGTGCATTTATCTTAAGATAGCCAGGCGAGACAACCACATATCCCAACCACGTATCACATGCATAATACAATACATAATAGTCACGCCCTGATCTGTTTCACCTGTCCCTATGATTGTCACCACCCCGTCCAGGTGTTGCTTGTTTTCCCCAGTGTATTTATCCCTGTGTTTCCTGTCTCTCTGTGCCAGTTCGTCTTGTATGTTTAGTCAAGTCAACCAGCGTGTTTTCCCCATACTCCCTTTTTATTCTCCATTGATTGTCTTCCCGGTTTTGGCCCCTGCCTGACTCTCGACAACTTTCCCGCCTGCCTGATCATCCTGCCTGATCATCCTGCCTGCCCTGACCTTGATTCTGCCTGCCCTTCGGTACCTGTTGGACTCTGGTTTTGACATTTTGCCTGCACACGACCAGTCTCTTGCCTACCCCTTTTGGATTAATAAACATTGTAAGACTCCAACCATCTGCCTCCTGTGTCTGCATCTGGGTCTCGCCTCGTGCCTTGATAATAATGCAATGCAGAATACAACACAAGATGCATAAAAATGTCTGTGTGTCTCTTCACAGTCCCTGTCGTGCCATAAAGTGTCCTTTCATAGTTTTTCTTATCTGGTTTAATTAATAGCTTGAGTTACCGGAGGTGGCAGAGTTCCATTTAGTTGTGGCTCTATTTAATACTGTGCATTTCTCAGCCTCTGTTCTGGACCTGGGGACTGTGGAGAGATATACATCTCCATTGATAGATTCTGAAGTTTCTTGTATTTCAGGGTTTCCATTAGATTCTATGCATATGGTGTGCTTGGGTGTCGTGAGGAGGATGTTGATTTTCCTTGAACGAGGCCCTAGAACATACAGACTGTCTCCATCTCAGAAAACCAAAAACAATTTGCCCGACAACCTCGGTCACTGGCATAATCCATTGGTATAAGTGACTGTCTGAATCAAGCAAAGTGAAACATTCTGCCAAGAACATCCAACCTTGCATCAAGAAAGACATATGAGATGGTTACTTCCTCCTCCAGGACCAATATGCATTTGTCAAAGAAATAAGAGACGATGGAAACCTTGTCTGTGATGTCATTGACCATACTCAAACTGGCAACTACTTCCATGTGCCTCCAAAGACTCCAAAGACAACATTGCAAGTATCTCAATTATCTGCAAATGCAAGATCAATTATTTATCCCCAGGGCCTTATCACAACAAAGCAGTGTCTACCCTATCATAGGCAATACACAGTGATCTCTCTGTTGCACAGTTTTGCCAAGGAAGATCACATCTATTGGAATAGTTGGGTTTGCAATTAGGCCTTTTATTATATTGACTGTCTATTTCCCCAGGTTGTCATCTCAGAGGATGTGGGCCAGAGCAGAGTGGATGGAAAATGAGAAGGAAGGTGTCATTCCAGAGCACTGGATCAAAGACCAAGCTGTGTGGTGGCCCCCAAATCAATAGGACAAAGCAATAAAGGATTGGTCCACACCCTCTCTGAAATGGAAGTAATTTCATACTTCTGAGGATAAAACTGACATTAGATAAATAGCAGATACATTATACTTGAAGATGCAAAAAGTAAAAAGTACCAAAAAAAGTAGAAAATGACTTTAATTGAAAGGTATTCTAATTGTATAAACAATTGGCATTATGTTGTCCAATCTTTTATTGCAGAGAATCATCTTGTTCTCTCACATGGATTAATCCTGGAGAATGAGGGCTCGGTCACCTTCTTAATTGAGGGATCTCCTCACCAAATCGCTGTAAAGGATCAGACCTTTTTCCAGTGACAAGACGCAAGTATGAAACTCTCCATTTATCATTTTGGTTTAAAGTTTGGTTGAAATTAGATTGTGTTTAGGTTGCCTTTTACATTGCCTTACAAATGTGTGTAAATTTTTTGGGCCTACCCAAGTCCCCACTAAAATCTGTTCTGAAGCGCCTGAAAACCAGTGCCATTAAAGCTTTGTTCACACTGTAGATGTGAATGCTCAAATCAGGTTTGATTTTCAAATCCGTTCTGGAATACTGACTGTCCAAACTGTAAGTTACAAGTGACCACATAGGATTTGTGTGTTCAGAAAGCAGTCATTTGCTGACATGCCTGAGCTAGTTGTCATAGTAACGATGGGTGTGTGCACAGTGGTGTAGGCTGATTGGTGGTACTCTAGCATCCTATCACTTAGAAGTTACAGAATGTAGCAAGCTAAGGTGACAAAAATGCTTTCCATGGACGTTTTCATACTGTCAGAAGACTTTTAAAGCCTCAAAGGATAAGATGTGACATGTGCTTGTCAACCAGTCAACAGACGAGACTCGCTAGCAAGCAACAATATATGAAAGTGGTTTGAAATGTGGCTTGAAATAGCCAATTCCATGTGCTTTTCGGCTGTCCAGACAGCAGGAAAAATAACGGATACAAATAATATATGCAAAAAGAATAGGATCGAGTCCCTTCAAACTGCCAATGTGAACAAGACTTATGAAGCAAAAGGCTACAATGCCCTGCCAGACAGCAAGTATTGGTGGTGAGGAGAAATAGCAAACTGAACTCTGACAAACGGCCTTGTGTTCTATACAGAACCCTGACAAATGGCCTTGTGTTCTATATAGAACCCTGAAAAATGGCCTCATGTCAACGATGACTATGAAAGGTAACAAATGGAAGAGGGCGTTTGAGGACTCCAAGCTTTGCAGTATCATTATAGGTACAGTGGAGTACAAATCATGACCTTTTACATGACGTGAATACCTTGTCGAGCTAATATTTGTTTTCTTCCTTTACAGCAGGTATGTCTTGGCGAGTCAAAGGCGACAGAGGCAGATGTATTACAGACGATGTCAACCTGCCTGAAATATGCACCTGACCGCAAGGGGGCCAGTGGTTGGGCCAATGAGAGTTCTTAAGAAGCTAAAGCATCAATGCCTGTTCTGACAGTACATTTTGTTGATTTATTGTATATTATAATTTGGTTTCCAGAAGCCTGTTCCAGAAACAGATTTTTTTTGTCCCTCAAAAAAAATGATTGGCTTTTACATCTATTTTGTGGTGCAATCCTTTTTCATTTCAACCATTCTTGCATTTGTTTTTACAAGGACAAAGGTTTACAGAATGATGTTCAAAACTACAGCTCTAACTGTGTTACACAGAATGACTATACCCTACAGTAATGTAGACCCTAAATCTAGAAGATACATTTTGCACCATGAGTAGAATTGTTTTATACACATCAGGGTGCTTTTCAAGAGTTGATACTGTTTGTTTTCCTATTCTTAGCTCAGGCTCTTATCCTTATTTAATGTAAAGAACCCTACATCCCAAAATGGCAACTGCTTCTAAACAGCTTATCGACACACTTCATAGATTAATTATGGGGTCAAAATCAGTGTTTAGGTCAAGTCAGATCATTCTCAACGCTGCTCCAATATCTGAATGTAGTTGATTTACTGGTCAAGTATAGTTTTCAAACTCTGAAGTACCAAAATAAAATAAAATAAAATAAGTGTTGCCTTTTTGAGTGGGTGAATAAAAGTTGAAATCTCATTGCTCAATGTCTTCACAATCTGTCAGATGTGTGCGTACTGGTAGCGAAGTCAGGTGCAGGAGAGCAGATATTTGTGAACAGGCGCACACTTTATTTGGCAAAAGTGCAAAATGCGCAAAACAGTCACAAGAATTATGTTTAACAATAAACATCTTCGTGAAAAATAACACGGAAAAAACAAGCCAGTCTTGCCCGTCAACAATACACACGTAACACAAATAATCTTACACAAAGACATGATGGGGAACAGAGGAGTAAATACATGTAGATTGATTGGGGAATGAAAACCAGGTTTACAGGGAACAAGACAAAACAAATGGATACATGACAAATGGAGCGGCGATGGCTAGAAAGCCAGTGACGTTGACCCCAGAACGCCGCCCGAACAAGGAGAGGAGCCCACTTCGGCAGAAGTCGTGACACCATCAAAATAAATTATTTTAAAGTGGTACTCCAGTCTCATCTTCACCTCATTTAACCCCTGGTTTACTTAACAAAAGTAACATCGCAATAGGTGGTCCAGGTATGTCATGACAGCACAAATGGGGGGATGGGCCTTTCCTCTTTTGTCCTCTATATTTACTCAATCAAGGGGAAAGGCTGATGACATCATGGATTCCCATCAGACCAGATCCTTGAATGCTCTGCCCGCCTCCTTGAAGTTTGCAGGTGTCTAAAAAACAACATTTACCTGAAAAATATTTATTTTGTACCCTTTAGTGTGGTACTTCACTGTATTTATACTTGGGATAAAACTTTTCAACAGTAATAGTTCAAAAATCACTGGAGGACGTCTTTAAAGAATATAGTTGTGTCACGACTTCCGCCGAAGTTTGTCCCTCTCCATGTTCCGGCGGCATTCGGCCATCGACGTCACCGGCTTTCTCGTCACCACCGATCCATGTTTCATTTTCGTTTTTGTTTTGTCTTCATTATACTCACCTGGTTTTCATTCGATAATCAGCCTTCCTTATTTAACCCTCTGGCTTCCCCTGTTGTTTTGTGCGTGATTGTTTTTGTCAAGATGTTCCGTATACGTGATCTGGATTGTTCATGTTTATCCTAGTTGGATTAATGTTGAATTTTAGTAAATATCGTGGCTTTACTCATACTTGTGTCCGCCTTATTCCATTCACCTAGACTACTTGACAAGTTGTTAGAATATGCCTGTAGAATGTAAATGTGACTGTAGAATATGGCTACAGTGGACGTTGTGATGAATGCAGCTATCAGTGGGACAGACCATACAGAGAAAGACATAAGATAGAGACAGACAAAATAGTCTCACAAATAGAAGTCAGTGTTGTCCTTACACAACCCTTTGGGCACAGTCAAGGACATGTTCAGAGAATGTTCCAGTGGAAATCTGTCAGAAAGTGGTACCCTGTGACTGCTAGTAAAAACATATTAGATTACACTATTAGTATTCAAGCCCTTAGTCCCTGACAGTTGCCTTATCACCCATATTTAAATATTTGCCACTTTGCCTACCAAGACTGCAAGAGACGGTGTGTGTGTGTGTGTGTGTTTGAGAGAGAGAGAGAGAGAGAGAGAGAGAGAGAGAGAGAGAGAGAGAGAGAGAGAGAGAGAGAGAGAGAGAGAGAGAGAGAGATGAATGAACAATGTGGGGGCCAGTTCTGCCCATACACCATCGCTCTCAACAGTTTCAGCAAACACTGATAGGGGAAGTTAATTTTTCCCAAGGAAGCTGCTCGTTATTAATGTCCTGTTGTCTAGGAGACTGTCTGCCTCTGCCGTTGCCTGAGTGGCACCTTACCTCCTCCTGGTCATGAGCTGTCATTGTGTTGCATTATGGATTCTTGGCAAAGGATCCTACTTTAGCAATTGCATAAATTCATTTATAAGTGAAAACTGCCCCATGCATGTTCTCAAAATACATTAATATTCATGAAAAAAACGACCTTTTCATGGCTCTGTGGCTGTGAAACTGATTGCGTTGTTGCATATGTAATTCACATATTTAAAATGTTGAATTGTACTGGTACTGTAATATTCGATTTCAAGCTGTTGTCCCCTGTGACTATTTTGTTGATACTGTTCTTACTTTGCCCTTTCAATATCTGTGGGCTCTTTTGGTAATTTAGTTGGCTAATTAAGATTCTGGTATTAGGTTGATATTATCATGACTATGTGATTCTGAAAGGAATATTTGTCCTCTCAAAAAAAGAGTAGTATAATGTAGGTTGAAGGAACCTAATCTTTGTTATTCAACCAAGGTTAGTTAAAATAGTATTTGTAGATGTCATTATAGTAAACTTTAGGCACCGGAATAATATTTGGAAGACTATTCAGGCTTCTGCTTGAAATTGTGGGCATTCACAGAAGTAATGTCAAGCTTCACCGGTATTAGTCCAAATCTAATGATGTCAAAAGGCTATTTGTCAGCGCAATAGCGTGTAATTCCAACACTAGGGTCTTGCTTAACCGGTGCTTCATTCCTATTGGACAGTGGCTGGTGGACACTAAGTGCTGAAGAATCTTTTGTTCAAACACAAGAAGCGCGCTGTAAATCAGTCCCGGCATTGCGCAGTGGATATGGATGTGGACGCCTCGTGCGCTCTGATCTTTGGCGCGGAGAGGCTGCACTCAGCGGCGCGCAAGGTGGCCAAATGAATCACCGCCCTCCCGGCTCCTCCAGCGTGCAATGGCTTAACAGAAGAGACATGAGTGTCCGAACGGAGGACAACTTCAGCTTGTGCCAAAAGGCCCTTCAGATCGTCACGGAGCTCTGTCTAGCGGGGCATGTAGATGGGGAGAAATGCTCGGCTATATTTCCCTTGGAGAGCAACATACAAGGTAAAGGGAGCGCAGGTAAATAGGTCAAAAGCAACGTTTTCTTCCTATCCCTCTCCTTAAAGCTTGCATCCTTCTATTGTGTCATGGTTTGGTTTCTCTGGCGTCAACCTGGTGCACAAGGTTGTGTGAGAATGATGAGTTGAACAGTGTTAAGTTCAACTTCAGCCTACTCAACTTTCCCCTTGAAGCGCTGCAATATAATCATATAAAATGCGCGACTAAGTATAGGACTAGAATAACTTCTAGGGGAAAACATGTTTAAAATGTTGAATAATCCTGGAGGTTGTGCTGTGTCCTCATGTCGCTTTGAGCTACGCTCAACAGGTGACACATCTGTGTGCAAAGGGAAAAGACTGCACCCGTTGCAGCATCAGCGTATGCTCGTTTTCCCATGTCATTGTGCTTGGTTCTGGCGTGTGCTATCTGATGGTGTGATAGTCTGATTGTGTGTGACTGATAGCTTGTTGAAAGAGGAGATGTGTTCTCAGTGATCTTGCATTCATTCACTCCACCATGCGCCAACTGACCGGCATGTCTGAAATTAGTCATACTGTTGGCTACCAGTTCGTGTTCTAAACATAGATCCCCTTCTGTCAAATAAACCCATTTGTTTGCTTGATAATGTCTCTCTCATTGATTTGGTGAAAGTTATGTTGTAGCCTTTTAATTTTATGGTAAGGCTTGGATAAGATGTTGAAACAGTTCTAAATTCTACATGTGTTTTTTTGTAGAGTTTACCATAAATAATAAGCTATATCATAACATGTCATTATTATTCCCTCTGGGTTGGTGTGAGGTAGCAGTGTTGTTTCTGATGCAATAATGTCTCTGATTTTGAGTAAAAGCCTAACAGATGGAAATTCAATTGGTCCGTCAGTCAGTCTGTCAGTCAATCAATCAATCAGCGAGATTGCATTTATTGCAGTAGATAGTTGCTCTTCTAAACTAAATGGCGTGAAATCCGTGATAATTACAACACAGTTACATCATGGCTTATATTACTTGAAGTGATAACTGCCGAGGCCTACAGAGCTTGTGTAATTTCCATAACTACACTTACATTTGCAAACAAATTCAAATGAACTGTAAATCTCAGCAGTCGAGCATGCCTGTTAAAAGTTATTAGCCTGAAAAAGAAATACATGGTTTTAGTGTCACGTCATATAAAGTGGACTGATTGTTGCCTATAGATCTGGATTCTTGTTTTCATGTAGGCTTTGGCTTTGAGATGGTGCACCACAAAGCATAAGTGTCCTTGTGAGAGTGAATGAGCAACAGGAGAGGGAATAACACGGAGACAGAACACAGCTAAGAACATGACGTCATGCAGTGATATCAGTGAGAAAGGACATATCTCCTGCACATTGCAATCCACACACAGGCGTATACTGTCCAACTTTATTTATAAGAAACCATACAATTGTGTAACATGCACACAATGGAATGCATCATGCATTTTGTATTATAGCCTGTGGTACATCTTGGTTTGTGCATAAAGCCTTGAACCATTATATATAGTTGCAGAAGAAGGGATTGTGGTTTCTGAAAGTTGATTTGTCAACTTGATCAAATATGGCCACGAAGAGCTATTTGTCTTTCCTGTCCATGTGAATGTCTTGCAATGACGCTGTATGACTTTCTAACTTCCTCTGATCTTTACCAAACGAGGGCATTTGCAGCCTCCTCTTTTACAGCTTGCTTTTTCTCTTCTCTTTTTTCTCTTCCATGTTTGTCTGTCACGCTCCGTCCATCGCTTGCCCGTCCTCTCTCTCCCTCTATCTGTCACTGTTGATCCCTGTGGTCGCTCGTAGACATCTCTATCAGTCTCCTTGCTGTTGTCGTGGGTTTCTGTGGACTCGCCCTGTTGGTAGTCTCTCTCTTTGTCTTTTGGAAGCTGTGCTGGCCCATCTGGAGGAGCAAGGCCCTCTCGTCCCACGTCGACAATGGCCCCCGTGTCGGGCTCCCTGAGGCCCCTCCGCCAGCCCCTCTGCCCGTCACACCCCTCCACAAGGTGGCACCAATGGAGGAGATGAAGCCTGTGCCAGTGGTGAAGGTGAACGGGCGTTGCAGCTCCGTGAAGCTGCTAGAGGCGGCCATGAAGATCAGCCAGACATCCCCAGACATCCCTGCTGAGGTGCAGACGGCTCTCAGGGAGAGGCTGGGCCAGCAGGCCAAGATTCAGAGGCAGACCACCGACCCCACCTCGTCCTCCAGGTAACATTATTGGACTTCTCCCAGAGTAGTGTCCCTGTCACTTTCCTGTTTCTAGGTCTTAACATTCTGTTGGTGTACATTTTTGGTTGCACTGGGTCCAAGGATTTCTGTGTTATGTTGTGTGATATGCATGCAGAGCTGTGCACACCTATAGTGAAGGCAGTGGAGGCTGCTCAGGGGAGGACGGCTCATAATAATGGCTGGAACTGAGCAAATGTAATGGAAACCATTTGTTTGATATATTTGATACTATTCCACTTATCCCGCTCCAGCCATTACTACAAACCCGTCCTCCCCAATTAAGGTGCCACCAACCTCCTGTGAGTGAAGGTTATGTACATGATGCTTTCAAGCAAGTGACAGGTGGCATAAAGTAGCAAATGATGACACTTGATCTGTACACATCAAGTATAGCCATGACAAATGTCAAGACAGTTCAGGAGAATTTGTGACGAATTACCTTAAAATGGCACAATAACTGCGAACTGGACGCTCAGTAGCGTCCAGTTCTCCCATAGTGCTCATCAACGGGGCGACAACACGCCCCCTTGCTCCTCACACACACAAAAACCCTGTAATCACCCCAGGCCACGTCTTGTGTTGGGCGGGCGTGAGTCACGCTGCCATGGCAACAGCGGTAAGCGACCCCGGTAATGAAACAATCAGCTCCTCGTCTTTGTTTTCGGGGACTGTGTTTAAACGAGCGCGTCTGTAATTAGCGCCACCGCAGGTTGAGAACTGACGTGCTGCGAGGCACTCGTCCTACCGAGACCCACTGAGCAGCTGCACTCCATCTCCTGCAGGAAGCCATTATTGACACTTGCTTTAGTTTGGCATTAGGAACGTTGATGCAATTTATCGAGCCTGGCACTTTTCATGAATTACACACTGACGAAGGGGGCAGACAGAGCTAATTAAATACAGTGGGGGAAAAAAGTATTTAGTCAGCCACCAATTGTGCAAGTTCTCCCACTTAAAAAGATGAGAGAGGCCTGTAATTTTCATCATAGGTACACTTCAACTATGACAGACAAAATTAGAATTTCTCCTCTAGAGCAGTGATGTTTTGGGGCTATTGCTGGGCAACACAGACTTTCAACTCCCTCCAAAGATGTTCTATGGGGTTGAGATCTGGAGACTGCCTCGGCCACTCCAGGACCTTGAAATGCTTCTTACGAAGCCACTCCTTCGTTGCCCGGGCGGTATGTTTGGGATCATTGTCATGCTGAAAGACCCAGCCACGTTTCATCTTCAATGCCCTTGCTGATGGAGGGAGGTTTTCACTCAAAATCTCACGATACATGGCCCCATTCATTCTTTCCTTTACACGGATCAGTCCTCCTGGTCCCTTTGCAGAAAAACAGCCACAAAGCATGATGTTTCCACCCCCATGCTTTACAGTAGGTATGGTGTTCTTTGGATGCAACTCAGCATTCTTTGTCCTCCAAACACGACGAGTTGAGTTTTTACCAAAAAGTTCTATTTTGGTTTCATCTGACCATATGACATTCTCCCAATCTTCTTCTGGATCATCCAAATGCTCTCTAGCAAACTTCAGACGGGCCTGGACATGTACTGGCTTAAGCAGGGGGACACGTCTGGCACTGCAGGATTTGAGTCCCTGGCGGCGTAGTGTGTTACTGATGGTAGGCTTTGTTACTTTGGTCCCAGCTCTCTGCAGGTCATTCACTAGGTCCCCCGTGGGGTTCTGGGATTTTTGCTCACCGTTCTTGTGATTATTTTGACCCCACGGGGTGAGATCTTGCATGGAACCCCAGATCGAGGGAGATTATCAGTGGTCTTGTATATGTCTTCCATTTCCTAATAATTGCTCCCACAGTTGGTTTCTTCAAACCAAGCTGCTTACCTATTGCAGATTCAGTCTTCCCAGCCTGGTGCAGGTCTACAATTTTGTTTCTGGTGGCCTTTGACAGCTCTTTGGTCTTGGCCATAGTGGAGTTTGGAGTGTGACTGTTTGAGGTTGTGGACAGGTGTCTTTTATACTGATAACAAGTTCAAACAGGTGCCATTAATACAGGTAACGAGTGGAGAACAGAGGAGCCTCTTAAAGAATAAGTTACAGGTCGGTCTGTGAGAGCCAGAAATCTTGCTTGTTTGTAGGTGACCAAATATTTATTTTTCACCATAATTTGCAAATAAATTCATTAAATCCTACAATGTGATTTTCTGGATATTTTTTTCTCATTTTGTCTGTCATAGTTGAAGTGTACCTATGATGAAAATTACAGACCTCTCTCATCTTTTTAAGTGGGAGAACATGGACAATTGGTGGCTGACTAAATACTTTTTTGCCCCACTGTAGTGTCTCATCACTTTTAGGGTTGAATCTCCCTCAGATGTTTTTGCAAGCTTTTCATCTAGGGGAAAAAATAACATAAGGAAAGATTCATAGAAGGGGAGGACTTGTTGTACAGTGCCATGCGAAAGTATTCACCCCCATTGGCATTTTTCCCATTTTGTTGCCTTACAACCTGGAATTAAAATGTATTTTTTGGGGGAAATGGAATCATTTGATGTACACAGCATGCCTACCACTTTGAAGATGCAACATATTTTTTTTATTGTGAAGTAAACAAGAAATAACACAAAAAAACGGAAAACTTGAGGGTGCATAACTATTCACCCCCCCAAAGTCAATACTTTGTAGAGACACCTTTTGCAGAAATTACAGCTGCAAGTCTCTTGGGGTATGTCTCTGTAAGCTTGGCTCATCTAACCACTTGGATTTTTGCCCATTTTTCAAGGCAAAACTGCTCCTTCAAGATGGATGAGTTCCGCTGTTGTACAGCAATCTTTAAGTCATACAACAGATTCTCGATTGGATTCAGGTCAGGACTTTGGCTAGGCCATTCCAATACATTTAAATGTTTCCCCTTAAACCACTCGAGTGTTGCTTTAGCAGTATGCTTAGGGCCATTGTCCTGCTGGAAGGTGAACCGCCATCCCAGTCTCAAATCTCTGGAAGACTGAAACAGGTTTCCCTCAAGAATGTCCCTGTATTTAGCGCCATCCATCATTCCTTCAATTCTGACCAGTTTCCCAGTCCCTGCTGATGAAAAACATCCCCACAGCATGATGCTGCCACCACCATGCTTCACTGTGGGGATGGTGTTCTCACGGTGATGATAGGTGTTGGGTTTGTGCCAGACTTAGCAATTTCCTTGATGGCCAAAAAGCTACATTTTATTCTCATCTGACCAGTGTTCCTACTCTATGTTTGGGGAGCCTCCCACATGCCTTTAGGCAAACACCAAATGTGTTTGCTTATTTTTTTTAAGCAATGGCTTTTTTCTGGCCACTCTTCCATAAAGCCCAGCTCTGTGGAGTGTATGGCTTAAAGTGGTCCTTTGGACAGATACTCCAATCTCCGCTATGGTGCTTTGCAGCTCCTTCAGGGTTATCTTTGGTCTCTTTGTTGCCTCTCTGATTAATGCCCTCCTTGCTTGGTCCGTGAGTTTTGCTGGGTGGCACTCTCTTGGCAGGTTTGTTGTAGTGCCATATTCTTTCCATTTTTAATAACAGATTTAAATGGTGCTCAAGGTTTCAAATATGTTTTATAACTCAACCCTAATCTGTACTTCTCCACAACTTGGTCCCCTCAACTTGGTCTTCATGGTGCCGCTTTCTTGGTGGTGCCCCTTGCTTGGTGGTGTTGCAGATTCTGGGGCCTTTCAGAACAGGTGTATATATAGAGGTCATGTGACAGATCATGTGACAGATTGCACACAGGTGGACTTTATTTAACTAATTATGTGACTTCTGAAGGTAACTGGTTGCGCCAGATCTTATTTTGGGGCTTCATAGCAAAGGGGGTGAATACATATGCACGCACCACTTTTCAGTTTTTTATAATTTTTTGAAACAAGTCATTTTTTTTATTTCACTCCAAAAATGTGTACTATTTTGTGTATGTCCATTACATGAAATCCAAATTAAAATCTACTTAAATTACAGGTTATAATGCAACAAAATAGGAAAAACGCCAAGGGGGATGAATACTTTTGCAAGGCACTTTATATGATTGAAACGTATGATCAGTAGAGTTGATGGCAGGTCAATCATCATGTTACTGTTTATATCTCTTGAAAGTACGTTTCCCAGTGCTCTGAGTAAGACACTTAACATTTTACTGCAGTGGGCTAAATCGGGGACACAGTGTTTTTTGGTAGTCTAATACAAATCTCCTTTGAAACAAAAGTGTACACCTCACACACATGGTTATAGGCTTAAAAAAAGACAACTGTACCATGTCAGATATAGAGTTGAAATGTATACAATTTGGAGTTTGCATCCCAATATTACACTTAATATATACACATTGTTGAAGACTGAAATATAACAAAACTGTTTGACATAGAAACACCAGATTTTCAGCTGTTTTTTTGATAATGTTTATTAATTATGAAATGATGAAAAATAGTAATAACATTCCACCCATGAGGCCCCGAGGTCATTTGACTGCAGGAAAGGGCTACGAATATCTAAATATATATGCATCAGTTCGGCTGAATCTAAAGCACAAATCTTCAATACAAATCATCATAATCACAACACAAGGAAGGACTGCATCTATAGTACACCCAAGTAATTAGGAATCATTTGATGATGATACACTGCATGAAGCATCCATTTTAGGAGACGTGGACAACGTATTCATTCCAGACGAGATGGGAGGAGACGCTTGGTGTCACTCTGGCCTTCGGGGCAAATCTATGAGGCTTTGCAAACATGTGACTTGCAGAGCGGGTGATTACCATGGAGAAGAGCAACAGATACATTCTTTTAACATCGATCCTCTCCAACAGCTACATCAGTATTCACTGCTCATGCATTGTGCAGACACACTCTAAACAAAGGCAAGGGCAAGGGCAGAGAGAGAGAGAGAGAGAGAGAGAGAGAGAGAGAGAGAGAGAGAGAGAGAGAGAGAGAGAGAGAGAGAGAGAGAGAGAGAGAGAGAGAGAGAGAGAGAGAGAGAGAGAGAGAGAGAGAGAGAGAGAGAGAGAGAGAGAGAGAGAGAGAGAGAGAGAGAGAGAGAGAGAGAGAGAGAGAGAGAGAGAGAGAGAGAGAGAGAGAGAGAGAGAGAGAGAGAGAGAGAGAGAGAGAGAGAGAGAGAGAGAGAGAGAGAGTCTTGTACATAATGTCTACTCTAATTGTGATTTTCAGACATACCTCCACCAATCGTCTCTGATGAAATGCTACAGAACAGTACATCACATCATCATATGTTCCATCCATGCACAGCGCCAGGTGGTATGAGATTAGAGATTTGTCATGCTGTTTTATTACTGTACAACAACTATGAGAGATTTTCATTGGTTCCTTTTTTACGGGCGGAAACAGAGATCTCTGAGACATGCGAGAAGTACCATATTTTGGGGGGCTCCCGAGTGGTGCAGCGATCTCAGGCACTCTATCTCAGCACTAGAGGCGTCACTACAGACCCTGGTTCAATTCCAGGCTGTATCACAACTGGCCATGATTGGGAGTCCTATAGGGTGCTGTCCGGGTTAGGGTTTGGCTGGGGTAGGCCTTCATTGTAAATAAGAACGTGTTCTTAACTGTCTTATCCAGAGCAACTTAAAGTAGTGAATGGATACATTCTTGTACTTGTTCCTCATACTAGTCCCCCCTGGGAATCAAACCCACAACCCTGTCATTGCAAGCACCATGCTCTACCAACTGAGCCACACATGCTCAATGTGAGTATTGAGACTGAGAGCCCATCCCTGATCCTGTAAGATTGAGAAAGTGGAGGATATAAAATTGGTTATCTTATGGAAGAAAATAATGAATGTGGCTCTGGTGAAGAAGTGTATGTAGGGAGAGGTAGAGAAAGAGAGAATGCCTTTACTGGAGTTGGGATGGCAGGCCTGATAAAACTGATTCTGGGTCAGGGCTGACACAACAGGGAGGAATATGTGGGCAAATGTGGATGAAATCCGCCAGCCTCCTCCATTATCAACTCTTCCAGTGTATACTATTCATCCTCTTGGATGCCGTTCGCTGAATGCTGTAGGAATCATGGGAGGTTGTAAATTGATGTCCCTTGTCTGAAATAATAGGACTCCCAAAGTATCCTTCACAAAGAACATTGTGTCTTATTATGTCCCAGAAAATGTGTTAGAACATGCAAGGCACCTCTTCATATGAGGTTTGAATATAACGTGATGTTTTTTTCATATCCCATATGTGTTGTCTTTCCCAGATTTGTATCATTTGTACCAATACTAACCGTGTCGGATTAATGTGATCTCCTTATTGGCGTCAGTAGGGGGGGGTGTTATCAGTTGCTAGTGACAACCAGGAGAAGTACAGAGCAGTGGTTTGCTCAAAAGTATGTAAGTTATTATCAGTAGATGGACCTGGGCTCAAGGTATCTCAGGTAATGTTATTTTCCAAAAGAAGTCCTGTGAAAAACTCACTCAGTCACGTAGCTCCTCCGTAAGTGTTCAATCATAAAATAACTCCCATCACTTTAAACCCAAAGCCGGTAACATCTTTCTCGTTAATGCTGAGAGAATAGCTTAACAACATTAAAGTATAAAAAAAATGTACAACAAACATTTTCCTATCAACAGTAATGCTATAATTACAAGAAGAAACAAGGAATTGTAAAAACACTTCTGAAGAATAGTAAACTAGTATCATCAACATGAAAAAATAATTGCAGCCGCACACACAACCATGCATCTTTTGTCTTATGGGTGGTGTTGGTTTCCAACATTTCAATAAGAGTAAGATTTAATAACTTCTCTCTCCTGAATCACTAGCTATGTTTCCTTTAACTGTTTCCTTAGATTTTTTTTGTCTACATTTAAAAAGTTTGCATAGAAAATAGAGTAGACAATTGCCTGCTACGGGGCGTTTCCATTGAAATGTTTTGTGTTTATAAAAAAGCTGGAGTTAATGACATCTGCCCCCCAGTGGTTGAAGTGTTCAAATTATCCATGAAGGAAAGTTGGTGACAGCTTGTATGCCATCCCACCTATCTGTTTCATGTCTCAGGTAGCCATCCCACCTATCTGTTTCATGTCTCAGGTAGCCATCCCACCTATCTGTTTCATGTCTCAGGTAGCCATCCCACCTATCTGTTTCATGTCTCAGGTAGCCATCCCACCTATCTGTTTCATGTCTCAGGTAGCCATCCCACCTATCTGTTTCATGTCTCAGGTAGCCATCCCACCTATCTGTTTCATGTCTCAGGTAGCCATCCCACCTATCTGTTTCATGTCTCAGGTAGCCATCCCACCTATCTGTTTCATGTCTCAGGTAGCCATCCCACCTATCTGTTTCATGTCTCAGGTAGCCATCCCACCTATCTGTTTCATGTCTCAGGTAGCCATCCCACCTATCTGTTTCATGTCTCAGGTAGCCATCCCACCTATCTGTTTCATGTCTAAGGTAGCCATCCCACCTATCTGTTTCATGTCTCAGGTAGCCATCCCTCCTACCTGTTTCATGTCTCAGGTAGCCATCCCACCTATCTGTTTCATGTCTCAGGTAGCCATCCCACCTATCTGTTTCATGTCTCAGGTAGCCATCCCTCCTACCTGTTTCATGTCTCAGGTAGCCATCCCTCCTACCTGTTTCATGTCTCAGGTAGCCATCCCTCCTACCTGTTTCATGTCTCAGGTAGCCATCCCTCCTACCTGTTTCATGTCTCAGGTAGCCATCCCTCCTACCTGTTTCATGTCTCAGGTAGCCCGCAAAAGCAAGCATGAATAGCATGCAATAAATTACTAATATTTGCCGTATTCTCATTTGCCAATGTATCGCCAAAGTCCATGCCATGGTGAAATTTGCACTCATGTAGATAATTGGATGGTGATACTTCCATCCAGCCAACCAGAAAAACAAGGCAACGCAATTCAGGAATTCTTGAAAGTCACTCCTTGTCCTTGCAAAGAAACATTTGAATATATGAAGGTAGATTTAGCCAGCAGTATGCATTTACAATGCAATGTGGAGTGAAGTTTTAAAGTTCTGTGATGACATCACATGCCGCACATACCTTCATTTATTAAAAAAACACAGTTTCCGTTATCATTTGTCGCAATAAAGTTAAGAAAAATCCACCCTGTCAAACAGATAAAAATGTTGCCGATCTTTAGTACATTTCCATAGCTGTTGTTTCCATTACACGTCTCAATGTTGTTGTTTTTGTTGCAACATTGCTTTTGTCTAATAACCCTGGGTCAATGGAAACCTGCCGATTGAAAGGTACCAGGAACCATAGATGACTGATGTCCTTTTTCAACAGGCACAATTCATTCCGCCGCCATCTGCCTCGCCAGATGAACGTGACAAGTGTGGACTTCAGCATGGACACGATCCCCATCCGCCAGTCGTCCACCGTAAGCATCGGCCGCATCAAGCCCGAGCTCTACAAGCAGAAGTCTGTGGACTCCGAGGACGGGACCCACGAGCCGGTGGAGACGTGCGGTAAGCTGAGCTTCTCCCTGCTCTACGACTACGAGGAACAGGCGCTGGTGGTCACGATCCTCAAGGCCCTGGAACTGCCGGCCAAGGACTTCACTGGCACCTCCGACCCTTACGTCAAGATCTACCTGCTGCCAGAGAGGCAGAAGAAGTTCCAGACGCGTGTCCACCGCAAGACGCTCAACCCCACGTTCGACGAGGCCTTCTGCTTCCCCGTGGAGTACGACCAGCTGTGCAACCGCAAACTGCACTTCAGTGTCTACGACTTTGACCGCTTCACCAGCCACGACATGATCGGCGAGGTGGTGGTGGACAACCTCTTTGAGCTCTCCGACCTCTCGAGGGAGGCAGTGGTGTGGAAGGACATTCACGCTGCGACCACGGTGAGTGGGCTGGGCCTCAGCTAGTTGAGATAGGTGTAGTACATGGAGGATATCAGTATGTGTGGAGATCATTGGATCAGTGATCTCAACAACTGATCGCTCTGTAAGTCGTAACTGTTAGTCGCTCTAGATAAAAGCACCCGATAAATGACTCAAAAATGACTCAATGATGGTGGAGTAGATTTCAGGGTGGAGCTGTGGTCAGTCTGCCATAGTTAACATTAGCATCATTTCTGATGGGGTCGTGCACTGCACATGGTCTGACTTTTTTAGGGAAACACTTGACAATGATCTCTCCATTTTCAAGTCTCTGTGAATTATTATTATTTGATTGGATGAGGTTTTAAGTCCTGGAATCATCCGCACTGTATTACATGACTGGTAAGTTGCATGTGTTGAATAACCCCATTGCCAGGAGCAGTGAATTTAGAATCCAAGCACCCACACAACACCCCTGAAAACTGAAGTACACACTGTAGACCTAAATATAGCCACAGGCACAATTCTCCTTTGTTCCTCACCTTTATCCCTTCACTAACATACTTGGGTATGATAGTGCAGTTTTATCTCAGCCCACTTACTTACTCCTCCCACTTACTTACTCCTCTACTTACTCCTCTTACTCCTCGGTAGCGTTATCACAGTTTGTTTACTCAACAGCTTCTGTTTATGAATATTATTGTTTGGTTGGTATTTATTGTGTCTGATGGTCATGGAGATGGATTAATGGTTAATTAATCAGTTGATCTCTGAACAGTGTACTGTGGAAAATCAAATCAAATGTATTTATATAGCCCTTCGTACATCAGCTGATATCTCAAAGTGCTGTACAGAAACCCAGCCTAAAACCCCAAACAGCAAGCAATGCAGGTGTAGAAGCACGGTGGCTAGGAAAAACTCCCTAGAAAGGCCAAAACCTAGGAAGAAACCTAGAGAGGAACCAGGCTATGTGGGGTGGCCAGTCCTCTTCTGGCTGTGCCGGGTGGAGATTATAACAGAACATGGCCAAGATGTTTGTTCAAATGTTCATAAATGAGCAGCATGGTCGAAATAATAATAAGGCAGAACAGTTGAAACTGGAGCAGCAGCACGGTCAGGTGGACTGGGGACAGCAAGGAGTCATCATGTCAGGTAGTCCTGGGGCATGGTCCTAGGGCTCAGGTCCTAGGGCTCAGGTCCTCCGAGAGAGAGAAAGAAAGAGAGAATTAGAGAGAGCATATGTGGGGTGGCCAGTCCTCTTCTGGCTGTGCCGGGTGGAGATTATAACAGAACATGGCCAAGATGTTCAAATGTTCATAAATGACCAGCATGGTTGAATAATAATAAGGCAGAACAGTTGAAACTGGAGCAGCAGCACGGCCAGGTGGACTGGGGACAGCAAGGAGTCATCGTGTCAGGTAGTCCTGGGGCATGGTCCGAGGGCTCAGGTCCTCCGAGAGAGAGAAAGAAAGAGAGGAGGAGAGAATTAGAGAACGCACACTTCGATTCACACAGGTCACCGAATAGGACAGGAGAAGTACTCCAGATATCACAAACTGAACCTAGCCCCCCGACACAAACTACTGCAGCATAAATACTGGAGGCTGAGACAGGAGGGGTCAGGAGACACTGTGGCCCCATCCGAGGACACCCCCGGACAGGGCCAAACAGGAAGGAAAACAGAACAAGAGTGGATTAACTTGAAAGGCAGGTTTAGGTGGGTTTAAAGACTGGGTTCTTAGCCATTGGAGGGGGACAGGCTGGTCATTAATGCAGTTAGCCCATGTCAACAGTCATGGTGTTTACTTCAACGTGTAGTTTGTCTCCAGGAAGTTTATACTGTTTATGTTACATAATGTTTACTGTGTGCTGTGAGGAAATGACACGTTTAAAAGCTTGAGCATCCATACAGACATCAAGTTCACTGCTACTTTGACTGTTGTTGATAGTGTTGAACATGAGAGCTACAATTGACCTCGGCTATTGAATATAATGTGAGACTTCTTTTAAGCTTGCCGACAGGATAGAAGAAAAATTAAGCAATTATAGTAAATATTCAAGGATCTATTTTGTCTCCCAACATTGTTGTTGATTGTTAGACATATCTTTTGTCTGGTATTCGGTTGTTATTTATGTCCATCTTGGGATAATTTTCTCTCACCTTCCAGCATTGATTTTGTTGATACTGTCCCTAGGCAATTAAATTGCCTGAATTGCCGTCCAGAGGGGAATGAGGATAAGGATGTTTGAATGGATATTGACTCATAGCAAATGCAGTTTGCCATACATTTTATTATGACAGTGTTTCAATCCACCTTTTTTAATTTAGATTAATGAGAGTCCTTTTAAAAGTGTCTTCCTTTATGAAATGTATTTGGAGATGATCATTTACGGTGACTGTACTCATCACTGTCTGACAAACAATGAACTGTTACAGACCTCTATCATGTGCTCTGGTGTATCAAAGTACTGTGTACTTTGTTGCCTCCTTCCTTGAATTCTCAACAACAACCTAAAAAGTATGCAACTACATATGAACAGAAAAAACACAAGAAATTAGCCTAATTCGAAAAACCCTCTGTATTTACACTTCAAGCAATTTTCTATTTAATGTGGAAGCAAAATTGCAGAAAAGTAATTTGCCACAACAAATGACATTACATTCAGCTGAAGATTAGTATGTATTGTATTTCAGAACCGAATTTCCCTGGGCTAGATTGATGTCTTTTTATGCATGTGACCTTTTGTGTCAATAGCATGGGTAGAAATATGGCAGGGAAATGAGAGGGGTGTCAATGCCTAAACCAACCTGTGACCTGCCTATGAGGGTCACGGTTTGATGAGACGTTGAGTTTTTCCCACCTTGCAGCTGTTTGTGTGGGTGTCCATGCTGAGATTGACAGTAGGGGACACAAAGGCAGTTGGACCCCACAATGGTTAGGTGGGTGGGGGTGGTGCTTTGGAACACACCATGGATGGAGGGCTGGGGGGGTATTGACGCTCTGTTATGATGTGCAGAACATCTGCTGAATGGCCAGAGGAGCTGGGTTTGGGAAGTCCTATTGCCTGTATGTGAGAGCTTCTAGGACTGGGAAGATATCCTCTGTTTCACATGTTATATTGTAATTGTGAAACTCCTGCATGTCAATACATTGATGACACTGGAAGACTTCGCGCAAACATATCTCAAGTAAGGATTCTGTCCATGGAGAGCAACTCTTATGCCACCCTTATTCTATTTTTATATGGTGACATTCTGCAGTCTTAGCACTAACTACAGTCTTAGTCTAGAACCTAAAACAGTTATTTGGCTGTCCCCATAGGATAAACCCTTTGAAGAACCTTTTTTGGTACCAGGTAGAACTCTTTTTGTTCCAGGTCAAACCCTACTGGGTTATATGTAGAACCCTTTCCCCGGAGAGTTTTACATGGAACCCAAAATAGTTTTACCTAGAACCAAATAGGGTTCAACCAGGAACCCTTTTGGAACCCTTTTTTGTAAGAGTGTATGTAAACACACATCTGTGCACGAGTGAGATGCCTCCCAGTCAGTCCTCCTGTTGGCTGGTTGGCCAATCAAATCTTATCTCTGGAGTGCCACCTTAGGGGCCTTTTTATTGACTCCGATTTGGTATCAGTACAATCACACCACGTCAGTACATCGAGTAATGTTCTTCTCTTTCAAGTCAGACCACCTGAGGCTCTTTGCTCAGACTACAGTAGTGCTCCAGTCTAAACTGATCCATAAACACATTGTATTGAGGTGGATGCCTCGTCCGGACCCACAGAAGGCAACTAGGAAAGCTGCCATTACCGTCAATATTACTCACCAACGTGCAATCATTGGACAACAAACTAGACGAGGTACGATCGCGAATATCCTACCAACGGGACATTAAAAACTGTAATATCCTATGTTTCACGGAATCGTGGCTGAATGACGACATGGATATTCAGCTAGTGGGATACACGCTGCACCGGCAAGATAGAACAGCACACTCCGGTAAGACGAGAGGGGGCGGTCTCTGCATATTTGTAGACAACAGCTGATGCACGAAATCTAAGGAAGTCTCTAGATTTTGCTCGCCTGAAGTAGAGTATATTGTGATAAATTGCAGGCCTAAAGAGTTCTCAGCTATACTTTTTGTGGCTGTTTATTTACCACCACAGACAGATGCTGGCACTAAGACCACACTCAGTCAGCTGTATAAGGAAATAAGCAAACAGGAAACCACTCACCCAGAGGCGGCTCTCCTAGTAGCCGGAGACTTTATTGCAGGGAAACTTAAATCAGTTCTACCAAATCTCTATCAACATGTTAAATGTGCAACCAGAGGGAAAAAAAATCTAGATCACCTGTACTCCACACACAGAGACGAGTACAAAGCTCTCCCTCGCCCTCCATTTGGTAAATCCGACCACAACTCTATCCTCCTGATTCCTGCTTACAAGCAAAAATTAAAGCAGGAAGCACCAGTGACACAGTCTATAAAATTAAATGGTCAGATGAAGCAGATGCTAAACTACAGGACTGTTTTGCTATCACAGACTGGAACATTTTCCCGGGATTCTTCCGATGACATGGAGGAATACACCACATCAATCACTGGCTTTATCAATAAGTGCATTGAGGACGTCGTCCCCACAGTGACTGTACGTACATACCCCAATCAGAAGCCTTGGATTACAGGCAACATTTGCACTGAGCTAAAGGGTAGAGCTGTATGGGGGTATGCCTTATGATTAACGAGACGTGGTGTGATCATAACATACAGGAATTCAAGTTCCTTCTGTTCACCTGACTTAGAATTCCTCACAATCAAATGTCGACCGCATTATCTACCAAGGGAATTCTCTTCGATTATAATCACAGCCGTATATATTCCCCCCCAAGCAGACACATCGATGGCCCTGAACGAACTTTATTTGACTCTGTGTAAACTGGAAACCACATATCCTGAGGCTGAATTCATTCTAGCTTGGGATTTTAACAAGACTAATCTGAAAACGAGACTCCCTAAATTCTATCAGCATATCGATTGTGCAACCAGGGCTGGTAAAACCCTGGATCATTGTTATTCTAACTTCAGCGCCGCATGTAAGGCCCTCCCCCGCCCTCCTTTCAGAAAACCTGACCACAACTCCATTTTGTTGCTTCCAACCTACAGACAGAAACTAAAACAAGAAGCTCCAGCGCTCAGGTCTGTTCAGCGCTGGTCCGACCAATCTGATTCCACGCTTAAAGACCGCTTCGATCACGTGGATTGGGATATGTTCCGCATTGCATTCAACAACAACATTGACGAATACGCTGATTCGTTGAGCGAGTTCATTAGAAAGTGCATCTGCGATGTCGTACCCACAGCAACTATTAAAACATTCCCAAACCAGAAACAGTGGATTGATTGCAGCATTCGCGGGAAACTGAAAGAGCGAACCACTGCTTTTAACCAGGGCAAGGTGACCGGAAACATGACTGAATACAAACAGTGTAGTTATTCCCTCCGCAAGGCAATCAAACAACCTAAGCGTCAGTATAGAGACAAAATAGAGTTTCAATTCAACGGCTCAGACACAGGAGGTATGTGGCAGGGTCTACAGTCAATCACGGATTACAAAAAGAAAACCAGCCCCGTCGCAGACCAGGATGTCTTGCTCCCAGACAGACTAAATAACTTATTTGCTCGCTTTGAGGACAATACAGTGCCACTGACACGGCCCGCTACCAAAACCTGCGGACTCTCCTTCACTGCAGCCGACGTGAGTAAAACTTTTACGTGTTAACCGTCGCAACGCTCCAGGCCCAGACGGCATCCCCAGCCGTGTCCTCAGAGCATGCGCAGACCAGCTGGCTGGTGTGTTTACGGACATATTCAATCAATCCTTATCCCAGTCTGCTGTTCCCACATGCTTCAAGAGGGCCACCATTGTTCCTGTTCCCAGGAGGCTGAAGAAATTCGGCTTGTCACCAAAAGCACTCAAACTTTTACAGAACTTTTACGGCAACTGCTCCGCCCACAACCGAAAGGCTCTCCAGAGGGTAGTGAGGTCTGCACAACGCATCACTGGGGGCAAACTATCTGCCCTCCAGGACACCTACACCACCCGATGTCACAGGAAGGCCATAAAGATCATCAAGGACAACAACCACCTGAACCACTGCCTGTTCACACCGCTATCATGCAGAAGGAGAGATCAGTACAGGTGCATTAAAGCAGGGTCCGAGAGACTGAAAAACAGCTTCTATCTCAAGGCCATCAGACTGTTAAACAGCCACCACTAACATTGAGTGGCTGCTGCCAACATACTGACTCAACTCCAGCTCACATTGATAATGGAAATTGATGTAAAAAAATCTATCACGAGCCACTTTAAACAATGCCACTTAATATAATGTTTACATACCCTACATTACTCATCTCATATGTATATGTATATACTGTACTCTATATCATCTACTGCATCTTGCCATCTTTATGTAATACATGTATCACTAGCCACTTTAAACTATGATCACACAGTCCTGACGACTGTGTGATCATGCTCTCCGTAGCCGACGTGAGTAAGACCTTTAAACAGGTCAACATACACAAGGCTGCGGGGCCAGACGGATTACCAGGACGTGTGCTCCGGGCATGTGATGACCAACTGGCAACATGTCCCTGATTGAGTCTGTAATACCAACATGCTTCAAGCAGACCACCATAGTCCCTGTGACCAAGAACACAAAGGCAACCTGCATAAATGACTACAGACCTGTAGCACTCAAGTCCGTAGCCATGAAGTGCTTTGAAAGGCTGGTAATGGCTCACATCAACACCATTATCCCAGAAACCCTAGACCCACTCCCATTTGCATTCCACCCAAACAGATCCACAGATGATGCAATCTCTATTGCACTCCACACTGTCCTTTCCCACCTGGACAAAATGAACACCTATGTGATCACGCCTGATCACCGACAACGACGAGACAGCCTATAGGGAGGAGGTCAGAGACCTGGCCGGGTGGTGCCAGAATAACAACCTATCCCTCAACGTAACCAAGACTAAGGAGATGAACAGGTAACCAAATGGTTACCCGCACTATTTGCATTGTGTGCCCCCCCCCCCAACGCCTCTTTTACGCTGCTGCTACTCTCTGTTTATCTTATATGCATAGTCACTTTAACTATACATTCATGTACATACTACCTAAATTAGCCCGACCAACCAGTCCTCCCGCACATTGGCTAACCACCCGCCAACCCCTCTTTTTACACTTCTGCTACTCTCTGTTCATCATATATGCATAGTCACTTTAACGATACCTACATGTACATACTACCCCAATAAGCCTGACTAACAGATGTCTGTATATAGCCTTGCTACTGTTATTTCAAATGTCTTTTTACTGTTATATTTCTTTACTTAACTACACACACAACTTTTTTTTCGCCCCATTGGTTAGAGCCTGTAAGTAAGCATTTCACTGTGAGGTCTACACCTGTTGTATTCAGCGCCCGTGACAAATAAACTAGAATAAACTACAACCAAACAATACCATTACTTTGAGGATTTTCACTAAATATAATCCATAGAATTGGTCCTTTGAAGGAAGGATTGTTGACATATTTGACATTTATATCAGGTTGTTAGCTAGCTAGCTAATGAGGTAACATGACTGAGCAAGGTGTTTACAGCCCGTGAGTAGTTTAAGAATGGCCCACAACATGGGGCCCTTTCATCTGCTCAGGTGTTGCCGACGCATGCCAGATCATTGAATGTAGCACTGGTAATATGGGTCAAAACTTTTGAACGGTTTGGGCTAGACAAACAGTTTTCACTGTGGTAATGGTTCAACGAACACGGTCACAAATATCTAGGGCACTCGGAAACCGTGGAACAACGAAGCCTAATCATTACAACAATTATTATCTGGCAGATTTTTTTTCTAGGCGCACTGGTGCTCCCAAATTAAAATTAGCATTGGTAGCGCTTTAAAACCCTGAATGTGACCAATCACAGTCCTCATTTTACTCATATTTTTGTACATCCTGCAAAATCACTAGCCGAGGGCGACCATTTTGAATACACATTCACTCTGCTGGTAATGCTTACAAATTAGATTTGTTCTAGTTTCGTGATGAATTACCCATTGTAAGAAAATCTATATGTTCTCTCTCAGTTGAGGACACCTCTGGGTGTTCATACTTTGTCGAAAGCAATTTGGGCTAATTGCTTTCCTAAAAGAGTTATTCTACAGCAACAGTGCCCTTTCCTTGACGCAGTGTTCCCCTTGTCTTTCTCCAGGAGAGTGTGGATCTGGGGGAGATCATGTACTCTCTATGCTACCTGCCCACAGCAGGACGGATGACCCTGACCGTCATCAAGTGCCGGAACCTCAAAGCCATGGACATCACTGGCTCCTCAGGTAACAACCACAACAACAATACAAAACTGGCAGCCATTTAGGCTGGACTTTAAAACACGATGGTTCTCTGACTAACAATGAGGGACGACTGTAAAGCTCTAAAGGAGCAAGCAGCGAATCAGAAGGCTTAGTTGCGTGAGGCAACATGCTGTGCCTTAGATAAGAGTAGGCAGGGAGATACTTCTTTCATGTGTTGTCATTGTTTGTGGTGAAATTGTAATAGAAGATACCTTGTCAAAAAAAGAACACTGAATTTAGCCAAACTGAATAATTGAATGTTGCCATCAGTAGCTGTGCATGGATAAAATCGCTGAGCAAGCCAGGCAAGTAAAAAAAGCCATATTACAACCTGTTGTGATAATTGCATTGTTTGCTCTATACCCCATTCATTCATGTGCCGCCATGATATTCAAGAAGGCCGTGACAACAGTCACACAGTGGCGGAAAAAATTAAACTACACATATGTTAGTGTCGTCATAAAACCGGAGAGCAACATCTGTCCGGTGAAGTCCACAAAGCAAATTGAATGTAACCAACAGTTATCACCTACAACATGATCAAGCAATTTAATGTTTTCGACAGTTAAGAAACAACTACTGATTTAGAACCACGGAGTTACCGCAAGTCAGCACAAAGACAACGGGAGCCCTGCCTCCGGTATTCCAGCACCATTTCAACTGAAACATGTAAACATCATCAAATCAACAAGGTGATATATGCTTAGTTTAATATACTGAAAACAAACTTAAAGAAACCAAAAACAATTTAGTCCAATCAATGTTTCTAAATATCATGTGGCAGTCCATGGTATGTATTTCTGTCTGTGTGTGTGTACGTGTGTAAGCAAATTAAACAAAACATTTTGACTCACCCTACTTGTAGACTAGTTGAACGCCAATTAGGGTTTATTGGCAGGAACCCTGTTTCTGAGATTTACCCCCGAAGGATGGAACATTTATTCTCAGGATGGAACATTTGAAAAATACAGAGAAAATATGCAACCCTAACTCCAATGCCATCCTCCACTCTTTCATGTTGGCAAAATGGTCTATGGATCTGTCATAAAGTACACTTTTAATTTTTTGTTGTCATAGGCTACCTAGCTAAAATGTTTGCTAGCCTAACTTCCTAGCATTGGCAGCAACGAGCCAGCTAAGTTAGCTAGCTAGTTAACCGGAGCCTACCAGGCTACATATTGAACTTCAATAGTATCAGGTCAGTGGCACAACATACTCATTTATAGTTAGATCAAAATCGCCTTTATAATCAGTGTTCTGTACCGAGTCCAAATCCCCATCTCCCCAACATGTTATAGTCTTTTGGTCAAGACAGCATCAGAAACATGGGCTACACATACTGAGACAGAGAGATTCTGTTTTCCTATCTCAGATGATTTATCCAGTGAGATTCAACCACTTGCGAATTGACAGACAGAAAAATATGAAAACACAGAGAGAGAGAGACGGAAGAAGAAAAAAAATATATATACACTGCTCAAAAAAATAAAGGGAACACTTAAACAACACAATGTAACTCCAAGTCAATCACACTTCTGTGAAATCAAACTGTCCACTTAGGAAGCAACACTAATTGACAATAAATTTCACATGCTGTTGTGCAAATGGAATAGACAACAGGTGGAAATTATAGGCAATTAGCAAGACACCCCCAATAAAGGAGTGGTTCTGCAGGTGGTGACCACAGGCCACTTCTCAGTTCCTATGCTTCCTGGCTGATGTTTTGGTCACTTTTGAATGCTGGCAGTGCTTTCACTCTAGTGGTAGCATGAGACGGAGTCTACAACCCACACAAGTGGCTCAGGTAGTGCAGCTCATCCAGGATGGCACATCAATGCGAGCTGTGGCAAGAAGGTTTGCTGTGTCTGTCAGCGTAGTGTCCAGAGCATGGAGGCGCTACCAGGAGACAGGCCAGTACATCAGGAGACGTGGAGGAGGCCGTAGGAGGGCAACAACCCAGCAGCAGGACTGCTACCTCCGTCTTTGTGCAAGGAGGAGCAGGAGAAGCACTGCCAGAGCCCTGCAAAATGACCTACAGCAGGCCACAAATGTGCATGTGTCTGCTCAAATGGTCAGAAACAGACTCCATGAGGGTGGTATGATGGCCCGACGTCCACAGGTGGGGGTTGTGCTTACAGCCCAACACCATGCAGGACGTTTGGCATTTGCCAGAGAACACCAAGATTGGCAAATTCGCCACTGGCGCCCTGTGCTCTTCACAGATGAAAGCAGGTTCACAATGAGCACATGTGACAGGCGTGAGTCTGGAGACGCCGTGGAGAATGTTCTGCTGCCTGCAACATCCTCCAGCATGACCGGTTTGGCGGTGGGTCAGGCATGGTGTGGGGTGACATTTCTTTGGGGGGCCGCACAGCCCTCCATGTGCTCGCCAGAGGTAGCCTGACTGCCATTAGGTACCGAGATGAGATCCTCAGACCCCTTGTGAGACCATATGCTGGTGCGGTTGGCCCTGGGTTCCTCCTAATGCAAGACCATGCTAGACCTCATGTGGCTGGAGTGTGTCAGCAGTTCCTGCAAGAGGAAGGCATTGATGCTATGGACTGGCCCGCCCGTTCCCCAGACCTGAATCCAATTGAGCACATCTGGGACATCATGTCTCGCTCCATCCACCAACGCCACGTTGCACCACAGACTGTCCAGGAGTTGGCGGATGCTTTAGTCCAGGTCTGGGAGGAGTTCCCTCAGGAGACCATTCGCCACCTCATCAGGAGCATGCCCAGGCATTGTAGGGAGGTCATACAGGCACGTGGAGGCCACACACACTACTGAGCCTCATTTTGACTTGTTTTAAGGACATTACATCAAAGTTGGATCAGCCTGAAGTGTGGTTTTCCACTTTAATTTTGAGTCTGATTCCAAATCCAGACCTCCATGGGTTGATAAATTTGATTTCCATTGATCATTTTTGTGTGATTTTGTTGTCAGCACATTAAACTATGTAAAGAAAAAAGTATTTAATAAGTTAATTTCATTCATTCAGATCTAGGATGTGTTATTTTAGTGTTCCCTTTATTTTTTTGAGCAATGTATATATATATTGTAATGAAACAGGCAGGGAGCAGGTCTCGAACCCTCAACCTCCTAGCCCGAGGTCCGGCGCGCTATCGACTGTGCCGCAGAAGCATGCTCGTGCGGCAGGGTCGATTTCCGCGCTTACAAACCCACGGTCGTTACAATATATATATATATTGGTCAAATATTTGGGGAAGCCTGGCTTCCCTTGGCATCCATGAATACACCCCACTGGTTGCCATTACCTGCAATCTACACGACTGACTTCATGGAGATGTTATTTGTGGCACACAGATCCCTATGTAAAGGTTTCCCTGCTCTGTGACGGACGGAGGCTGAAGAAGCGGAAAACCACCACCAAGAAAAGCACACTGAACCCGGTGTACAACGAGGCCATCATCTTTGACATCCCCCCAGAGAACGTGGAACAGGTCAGCCTGTCCATCATGGTGATGGACTATGACCGGTGAGTGAAACCATACAACGCAACACCCACAATTCAACACATATGGTGGTCATAAGCATGCTTGTACACCACACACGTACACTGAGTATATAAAACATTAACACCACCTGGTCTTTCCATCACATAGACTGATCAGGTGAATCCAGGTGAAATATATGATATCTTATTGATGTCACTTGTCAAATCCACTTCAGTGTAGATGAAGGGGAGAGACATGTTAAAGAAGGATTTTTAAGCCTTGAGACAATTGAGACATGGATTGTGTATGTGTGCCATTCAAAAGCTGAATGGGCAAGACAAAATATTTAAGGGCCTTTGAACAGGGTATGGTAATAGGTGCCAGGCGCACCGGTTTGTTTTAAGAACTGCAATGCTGCTGGGTTTGTCACACTTAACAGTTTCCTGTGTATCAAGAATGGTCCTCCACCCAAAGGACATCCAGTCAACTTGACACAACTGTGAGAAACATTGAAGTGAACATGGGCCAGCATGCCTGTGGAACGCTTTTGACACCTTGTCGAGTCCATGCCCTGACGATTTGAGGCTGTTCTGAGTGCAAACGAGTGGGGTTGCAACTCAATATGAAGGTGTTCTTAATGTTTGGTATACTCAGTGTATATAGTCAACAAACAGGAGCATTTTTTAAAACATTTGCATCAAAGGAGGAAGGAGTAAGGTTCTAACTTTGAGTTGAACTTGAACTTCATCAACAGAACTTTTCACTCAAATCCTGCAAGCGTCGCTAGACAATATAATCATGACCACTTACCAGAATGCTCAGGAGCCACATAATTCACTGTAATTACCAGAATTATTTCATCAAACTAGCACTCATATTTTTTTGTGCACTCAAGATATTGTGTGTGTGTGTGTGTGTAATGTCCACAGGGTGGGCCACAACGAGGTGATAGGTGTGTGTCGGACGGGGCCAGATGCTGAGGGCCTGGGGAGGTACCACTGGAACGAGATGCTGGCCTACCCACGCAAGCCCATTACTCACTGGCATGCCCTGGGAGAGGTAGAGGACTGTTCGTTTTTTTCCTTCAAAGTAAGAGGTGCAAGTCAATTGCAGGACTTTCCAGAGCTCCCACAATGCTTCGCTGCATCACTCTGGTTTTCTGAGAGAGCAGATAAAGCCAGAGGTTTTGCAGCCAATCATAGTGCTTATGGAAATAACCCTGTCAATTTCAACAGAAATGTGTAATAGTGCAGCATGACAAAGACGCAAGGATGTTGTCTGTACTAGAACAAAGACCAATTTGATTCTAGAAACTTAAGGGCTAGTTTGAACTAGAAGCATTTAAAGTAATTGGAGAGTTGGTGCCTTGATATCCACCCAGGATGGTTGGATGGGGGCACTAGCTTAATTATTTACGTTGTGTTCCCATAACTGGGGACCACATATTATAGTGGTGGGCCATCCCTTTTCATTGCTCTTCAGAAGTAGTAAAGAATGGAAGTTTTAAAAGCACAATCTATAAACAGTCTATGAACACAAGACGATATCCTTGACAAATGCATGAAACATTCCAATCTTTATTATCCGGAGAAATACTTATTGACAGACGAGTAGTTGAATTTAGACCCATCGGTTGCATAGGGAAAAGACTTCACCTTGTGGTTGTGCATTAAACAAAGAGCCTTGTAATTCTATTTAGCTTGAACAAAGAAACAAGAACTGGAGGAGTACTCACCCTATAACATGGCGTTCCTCTAAATTGAAAATACCTGTAGGATACAAATCTATTGTTAATGCTTTCTTGAATCCAGGTACTTTAGAAAATTGATATTAAAACACAAACCAATAGCAGTCTTGGAGACCGAGCCAACTCTTGTTGAACTAACCCTTGTTAATTGTCTGTTTTGTCCACAGTGGCCAGGAAGAGCGACAAGCTTTGAGAGCCAGGGGTCCTGTCCTTCCCCCAAACCTCCACAAACTCCATAGGAAATGCGAATAGAACCATATGATCTGATAGCAGATTAAGTAGATGTGTACAGCTGTAGTAACCACAAATCTATCACTTAAATACAGAAATGTCCAGTGCCAATGTCCGACTCATCCAGATGACAGCATTATACATTACCATTCAAGTTTGGGGTCACTTAGAAATGTCCTTGTTTTTAAAAGGTAAGCACTTTTTTTTTGTCCATTAAAATAACATCAAATTTATCAGAAATACAGTGTAGACATTGTTAATGTTGTAAATGACTATTGTAGCTGGAAACGGCAGATTTTTAATGGAAGATCTACATAGGCGTACAGAGGCCCATTATCAGCAACCACCACTCACTCCTGTGTTACAATGGCACATTGTGTTAGCTAATCTAAGTTTATCATTGAAAAAAGGCTTCATTAAATAGTGCCTGAAAAACACCAGTCTCAACATCAACAGTGAAGAGGTGACTCTGGGATGCTGGCCTTCTAGGCAGAGTTGCTCTGTCCAGTGTCTCTGTCCTTTTGCCCATCTTTAATGTGTTATTTTTATTGGCCAGTCTGAGATATGGCTTTTTATTAGCAACTCTGCCTAGAAGGCCAGCATCCCAGAGTCTCCTCTTCACTGTTGACGTTGAGACTGGTGTTTTGCGGATACTATTTAATGAAGCTGCCAGTTGAGGACTTGTGAGGTGTCGGTTGCTCAAACTAGACACTCTAATGTACTTGTCCTCTTGCTCAGTTGTGCACCGGGTCCTCCCACTCCTCTTTCTATTCTGACTAATGATCAGTTAGTCTTTTAAAATAATAAACTTGGATTACCTAAAACAACTTGCCATTGGAACACAGGAGTGATGGTTGCTGATAGATATTCCATCAGAAATCTGTCGTTTCCAGCTACAACAGTCATTTACAACATGAACAATGTCTACATTGTATTTCTTATAAATTTTATGTCATTTTAATGGATAAAAAAATAGCTTTTCTTTCAAAAACAAGGACATTTCTTAGTGACCCCAAACTTTTGAACGGTAGTGTAGGTTGTGTTTAATCGTATAGGTCTATTGCATTAGTCATACTCTACATTACAGAGTTGTGACACAAACAACATTGGCAATGAAATGATGTCTTGCAGGAAGGGTTATTCTACTTTTCAGGTAAAGGTCCAGTGCAGTCAAAATGAGATTTTTCCTGTATTTTGTATCATTGTACAACAGCTGATGAAACGAACACTGTAAAAGTATGAACACATTTCCTAAGAGTAGCTGGTTGAAAATACAATAAATGTGGTATTTTATTAGGATCCCCATTAGCTGTTGCAAAAGCAGCATCTACTCTTCCGGGGGTCCACACAGAACATGAAACATAATACAGAATGACACAATACAGAACATCATTAGGCAAGAACAGCCCAAGGACAGAACTACATACATAACCGGTAATACATTTGATGAATAGAATCAATAAGAAAGAGTTCCAAACCTCTCTGCCCATCACAGCTAGTTTTCAGTTTCCCCCTCCCCACTCAGACCACTCCTAGAGAGCACTCGCAAAACTATTGCTTCAGAAATAGTATTTAGCTAAAAAGTCATTTATCCATTTTAATGGAAATCTATTACAGTCAGGTACTTATTTGTTAACCAGAAATGATTTGATATTGATATAAAATGACTGCATTGGGCCTTTAAAAACATTCTACAATATGGCCTGATTTTGAAATGCAGTTATGGACCACACATGAGAATGCCTTATTCGTGGGATCACGACATTTTACATTTAAATGTGAATTTACATATTTCCAAAGTTTGTGTCTTGAGTAGTGTTATCCATGATGAATTCTCAAATTTATTTAATTGCTTCAGTAACCTTTATCACATGCCATTTACAGTATTATATTGCTTGACTGGAGTGGAAAATTAATCTCTGTTCTTACCGTGGCATTAATCAGCCAATGGTGGTACTCAGAGTAAATAGTTTGAATCATCAAAATTCTGTTTCCTATTCAGTATAGAGCTGTGGGAAAAAAATATTTAACCTCAAGAGTTTTATTTCCATTGTACATTGTGAGAGGCACTTGGGTTCAAAAGGCATCGTATCAGATGATAGCTTTGCAAAATGGAGATGTCATCCTCCTCTCATTCCAATAGCATTGTATTTGCTTGCTGAACAGCAAGTTATTACCACAGTACTACCAGTGGGCATTAAGATAAGTAAACTTTGAAACAATCTTTGTAACATACTTCAACACTTTCTGGTTGATACATTTGCCCAAGGCATTCTGCTCCGCTCAGTTATTTAGTGAGTTGCCATTTTCATTTGGGATGATGTGATGCTAAAGGGCTAGGCTTGGTTCTAAGACCACATGTCAACATAGACATACAGTAGACAAGCCAATCAGATGTGCCCTGGGCATAGCCACAGGGAACACAGATAACCTATCAACTCAAAGGGCTAGGTGAATCTCCAATCCCAGAGCATACAGCAGTTTGCCAGTGGCACATCACTAATGAATGCCAATTGATCCCATTTAATGAAAGAACATGGTGCATCTCTCTCCATATCACAAGTGGGTTGCAGATGCACTTGTCATAGGATCAACGAGAGTGCAATACGTGGTAAGAGCAGCAGTATTCTCTCGTGGACAGACTACGTAACATAAATGCTGTTAGGGGCTATGGGGTAGTTTAGGTTCTGGGGTTTTTCCATCTCTGGTTGTTTGTATGCATCAGGATTGGGTGAAGATGGTGAGAGTTTCTGTTTACGAGTGTGTACTGTAGACTTCACAAGTTGTGTTAGTACAATTTCATCTCCCCAAGAACTTCATCTAGCATCTGGATAAACTGAGATTAGAGCAATAGTAGCCACACAATGTAGCATAGTGTTTTCAACTCTCTTGTGGGAGATGAAAGTGAGACAAGCGTTGAAATAACAAACTGTTGAAAAGTACAGTGCCTTCAGAATGTATTCACACCCCTTAACTTTTTTCCACATTTTGTTGTGTTACAAAGTGGGATTAAGATGGATTGAATTGTCTTTTTTTGTCAACGATCTTAATAAAATGCTCTAATGTCAAAGTGGAAGAAAAATTCAAAGATTTGTAAAAAAATATATATATTTTTTTTTTTTGTAAAACACTAATATCTTGATTAGGTCATTATTTACCACCCTAAATCAATACATGTTAGCACCTTTGGCAGAAATTTCGGAGTCTTTCTGGATAAGTCTCTTTGGGCCCGATTCCGATTTAGGCTTAATTTTCTTTCTTACACACAGCTTTCCTACGCACATCTCAGTAGTTTGTATTCAGACATACCTTATGAAGGTGCGTAACGGGCTTTGCAGGCATGGTTCCCTTGCGCGTGCTGAATAAATGTAATTTGACTGCTGAAAACCCTCCTACTTGCTGGCCAACAGTTTTTCATTCAAGTCTGTATCTTTGTATTGACTGGGTGTACATTTGTGTGTGGATGGGTGAAAAAATATATATTTAATCCATTTTGAATTCAGGTCGTAACACAACAAAATGTGGAATGTCAAAGGGCCTACATACCTTCTGTAGGCACTGTGTAAACAAAAAGTTCTTATTTATTGATACAAATTTGAATTGCAACCTTTCCCACTGTTGCTACACAAAAGATTAGAAGCATTTATATCTGACTCGGCGTAATTTGCTTCCTCAAGAACTCAATACATTCAGAAAAGCATGTCTGACCTCGTTCTCAAGTCACTTCTTCAGAACATTTCAGTGTCCAAGAATATTTTTCTCTGAGACTTTGCCCAACATTTTATCTGCCACTGTAACGGATAGGGATGTTTATAAGATTGCTGAAATGAATTCTACTAATTCATCTGGGAAAAGTAAAACCATGCAAATGAGGTCAAACTCCTTCATGATGGGTTTGAAGCGAGGTAATTCATTTTTTTAAAGCTAATGACTTTCCTTTTTTCTTAAAAATATTGTCTTTGTGTATGTCACGTGCCAAATATGATTTCAGATAGCAACAACAAAAAATTAGATTAATAAAATTGTCTCTGACAAATGAATATTTGTAAGAGTAATTCGTTCTAGTTGTGGAGACAAAAAGCATTACAGGGAGAAAGAAAACAAACCTCCATCAATCACTATAAGGTTCTATATGCAAAAAGATGATTCTGAGATAATTGGTTTTAAAGTTCTGAACCCTCATTGGTTTGAATGGTATCAGCAATTTGATCTTGAATTATTTTGAACTTAACATGAATTGGGGTGTTTAGAGTACTATAAAGGAATTGAACAGAACAAGGCTAAGTCAATAAATACATTTCGACAAAAATGCAGATAGAACCTTATAGTCCGAATCTAGATTAGTTTAATATGAGTACATTTTTCTTTACAAATAGGCCATTGTAAATGCATATGGCCTAGCCCCAGATTCCAATTGTGTCTTCTGCAATCACTTTATGTAATGCATTATGACATAAAGCCTTATGATATCGAGTTTAGTACTCAATCGGAAAACATTACTAGAATGAATTTCAGTTGCACATGTGAGTAATAATATGAAATAGTGATGGGCATAGTCTTTTCAGTGAGCCGAAACTCTAGGCTCCGTTCACCTTGCGGATCCGTTTGGCTCCTAAATGGCTCTTTGTTCAGTAGTGCTTACAAATCTAATGTAAAGGCTTGAAAGACGCATACTGTCATCTCAGATTGGGAAATGTGAGTAAACAATTATAATTCCTGACAAAATTAAATGGTTGCAAAAACAGAATTGAGCGGGGACCAGAACAAGGCTTTATCCTATCTATTTGTTACTGAAGCTCAACAAGCAGTAGTAGCAGTATGCAAATCAGGGAGCCAAATGAACAGCTCTTTCACAAATGCGATTTAGTTCCTGACGTTCACCAAAAAGAGCCGTTCAGAAAGAGCCGCTAGTTCGAGAACGACCCAAATACTAAGGCTGTGTACTGTTAACTTTATTTTGCGCATTAATTAAAATAATAATGCTTCTGTTCCCAGGCTGGCCCCAATATAAAAACCATAAGTATTTGTATTTGTAGCACGCTAGTCAATATATTGAAGTAGTATGAGAATATCAAGTCTCATGAATATATTATATAGTATTTTATATTGCTAATATTTTACGTTTACATTTGTACATAGACCTCACAATGCGAATTCTTGTATATATCTAAAGTTTACTTCTAAGAACATTTGTTGTTGAAAACTTGTTAAAATGAAAATGTTACTGTGTATTTATATGGATCGTTTGGTGATCATTTGTACAGCTCAAGCTTGTGTTTTTGGGTGACTTTATACACATTCCGTATCAAATTGTGGAATGATTTGTCATATTGTAAGCATATCTAAGGCAAACCTCTACTTTTTCGGGACACTCCATGCGTAGGAATTTTGTGCTTTTTTTGCTGAGATTGTGTGCATAATGCTAACATCAATAGTATATTAAACAAGAACAGCAATTGCAACTATTTGTCATGAAGTGTACAGTTTGTGATAACTTTTGTAACAATTTGCAGTAAACATTTGAAATATAATTTTACTGTATCTGTTTCCTATGTATTTTAAATAAATAAACAAAGAACATTACTGCTGTCAGACATTTTCTGTGCTGAAAAATGTGTGGGTGTATTTGATTGAATGTGTGGTGGATGCATGAATAAGTAAGTAGCCTCCTTTAGGAAATGAATCAGCCAAGCACAAAGTTCCCCATAAGTATAGTGAGACTGCCCTTACAGAAAACGCAATTTGGTGAAAGAATGACCTAACAATGGATACGTACTGTAGTGACCTTAACCAAACACTTGGCGATCTCATATAGAGATTCATACCACTTGGTGTAATGGTTAAGGTGTAGACTTGACAGTTGCTGGACCTGGGTTAGAGTCCAGGTTGGAGCTACCCCCCCCAAATTCACTATAGCCCTTAAATTTAACTCTGGACCTCGAAGTCAGTTCCACTGCTTGTTTTCATTGTTCCCCTCTAATCAGGGACTGATTTAGATTTGGTGGGGCAATTCATTATCAGGTAGAACAGAGAACCAACAGGTTCCAGACCTTGTAGGGAAAGTTTAATACCCTTGTGCTACAGTATGAAAGATAAGTGCATTTTTTTTGTGTCTGTTTCAGAATAATTGCTTCAGTCCCCCTGTAATACATTTCCCCATTATGTAACCCTGCAGAGTGGATATCTCTGCAGCTGTCTGTGTGTCCCAATAATATCTTCCGCCACCAATCCAATCCTTTTAGGTTTGTGGGAAGTAGTGAACGAGTGCACACTGCAAGAATAAGGAGATGTCATTGGGACGTACAATATAACATTATCTAATGCCACATTGAGGTATGGTATTGTGAAGAGGTCCCAGCACTACACACAACCTCTGAATGGTAGACAGTAAATGTTCAACATATATTCGCTAGTCACAACATATCCGGTTTATGCAACCCATACTATGTGCACAGGATACCGAATTGAGTGCCAGATAAAAATTGGCAAACAAACAGCACTGATAATAAGCCCATTTACTCAGCAGCTTCACACTCCAAATGACCTGCAGGCTAACCAATGTATCAGCACGATGTGTAAAGCAATGTACAAAAACATTTAAGAGTTGAACAGAGTGTCAGGGACAGAGACCTTTTGTCTGGGGATGTTTACTTTGGAATTTTTGCAGTGTCCCTTCTTGCAACGGTGGCAGATGTCCTCGTTTCAGTGATTGATGGTGTTGTCTGTGTGTGGCAGACAGTGCTGTTGTGCTCACCATGGGCAAGAGGTTGATTTCAGCCCTCCTTTATGGAGCCGCTTCAGTAATGGGCCTCTCGGTGCTCAAACATGTAATTTGCCTCCCTTTGGATATTCAATTATTAAAGATGGAGGGACGAGTGAAGGAGCCATGGAGCAATTACAGGTGTGATGATGGGAGATGGAGACCAAGATGGGCTGAGGTGAGGTGGGCGGAGGTCAGGCCCTGTTAAACAGCTCTCATATTTAAGGGCTCATTAGGTTTGCTCTGTGATGAGGGGTATGCTGTGAATCATTGTCTTTTGTACACGTACTGGAGCTTACCTATGTTTTCGTCTGTCTCTATGGAAGTCTGCCTTTCCGTCAGTCACCAGATTTGATGGCTTCAATGACAACAACTGTTTCATTTCATTGCTACGGCATGTTCATTGTTGTACGCAACAGGTTCAATTTTGACACCAAGTTCCAGTAAGGATGAGAATGTCATAACATTCACATAATTCAGCACCTCAGTCTCCGTCTTCAGAGAGAACAGCACACTGCAAGCTCAAAGGACAGGGAGCTGTGAATGTGTCTCAGATGCTTCCCGCCCCTCGGCTCCCCTCGACTGAAAAAAAGAAACCTCATCAAAGTGCGACAAAGCATGTTGGGTATTTAAGTGCACTTTGATCTGCCGTTCCCTTTATAACTAGGTGGATATAAAAAGAGCCATCTGGAAGGGCGGTTTCTGAGACAGCCAGGAAATATATAAAGACCTGTCGGTATAGAGGTACATCAGACACATGCTAGGGATGCAGGGATACACACCTGGACACGTCTAGAGCAGCAGAGTAAGAGACAAACGAGAGCAGGAAATAAGGATCGGGTCACACAAGGAACCTTTTACTGCAGTGGGCTAAATGAGGGTCACACAGTCATTCTTGGTAGTCTTAACTTAACTAACTTGAAACAAAAGTGTACATCTCACACACATGGTTATGGCTTAAAAGAAAGACCCCTGTACCATGTCAGATATAGAGTTGAAATGTATTCAATGTTGAGTTTGCATCCCAATAATACACTTTATATACATCACAGAAAACTGAAATTTAACAAAACTGTTTGACACCTTATTTGACATTTTTTTAAGAATCTGTATTAATGATGAATTTATGAAAATATGAATAACATTCCACCCATGAGGCCAAAGAGAGCACTTTTGGTCACTGTCTGCAGGAAAGGGCTACACACATTCACTTACCAACAAGGAAACTATTTTGTCTGTGTAGCTTAAAATACAATTTCACATTGCCTCTACTTTTATGAGCTGGAAAATAAATACTCTGAACCTGAAACGTAACAATGTATTAAACTTTTAAACAAACACAGGCACAGACAAATCCCTGCATCAAAACCTCTAATCGTTCAGTTGGATATGGAGCCCATGCTATTCACAACTGCATTGATCCGTTTGTCATTTGTTTGCTTCTTTCATTTGAGAGAAGAGGTAATCAGCCTTGAGAAGAGAACATTGCAAGAAACTGCGCATTGGAATGATCACGCTAACAATGCAGAGAGTCAGTGCAGAAATCAAAGTGACACGGCTTCCGGAATGGAATGTCACATCATGTTAAAAACATGAATTTTCCGTTGTTTTTGCCACGTTTTTTTCGCTGACAATGAGTAGCCATCATTGACAGTTCAGCAGAGATGGTTGTTCTGATGGATAGTTTGCCATGTTTGAGGATAGATAACATTTAGTGCAATCCACACACGAGTGAGTGGATGGAAAATATAAAAAGACAAATGGATTCCATTATAGAGCTAGTTTTGAATGTCATTATGTAGCATGTTCTATGTGCTGTATATCTATGATTAACTTGGATCTTTTTGGCCACTTCACCTCCGACAACATTACCTCCTACTACCTTGGTGTCGTGGAGGGTAAACGCAGCTTACCCACTTCACCTCCGACAACATTACCTCCTACTACCTTGGTGTCGTGGAGGGTAAACGCAGCTTACCCACTTCACCTCCGACAACATTACCTCCTACTACCTTGGTGTCGTGGAGGGTAAACACAGCTTACCCACTTCACCTCCGACAACATTACCTCCTACTACCTTGGTGTCGTGGAGGGTAAACGCAGCTTACCCACTTCACCTCCGACAACATTACCTCCTACTACCTTGGTGTCGTGGAGGGTAAACGCAGCTTACCCACTTCACCTCCGACAACATTACCTCCTACTACCTTGGTGTCGTGGAGGGTAAACGCAGCTTACCCACTTCACCTCCGACAACATTACCTCCTACTACCTTGGTGTCGTGGAGGGTAAACGCAGCTTACCCACTTCACCTCCGACAACATTACCTCCTACTACCTTGGTGTTGTGGAGGGTAAACACAACTTACCCACTTTTCTTTTGTGGGACCTTTTGTGGAAAAATGTATTGGAAGTATAGGTAGAGTTACTTTCTTCACTGCCACTGGTGAATCAGTTTACCCACATATTTTTGTAGTACTATATCACTGTTAGCATATCCTCTATACCATTACAAACAACTTACTGCCCAGGGGTACGACTTCAGGAAGTACAAAAGACCTTCCGTTGCCCTATTACAACATGCAGCAGCTTGATTCGCTCCCGAGGCCAAAGGCCTGGCATAGCCAGTTCCATTAGCTACTCAAGACAGGAATAGACTGTTTTCCAGCCTCTCTAAAAGTCGGATGCATCTCACCCCTGGAGTCAGCCAGCCTTAACAAATGAGAACAAATAAATGTGTGTTGTGTCTCCTCAGTCCTATTTTGAGGGATGTTTACACCAAGTTCCCACAGCGTTTGTAATAAAAATGCATTATCAGAGCTATACAGACAAATGAGACTACCCTTTTCTTATTTCTAAGGTGTGAACAAACATCAGATGTACAGTATATGTACAGTATCTGCCAAGTAATCCCAACAAATTACAGTGCAGTAACAGATGCTCATTAGCCCTAGGCAATAGTACAGGCTTTCCCATACAAACAAGTCAAAAATACAATTGACTTTGTATCACTCGCTGTGAGTCACACCTAATGAGAGTGTAACTTTCTTTTGATTCGCCTCAGAACTTCCAGCCCTGAGCTCATAATTGTGGCAGTAGTCAGTCAGTCACACATTGCGGTGGCACCACCAATGAAAGGCACCTTGTTGCAGGACTCTTGGCCTGTGGGGTGGGCCCCGGCCAGCACGATGACCTGTCACTTTAATTGCAGCGCTGTCACTCAGGCCAAGTGCAGAGATTCCTTTTATTCTCCCATAGCCCCCTTGCTCCTAAAGTGGTGTCTGACACGCGCCACAATGTAAGCATTTCGCCACGCTCTGACAAGACGATAATAAGAATGACTTACCCCCTCCCCTGGACTGGAAGGCATTATGTGTTCTTCTAAGTTTAGAGGGCATAATTTATGATAATTACAGTGCTTAGAACCAAACAGCTCCAAAAGGATCTTGCAGTGAGCACAACTATGCCAGAAAAAAAGAAACAAATGAACAGAAATAGAGAAAATGTTAGATTTGAATTACTCTTCTCTGCTGCTATTTGTTTTATATCAAATGTGTGGGCAGGGACTCTGTGTAACGGTTTTCTTCTGGTGAAAGAGAGGTGGACCAAAATGCAGCGTGGTGGTTGTTCATGTTTAATTTATAAAGACACCATACATGAATAAACTAAAAAAAACAATAAACGTGGAAAACCAAAAACAGCCCTATCTGGTGCAAAACACAGAGACAGAGACAGACAAACACACAGTGAAACCCAGGCTACCTAAATATGGTTCCCAATCAGAGACAATGACTAACACCTGCCTCTGATTGAGAACCATATCAGGCCAGACATAGAAATAGACAAACAAGACATCCAACATAGAATGCCCACTCAGATCACACTCTGCTGTCCTAGTTTCAGGGGAAGCTGGTTCCACCATTAGGGTGCCAGGACAGAGAAGAGCTTTGACTGGGCTGAGTGGGAGCTGCCCTCCCCTAGGGGTGGGAGGGACAATAGACCAGAAGTGGTAGAACGGAGTATTCAGATTGGGGGGTAGAGTTTGAGCATAGCTTGAAAGTAAGGAGGGGCAGTTCATCTTGCTGCTCAGTAGGAAAGTGCAATGGTCTTGTAGTGGAGGAATAAGGAGGGAGGAGAAGGTGAAAAAGAGTTTAATAGCGTTAGAGTGATAGAAATTTAGAGTGATAGAAAGTGTCTTTAGCAGCGGGTACAGAGGAAGAGACGGTAGAGAGGCGGGTGTGAAAGGATGGTAGGTCCTCCGGAAGTTTCATTTTCCCCAATTTTCACTCAGCTGCCCTGTTCTGTAAGCTCACAATGAGTCACTTGGCCTCTGAGCAGTAGGGGAGGGCCTAGACAACTAGGAAGAAAGGGGACAGAGCGAGTCATATGATGCGTAAAGGGAGGAAAGTAGGGTCGAGGGAAGCAGAATAAGGAGACAGGAGGGAGAAGGATTTAGCAGAAGGGAGAGATGATAGAATAGAAGAGGAGAGAGTAGTGGGAGAGAGAGAGCGAAGATTGCGATGACACATGACACATGACCATCTGGGCAGGGGCTGAGTGGGTGGGTTTGGAGGAGAGAGAGACAGAAAAGAAGTGATCATTAATAGTGAACTGGAGGGGGGGGGAGTGCGATGAGATTAGTAGGTGAACAGCCTCTAGTAAAGATGAAGTCAAGGATATTGCCTGCTCTGTGAGTGGAAGGGAACTTAGAAAGGGTGAGGTCAAAAGAGGCAAGGAGGAGAAAGTAAGACGTTGAAAGAAATGAATCGAAAGCAGATGTTGGGAGACTGAAGTGGCCCAGTGCGGTGAGCGGTGAGCCACCGTCAGGAAATTAGCTTATCAAGGTGTCAAGCTCATTGAGGAACTCTCTAAGGGCACCTGGTGGGCGATAGATGACATTAAAAAAAAAGTGAGTGACAGCATGGAATTCAAATGAGGAGATGGACAGGTGGGTCAGGGAGAGAAGAGGAAATCTCAACCTAGGACAAATGAGTAGCCCTGTGCCGTCACCGCGATGACCAGTTGCTCTTGGACTAAGAGAGAACACGTGGTCAAATGAAAAGAGAGCAGCTGCGTGATCCATGTCTCCGTCCAGGGGCAAAAAGTCTAGGGACTGAAGGGCAGCATAGGCTGAGATGAACTGGGAGTTCTTGACCGCAGATCGGCAGTTCCAAACATTGCGAGAGACCAGGAATTCCACATAGGGTTGTGATCGCAGGGTACACTAAATTAGAAGGGTTGTAGCCAAGGGGTGGGGAGCTTGTGTAACAGGAAGAAGAGTGGACAGGTATTGAAAACACACACAGTTTACAAAGCTACAAAAGAGCAAAATTAGATCTGTAAATAGCTAGGTAAACTATTTACCATGTATTACAGATAAGTCGCTTGAAAGGAAGAAAAGGTGCAGTAATTTCACTTCCCACTAGTTCCTAAAATGCACTAGCGGGAAGTCTGAAGTAAAATATAGTTTTATATTTTGAATGCTTCAATGTAATGTGAATAGCATAAACAAACACCAAAAAATGTAGGTTATGTCAATGTGTAAATCAGGACAAACTACAGCCTCCCTTGGTCAGTCTGACCAGACACAGTATTGAAGCTTTCTCATCTCTTTCTGATGAGGATAATATGTACACTGGGCAGAGATGTTTTGATCTCTCAGTAAGGGTACCAGATAGCTCAACTTCCTTTTGATCGACAACATGGATAAAAACAGGCTAAAGAGGGGTGGTTCAATTTGTCTTCTTGTTAATGAAAGCTACCAAGTAGCAGTGTTCTCTGAGGTGAGGTCCTTTACTAAACCCCTGTTAGCATTTAGATGCATCGATAGTCAGCGTTGGCTAATAGCTCCACATTGGCCTATTGATGCAACACGTCATTAAAGCTTTGTCATTTCCTGAGCGTCTGATAGTTCCTGGCATTCACTCAGCAGGACTGCTGTTAGAAGAGGACTTGGAGGAGAGAGGACTGGCCTAACAACAACAAACCACCTGCTACATCAGCTACAATTTAGGGGAAATTGCCAAGAATCAACTCATTGTGCCCTCAGATTGTTAATATTGACGAGGTGGACGCCGGGGGAAAGGAGTGTTTTATCTAAATGATAAAGATACGATAGGGGCGTGGCACGCTATGACACGTGATGCTGTTCTCTCCAATAGGATGAGAAACAATACAACAAGCGGTTGATTTCCGGTCTGGTGACTTCAATAAATGATTTCATAAAATATCATTCCAAATGCATCCATAGATAAACATTGCTGTTTGAATACAGTAAATCTGTGTTATGTCAAAACAGAAATTAAAATGCAATGCGCACTGATTAAGTTAAGTCCAGGACCTATTACTGATTACCTGTCTCACTCTTACTGACAGTTGTGGCTGCTTTGCATGATGTATTGTTGTCTCTACCTTCTTGCCCTTTGTGCTATTGTCTGTGCCCAATTATGTTTGTACCATGTTTTGTGCTTCTATCATGTTGTGCTGCTGCCATGTTGTGTTGCTACCATGCTGTGTTGTCATGTGTTGCTGCCATGCTATATTGTTGTCTTAGGTCTCTCTTTATGTAGTGTTGTCTCTCGCCGTGATGTGTGTTTTGTACTATATTTTTATAGGCAGTAAATTGTAAATAAGAATTTGTTCTTAACTGACTTGCCTAGTTAAAGGTTAAATAAATCAAATACAAATGATATACATTTACTTGGTGGCAGCTCTATTATATAAGATAACTATTATATATTACTGTATATAAGAGGCAAGAGCTAGCAATGACTCTTCAACAACACAAAGCTCTCTATATTGTGAAAAAAACAAGTATTATTCTGGATGCACTCTGTGGTGGGCGGCTGTTTGAGCAGTGAAACAGGGGTACAGAGGGTGAAAGGTGAAAGGTGAAGTGATAAATTACATTGGAGCAGTGACAGACACCTGGCAGCCTGCCCTCGTTTCTCAATTAGAAGAACCATTGTCAAAAAAAGGACTCTACAGTGACATTATAAATGTGTCTTTTCTAACTTGTTTTATTACTGGAAGACATGGACATCACTTTATTTTTGTCCCCCACGATGAGGAGGGGACTGTGTATCTGTCTACGTCTTTATTTATTTTTGTCCCCCACGATGAGGAGGGGACTGTGTATCTGTCTACGTCTTTATTTATTTTTGTCCCCCACGATGAGGAGGGGACTGTGTATCTGTCTACGTCTTTATTTATTTTTGTCCCCCACGATGAGGAGGGGACTGTGTATCTGTCTATGTCTTTATATATTTTTGTCCCCCACGATGAGGAGGGGACTGTGTATCTGTCTACGTCTTTATTTATTTTTGTCCCCCACGATGAGGAGGGGACTGTGTATCTGTCTATGTCTTTATTTATTTTTGTCCCCCACGATGAGGAGGGGACTGTGTATCTGTCTACGTCTTCATTTATTTTTGTCCCCCACGATGAGGAGGGGACTGTGTATCTGTCTACGTCTTTATTTATTTTTGTCCCCCACGATGAGGAGAGGAGGGGACTGTGTATCTGTCTATGTCTTTATATATTTTTGTCCCCCACGATGAGGAGGGGACTGTGTATCTGTCTATGTCTTTATATATTTTTGTCCCCCACGATGAGGAGGGGACTGTGTATCTGTCTACGTCTTTATTTATTTTTGTCCCCCACGATGAGGAGGGGACTGTGTATCTGTCTATGTCTTTATTTATTTTTGTCCCCCACGATGAGGAGGGGACTGTGTATCTGTCTATGTCTTTATTTATTTTTGTCCCCCACGATGAGGAAACTGTGTATCTGTCTCGTCTTTATTTATTTTTGTCCCCCACGATGAGGAGGGGACTGTGTATCTGTCTAATCTTCTGAGGAAGTACAGTTCCCGAGCCCAGTCAAAACTGTTCGCTGCTCTGGACCCCCAATGGTGGAACAAACTCCCTCACGGCCAGGACAGCGGAGTCAATCACCACCTTCCGGAGACACCTGAAACCCCACCTCTTTAAGGAATACCTAGGATAGGATAAGTAATCCTTCTCACCCCCCTTTTAAGATTTAGATGCACTATTGTAAAGTGACTGTTCCACTGGATGTCATAAGGTGAATGCACCAATTTGTAAGTCGCTCTGGATAAGAGCGTCTGCTAAATGACTTAAATGTAATGTAAATGTCTTTATTTATTTTTGTCCCCCACGATGAGGAGGGGACTGTGTATCTGTCTACGTCTTTATTTATTTTTGTCCCCACGATGAGGAGGGGACTGTGTATCTGTCTATGTCTTTATTTATTTTTGTCCCCCACGATGAGGAGGGGACTGTGTATCTGTCTACGTCTTTATTTATTTTTGTCCCCACGATGAGGAGGGGACTGTGTATCTGTCTATGTCTTTATTTATTTTTGTCCCCACGATGAGGAGGGGACTGTGTATCTGTCTATGTCTTTATTTATTTTTGTCCCCCACGATGAGGAGGGGACTGTGTATCTGTCTACGTCTTTATTTATTTTTGTCCCCCACGATGAGGAGGGGACTGTGTATCTGTCTATGTCTTTATTTATTTTTGTCCCCCACGATGAGGAGGGGACTGTGTATCTGTCTACGTCTTTATATATTTTTGTCCCCCACGATGAGGAGGGGACTGTGTATCTGTCTACGTCTTTATATATTTTTGTCCCCCACGATGAGGAGGGGACTGTGTATCTGTCTACGTCTTTATTATTTTTGTCCCCCACGATGAGGAGGGGACTGTGTATCTGTCTATGTCTTTATATATTTTTGTCCCCCACGATGAGGAGGGGACTGTGTATCTGTCTACGTCTTTATTTATTTTTGTCCCCCACGATGAGGAGGGGACTGTGTATCTGTCTATGTCTTTATTTATTTTTGTCCCCCACGATGAGGAGGGGACTGTGTATCTGTCTATGTCTTTATTTATTTTTGTCCCCCACGATGAGGAGGGGACTGTGTATCTGTCTACGTCTTTATTTATTTTTGTCCCCCACGATGAGGAGGGGACTGTGTATCTGTCTACGTCTTCTGAGGAAGTACAGTTCCCGCTCAGCCCAGTCAAAACTGTTCGCTGCTCTGGACCCCCAATGGTGGAACAAACTCCCTCACGACGCCAGGACAGCGGAGTCAATCACCACCTTCCGGAGACACCTGAAACCCCACCTCTTTAAGGAATACCTAGGATAGGATAAGTAATCCTTCTCACCCCCCTTTTAAGATTTAGATGCACTATTGTAAAGTGACTGTTCCACTGGATGTCATAAGGTGAATGCACCAATTTGTAAGTCGCTCTGGATAAGAGCGTCTGCTAAATGACTTAAATGTAATGTAAATGTCTTTATTTATTTTTGTCCCCCACGATGAGGAGGGGACTGTGTATCTGTCTACGTCTTTATTTATTTTTGTCCCCCACGATGAGGAGGGGACTGTGTATCTGTCTATGTCTTTATTTATTTTTGTCCCCCACGATGAGGAGGGGACTGTGTATCTGTCTACGTCTTTATTTATTTTTGTCCCCCACGATGAGGAGGGGACTGTGTATCTGTCTATGTCTTTATTTATTTTTGTCCCCCACGATGAGGAGGGGACTGTGTATCTGTCTATGTCTTTATTTATTTTTGTCCCCCACGATGAGGAGGGGACTGTGTATCTGTCTACGTCTTTATTTATTTTTGTCCCCCACGATGAGGAGGGGACTGTGTATCTGTCTACGTCTTTATTTATTTTTGTCCCCCACGATGAGGAGGGGACTGTGTATCTGTCTATGTCTTTATTTATTTTTGTCCCCCACGATGAGGAGGGGACTGTGTATCTGTCTACGTCTTTATTTATTTTTGTCCCCCACGATGAGGAGGGGACTGTGTATCTGTCTATGTCTTTATTTATTTTTGTCCCCCACGATGAGGAGGGGACTGTGTATCTGTCTATGTCTTTATTTATTTTTGTCCCCCACGATGAGGAGGGGACTGTGTATCTGTCTACGTCTTTATTTATTTTTGTCCCCCACGATGAGGAGGGGACTGTGTATCTGTCTATGTCTTTATTTATTTTTGTCCCCACGATGAGGAGGGGACTGTGTATCTGTCTACGTCTTTATATATTTTGTCCCCCACGATGAGGAGGGGACTGTGTATCTGTCTTCTTTATATATTTTTGTCCCCCACGATGAGGAGGGGACTGTGTATCTGTCTACGTCTTTATATATTTTTGTCCCCACGATGAGGAGGGGACTGTGTATCTGTCTCGTCTTTATTATTTTTGTCCCCCACGATGAGGAGGGGACTGTGTATCTGTCTACGTCTTTATATATTTTTGTCCCCCACGATGAGGAGGGGACTGTGTATCTGTCTACGTCTTTATATATTTTTGTCCCCACGATGAGGAGGGGACTGTGTATCTGTCTACGTCTTCATTTATTTTTGTCCCCACGATGAGGAGGGGACTGTGTATCTGTCTACGTCTTTATTTATTTTTGTCCCCCACGATGAGGAGGGGACTGTGTATCTGTCTACGTCTTTATTTATTTTTGTCCCCACGATGAGGAGGGGACTGTGTATCTGTCTACGTCTTAATTTATTTTTGTCCCCCACGATGAGGAGGGGACTGTGTATCTGTCTACGTCTTTATTTATTTTTGTCCCCCACGATGAGGAGGGGACTGTGTATCTGTCTACGTCTTTATTTATTTTTGTCCCCCACGATGAGGAGGGGACTGTGTATCTGTCTACGTCTTTATTTATTTTTGTCCCCCACGATGAGGAGGGGACTGTGTATCTGTCTACGTCTTTATTTATTTTTGTCCCCCACGATGAGGAGGGGACTGTGTATCTGTCTACGTCTTTATTTATTTTTGTCCCCCACGATGAGGAGGGGACTGTGTATCTGTCTACGTCTTTATTTATTTTTGTCCCCCACGATGAGGAGGGGACTGTGTATCTGTCTACGTCTTTATTTATTTTTGTCCCCCACGATGAGGAGGGGACTGTGTATCTGTCTACGTCTTTATTTATTTTTGTCCCCCACGATGAGGAGGGGACTGTGTATCTGTCTACGTCTTTATTTATTTTTGTCCCCCACGATGAGGAGGGGACTGTGTATCTGTCTACGTCTTTATTTATTTTTGTCCCCCACGATGAGGAGGGGACTGTGTATCTGTCTACGTCTTTATTTATTTTTGTCTCCCACGATGAGGAGGGGACTGTGTATCTGTCTACGTCTTTATATATTTTTGTCCCCCACGATGAGGAGGGGACTGTGTATCTGTCTACGTCTTTATTTATTTTTGTCCCCCACGATGAGGAGGGGACTGTGTATCTGTCTACGTCTTTATTTATTTTTGTCCCCCACGATGAGGAGGGGACTGTGTATCTGTCTACGTCTTTATTTATTTTTGTCCCCCACGATGAGGAGGGGACTGTGTATCTGTCTACGTCTTTATTTATTTTTGTCCCCCACGTTGAGGAGGGGACTGTGTATCTGTCTATGTCTTTATTTATTTTTGTCCCCCACGATGAGGAGGGGACTGTGTATCTGTCTACGTCTTTATTTATTTTTTATGTGTACATGTATATAATGATTGCTCTGTGTTATTGTTGGTTTGGTCTGTATGGGAAATGTCAAATCAAATGTTTGAAAGAACCATCACAGGTAAAAGGGTTGATGATGGTTGAAGCCAGACTGTTATATAAAGCCATCCCATTAAAACCCAACCAGCATTTTATAGACGGCACTTGGGAATGGCAACGCTCAATGATCAGAGTTACGACCATCTTATATAACATGGTGTTTTGCACGGTAGTCATGACAACACAAAAGTAACAGAAGCAGGTATTTTGTTTCATTGCCGTTTTTGCACTAATTATTATTATTGCAATAATGTGATATAATTCTGTATCTTGACATGTACCTTGAAGGCAGCTTAGTATTTTCCCTGACTGTTTCCCTACTTTATTACTATTCCAGGTGTCAGTGCAATATGAATGATCTAGTCCACAAGGGTAGAATGTATTCACACCCCTCAACTTTTTCAACACATTTTAATGTTACAGCCTGAATTTAAAATGGATTCAATTGAGCTTTTTGTTGGTCATTGGCCTACACACAATACCCATAATGTCAAATTAATAAAAAATGAAAAGCTGAAACGTCTCGAGTCAATAATTATTCAACTTCTTTGTTATGGCAAGTCTAATTAGGGTCGGGAGGAAAAATGTACTTAAGTCACATAATAAGTTGTATGGACTCAAAATCATCTGTAAGGTCCCTCAGTCGAGCAGTGAATTTCAAACAAAGATTCAACCACAAAGACCAGGGAGGTTTTCCAATGCCTCGCAAAGAAGGGGATCTATTCGTAGATAGATCAACATTAAAAAAAGCAGACATTGAATATCCTTTTGAGCATGGTGAAGTTATTCATTACACTTTGGGTGATGTATCAATACACCCAGTCACTACAAAGATACAGGCGTCCTTCCTAACTCAGTTGCCGTAGAGGAAGGAAACCGCTCCGGGATTTCACCATGAGGCCAATGTTGACTTTAAAACAGTTACAGAGTTTAATGGCTGTGATGGCTGTGATATGAGAAAAAGAAGATGGATCAACGACATTGTAGTTACTCCACAACACTTACCTAATTAACAGAGTGAAAAGGAGGAAGCCTGTACAGAATCAAATTATTCCAAAACATGCATCCTGTGTGCAATAAGGCACTAAATTAATACTGCAATTCACTGTTCATCCTGAATACAAAGTGTTATGTGATGTATTAGATTTGCCCCAAACATTACTGAGTACCACTCTCCTTATTTTCAAGCACAGTGGTGGCTGCATCATGTTATGGGTATGCTTGTGTCATTAAGGACTGGGGAGTATTTCAGTATAAAAAAAATAAATGGAATTCAGCACAGGCAAAATCCTAGAGAAAAACCTGGTTCAGTCTGCTTTCCACCAGATACTGGGAGATGGATTCATCTTTTAGCAGGACAATAACCTAAAACACAAGGCCAAATCTACACTGGAGTTGATGACCAAGAAGACAGGGAACGTTCCCAAGTGGTGGAGTTATAGTTTTGACTTAAATATACTCGAAAATCTATGGCAAGACCTGAAAATGGTTGTCTAGCAACGATCAACAACCAATTTGACAGATCTTGAAGAATTTTTAAAAGAATGGACAAATGTTGTGCGATCCAGGTGTGGAAAACTCTTAAAGACTTACAGCTGTAATCGCTGTATCACGGCTGTTATCCTGGAAGGAATAAGTGGACCAAAGTGCAGCGTGGTGAGTGTACATTTTCTTTTTATTTTAGTAATGTCACCAACAAAACAAGCTTACAGGGCTTAGTGCCACAAACAAAGTTAACTACCCACACTGAAAGGAGGGAAAGGGCTACCTAAGTATGATTCCCAATCAGAGACAACGATAGACAGCTGTCTCTGATTGAGAACCATACACGGCCAAAACATAGAAATAAAGAAACCTAGAAAACAAAAAATAGAATGCCCACCCCACATCACACCCTGACCTAATCAAGTAGGGAAATAAAACGTCTCTAAGGTCAGGGCGTGACACACTGCCAAAGGTGATTCTACAAAGTTGACTCAGGGGTGTGAATACTTATGTAAATTAGCTATTTATGCATTTAATTTCCCCCCAAAATGTTTTCACTTTGTCATTATGGGGTATTATGTGTAGATGGGTGAGAACAAACATAGAGATTTAATCGATTTTGAATAACAACAAAATGTGGCCCTAGCCCTCACCCTCCGATCCAACATGATGTTCGGATGCCCCCATCCTGTGCAGGTGTTGTTACACGTGGTCTGCCACTGCCAGGACGATCAGCTGTCCCTCCTGTCTCCCTGTAGTGCTGTCTTATGTGTCTCAAAGTACAAACATTGCAATTTATTGACTTGGCCACATCTGCAGTCCTCATGCCTCCTTGCAGCATGCCTAAGGCACATTCACACAGCTGAGAAGGGACCCTGGGCATCTTTCTTTTGGTGTTTTTCAGAGTCAGTAGCAAGGCCTCTTTAGTTTCCTAAGTTTTCATAACTGTGACCTTAATTGCCTACCGTCTGTAAGCTGTTAGTGTCTTAACGACAGTTCCACAGGTGCATGTTCATGAATTGTTTATGGTTCATTGAACAAGACTGGGAAACGGTGTTTAAACCCTTTACCATGAAGATCTGTGAAGTTAATTGGATTTCTTTTAGAAATGATCTTTGAAAGACAGGGTCCTGAAAAAGGGACGTTTCTTTTTTTGCTGAGTTTATAATATTCAGACTGGCAGACACAGGCTCATCAGTAGGAGAGACAGACACACTGCTGTTATCTGCTGAGGGATTTCCCCTGATTGCAGCTCATCTAGAACACAGCGTATTGATTTCCTATTAACACGACTCTCATATCCGTGGAAAGAGGCTGCTAGGCCTGATGATAAGGTGGTGAAAGGTGGTGGTTAAGGAGGCGGACCAGAGTTATTAACTTCTTATTGGCCTGTATTCATTACATTATCTTGTTTCTGGACAGTAATTGCTTCAATCTTGTATATGTAATAGGTTTTGACAAAGATTTGATTGTACATTTTGTATTTCTGAATTTACATTTGAAATAATTTGAATATACATATATCATCCAGTGGATGAAAGCAACAAGAAAAAACTAAACCGAGGGGCCTGTGGAGCTGTCAGTGTCAACCACGGCTGTTGAAACCCTTTTCTTCCACCGCAATCACAGGGACGAAAGATGAAAGGTTGTGATGCAAACGTATTGATATAAGTGGCCCAAAATAGACGTTTTACCCAGCGGACAAGAGCACACTGAAATCAACTTTCATTACACTTCCCACCGCACTGATTTGCTTTGACACGAGCATCCAGTCCCATGAATAACCACGACATGTTAATTCATGTTTACTCTGGCGATGGGGATTCTGAACTACACGTCTTCAGAATGAGAGCTGCTCAAGTCTCAGCAGGGTGCCACGTATGGGCATTTGGAGACAGCAACAGAAACTGGCGGAACATTTTATAGTTGATTATGCACTGAATGCGGTTGTTATTAATTAAAGTATTCTCCTGTGTTGTGTACATTGGGGATAGGGTCTGGGATCAAATGACATCCTGTGGTGAACAGGGCCTCCATTAGAGAACCCAAACTAATTACCAGAAATAATTAAGAACATTTTATATAGAAAAAAACAAATCTCTTCCTCCAATTTATCAAGCTAGCTGCAGTGTAGGTCATAACTATCCTAACTCCAAAGACATGAATCAACTCTTGTTCTCTCTAAACAGTGTTTGGCCGTGACGCACACAGGCTTCTCTCTAGAGACCTCATCAGCTAAGGGAAAGACACGATGCCACCTGGCTGGTGTTCTGTGTACCCGTGTGCCTGAGCTACCCTGTTCCCTTGTCTCACAGTCAGTGCTTCACCAAAGCCTGTCTGAGAATAGTAATTAAGGGACGTGGGAGGCCTTTTCTCTTTCTGTCGTTTAAATTGGAAACCTGAGCCTTCACGGCCATCACTGTGTTATAACCGGCACAACAGGTGCAGTTTGGTGGTACACTCCTGCCACCGCCTCTGAGTCCCAGCAAGTGATAATAACAGGATGGAGCTGGGATCAGAGCCCTCCACTTGTTGGGTTGATTTACATGCTGTGCAGAGATGGCGAGGCGGCGTGAATCACCGGGAGAGACAGAGAGAGGACACGGTGGGAGGACATGAGCATGACTCTTGATGCAGCTGTTCATCAAGTCCATCAACTCACAAAGATGTACAGCTCACCTCCCGGCAGCTCACTTATCCACAAATGTCCGCAGGAACAGCTGCCCCGGGAAAATGCTTCAGCATCCCGAAAACACCACGAGCATGCAGAGAAACTCACACTGGCACTACTAAGATACAAAAGATTCCAATGTATCCACACACTACTTACTGGGCTTAGCTAACAATGATTAGTAGATGGATAGCAATTATTCACTAAAGGAAAACTATTTCTTAATGCAACTTTACCATGACGCACAACACCCACAAGCCGTTCATTGAGGAGGCAGCCAGGTCAGTGGGCTGTGTTAGCCCTGACTTGTTCGGCTAACCCCTGCGCTAGCCTAGCATACAGCTGATGTCAGACAGCCGGTATTGTAGAGGAGCTGTGTTTTTTATGAATGAGCTGCCAGACTCCCACTTCTCTAAAGCGATGAGTCATCCATTGGCCCTGTGTCTTACAGTATGTCAGTGGGCTCAGCTGACGGTCCGCTGTTAGGAATAATGAAACGGGTTTATATTTAGCGTACACACACATGCCAGGGCGCGTGCACACACACACACACACACACACACACACACACACACACACACACACACACACACACACACACACAGACACACACCAGAGGAGCTGGTGGGAGGAGCTATAGGAGGACAGGCTCATTATAATGGCTGGAATGGAATCAATAGAATGGTACCAAACACTTCAAACACATGTTTGACTCCGTTCCATTGATTCCATTCCAGCCATTATAATGAGCCCGTCCTCCTATAGCTCCGCCCACTAGCCTTTCCTGCTACAAACAAATACACGTCTACGAAAGTAGAAAGAACAATGCAATGATGCAACGATGCCAGCAATGCAACAAGACAAAGTGCACTACATCCTCTGAGGTTTTACGTCTCTGCCTTAATGAATGAGCTTATTAACCAAAAAACGCTCTACTCAGACTCTCTGGAACAGAATGTACTGCGCATCTGTTTATTTTGCCACTCAAGTTGCCCTCATTTGTGCACTTAAACTGAGACTCACAGAGAGCTAAGTACTGTGTTAAAGCAGTTAGAGATGTTGCATAAAGTTCACAGGGAATATCCATCATAGACTGGGTACACACATGAGATCACCCCTATCATCGTGCACATTATAAAGCCTCACTGTCTGCCTGATTGAATGATACCAGTACATTATTTCCCCCGTCCTCTGAAAGGCCTATGATGAGGTGGGGAAGTGGTCCTAATGGTATGCATGCTGGAGGAGTGACACGGGCTCTTTAAATGGCCAGAGGGATCAGGGCCTGTAAACGCAGAGGAGACTAGGAGGCGTGGAGATGAATGCCCCTGTCAGAGGGGATAAATCTGCTTCATACCGCTGGCTGGTAGCAGGTCCCACCTCAATTTGGAGCTGGGTGGAGATAAGCCCTAATGACACTGTCTCCCGGGCAGACTAATTTATCCACAGGCTTGAGAGAAGCAGCTCTGATATCTTCCCTCTGGCGCACGCTGTTTGTGTCACTGCAGTATCTCTGTCTGTCTGTCTGTGTGTGTATAATGTACAATAAACCTTACATCCAGATAACAACCCAACCTCATATACCTACCTCACAAGTCTCCTGATTAGTCACAATAATCTAGCAAATACAATTAGCCAGATGAGATGGTTACCTCAGTGCCTCCCTGTGGTTCTCCTAATACCAAATAGTGGGCTCATATCAAGCCGATATTGAGGATTCCATACGCAAAATAATTAAAATCAACCTAATGATTACTTCAAATACAGGTTATTTGATTTGGGTTCATCTCGAGAAAATGTGTCTCTCCAAATCCACTGTAAAGAGTGGCTCCATAATAGATTCAGCCCACTGTTCAGTGGTTGTTGGGTCTCCATAGAGATGAAAAGACAGACTTATAAATGCCAAATGAAAGAGGGCATAGCTCAGACACCTGCTGTGATCACAAGATGTTTGAAGTTTCTGTCCATTTCCTGCGTTTCAATCTCTGTCCATTCTAAATCGATGAGGCTCCTTGCTCTTATAATTACTATAGGCCCGCTGATGTGTCCTTTAGTCTACCAGGGACAGGATGTACCACATTCCCCCTGAAATAACGGTTGAGTCACAGATGCAATAACACATCGGCTGTGTGAGTGGCACAGCACATTATACTTTGGGACTGAAATGTGGTGGGTAGCCCTGACTTTCTCAGACGCCTTTCCTCACACAGACAGACAATAGTCTCTTCTACTGCACTTAGTGGTTGTTATTCACACTTATCTTGACAGATTGCAATGTTCTGTGTTATTCTAAGTTGTTTAACCAACTAAAAGTTGCGCTTTTGTAAACAAAAGGCTTCAGTGGATATTTAGCTCCATCTCCCGAACCCCAGGAGCAGATTCTAAGTGTTATTTCTCCGGCAGTAATTACTCACCGGCTATCTAATCATGACTCCATTTAACCAATTAAAGGCCACTTTCCACTACTGACAATGGTAATCATTTAAAGGCAGCGTGCAAAACCTGCAACACACAGGCCCTTAATGAACCTACAGGTGGATGCCTACAGTACAGTATCATATGGCGTCGTCACAGCATCATGTCCTTTCAACCACCCACCAACCTTCTCTTTCCAAGTCTAATCATGGATCCACATCTCTACATCGAACAAACAGATTTCCTGTTCATAACTGGTATCGACTAAATGCTTGTGATTCTCTGTGCGATCAAGAGATAGCCCTACCTTATGACAAGGGCAGTGTGTGTGTTGTAGATGAATGTGTGTGTGTGTGTGTGTGTGTGTGTGTGTGTGTGTGTGTGTGTGTGTGTGTGTGTGTGTGTGTGTGTGTATGTGTGTGTGTGTGTGTGTGTGTGCGTGTGTGTGAGAGAGTGACAGCTGTCAGTCGCTGTGTGGGCAGAGGCCCAGAATGTCCTATGGTCTCTGCCGGGCCATAATGAGCAGGTGACCCTGCATCTGCTGTCACTCCTCACACACAGACAGGGATGCGTGCTCGCACACACGCACACACAGATCTAGCCTCTAATCACACAAACAGGGTCACGTTTCAAGAGTGCATGTGCATCCCAACACCCTAACAGGAACATTTTAGGATTTGAAATGCTAATTGATGAAGAATAGCTCTGGTTAGAGCTATATTGTTTTGAAGATGCTCTTGAACAAGCATGCAAGCTTTGGATTGGGAACCATGTGTCATTCTGTCAGTTGATGTGAGATTGTTGAGCCTGTGTTTAAGACAGCACATTTCATTTCTCATTATCCGTAGTGGGCGAAAATAAATGACTATAGTGTACACATAATTAGCAGTTTCAGCTTGTCAGTTGAACCCAATAACTATATGCATAATCCTTTAACCTAAACAAAGCACCTTTAAATCATCATAATAAACAAAACATAATAACAAAATTCAGCAACAATGGATGTTCATTCCATGAATTCAATGCTCCCACACATACCCACATGGACTTGCTTGCTGATGCAGAGAAAAGTAGTAAGTAGATCAACTGCCTCTGAACTGATCCTGTCTGAGCTGTAGTCAATCCAGACGTTTCAAGACTTCTATCAATATCAACTTCCAGCCCTTTCAGCCGAGTGGGGAGGGAGGGGCCCTGGTTGCTGAGTTGGCCTACCGCACAGTCTCTATGGAAACCTGTTGGCATGTACTGTAGCAGCGCCTGGGAGGCTTTAATTTGTTCTTATGGTTACAAGCAGCTCTTGGCAATAGTGAGGCCAGCCTAAATGACAATCAAAACTGGACAGCAGAAACATTGTCCCCAATTGCATTCCCTATTATGACACAGCTTTCATTTCAGTTCATTGATTTGTTGTTGCCAAGTGACAATTTGATTGTTTTTCAGAATAGTTCAGAAGTTGAGGGGAGAATTGCCAGTAGAAACAAGTAATTGTGAAGCACAGCGCTAAGGGTTCACAAGTGTAGAGGAAAATGGGAGGGGAGGAAACCTCTTATGGATGAGGTATGCAGTGCTCATTACTTCAATGAGCGCCAAGTTATGCATGCTATCGACGGTGTAAAGAAAAGGTACATTCAGACGTTCAAACTGTAAACTGGTCACTTGGCGCCCTCTAGTGGTTGTCCAGACTGTCTCGACACAACGACACAACTCCAGCTTAATAACGTCTCAGTAGTGCAAGTACATCTGATCATATTTGTTGATACTCTTTAGCACTAAAATTGGACGAGTAAATTATACCGCCTCATATAATGGATTGATAGGCCGTAATTATAAATAAGAATTTGTTCATAACTGACTTGCCTAGTTAAATAAAGTTTAAATACAAAAATACAGTACATTATTGCCATTGAATACCATAGATGCAGCCATTACGTCTCCTGTTGATTGAAGGTGGATGGCCCGAGATGGCTGACTGTAAACACCCATCAATGGAATGACATCTATCACTCAGAGGGGCAGTTAAAGTAGTGGGCTCCCCAGAAATAGAATTCTGGATTATGGGTACACTCAATATGGGCAGCATATCGGATTTTGAACCCATAGTTAACTCCTTCAGGCCAATACAACTGCATCCCCCACCCTGAGCATGGCAGAGACTAAATGAGCTCTTTACAATTCCATGTGTGCCACACCTGTCAGGCACGAGCCACGTTTCCACCCTCAGAAATGGACCAAGACAAACAAATAAACATTCATGACGTGTACGTTAATGTGTAAAAAAAACATTTTGCAATGTAGTATATTATCCTTTGTCTTGCATTTGACTGGTTCAGTAACCCTCACAGTAGAAAGAGAGGAATTTAACTAACCAGCTACAATGACTGCTTAGGTATAATAATGACCAAAACTGCACCCAACATTCACACATTTTATTAGAATGATCAAATCAAAACTGTGTTAACAGCATTCAAACAATTAGCTTGATCTGTGAATACGATATCAGGAACCATATACCTTGTGAACCATACTAAAATGTTTACATCAGACAACTACAGTCCCCAAAGAAAATTACAGCCTGTACAAAACCTGTAAATACATTATGTAGGCTGATCAGTTATATACCTGCTTAGCTAACTGTAGAAACCCCCAAACAAACAAACAAGCAGGCCTATACCCAATCCTCAGGAAATATGATAAAGCAGAAGCAGGTGGATGTACCTAAAACGTCCCAAAGACAGCTCGGCTAATCTGATTATGTTGGGGTTGTTGCTGTGTGACTAACGTAACTTCTTCGCCCCGCGGGTCGCCCTGGCCACCTTGGAGCCCCTCTGGTGGTCACTGATGCGGTTCCGCAGCACGTTCACGTCGTACTTCTGCCTCTTCAGCTTCTCGGCCAGGTCAAACTGCTCAGCGTGTAGTTGGCGCAGCCACTGCCAGAGCTCGCGGGACTTCTCCGCCAGCCTCTCCTGGTTGAGGTGGTCGATGTTGAGGGGCTTGCGGCGTTCCAACAGAGCCTTGGTCTTCTTCTTGCGCCCCGTCAGCTTCTTGCCCTTCTTCACGTCCCCCTTCTGTATGTAGCCGCCGAACGCCTTATTGGAGAAGACGTTCTTCTTCCTGGCATCCTCCTCGGCGAGGAGCTTGGCCTCCTCTTTCCGGCGGGTCCACACCTCAGCAAGACGGGCCTGGCGCTCAATGTTTTGCTCGGCACGGCGGCGCTTGATGCGGCTGCGGAGGGCCACCAGCTCTTCCTCCTCTTTCTGGCGGCTGGAGAAGTGCATCTCGATCAGGCTCTGCAGGTCATTGAAGTCCTTCTCCAGCCTCTTGCGGTGGAGGTCATCAAAGTCTAACTTCTCGCCGTCGGGCTGCTTGGGAGGAGCGATGTTGGTAATGTACTTGGTCCATGGCTTGGTCTCCCACTCAACATGTTCCCTCTCCTCCTCATCTACCTCGTCCTCCTCATCTTCCTTATCCTCCTCCTGCTGCTCTTCTTCAGGCTCCTCTTCCACCTCAGGTGCCTCCTCTACTTCTTCCTCCACAATATCCTCTGTGTCAGACATGATGTTAAGCCTCCCTCTGAGACAGTCAAGAAGTCAAGTAAGAAAGACCAGCGGAGACACACACAGAGACCAACTTGTGTCCCAACAGTCAAGAGGGGAAGTGAAGTGAACTTTCAGGCGTGGCTGCTTGGGCTCTTTTAAAGCTTTATCCTGAATATGTATCCAAACACCACGGTCGAGCAGAGATGTTCAGACAGATGGAATGGAGTCTATTTTCTCCTTCAACAAGTCTGCCCCCTCTCCTGAACCCCGACCCCAGACTCTCCCCATCATTCCTTTCTAAGGACAATCGGAGTGCCCTATTTCAGACGCACAACAGATGCACTCAGGTGCCACTCAAACCTGTGCTCTCCTTCAAGCCCGCAATCGAATGTATACGTCACGGTCACAGCGTGATTTTTGTCGGGGTCAAGAGAAGTTCTTACTCATACACTATGGGGTTATTTATGCACTTGGTCATCAAGAGGGAGAAAAAGAGAGACAGAGTATATGGTAAGTACACCTGTAAAAAAAAAAAAAAGTCATACTGATCAAATAATCAAACTGATGAAGTTTCCTAATTTCAGCTTAGAAGAATGGAGAGTAATAGTTTAATAGTGGTATGGTCACTATATCAATAAATATATAATGAACAGTCTATATATCAATAACTATATAATGAACAGTCTATATATCAATAAATATATAATGAACAGTCTATATATCAATAACTATATAATGAACAGTCTATATATATCAATAAATATATAATGAATGCTCACTATATCAATAACTATATAATGAACAGTCTATATATCAATAAATATACAATGAATGCTCACTATATCAATAACTATATAATGAACAGTCTATATATCAATAAATATACAATGAATGCTCACTATATCAATAACTATATAATGAACAGTCTATATATCAATAAATATACAATGAATGCTCACTATATCAATAACTATATAATGAACAGTCTATATATCAATAAATATACAATGAATGGTCACTATATCAATAACTATATAATGAACAGTCTATATATCAATAAATATACAATGAATGGTCACTATATCAATAACTATATAATGAACAGTCTATATATCAATAAATATATAATGAATGGTCACTATACCAATAACTATATAATGAACAGTCTATATATCAATAAATATATAATGAATGGTCACTATATCAATAACTATATAATGAACAGTCTATATATCAATAAATATATAATGAATGGTCACTATATCAATAACTATATAATGAACAGTCTATATATCAATAAATATATAATGAATGGTCACTATATCAATAACTATATAATGAACAGTTCAATAAATATACAATGAATGCTCACTATATCAATAACTATATAATGAACAGTCTATATATCAATAAATATATAATGAATGGTCACTATACCAATAACTATATAATGAACAGTCTATATATCAATAAATATATAATGAATGGTCACTATATCAATAACTATATAATGAACAGTCTATATATCAATAAATATATAATGAATGGTCACTATATCAATAACTATATAATGAACAGTCTATATATCAATAAATATATAATGAATGGTCACTATATCAATAACTATATAATGAACAGTCTATATATCAATAAATATACAATGAATGCTCACTATACCAATAACTATATAATGAACAGTCTATATATCAATAAATATATAATGAATGCTCACTATATCAATAACTATATAATGAACAGTCTATATATCAATAAATATACAATGAATGCTCACTATACCAATAACTATATAATGAACAGTCTATATATCAATAAATATATAATGAATGCTCACTATATCAATAACTATATAATGAACAGTCTATATATCAATAAATATATAATGAATGGTCACTATATCAATAAATATACAATGAATGCTCACTATATCAATAACTATATAATGAACAGTCTATATATCAATAACTATACAATGAATGGTCACTATATTAATAAATATATAATGAATGGTCACTATATTAATAAATATACAATGAATGGTCACTATATCAATAACTATATAATGAATGGTCACTATATTAATAAATATATAATGAATGGTCACTATATTAATAAATATACAATGAATGGTCACTATATCAATAAATATACAATGAATGGTCACTATATCAATAACCATACAATGAATGGTCACTATATCAATAAATATACAATGAACAGTCTATATATCAATAACCATACAATGAATGGTCACTATATTAATAAATATACAATGAATGGTCACTATATCAATAACTATATAATGAACAGTCTATATATCAATAACCATACAATGAATGGTCACTATATCAATAACTATATAATGAACAGTCTATATATCAATAACTATATAATGAACAGTCTATATATCAATAACCATACAATGAATGGTCACTATATCAATAAATATATAATGAACAGTCTATATATCAATAACTATATAATGAACAGTCTATATATCAATAACTATATAATGAACAGTCTATATATCAATAACCATACAATGAATGGTCACTATATCAATAAATATACAATGAATGCTCACTATATCAATAACTATATAATGAACAGTCTATATATCAATAACCATACAATGAATGGTCACTATATCAATAAATATACAATGAATGCTCACTATATCAATAACTATATAATGAATGGTCACTATATCAATAACCACACAATGAATGGTCACTATATCAATAAATATATAATGAACAGTCTATATATCAATAACCATACAATGAATGGTCACTATATCAATAAATATACAATGAATGCTCACTATATCAATAACTATATAATGAATGGTCACTATATCAATAACCACACAATGAATGGTCACTATATCAATAAATATATAATGAACAGTCTATATATCAATAACCATACAATGAATGGTCACTATATCAATAAATATACAATGAATGCTCACTATATCAATAACTATATAATGAATGGTCACTATATCAATAACCACACAATGAATGGTCACTATATTAATAAATATACAATGAATGGTCACTATATTAATAAATATACAATGAATGGTCACTATATCAATAAATATACAATGAATGGTCACTATATCAATAAATATACAATGAATGGTCACTATATCAATAAATATACAATGAATGGTCACTATATCAATAACTATATAATGAACAGTCTATATATCAATAACTATATAATGAACAGTCTATATATCAATAAATATATAATGAACAGTCTATATATCAATAAATATATAATGAACAGTCTATATATCAATAAATATATAATGAATGGTCACTATATCAATAACTATATAATGAACAGTCTATATATCAATAAATATATAATGAACAGTCTATATATCAATAAATATATAATGAATGGTAACTATATCAATAAATATATAATGAACAGTCTATATATCAATAAATATATAATGAACGGTCACTATATCAATAAATATATAATGAACAGTCTATATATCAATAACTATATAATGAACAGTCTATATATCAATAAATATATAATGAACAGTCTATATATCAATAAATATATAATGAACAGTCTATATATCAATAAATATATAATGAACAGTCTATATATCAATAAATATATAATGAATGGTCACTATATCAATAAATATATAATGAATGGTCTCTTATATTCCACATAGAGTGATATATCAAGCACATATATGGGTCATGCACCAAAGATAGACCATTGAAAAGGCTTGTTGCCAGTTAAAGTAGCACTTCATTGTTAGAATGTGAACACCAGACAACGTAATTGCGGTCACCTGACTTATGCCATTATGTCATAACCACCTCATCTTGACTGAAGCACATTCCTCTCGAGGCCTCGTTTTTCCACTGCGACTTACAGAGCTTACCGCTGAGCGCATCCAAGAGCAAAGCATGTCATTACAATATATAAAGTACCCTTTGCAAGAACACCAAAGCTGTGTGTGTATAATCTTTTCAATAGTTGTCCTTCCTACAACTATTTGAAATATGTTCACTTTGCTAATTGACACCTCAAATTAGTATCAATTTCCCCTAAATAACAAAGAAACTATGAAGAAATGCTAACCCACTGTTCCATTTTCATGTTGAACTTTGTAAAAAAAAGAATAATAATATAACCTCTTCCAGTTTGCCAGCCAAAGACGACCCTACCATAGTAAATACTATTTGAGCGCAAGCTTTCAACTGATCATCCTGGAGTGCTGACAAAAAACACCCGTCCAAGAAAGATGGGCCCTAAAAACACAACTTCCAACCAGAACCATTTCTGAACACTGCCTCGTCTCCACTTCGGAATGTAATTCAAACATTCTTGCAATAGATGACTCCAGCTTTCAGGGTCGAGTGGATAGCTTTTTCAATGTTTACTTCTTGGGCACTGATGGCAACAATAGAATACAGTGGTCAGCACTTAAATATCCAGCCCTTGAGTTAGGAGCGCGAAAGGACAAATGTGGTTTTAGTATGGGATAATTGACAGGTGCTGTGCGTTGTCCACGGGTGTCCCCTATGAACACTGAGAATTCCAATAAACCACTGTGCCGTGGAAGATTGATCCTCTTAGTGAATATGTAGCCTTTTCCTCAAAAGACAACAGCAAAATGGCAGAGTACAGGCCTTGGACTAAGGGCTAGGATTTGGGGACAGACAACAGAAGGATTTTGAAAGTGTCCCTGCACTCCACAGCCTGAGACTCACCCCTGAAGATTGCCAGCCATTACCCACAACTAAGAGTCACAGTATTATTAAGGCCAGTGCAGAGCCTCATTAAAATAGTAATAGCATCAGCACAAGCATCCGGTGCAACACAGATGTCAGTTTAAATGGGTTGAGAGAACATTTCAAACGTTTGTGGACTAAAGCTCTTCAATTTCTAGGGGAACGCCCCCAGTCCTCCATACCTAACTATTTGCCAATTGACACATTTCAGTGAGCAAAAGAGGAACCCTCCAACCCAAAGAAAAAAAATGACCAAACTTCAACCCTGCTGATTGGTCAATTATAAGTAGCAGGTGGTGGTCTGGTTTTAAAATGTAGACTTTTGGTCACTGATGGCAAGGGACAACTGTGTCCATCAATAGGAGCAAGGAGAAGCACAATTGACCAGGACTAGACTATAAATAGCCACACTACTGCCTCCCCTCTCTAGTATTAAGACTAGTGAAATGTGTCTTTTCATTTACAGTATTGTTTAGTTATGCGTTACAGTATTATTTCTATTCAAATTCAGAGCTCACCTGTCTTTAAAACAGATTATTATCCTCTCTTTTGTAAGGCATTCCAGAGTAGTTCTTTGTTAGCCTCTAATTAAATATTGAGATGAAAAAAACAAGTGGGTTTTTTTTAGCTTGTGTTTTAAATAGATCCCATTTAAGATAGTTACATAGATCTGTCAGACCTAAGCCTGTAATGTTGCCACAGGCACATACAGAATATAGTAGTATACTGAACACACTTCCAACAGGTCAACCCCATAAAATCCTTTGCACTAGGAATGAAGGAAACGGTGCCCTCAAATGGTCAAACCATGTAGCTATTTTATACAAAAGTAACTGCTACATTCCAACACAATACTGTATGACATAATAGGCCTACACAAATACAGTGATATTTAAACTTGTTTGAGGAATTTTTATAATTCAAACGATTAATGCTGTACACTCTTACGCCTAATACAATCTCGTATGTCGAGGTGCAGTTTTACCATTACAAACTCATAACAGAACTGTGTCTGAACATTTTTACATAAACAGTCAAGACCATAACAAAAACGTATAAATCCCCATAGAAATCATCTTCACACATGTGTACAGTAGTGTGGAATTCTAGACAGTTTAGATGCTCGTTAGAACATGTCAACATTTTTTTTAAAGGCAAGAACACAAAAACAAAACATGACCCTGTTTCTAACATCGAGAAACCCCTCATGTTACCCAATCAACACAATCCTTATCAAACCGCAACATTCTGTTTCTCAACCTCAACAGACTCACACGCTGGAGAATCCTGCAGTTCTTTATGGCTTAACCTTCCTGGGTTTTGGGTGGCCTCTCCACTACAAAAAAACAGTGCCATGGCTCTGCAAAGAACACATAGTGCCTTCAGAAAGTATTCATACCCCTTGACTTATTCCAATGTACTTTGTGTTACAGCCTGAATTCAAAATGGATTAAATATACACTACCGTTCAAACGTTTTTTTTTTGTCCATTAAAATAACATCAAATTGATCAGAAATACAGTGTAGACATTGTTCATGTTGTAAATGACTATTGTAGCTGGAAACGACAGATTTTTTATGGAATATCTACATAGGTGTACAGAGGCCCATTATCAGCAACCATCACTCCTGTGTTCCAATGGCACGGTGTGTTAGCTAATCCAAGTTAATTACAAAACCCTTCTGCAATTATGTTAGCACAGCTGAAAACTGTTGTTCTGATTAAAGATGCAATAAAACTGGCCTTCTTTAGACTAGTTGAGTATCTGGAGCATCAGCATTTGTGGGTTCGACTACAGGCTCAAAAGGGCCAGAAACTAATTTGTTCTGAAGCTCGTCAGTCCTCTCTTGTTCTGAGAAATGAAGGCTATTCCACGCGAGAAATTGCCAAGAAACTGAAGATCTCGTACAACGCTGTGTACTACACCCTTCACAGAACAGCGCAAACTGACTCTAACCAGAGTAGAAAGATGAGTGGGAGGCCCCGGTGCACAACTGAGCAAGAGGACTGGGTGTATTGATACACCATCCAAAGTGTAATTAATAACCAGCTCAAAAGGGATATTCAATTTCTGATTTTTTAAATCTAAATTTAATCCAGTTTGAATTCAGGCTGTAACAACAAAATGTGGAACAAGTCAAGAGGTGTGAATACTTTCTGAAGGCTCTGTAAATATAAAATTAGACAAAGCAGCAGCATATAATGATACTTGTCAATAAAGGTGTGTGTGCACGGTTTGTCCTGAAGTTGTACTATGTTACCTCCCTCTCAGGGGTCCTCTGGAAAACAACAGCCAGCCAGAGTGATACAGTTACAATGCAGAGGAAGAGGAGGAGTATGGGGAGGAAAACCCACAAGGCTACTGGTACAATGGAGCGCTGATCAACTGCAAATAGGAAAAACAGAACCTTCACTTTCCAACAATCTACCTTTTCTTAAATATTATAAGTAATAATAATGGAACATAACTTTGTGTTGAAAACAGAGCTGGAGATATAAACTGAGTGAACAAAACATTAGGAACACCTACTCTTTCCATGACAGACTAACCAGGTGATCCCTTATTGATGTCACTTAAATCAGTGTAGATTAAAGAAAGGAGACAGGTTAAAGATGGATTTTTAAGCCTTGAGACAATTGGGACATGGATTGTGCATGTCTGCCATTCAGAGGGTGAATGGGCAACACAACATACCTTTAAAAACGGAATACGCTAGTAGGTGCCAGGCGCACCGGTTTTAGTGTCAAGAACTGCAGCAAGTGCTGGGTTTTTCACGCTCAACAGTTTCCCATGTACGCTAAGAATGGTCCACCACCCAAAGGACATCCAGCCAACTTGACACAACTGTGGGAAGCATTGGAGTCAACATGGGCCAGCATCCGTGTGGAACGCTTTCGACACCTTGTAGAGTCCATGCCCTGACGAATTGAGGCTGTTCTGAGGGCAAAAGGGGGTGCAACTCAATATTAGGGAGGTGTTCCTAATGTTTTGTACGGTCAGTGTATGTTCAAGTTTTGCAGAATGTATGCTTCAAATAAATGAATTAAATGTCAAGGCGGCTAAGTTACACACGCCATTACCTTTATGCACATATAGGAAACCAGATGCTGCTCCGTATGGGTTGGACACCTCACAGCTGTACAGACCACTGAAGTCAGGGCCCACCTTCACTAACACCAACAAGCCCCCAGTCTCATTGAGGTTTGATCTATTCAGTCTAAGACAAGTGTAGACGCATAGCAAAACATAGATGTAGACACTGATCCTCAGAAAATGGGTTGGGGGAAATTAAATATGGTGAACAACTGACCTCTTCCATGTGAACTCTGATGGAGGGGGGTTGGCGTCTACTAAACACTGAAACGCCGGTGCCTGGGGTGCGCGCTCATTAATGATGATTTTGACCGAATTTGGAGGATCTATAGAATAGGCATAAAGTTGTACCACGTTATTTATGTGCTGTTACTGTTGTGTCTAATAAGGAGTAGAAACACTGTGCCTGTTGTCATTCAGAATACTCACAGTGTATATCTATCTCGTAGGGAACGACCTTCTGCTGGCTCAGAGTGGTGTGGTTCACCAGGCACTGAACCTCCTGTTGGTGCATGACCCTGGAGGGCTCTCCTTTCAGGTGGACCCTCACCGTGGTGGTGTCGTCTGGGTTCAGTGTAGTGTTGGTTGAGGTTGTCAGACTCAGTGGTTGTCTTGCACTGGCCGTGCTCCACCGTACATCTGCAGGGGGCTTGGCGTTAGCCGCTGTGCATGTGGCCAAGATGCTCTCCTGCCCCTCAGCAACCACGGGTGGAGTATCCACAGCAACCGAAATCACAGGAGGAACTATTGGGAAAAAACATAATACACACATTGACTTAATATGAATGTCTTTGTATACTTTAAAACCTAAACCTTGGATAGCAGGTAAAGGAGCACCGCTAACATAATTGTATCAAGCGATTCATTACATTGGGGAAATACATGATAAATAACCTCTTACTTTGGACATTGAGGTGGATCTCTGCCTTGTACGGCCCACTGGGGAACACAGTGAAGATGCAAGTGTAGACGCCCTCATCAGTCAGGGACACATCCCCCAGTCGGATAGAGCCCACCAGCGCAGTGGTGTTCCCAATGAAGCCCACCCTGTCCCCCCGCCCCTTGACATGTGATGGACCCTGGCTAGGGGTGATGAGGAAGAAGTTGTGGTTGGCACGGTAACCCCTGGTACTCTTCTGCCATGAGATCTGGATGAGCTCCTCGTTTGTCTCCATGAGCTCACAGGTCAAGTCTGCGTGTTGTCCCTGAGTCACTGTTGGGCGGCCATTGTAAGAGATGACTCTGATACCTAAAGGAATATTAGCAGGATGCATAAGAGAGCAAATTCTCAGACTCTTCTTGATATTGTGGAGAACAAATGTTATGGGTTTGCTTTGCATCGCTCCTACACTCACCAACTCCAGTCTCAGTCAGCATGAGACAGAGGTCCACCAGAACCCAGAAATATGTTTGATTTTTCATTGGTATGCGATCTTGTGTATGACAACTTCAAGTAAACGTTCTAACCTGGGGGAGGGGGACACACAGTTTAGACCTATGCATAAGCACAATGAAACGAGCCTGAGATGTAGACCAAGAGGCAAGATCACAACACCAGCAACCTAAAACATGGGTACAGGGGCAGAATGGGACAAGAAACCACAACGACACATTTTTCTCCCTTGAAGGCCGCGTTATTATCTAAATACTGAGAATGATAACATGCTGACTAACACTTCAATGTTAAACTGATTGTGGCAATAGGCCGAGTTTATCATTAGTCATGTAAACACATTACTCTGATTATCTTAACTCAGCAAATCATAATTCAAGTAAGCACACGCCTAGATTTCTGAGTAATCTTTCTAATTACTCGGACATGTAAACACCGTAAAATCGGAGTTCCAGCAGTGTATTGGATCTGCACGTGTGGCAGCACCAGCAGCACCAGCAGCACCAGCAGCACCAGCAGCACCAGCTAACCTCTTTTGCGCGAGTGAAGTCAGTTCTGAAAAACTTAATGCATCGTAGAAATTGTTTTCATATTCAAACTTTATGTCCAAACTCAGAATGAAATAACCTTCCCAAAAATAACATAGTCGCTGTGATAGAATCTTTATGTTGATTGCAGATGATTTTCAGCATTTATCAAAGTCCCACCAGGTCGCCCGATTTCAGATGTGTCCATGTAAACAGGATTATTAGGGAAATCGTTCTTCTTGCAAAGCATGTAAACATTTTAATCAAACAAATATATTAATCTGCACACACAAACAAGTTCGCCAGGCCTACTGGGCTACAAATTGGGTGGGTAGGTTGACCTCAGGTCTCCCCACAGGAAGCCTGAGGTATGGGGAGCGGGGGGGAATCTATCAAATAGCACACCTCTAACTTTGTACAGTACTAATGCAATTAGAAGATTTATTTTTATTTTTAAATAAATAATAAAATCGGTCACACTACAAAATGCTACCAAATAAACCAGAATTCCTTCATAATATTGTGACTATATAGTTTCACGGACATATTGTTGCATTTTTTTCAGGTGTGTGTGAAATATAAAACCAGTCTGCACACCACCAAGGTGAACTGGTTTCGTCTTGACTCTTGGTTGACAGTGTTGGGGGATGGGTAATGTAGTCTTGACTCTTGGTTGACAGTGTTGGAGGATGGGTAATGTAGTCTTGACTCTTGGTTGACAGTGTTGGGGGATGGGTAATGTAGTCTTGACTCTTGGTTGACAGTGTTGGGGGATGGGTAATGTAGTCTTGACTCTTGGTTGACAGTGTTGGGGGATGGGTAATGTAGTCTTGACTCTTGGTTGACAGTGTTGGGGGATGGGTAATGTAGTCTTGACTCTTGGTTGACTGTTGGGGGATGGGTAATGTATTGATGCTCGAGGGCCAAATCAACACAAATGGATAAGAAAAGGTCTAAGCCACCAGGTGCCCAGAAGAAGAGAAACACGCAAAATATAAAGGTATGCAGCTATGTCATCTCTTTATGAGTATAATGTTATGCATGTAATGAAGTAGGCTAGTATAATACTTATGTTTGTTAGCCTATGTTGCTTGCTATGCTATTACACGTAGGGCGACAATATTCCGTTTTCTGTCCAACTAGCTTACATAACATTGGATATCATTTCACACAGGTTCATCATGATAATGTTTTGCCTGCAGCAAAACGATTACAACCTAACTACCACATTATTGATTTGGTTAACTTTCATTGGGGTGACATCATAAAGGTTTTCTGTGATTGTATTGACTCAGTCCTGAGCTCAGTAAGGAGAATTTACAATGTTGTAAGCTAACTTAAAAGACATCTATATTATGCTGATATTTTGTATCTTTTGTGATATATTGAGTCTTTTGGAGTGTCTTATGCCTAGAATTAGCCAAGGAGGTCATATGATTTATTTGGTTCTTATTCTGAAGGTTTGATAAATTGTGTATAATGACATGTATATTTAATTGTGCAACAAATGTATTTCGGGTGTCAAACTCATATATTGTATTTCAATGCATGTTCAGGGGCACTTCTGAAATATTTTGGCGCACCCTCTGGCGCTGGCCAGGATGAGGAGCCATCAACCTCCTCAGCCACACAGGTGTCGTCGCAAATGTTGTCTGAGCCTGAGGATGAAGACCCATTTGCTTCCACTTCTCCCCAGCAGGATTCTTCAGGTGTGTTTGTGAGCATGTGTGTGTGTGTGTGTGTGTGTGTGTGTGTGTATCCCTGCATAACATAAACAACATAAATAATTTCCCTTTTGCAAAGATTTAAGTTTCCATATTGTAGGTAACAATGATGATTTTATTATTACTGGGTGTGTATGTGGGATGTTCCACCACTAGAAATGCTGTGAATCACGTGTGTAAACTAATGCCCATGTGCTCTCCATCAGAAATACCTGTAGCAGCATCCCCACCAAATCCTGCTACTGAGGATGAACCACTGTCTGCAGGCCCTGCTGCTGAGGTTGAACCACTGTCTACAGGCCCTGCTGCTGAGGTTGAACCACTGTCTACAGGCCCTGCTGCTGAGGTTGAACCACTGTCTACAGGCCCTGCTGCTGAGGTTGAACCACTGTCTACAGGCCCTGCTGCTGAGGTTGAACCACTGTCTACAGGCCCTGCTGCTGAGGTTGAACCACTGTCTACAGGCCCTGCTGCTGAGGATGAACCACTGTCTACAGGCCCTGCTGCTGAGGTTGAACCACTGTCTACAGGCCCTGCTGCTGAGGTTGAACCACTGTCTACAGGCCCTGCTGCTGAGGTTGAACCACTGTCTACAGGCCCTGCTGCTGAGGTTGAACCACTGTCTACAGGCCCTGCTGCTGAGGTTGAACCACTGTCTACAGGCCCTGCTGCTGAGGTTGAACCACTGTCTACAGGCCCTGCTGCTGAGGTTGAACCACTGTCTACAGGCCCTGCTGCTGAGGTTGAACCACTGTCTACAGGCCCTGCTGCTGAGGTTGAACCACTGTCTACAGGCCCTGCTGCTGAGGTTGAACCACTGTCTACAGGCCCTGCTGCTGAGGTTGAACCACTGTCTACAGACCCTGCTGCTGAGGATGAACCACTGTCTACAGGCCCTGCTGCTGAGGTTGAACCACTGTCTAAAGACCCTGCTGCTGAGGTTGAACCACTGTCTACAGACCCTGCTGCTGAGGATGAACCACTGTCTACAGACCCTGCTGCTGAGGTTGAACCACTGTCTACAGGCCCTTCTGCTGAGGTTGAACCACGGTCTACAGGCCCTGCTGCTGAGGTTGAACCACTGTCTACAGGCCCTGCTGCTGAGGTTGAACCACTGTCTACAGACCCTGCCGCTGAGGATGAACCACTGTCTACAGGCCCTGCTGCTGAGGTTGAACCACTGTCTACAGACCCTGCCGCTGAGGTTGAACCACTGTCTACAGACCCTGCTGCTGAGGTTGAACCACTGTCTACAGACCCTGCTGCTGAGGTTGAACCACTGTCTACAGACCCTGCTGCTGAGGATGAACCACTGTCTACAGACCCTGCCGCTGAGGTTGAACCACTGTCTACAGACCCTGCTGCTGAGGTTGAACCACTGTCTACAGACCCTGCTGCTGAGGATGAACCACTGTTTACAGACCCTGCTGCTGAGGATGAACCACTGTCTACAGACCCTGCTGCTGAGGTTGAACCACTGTCTACAGGCCCTGCTGCTGAGGTTGAACCACTGTCTACAGACCCTGCTGCTGAGGTTATACTTAACGATGGCTTGTTTGTATCAGTTGCAAAAACATTGGCAACTCTGTATTTGTAGACAAATGTGTTTAAGTTATCGGCGGTCACGGAGAGAGAAATATGGTAATTATATTTTTAGCCCGAAAAAGTGTCTAAGGATGCACTTAACGTAACCCTTTTCTACATGTGGCCTGTGCCAGGCGTTAGATTACGAGCGTTTTCAAGTGCAATTGGTTTTGGGAAACAGCTCGGAGATGTAACGATGCTCGTACAAAGGTTCTAAGGATTAAACTCGATCATTTTGGGAAACCCTTCTACGACCCAAACACATAAAAGACACACCCTCTCCCTTCAAATTAACTTCTCATGATGAGTTGACACTTTGCAGAGCGAGTGAAGTATAAATGGACCGCCCGCCCTTGCACGGAAATGTGCCACAAGTTCGTCCCACGGTTGTTTTCAGTCATCATGGAACCCACCTGGAGCTGAGGTGTGTGTGCTTTATATGCGCTACAGTCATTTATGATTGCATTTCATATCTTGGCTAGAAGACGACGCATGCTAGCCATCCGACAATATCAGGTAAATCAAACATTACTATGTACAAGTGTGATGTCAGGGAAAGTTATGCGCCAGATAGTTTCAAAAAGCTAACCAAACAAGATACGTGTTTGTGCCATCATGTGCATTACTAGCACAATTTCTAAATGATTAACATTCGTTTTTACTTACACTTGTATGTTTACTTCTTTATGCTGATGTCGGTTTTACGTTTTGACTGATTTAGCGGATGTACAATCATCGCGAACAGGTTTGCGGTCCAAACACTTAAAGACACACCCTATCCCCTCAGCCCTCAAATTAAGAAGACACTTCGAGATGATTGTGTTTTAAGCCACCTGTAGTTTGTTAGCGGACGTACAATCGGAGCGAATAGAATTATGGGGAGTTTTCGGATCCAGTTTGAAGATAATTGTACGCTCGCAAAGGCGACTAAACGAGGGCTGTCGGGCTTACGTTGCAAACTTCCCATGATTGGCTAATCATTTGGACAACTCGCGATTCCCCCAATGGCATAAGGCGAGGGTAAATTGAAAACCAGAGTTCATCCACAGTTTCTTTGTTTCGTCCTCCGAAAAACGTGTTCGTAGAGTGAGTGACCTCTTCTGGACAGAAATATATTGCAGTCATATATATTTATTTAATTTTTAAAAAATCAGACCATGTTTAATTCAGCCATAATGTAAACTATTTGGGCCATGAATTACATTTTGACAACATTTAAATCCATGGTTCAAATTTACATTATGACGATTTATTAAATATGTCAAATACAAATAATTTGCTTTAATATCCAAAATACGTGATACATTTTGTTGCTACAAAATAAAAATGAATTGTGCACAAGTTTCAAAACATATATTATCGGCTCTTCCTCTCTGACTACAATTGTCGTAAATGCATTGCAAAGCCATAAACTGTCGTGCTACTGCCCCTGATTTTCGGTGTTTGAAACCCCTGTTCGGTCTTTTCGTACGGCACTAAAGCTGAAGAGGGTATGTTCCCCCTTGAGCCCAGCTACAAATGCAAAAATATGATCTATTAATTATTTTTGAAGGTAATCATTGTGATTAATTGTTTCAGAAACATGCCGGCCAAAGGTCCTCTGCAATCGGTCCAGGTTTTCGGACGCAAAGTGAGTAAACTGACTTTATTCCACGTGTGTTGAGCCAAAGAACTAACGCTATCCGGCTAGGTGACGTTAGCTAGCTCAACCATGTTAGCCAGACAGGCCAGTAATGTGTATTTGTCCCCCAAAAAAGTATCCATTACATTTGGATATATAAGTGACCGTCGATTTGACAACTTTATTGTTAAACGTCCACATGTGCCTTGATTGCAGCCAGTGGCATATTGATATGAAGGGCTACAAATGTTGCGGCCTGCTAGCTACGTCAACCAATTAGCTAATTTTATGCCGGAAAGCATGTTGTCCAGCTACATCAACGCCAATTGTTTGGTGTAGTGAGGTAACAAAAAAAAAAACTTTAATTCGCTGATGTATTATGCCACAACACTGCATTTGTTAACTAGAGTGCTTTTTTTGGGGGGGGGGGTTACATTTTAAACTAATCATTGTATTGTAGCTAGCGAGTTGCCTTGACTTGGTCCACTCATCCCTCATGATGTACCTCAGTGTTTGGTTAAGACATTGGCTGGCTAACTAGTGTTGATTATAATAGTGTTGATCAGCAATCACCTGAATAGCATTTGTGTGTGTGTGTAGGGGAGGGTAAACGTAGCAAAGAAATGTTTAACGTTATGGACCGTCTATTTAGCCACCCATGCTTCCTAGAAAAGTGCACATGTAATTAGCTAAAACCAAGCAAATGGAAGTGAACATTACAGTATCTCTTTGCAGAAAACAGCCACCGCTGTTGCTCACTGCAAGAGGGGGAATGGCCTCATCAAGGTGAACGGCAGACCCCTGGAGATGATTGAGCCAGCCACTCTCCAGTACAAGGTGAGTCCTTAAAGACAGATTGCAATTTACTGTTGTCCAAAATAAGGGATTTATTTTTTTGTTGTTTTGAACAGGGGAGAGTAGTGCGTTAAATTTGCTCTTCTGCTCATATCTTCCTTAGAAATAAGGGCTTGATCTGATATTACCCTAATAAAGTGTAGAAATGTTTGAAGGTATGGTGTAGCTATTATTATGCTTTGGCTACTGTGGGCTTATGATATGAAGGATGCGCCAACTGACTCCGACAGGTGAACTTGATGCGAGGAACACTGTCTGACCTACCAGAGTTACACCTATAATTGAATAATTATTTTAAAAATATTCTGATTTGAAAATTAACGAATAAGCTTTTGCATCTATCTGTAGATGCAGTAGCCTTCTTTCATAAAGAAATGCGTGCCAGTGTCGTAGATATGCCGGTGGCGTGCTGTCTCTGGGATTAGTCCTATATGACACCAAAGCCTATAGGCCTATGTGTGTAATGCCCTGATACATTTTAGTGCTCAAATCTGACAACTGAACTGCGAAAGTAACCTTAAAACGTTACAAAAAAAATAGGGTGTAAAGTTTTGCGTATGCTACACATTAAAGCACAAGGAATTAGTGTTTTTGTCATTTGTTTCTCATTTGGCCAATATCCCTGGTTTATTGAAGGCGCTGGCCGTGCCAGGTCAGATCTGAATGCATTTGGATGTCCGGCAAATTAAAATCTTCCCTGGTATGTTGTCTGGCTACACATTTTCCTAACGGAAACTCTGAAATGGCATATTGTTTTTATTACAATTTTAGAATATTCACATAGGTTGGATGGAAACCTAGCTCGTCCAGTGTCACTTTGATTATGCCTGCACATCAATAAGCTGCCAAACAAGCATTGTACTTAACCCTCCCCCATACTCTTCTGGATGTTAAGCATTTTGTCCTACATGGTAGGGAGGGATGTTTCTTCTATTTGCCGAGATTGGCAGTCTTTTATTGGGGTGTTGAAAGTTAACCATGATATTGGCGTGCCGAAAGTCGGTATGCTTTGTATATTGGTTGTGGTGCATTGGCACAGAAACATGTTGGTGGAAAATGTGTAGCATATACAGTGCCTTTGGAAAGTATTCAGATCCCTTTGTTACGTTACAGACTTATTCTAAAAATGGTTGAATTGTTTTTTTCCCCCCCCTCAATCTACACACTACGGCATAATGACAAAGCAAAAACAGTTTGTTTTTAGAAATGGTTGCTAATTTATAAAATAAAAAATGGTAAATTACACAAATATTCAGACCCTTTATTCAGTAATTTGTTGAAGCACCTTTGGCAGCATTGAGTTGGGTATGACACTACAAGCTTGGCACACCTGTATTTGGAGTTTCTTCCATTCTCTGCAGATCCCCTCAAGCTCTGTCAGGTTAGATGGGGAGTTTTGCTGCACAGCTATATTTGGGTCTCTACAGAGATCATCAATCTGGTTCAAGTCCGGGCTCTATCTGGGCCACTCAAGGACATTCAGAGACTTGTCCCGAAGCCACTCCTGTGTGCTTAGGGTTGTTGTCCTGTTAGAAGGTGAACCTTCGCCCCCATCTGAGGTCCTCAGCCATCTTTGCCTCGAACCTGACTAGTCTCTCAGTCCCTGTCGCTGAAAAACATCCCCACGGCATGATGCTGCCACCACCATGCTTCGCCATAGGGATGGTGCCAGGTTTCCTCCAGATGTTAAGCTTTGCATTCAGGCCAAAGAGTTATATCTTGGTTTCATCAGACCAGAGAATCTTTCTCGTGGTCAGAGTCTTCAGGTGCCCTTTTTGCAAACTCCCAAGCGGGCTGTCATGTGCTTTTTTTCTGAAGTGGCTTCCATCTGGCCACTCTACCATAAAGGCCTGATTGGTGGATCGATGCAGAAATGGTTGTCCTTCTGGATTGTTCTCCGATCTCCACAGAGGAACTTTAGATCTGTCAGTGACTATTGGGTTCTTGGTCACCTCCCTAATCAAGGCCCTTCCCCCCTGACTGCTAAGTTTGGCTGGGCGGCCAGCTCTAGAATGTCTGGGTAGTTCCAAACATCTTCCATTTAATGATGGAGGCCACTGTTCTTTGCTATCTTCAATGCTGAAGAAGTTTGCTTTGTCATTGTGGGATCGTGTCTAGATTGCTGAGAATTTTAATCTGTTTTAGAATAAGGCTGTAACAACAAAATGTGGAAAAGGTCAAGGGGTCTGAATACTTTCCGAAGGCAATGTATTTTATATAATTATAAATATGGCTTCAAAATGGTACATCTGATTACCCCTAGCTGATTGTCTGTAGCTGGCTCTGATCGTATTGTAATGAAACAGGCAGGGAGGGTGAGCTTGTCGGTGAACCCCCAAACTTCTGGCATCGGCTGTGCCACAAAAGCATGGTGAAGTGACAGTTAATATCCACGTTTATAAACGGGGTTGCTATTTTTTATTTGTTGTGAATATTGAGTTAATTCTGAGGCGGTTCCATTTATTTGACTGTACAAGTGGGTCATGTGAGGAAAAACATTTTGTTGAGGAGGGTTGTGCATTTTGACACCTTGGGTTGGACCAGCCCCCCTCTGGTAAATTCCAATCTGTCCCCTGGGAAACAGTCGCAAACTATTTCATGCATGTGCAACGTGGCTTCTTACAGAGCTGCTGTTGGTTTACCAAGCCCAAATTCAACATGGGTCTTCATTCAGCTAAATGTCTGGTTGTGTCCAGACATTTAGCTGAATGTGTCTGCAGGATGTATAGACATTGTGTGTGTCCTTGACAAAGTTCCTCTCTGTTGTAGCTTCTGGAGCCAGTGCTGCTGCTGGGCAAGGAGCGTTTTGCTGGAGTTGACATCCGAGTCCGAGTGAAGGGTGGTGGACATGTCGCACAGATCTACGGTGACTTGTTTTTACAGCGGGAAGCTGTTCTACTTAGACAGATCATCTCAGTAGAAACTGATGTGTTGATTTGAAATAACTGTACTTTACTGAATATGGCTGTTTGTCTTACGCTGTGCCGTCTTCTCCTTGCAGCTATCCGTCAGTCCATCTCCAAAGCCCTGGTCGCATACTACCAGAAATGTAAGTGTCAATAATTTTACTGTAAAATCAAATGCAGTATCTTGTTTTCAATGGAATATTGCCTCTGCTGATTTGCCTCTGCCTCTGCTAAATTGAGTGTTACTTTGGACACATTTTTGCAGGAAGCAATAGTGCTATGTTGGGTTTCTCTTTTTTGGATGTTGGCGGGTGCATGATTGCTGTGTTTCCATTTGGTCAAGAAAATGGTTCACAATAACTAATCTGACATGTTTCTTTCTCTCCAGATGTGGATGAGGCCTCCAAGAAGGAGATCAAGGACATTTTGATCCAGTACGACAGGACCCTGCTGGTTGCCGACCCTCGTCGCTGCGAGTCCAAGAAGTTCGGTGGACCAGGAGCCCGTGCCCGCTACCAGAAGTCTTACCGTTAACCTCTCTGTACATTTTCATGTAATAAAGTTGAGGAAGAAAATATTTCTGGCATGTTTCTTTAAACTTGCTTGATGAAAATTCATTAATGACCAACAAGCACTACTTTGGGAAGTGTTAAGGTAGACTGCGATAGGACGTAGATGCAGAAAGTAAACTGCATATGGGGTAAATTTCCACAACTAAAGAGTGAAGCGTGAGGCTTCTCAGCTGTTTTGGTCCAGTGGCAACCACACTTGAACGACATGAAGCGAACCTGTGCAGATGGTGACCTGTAAGTGCTATCTCGCTCAATATCTGCGGTGCTGCTCGTGGCAATGCCATTTTCAGTCTACCTTTTAATACTTAAGCGCTATCCTCTGAGTTTTACCCTAATATGTTCAATTAATTGCTAAGACTAGACCTGGGTTTTAAAACGAATAAGCATTATAACAGGTGTATGTTATGCTTGCTTCAGATTTGTCTCCTTTACATCTTTGCAGAGCACCATTCAGATAATAATTTGGCTTTACAGCCCTAGATTGTTGCTCCTCCATTGAGTACCTGAGCTGTATTTGCTTTTGCTACAACTGTTGTTAAATGGCTTTTCAGAACTACAGCCACCAAATAAACCCAAATAATGAACTTCAGCATCACCACTAGTCTCTTCCCACATCTGCCATGGGGCACCATGAGCATTGCTATGCAAGTGTCTTCCTGTCATCACAAATGAATACTTAGTGGCCCATGAGTGATTTTTTTTTTTCAGTCTAGGGCCATTTCACATCTGTTTATGCATTGTGTATTTCAGTGAAGTCTTGGAATTCTCACTCCAAAATAATACTAATTTTGAATGAATTTTAGTGGAATTGTGCCTTTCAATGTCAAAGAGCATTATACCGGTGAAAACCATGTGTTCGGCTGTTGCCAAAGCAAAGTGGACATATACTGAACACATAAACGCAACATGTAAAGTGTTGGTTTCATGAGCTTAAATAAGATCCTAGAAATGTGAGCATTTCTCATTTGCCAAGATATGCCACACCTGTCAAGTGGATGGATTATCAACAAACGGATTAAACTGCAATCAAATGTATTTATAAAGCCCTAATTACATCAACTGATGTCAAAGTGCTGTACAGAAACCCAGCCTAAAACCCTAAACGGCAAGCAATGCAGGTGTAGAAGCACGGTGGCTAGGAAAAACTCCCTAGAAAGGCCAGAACTTAGAGGAACCAGGCTATGAGGGGTGGCCAGTCCTGTTCTGGCTGTGCCGGAATGATCATTACACAGGTGCAACTTGTGCTGGGGACGAAAGGCCACTATAAAATGCAGTTTTCTCACAAGACAATGCTACATATGTCAAGTTTTGAGGGAGCGTGCAATTGGCATGCTGACTGCAGGAATGTCCACCAGGACTATTGCTAGAGAATTGAATGTTAATTTATAAGCTTCCTCCAATGACGTTTTAGAGAGTTTGGCACCATGTCCAACTGGCCTCAACCACTTCCTGCTTCTTCACCTGCGGGATCGTCTTGAGACCAGCCACCTGGACAGCTGATAAAACAGGTGTATTTCTGACTAATAAAGCCCTTTTGTGGGTGGGACTATGTGCGCCCTGCCTAGTCATGTGATATTGATAGATTAGGGCCTAATGAATTTATTTAAATCGACTGATTTACTTATATGAACTGTAACTCAGTAAAATCGTTGGAATTGTTGCATGTTGTGTTTATATTTTTGTTCAGTGTACTTTTATTGTAAATGCCTGTAGTAGGCTCCCGAGTGGCACAGCGGTCTAAGTCACTGTATCTCAGTGTTAGAGGCATCACTACAGACCCTGGTTTGATTCCAGGCTGAATCATAACCGGCCGTAATTGGGAGTCCCATAGGGCGGCCTACAATTGGCCCAGCGTCGTCCGGCCGTCATTGTAAATAGGAATTTGTTCTTAACTGACTTGCCAAGTTAAATACATTTATTTTGAATGGACTAGGTTGTCTTGTCCTTTGTTCAGTGCTCAGTCTGTTATTCATTCTAGGACTAGGTGGAGGAGAGAAGAAAAACGTCCTACCTCTAGTAATATTAATGTCCTCTCTCCTGTTTGCAACATGTTTCTAGATTTGATACTAGTTGTACTTGTGGAATGGATTGGACAGATGCAGATTTCTTGATACCTAACCTCAATTTCTCGGATTTCAACTGCTCCCTTTTCACCAGCAGAGAGTGCTGTGTGACAAAGTACGAATCCAATGGTACAAACGCGTTTACAGCTCAAATCCGAGGCAAAGCTTTGCCTGTTCCACACAGCACAAGGTTCTTCTGTTCATTAAACTCAATTTCTCTGATCATCTATTCACTCACAACTTGATTTCCTCAGCATGAGGCCCTCGCGGAGAAACTGTCAGCTATATAAGGAGTTTTGGTGAAAGAAAAATGTATCAACCAATAGATCAGAGTTTTGCTGCTCCTAAAAGTCAGTTAAATTTGATACAATCTCTACTATGGTCAACAGATAGACAGACATGGGTTGACCGTGGAGTTCTCTGTCTGGTGATGAACAAAGACCACAAACATTGTGCCTGTGCAGCTAAAAAAATACTCCCTTTTGGAAGGAGCAGCGTACTGCATGTGCGATTGTTTGATACCTGTGCCCAGGGTGTCATTGGGGCCTTCTGGTTTTGTCCATTAACACATTTGCAGGAGTAGCTGTAACATCTGTGGCTGGTTGACCTTGAAGCACAGCAGAGCAAAAGGTCTCGTTTTTCCTCATTTAAAAATAGCTGGTAAACATACCGAAGGTGTAGGCCTACCTCTCTATTTTCAGTCCCTGGTTATGATACATCCTGTGCAGTCTTTTTACTGAACTGTAAATTAAGTTTGTTATGCTGCTGCCTCTAAAGTGTGTACCAACCAGTGCAGATGCCCAGGTGAGCGGTGTTGAGCTAAAGCCCCAGATCTGCTGTCTCTGTCTAGGCAATGAGCAGGCCTATTTACTGCACTCTAACAATCAACCCAGCAGGGAGGCCCACTGTCACTGTTGTTTACTCTCTGCTCCTGGATCCCTGGCCCTAACCTCTCCTCTACGGCCCTATCTGGCCCTGGTCGTTGACATCAGCACAGAGAGAACCCGCGGTAATATACAGTAGCTGTAAACCTTTTGGGATGGGATTGGGATGCAATGGGAATTTTAGAATATTCACGTTGAGAATTGTAGAATTTGTAATGATATTTAATCATTCAACTTGCTAGGTAAAACCTTTCGGCGTGTCCAAATGATGTCATTTATGATGAGGCCTTGTTGAGGTAGTGTGGACCACATGGGGGTACTAAAACACTTGTACTCACACTGGTGCACCTGGCTTTCCTCTGTTCACACCTCATTCTACCTCCACTAATCACACAAACAAGAGGTGTTGGTCCAGGATGCATTTTGTCATCACACTAACCCCCCCCCCCAAACACACACACACACTTTCTCTATCAGTAGCCTACTTTGAAGAGAGAGGATAGTCATTAGCATTTCTCCCCTCTTTCCTTTTCTCACTTCCCCTTTAGGGTTCTTTGCCCTGGGTGAGTAAATAACAATTGATCGAGCAGGGTGTCAGACAGCCTGGGATAAGAGAACAGTAGCACACACAAACAGATGCTGGGTTGACTGGAGAGGAAATGTAGCTTAGCCAAGCGACACGCCACTGTTTGGGCTTGGGAGTGTTAATGAGGGACTGTGCCACGCTCCCTCCTTAGCTCCTGTCGCTCTCTCCCTAGCCCCTATCAGACTGTCACTGAGGGGGAGGGAGAGAAGTAGCAGGGGGCGGCAGGTATCCCAGCGGTTAAGCGCATTGGGCCAGTAATCGAAAGGCTGCTGGTTCAAATTCCCGAGCTGACTAGGTGAAAAATCCCTTGGGCAAGGCACTTAACCATAATTGCTCCTGTAAGTCACTCTGGATAAATGACTAAAATGTATAAGAGGAGAGGGGGAGGCTTTATTCAGCCAGGGTACAACAGCACTGAACACGTATTTACTGGGTGGAACAGACAAAGCAGATGTCCTTTTTTAAATGTTCTGTTAGAGCAGGCTATTGTGATTCGGTAAGCCGTGTCGGATCATACCTGTGTGGAGCTTCCTGAAACAGAGGCATGGAAAATGTTCACAGGCATGGAACATTTTCACAATGATTTGCCTTTTTTAGAGCACAGTAGTTGGCATTTTCTTCTTTTGCCCTTGGCTTTTGTGAAGGAACACACTATTCTGTGCTAAAAAAATAAGCACTTGGCTGAAAAGGCAGCAACCACCTGTGGTTGAATAGCATTTGCCCCCACAGACCTGCCTGAGCACTGGCCTCCATCAGGAAAATTGTAGCTCCCTTCATATGGTTCCTTACTCCACTCGCCTTCACCCAGAATCACCAAACAAATCATTTTTAGTGGGCTTTTGAACAATAGAGCCAGAACAGAATTTTGAGCTGATGATTGATTCATCTTGACTGTTTTGTTCCAGACGAAGAGGCCTGCCCTCCCATTCTCACACCAGCACGTCAGAGTGTTTTTGGGTCTGAAACCAGCCAGAATCAGGCCCGGAGTTATTGACCCTGAGCAATTAGTCACACTTTGGCTCGCCAGCATTGACTCATTCCCAATGTATTTACCCCTAGACTTGAACTAAAGTAGAATTAGTCCCACTGCGCTCACACCGCTCAGCCTTTGTCTCCCATTAATGGCCCTCTCTATCGCTCTCTCTCTCCCTCTCAAACACACACACGTTCTGGGCAGTGTCGTGGCACTGAACGTGGCCTTGGAGTGGAGCCCCATGTGTAATGAGACGGGGGCCAGGTTGTGTCCCCAGAGTGCGAGCCCCTGAAACCCGACCCAGGCTGAGGGTCACAGGGTGCCCCGTACACCCAGAATCACCCCCAACCCCTGGGCTGGCGGGACAGAGAGGCCTGGACCTGTGATGATCCCCTAAAGCACCAGGGCTGCTCAGGCCCTCTGTAGACATAACATACTGACTGGACTACACTCCACACAGACAGAAGATCCTGCCACCAGCACCACACTAAGACAAGAGCTTTTAGCACAGAGAAACTGGAAAACACTGATCTGAAATAATTGCTGTTTTTAAACGCAAACATGATGACAGTAGCATGCTCACATAATGATTGAGGATAATGGGAACACATGGGAGAAACTGACATCAAATCATCAGAATGGTATTTAGGGTTAACTCCAGAAAGTCCTCATGGTGTGCTGTTGTGCCTACAGTACTGTATACAGTTTGGTCCCTGCAGGTCCTGAGGCTCTGTGTCTGTCAGGCTCTGGGCAGATAAGGGACATGCTTAATTAAACGCCCTAAAGGCTGTTGAAAGGCACCGGATGATGCCAGCAGGAGAGGACTTGACACCCAAGTGTTCCTCTTTCGCTGAGGTGGTTGTTCAACCAGGAAAGAGGGGGGGCTAGGCGTGACGGGGCCCAGTTACAGCACCATGCCTGCCAGAGTCATCACAGAGCTGGGGATGGAGGGAGGAGGGGTAGGTGGAGGAGGGGGAGAGGAGGTTTGTGGTGTAAAAAGTAATGGCTTATCCAGATACTCTGCCCAGCTCCTAGCCTCCCTCTCTCTCTCTCTCTCTCTCTCTCTCTCTCTCTCTCTCTCTCTCTCTCTCTCTCTCTCCTCTCTCCCCCATCTTCTTCTCTCTCTGCCTTCCCCCTCTCTGTCTCTCTCTCACTCTGGCCTCCGTGTCCATGGCTCCAAGGCTCGAAGAGAGCCCTGCGCCCCAGAGACCAATGGCCCCTCTTCTCCCCTCCTGCACACACACACAGACATACACATTCCTGGAGAAAGGGATGGGAGCGTGACAATCGGGAAACAACGGCTGTTAGTTACAGAAAATGCATTACACTGTGGGCAGGGGGAGAGGAGCGGAGGAGAGGAAGTGCTGGGATTACACAGAGTTTGGAGATGGAGAGCGGGCCCATTTTTCCCGTCCAGTAAACTGCTCAGATTTATAAGACCTCTGGGGATGCTGATACCCCATCCTTGTCCCATCAGCTCCGACTGCTCCTGATTTAAAAATAAGCCTAAATCGGCGCATGGCAGTTGTCGGTAGGCCATGTCGAGGTCAGAACTGTCTTTCACAGGCAAAATAAAGAACACTTAAATTCCCATCAGGTTGGAAAGGTGTTTGAATAATAATTGTTTGAAAATGACATTAAAGACCCTCTACTAAAAAACAACTAATCTCTATCCCTATGTGGCATCAATATGAATCAGAAACATTTATTCTGGTGTCAAACTTGACTACAGTGTGTAATAGGATACGTTTAGTGTATCACAACAAGTAAATTAAGGTAGGTTTTGGATTACAATTATGTTAACAAATCATGCTCCCCTTTACCAAGCTCCACATGCAAATGGCCCCTCTGCTCACTTCCCTTCATTTCATTGAATGAGGTTTCATTGCCCCCAACGCGTTGAAAGATCAGATATTTTCGCCTGAAAAGCCCTATACGGATTGACCATGCAATGAATGCTTCCATCAGGATGCACAGCCAACTAGTTTGCATGCCCTTTCCGAAGGACCCTATAATGTGGAATAGGTGGTTGGAGTCCGTTGGTCCCCAGTGGTGGCGAGTATACTGGTTAGCTAGACAGCTGGTTATCTGGACGTGTATATTTTGATAATCGTAATCACTATCATCGCTAGCTAGCTGGCTAACGTTAGCCTACCTCAATACAACTCAGATTTGGCTTGGAAACACGATAACATTTCAAAAGACAGCAAATAATTAGTAGGAAAATCTTTTGTCATGATTGTGATGTCGCCAGATTAACTTTAAATGCAGTATAACTTTAGCCAGCTAACTAAGATTGAAGGGACCACCGTATTTTAGCATGCTAACATTAGCATTGCTAGTTATTTTTGACAAACTTTGCTAGTAACAGTAATGATAACATTGCCATCTCTCTAAAGTAAATTTGACAACATCGTAATATGGCAAAGTTGTTTCCTACAAATGATGTTCATACTTTAGCAATGTCATCGTATTTCCATGCATATCTAAGTTAGTGTAATTTAGATGAAACAGCCACATTAGGTGCAACCCATGTCTAGGGGAAAAAATACATATTGTGGTACTAGACAACTCATTTCTGACTACAGCAGTGTAGCAGCAACAAACTCAAACCAACCCAGGGATATAGCAAAACATGTCACAGTTGGTGTGATAGCTTCATCAGCCTGAATCTAATACAATCCTGAGCCAGTCAGTCTACATCTGTGAAACAGAATTACCTTCACATCTGGAGTTAAATAGAAAGGTGAGTGCAGGGATCAGGTTGGTTCCACCAAGCTAATCATAACCACCATTGATAATGTATTCAGTGTTTGTGTTTTTAATTTTTTTATTTCACCATTATTTAACCAGGTAGGCTAGTTGAGAACAAGTTCTCATTTGCAACTGCGACCTGGCCAAGATAAAGCAAAGTGTTTGATCGATCAGTATCTTTTGATAAGGGGTCAGGTGCTGAGCTACGCTGCTATGCCGACCAATGGGACGCTGGCAAAGAACTCTCCTCCAGCCTCACTTCTTGTCTGCTCACCAATGGTCGTACATGGTTAGACCATAATTGTGTAGGTTTAATCTGACCTGTTCAAACTTCAAAATAGATTATGTCTGTATATCAGATATCACCTATCCCTAACTGCCATAGGTAACATAACAGTGACTGTATGTATGTGTAACCGATCTGAAATGGCTAGCTGGTTAGCGGTGGTGCGCGCTAATGGCGTTTCAATCGGGTGATGTCACTCGCTCTGAGACCTGAAGTAGTTGTTCCCCTTGCTCTGCAAGGGCCGCGGCTTTTGTGGAGCGATGGGTAATGATGCTTTGAGGATGGCTGTTGTCGATGTGTGCAGAGGGTCCCTGGTTCGAGCCCAGGTAGGGGCGAGGAGAGGGACGGAAGCTATACGGTTACATGTATGGAGTCAGTACATGGAGACTTGATGATGTGAGGAAGTCCAGACTGACAAACGGGCTTGATACTGAACTGATGGCCCTGAATGAAGAGAGACCTGGCAATAACATCTTACTTGTATTGTCTTTTTTTATTATTGAATTGAATGGTATCAGTCAATATGGGGTGGGATAAAACCTGTGTATTCTGTACCAGGATCTGGAAACTCCTGTAGTATACAGGATACCACACAGGAAGTCATGACCACTCTGACATGTTTGCCAAGGCAGCCCCATTACCACCAGTCAAAATGCCAACAGGCATAGTATCTGTATCGGCTGGGAATAACAATGAAAGGTGAAAGGTTCACATTGTTATATTAGCAGAACACTGATTCTATGGTATTATGTAAAGGGTTGTTTATTCTACGTGGACCTGTTACTAGATTTCAAAGTCATCAAAACACTTAGTTTAGAATCTACATAAATTTAGCAAATGAATTTTTCTCATATTATTCTGTAGGCGACTGATCTAGTCAAAGCTTCCTTCGGGCATCTCACCATACATCTGCCTGTAGTTATTGAAATCAACCTGCAGAAGGTTTGTTTGTTGTGATTGAGTGGGGTGGGGGGGGCTGTGGGAAAGTTTTTGACAGATCGGTGTGTCTTGGTGGTGGCAAGGACGCACCCAAGAAACACCCAGGTCAAACCACACCCCCAAGTTTGGCTTCTGTCCTGGCCGCCAGCATTTATTGAGGAGCAAGCCACAAAACACAGCCAAATCAGTGGATGCAGTTACCCTTCATCCTTCAGTGGTTTTTTACAACACACACTAAAGGGTAAAAAAAAAAAAAAAACTGCGTAAATGTGTGTTTAAGACAACTGCAAACTTCAAGGAGTTGGTCCAATGGGAAGTCACATTGTCAACTGCCTCCCCCTTACTCGAGGAACAATAGAGGAGCAATAGAGAACAAAATAGGAAAGCCCCTCCCCCGGGTAACTGGAGTGACACTTTAAGCTATTCAAACCATAACCCAATATAAGAGTCCTTCAGTGGTTTGTTCTCCTTTGCTGGTTTGTTCTCCTTTGCTAGTATCATGGGCTTATCTTCACTGGCTATATGAACTATTGTTCACATCGGTGATGATGGAACTAGCTCTCCAGGTAATAGTCCGTGAGAACAGCAGTATCAGAACTTTTAAAGCGTCAGAGTCCTCCTGGCATTCATCCAGAACATCCAAATGACCAACAGTTCTCTTTTCTTATATTTACATGTTAGTCATTTAGCATTTAGTCTCTCTTATCCCGAGGGACTTACTGCGAGCTATCTTAAGATGAATGCATTATCAGCAAAGTTAGAGCTAGTAAAGGGGTGGGGAGTCAAGTGTGAGTGTTAGTTCACGAAAGTGTTTTTAAAAAATGTATTCAGTCTTTTCTATATGAAGTGAACTCATCTCTTTCACGACCTCCCTCTGGCCCTCATAGTAATAAATAACACCACTTTCTCTGTTTCCCTCTCTCCCTTCGTCCCAGAACAGCTACTGTTCAACTGATGTGTATCTTTTACTGAGACAGGCCCTCAACCACCGGATGTAGTATCTCCTGTGATCACCCCAGGCCTCGGAAGACCTCTTCAACTACAACAGGAAGCAGTCATACGACCGGGTCACGACCCCTCTTATAACACCATGAGTCAAGCGGAGCCCACCCCGTGAGCCGGCAGTGGAAGGTTCCGGTCTCACCGAGGAGCAAGGTGCGGAAGGATCGTCGGGGGAGGAGAGGGAGACCTAGTCAGCACGTCAGAATGAGGAAAAGAAAGAGAGCGAGAGGAGGAGGAGAGGAAACATCTGTTAGATAGCAGCCATGTAACATCATTACACACAAGGCCCACCGGCTCACCTAATACGGCCACAGCTGGGTCTAATACAGCTTCCATCCACAGGGGAAACTACTGTGTGACCCGACATAGTCAGAACTATGTACACATCCAGCCAGGAGGCACCAGGGAGGGAATGATGGTGCTGCCTAAGCCCACAATCGAGACTCACTGGGGAAGTGTCTGTGCCAGAGCCCCAAGCTTCTGGCCTGAACACGGGGCTGACATTATGGGAGCTATTCTAATGCTTTTGTTTGACAGCACTTCATTTTTTGCATTTTTTGTATTTTTGTAAGAGAGGAGAGGCAGTGACCGAGGACAGAGAGGAAGTGACTGAGGAGTGTGAGATAGATAGAACTAAGAAAGAGAGAGAGAGAGAGAGAGAGAGAGAGAGAGAGAGAGTAGTCTGCTGCATGTGTTGGATGTTAATCAGACTGATTAATTTAACTGTGTTTTATTTTAACAAGCAAGTTTTACACTCTCATTAAACTCCTCTGTAGAGAATTGGTGAATGATGTAACGTTGCTGTGCGATGTTGAGGTATTTCTCACTGGCCTTATCACACGCTGGGTAATTCTGGAACTATCTGCTCCTTTACAGCAATAGGCATCCTTTTTAACAAATGAGCCAGGTTTCTTCTGTTGGATTTATGCCTTGCCAAACTCTGATATTTTTCCCTGTGCCAGCTGTTTTCTTAGCTGAGGTAAATCTCGATAAATCAATAGGAGTTCATCTGCTGAGGAGACTGTGTGCTGGCCTGTTTAAAAGGCCACTTCATCTCTATTGGTTCCAGAGCATGAATCAAGCCCTCAATGAAGAATCAACAGAGAAGTGAGTCAGATAGCAGACTCTGTGTTCCTGAGCAATGATATGGGAAACAGAGAAGCCCCATATTTTAAAGGGGTATGGTATAGTGCTGGACCCAATATCCCAGGTATGCATCTTTTTTTTCAGGAGGTCGTTTCAACTCCGACATAAAACCATTCTTCCTCTAGCACTGTCTCAATTAGGCAGATGGTCTATGTGTCTGTATGGTAAGCTGATCGGAATGCTATGTTATTTGACATGTAACCCTAGCTTCACCGCCACAGTGAACGAGGACGTTTCGAGGTGATATAGAGCAGGAGATGGGTGCAAATCATTTCTATGATCGCTCGTGTGTCATGCAGGGTAAGGCCTTGGAATTGCGTGCATTCTGGACTCTATGATTCATACTGAAAGATCTCACCTTCCGTACATTGGCAAAATGTCACATAACCTGTCGCTGGGGATGAGGTAAGACCAGTCTTGAGTTCAAAATGGACTCCTTCAGATGTCTCCTCTCTATTGCAATATATTCAAAGAGTGTCTTCGTACTGTAGAGAAAGGTCAAAGGTGCTGATTTGATATTGTGTGCGTCAATCACTCCTCTATACTGTATGTCAGGGGCAGAGGGAGGGATTGGAGGAGGGCGGGACTGTCCCAGTGGGCTGTATGTATATAGGCTGGTCAAGCTGAAATCTAATGAGGAGCAGGAGAGGGCAAAAAAGGAGAAGGAGAGGACCTGCCCACAGGTTCTCGGGGCTTGAACCCAGCACGACCCCAGTGTGTTGACACAGGTTGCCCTCCTGCCCCTTTAACCCACCCCCCCTCACTTTGGGAATTATTGAATAGGGTCCCTCAATGATCGAGCCAAATTTTTACTCAGTTTCAGTTGCAGCATAAGGAGACAGTTATGATTCAATCCAGTTGTATCCTAATTAAATTATAAAATAAGATATGTTTCATTTTCATTCATCATGTTTTGTTTGGTCAAATCAATGGGGTAATTTTATAAAGAGAATGAAGGTAGACATAGAAGATGGTTGAGTTTTTGATATACACAACCGTTCAGAAGTTTGGGGTCACTTAGAAATGTCCTTGTTTTTGAAAGAAAAGCTTTTTTTTTGGTCCATTAAAATAACATCAAATTGATCAGAAATACAGGGTAGACCTTGTTAATGTTGTAAATGACTATTGTAGCTAGAAACGGTAGATTTTTTTATGGAATATCTACATGGGCGTACAGCGACCCATTATCAGCAACCATCACTCCTGTGTTCCAATGGCACGTTGTGTTAGCTAATCCAAGTTTATCATTTTAAAAGGCTAATTGATAATTACAAAATACTTTTGCAATTATGTTAGCACAGCTGAAAACTGTTGTTCTGATTAAAGAAGCAATCAAACTAGCCTTCGTTGTGGGTTTGATTACAGGCTCAAAATGTTTAGAAACAAAGAACTTTGTTCTGAAACTCATCAGTCTATTCTTGTTCTGAGAAATGAAGGCTATTCCATGTGAGAAATTGCCAAGAAACTGAAGATCTCGTACAACGATGTGTACTACTCCCTTCACAGAACAGAGCAAACACTAACCCTAACCAGAATAGAAAGAGGAGTGGGAGGCCCCGGTGCACAACTGAGCAAGAGGACAAGTACATTAGAGTGTCGAGTTTGAGAAACAGATGCCTCACAAGTCCTCAACTGGCAGCTTCATTAAATAGTATCCGCAAAACACCAGTCTCAACGTCAACAGTGAAGAGGAGACTCTGGGATGCTGGCCTCCTAGACAGAGTTGCAAAGAAAAAGCCATATCTCAGACTGGCCAATAAAAATAAAATACTAAGATGGGCAAAAGAACACAGACACTGGACAGAGGAACTCTGCCCCAAACTTTTGAAAGATAGTGTAGGTTGTCTGAGATTGTATTCTTCTACTACCACCTGATCCTCTGGGATCATAGTGGTAGCTACCCACTGGGCACAGACGTCAGTTCAACGTCTAGTTTTGATTTACATTTGGTTGAGTTATCAACTAATGTGAATTCATGGTGAAATCAACAAAAAATGTCACCATGTCATTGGATTTAGGTAAAAAGTTGGGCGATAAAAAGGTCAAATTCCCTTACGTTGATGACTTTTTTCAAAATTCTATCAGTTTACCACCTTCCAATTTTTGGGGTTGAAGTGACATGGAAGCAACGTTGATTCAACCAGTTTTTGCACAGTGGGTAGTATGTGAGAAGAGGCTAGCTGTGCGGCAGTCAGAAACCTCTCTTCAGGAGGTTGTTATTGGGGACCACACGGTGAGATGACATCACAGGGTCCAATAACAACATCTTCACAACCCTCTTTGAATCTGTTTGTTGTGACTCTTGTATGAGTGATGGGTCACTTGGAATAAAAGTACAATGATTAACGAGCCATGAAATTAGGTAATATTATAATTGTATACATTTTTGAAGAATCGCAAATTCACTCCACAGGAATCTTAAGATCTTAAACCATAACCCCGTCTTTTTAGAAAACGTAACTCAAGACCAGGAGTTAGAATTGGCAAAGATACAATTGCACTTATCCGGTGTATTTGACAATAAAACATATTTAAATGGCCAATTCTCCATTCCTACACAGACTACATATTTCCAGTGTGGAGATGCACATTCCTCTGTGGTGTTCCTCTGAAAGGCGTACTTCCAAAACAGTGATATACAAGCAGTCTGTCTGGGGCGTCAGTGTGTCCGAACTGAGAGCACCAACAGGGGCACTCCAGACCGCTCCAATCCCTCCTATGTCTCATCCCCTGACCCTCATTACTTCTTCATGTGAGAACCGTGAAGAGATGACTAAAACACAAGCATTCCCCCCAAATGAACTCCTCACTCACTAAGAATGTCAACTGACCAGGGTGCTACAAATCTCTTTAACTCTGTCTCATAAAAACAATGTCTGAACCCAGAAAATGTACTCACGCAGACAGAGGAGTGTTGTCTTTCATCGCTTGCACTGGCAGTGTGTTGATGCACTATTGAAACGATGTATAGTCGTAGTTTAACGTTACTGGGTTTGTGTTTTGATAATGCGGTTGGAGCCAGGGAGAGGGGCCCAGCGGAGGTTCTTCCCAGTGTGTTGGAGCCAGGGAGAGGGGCCCAGCGGAGGTTCTTCCCAGTGTGTTGGAGCCAGGGCCTGTGATGAGTGGGCACGCTGATTAGCAAGTTAGCGGGGGTGGCTACAGATGGACCAGAGCTCGCACTACGGTTTCAGCGCCCCGCTGTTGTAAACTGTGGGTGGGCATGGGGATAAAACACAGCCCAGGTTAAGCATTGTTTATGCTAGGTGTCTGTGGTTCAACATTCACCACAGGGGTGCGCAGCGTCCTTATGTCTTAGTAGTAAGATGCTAAAACCACCTACATTGAAGCTAATGTCAAAGTTACCATTCAGATTTTGCCCCTCTTAGAATAAAGTAAATATTTATTTATAAAACTGAACACAAAACAAGTAAGTTATTACAGCACAGGCTTGTTGCATGCTGTTGTCCCTCGTAACTCTGAGTCGTTGTGATCTTTGCCTAATCCACCTCGACAGGGTAGTCTGCTGGAGATTTCTGGATGGCCTCCTAGGCTGGAAGTGTGGTGTGTGTGTGTGTGGGGGGGGGCACTCCACCTGTCTCCCTGCCCCGAGCACTGAGGGTCAGCCTAGAGCCTGAGTGGTGGTCCTCCACCCCATCAACGCTAAACAGTGTGAAACAACAAACGAACTGCAGCACCACCCATGCAAATGTTAGCTACAACAAGCGCTGGCTTTACAAACGACCTGCCACACACCCAGGATCCTGTTGTGTGGTCTCATATGAAAACACACGGAGTATACCAAGCATAAGGAACACTTTCCTAATACCCCCCCCTTTTGCCCTCACAACAGCCTCAACTTGTCGGGGCATGGACTCTACAAGGTGTCGAAAGCATTCCACAGGGATGTTGGCCCATGTTGACTGCATGCAATGCTTCCCACAGTTGTGTCGAGTTGGCTGGATGTCCTTTCGGTGGTGGACCATTCTTAATACATGCGTTAAACTGTTGAGCGTGAAAAACCCAGCAACGTTGCAGTACTTGACACAAACCGGTGCGCCTGGCACCTACTACCATACCCCGTTCATATCTTTTGTCTTGCCCATTCACCCTCTGAATGGCACACATACACATTCAATGTCTCTTAAAAAACTTTCTTTGACCCGTCTCCTCCCCTTCATCTATATTTATTTATTTAACCTTTATTTAACTTCATCTACACTGATTGAAGTGGATTTAACAAGTGACATCAATAAGGAATCATATCGTTCCCCTGGATTCACCCGTCATAGAAAGAGCAGGTGTTCTTAATGTTTTGTACACTCAATGTATATCCCCTTTGTCAGGATGGTCATTATCATTCAGATACCTGCCTCAATAAAGCCTCTGTGCATCTATGTTGCAGTCTATTATAATAACTGTGATCTTAGATGAACACACGCCAGCAAAGCAAAGTAACATTTGTGATATTCATCATACTTTAAATAAAGATCACGTCTGAAGTTTGCAGGGATCCTGTGACTAGGTGTCACATTCCTGACAATGCCGTTACAGATGCTTAGAAACACAGCCATTGGTTGCCACATACTGACAGGCGGTATCAGACCAATGGTGCAACCAAGCATCCCATACCCCAAAAGTGGACCATAATAGTATTTTCATTGGCATGTGGTCTCATGTTTTGGTGATGTGTGTTGTTGTATTATGACATGATGAGATGTCAGATAAGCATCTTACCCGGGGGTCCAACATGTAATGCCAGGGTGTTCAAGTGACACGGTCACCTCCCTGAGAAGTTTGTCTCGTGCGTGTTTTGCTTGCGTGTGTGTGTGAGCACGAGTGAGAGTATGTGTATGAATGTGTGTCTGTCAGTGTGCTCTGTGAAAATGGTGAAATCCATTGACAGGGGAGTGGAGAAGAGGGGAGTTTAATAGGCAATATTCTGATTCCGGAATCCTTGCTACCGTTCCACACATAAATCAGGGGAGCGTGACTAAACCCACCTGTAACAGGAGCCGGGCCGGCGCTCCCCCGTGGATCCAGGGCCTGCGCGTCAGCATTTCAGCACGCCCTGCAGTAAGGCCCCGCCGAAACCCCACGGGCCCCTGGAGACCCCAGCATTGGGCTCAGAGAGAAAGAACACAGAGAGAGAGAGAACACAGAGATCCAGGGCCTGCAGGGCCACAGCCAGAGAGACTGAACCTGGGATTAAGTCATTAAGGACAGCCATCACCGTAAGCCACCGCTGGGGATCCTCTGTGAAGCTGCTGTAAAAAGATACTCTCTGTTCTTGTGTATTGATTAGCTCAGAAGCAAGGAATATTATTATAGGAGTGCTGGGGTTTGAATCAGATTTTTTTGAGGATTTCTGCTACATTGCTAAACAACATTAAAACACACTTCATGTGTGAATTTCAGTTTGACTGCTTCGGTGGAAGAACAAAATAATAAAAGTGTCACGCCTTGGTCTTAGTATTTTGTGTTTTCTTTCTTTATTTGGTCAGGCCAGGGTGTGACATGGGTTTATTTTGTGGTGTGTTTTTGTATTGGGGTTTTAGTGGGTATTGGGATTGTTGCTGAGTAGGGTTGTCTAGGAAAGTCTATGGTTGCCTGAGGTGGTTCTTAATCAGAGGCAGGTGATTTTCGTTGTCTCTGATTGGGAACCATATTTAGGCAGCCATATTCTTTGAGTGTTTCGTAGGTGTTTGTTCCTGTCTCTGTATTAGTGTTCACCAGATAGGCTGTATAGGTTTTCACGGTCCATTTTTTGTTTGTTCGTGTTTTCATTATTAAAGATGTATCGAACTAACCACGCTGCATTTTGGTCCGACTCTCCTTCGACGGAAGAAAGCCGTTACAAAAAGAGGTTGTGAATGTGCTGAGAATGAGGCTTTTCCATTGTCTCTCCTTTGCACCCTGTACTGGACCCAGTATTCACTATCATAGCACTGGGAATGAGGCTTTTCCATTGTCTCTCCTCTGCACCCTGTACTGGACCCAGTCCCAGTATTCACTATCATAGCAGTCCTATTATCACCTGTCCATATAATTCCTTATAGTCCATTTTCCTACACACCCTCCTGCACTTAAATTATACACAGGTATGTAACACTATATCTAATAACATCCACCACAAGAACACTAGAGCTTTCACAGTATTAAAACAGGTGGGGGTGACATCCAGGATGAGTGGAATGTGTTTGTGTGTGTATGTATGGGTGTGTGTGTGTCTCTAGGACACCTAAGAGTTGGGATACTGATCCATCCTATCCTCCTCTTGTATGTTTTTAGATTTGTTTGCAAGAGGTCCTTCCCGCAGCACGTGGAGAACCTGTCTGCCAACAACAACACTCACCACCAGGGAGGAATGCCTACCATGCCTGCTGCAGTTGGCCCTGGCTACAGCACAGCATACCTCCCAGACACATACGCGGTCAGTCAGATGAACGGACGGACAGACGAACACACCGCCAGCGCAGGCAAGCACACACATGCAAGCACGCACACACATACATACACACACACACTCCCCTCACTCACTCGCCACACCATCATCAAATCCCCAATTACCACGTCCTGTGTTTGGACAGTAAACTTAGATCATGCAGGTTGGCTCCCTAGGCCCTTCCAGAGCAACCTGTTGAGTGTAATTCATGTGAGTGTCAAATGTGGGAATCCAGGGATACTCTTACTATTGGTGGACCACACATCTGGATGGGCTGGGCTTCAGCACTTAGCCATTTATCACCATTATATGGATCAATTGTAACTCAGATTACATTTATAGCCATCACAAGGCAGAGCAGGCCCACATACCAGACTTTTTAGACAGGGATTTAGAGGGATCAACATCTTAGTGCAGGGTCATTTATATTTATAATTATAAAGTTGGTTGTTAGCAACAAAACCGACGTGTGCGCAAGCAACATAACTATAGGGCAAAACAGACAGGGTTGGCTTAGAATGTTGACAGCATGTAAACAATAATTAGTCTCCAATGTTTATTGAAAACATAAATATATATGCACAATGAGCACTTGCTGTCTCTCAAATACACCGTCAAAGTTGTTGGTTAGAGAGCTAACACATTTTTGCAATATTAGCATTGGCATGAAATCAGTGAAAACACCTCAAAACAAGACCTGGTATCAAGAGCAAGATGAAACGAGCCACTTACAATTCCCCACGTGGCAGTTTCTTGTCAGTGTTGCTAGCAATCTGGCCATCTAGAATCACAACAAATCAAATCAAATGTATTTATATAGCCCTTCGTACATCAGCTGATATCTCAAAGTGCTGTACAGAAACCCAGCCTAAAACCCCAAACAGCAAGCAATGCAGGTGTAGAAGCACGGTGGCTAGGAAAAACTCCCGAGAAAGGCCAAAACCTAGGAAGAAACCTAGAGAGGAACCAGGCTATGTGGGGTGGCCAGTCCTCTTCTGGCTGTGCCGGGTGGAGATTATAACAGAACATGGCCAAGATGTTCAAATGTTCATAAATGACCAGCATGGTCGTATAATAATAAGGCAGAACAGTTGAAACTGGAGTAGCAGCACGGTCAGGTGGACTGGGGACAGCAAGGAGTTATCATGTCAGGTAGTCCTGGGGCATGGTCCTAGGGCTCAGGTCCTCAGAGAGAGAGAAAGAAAGAGAGAATTAGAGAGAGCATATGTGGGGTGGCCAATCCTCTTCTGGCTGTGCCGGGTGGAGATTATAACAGACGCTGACTTCTACCCCATTGAGGCGTGTGGATTGTTTTTGTGACGTCAGCTAACCCACCTATTAGGAACTGGTCACATGTCATAGAGAGACAAATAAATCGATAAATCATGGTAAAAGTGAATAATTAACTTCCTCGTTTGATCTTCATGTCACGCTTTACACCATTTTTATATTTTGGTAATGGAGGCTCAAAATCAGAATTGAAAAAATGTTTAATAAGAGAATTTGGTAAAACTAAAAGATGTAATCTTCAAAGCCAGAATGCTTAGTTTGCCTTTGGGATTCTGTAGAAGTTTAAAAAATTAATGGAGTACCCTGAGTGGAGTACCCTGAGTGAAAATATTTTAAAAAGGGTTTTCTGTTTCAAAGACTTTCATCACTGCTTTAGGAGATATTACTTTGTTCTTTACCAACAGTGGCTTTATGGCTATCATATTCTAGCATCCATTCAACTAAAGCCTCATTGCCCTAGTAGCTGTTGTTTTAATGACATGGACCCGATATAACCAATTCCGCAAGACAGCGGTAGCCCTCTCCTCAGTCTTTAACACGGACATCTGTCAATATCCTATTAGTTTCTCTTGGAGCATGTGAGTTTATTCTACAAAGCCTGTTGTTGCTTTATATCCCATGCCTACATTAGGGCTGATTTTCATTGTAACCAAAACGGTATACTGGGTTACCGACTTCTAGAAAAACTAATATTGGGGGCTATTGTCTCGGTGGTTGCTATGGCGACCGTCACACGTTCTCTGGTGATTGGATTTATTTCGGTCTTATCACTGGCTACATCATTAATTCCCCGGCAGAGTGATATTTATGATAGCAATGTCTCACCAGATCATTTACAGCCGTTTACATTGAAGCACACTGCTACAAAGCACCCAAGTGTCGTTAAAGTGCTGATGCCCTTAGTTTGGATTATAAACCAATTCTCTCAGCCATGTACGGTTTGAGAAAAATGTCTCTCATAAACTTTCTCAGTACTGTTCATGACATATAGTAGTTATATGTGCTTTACACATATCGTCTAAACTGTAAGAGAGGCCAGGGTGGGGGTAGGGGGTTAACGTCTTGCCCCTCTGTCCAGATAAGGCGTCTCGTCTGGGGGTCAAGACCAGCACCCAATGACCACCCCTCTAAGTCCCCATGAGTGACCGTGTCTGGATACACACAAGCCACTGGCTAACACCCACAATCCATCACTCAGCTGAATGAGGACAGAATCAATCACCTAGGAATGTGATTTGTCCAGACTAAATCAGAATTGTCTGTCAAGTGACAAGCTGTTGAGTCCTGTCCACATTGTCGACGGAGACATAACCGGTGATGTGGATTGTCAAAAGACGTGATACATGTCCTCCTCCGTACAGTAGCCTGTTCTGTTCTGTTGCTTGTTATTTTTAGCCTCCATCTTCATCTTTGTGTGGGTCCGTGATGATCGCTCCGTGGCCAGGTTGCAACACTCTCATGATACAGCCTCATAGTGTAATGCTGTGACTGTGAGGGTCATAGAGAGTTAGCTAGCAGCATGTGGAGCCTGCGCCAGCCTCTCTCGCTCGCTAATTGATGCACTTCAGCCGCTGGGCTCTTTGAACTGAATCCCCCTCGTCCACCCGGGAGAATGCAGATGGCATCATTATTTCCCCCTCTGCTTTGAAACTCAAGCCCCCGATGATGACCCAGAGCTCTTGGCGCTGCCACGGCCGCCAGTGAGAGGACCCGTCTGTTTGCTTTGCATTAAGAAACCGTGTGCCCTGGCCCTGCGTCGCTGGCTGCACCACTGTTGTTGCTTTCTAAGTACACTTGACACGGGTCTGTGTTTGAGGGAGCCAGGCACCGGGGCTTAGGATTGTTGTTGGGAAGAGATGCTATCATCAGTAGCCACAGATGGGGCAGTAGCCCTGAGAGTCCCTGGGGGACGCTGCATCATAGCTGGGCTGGGTCAGGGAGGAGAGCCCATGTTTGTGTAGTGCTTTAGCCCCTGTGTGATAGCAGAGATGACTGGCGGTACTCCAGCTCTGGCTCCACTCTCTCCTATGAGCTGGGCAGGGCAGCTGTTAGACTGTGATCCTGCCTATTCCCCTCCATTCAGACAAAGAACCAGCATTATGCTTTAAGACGATTCCCCACACAACTGCAGCCTGGTAATCTGTGCAGACAGTATCTGAGAGGACCGATCCCTCTCCCGAGCCTCATAAGGGGACAGACGGACAGGGGTTTTAACTGTGGTGAAATGGCTTGAGGCCATTTAGAAGAGGAGAGAGCGGACTTGTACAAACATGACCTTCTGCCAATGTGAAGCGCTACAACCAACGTGTCTCCGGTTTCTGTCTCCCCTGGCAACGTGAGGGGAGACAGATGACAACACCTCACGGGACAGGTTTGTGATGCCGTTGATGATGTTTTTGAATTATGAAACTAGGAAACTGTAAACGGTCAATGGATGAAGAGGATAGAAGGTGTATTTCAACATTATAACATCTAACTTCTACCTCACACGTCCTGGTTTACATACTGTATCCTCATTGTGAGATGGGGCCTCTTTCCCAAACATTAACGAACCTGGTCACCAAGCCGATGGGGCTGATGACCTGGAGGTCAAATGTTCATGACCCCAGGTGAGGCATTGTCATCGTGTCCATGACCAGGCTACTTAACCTCTCATTGGCTAAGTCAAATCCCAGGTGTGACCGTGTGAGACTGCTGGGTAATATACGGTGTGTCAGTCACGCTGGGTTCTGGCTTCCTCTAAAACAGCCCAATGATTGTGTAGTCTGTCTGAGCCAGGAGGTCCGGTCAAGCAGGGAGAGAGGGGTCGGCGAGGGATGAAGTCCCCAAAGTTCATGTTAATTTTCAAGCCTGGTTATGACCCCTGTGTCAGCACCCCTCCAGATCTCTCCTTCTCACCAACTAACTTACACTCAGAGGACATACAGACCATGTGGAAACATCTTGTTAATGCCCTGACCAGCATGGACATAAAGAGAGGGAGAGAGGGAGTGGGGAGGCAGGGTCGGAGAGATACAGAGAGAGAATGGGAGAGAGAGAGAGAGAGAGACAGGGAAAGAGAAGGGAGAGAGAGAGAGCGGATTGGACCAATGCAGAAAAAGAGAGAGAGCGGATTGGACCAACGCAGAAAAAGAGAGAGAGCGGATTGGACCAACGCAGAAAAAGAGAGAGAGCGGATTGGACCAATGCAGAAAAAGAGAGAGAGCGGATTGGACCAACGCAGTGTAAACGTTCCACCTCAATCATTAGTTGAGCTCTCTGCAGATTTCTCGTAAATTTCCACATTAGCTGGAATGTGCCAGCAGGCCCAGCTCTGGGTATTGTCATGTGTATTTATATCCTCCTGTAAGGCTATCTCCTCCATGTCTTTGGTGAGGGGGCTAATACTGGGCTTATTGACCATGTTGCATAAGGAGGAAGAGGACAGCAGCACGAGGTTACTGTTAACAGCTCAACAAATACACTAGAATATTCCAGTAACGTGACCTGGTGAAAGGGAAGCATGCCTTGACGGTTGAAAGTTTCACATCACTTTGTAGAAAGTGTGAAAATGTGAGTGCGTGCGTCCCTTAAGTAAAAGTTGTGTTTTCTTGTTATATGATATTCTCTCTCAGTACTCTGGGCACGTAGTGGGGTCTTTCCTGACATGTCGAGGAAGAGGCCTGTCGATGTACCTGGTCAATTATTAACCTCTGAAGAAGATGGAGTCTCTGAATGCCATGCGAGGTGATCATTTCACTGTACACAACACACCATACTGTAGGTTCAACTTTATCATAGGTCAGAGAGGGGCCCTGAAGCCAAGTAAATCACACCTCCAAACACTGACAGACCAGGAGTAAGGTGACGTTGCCCATAGACACTGATCTTGGGTCAGTATTGCATTTCCCTGTACACAACACACCATACTGTAGAATGTATGCACACATGACTGTAAGTCGCTTTGGATAAAAGCGTCTGCTAAATGGCATATATTATTATAGGTCAGAGAGGTGCCCTGAAGCCAAGTAAATCACACCTCCAAACACTGACAGACCAGGAGTAAGGTGACGTTGCCCATAGACACTGATCTTGGATCAGTATTGCATTTCCCTGTACACAACACACCATACTGTAGGTTCAACTTTATCATAGGTCAGAGAGGGGCCCTGAAGCCAAGTAAATCACACCTCCAAACACTGACAGACCAGGAGTAAGGTGACGTTGCCCATAGACACTGATCTTGGATCAGTATTGCATTTCCCTGTACACAACACACCATACTGTAGGTTCAACTTTATCCTAGGTCAGAGAGGGGCCCTGAAGCCAAGTAAATCACACCTCCAAACACTGACAGACCAGGAGTAAGGTGACGTTGCCCATAGACACTGATCTTGGGTCAGTTTTGCATTACCCCCACTATGGGTTAAGGTTAGGATTGGGGAGGGGTAGTTGATCCTAGATCTGTATCTAGAGGAAACTTCACTCCGGAGCGACTGACCAACAGTCAACTCTGAACTCACTACATTATCTCTGTTACGTCGAGTGATGCAACACCATACTCAGTTACAGGGCAGTTATTGGATTTTAATTCCAGAAATAGTCATTTGACTGATCGAGGTTGAACTACAGGAGCTAAACCACCTAAAATGTCGCAATGTCCTCAGTTCAGAAACACAGCTTTGTAACCTTTTCACATTATTTTCCTCTGATGGCACCTGGACTCTTGTGCCAATGTGTCATGGCGCTATAATGAGATTTTCTTCAGGTCAATTCACATCCTTATTATGTCAGCATATTCCATATTCACATGCCCGTTTGGTCTCCAGTGTTCTGTGTTTTTAAATGTTGAGTCCACGCTGAAGATTTATTGACTTGATCACCCCTGTTGCTTCTCTGGGTCTTGAGATTCCTGCAGTCCCTCTCGACTCCTCTCTGTATCCGTCCCCCTTCACCAGAAAAGCTAGACCCTCCCTGCGCTTTGGGTTTCTTGGCAGGGTATCCCGTGATTCTCCCTGACAGCTGAAACGTCACCCCCTTGACACTGGCGGCGATTTATGGGCATTTGCAGGATACAGGGTAGCCCTGGGGAGAGCAGGACACCGGGGTGACACCACAGTGCCAGGCCTGAGAGGATCAAGTCACCATCTACACCATCAACATCATCTAGCCGAGAACTCTGTCTGACACCATTTTGTCTGTGATAGACAATGAGAGGAGGCTATGGAGAGAACTCAGACCTTTATGGAGGCTAAGGAAGTATCTCCTGTCCTCTCCAGCCACCAAGCACATCTGTACCATCCTGACTGTTGCACAACCTTCATTATAGCACTGAAACCGGTCTGTGTCCCATTATCCCCATTGCATACTACAGCGTGTGAACCAACATCTTAGATGTCTCACCTAGCTATCTTAAGATGAATGCTCTAACTGTAAGTCGTTCTGGATAAGAGCATTTGCTAAATGAAAAAAATGTCAATATGAAGTCTACAGGGTCTGAACACTGTTTTTATTCAACCAACTATATGGTACCAGCTCAGCAAGAGATCTTTGTTTATTGTCTTTGCATGTACATTGATAAAAGATACTAGAGTCTCGTGGCTCAACTGACATCATGTTGATTGAAACTCCTAGTTGTGTTTCAGATGTGGGAATTGTGATTTGTTTTTGTTTTTCTAGAATGGAAATGTCACACAGTTTCACTCAACCAAGAAAGTTTGAACTTGTATTAAGGCCTCCCAAGTGGCACGTTGGTCTAAGGCGGGGTGTCACTACAGACCCGGGTTCTATCCCAGGCTGTATCGCAGCCGGCCGCGACCGGGAGACCCATGAGGCGGCAAACAATTGGCCCAGCGTTGTCCGGGTTGGGGGAGGATTCGACCGGTAGGGATGTTCTTGTCCTTGTCCCACCGTGCTCTAGCGACTCCTTGTGGCAGGCCGGGCGCATGCACACTAACTTTGGTTGCCAGCTGTACGGAGTTTCCTCCGACACATTGGTGTGGCTGGCTTCCGGGTTAAGCGAGCAGTGTGTCAAGAAGCAGTGCGGCTTGGCAGGGTCGTGTTTCGGAGGACGCTTGGCTCTTGATCTTCGCCTCTCCCGAGTCCGTAGGGGAGTTGCAACGATGAGACAAGACTAATTACCAATTGGGGAGAAAAATGGGGTAAAAGTTAAATCATGATTTGTATAGTAATTATCAGTCAAATGAATGATGTGAAATTATGTGGAATCATCAAATCTGCCCTAGCTGAAAAGTACGTCCTGCTTTCACAAAATGTGCTTTCCAAATTGGTATTATTGTGTGCAGTCTATCTCTGCAGAGAAACTGTCCTCAAGTCCAAGACAGGAACCGACATGATCTGGTCATCTGTCAGCAAGAAACCAATCAAATCTATATTGGCTTCCACATGTGACTGCTCCCCCAGACCCTTGTAAACAAAACGGAATGGGCATACATGTCATGAACTGCTCACCATGTACTGTATATCCAGTGATCGAGACGACAGTTCTTCCTCTACTACTTACTGTGGAAATGTATCACGTCTTAATTTACATAATTCACTTTCACATCTTCACTACCTCTGAAATTGAGTTAATTTCATCCACACAATCCATTCTCCTCCTATAAACATACTTATAATCTATTGCGAAGTGGATCTGCAGCTTCTCCTTGACCATGGCCTTCAGCTCAGAGTCCCTGGGGTTGTGTGAAAGAAGACCTGACTGCAGTAGAATAGTCCCATTGAACAGGCCTGGACCAACCGGCCTATTGTCCTGGATGGGCAGCTGCTGATCCCAGGAGGATGTTGGAATGATCAACAAACCCCGAAACTCCAGCAGGATTAGGAGCGCTCCCTAAAGTGTCAGTTACTGGGAGGGATGAGTACATTTACAGGCTGGAACAGAGCTGTAGAACAATAGAATAGTGTAGAGGATGAGGCATGGATTGATGGAGGGTCACGGATACAATATGTAGAAGAAATTGTATATTTGAGGGGCAATATTTCAACAGAAATTGAAATCTACTTTAATTTGGGTAATTTACGTCAGGGATATTTTATCCAAATGGGTTTAGAAGAGATGACTTGACATGGGCCAGAGAGATGTGTCACTGACTGACACAGGGATTCCAGAGCCAGAGTGTGACATCCATGGGACATTCACACGGTTTAACCAAGAGTGGTTGCACAACAGTATAGTACACACTGATCTGGAACGTACTCAATGCACTGCTTATCATACAGTATGATATTACACACACACACACACACACACACACACACACACACACACACACACACACACACACACACACACACACACACACACACACACACACACACACACACACACACACACACACACACACACACACACACACACACACACACACACACACACACACACACACACACACACACATACATACATAATAGTTTCATGAATGTTCAGTTATCCCCAACCCTAATACTATAAATGGTAAACAGTGGCCAGAAGGGTGGCAAAAATGTACTTGGCTAATTTCTTGGCACATGTCATGGATGCCATACCTCCAGGCAGAAACAGGAGCCCTCAGCGACCATGAGTATCCCAGCTGAGAGAAGCAGACTTTGCCGATCGTAGAAAAAAATGTCAAAGGCCACATAGCACCACTGAGAAGGCTTTCATCTATTTTATGGATTTAAGATGAATGAGTCCCAGATCTATTTATACCACCTAGATACCACATGTGTCATTTTGACTGCACATTCATATCTATTTATGATTGGACATGCCACAAGTTACAGTTGCACTTAACCATTCTCACTGTCTAGGATATGTTTCTTTGAAATGTAATAGGCTATACTGTAGAATTTCAGAATTGGGCTTCAAAATTGAAAGGTTTTGATAAGACAAGTCAACAAGAACAAACCTACTTTATTATTACTATAGATTATGAACATAATGTTTTTGGAACTTTGCAAGTCAGTTGAGGGACAATATTTGTTCCGCTTAGCGGAGCCAACTTCTTGCGGAGGGCCTGAAGATTACATTGACATTTATCTTGCAGGTTGAAAAGTTGAGATGGGCACTGGTACAGTATGTTACCATTTCACTGTGAAACAGATATTTAAAACACCTGTCATAAGTTTGAAGTGACGTTTTAACTTTCATTGAGAGGTGTTAACGCTTATTTATTTTCTACACAAACTCGCTTGGTAGTAAAAGAAAAACCATTGAGAAAAAAAAGGTTGATGCACTGCGACAGCTAAGCGTTGGATAGAGTTTCACATTCTATATATAAGCCTGGTGACTTGTGTCACTGGGCTATTTAAATGCCATGCAGTGTCCCACTGTCAAAACATAGGCCGTGCGAGGGTACAACAGTATGGTGGACCTTTTTGAGACCAACACTTATTTCTTCAACGATCTGCGCTATCTCGAGGGAGATCATGGACCATTGCAGCACTTGGACATGGCGGGGGTGTCCCCTTTGTACCACGGGAATGACAGCCCGTTGTCACCTGGGGGCGATCCGTCCGAGACTGGATGTGACAGCAGTGGAGAGGAGCATGTCCTCGCACCCCCGGGTCTTCAGCCGCACTGCGAGGGACAGTGCCTCATCTGGGCTTGTAAGGTTTGTAAAAGAAAGTCTGCACCGACCGACAGGCGCAAAGCGGCCACTCTCAGGGAAAGAAGGCGGCTCAAGAAGATCAATGAAGCATTCGATGCGTTGAAGAAAAAGACCGTGCCCAATCCGAACCAGCGGCTGCCCAAAGTGGAGATTTTACGCAGCGCCATAAACTACATCGAGCAATTGCAGGACCTGCTGCATACACTGGATGAGCAAGAAAAAACGCCCCAAAATGGCTCATATAACTATAACGTGAAAGAACACCATGTAAGCTTCATTTGAGAAATATTTGCATCTGCATTTTTCATGTCACTTTATGCGTACAATCATTGGCTTTACACTTAAAGGGAAAATTGCCATAAAGAGAAATATCTTACTGTGCATTATACTTGTAGGCTTACTACTTTGTATAATAACACGTGTGTTAGTAGACACTTAAGCTAATACATGTGTGTGTACACGAAGGCGTCCAATAAGGAGTACCATTGGAAGAAGAACTGTCAAAACTGGCAGACCTCAGCTGATCATTCCAATGCACCAATGACGAATCAGAGAGAAGGTTGGAACCAATTATGAATAGTAAATTAGATCTAAATTGCTATTTTGCAACTCATCAACTGATTGTACATCTTATATATTTGATGTCTGTGTTTCAGGCTTTACGGAGTCTTCAGCGTCCACCAGCCTTCTTCGCCTGTCATCAATCGTTGACAGTATATCAAGTGAAGAGAAACCGACTTGCAACGAAGAAATCTCAGAAAAATAATGCTTGATTTATTCGATTTTGTGTAGCCTGTATAAGCGACGTCAGCATTTCATATTTCCATTGTCTATTTCGAAATTATTTTCACTTCTTTATTCATATGTTTTAGTTTCCATTTACTTATATTCATTTGTACAAATTAACGGGCATTTTGTAGTCACTGTTTTCTTTTAAATTGTATGAATGGTCAATATTATATTTCTAAAGTATGACAACAATGGAACTATAATCTTTTATTTCCAAATGGACATTTGATAATTGTAAATATTTTATAATATATTAACAAGTTAATTTATTTTACATATAAAAGGCTGTGTTTCTCAACCTCAAGAGATTCATTGTTGTATTTGAGTATTTCTATATGAACTGACCAACAAATAAATTGTAAGCATTGTATCTTACAAGGCATCTACACGTTTTGTTCATCACTATCTATGCACTTCATTATTTATTTTAAATACTTGTCAGGTATTTTAAGAAGAATTCAGTTTTTACACCTTTTGATATAATTACAAATGACATTTTATACACTATATATCCTTGACACATATAGTATAATATATTATCATGAAAACCATGCATTTAAAACCTCAGGTATTCGTTTTTGAATGATCCTATGTTGTACCAGTTTTTTAATTAGACTTGACTCACTCCAAATACTATAGTTTAATGTATGTTTGTATGGGTACTTAAGGTAGGTCATACTGTGTTCAACCTCTTGCAGATACGTCATTCTAATTATGTGACAAACTTTTAGCTATACCTTTCAGGTCTCATAATGATATCCCTAATGTCCCCACTAACCCAATTGATCATGTGGAATTTGAATAGAGATGTGACACTGTACATGCAAGCATCAGCCACAAGTTCCCCAAGTATTCATGGGTATTAGTAGACCATTAAAAAAGCCCTGAAATAGCCTGGGCTCCTTTGTTGCAGCTGGCAGAGATCTAGCCTGGTCCACTTCAGTGGCGTTACATTTACGTTTTAGTCATTTAGCAGACGCTCTTATCCAGAGCGAAATACAATTATTGTGCCCATTTTAGGATAGCTAGGTGATCAGAAAATAATTTATTTTTAAATATATATGTTATTAAATATTATTACTATTATTATCATTATTTGTCACCTCTAAACTCATATGCTTTGACATGGAAACTTGGTCAGGAGGCAATGGTGCAGACTGCTATTAGATCCTAATTCATGATCACTTGTTTGATCATGCACATTAGAACAATGTTTACACATAGTTTATAAGGGACTCCCTGAATGTATGTTTGATAGGGAGATCTCTTTCTCCTACATGTGTTGACTTGGGGAGTCCTACTTGTTTATGATCCCACAGTGCATTGCTGTGCTGACCTAAGCCTGCATCACAGTGAGCACTGCTCCTCTCCCTCTCAGATCTCTGTGACTGACACTGCTGACCCCTGTGTGTCCAGCCTGGTGTCATAGACTAGTCGTAACATAATGTTAGCCACAACAAATTGGAATTTGTAACATATAAGAATTTTAAATTCAAAACATATTGTACGAATGGCAATTTGTAACAACTCATACGAAATGTAATCGTAAAATATCATACGAAATGTAATTTGGAACATATAATAAGAAATGGATGATGAACATCCAGAAATTAATACATGTCATAACAAACGTAAAATATCATCCTAATTTCAACATCCCGGATTTTTGTTGACTATGTTACATCCACCGCTGATTCCAGGTTGTTTTGTCTGCCTTTCCCTCAGCCCTCACACAAAATGTAAGCATACACACACACACACACACACACACACACACACACACACACACACACACACACACACACACACACACACACACACACACACACACACACACACACACACACACACACACACACACACACACACACACACACTGCCTCATGACCCCAAGCACACACACAACTTATTAGTGACTCATCCAACAGTCATTTGAAAAAGAGGCCATAGTAGAGATACACTGGGGTCTCTGTGCTGTGTTGTTTTTGTATTGCAGCTGAGTACATTCAAATTGATTAACCTTACAGTCTTTGTATAAAGGTGTAAAAGGCTTTAGGGTAGGGTACGTTTTGGGTGATTTCTCAAAACAGCAGATTGCATATCCAACGTACCAACATTTATCCAAAACACAATGTCAAAACACACAATTCTCCTATTTCTAGTGTGATTAAACATAGATTAAATGAGCACTTCAGTGATGCCTGATACAGTAAGTACTAACAAAGGATATAGGGCCTGTACTTCAAAGTCCCTTCACATCTTTCCTTTTACTTCTGACTCTCTCACTGAACCAAACTGAAACTAGATAGCTCCAACAGTAATGTTGTTTTAATGGGATCGAAGCAGCTTTCTCACAATGAGTTTGTGAGCCTGTTTCCCAGTGTCCATGAGAATTGTCCAGCGTCTTCCTTCCAAATGAGTTCTAAGGCTCTCCTAGACCCCCCTAAATGACTTTGTCAATCTACTGTTTGTTTTTGGATAATATCATTGATATGTTTGACCAAAATCTACCACCTGCTCAACATTGAGACCTAAACCTTGGGAAAATAGCAATTACCACCTTTATGTTGAGAGGGACGTAATTTCATTGGGACCTGTTATTTTAAGATTTAGATGCAAATTGATCAGTCTGGGGTTTAATAGATGTGATTCTTATACTAATGTCTATGATTACTGTCTTATTTATGTATAATACAGTCTTTATAAGTTAGGTGTTAGAGATTCAATTGTTTAATCCTCTCTCTGGGTGTTTTAAATGGAGGACAAGTGCAGTATGATGTATTATCACCATTTGACTTGTTAGTAGACAACATCGGTCTGCAATTTTACAGAGATTTCATTGTCACTTATGATGCGATCGAAATGGATTTTGCTGTGGAGGATGTGTTTAAAAAGTCAAGGCCGATGAAAGGGGAGATTTTATAGGGGAGGATCAGCCTTTGGGAGAAATGCCTTGATTTTTCTGGCTTTCCTAGAATATCCTGCTACGAAATGATTCCCTGCAACATTGTAGTTGGCAGCACACTACAGCTCCCTGCCAGACAAGTGGTGTTGCCAATCAAAAACCCTCGTCATGTGATATGATCTAATGCACTCACTAAAGTAACTGTCCAGTGAAAGTCTCACTTTTAAAAGTTCATATTCTGTTAACTCATACCCAAATAATCTTACTCATACCCGAATAATCTTGTTGACTCATCCAATTCTCGCATTTGTGGCTAAAGCCTAAACTGGATACAAAAAAAAACACTTCAAAAACCCCACCTCAAACTTCTATCTCAAACAGATAATTTAAAAAAATGCTTGCTATTTCCTTATAGAGTATGATGTCATATTCCTGAGGAGGATGAGCTGGCCAATCAGTGGTCTAAAGAAGGATGAGCTGGCCAATCAGTGGTCTACGCACATTACTATTTTTAAGGCTCGCATGAATATTTTTAATGACCGATATATGCCCACAACATTCTGTTGCTGAGGTACACCCACACAATTCCAACATGGTAAAGATGCTTTTAAACATACATAATTACACTTTATTTCACTCATATTGTAACTAACTGTTGGTCATATTTCATAGAAATCGGGAAACACTAGAAAGTTACTTTAAGAAATGGGCTGCCCCCCATTTATAAAAACAAACATTAGTTTACTGGAAAAGTGAAATACTATACAAGAAGGATTATAATGTGTCAGAAGTGTGATTTAAATTATTGTATCAGTCTGAAACATGTTGTTCATCAGACAAAATTGAGATGATTTGTCACCATACTCCACATCTTTCAGAAATATAACAAAAATACGTTTCCATCTATGGCATATATAATCTGTGGTAAATAAACCTTTATGGAACATTTGATATATAACACCTATGGAGATCGGATAGGAAGGCCACAACATCACATGAAATCAATGTTTAAGCAGTTTAGAAGAAATACGGGTTTCACACGTGAGGGAAAAGGGACATTAAATCCCAGCTAATGCCCTACACTTAACTCTGCCTCTGACCCCTGACAACAACTCCGGAATAGAGGCGATAAAAAACAAACCCCCTAGTTCCCAAGAGACACCACTAGCACTTCAGATCACAGAGTCAGAGTGAGTGTGTACAACGACTGGAGCAGCGCATAGGCTTCTGCTAGATGTATCGCCACTAACACCATATGCTGGTGCAATCGTATCCTATAGGCTCAATTAGCGGTCGGTTGTTGCCAGGTTTTCTCCTTGTCCATATTGTTGGGGTTGTTCACAGTCAATATAGCCTTTGATCTCATCCGCAGCATCGAGGGCCAGGCTCATGCCAATGTCTTCTTCAGCTGTGCCCAATACAAACTCGGACGGCAATTCCGTGGCAGGTACTCGGGTGTTTTCTTAGGTGTGCGCGGTTCCCAGAGATAGAGGAGGACAAACGTTTTGACACGTTGTGAGAAATATCCACATTGTATCCTTGTAGGGTGTCAACAAACACAAAGCTCGAATAATTACTCCGACGACTGAAACAGGCAGCTCATCATGGCTATTCATCAGTGTTTGTTCTAGCTTGTCTCTCATGCTTAATTAGGCTATGCACATGTGGTTCGGGCGCCAGCGGCCTCTTTCGAGATGCAGTTTAAATAATGAATATAGCATGCTTATTAACATGTATTACAAGCCGAATGTTTTAAAAATGAACACAATTGTAATGCCAGATTTCTAATTTTATTGAGTAAAATTAATCAAGGGTGGAATGCGATACAGGTATTTGAAGAGGGGCCTCAACTATACAGTGTGAGACCTTTCTAGGTGCAACAATTATATGTACATATTTAAATGTAAGGCCGATCTGTTTTGAATATAATTTGACATAATTATGTTTTAATTATAGTGTATGTTTGGCTATGACAGTAAGCTTGCAAATTATTCACGAATTGAAGCCCTCGTGTTAATTGCTCAATTACCTATTTTAATAAGATTTAACAAACACAGACACCCCGTGTATGACACCTTCAATGATGAGTTAGGACCGGTTAGAGGAGTTACCGCTGCAATGTGAATGAGGCTCTGATACTGCAATGTGAATTATTTGAAATGTTACACCTCCCTTTGCAGCTGGGCTGCATCTGTAACGCTGCTATTTGTCTCAAGCATAAAATTGGCCTACGAACTCTTGTACATGGTTCACCTCGTTGCTATTGCTCAGTTTTAGAAAACAAAACTAATCTCCATTATTATCACACATATGTGTAAGATTTTGAGTGTTGGCCCATTGCAATATTAGTAGTGTATATATTTAAAAATTGGTATAGAAAAATGACTATTTTGTCGGATCTGAGAGGTAAAGTTATCTCCTCTTTACCTGTTCAACTATTGGTGTTCACCAACCATTACTTTTACTCAGAATAGGTATGTTTCTTACAGAAAAGGTTAAGGTAGTGGTGTAATGAGTGGGAAAACACCAGGGAGTGCAGATTTGGGGAACTCTGCAGGGTACTGGGGGTGAGGGAGCGGGTGGGGTGGAGAGCTGAGCTAACCCCAGTCTGCCTGGGCCAATGGGGCATGGTAATTAGATCTGGCCAATGTGGGCCTTGGGCTCTGGACTGGGGGCATATAAGGGGGGCCCCATGGCAACAGCCCCCTCATATCACTCAGAGGTCTCCTCTCTCACCCCACTGCTCTCCCAAAGCAGAGAGTTATTTCCTTCCTTTCTTCAACCACAACAACAGCCCAGCCATGGATGTCTTCTCCCCATCCCAGGTCTTCTATGACAGCGCCTGTGCCTCCTCGCCAGAGGACCTGGACTTCGGCCCCGGGGAACTGGACGGCTCAGAGGAGGACGAGCACGTCCGGGTCCCTGGGACACCTCACCAGGCGGGTCACTGCCTTCAGTGGGCCTGCAAGGCCTGCAAGCGTAAGTCCAGCACAGTGGACCGGCGGCGGGCTGCCACCATGAGGGAACGACGCCGGCTGAAAAAGGTGAACCACGGCTTCGAGGCTCTGAGGCGCTGCACCTCAGCCAACCCCAGCCAGAGGCTGCCTAAGGTGGAGATCCTGCGCAACGCCATCCAGTACATCGAGAGCCTCCAGGAGCTGCTCCATGAGCATGTGGAGAACTACTACGGCCTTCCTAGGGAGAGCAGCTCAGAGCCTGGGAGCCCCTCGTCCAGCTGCTCCGACAGCATGGTGAGACTGAGACCAGACACACACGGACTCATATACAGCTTCTCTCACTGTCTCCTCATCTCTGTGCAGCACACAGAGTTTTTTTCAGGTCCTGCTAGTTCAGTGTCTGCTGAAACGCTTTCCCTCATTGGACTAATTCAGAGTACTCTATTTGCATGGTGGATCACATTCCTGTTAGCCTCTGTCTTGTTGCATCTCCCAAGATCTTGAGTTAAAAATCTTTTTTTGGGGGACTCTAGCTTAGTAGCTTAATTTCCGATGTCTCTGAGCATGCATATTGTAATAATTTAATATTACAATGCCATATCTAATTTGGAGTATTTCCCTGGATCTGAAGGGGAATAGGCTCACTTCAAATGTAGAATATTTATTGAATAGACTTGCACTGATTGTGCTGTTGGGGGATCTCAATTACAATGTTACCTTGTGCATTTCATCTTCTTTGGCTGCATCATTAATGCAAACATCTCTTGTGCAGTGTTATATATGCATGATGCTTTATGTTTCACCTGGAAATGCTATCCTTTTTTTTCATTGGTGCATGTACATTACCCCAGTGCATGCATGATACTTTCTCAGTTGGCCAGTCAAGATTAGAATCAGCTCCACAAAACAGTGGTTAGAAGGTGATGCAATGCTAAATAATAGAATGGATCTTTATGATGGCGGATGGAGTAATGGCTTTCCCACCATTGTACACGTTATAGCCTAATAAACCCTGCTAAATCCACCTTACTGAAGTCTGGCAGGAAAGACTGTGCTTTTCTGCATTCCATCCTGACTGCATGTTCTCCTCCGCTGCCAGGATTTTCTGCAGATTTACTGGGAGAAAGTGTCATCTTGCACAAACTGGTGTTGCTTCCACTGATACAATCGATTCGCCACGGCTAGAGTCCGGGCAGATCATGGGAGTAGCCTGCAACTTTGGCCCTGAGGTGGCTGTGAAATACAGAACCCTAGCCAGACAGGCAGGAACACTGTGAATTTATCAGTCTGGCAAGATGACATTTTAATCTTATTTAGTATATGTATGTTCTCATCTTAGTAGATTTCTTTGTTGTGCACCATTTACAAACCTCAGTTGAGGAAAATGCACGCGACACTTCAAAATGTCTGAAACGTAGAAAGGTGAATAATATCACGTGCTTTGTCATGACTGCTGTGCTAACGTCAGTTTGCTCTGTTTGTTTCCTTGTAGGTTGACTGTAACATTCCCGTTGTGTGGCCTCAGATGAACACAAGCTATGGCAACAACTACAGCTATACTAAGAATGGTAAGACAAATGGATGTTTTTTGTTTGTTATGTCATGTAAACGTATAGACATAGTCTAATGAATACATGTAATGGGCTTATGTAAGGCTATGGTCTGGTTACAACCTGTGTATGTTGACTATTGTAAAACTTGCCAGGTTTACTTTAATTTGTTTTGATTCGTACTACAAAGACACAAATGGTGTTACAAGTTATGTGAATAATTTTGCCTTTCCATTTAAGTTCACCATAACCATAAATGGACTCAATGAGACATGGTAGTAAACTGATCTCATCCATAAGATGAGCTATCTTCATTGTCTTGACTGACCTTGTCCTTCCCCTGTTTGTCCTGTCTAGTGAGCTCTGGAGAGAGAGGTGCTGGTGCCTCCAGCCTGGCCTGCCTGTCTAGCATAGTAGATCGCCTCTCCTCGGTAGATGCCAGTACCCCAGCAGGGCTCAGAGATATGCTTACCTTCTCGCCCTCCAGCACCGACTCCCAGCCTTGTACTCCAGAAAGCCCCGGGACCAGACCTGTGTACCACGTGTTGTGAAGATGACCTGCATTAGAATAGGAATAATCTGATGGCCCTGATCTTTAACCGCATACCGCTTTGACTTCCTATTTCGGTGATGGCTAAGATCGATCAACACCTGCCAACCTTTGTATTGTAAATAAGATTGTAAATATGTACTGTAAATGTTCATTTATTTTAAACAATATAAATACCAACTGTGACATATTTAATTGATCCTTTTCATGTGTCTGTCCTAATATAGGCCTATGCATCATTGAAACAAGTTGTATTTAAGCTATTGCATTTGTTAGCTTCGCGTTTCTCATGATCAATAAACGTTTCAATAATTCTAGAGTTCCCACATCTGTTGGTGTAAATGCTGTTTATTCTATCAAATAGAGTGAGTGCCAAAGAGAGAGTAGCTTGCATTCCATTCCTGGTCATAGTGTTGGTGTGGTGGGTGGAGATGGGAAGGGGAGGAGAGAGGGTTTGTGTACCTGTTTTTTCTTTAGGAACAGATGTTTCTCATTGTTAACACCCCTAACTACACCCTAAACACTATGGTTTTGAACAAATGGCCTGAACGTAACACTTGAAATTGTGTGTAAGGGAGGGGAAGGGGTTACTAGTATCATATGTTGCGTGTCATCAAAGCCTATAGCTCATAAAATCAAAGCGTTACAGTCTTTTTCCTGTTGTATTGTGACCCTATTAGGCGAAAAGGATTTCCCTCACATTTATAGCACATTTATAATAGAAGAAGACAGTAAAATCAAACGTTTTTTTGACTTGGGTTTGAGAGCAACCAACAGGTGATGTAGCTCCTGTATCACTTGCCCTATGGCAGCACAGCACACAGTCACGACCATGTGAAAACATAGAAACCTGTCTCGTCATGACACAACCTTCGAGAGACACTTAAGTCTTCATATTTATGACAAGCACCTTCCTGTTGTGACACCAGAGGGAGAGACTCAGTGGCGAGTGGGTTAGTAGTTAAACACTGGCTCTGCCTCTGTGGCACGAAGCTAGATGGCTCTGTGGCATAGCAGGCATACCAGCGAGGGCTTCTATTTCAGTAAGCCACACCGCTGGCTACGAAGCACCCTACGCATTGAAGTAATTTTCCATGGCTGAACCTTGGATATATTCATAAATCACTCATGCACCAGGCATGTGACATAATGAGATGACAAGATATATAATATTTTTTCCACATCAACAGATAGTTTGACCCAAGGTTACAAACGGGCGGAATTTGCATCGAGTACCTTATTTTTAGGATATCACTAATCTATTTCAATTTGATTCCTCTTCCAACCTGGACAATGTAAGGACTAGATGTAGCCTGACACAAATCACTCTAATGTGAAGTACTCTGGCATTTCTCACAATAGCCAAAGCCATTATTTGCAATACTGAGTATACACTATTACCACAAGAGGGAGGTATTTCTAATACTTGACTCTGAGATGTCACTTCTCATACTCCCCTGACTCCATAGCTTTTTCAAATTGCTCATCTAATAAGTAGGTTGTGATATTGTTTGCGTCATATTCCAGTTAAACAATGACTACCTGACAATTTGATACAGATGTAGGATCATAATTTTAGCCAGTCTACTATACCAGGAAAATCATTCTGCAGCATATAATTAATATAATTCATTTTATAATTAATGGACATTTTGTAAGGGTTGATACATTTTTCGTAAGGGAAAATCAAGTCTGGGATTTCATGGTGGAAATGACAAAACTTCAGAAGCCTTTTTAAACTTCAAATACACTACACATTTTACATTTCCTGGATTGCAGGAAAGCTCTCCAGCAACAGGGTGATCAAATTAAGATCCTACATCTGTAGGTTTTTGACAGACATTGGGCTCTTCTAACGGGACAGGTTGAGATGAAAGGAAGACAGTTAACAATTCAATTGCTCTGTAGGCTACATCAAAACTCCAAAATCCACATGCTCAAGTGGAGCCAATGTCGTCCTCATGTTCACTGCAAATCCCTCCTTCTAATTATGAGGAGGCTATGAGGAGGTTAGCTAGCTGACATACTCTTACATTACACATATTTAACCACATTAAGTGATTTATAATCACATCAATTCAATACAATTCAAACACTTTTGTCATTATGAATGCTAACTATTTGTCACACCCTGTGATTTGGGTGGGCATTCTATGTTCTTTTTTCTATGCACCCACCCTAAAGTCTGCCCCCCTCCCGACCCACCCCTGCATCTGGAAGTCTGTTGTCACAGAGAAGATGTGATTTGTGTTCCAGCATGACATAGAAACACATCAATTCACACCAGCCATATAAGTGTGAATTTCTTAGTGTTATACAGTGAATACATATGCCAGATATGCTGTTCTAAATTTGCGTTAGACTCATCAGATCATTCAGTTGAATTTAAAGGTTGTGATCATGGAAGTGACTTGTAGCCAGGATTCATATGTCCACAAAGATGAGATGAGATGCATATAATGCAATGTCATTCCTGAGGGCTCAAATGTCATTAACCACGACATGGCCCAGTCTCTGTAGCTTGTGCACAAGCCCTCTAGACTATATGAAGGTATCTGTAGCGTGTAGCCTACTGATTTATTAATTCAAGCTGAGATCTATTCGTTTTACAAAATAAGAATGACAGATATTACCATATTTCACTGATCTCTCATCAGTGATGCCTAATTACGAGTTTGCGTTTCCATCCTCACTACTCAGTTCATTAGCCCCGTGGAATGAGAAAAGAGGTGATGAAATGGATAGATGGATTGCGAGGATGAGTCGCTGTTTATGAATTAGACATTCCCGATGGAAATATTCCTTTGATTCTATCTGAGGGGAATATATTTAAGAAATAAGGCCCGAGGAGATGTGGTATATGGGTAATATACCACGGCTAAGGGCTGTTCTTAGGCACAATGCAACGTGGGGTGCCTGGACACAACCCTTAGCCGTGGTATACTGGCCATATATCACAAACCCCTGAGGTGCCTTGTTGCTATTATAAACTGGTTACCAATGTATTAGAGCAGTAAAAATAAAAGTTTTGTCATAATCGTGGTATACGGTCTACAGCTTCAGCCAATCAGCATTCAGGGCTCGAACCACCCAGTTTATAATAGCACACACAGCCTGGTTTGTCTAGTTGTGTTCCCTTTGACAAAGCTTGAGTTTCCTTCCACCATCTTATAAGGACCACTGAGCTCCGGCATTACATTCAGTGTCTGCCTTCTCTATTGACGTGCCATTGGCGATTGGGTTCATATTCAGATGCTTCAATTCAAGGGGGAATTATGATGTAAAAGCGTCATCCACAGGCACTTCATCTCAGTACCTGTCAGTGGAAGGCAGTGTCAGAACCAAGTGCTACACTGCTGCCCTGTAACTCCCGTTCACAGCTCAAACAGACAGGGGTCACGAGTTAGTCCCCTTACCCCAGATTTCAGACAAGCACAATAGACAAGGTAGAAGAAGAATCCGTTTGGGGTCAATAAAGTCGTCATTGTACACACGCACATATATTTATTTATACAAATATAATATGTATAACAATTGCATATCACCTGGTGTTGTCTTTTTTTTCTGTACAATCAGGAAGTACAGTACGTCAAATCAGGGAGTACAGTACGTCGAATCAGGAAGTACAGTACGTCGAATCAGGAAGTACAGTACGTCCAGTCAGGAAGTACAGTACGTCCAGCCTAAAAAAATGCAAGTCGTGAATTAGAAAGAGAATAAGTAAATGTACAAAAGGGATCTGTCAGAGGCAAGATGAACTGCTCAAAAGTTGAGGGACAAAACACATTCACAGCCCAATCTGGTTGGACTATCAGGATGGCACATTGCACACAGTATGCCTGTCAAATGATCTTGCACTACTTCAATACCCACCCACAAAGGAACTAGGCCTATATAGAACATACATACTAGAGTTTGCTACTAGGAAAACCATCCAATGTATTGTTTGTCTGACAGTACTACAGATACAAGACTCCTTTTGATCAGTCTTGATCATCAACTGGTTTTCTAATAGCTTTGAATGAATCCACAGTGCAACTTGTTATACTTAAATACGGTTACTTGTCATGAGAATACTACGTCAGACGATAGGTAGAGAGTTGAAGGAGAGAGTTTAAAACAGAGGTCCCTTATTGATAAGACGACCGAGAACATTCCACATTCTCTTCCTCTTTTAACAGCCATTTGATTTTAATGGCAGAAGCTGCCTTATGACACACAGTGCATAAGATACAGTTGACCGAGTATTACATGGTTAACTTTTGTATCTTTACCACATACTGTATATCTCTAATCGTTACTTTTATGTGAAATGTAAAACCAACGAAAGTCTGTTATTGCTAAATCTACAAGTTTCCATACAAAATATTTTCTCACTGCAATATATAAGGTAAAAAAAGAGTTCACATTTATCCAAAGCAGGACAAGTTTGACACAAAAAAGCAATGTTCATTCACACACAGACACAAGCTCCCATAGAATAAACAATATCACTGTACAAAGCTATAGCAAAACCAAAGTCAGGAGACAAGTGAAATGAATTCAAAACAGATAACAAAAATAAACTATCACAAATGACAAGGGGGAACATTGAGGAGGGTCACAACTTTCAACTGTTAGAGGAAAACTTAAAATGAACACAAACAAAAATAAAAGTTAAAAGGATGGGTTTCAGTGCTAGCCTCAAATGTCTCAAGTCACAAGCACCATTGTTTACATTTCAGAACACATATCATTCAGTTTTGCTTCTTTCTGTTGGTAGTACATTGAAGGGCGAGAGAGAGTCTTCACTGCTTAACAGTATCATATTCTCCTCTACCAGGTGGTTCCTCCGGGATCCTCCGCACAGAGATGGACTTAGAACCTTGCTTTTGGTGTCCTACACTACTTCTTCTTTTGGAACAGTCTGTGGGGGATAGATGTAAGAACAGCTGAGAGCAATGCTTGAAACCATTTGACAAGTCAGTACTTTGAAAGGTCAGTAAAGTGGGATGCTTATGTCATATTCTGGTAGAATGAGTTACAAAAAAAGTGTAGTGTACTCTGCTGTGAATTGCGAAAAGCCCATTGAACTGTGAAAAGCCAATTAAAAAGGATTGTGAATGAACCTTTTATTGCAGTGGGCTAAATCAGGGTCACACAGAGTGTTTCTTGGTAGTCTTAAACAAATCTACTTTGAAACAAAAGTATACACCTCACACAGATGGTTATGGACTTTTAAGAAGGAAGACACCTGTACCATGTCAGATATAGAGTTTAAATGTATACAATTTTGAGTTTGCATCCCAATATTACACTTTATATACATCACAGAAGACTGAAATATAACAAAACCGTCTGACATAAAAACAGGATTTTCGGTCGGTTTTAGAAATAATGTTTATTAATTATGAAATTATGAAAAATATTAATAACATTCCCCCCATGAGGCCACTAGGTCATTTGACAGCAGGAAATGGCTACATGTCTGTGGCTTTCCTACTACTGAGAACAGAGATATAGCAGAGCTTATTGTGTCCTCGGCCTTGGTCAGTCTGGCCAGGTATGCGAGAGGAGACAGAATGGCCGGGCAGCGTGTCAGAGAGGAAGGCTACATGACGAACAGATTCCATGGTGCTTGCCACCTAGCAGCCTGTTCGCCGCGCATGTCGCTTGCTTGGCCACCGGCCTCTTGGCCCCTGTGGCAAAGCCCTGTAGTCAGCATGCCAGGGCTGACACAAAACATGATCCCTGCTCAGTCCCCACTCCATGCCTCTACTGCACAGGTCTACAAGCTCACACATACCTCCCCGAGCTAAACGAGGGCTACACGAGGAGGGTTACTATCAAACCATCAGTGCCACTGAGGATCCCTTAGCCTGCGGGTGGTGTTAAGTCTTTTGTGATGTGCCTCGTGGAGGTATGTCAAGGGTACACTTTAAAGAATGCTCAGTTGAATTAGCCACAGCAACGTGTCATAGCTTCATCAGAGGCCCAGACAGGCTTGATATTACTACTACCTATTTTCAGAGTTGTCCTTATTTTTGCTTTATCACCTCCAGCAATCTAAGCAACGACGGGGTATATTTGTATACCATAAGTCTGCCTCAACGTTGCTCTGTGGTATGTGTTATAAAACATGTAGCATCCCATGAGTGTGAGCTCTTATTTGCTCAGCCATATCAAAAATAACTCACAAGCCACGCGGCTGAATTACTGACACAACATAGACGGTTATGACTGTACAGGGGATTGCAACTGCTTAGTTAACAAACACCCCGAAATAGATTAAGCGCTCATTCCAGGAACTTAATGTGTGCAGCAAGCATATGTTTAATGAAAAAATGAAAAGCTTGATGTAATCCTCTGTAACTTTTACCCAAAGGACATGGCCTGGTATCATTGTGCAGTAGGAGCCTCTCTGACAGGAGCCTCTCTGGTACTCTCTCTGGGTATAAAGAGCCCAATGTGTTTTAAAGAACCACTGAACACGTCGATTGGCACTTCTGATTTTTCTGTTGCTCATTAGAAAAACAAGATTTCAGTCTTGGAGGTTTGTTTCCGCACCAATTCCACGCTTGGTTAATGATGTCTGTCCCCCATGAGACACTGTAGATGCAGAAGCCTATTTCATGTTGTATTTGCGCAATTTTACATTTCACTAAGGTGTTTGTTGCAGTATTTCTCAAGTTAAAAAAATGCGTAACATGTTGTCTTATGTAAACCAAGTCAGGCTGCTGGGCAGGTCTGTCTCACTGGTAGAGAGCAATCACTGCAGCTGTTCACCCCATGTTAATGGGCAAATGTACTTCATTTAATCAATACCCATCCTTCATTTACCAGTTGTGTTACACACATGTTCCAAACACTTTGTAGTCAATTTGGACACTAGAATAACTGTTTCTGACTCATATCGATGCCACATAGGCAGTTTTCAAAGGCATTCGTTGCGTTTTAAACATTGTTGCTGTTTCGAATGTGCAATGTGTATCTCCAGACAATGCCAGCCTCCGTCAGTTCACCCTATTCCCCAAAAACCTTTGAGGTGCTAAAGAGTCCTGTGTGGCTCAGTTGGTAGAACATGGCGCTTGCAATACCATGGTTGTGGGTTAGAGTCTCAAGGGGGACAAGTGAGAAAATGTATGCTCTCGATAAGTGTGTCTGCTAAATGACGGAAATTAAACATCTCTGTCAGATCCTTAAAACAGTATGAGTCTAAATTAAATCATAGTTTGTTGAATATGTAGCCAGTTTAGAGGACTGGTATGCTTACTGTGTCAGCTGTGTGGTCCTTCTCCTTGGTGGCCCCTTAGCCTGGTCCCAGATCTGTTTGTGCTGTCTTGCCAACAACTACAGTCATCCTTGGTGTTGCAATGCCCATAGGAGTTGGTAAGACAGTACAAATAGATCTAGCACCAGGCTATGGTCCCCCACCCTTAAAGCAATGAAAAGCCTCACCTACGACATATGGTTCTGCTGGGTAGTGAGGTTCTGCTGCTGCTGGGCTTGCATGAGGAGCTGCTGCTGCTGGCGGCGGCGGGCCGTGCGGAGCTTCTCGAAGCGCGCCTCCATCTCCTCCAGGACCTTGGGCGTGTAGCGTACCACCAGCTTCACACTGTCCTTGGCTGCCTTCAGAAGCTCCACTGCCTTCTCGTGGTGCTCCCCCTCCACACTCTGGGGAGATGCAGTGAAAGAGAAGAGACTCAGCACATTTAAGAAATGTGGTGGCAATGTTTTAGTGTTTTAGTGATATGGTCTCTGAAGTCTGCCTCCGTTTCTTAATTGGCATGGACAGAGAAATAAAGGGACTTCTATGTTAGCAACAATGACACAGTTACACAGCAGCAGCTTCAGTTTCTAAATGGTTACTACCAATTAGGTTTGAAATGGAAGTCCAAATGTATTGCTACTTAGTTTAACAAGCATTGCATATTTGGTATAATTAGAACTTCCTCCTCAAGCCCAGAGTAATATACTGTACCAAGCAACATTTTCGACTCACCTACTCATTCAAGGGTTTTTCTTTATTTGTACTATTTTAGAAAAATAATAAAGACATCAAAACTACGAAATAACGTATGGATTCAAAAAGTGTTAAATAAATTAAAATATATTTGAGATTTGAGATTCTTCAAAGTAGCCACCCTTTGCCTTGATGACAGCTTTGGCATTCTCTTAACCAGCTTCATTAGGTAGTCACTTGGAATGCATTTCAATTTGGTCAATTTTGTTACACCAGCTCTTTCAGGAGGACTGGGCCAAAATTCACCCAAATTATTTTGGAACGTTTGCCCCAAGATGAACAATTTAAAGGCAATGCTTCTAAATACTAATTGAGTGTACAGGTATGTAAACTTCTGAACCACTGTGGATGTAATGAAAGAAATTAAAGCTGAAATAAATCATTCTCTCTCCTATTATTCTGACATTTCACATTCTTAAAATAAAGTGGTGATCCTAACTGATTTAAGACAGGGAATTGTTACTAGGATTAAATGTCAGGAATTGTGAAAAACAGTGTTTAAATGTAGTTGGCTAAGGTGTATGTAAACTTCCGACTTCAACTGTATTACCCACCACTGCAACCTGTATGCTCTCGTTGCAACAATTTCGCTGATAATTTTAGAAAGAAAGGGTCCAGATTGTCTAGCCCAGGTGATTTGTTGGGATCCAGATTTTGCAGTTCTTACAGAACGTCACCTGTCTGGATTTGGGTGAAGGAGAGGCAGGGACGGGGGGTTGGGTAAGTTGCTGCAGTGGGGGGGGGTATACAGAAGATAGCCCTATTTGGTAAAAGACCAAGTCCATATTATGGCAAGAACAGCTCAAATAAGCAGAGAGAAATGGCAGTCCATCATTACTTTGAGACATGAGGGTCAGTCAATCTGGAAAATGTCAAAAAGCAGTAAGCGCTACAAGGAAACTGGCTCTCATGAGGACCGCCACAGGATAGGAAGACCCAGAGTAACCTCTGCTGCAGAGGATAAGTTCATTAGAGATAACTACACCTCAGATTGCAGCCCAAATAAATTATTCACAGAGTTCAAGTAACAGACACATCTCAACATCAACTGTTCAGAGGAGACTGCACGAATCAGGCATATATGGTTGCTGCAAATAAACTATTTCTAAAGGACAATGACCCAACACACCTCCAGATTGTGAAAGGCTATTTGACCAAGAAAGAAAGTGATGGAGTGCTGCATCAGATGACCTGGCCTCCACAATCACCCGACCTCAACCCAATTGAGATGGTTTGGGATTGGACCGCAGAATGAAGGAAAAGCAGTCAACGAGAGCTCAGCATATGTGGGAACTCCTTCAAGACTATTGAAAAGCCATTCCAGGTGAAGCTGGTTGAGAGAATGCCAAGCGTGTGCAAAGCTGTCATCAAGGTAAAGGGTGACTACTTTGAAAAATCTAAAATATAAAATATATTCTGATTTGTTTTAACACTTTTTTGGGTTACTACATGATTCCATATGTTATTTCATAGTTTTGATGTCTTCAACAATTATTCTACAATGTAGAAAATAGTAAAAATAAAGCAAAGCCCTTGAATGAGTAGGCGTGTACAAACTTTTGACTGGTACTGTATATTTTCACATTAAAATTCTGGATGTCACGTAAATCAAATGACTCCTTTATGAAGATTGCTTTTTAAAGCACACGTTTGATTAGTGTTTGTCTGAAGGCAGTTTTAATTCCAAACACATCCTGACTTTACCATGTAAATTGGTTTTCATTTGATGGTGTAAATGGAGAGTTACGGAATAGGATTCGTCAAGGAGTGACTTTGAATAGCCAAACCGCTAAGCCGTGTGAAGTTTGGAACACTTTGCTCATGGTGACATTTGCTTCTTCTAAAAAACGGTCGCTTTGATATAGCGTTTGTTGTTGCCCATTGCTTTAGTAATTTAGTCATAGATAGCTCTCCTTTATCTTGGATGTTGGCTCACTATAAGCCTCTTTTTGTTTAGGCTTCAGAAAACCAATCACTCTGCATGACCCTATCAATATTCTGAAAGTTTGACTCAAGGTTTAGACCGAATGCTTCCCTGCTCGGATGTGGCTTGTCAGAAAAAGTCAAGAAAGATGAGAAAATGAATACCTTGAAATATACAGCAGTGATTGGGATTCGTAATGTAGAAAATGCAAATTCACAGAATATCATAAATAGGGTACAGAGTTTTTCCTGGTTGGTTCACGTGGTCAGGAAGATCTGACCATGTAACCAAACCTAGCGGTAATAGTAAATAAGCAATACATACCACACCATTGACAGACAGGAGCTGGTCCCCTCGCTTCAGGCCCCCGTGCCTCTCAGCCAAGCCCCCTGGGATGATGCGGGAGATATAGATGGGAGAGTTCTGCTCCTTGCCGCCCATCACGTTGAAGCCCAGCCCCTCCTCCGTCTTGGGCAGCTCCACCACTCGGGGGTGAGAGTGACCCTCGCTGGCCGCAAAGGCTGCAACTGTGGCCTGCAGAGAGAGACAGGCGAGATGGTAACGATCAGACCATTATTGGTGTGTTCAGCACTAACTCCAAGCCCTATACCACCCTATTCTGTCTACCACACAAATAGATTAGATAATGACGATACTAAGTGAACTGGGATTGCATTTCCCAACAGCCAAATAAACTTTCCCATACCCAGGAGCAATGTAGAACCAAAGTGTACAGACTTAAATTCACTCTGAGGGTGGGACCTTCTGACCTCTCTCTAAATGGGGCTTAGAGACGTCCAGTAGGGCTGAGAATAACAAAGTCAGAGCCAAGGTGATGTATTGTATAGCCATGTGAGATGTTTTCTGGCTCTGTAAGAACATGAATTAGCACATATCTGTCACAGCTGGAGAAGAAGAAGCAAGATAACTTCCACCCCCACCAACTAAATCTCTGTAAGCCTGCTTCATTAAATTCCACTGGCTTGGGATGGCTTTCATGTTCTAGACGAATCTTCTCCTCTCCTTGTCGTCTGAAACAAAGTGTGCAGGAGCTTGTTAGCCCAGCCTGGGAAAGGAACAGCAGATGTACATCGCCACAGGTGCCGGTCTGTCAAGTCTGTCTCATTATTATTGAGCAATACTTTTTCGGGAAACTGCAGGGGAAAAAGGCCTCTGTTTCAAAGCTTGGCGTATGTGGATTCAAAGTTTTCCCTAGCAGGTGAAAGCCCTGAGATCCTCCACTTTTTCGTCCCCCCCTTTCCATCTCTCTCTCTCCATCTCTCTCTCCCACTGTGAGTAAAGAAGCACTGTGTTCAGTAGGCCACCATCCCCTCTCTGGCTAACGGCATATCGACCTTCACAAATGTATCTCCCTTCCCGAGAGGAAGAAACTAGATGGCATATGGCTGCCTCCTCCAAATGCAAAAGCGTGTCTGGGGCGAACCAAACAAATGACATCTTACTGGGAAATTGCCCAAGTAATGTCACAGTACCGTATGGAAATTACTTCATTTCATAAAATGTTATCATCATCAGCCATCAGTTCAGCTCAGTCTTTTCTCTGGAGCACCATAGACTAAGTGGTCTCCCATCTCTAGAAGATAAAAGATAAGAACCTCAGGCCAGGAATTACAGTCTGGAATTGATTCAATTAACTGGGTAATAAACTGAATCAAGTGCTCATGTTCTCAGGTGGAACACATTTTAATTGGTGAACGCTCACCAGCAACACTACAGCAAAGGCATCTAAAATAACATCTACCCTGCTAATGCCTCAAGATTGCTGGTGTATCAAGGGATCCCTGGTTTTCCATAGGACTATAACACGTTTTTTAGGCCCCCGGTGTCCTACTTAAAGTGATTCATGTGAAATGCCCTGAGTGCTGCCCTCCAGATCTTTGGTCAGTGATGTACTTGAGATGTACTTGGAGAGGAGGCTGATGAAACAAGCACCGGCTCAGCTAAACGGGAAACTCTCAGGAGGGCAGCACTTCCAATAGCAGCGCACCATCTCATTTCGATGTCATCCATTGAAATCACTCCCGTGGGCGTGGAAGCCAGTGAACGGACTTTGCTCAATGTTAATTGCTGCTCCGCTGGTGGCTACATTTACTATGCTTTTGAAAAGACTGGTGATGGTCAAGGACAAGTTGAAAGGCACTTCATGCTGTCGTCATTGCTTTCCTGTGTAAACAGTGTCATAAGGACAATCTGGCTTACTTTAACACTGTTAAATACAAGCCCCAAGGCCTCTTTCATGAATTGTAAAGCAGTTTGATTGGACCTATCTACATTCACTCTTTCAAAACAGAATAAGCTTTGAAAATAAAATGATTTGTTTATGAATATGTACTTTATAATGTTGAACAGGGACCTTGAATATTCAACAAATGATGGATATTTGAAGGGAAATGAAAAGGACACGTCACTCTAACAGCAGCATACCATCAACCTCAAAACCATTTGATCTGAGCAGGCTAGAAAGACTATTTTGATATTCCATCAACATCAGATACAGTGGTGTCCTTCAATAGGCCTAAGATATGTCTTTGCATACCTTTCATCCAAGGTGGAAATTCACAACACAATCCACAGTCTGATTCAAGTTGGGAAAAAAAGGTTACCCCGTTTACTTCTCCTTGAGAAAGGGACTGAACCACAGTCAAAGTTTTGCAAAGCGATTGAAGAGACGACGTTTCGCTGACAAAAAAAGAGCCCTTTGGAATTGTACTCCACACCGGGCCTACTTATCCATTCATCCTGCTTGCCCAGTGTTGTCAATCAATCCGTGTCCTACTCCTCTGTGTGCCCAGTCTCTGGAAGGAGCAGCCAATTGAATCAGTCAGTGTGCGTACCTCCCTGTGTTGCCCCATCTCTTCTTCACTCCCTCTCTGATGTTTTGTGAACACTGGGAGATGACGGAGATGCACTCCTCTCTCTCATCTCACCCTCCCTCTTGATTCCCTCTTTTCCTGTCCCCCTTTCACTGTTAGAGATCTGCTTGCTTTATTCTCCTCCACAAAAGAAGCTCTCCTCAGAAGGAATATGAATGAGCGGTGGCGGAGGGACTCATTGGTAGAACCTCTCAAGTGTTTACATCCAAGGTCTGCTAATGAGTCATTCATTTGTACACCAAACCGGCTCCAGTCTTTGATCATCTGAAGGCGACATGATGGGTGTTTGTGTATCTCGGCTACATTGTACAGTATCTTTCGGCCTCAGGTGTGGTAAATACAGCTAAGCCGGTCTGAGATGTTTGCTCACCTTCGCTGTAGCCCGTGCCTGGTACTCCGGGCAGCCATTGACTGTGATTGTTTCATGCATGTACTGGTACACCTGAAAGAGAGAGAAAAATGGACCAACCATGAGCGTATTTTCTCAGTACCTTTTGAATTGTCTGTTACATTTCTCCAAGTCTCTTGCATGTTCAATCCATGTCGTAGGCTACCAGACTTGGTAGTTGGCAGGGTTAGGTTTTTGATTTCAATTCAAACCTGTATTTTGAGAGTGTTTTATTTTGCAAATACCTCCGAAGATTATGTAGTTATTCATTGGATTTCTTCATCCACCTGGGTCCACCTCTCGCTGTTAATAAACTGCACACTATTTGGTGCCTGATCCTGCTGCCTCCTGCTACTTACTGCCCTTAAGGCTGCTCAAACATCTGGTCCCTACGACAATTAGCATAAACAAACCGTGGTGCATCAGTAAGTACAAAATACTCATAGGACACTGTGGTGTGGCGCTACTACCTCTTTTGGTTTTATGCGGGTAACATGGCACTGAGTAAATAAACTGAAGAGAGTGGAGTTTGGAACGGAGTAGCGAGTGGAGCTAAGACTCTTGGTACTGTAGGTGAATTTCCACTGAGGATTTACCCCGGTGTTCTACCAAAAAGCATCAGACCTGTCTGTTTCCAGCTCCATGGCCCAGCTCCTGGTACTTACTGGGCCATGGCTCAGTGGATCTGACCTGACTTTGGGTCAAGGCAAGGCCACTGGGGCTCTTCGGGCATTATTAATATACTGAGCAAAAATAAAAACACAACATGCAACAATTTCAACGATTTTACTGAGTTACAGTAATAAGGAAATCAGTCATATAAGGAAATCAGTCAATTGAAATAGGTCCTAATTCATTAATTAATTAATTAATTAATTCATTAAGATTAATTCCTAATCTTTCACACGATTGGGCAGGGGTGCAGCCATGAGTGGTCCTGGGAGGTCACTTGGGGCCAGGCCCACCCACTGGGGAGACAGGACCTGCCAATCAGAATGAGTTTTTCCCACAAAAGGGCTTTATTACAGACATAAATACTCCTCAGTTTCATCAGCTGTCCAGTTGGCTGGTCTCTGATGATCCCACGAGTGAAGAAGCCGGATGTGGAGGTCCTGGGTTACACATGATCTGCGGTGTGAGATGTACAGCCAAATTCTCTAAAACAACATTGGAGGCGGCTTATGGTAGAGAAATTAACATGACATTTTCTGGCAACAGTTCTGGTGGACATTCCAGCAGTCAGCATGCCAATTGCACGCTCCCTCAGTCCTCTGTGGCATTGTGTTGTGACAAAACTGCACATTTTAGAGTGGCCTTTTATTGTCCACAGCACAAGGTGTACCTGTGTCCTGATCATGCTGTTTAATCAGCATCTTGATATGTCAAACATGTCAGGTGGATGGATTATCTTGGCAAAGGAGAAATGCTCACTAACAGGGATGTAAACAAATTTGTTCCCAAAATTTGAGAGAAATAAACTTTTTTGTGCGTATGGAACATTTCTGGGATCTTTTACTTCAGCTCATAAAACATGGGACCAACAATTTACATGTTGCGTTTATATTTTTGTTCAGTAATACATAACAATGGCTAACTGTGAATGATGTTTAACACCTCGCAAAGCAACTGTATTGATTATGCAGAGGTTGCTGACTCCGCTCTTCAGAAGTCCTCACTGTTGGCCCTAGCTATGGAATCACAACGTCCCTAGTATAACTTAAGGGTGTATACACTAGTGGAACTCTGGTGTTACAGTCAAAAAGCAGTTCTTTGTGTTTCAGCTGAGCAACTCTTTGATTTCCAATATTGAACACCATCTTGGGACCTTATTCCAGGACACCTCTTCCACATCTACAGTGTGTTCTAACCTCCTCTAAAGAGGAGTCAGCATTATGTGCCAGTGGAAAGCTTTCAGGTGTAAAAGAGCCATTTTCTATAGTCGTTTCTATACATAGTCGTTTCTATACAGAATATGACATACTGTTTCGACACCATTTACAATAGCCCCCCCAGTGTACAGTATGACATTATCATTGAAAATTTGAATTTGTTCTTAACTGACTTGCCTAGTTAAATAAAGGTACAATAAATACATTTTAAAAAATGACACCTTCCTCTGGTGATCCAACAGAAGCAACTCGAAACATTACGAATGCTCTGATTAGTGGTGCATTGTTGGACATTACATGAGACATTGGCCTAAATCCCCATACAGGGTCATGTAATTGTTTGATGTGACTCATGTTATCCCACATCCTTTGTGTGTTTTAGCCAAGAGGCTTGCGGCTGGTCCATTCTATAAAAAAAGAATTCAGTGCATCGCTTTTCACATTAAGATACAGCATCCATCCATCATTGTGAGCCTGATTTAAATACACTTAAGATGTATGGACTGTTGTGTATTCAAGGTCTCAGTGGATGCCTTGCTGTGAGTCAGGATAATTGTGTCTAGGAAACACGTGAATAACAATAAAGGTCAAGCTATTTCAATCTGTAATTTGCTTAACTATATGCACAAACATCCACGAGTTGAAGTGCAAATTGGATTTACCACTAACTACTGCTGAATTATTCAACGAGCAAAAACCAAATTCAATTGTAACGTCTCAAACCCTTCTTGAAGAACAACATTGACTTTGTTTTTTTTCCCTGTGCAGTGAATTGAAAGCTTTTTCATGGTATTGTTTTTCGCTGGAATGAAAACTAATAGGGATTTTACTCATCAGCTCACACCTCGGTATGTCTCTACTCTCTACAAAGGAGAGCATGTGTTTTCTGGGCTCAACCACCATTCAATATTTCTGTATGATGAGCTGGAGCAAAACAAGGCCCTTGCCCCTTTGCGACTTCAAAGTGCTTCATCTGTGTTTCAACAATAAAACAAGTGGTTTCGTGAAGCCTTGGTATATCCGACTGAGGAAAAACAAAGTCCATTGTTGATGTGAAAATAAAATAACAACCTCAAGCTTACAATTCCCAACAACCAAATAAATCAATCGCATTTTGTTCTGAGCAAGTAGTTCACTTACAAAAATAAGATATTGGAGCTTTTTAGGTTGACCATAATGAACCCAGTTGAACTCAGTCTGACAACACTGTTAATGAATGAACTTAACCTTCTGTTCTGATAATTCATTGGGGGAAAATAATCTCCAACAACATAAAGAAAACAGTCACAACATGGAACAAATTGCTGTGTTATTTTTGCCCTCAGTTGATGTTGTGAAGCTCCAGGGAACATACAGGTACAGTGCCTTGCGAAAGTATTTGGCCCCTTGAACTTTGCGACCTTTTGCCACATTTCAGGCTTCAAACATAAAGATATAAAACGTTTTTTTTTTTTGTGAAGAATCAACAACAAGTGGGACACAATCATGAAGTGGAACGACATTTATTGGATATTTCAAACTTTTTTAACAAATCAAAAACTGAAAAATTGGGCGTGCAAAATTGTTCAGGCCCCTTAAGTTAATACTTTGTAGCGTCACCTTTTGCTGCGATTACAGCTGTAAGTCGCTTGGGGTATGTCTCTATCAGTTTTGCACATCGAGAGACTGAAATGTTTTCCCATTCCTCCTTGCAAAACAGCTCGAGCTCAGTGAGGTTGGATGGAGAGCATTTGTGAACAGCAGTTTTCAGTTCTTTCCACAGAGTCTCGATTGGATTCAGGTCTGGACTTTGACTTGGCCATTCTAACACCTGGATATGTTTATTTTTGAACCATTCCATTGTAGATTTTGCTTTATGTTTTGGATCATTGTCTTGTTGGAAGACAAATCTCCGTCCCAGTCTCAGGTCTTTTGCAGACTCCATCAGGTTTTCTTCCAGAATGGTCCTGTATTTGGCTCCATCCATCTTCCCATCAATTTTAACCATCTTCCCTGTCCCTTCTGAAGAAAAGCAGGCCCAAACCATGATGCTGCCACCACCATGTTTGACAGTGGGGATGGTGTGTTCAGGGTGATGAGCTGTGTTGCTTTTACGCCAAACATAACGTTTTGCATTGTTGCCAAAAAGTTCAATTTTGGTTTCATCTGACCAGAGTACCTTCTTCCACATGTTTGGTGTGTCTCCCAGGTGGCTTGTGGCAAACTTGAAACAACACTTTTTATGGATATCTTTAAGAAATGGCTTTCTTCTTGCCACTCTTCCATAAAGGCCAGATTTGTGCAATATAAGACTGATTGTTGTCCTATGGACAGAGTCTCCCACCTCAGCTGTAGATCTATGCAGTTCATCCAGAGTGATCATGGGCCTCTTGGCTGCATCTCTGATCAGTGTTCTCTTTGTATGAGCTGAAAGTTTAGAGGGACGGCCAGGTCTTGGTAGATTTGCAGTGGTCTGATACTCCTTCCATTTCAATATTATCGCTTGCACAGTGCTCCTTGGGATGTTTAAAGCTTGGGAAATCTTTTTGTATCCAAATCTGGCTTTAAACTTCTTCACAACAGTATCTTGGACCTGCCTGGTGTGTTCCTTGTTCTTCATGATGCTCTCTGCGCTTTTAACGGACCTCTGAGACTATCACAGTGCAGGTGCATTTATACGGAGACTTGATTACACACAGGTGGATTGTATTTATCATCATTAGTCATTTAGGTCAACATTGGATCATTCAGAGATCCTCACTGAACTTCTGGAGAGAGTTTGCTGCATTGAAAGTAAAGGGGCTGAATAATTTTGCACGCCCAATTTTTCAGTTTTTGATTTGTTAAAAAAGTTTGAAATATCCAATAAATGTTGTTCCACTTCATGATTGTGTCCCACTTGTTGATTCTTCACAAAAAAATACAGTTTTATATCTTTATGTTTGAAGCCTGAAATGTGGCAAAAGGTCGCAAAGTTCAAGGGGGCCGAATACTTTCGCAAGGCACTGTACATGCAGGTAGAAAGAGCGTGAGAGAGAGAGAATGAGATTTGAAAGACTTGCACTCCTGAAGACATCATTCCTACCCCATTCCCCCTCCTGTTACTACGCATCCATCTTTACCTCCTAACTCTACTTTCTTCCTGTCCCTCCTGAATATTCTCTCTCTCTCTCTCTCTCTCTCTCTCTCTCTCTCTCTCCCCCCTCTCTCCTGACTCTCCGGTTCACTGGGCGTAAACCACGGCAGGCTTTCATTAACCCAGATCTATTTAACCTCTGTGGAAGGCTCATTGTGCTTGATGGGCTGGGGGCTACCCGTCTACCGCCAGCCTTACGAGGACGACACCATGCCTGATAGTGGAGAGAGCTGCCCGGAAGGTGCCTGGCACGACCCGTGTAACCATGGCTCCCCGACCGTCTCCCTCTCTTTACTGAGTCGGGGAGTGGAGAGCAAAATGGGGAAGGATGAGATGGAGAGAGAGCTTGAAGAGCTCTCCTTCTCCTCTCTCTAGCTGACTGAGTTTAAAGGGGTCCTTTGGTAGAAGCAAAATGGCATTTAATAACTGTTCATTCACAGACCTCCCTCGCTCTGTCAGCATGACATAAAAAGAGAATATTAAACACACAGAGATAATTAAATGAAGTGGCTTTCAGCCTTCAGCTCACAGTAAATGTAGTAAGAGACTAAGGTCTGCTCTCAATGGAGCGGCACACAAATCCTTTCCTTTATATGAATTCAAAGTGAGACCCGTATTCATATGCCCTGTTCCATTATCATCAGGCTACTACAACTCTATGATCACAGAATTGATTCAGTTCATTGGAACATACTATGCTTTTTTTTTTTTTTTTTTTTTGCAAGGAAAAATGACCTGCATTGGTTTGTGACTAATGAAAGTCATGATTCGATTTCATGTGTGGAATGAATCGTTTGCTCGGGCCTCTCGGATGATTTTCATCAGGACCAGTTCTTGATATGCATAGCGCTTTAAGTCAAGCCAACAGAGTGGCTGGAAATCATCATAATCTCCATCATTTCCAGCTGGTTAGCGCTCCCAGTCGTCTTCCCTGGTGTCCTTCCGTTTCCATTTGCAAAGCAGATTGACTCTGACAACTCATTCAGGGACTTTCCCTGAGCTCTGAGATGTCATTGATAGACAAGGTTGGGAAGAGCAACGCTCCTCCTCACTCCATCTCTCTGTAATTGTGGGTCTTTCACCTTAGCAAGCGTTTCCATCCCCCATCAATTTCCCCTATCAACAGTTAGCCAGTTAACCCCCTCACCCATAGCTAGGCTGATTCATGTGGCTGTAAATTCTATTGACACTGTGAAGAAGGTTTTCAGCCGGATCACCTCTGACTTCTACAGTAGAGACATGATCAAGCTACCCTGGTCTGTGGGATTCTGTGTCTGCTCATCAGACCAATGAAATGAGCTTCACCAGCAGATATGAGACGAGGGGAACAAATCAAATCGTTCAATTACAATACCTGGTGGCCCCAGCTTAATGCAGTATAGGTCATCTGCATTAATGAAATGACACGCAGGTGAATCCCAATACCGCACAACAATATATGGCTCTGACACAACCCTTAATCTTCCTGTAATAGCTGTGGAGGAAATTATTTAATGACATACTATGTTGTTTCATTGAACATACTATGCTGTTTTTACTTGGAGAGTTGTACATTGTTATACGTTAGTATTTTGCCGATACAGGCTTGTCTTGTGTGACTTAGTCATTTGTCTGGGCGTACAGATAAGAGCCGTTTAGGTGTGACTGCAGTATGTGACATTCTGTTTTAACAATCTACGTGTGGAAACAACATGCAGGACGGAACGGACAAAATGGTGGCAATGTTTGAGTGGTTGTTATCGATTGCTTCATTTTTGCAAATCTAATAAGAAAGTTGTTTTGAAGAATACAGTCTCCTTTTGGTTAGAACCCCCACGACGTGGCTCTCTCAGCGACAAAGATTTCCCATCTGCAGACATATTGCAGCACAGAACAGGGTGATTGCATTACGATTAACTCACCAATGTCGCTCAAAGAGGCTCAGCGGTCTAGTCCTGCTATGTCAGGGTATAAAGAGCGAGCAGGGGGGGGAGTGTTTTACGATGCTCGTCACTGTCCATAGTCTGGGGAAAATGTGCATGTGCTAGGAAAGTGAATGCAGGGGTTGTGACAGCATTGCTGGATTGTAAACACATGTGACATTCTCACGTATGGCAAGCTATTGCGCTATTCACATAAACACCATGTTCTCTGATCTTCCATAAAGACATGAGAGCATTTATCGCCTTGGGAGTCTGTTAGTCCAATAACCACTGACATGAACACCACAGCTGTTGAATGTTGCAGCGTAACTGTATGTGCTGATAACGATCTCTAATAACAGCAATCATCATCATGGCCACGACCACTCATCTTCACTCTCCAGCTCCTCTAGCAGTCAGACCTCTACGAGAAAGAGCCATTCTGCACCGTGGCAAAGTGTCAGCTCACACAAGGACATAATTGACTGGAAACGATGGCCACGTCAGCCTCTGCATCTAATCCAAGCGGATCCTCTCTAGTTTCCCTGGTGACTGGATGTGTTGTTGGTGGTTGAAGTGTTTCTCTCGCTCTTTCCCTCTCAATGGCCAGCTGTTGTAACCTAGTCTGTAGGGTGCTGCCTAGCTGCTACTCCTGGCAGAGACATGACGCCTCCCCCACCACCAGGCAGCACCAGGCTCCAGTGTCTCTGCCTGACTCCCAGGCCAGGCTTCTCTCATCCTGCTCTCCAATGAAAGGGCCAGCCCACCCTGACATTTCCTCTGGTAGATTACATTTCCTACTAGATGACCTCAGTCTGTATTGATGGCCCTCTTACCCTTCAGTCTGTGTATCTGAGCTGACCATGTCTGGGAAAACACCCCTAAAAGTCTGCATTGTTGTGTAGCCACATATATTCATTCAAATAACCATCAGTCACCTGTGGTCAATTTCCCTGTGTTGGCAGGAGGAAAAGGACCCTGGGGCCGTGGTGCAGGGGAATCGACTCACCTCTCGAATGGCTGTGCAGAACTCACTCTGCAACACCAACTTCAGGGACTGCAGCTTGTGACCTGGGACGTCTCCGGACTCCTGTAGCTTCTCCAGCAGCTCAATCGCCCTGGCTACATCTGACAGAGAGAGAGAAAGAGAGGGAGAGGGAGGAGAGAGGGGGAGAGGCAAAGAGAAGGAGAGAGGAAGAGGTAGAGAGAGGTGGAGAAAGTCAGAGAGAGAGAGAGAGAGTGAAAGAGAGAAATGACAAGAAGGAAAAAAATGCCCCATTGAATTACATTAACCTCAGCCTTGAAAAAGAAGTCCGGAGTGAATCGATAGAGAGGATAATGGAAAAAAACTGAGTCAAGGCCTAGGGGAACAAGAGAGAGAGAGAAATCCCAGCATAGTTTGCATTAGGCCTGCTCCATGCATGAGAAAATGGGGGGCGGACTTCGGGGAAGGGAATTGTTCCGTTCAAAGCGAGCGATTCCTGGTAGGAGCAGGCACCACGAGCATTAGATCCTTGAAAACAAACCCATGATGCCTCGGAGTTAAAGACTTTGACTCCTGTGTCTAGTAAACTCTCCACTCCTAATTATCATCCGGTGAAGAAATCCAGAGTAAAGCAGATTATTTTCACACTTTTAGAGAGAAAATTAAAGAAATGAGAGTACATGCTGGAAGGGGAGAGGAGGGATTTGGTGCTCAGCCTAATTCGTTGGGTCAGTTGTTCTAGAAGAAACTAAATAAAAAGCAGTTGGTGGATAATGTGCATCTGTCAACCCTTTATCCCTTGAGCATGGGCAAAGATCAGCGAGTTGCTTGAAAATGATCATACTACTTGTAATCAGCTACAGATTTGATATTTTTCTGACCGAGCTTGATGTCGAACACAGTGACACAGTGCCACCCAGGAGGGAAATTGCAAGATGTTGTATTGGAGTTGATAATATAGCTTAGGTGTGAAAAATGAAACGTTAAGTGATTCTACTTTATTAATGCTAGAAATATCCAACTACATTGGAACAGCAAGTGTATACTGAGGCTAGGTGCAAGGATTCTAAACAATCATCTTAAACACCTTTACCCTGGTGTTGAACTAGTGCCACATTCTGCACCACACCAACAGAGAGAAGTAAACAACCGACCATGTTTATAAACATCACGCCGAACCCAGGGAGGCTGGACTGAGACGGAAGACAATCTAGTGTAACCCGGTGAGGCAGAGAGGAGACAGAAAAGCTATTACCTTTTACAGACCTCGGGCGAACTAGGTAAGAGGAGGGAGAACTGCATACATAGAACCGGGGTGTTGTTTGGGCAGGTTTGTTTTGTGCCTGTATTAGGCAGTCAAACAGACCTACAAGGGCACAACATTTACTGTTAGTACACAAGTATACATGGACAAAGAACATGATACCCAGAGAACCAGCGTGGATTACATTAAACCAGAAGAAATGGTGGGGTCGATTTCCATCAGGATTGGTTACTTCAAGCCACAAAGTGCTGTCAGGGAGATCTTTACAGGGCATTCATCAAACTCCACGACTCCACTCAGCATCTTCTGTAATGATGGTGTTGTATAGCATAGATAATATCACATAGGATGTTCTAAAGGATGTACAAAAATAACATGTTTTCCTGTCACATACACCGGATAGGTGCAGTGAAATGTTTTTTTTTTTTTTACAGGGTCAGCCATAGTAGTACGGCGCCCCCGGAGCAAATTAGGGTTAAGTGCCTTGCTCAAGGGCACATCGGCTGATTTTTTCCCCCCCAAACTTGTCGACTTGGGTATTTGAACTGGCGACCATTCAGTTAATGGCCCAACGCTCTAAGTCTAGGCGTGGGTGGTGTAGTCTACCCTAGAGGCAGCCTGTTCTGGTAAGAACCCTAAGCTACGGGGAGACGAGAGCGGAATTAAAGCTGGTCCATAGAGAGTCGGACACAGGAAAGAGGACACTTTTCTCCAAACCTGTGTGAATGGAGGGATCTAACAGTATTCATTACTACTTTACATTACCCCTACAATGGTAATGTAGCTAATGTAGCTAATGTACAGAATTTCCATCAGCTTTAATAAGCATACAATGAGTCCCTAAGGTGAATGAGGTTGTACAATATTCTGTACCATACCTGTAAAAAACAGTTAGCTTTGCACTAATGAGTGGCTAGTAATCTGCTGGTATTATTCCAAGCAGCCTGGGTAGTTTTATGAGCGTTTATTTCTCATTATAGCGAGGTCAGAGCCAGATCAGGAGAGCTTTTGCCTGCTCTCATTTTCTCATTAAGCGACAATTTCTTCATCCACGTCAAGGTCTCTGACGAAGCCTCCAACATCGAGCAACACATCAAAGATTTAAGATTTCTAAAACATTTTTGTTGATAGATGGGATTTCTCGGGACGTCAGTTTTTGTACTTTGACGCTACACTGATCAAAAGCAATAGTTGGTATTCTCCACCTGTTCAGCACCACTTTCAAGTAGTTTGGCTTTCAACTTCGGTCTGGGGAATTAAATAAATGTATTCTTTGAAATAAACTGGGTTATAGGCTAAGAAGCTATTTTGTAAAAGTAAAGCTAACCGTGTTTGATTGCGAAAGGGAAGGATTTCAGGTATCAAGTTGTTTGAAAGGAGAAAGCAGTCCGGAAAAGCAGTATTTTAGACGCATATTTGAATAACAAAAAAAAACGCAAATCCCGTAACGACGCCATAAATGTCATGCCCCATCTCCCCTATTCAGACTGTCCAGTGTCTGAGCCCAGTCAGCCAACACCCCAGCAGTGAATAGGGATTGTTGCTACCAGATGTGACAGTTGTTATCCCCCTAGACCAGTGATGAGGGCTAGACTACAGCAGAGCCTCTCCTGCTCCTAGAGTTATTACAGGTAATCGGTCATAAAAGCCTCCCCTCTCCAGCAGTTGCATTTAATTTGCTGCATCGCGACACATATCATGCCCATCATCCACCCTGCTTCCCTTGGTCTGCTAGCTCATCCCCTCTGCAAGCACTGTCGCGTCGATTTGTTTCAAGAAGTAGATGGCTATTTGTGGACAGAATGTCTTGGACAGACCGTGGATAGTGTCGTGTGATAATTGGTGTAGAACATGCAGCAGTAATAGAACACCATCCAGTCCTGTGAGGAGCTGCCTACGTCAGGCATTTCTGCTGGAATACTGTATTTTGTCTACGGTGGGAGGAGTGAGACATCAAATGGTTTCCTCTGTGTGTGATCTAAGGGGTATAAACCCCCCAGGGTATAAGATTGACTTGGCGGCCCAGGGTGATTTGCAGTTTCAATGACTATGGGAATCCAGGCACAGAGTTACGTCACATCCAAATAGCTTAGTCTGCAACGACTCCCAAATAAGACACGTTACAACGCCACGCGTCACATCAACTCCCTGCGTGGTGCATTCAGCCACATCACCTAGGAGACTGCTGAGAACTTAAGTCCTTATTATAGTTGGCTATGTAGACACACACAGACCAGTAAAACCATGGTAATATTGAGCTACACCACCAACAGCAAATCCCTCAGCCTACAATACTAATACAAAGGCAAACCGCTTTGAAAGAGTATCTCTACACACCACTAAGAATACCCTCACCGCCCACATGGCGTGGCCCGTTACCAAGCCGGAGCCACTCCATTAAAAACTACAGTACATCTGGAGGGTAACACACAGTCAGCCAACACGATTCTGGCCTGCCTTACTAACTAACACTCCAACCCATCTGAGAGAGGAGCTTGAGAGTATGCATGGATCTGGCCCTCTCCTCACTCCACTGTCCTCACCCCACTGTCCTCACTCCACTGTCCTCACCCCACTGTCCTCACTCCACTGTCCTCACTCCACTGTCCTCACCCCACTGTCCTCACCCCACTGTCCTCACTCCACTGTCCTCACCCCACTGTCCTCACTCCACTGTCCTCACTCCACAGTCCTCACCCCACTGTCCTCACCCCACTGTCCTCACTCCACTGTCCTCACTCCACTGTCCTCACTCCACTGTCCTCACCCCACTGTCCTCACCCCACTGTCCTCACCCCACTGTCCTCACTCCACTGTCCTCACTCCACTGTCCTCACCCCACTGTCCTCACTCCACTGTCCTCACTCCACTGTCCTCACCCCACTGTCCTCACCCCACTGTCCTCACTCCACTGTCCTCACTCCACTGTCCTCACCCCACTGTCCTCACTCCACTGTCCTCACTCCACTGTCCTCACCCCACTGTCCTCACCCCACTGTCCTCACTCCACTGTCCTCACTCCACTGTCCTCACCCCACTGTCCTCACTCCACTGTCCTCACTCCACTGTCCTCACTCCACTGTCCTCACCCCACTGTCCTCACTCCACTGTCCTCACCCCACTGTCCTCACTCCACTGTCCTCACTCCACTGTCCTCACTCCACTGTCCTCACTCCACTGTCCTCACTCCACTGTCCTCACCCCACTGTCCTCACCCCACTGTCCTCACTCCACTGTCCTCACCCCACTGTCCTCACTCCACTGTCCTCACTCCACTGTCCTCACCCCACTGTCCTCACTCCACTGTCCTCACTCCACTGTCCTCACTCCACTGTCCTCACCCCACTGTCCTCACTCCACTGTCCTCACTCCACTGTCCTCACTCCACTGTCCTCAATCCACTGTCCTCAAACCACTGTCCTCACTCCACTGAGATGGATTCACTCAACCACTAAACCATTAGCATTCTGCTCGTCGTTCCTCTTCCCCACACTCCAATGAGACTTCAGCCCCCTTGGCGCTTCACCAACTCTAGAGATGGACAGATGTCCGCAACATCTGTGGGACTCACCCTTCCTCCCTCCGCCTCAAAATGAACATATTTAAAGAGCAGTTACTGTATGTTAAGCTTTAACGCCGACACAACTGCAAATCGATGTTGCCATTAGAACCTCTGCAAGGCATGAGCACTGTTTGCAATAAAATAAAATAAATGATCCTGTTTCATTTGACACATATTTTCAAGGGAAGACAAAGGTGTCAAGGTGATACTGTTGCTCTTATTGGAGGTGTAATTAAGGATGGGAGCAAGAGATGGAATACAAAACAATGGTTGTTAAAAATTAAACATACAACTCCTAATTCACATTTATTCAATCTGTGAAGTTGGGGAGGCATGTTTCTTGCCTCGGTATTCTATAACTAAATAAAGTATGAAACACCAGTACATTGCTATGCATTGAGTAGTCAGGAACGTTGATGCTACTAGCCAAACATCTGACCTAGTTTAACTTCTCTTTGCCACACAGCAGTGAGAACACATTACCATTGCCTGATTGGTTGAGCTGAAAGTAACGAGACGTGTTCTTTGGAGCGGTCACATAGGGCTCTCATCTACCATTTTCTATTTCCACAATCACTGGTTAATGACACATTTCTCTATTTGAAAGGTTTATCATCCGTCTCCAATTACAACAGAGAGTGAAGCAAACTGACTGTTTACTGAAATCCCTGTGGCCAACTTGAACCAAAATGATACTGTGCGTCCTTCAGTGTACGTATGAATACATTCCTAATGGGCCGACGTATGTGTCCCTAACAGTAATAAAGACAGAAGTAAAAGCAATAGAACAAAGGCCAATAAAAATTATATCTGAATTCTTTGTGGGAAAGAATTCTTGAGGCAGGCAACAAATAAAAGATTTATTCTCATTCTCATTCATGTTCTAAGGCAACGATGAAGGTGTTTTAGAGGGTGTCCAACTTTGGGAGAGAAATATTCTGAAAGTGCTGTTGAAGTGTTACTGAAAGCAGTGTCCTCTAAAGAGCCATTTCCAAGAGGAATCAATCAATTAATAGTGCGTATCTAAGAAGCAATTAGTCCACTACAGTCTGTTTCTGTGACTGACAATGTCAAGATATTTTGTGGTAAATCTGTTCAGTGATAAATCTGCTTCTGTGACTGACAATGTAAAGACATTTTGTGGTAAATCTGTTCAGTGATAAATCTGTTTCTGTGACTGACAATGTAAATACGTTCAGTGATAAATCTGTTTCTGTGACTGACAATGTAAATACGTTTAGTGATAAATCTGTTTCTGTGACTGACAATGTAAAGACGTTTAGTGATAAATCTGTTTCTGTGACTGACAACGTAAATACGTTTAGTGGTAAGTCTGTTTCTGTGACTGACAATGTAAATACGTTTAGTGGTAAATCTATTTCTGTGACTGACAATGTAAATACGTTTAGTGGTAAATCTGTTTCTGTATCTGACAATGTAAAGACGTTTAGTGGTAAATCTGTTTCTGTGACTGACAATGTAAATACGTTTAGTGGTAAATCTGTTTCTGTGACTGACAATGTAAAGACGTTTAGTGGTAAATCTGTTTCTGTGACTGACAATGTAAAGACGTTTAGTGGTAAATCTGTTTCTGTGACTGACAATGTAAAGACGTTTAGTGATAAATCTGTTTCTGTGACTGACAATGTAAAGAAGTTTAGTGGTAAATCTGTTTCTGTGACTGACAATGTAAAGACGTTTAGTGATAAATCTATAATATACAGTACTGTGCAGTGTGTTACCTTGAGATTTCCTAAAATGTCATCAATGACGGACGACCACAGAAATTATGGTATTATGTTGATGAAACACAACGTTCAAACTATAAACAGCATGGTCTCTAAAACAATCACCAGTTCCAGAAGGAGTCAGCCTTTCAAATACACAGAGTTCCCTTTCTGCTCTGTTTTGATGACTGGATCTACTAATGCAGCCACCACTCGGGATGTGTCATAAATAAATGTGAAGACCACAAAAAGCAGCTAGCAATGCTGCTGTGCTGAAACACACCAGGTCTGTGCTGTCCTGCCTTAGGCACGGCTTATTTCACTCTTCCTGGGGTCCAAGCCTTTCCACGCCGCAGTATTAAACAGTGAGTGCTTCACTGCTTTCTACACTTGAGTAAGAGTCTAAACATGATTTTGAGCTGTTTGAAAAACTGGGCAGTGCTCCAATATCATCACATAATTGCCCTGTTGATAACAAAGAGCATAGCTGAATAGAATATATTTTCCAATATCTGCACGTTGTTTCAATACAAATGCTGTGCGGTGTAAATAAGCATGTCCAATTAACTCAGCTGGCTCATTAAGACGTGGGGCTGATGAAAACAGAGACTGCAACGCAGGTGCATTTCTCCACATCTACTGGGACGTCTAAGGTCCTAATAGAGAATCGTTTCATAGCTGATTGATTCAAGACTAGTCTGAGCTATTCCTCACTCCCACATGTAATGTTTCCCAGAGCAGTGCCCTAACACTGTCAGTACCAGAATGGCTGACTTACACATGCCAGAATAAATTGCCCCGGAGAGGCCATGCCATCTGCCACTTCCCACTTTGACCCGCGTGTCCTTTCTGCCGTTGGCAACCACACTGAAATTACCACACAAAAAAACTCTACTGTGCTCATTCTCTGGATGAGTAGAGGAACAGGCCAGCAGGGGCTTGCCAGACACAAGGCCAGCTCCTCAACAGGACAGCTTTTTAAATGGACGCAACTCCCTTTATCAATCCCCCCCATAAGCCGAGTGAATTAACACTAAATGGCCCTGCCGTGACATTCCTGGGAAAATGAATCACTCCTTAGACTGTCCCCATCAGGGCTCATTAGCCTAAGGCAAAAGCGAATAACACTCTGAACTTTGTTTTTGTCTCCCTTCCTCTGACTGATTACCTGGCTGATGTCCATCCCAAACAAATGACATTTCTTTTCACTGTGGTTCTAATGAGAGCTTACCCAGAGCTGTGCCATTCTAAACAGCTCTCCGTTGATGAAATTGCCCGAGCTGGCTGTTCACCTCACCTGTAATCCCTCCTCTCTGTTATCACCCAAAGCAAGGTACAAGAGGAAGGTGGCTGCGCAACAATGAACAAATCCAGTGATCTCTGCAAGCAAAGCCTGTCTGCAGTATGGTGAGACAACATGTTTAGGGCCCTGAGCAGGCTACAGTGTGTTGCCCTTTAACTTGCAAGGAAATGTGCGGTTGTTCTATATTTATTATGGCAATAAACCATGCACGGAGAGCATCAAAGAAGTATTTACTTCCAGATTTCAAGCTTCTGCTCGCCCTCGATGTTTGGAATCTTAGTAATTCCACTGTAATTTCAGACGGCACAGAAACCTGTTTGAGCATCTGTGTCTTACTACACCGCTCAATCAGCAAATATATAGGAATATATCTCAAATTCCTCTCCATCAGCAAATATCTGGCAGAAAGAGCACTAACACATTTCACTGTGATTACTGTACAGCCTCAGCCTGACTGATATTATTAGGACTTCATGGCATACAGTTGATGAGAACTCTCTCAGTATCTCTATCAATTTCAATAGTCTTGGCATGCCTGGTGCCGGTTAGTGTTTGAATGAGAGTCAATCGTTGAAGGGGAACTTTGGTGCCATGGGCAGGGAGGTTCCAACACAGGCTGTTTCTCCACAGGACAGTGGCGTTTGAGTCATTTCCTGAGACAATAGCAGGAAGTGCAGTCATGACCTCAAAGCACAATGTGAGTTTCCCGCCTCTTCGTGTGTGTGACAAATCCCTAACACATCCTGCTTTCAACAAAGAAACAGGCTTCTTTTCAATATCAATTACAGTGTTTCTTCGCTAGTGGCAGTAGCGACAAAGGACTCTGTGCAAAGACAATGACAGCTCTTGTAAAGCTATCATTATGATCCCCTACAATACATGATCACTGCGGCGGGGCAGTGGCCACTTAATGAGCATGTGGATACAGCAGCCACCTGAATGTTCTCTCTGAAATGTTAGGGGCTCTGACTCACTAGTCTACCTATGTAAACCCAATGGAAAGGGTTGAGTAGCCTATACTGGCACACATATTTCAGTTTAACTGGGGAGAACAAAACTCTTCCCCAATGTGTCATATAATGAATGGCTTGTTTATCAATAGAATCTCAATGCCAGAAATGTTCCTTCCCCTCATGGAACAAAGCGCAGCTTCTTGTTTATCATTTTGCCCTGTATCATGTTTTTGCCCTTGCACCCACTCCCCATTCAAGCTCGTATACAGCCACTTCAAGCTCCTATACAGCCACCCACTCCCCATTCAAGCTCGTATACAGCCACTTCAAGCTCGTATACAGCCACCCACTCCCCATTCAAGCTCGTATACAAGCTCGTATACAGTTGCTGCAATAATGAATCCAATTGCCACTGAGCATTGAATTGACTGTAAATCATTCAAATGAGCCAATGTTTAAAAAATGGGAATAAACCCGTTATATTATCCGTTATTCCTTGGGTATAAAGACAGGTCACTCGCTGATGATCCTCGTTCGGTTTACATCCATTCCATCCTTCATGATAACAACCAGGTTCGGTTACTCATGCGCAATGCTGTGTTCAACACCACGTAGAGAGGTCACCATTTGTCATTTTCCAATTTAGACAGATTTTTGTATCCTCTTGCCTTCTACATTCCCGTGAGTTGTTTATTCCACGGCGTTTACCGTTTTTCCTACGGTCACTAACTGTTGTGGCAATCATTCAAAGTGGGCCCATGCCCATTACTTTTCCCAGATGTATCATCTTTCTCTATTTTTAACACCACCCCTTTCGTTTGTGCCATGCAGCCACACTAATGCATTTCACCACCGGATTCGTTTTAAGCAGGCTACACATTTAATCTGATTTCCCCATGGTCCCCGTTTCGAATATCAAAATGAAAGAATAGCCAGGAGAAGCTATCAGAAGCTATCAATCCGTTATCATTGGACATGCAGGCTACTGTAGGAAAGCAATATCATCTGAAGTCCGCGTGCAAGTCGACCTATTACTACTCCGAAATATGACGTAGGCGGCTATAGGTAGACTACATTGTGGACTCAACCTTCCTTTTAAAATAATGCCGCAGGTGAATTCGTTTTTCACTGTCGACAACAGGTATGCTATGTGGTGAAGACCTGTGCCCCTTTCTTGTTCACTGTCCAAATTACAATTACATTCAAGAAAAATATAAACCAATTCAAAAAGCTGTTTGTTTTATATTCTTAAGCCTACCCATCCAAAAGTTGTCTGATGTGTAGAGAAGTAAGGATTTAAAGCGTGATTGGATTCCTGCGCGCAATACATTATTTCTCCCAATCACGAAGTGAATAATACAACGAGATAATATTCTATTGGATGTTACATAACAGCGATAAATCCACTCTATTCATATGCAGTGGGATGTAATACTGTACGTTGATAACACATTCGTTATAATATTGCTGAACAGCATTATTTAATTAAGCCGTTTTATCCAATTTTGCAGAGTGCGCACCAAACGGTCCACACATTTTATTCCCAGCAAATAACGGTATCCAGCGAGAGAGAAATATAAGCTGACGAATGTAAAAATGATATGATAGCCTATAGTAGTTTCAACTTAAATGTGGTCCGCCAATGCATCGTTCGCTCAAGTTTCGGGATCCAGAAATAATTCAACAAGAAAGCGAATCCGACGATTGTGCGTCTTACCTCGATCCAGAGTGAGCGGTTGGACCTCTGTCGCCATGACTGCTGTTATGGGGAGATATAGCGACTACGGTAGCTGCAGCATCAGAAGCAACTCAAGCTAAACGGGCGAGTGAGAGCACAGAGCCCGTCGGTGGGAGTGGCTGGAAGGGAGAGGGGATTACCTCCCGCGCCGCTGCTCCATCGGACTGACCCAATGGTCCTGTCAAACCGAACAACCGCGGGATTAATATCTTTATGCAAATAATTGAGAGCGGATGGGACTGGATTGACCTATAGCCAAATTGACTAGCTGATATGAACATTTTGATATTGAATTCTTCACTGCCAATTTCATTGGCAACCTGTGTGCTCATGGCAGGGGATTCTTGTTGTCCTGCAGCCTAAGGCTGATATAGTAGTCGACAGTAACCACAAAGTGATAAACAGATTTCAATGATGGCATGGAACCGCAGCTGATGAAGGGTTTATAGATTAATCCCCATGTTTATAGTACTGTAGAAAGGAGACCCGTGCATAGACAGGAACTGGCTCTGGGCTGGGCTCTCTGTATCCCTGTTGCCTTTACTAATGCCTGTTGCAACTACAGTTTAAAGCTGTGGCAAATCTACTGCATGAGCTGTAGCAGTGTGGCAAAAATGTAATACCGCCCTCTCCATAGAGGTTGTGCTCAATCCCATGGCCGTGGGTACATCCTTTAGAATGGAGGAAGCAGGATTTAAACAAGATGACAGATCACACTGTAGGCTACATTTCGTAGGCCTGAACATTTTCATTTGTAAATGCTATTATAGATTTAAAGCAAATGAGGGACATTTTTCAAGATGTATTTAGCTGGCTGACTTTTCAGTGCACAATTAGTTATAAACTAGACAACCGTGTTTAAGTTTCAAATGATTCCATTTATTTTTTAATTATGTCTAGGCTCCTCTCAGCGAAGTCTACTTATACCTTAGAAAATCAATAACCTCACTTTCAGGTAGATTTCCATTCTAATGTGGGAAAGTGTAACAATGGAAGAGAATATGACTCTGCAGCCTACCGTGTACCGCTGTGCCATTTTTCAAGATTGCATTTCAGCAACCCACTCCATACTGTATCCTTCATCTTAAAGTGCTTTTCGACTTGCACTTGTAATCAACTCCACACAGACCATATGTACTGGCGAATCACAGCCGCACAGCAGCTCCACCCAGCTGCATACAGAGATGCAAGTTGTATACGGGTGGTAAGTGGTGGGATGGAGGGGGGGCTTAAGGCCAGTGAGAAGGAGGACACAGGAAGATTATACACTCACATCCATATGGTGTTTGGAAAACCTTTCTGTTTTTAAAAAGAGGAGGGGATTAGACTGCAGTGCTCTTAAGGCCCTGGAACTGAGAGTGAATTGGTTACTAAATTGATGATACTTTCTACTTCAGGAGATAGAGTTTGTGTTTGAGAGAGAGGGGGGGGAGAAGGTGAAAGAGGGAGAGAGAGATAGAGGGAGAGAGAAATAAAGAGAGCACTTAAGGACGTCAGGAACAAACAAATGCCATTGCTTATGTGCAGACTGCACCATCCAAGAGGTAAAAGGCTCAGGGTTGCAGAGATGATCTGATCAAGCCCCATTTTCAAGGAATTATAAATTGCTATTGGGGTTGTTGAGGTTGAAATCAACAGGTAACAACATCAGTGACAACACAATACACTGAAGCTGGTTGCTGAGTACGAGTACAGGTACTGACTGAGTCAATGTGCGGGGGGTACAGGTTAGTTGAGGTAATATGTACATAGGGTTAAAGTGACAATTTTTGATAATAAACAGTGAGTAGCATTAGCATTAAAAAAAGGGGGGGTCAATGCAAATAGTCCAGGTAGCCATTTGATTAATTATTCAGCAATCTTATGACTTGGGGTAGAAGCTGTTAAGGAGCTTTCTGGACCTAGACTTGACGCTCCAGTACCGCTTGCCGTCACAAACGTAGCCAGAGCCAACCAAAAACAATGTAGGCTCGTTCACACGTCTACAGGCTACTGGTTTTATTTGACAAGCTTGCCAATGTTTCCCTGGTGCTTGTGTGTGTGCAACATGTCACAGATACTTGTGAATACAGCAACAAGATTAGAAGGTGTCCTCTTGTCAAATTGATAACTCTGCTGCTTTTAATAACTACGAGATAAGAAATTCTTACCTGGACAGGAGTCAGGAGATCCATGCATCCATCTACTGGATCAATTCTCCACGTTTCCCTGTTGCAGATTATAGCAGGAGGAGGATGGCATCCTCTGTATATAGCCTCGTTGTTGTTATTTTATTGTTACTTTTTTTACTTTAGTTTATTTAGTAAATATTTTCTTAACTCTTATTTGTTGGTTAAGTGCTTGTAAGTAAGCATTTAACAGTAAGGTCTACACCTGTTGTATTCGGAGCATGTGACAAATAAAATGTGATTTGATTTGACATTCTGCTTTGCCATCGCAGTGGTCCGGACTGTTCAAATCCATCCAACAGGCAGCTGTTGACAGCTGATCAAAGAGAGCGGTGAGGAAATCAGTGTCAACATGTGGGTGTTATGCTGGCACTGCATGTCAGCTCTTCTGGAAAACGTATCCTATTCCCTATAGAGAGGGAGGGAAATGCCATCTACATATCCTGTATAGTGGTACTATGACAGACACATGAGGCATTTACCTTACGCTTTCAATAACTTTCATTCAACCAGCCTGGTCTCGGCAGAAAAGGCAGGTAACACTTCCAGGTGTCAAATGAGAATAAATCAGACATTTGACGTAGTACTAGAGGTTAAGATCGTTGGGCCAGTAACCAAAAGGTCCTTGGTTCGAATCCCCGAGCCGACTAGGTGAAAAAACTATTGATGCCTTTGATTCAGATTCAGGGTGTTTAATGGTCATGTACAGGGTTGCAGGTGTGATTGCAGGGTACAGTGAACATCTTAGGCTTCGAGCTCCAACATGCAAGACTTGAGCAAGAGTGTCTGCTAAATGACTATTTAAACATGTTAAATGTAGCCTACTTAGTTTCCATTTCTGATCTCTGAGAAGCCAACATTTCTTTCTAGATAAACTGTCAACCATCCAACGCAGTCACAGCAAGTCAGTCATGTGATTGGAATGGTAAGGAAATAGTTAAGAAGTAGCTACTTCAAAATGACTTCTGACAAATAACTTAGACTTATGAAACTAAACATCTACTGCTGTGCTACATTAAACCCAGTCACACAGTAGGGTATACAATTACAATCACTGTAATTACACCAAATATCATCTCATAAATTCACTTTTATGCTGACATACTGTAACATTGGGTTTAAAATCAATCACAGTATGATAAAATAATAATTATATAGACTTTTACACAGGCTTCAACCTGTGTAGTCAGTGAGGGGATTGTGTGTTTTGGTCCCATACAAACTCACACTGACTCCTCATATCTAACAGAGAGGGAGAGAGGTGAATGGAAGAGCCCTTATGAATAAACCCAGTGCAACCCGTTTACAGGAGATCATTGAGTGTCCACTGCAGGTCCGTTCCCCGTGCCAGACACAGAATGTAAATTAAACATATCCTGCTAGCAGCACGTGCGCTACTATAGGAAGAAGTATTGCTTAATCGCTGGGTACTGGGATTTACAGAGACCTTCAGGTTGGACAAATTAAACCACTGGGAGAATTGACAGCCTTTGACGATCCAAGGTTTTGAATGTAGTCAACGACTCCTGTCCTGTACATACAATCTCCCTTTTGATGACATGGTAGTGTCATGACGTTGGCCTGTGGGTAAGGTTTATGACCAACTCCATAAATACCTTTCTCCCTTCCCTCTCTCTCTGACTCTGCTGAGGGACTCTTGAATAGCCTTTGTTAAACATAGAGAGTCTGAGAACATCAAACAAGTGGAGGGAAAGGAACCATATTTCGGTAATAGAACCAGTTGAAAATATGCGTTGGTACTTAATGAATATGATGTCAGTTCGGTTGTCATCTGAGACATTATGACTGATGACAGAACGACATAAACTGTATCTGTAAAAGTCTACACATTATAGTTATCAGATTCACATGGAATTGTTGTGCAATTTAAATGCAATTTAAATTAAACTATTTGTGAAAAGATTCAATGTAATTTTAGCTTCCAAATGAGAGAATTGGGTTTTCATAAGATTAGAGCTCTGCTCAATCAGTGGCCCGTCCCTGTGAAGAGACATGGGTTATAAACTATGAAACACACCCTTCTCCCTCCACTATATAAGCCCTTGACAAAAATGTAACTATCTGTTCCGGGTACATTAGGATGACGAACCGATGTCAGAAGGATTCAGATAATAACTACAGAACAAAGCCAACCTCAGCATAAGCTTTGGTTGTGAATGGTATGAACTCTTATTCGCTACAGAAGTGATACCTCCTAGCCGCTGAGTTAGCAGCGGCTGCTGTAAACGTGGGCTAGGACAGAGTATCCCGTCTACCACACAATGACGACACAACAATGTTTCCCGTTCACCACCAGAGACACTCTTCAAAGGACAAAAGACTCTGTTGGGCAACCCGGCCTTCCGTCTACCACCAACCTATTGAAGCGCAGCTCAGAGTAAATATTTATTGCATTTTCCTTTACCAAAATAGGCGGTAATTTAGAATGCATAAGATTCTGTATTTACGATAGAGTAGCTGCCTATGGCCCGATAGAGACATAGCTTCTCCCTTTGTTCTTCAGTCTTCCCGCTCTTTCACTCTAAGCCAACCCCCTTTTCTCTGTGTAACCAGCTGTCATATCTGTTCTGTCCGCTAGGGCCATTTTCCTTTATGACAAATTTGTAATCAAGGTAGGATTCATTCTGCGTATATGTAATTCTGTGTGATTAGTTAGGTATTTAGTAAATAAATAATTAATCCCCTGAAATAAGGTGACAATTAATATTGACTGCTATTGATGTAAAATATTACTAGGTCTTTAAGAGTTTATATGGAAGATAACTGCTCTATAAATATTATCTTGTGATTTCCCCGACTTTCTAGTTAATTACATTTACATGATTAGCTCAATCAGGTAATATTAATTACAGAGAAAGGATTTCATAGAATAGCATGTCATATCACTTAATCCGGCATAGCCAAAGACACGACAGTACTAAGTAATTAATGACAAGCAAACAGAGGTACAATCGAGGTACAGATCACAGTGGCTGATCAGAAACCTGTACAAATCCATTATCATGTTGAGCCATGCAGACAAACCAGCTATGGAGAGTTTACTGCACTAAGGCCAAGCACCACAAGCTGAAATGCCATTTTTGCATCTAACTATTCATTTTGAGATTTGTTGGTATATTTGTCCATATAATATTAATATTTTCAAAAAGTAAACATAACACTTGAAAAAAATAGATTAAAATGTATATCTTTTTTGTTTTTCACACTACTGTCATCAACATTTGAATGCATTTTAACGACTTTAAAATGGACATACATCAATAACTGCAAAGCACAGCTCACTACATTAAATTACACAATTTAAAGCCCATTTCATAGAGAATGTTAGAAACTGGACTATGTTTAGCAAATTACTTTAATAGATGGCAATTGGGTGTAAATAGGGGTTTGGTGTTTGGTAGTCTAAATTTAGTGTCCTTGCCTTTAACTGCCATTTCCCGAAAGACAGGCTCTTCCCACACAGCATCTGCATTCACACAATTTTGTGTGGTTATCGTTAGACATATTCTCCAGACTTTCCTAGAGGGAATTGTTGATATGTTTGAATGTTAAAATATATAGTTATTCCCATTTTAGTACATTTATCAGCCACAACATGACGCCCACTCTATATTCAAGAGCATGTTGTGTCTCAACCGCTGTCAGGCACAACACAAAAACCTTAGATGGTGTAAAATAGGGTCGAAGCTACAACATGCTGTAAGTGAATATGATGTTTTAGTTTACACGTTTTTAGATAATTGACATTAAAGCTTAAAACATTATCTTTATTTTTTTTTAAATTGAGAAATTATAAAATAGTTTGACAACACTGTTGTTAGCATGTAAATAATATCAATCTCAACTGTTGGTTATCTTTTCCAGTGATGAAGACATGGATGTCTTTTGATATGGTGGGGTATGCAAAATGTGTCAACATTGAGCACCTTCATCTCTTGAATGTTTTGACATTCAGATCCAAAAAGTCACTTTCTGAGCACTTCTATAATGGTCAAATATATATGGAAGGTTTCGTTCAAATCAAAAGGGATTCTGTCAAAAGGTGATTGAATTGAGATGCATTTATCCTCTTATATGGCACTACTTGGAATTACGTGTTAAGCACTGATTGATGCCTGAAAAACCCACATGGAAAACATTGGTCAGGGCATTTGTAAATCACATTGGACTCAAACGCCAGCCAGATTGATGAGTTGCTCAACCATTGTTTTCAGGTACCAGAGTCAACTCTACAAACCTGACTCAGTTACACCAGCTCTGTCAGGAGGAATGGGCCAAAATTCACCCAACTTATTGTGGGAAACTTGTGGAAGGCCCAAGTTAAACAATTTAAAGGAAATGCGTACCAACTTTGATGTTGTGAAGCCAAGAAATACATGATTATTTTCTATCTTATTCTGTTCTGATACAAAAGACTTAAGTACATGAACAGGGTGAAGGCATTGGAAATTCATGGAGCATTGGGCACATAAAATATACGAAGTCAAGTCTTGTCTCCTCAAGTGCAAGAGTGAAAACACTTAATGTGTTTTATTATTGATCATGATTGCTGTCTCACTTCCCATGGCACTTGCAGTCTCTATAAACCTACTAGAGTGAAGAGCAATGCAACGTGGGAAGTCTTGCAAACATGTTGATTTAAGTGCTTACACAAGACTTGCTTGTGCACATCTTTATCTCGTCACACTGCCGGCGTCTTTCGTTCATTGACTGCTGTCGGCTCAGATGTTTTCACCCACGGCCCCTGCACTTCATCAATGTCATCGGCCTGTCTCTGGTAATTACCCACAATGCTGCTTACTCCCCAGAAAGATACCTGTCTTGGCCTCCTTGCTCACACACACTGTTTCAGTTCTGCCCACAAATTTTCTATGGGAATTGAGGTCAGGGCTTTGTGATGCTACTCCAATACCTTGACTTTGTTGTCCTTAAGACATTTTGCCACAACTTTGGAAGTATGCTTGGGGTCATTGTCCATTTGGAAGACCCATTTGCGACCAAGCTTTAACTTCCTGACTGATGTTTTGAGATGTTGCTTCAATATATCCACATCATTTTCCTTCCTCGTGTTGCCTTCTATTTTGTGAAGTGCACCAGTCCCTCCTGCAGAAAAGCACCCCCACAACATGATGCTGCCACCCCGTGCTTCACGGTTGGGATGGTGTTCTTCGGCTTGCAAGCCTCCCACTTTTTCCTCCAATCATAACGATGGCCATTATGGCCAAAAAGCTATATTTTTGTTTCATCAGACCTGAGGACATTTCTCCAAAAAGTATGATCTTTATCCGCATATACAGTCGCAAAATGTAGTCTGCCATTTTATGGCGGTTTTGGAGCAGTGGCTTCTACCTTGCCTTTCAGATTATGTCGATATAGGACTTGATTTACTGTGGATATAGATACTTTTGTACCTGTTTCCTCCAGCATCTTCACAAGGTCCTTTGCTGTTGTTCTGGGATTGATTTGCACTTTTCCCATCAAAGTGCATTAATCTCTAGGAGACAGAACGCGTCTCCCTTCTGAGCGGTATGACGGCTACATGGTCCTATGGTGTTTATACTTGCGTACTATTGTTTGTACAGATGAACGTGGTACCTTCAGGAGTTTAGAAATTGCTCCCAATTTGCTCTACAATTTCATTTCTGAGGTCTTGGCTGATTTCTTTTGATTGCCCCATGATGTCAAGCAAAGAGGCACTGAGTTTGAAGGTAGGCCTTGAAATACATCCACAGGTACACCTCCAATTGACTCATTATGTCAATTAGCCTATCAGAAACTTCAAAAGCCATGACATCATTTTCTGGAATTTTCCAAGCTGTTTAAAGGCACAGTCAACTTAGTATATGTAAACTTCTGATACAGTGAGTTATAAGTGAAATAATCTGTCTGTAAACAATTGGTGGAAAAAATAGTTGTGTCATGCACAAAATAGATGTTCTAACTGACTTGCCAAAACTATAGTTTGTTAACAAGACATTTGTGGAGTGGTTGAAAAACAGGTTTTAATGACTTCAACCTAAGTGTATGTAAACTTCCGACTTCAACTTTATGTGAGAATGCTTTTCATTGACTACAGCTCAGCGTTCAACACCAAAGTGCCCTCAAAGCTCACCAATAAGCTAAGGACCCTGGGACTAAACACCTCCCTCTGCAAATGGATCCTGGACTTCCTGACCGGCCGCCCACAGGTGGTAAGGGTAGGTAACAACACATCCACCATGCTGATCCTCAACACAGGGGCCCCTCAGGGGTGCGTGCTCAGCCCCGTCCTGTACTCCCTGTTCACTCATGACTGCACAGCCAGGCATGACTCCAACACCATTACATTTGTCGATGACACAACAGTGGTAGGCCTGATCAACGACAGCAACGAGACAGCCTACAAAGAGGAGGTCAGAGACTTGGCCATGTGGTGCCAGGACAACAACCTCTCCCTCACGTGATCACGACAAAGGAGATGATTGTGGACTACAGGAAAAAGAGGGCCGAGCACGCCCTTCCACGCCCCATTCTCATCAACGGGGATGCAGTGGAGCAGGTTAATAGCTTCAAGTTCCTTGGTGTCCACATCACCAACAAACTAACATGGTCCAAGCACACCATGACAGTCGTGAAGCGGGCATGACAAAACCTATTCCCCCTCAGGAGACTGAAAAGATTTGTCCTCAGATCCTCAAAAGGTTCTACAGCTGCACCATCGAGAGCTGACTGGTTGCATCACTGCCACTCTCTGTTGTCATCTATGCATAGTCACTTTAATTAACTCTACCTACATGTACAGTGGGGCAAATAAGTATTTAGTCAGCCACCAATTGTGCAAGTTCTCCCACTTAAAAAGATGAGAGAGGCCTGTAATTTTCATCATATGTACACTTCAACTATGACAGACAAAATGGGGGAAAAAATCCAGAAAATCACATTGTAGGACTTTTAATGAATTTATTTGCAATTGATGGTGTAAAATAAGTATTTGGTCAATAACAAAAGTTTATCTCAATACTTTGTTATATACCTTTTGTTGGCAATGACAGAGGTCAAACGTTTTCTGTAAGTCTTCAGAAGGTTTTCACACACTGTTGCCCATTCCTCCATGCAGATCTCCTCTAGAGCAGTGATGTTTTGGGGCTGTTGCTGGGCAACACGGACTTTCAACTCCCTCCAAAGATTTTCTATGGGGTTGAGATCTGGAGACTGGCTAGGCCACTCCAGGACCTTGAAATGCTTCTTACGAAGCCACTACTTCGTTGCCCGAGCGGTGTGTTTGGGATCATTGTCATGCTGAAAGACCCAGCCACGTTTCATCTTCAATGCCCTTGCTGATGGAAGGAGATTTTCACTCAAAATCTCACGATACATGGCCCCATTCATTCTTTCCTTTACACGGATCAGTCGTCCTGGTCCCTTTGCAGAAAAACAGCCCCAAAGCATGATGTTTCCACACCCATGCTTCACAGTAGGTATGGTGTTCTTTGGATGCAACTCAGCATTCTTTGTCCTCCAAACACGACGAGTTGAGCTTTTACCAAAAGGTCCTATTTTGGTTTCATCTGACCATATATAATAATAATAATAATATGACATTCTCCCAATCTTCTTCTGGATCATTCAAATGCTCTCTAGCAAACTTCAGACGGGCCTGGACATGTACTGGCTCTGCAGGATTTGACTCCCTGGTGGCGTCGTGTGTTACTGATGGTAGGCTTTGTTACTTTGATCCTAGCTCTCTGTAGGTCATTCACTAGGTCCCCCCGTGTGGTTCCGGGATTTTTGCTCACCGTCCTTGTGATTATTTTGACCCCATGGGGTGAGCTCCATCTTGCGTGGAGCCCCAAATCGAGGGAGATTATCAGTGGTCTTGTATGTCTTCCATTTCCTAATAATTGCCCCCACAGTTGATTTATTCAAACCAAGCTGCTTACCTATTGCAGATTCAGTCTTCCCAGCCTGGTGCAGGTCTACAATTTTGTTTCTGGTGTCCTTTGACAGCTCTTTGGTCTTGGCCATAGTGAAGTTTGGAGTGTGACTGTTTGAGGTTGTGGACAGGTGTCTTTTATACTAATAACAAGTTCAAACAGGTGCCATTAATACAGGTAACGAGTGGAGGACAGAGGAGCCTCTTAAAGAAGAAGTTACAGGTCTGTGAGAGCCAGAAATCTTGCTTCTTTGTAAGTGACCAAATACTTATTTCCACCATAATTTGCAAATAAATTCATAAAAAATCCTACAATGTGATTTTCTGGATTTTCTTTCTCATTTTGTCTGTCATAGTTGAAGTGTACCTATGATGAAAATTACAGGCCTCTCTCATCTTTTTAAGTGGGAGAACTTGCACAATTGGTGGCTGACTAAATACTTTTTTGCCCCACTGTACATACTACCTCAACTAACCTGTGCCCCTGCACATTGACTCTGTACCTGCACCCCCTGTATATATTGTTATTTACTGCTCCTCTTTAATTACTTGTTACTTTTATCTCTTATTCTTATCCATATTTTGAAACTGCACTGTCGGTTAGGGGCTCATGTGTAAGCATTTCACCTGTTGTACTCTGCGTATGTGACTAATCAAATTTGATTTGACCTTGTGAAAGTGACACGTTTTCATTTTCGTCAAAAAAACATCTATATATTGAAGGAGTGGCTTTGAGACGGCCTGCGCATGCACAGTTCGGCGCGAGACAACCTTTAGACCCGTTGACGTGATCTGTGCACTATCGCCACCTACTACTTTGGAGCTATACAATTTATCCTGCTACTTGAAAGCATTAGATGTGTGGACGATACATTTAGGTACACAGGACGTACAGTTAGTATTCTATGACTATCCAACAGTGAGATATCATGCACTTGTGCTTAATTGTCTCATATTTTGTAATGGTTGTCATAAATAATTTTGTGCACCAAGGTCACATTATTAAACCATGTTCAAGGTATTTGATGGCAGACCTCACAAGATGAACCTTTAATTCTGCATGGTAAAAATCCCATATGCTCTCTAGTTTGACCTCTGTGTTGTAATAGTGTTGAAGTCCAGGCATGGCTAGTGAGCGACGGTGCATGATGTCTCATCTTTCTGTGTGCGTGCATATTTAAAACAACAGGAATCCAGACACCATCTGCTTGTCTCAGCACCTCAGTACCTCAACAGAGCTCATAATGAGTTGAGAGTCCCATTTCATCAAAAGTTCTGGGGTTGTACATAGATCCTGTACGTTGTAGGAAAAACATTTTTGTCTGTGTTCAGCCCTTATCTTATCATACACATTCTCTAATTGTAGACCAAGCTACAATGTGCTTACTGTTATCTTTATGTTGTTTCATAACATCGATAGATCTATAGTGAAAGTATTACAGTAGTTATTTATTGTCTCTTAATGACAATATGCTGCCTCTAATGGGGGGTTTTCTCTATGTAAGGTTTGCCGGGGGGAAGTTGAATGTTTGCCACAATGCGGTGGATCGCCATGTCGAGAGCGGACGAGGAGATCAACCGGCCATCATTTATGACAGCCCAGTGACTGGAACTAAGCAGACCATCACTTTTAGAGAACTACAGGAACAGGTAATGATCTCAAACACTTTTAGAGAACTACAGGAACAGGTAATGATCTCAACCACTTTAGAGAACTACAGGAACAGGTAATGATCTCAACCACTTTAGAGAACTACAGGAACAGGTAATAATCTCAACCACTTTAGAGAACTACAGGAACAGGTAATGATCTCAACCACCTTAGAGAACTACAGGAACAGGTAATGATCTCAATCACTTTAGAGAACTACAGGAACAGGTAATGATCTCAACCACCTTAGAGAACTACAGGAACAGGTAATGATCTCAATCACTTTAGAGAACTACAGGAACAGATAATGATCTCAACCACTTTAGAGAACTACAGGAACAGGTAATGATCTCAACCACTTTAGAGAACTACAGGAACAGGTAATGATCTCAACCACTTTAGAGAACTACAGGAACAGGTAATGATCTCAACCACTTTAGAGAACTACAGGAACAGGTAATAATCTCAACCACTTTAGAGAACTACAGGAACAGGTAATGATCTCAACCACCTTAGAGAACTACAGGAACAGGTAATGATCTCAATCACTTTAGAGAACTACAGGAACAGATAATGATCTCAACCACTTTAGAGAACTACAGGAACAGGTAATGATCTCAACCACTTTAGAGAACTACAGGAACAGGTAATGATCTCAACCACTTTAGAGAACTACAGGAACAGATAATGATCTCAAACGCTTTAGAGAACTACAGGAACAGATAATGATCTCAACCACTTTAGAGAACTACAGGAACAGGTAATGATCTCAACCACTTTAGAGAACTACAGGAACAGGTAATGATCTCAACCACTTTAGAGAACTACAGGAACAGGTAATGATCTCAACCACTTTAGAGAACTACAGGAACAGATAATGATCTCAAACGCTTTAGAGAACTACAGGAACAGATAATGATCTCAACCACTTTAGAGAACTACAGGAACAGGTAATGATCTCAACCACTTTAGAGAACTACAGGAACAGATAATGATCTCAACCGCTTTAGAGAACTACAGGAACAGGTAATGATTTTAGCAAAACTCTTCACAATGTACATATTCATTTAGACTGTAGGACGTCCCTCTAAATATAGATTTTCACCAATATGTTGTAACATAGTATAGCCTCCCTTAAGCAGCTTGAACCCCTTCCCCACCTGGTATTTTCTCCACTGTCCGATCTGTTTAATGGTTGAATGGTTAAATGTGAAATGTACATGCCATATTTATAGGACTGTTTATAGAAGAGTTGATGGCCCACTTTCACAGTCACATCGTAATATTGCAGTAGATAAAGGTCTCACTGACGCCAAGTGAAGCACTTTGTTGGAGGGATTTCATCAAAGCAGCAGGGATATTAGCCAGTATGTGACTCTGACGCTGAATTGCGTATACTGAGAAATCCTTTTAAGCTATTTAAGCCAGACCTTCAAGCCTTTTACTTTCTAGGCCTACATCAGAGAAGAGCACCTCCACTATTGCTGAAAATTCCTCCTCAAACATTTGGGTAGAGTTGATTAGCCTGATTTATGCTGCATTAGAATGAATGAAAAATTAGAGACAGTCGTTCTATGTTGAATGAGACAGTCATTTCAGATCCCTTAATACATTAGATCAGTAACCCGAGGAAGGTATGACGGTGTGCAGATAGTAATTGAGAGGTAACATCGGTCATATTGATAGTACGTTACATAGTCAGAACATGGCCTTTCAGAATGTTCTGACGTACATTTCAGACTAATGCATTTGTTTGAGCTGTGTTGTATCACATCTCTTAAGTCTTGTTTCTTTTAAGAGGCCCCCGGGAGCACACTGTGTGAATGCTGTGTCTTCCAGCCCAAGATGATAGTGACGGCCTCCTTTGGCATTGAGCCTGGCAGGAGAGTGGAGTACATTCCCCTGGTGGAGAAAGCCCTGGAGCTCAGCTCTCACAGTCCCTCCAAGGTCCTCATCGACAACCGGCCCGGCATGGTGAGGTCCATAGAGATAGAATACTGTTCTATGTTATTCTGTGGTAAGGCCTAACTCACTAACGTCAACTCTCTCCGAGAGATGCCTGCCATTTCCCAAAGACAATAACTCTGCTGACATGCAATAGTTTTACATGATCCTCTCTATTGGTTACTTAATACTATTACTTCCTGACTGGACCACGAATCCGGTTCTAGTGTATATATAAATCCGATTGTTTCAGCTGTGAGCTTGTATGGAGTTATGGATGGCTCGACAGATCTGTCGCTCTTAAACGGCCTGTTGAAACAAAGGTGGGAGAGAGAAACGGTGCGCATGAGGGACTGAATCACGCAACGCTGAGACGTGCCCCTAGGCTGTGGCGGGGAGCCTGGCACAGGGTCAGAGTGAAACCAGGCAGAACCGGTAGAATAAAAGACAGTCAATTTCCCCCAAAACAGCCAGCAGCCACGTACAGTAATGTGTTGGCACTCCAGGAAACTGAAATGAGTTTCATCTCAACTCGTACATAAAAACAGCCAAATCTGTGCTCAGGGAAATCATTCTGAAAATGCTTTGCAAAGTATTGCAATCACTCTGCTCAGGCAATCTTTCACACCTATTTTATTAGTACCACCGATGTTTGGAATGTATCACAAAGTCTGGGGTTTTGCACTCTGATTGCTGCTGTGTTACCTTTATGCACAGTTACCCTAGTAGCTATTTTTGATTATGCAACACAGGGAGAATACTGTTAAGGTGATACGTTGTATGTTGTCATGGAAACTGTCTGAGCAAATCACCATACCTCCGATGTTGGAGAATATGAGATGTCCCCCTTTTTTTGTTGTTGAAGTCGTTGGTATATTGCCGCTCTTGTGAATGTTAAACCACTCTAGTAATCACTATGGAAAGGCAGCAAGTGGTTCCAGAGAAGTGGAATTCAAAACCCACCCATAAGGCCTCATTAATCAGAGAAGGGTCCTACTACTGGATTATATTATTTTGGAAGAGGAGAGAACAATTAAAAAACAGCTCAAGGCTTTGGGGGTCTTCTCTCCTTTCCCTCGGCCTTTGGGCAGTTTGAATTCCGCATGTTCTGCATCATGAAAGCTCACTTATTGAAAAATGCACAATTGAAAACCCAAGTTGTGACGACTATAAAAAACGTTTCTTGAGCAATATGGCATTGTTGGTCGAATGAGCCTTGTTGAGTTGTGCACAACTAATGGATCTGTTTTAATCTGTCTTTTATGTCCACGTGGTAAAAATGATTGAATGTGTGTCTCTTGAATATGTCATGGAAATGAATCCATCTCTCCTGGTTGATTGTCTGCAATAGGAGAAGGTGGCCATGCACCCTGACCTCAGTCTGGACTGGGAGGAGGAGATGTCCACTGCACGTCCTCATGACTGTGTGTCTCTCTCTGCCAGCCATCCTCTATACGTCCTCTATACGTCTGGGACCACCGGAGCTCCTAAGGTACAGCACTCTGACTCGACACAACACATGTTCATTACAGGAAGGGGAGTAAAGACCCACTGGGAACAGACATCAGTTCAATGTCTAGGTTTGATTTAAATTTGGTTGTGTTGTCAACTAATGTGAAATCAACAAAAAATGTCACAATTTCATTGGATTTAGGTTAAAAGTTGGGTGAATAAACAGAATAAACATCTCCCTTACGATGATTACATTTTTCAAATCCAATCCATTTTCCATTTTCATTCAACATTATCACATTGCATTTTTTGGGGGTTGAAATGACCTGGAAACAACGTTCATTCAACCAGTTTTTGCCCAGTTGTGTCTGACGACTTCTTTCATAAGGAATCCAGTCAATTTCACAGTTTAATGCAAGTAATGAGTATCATATACTACAGTAGACATTCCATGGCTCTGCAAATGTGATTCAAGTTCATTCTAAACTTTACCACCGTGAGATAGATGAGACAATTTTTAAACCAGAACCGGTAGTACTGAAAATGAGGTGAACCATGCAGGAGGTTGAAAAATTGCCCGGAAGTGGCTCTAAATAGGAAAAACACAGCTCCAGATAGCTCCCTTTGTCTTTAGCACCCAGATAACATTAAAAATCCACCCGCTGGCCTGCTGTTCTCAGTCTCGTCGTCACCAGTGAGATCTATGGAGGAAACAGCTGAACTCCTACAGGTTATGTTACCATACATCGCAAAGATGGCCTCACGAAATAGTTGAATTGAAAAACCAAGATTTATACAAGGGTTTGAATGTATAATAAAATAAATGAACCTGTTAAGAGCTTGTTGCATTCGTCTTGCATCAACGTTCGCCTCTTTTCTATATCATCCCCTCAGGGCGTTGTCAGGGATACTGCTGGGTACGCTGTGATGTTGACGTGGACCATGGCAAACGTTTATGGCCTCAAGCCTGGTGAAGTAAGTCCATGTGAAACATCTCCAGTGTTCTTTATCATTGTATTACAGAACATACACCATAAACATGCACAAACATAGTACAGTATGGATTCTCTCTTCTTTCTCTGCCTACTCTCTACTTGGTATGGTGGGCAGCGTCTGACCTGGGCTGGGTAGTGGGCCACTCCTACATCTGTGTCGCAACTCTCGTTGAAGTCGGCTCTTCTACCTTGTTTGGGCGGCGTTCAGCGATCGATGTCACCGGTTTTCTAGCCATCGCTGCTCCATTTCTCATATATCCATTTGTTTTGTCTTGTTTCATACACACCTGGTTTTCATTCCATAATCACACTACATGTATTTTAGTCCTCCGTTCCCCTCCATGTCTTTGTGTGTAATTGTTTATTGTTAATGGTGTATGTTCATGCGCTATACTTTTGTTTATTGTTCCGTGTTTTTGGGGACTTAGATTTAGTCATTTTGTGCCTATTTTTTGACCGGAATAAAAGTTTACTCTACTCTGCTCTCCTGCACCTGACTTCACTTCCCTTACACAGCCGTAACAATCTGTTAGGCAACACCACCATTCTATAGGAGGTATGTACCGTAGCCTACATAGGCCTATTATAATTACCTGTGAACGGGCCACTATTGGTCAATTAACTCCAACAAAACACACAAACTCAACTTTCTCAAGGACTTGTCCCTTTCACTCAGTGATTCCAAATGCTTCGCTGATTACTCTATTTAAAGACAATGAGCGCAAGAAAAATGTACTCCTAATGACGCATGAGTATATGAGATTTCAGACAACCAGCCTTTTGATATTCATGCACATGATCATCATTGCAAATTTACCCCGGCCTCATTAAACTAATATTCACTGGCTCGAAAAGGCCCAGTTAGGTTGGTTTGTGGAAGTTATTTGTATGAAGAGCAGCTGGTGATTCTGCTGTGTTTGGGCCCTGGGCAAATGACCCCAGGGGTTGGGAGTAGAGGGGTGGGGAGGTAGGACTGCTCATGGAGGCTATCTGCCTAAATAGACTTTTGGTCTCTGTGGCTTTTGGAGGATTGGAGGATTGGAGGTGGGTGTTGAATTCATCAGCCTGGCTTTATCCAGAGCCTGTTGTCTGTGGCTGCATTTTCCTTGTGGAATGCATTGCTCCTGTCTACCCTGCTCCACACAACCTTCTGTCCTCTCACTGATTAATACACAGTCATAGATATTCACACTGGGAGGAAATGAAGGCCCTCGAGTCTGTTGTTGTTGATTTCCCAGCTCATTTTAATCTGTCCCTCTCTCTCTCTCTCTCTCTCTCTCTCTCTCTCTCTCTCTCTCTCTCTCTCTCTCTCTCTCTCTCTCTCTCTCGCGCTCTCTCTCTCACGCCTCGTCTCTCTCTCTCTCCTATCATGTGGAGCAACCTCGCAGACTGAACCTTTAGAGAATGAATATCGGTTCCGCTCGCCTGTGGGCTCTTCCTCACTGCGACTTTTGTTGGTGCACAATACTTTCTCAATAGACTAATCTAGTTTCTATTCATCAGTTTCAGCCCATCTGTCTGGGCTCCAAATATAATTTTGTCTCCATTTCAAACAGATCTTTCCATGAATATTCATTCTGTTCGGCACAGTGGAAGTGTTAATGGCGCAGAACGTCAGTAGTAAGAGAACTTTATGGCCTTGGTACTGTTCTTCTGTTTGATAGGTGGCTGGCTGAGTCATTACTACCGCAAGCCTCTAAAAACAGCTTGCTCTGAATGTCCCGCTACACTTCAATACCCAACTGGCGTGTTCATGTAAGCTTATGTCCTCAGGCTGGTTGGGTTTGTAACGGATCTCTCTCTCTATGCAGGGTAAGCCTGTTGGGACACCGCGCCCACTGCCATCCGAGCCATCCGCCAGCAGGACACCCATTCCGCCATAGGGGCTCAGTACCCCCTCACCAGGTACCCTCACCACCCAATCCCCACATATTGGCATAACACTGTGGAGATGGACCATTCAACAACTGTCGTGGCTAGCTCTGTTCTGTACCCTTTCTGCCCACTTGAAGTAGGCCTACCCTTTATTCCTCTCAACGTTCAGGGACTGAGTGCCTTTCATTCATATCCGGTGTTGTCCCCCACTGGCTGAAGGTTTTGGCGCTGCCTGCCCACTCTCTTGTTAGTCTCTGTCCATCTGCTGGAGCAGTGTCCCTGCCTGGCCCAGGCTCATCACTCACAAACTGTGTTCCCATTTAGACCTGATTGAGGTTTAATCAGGATGGATAAAACACCGGCAGGGCATTCATTCCTATTATATAATACTGTGCTGCTGCCACGCTGCTAAACACACAGGGAATCACTGAGTGCTGTAGAGAGCCTCAGGCAATGGCATCTTTGATGGTGCCTGGTTCCAGGGACTGGAGTGATTGTTATCCCCATGGGAAATGTCATCATTTATATTGATAATAAATCTGTGGAAAATGCAGTTTTGGTTCCTTAATATTTTGAAACAGAATCACAGTTGATCAGGTATAATGTGGAAATAGAGGGGGTGTGGTGGTAACTCCACTTAGATCTTTCTCCATACCTGCGTCATAAAACAGGGGCTTTGATCTTTGGTCATAGATTGCCATTGAATAATCTGAATGTGGGGAATTTGAAGGTATTTTGTGTGCTGTTTCTGAACAGGGTTTTGCCTCGACTGCTCCAGGCAGACCTGAGACACAAATCCCAAAGGGATTGAATTCATTGTTTTCCCTGGACTATAACATGACCTTCTTTCTGCTAGTTGTTATGATGGACTATGCTTCAGTTGTTGGTTTAGTCATGTGCCATGCAGCATCTTTCCATGACTGTCTTTCTCCCAGAGGGAGCAGGTTAGTGAAAGACTACAGCAATTCACTGAGAGAGAATTGATGCGCAAACACAACAACCATAATGTGAGATGTTTCCAGAATCCAGGCAGACTCAGACAGTAGTCGAATATCCGGTTGACCTTTGTTTCCTTGCCTGGAGACAAAACAGACAACCATCAAAACTATTATTCTCCCTTCTCTACTAGCAATGTTAACAGTCAAGAAGCAGACACTAGACGTGTAATTTTACAGCTCAGGAAATAAGATGTTCTCAGTGAATGTAAAAAGAACGCAATCCAGTAAAGTTGAATACAATAGCAATCCATGTCAATTAAAATGTCAACTCTATTTCCCTTCTTTCTCATGAATTGATTATAAACTTGTAGTTTGAAAGGCAAGCGTTTTGAGAACACTTTATTAAGCATTAAGACACTAAATCGCCTTAGTTCACGTGTGGATGGTTACTCCTATGAACGGGTTGTTGCTGGCATCTCCTCAGTGTATGGCACCGTTATCAGTAGGCCATAGACATTCTGGTAGTAATATGATGTGGGTGGATAGCATATGAAATATTCATCACGATCTCTCTGATAAGCTCACTGCAGTAGCCTCTTCTCAGCTCCTAGCTCAGTAACACCACATGGGTAGCTAATTGCACCAAATCCTGTGCTAAAATATACACAGAGCCCATAACAACTATTGCCGCTCGTGACAGAGGCTGGGGAGAAGCCACTGCCATGGACCAGAGGGTCTCCAGGTACAGAGGGTCAGTGAGGCAGAGTGAACGCTTCAAACGTAGGCTTTATTACATCACTTACCAACAGAAATCAGGCTTTATTACATCACTTACCAACAGAAATCAGGCTTTATTACATCACTTACCAACAGAAATCAGGCTTTATTTCATCACTTACCAACAGAAATCAGGCTTTATTACATCACTTACCAACAGAAATCAGGCTTTATTTCATCACTGACCAACAGAAATCAGGCTTTATTACATCACTGACCAACAGAAATCAGGCTTTATTACATCACTTACCAACAGAAATCAGGCTTTATTTCATCACTTACCAACAGAAACCAGGCTTTATTTCATCACTTACCAACAGAAATCAGGCTTTATTTCATCACTTATCAACAGAAATCAGGCTTTATTTCATCACTTACCAACAGAAATCAGGCTTTATTTCAACACTTTTCAACAGAAATCAGGCTTTATTACATCACTTACCAACAAAAATGCTTATAAATAAAACTCTTAAAGTATAACTTCAAATAACAAAGCCTCTCAGTTTAAGATAACCTTTAAGCCCCAAACTGTCGGCTGCTACTGTATCTCCAGTCCTCTCCCTCGAATGTGAGCAGCAGCAGCCTAATCAACTGTCGGGGCTGATTGTCCAGCCAATCACACACTTGATTGACTTATTATCCATTAGCCTCCCAACAGAGAAAGTGCCGGAAAGGCGCTGGAAGGATAGATAGGTCGTGACCGGCCTCACACGCCAGTACTGTACGTAGTGGTGTATGCACCTGTCAGTTGGTTGCGATTCGCAAACATTTTTTAAAGAAGAAGAAGAAGGCGCTAGAAGGGCACGGCAAGAGGGCTTGTCTCCTCCAGTGCCACAAAGTCATTATGAATGCACTTTCCTATGTGCTGATTTTCAGAAAATCAGATATTCCTGTGTAGCACTTTCCAAGTGTTGAAAGGTGCAGACATGCCAAAACCACAAAATTGCCATTTTCAGCCCAGTATTTCATTCTCGCTGGGTACTTCACGATGACTATTGTTATTACAACACATGAGTTGCTTCCTGTAATGGCCTTGGAGCATTATCAGCGAGCTTCAGCAATTTCACTCGTCACCCCAGATGTCAGAAAAGTAATAGAAAAGCGGGTTTGGAGAACTCTGGTATAGGAGTCGCGTCAAGCTCTGCTGTTCAACCCACTCAGAGGAACAATCACAGCACCATGGAGCAAGCACCATTTCATAGCCCTTATTAACATAGCCCGGAGCACTAACTCAATGCTCACAGGTCCCTGAGTGAAGATTAGCATGGCTTTATCTACAGTTGAAGTCGGAAGTTTACATACACTTAGGTTGGAGTCATTAAAACTAGTTTTTCAACCACTTCACATATTTCTTGGTAACAAAGTATAGTTTTTGCAAGTCGGTTAGGACATCTACTTTGTGCACACTTTGTGACACAAGTAATTTTTCCAACAATTGTTTACTGACAGATTATTTCACTTATAACTCACTGTATCACAATTCAAGTGGGTCAGAAGTTTACATACAATAAGTTGACTGTGCCTTTAAACAGCTTGGAAAATTCCAGAAAATGATGTCATGGCTTTAGAAGCTTCTGATAGGCTAATTGACATCATTTGAGTCAATTGGAGGTGTACCTGTGGATGTATTTCAAGGCCTACCTTCAAACTCAGTGCCTCTTTGCTTGATATTATGGGGAAATCAAAAGAAATTAGCCAAGACCTCAGAAAAAAAATTGTAGACCTCCACAAGTCTGAGTCATCCTTGGGAGCAATTTCCTAGCGCATGAAGGTACCACGTTCATCTGTTCAAACAATAGTATGCAAGTATAAACACCATTGGACCACGCAGCCGTCATACCGCTCAGGAAGGAGAAGCATTCTGTCTCTTAGAGGTGAATGTACTTTGTTGCGAAAAGTGCAAATCAATCCCAGAACAACAGCAAAGGACCTTGTGAAGCTGCTGGAGGAAACAGGTACAAAATTATCTATTTCCACAGTAAAACGAGTCCTATATCGACATAACCTGAAAGGCCGCTCGGCAAGAAAAATGTCTTAAGGACAAGAAAGTCAAGGTATTGGAGTGGCCATCACAAAGCCCTGACTTCATTCCTATAGAACATTTGTGGGCAGAACTGAAAAAGCGTGTGTGAGCAAGGAGGCCTACAAATCTGACTCAGTTGCACCAGCTCTGTCAGGAGGAATGGGACAAAATTCACACAACTTATTGTGGGAAGCTTGTGGAAGGCTACCCGAAACGTTTGACCCAAGATAAACAATTTAAAGGCAATACTAATTGAGTGTATGTAAACTTCTGACCCTCTGGGGGAATGTGATGAAAGAAATTAAAGCTGAAAAAAATAATTCTCTCAACTATTATTTCACATTCTAAAAAAATAAGTGTTGATCCTAACTGACCTAAAACAGGCAATTGTTACTAGGATTAAATGTCAGGAATTGTGAAAAACTGATTTTAAATGTATTTGGCTAAAATGTATGTAATCTTCCGACTTCAACTGTATATAACCACAGCTAGAGGGGGATTTTTACTCAGATCAACAGAAACAATATGGACTGTTTTGTGTACACGTTTTTGTGCAAGTTTGTCTGAGACTCGTAAGGCAATTATAGTCTAATGGGAAAACTCCAGCTTATTGCTTTTTTTCCCACCTTGCTACTGGCACAACTCAGTTTAATATAACTTGAAAACACAGTCGTAACCTTCCTTGGCTGTTAAATATTTTTTGATTAACTTTGTGGTTCGAATTGTGATTGGTTGAAGCTGTAGACCGTATACCATGGGTATCAAAAACATTTATTTTTACTGTTCTAATTATGTTAGTAACCAGTTTATATTAGCAGTAAGGCACATCGGGGTTTGTGGTATATGGCCAATATACCACGGCTAAGGGCTGTATCCAGGCACTCCGTGTTGCGTCATGCGTAAGAACAGCCCTTAGCCATGGTATATTGGCCATATACCACACCCCCTCGGGCTTTATTGCTTCATTATAGATCTGCCACTACTCTATTACACTGTCCTGGCCTATAGAGCCTGACTGCTCTCTCTGTTCCACCAGATTGAAGAGCCTTTTCTTGGCTGGAGAGCGCTGTGATGTGGAGACTCTGAACTGGGCCAAAAGGAGAGATGGAGTGCCAGGACTGGACCACTGGTGGCAGACTGGTAAGACTTTCATTTGCTACTGGAACATCATAATGGACACTACATGCTACACTAGGACGATGGTTCCATTTCTTGATACCGGTTGTGGTATTACATCTGACCCAACATTTCCCCTATATCTCATTTAAAGGATCAGAATTCAAGATTAGTTGTATAAAAATATAAATGCAGGACTCTATTCTCTGCGCACCTTTTGAGAATGTTAATCTATTATAGTTTTAGTCTATCTTAGGGGAATTGTCAATGTGAGTGAATTGTTATTGCCGCCTTGGTAGTATTTGATCAGCCCATTGACATTAATTCGGCCTTGAGAAGGCGTAACAAATAGCTATATCTCCACAGTATAACTCTTCCTTGAAAGCCCCCTACAGGCATTAAGTGCATGGACTATGCTCCCGATTTAATTCATGCTTCGCACTTATACTGTATACGGAGCACCAGAGGAAAGGCAATTTCTTTCACTAAGTGCCGTGCTAAGAAGAGGAATTAGCCCACAAGGATTTGGGGCTGCTCTGCAATGGTCATAGAGTGCCCTGAGGCTTTCACTACGCTCCCACAGCCACCCAATTAACTGAATCAGTTTCTCAATCTAACCTCATTAATACTAGTCCTTTCAGAGCAATTCACAGTTCATCAGTCATAGACTGCATGCTGTGGTCTAGTAGCTTTACAATGGATAAGGAGAGGAAGTTCTTCTTGTTGGTGAAAGTGTGTGATTCATTTTGTATATAATACCTCCCAATCATCACTGTCTATATTGGTGATGAGATGTGTAATTGGGGTCTTGAGTGCAGGGCTATACTGCATTGTTTTCCCCTGTTACCTTCGAATGACTTTAGAGTCACTAAGACCCTATTAGCCACTTGGTGGGTGATTCCAGCCCATGTTCCAGGCAGCGAGCCATCATACGAATGTCCCTCTCTCCCTCGGCTCGATTACCCCCAGTCCCACAAAACGGTGATAAATGTGGTAGAGAAGGCGGCACGAGAAAGGCATTGGATTCCTTGTACCATTTTTTATTTATTATTCTGCGTGCCTGACAGAATCGACCGGGGAAGAGCAGACATCTGTGTTAAATATGGGAAAAAAAATAGACATGGACCTTGAGAATGTACGGGTGAGAGTGAGAGAGAATCCACCTAACACGGTCTTGGATCTCAGCCCAGATTAGCATGTTTGGGGAGATGGCTCTTTGTCTCCCAGACCTCCCTGGAAGTGGGTGTTGTTAACTCAGCAGCAGTAACCCACAGGAGTTACCACGCAAAACGGGGCTTTTGGTGTGTTACTGAGTCATCCACTGTTAGTTATCATGAGCCAATGTGCCACAGCTCCAGTTTATACAATATACAGTATGAGCCTTCCTTTGTCTTTTCAGGTGACCATTAGGTTACTTTGGTTCTCAAAAGCCTATATATGCACTGAGTATACCAAACATTAGTAACACCTTCCTAACATTGAGTTGCATCTAAGCTGTGGCGGTCATGAAATTTTGTCAACCGGTGATTGTCAAGCAAATAACTGCTGGTCTCACGGTAATTGACCATTAATTAACAGAAATGATTAAGGCTCGGGAGAAGACCAGGGAGAAGACCAAGACGCAGACAGTTTCGACAGTAATCCAGGGTGGTATAACAAGGTACAGAACGACAGGCAGAATGACCAAAAACCGGGAAAGCTAGAAAACAGGAACTAGAGACAGACAGGATGTCACGTTCGTCGTAAGGAGACCAAGGACCAGCGTGATATGAATACACACTCTTTAATAAACGAAGAAACACTAAACAAACGTACAAAATAACAAAACAAACGTGACGCTGTATAAACCGAGTGCTGACAATGGTAACTACACATAGACAATAACCCACAAGCTATCCAAGGCATATGGCTACCTAAATATGGCTCCCAATCAGAGACAACGACAAACAGCTGCCTCTGATTGAGAACCAATCTAGGCAACCATAGACATATAAACCCCTAGACATACAAAACCCCCTAGACATACAAAACCCCCTAGACAATAAAAAACCCCTAGACATACAAAACCCCCTAGACAATAAAAAAACTAAACAAACCACCCTTGTCACACCCTGACCTAACCAAAATAATAAAGAAAACAAAGATAACTAAGGTCAGGGCGTGACACAGGAGTACGGGAAAAAACGTTGGTAGGCCTGACTAAACAAAATGAACTGGCAACAGACAAACAGAGAACACAGGTAAAAGTACACTGAGGATAATGGGGAAGAAGGGCGACACACCTGGAGAGGGGTGGTGACAATCACAAAGACAGGTGAAACAGATCAGGGTGTGACATAAACGCATTTAGCATCTCCTGGGTTCCACGCATAACATACAAGCCACTGATGCAGACCTTTGGAACATCTACATTTTAAAAAGTAGAACAAATCGATTTAATATAGCCTACACCTTCACAATAAATCTAAAGAAACATGATATGATATGAAGAAAATGTAGTCTATTTCAGAAGAACAGAATAGCATACTCTGAGTTGTCCTTATGTTAGATACTGATGTGGTATGCCATATGGCTGTGGGCTACAATAGTTAATTTAGAAGAAAAGATTTGCTTAGAATTCCATAGCATTATTTTATAGTATGAAGAATACAATTGAAAAAAGCTGAATAACATAGAAAGGATATTTTCTCCAAACAATTTGAGGGAGTCCGCACATGCGGCTATTCTATGTTGAGGGGTTAACAAAGAAACAGGTACTCCTGTTGTGTATTTATGTAACTTTAGTTGTGATACAAATGTTGTAGTATAGGTTCTGATTTTTAATACATTCTAAGGCTGCATGATGTGACTAATGTTGATTTAAAAAAAGTTGCATTGAAGCCATGATTTCTGCTTTGTTTTTTGTGCAGGCTGTACACACTTCATCAGTCTCTCATTCACAATTTGACAAGCACTTGATAATGCCTCGAATTTCCCGGCTGCATCCCCTTTGTGTGGCCGTAATGCCCCCTAAAAAAATCCATGCCTTTTGTGGCTAGTAGCCATTGTGCCCTTGGACTGAACATAATAATTAGAATCCCCTTCTCCCAGCTGCGTGCAGAAGCACCTCTCGCTCCCATGGCTCTCCATAATGTGATCGATCGGGTCTTTCTCACCTGATACAAGTGAAGACAGACACATCGGGGACCCAACTTCACATATTGAAGATATCGGAAGAACTGTCCAGATGTACTTTTCATCAGCCAACAAGATGAGAAGGCCTAACTGTAACGGCTTTCTTGTGGAGAAGGAGAGTCGGACCAAAATGCAGCGTGATGATGATTCATGATATTTTAATGAAGGAAAAAACTATACATGAAGAAACTACAACGTAATGAAATGTGAAAAACCGAAACAGCCCTATCTGGTACAAAGACAGGAACAATCACCCACAAAACACTCAAAGAATATGGCTGCCTAAATATGGTTCCCAATCAGAGACAACGATACACACCTGCCTCTGATTGAGAACCACTCTAGACAGCCATAGACTTTGCTAGATAACCCCACTAAGCCACACACCCAACACCCCACAAAACCCCAAGACAAAACACACCACAATAAACCCATGTCACACCCTGGCCTGACCAAATAAATGAAGACTAACAATATATTACGACCAGGGCGTGACACTAACGAACAGCAAAAGCACTAGACTATGTCAATCTACTATCCCCCATAGTACAAAAGTTGACCTATTCTGTGCGAGAAATAAATATTCCAAACAGACTGGGACAGATACGATAGATGCCAAATTAATAGAACCACTAGCATCAGAAAAACTGTTTTAAGCAATGAGCCTGACACAACAGCTTAAAATGTTGATAAACTATTAGGCTATTTCTTCACATTATGAGCGCAGTAATGCTCACACGGCAGTAGGCTATAAGCGCGAATGGTATTTTCCGCTAATAAAACATTCTCAAACTATGATTTGAAAAAGTCACAAAAAAAAGCATGTGCTGTATCTTGCCTTATGCTGGGCATCATTCACAAGTGATAATATATAATTAATTCACACTTTGCATATACTAAATAACATATGTGTGAAATTTGTTTTGATTTAGAATGGACCATTATCATGCACCTGTCTCGAAGCAGGGGCAGCGTGGAAAAATACATGTCATCTATGCACTTAAATAGCAAATGGAGGACTGATAACAAGTTCAAACAGGTGCCATTAATACAGGTAATGAGTGGAGGACAGAGGAGCCTCTTAAAGAATAAGTTACAGGTCTGTGAGAGCCAGACATCTTGCTTGTTTGTAGGTGACCAAATACGTATTTTCCACCATAATTTGCAAATAAATTTATAAAAAAATCCTACAATGTGATTTCTCGTTTTGTCTGTCATAGTTTAAGTGTACCTATGATGGAAATTACAGGCCTCATGCTTTTAATTGGGAGAACTTGCACAATTGGTGGCTGACTAAATACTTTTTTGCCCCACTGTGTGTGTGTTTGTATGTATATATATATATATATATATACTGCTCAAAAAAATCAAGGGAACACTAAAATAACACATCCTAGATCTGAATGAATGAAATATTCTTATTAAATACTTTTTTCTTGACATAGTTGAATGTGCTGACAACAAAATCACACAAAAATGATCAATGGAAATCAAATTTATCAACCCATGGAGGTCTGGATTTGGAGTCACACTCAAAATTAAAGTGGAAAACCACACTACAGGCTGATCCAACTTTGATGTAATGTCCTTAAAACAAGTCAAAATGAGGCTCAGTAGTGTGTGTGGCCTCCACGTGCCTGTATGACCTCCCTACAACGCCTGGGCATGCTCCTGATGAGGTGGCGGATGGTCTCCTGGGGGATCTCCTCCCAGACCTGGACTAAAGCATCCGACAACTCCTGGACAGTCTGTGGTGCAACGTGGCATTGGTGGATGGAGCGAGACATATGTCTCAGATGTGCTCAATTGGATTCAGATCTGGGGAACGGGCGGGCCAGTCCATAGCATCAATGCCTTCCTCTTGCAGGAACTGCTGACACACTCCAGCCACATGAGGTCTAGAAGTGTCTTGCATTAGGAGGAACCCAGGGCCAACCGCACCAGCATATGGTCTCACAAGGGGTCTGAGGATCTCATCTCAGTACCTAATGGCAGTCAGGCTACATGGAGGGCTGTGCGGCCCCCCAAAGAAATGCCACACTACACCATGACTGACCCACCGCCAAACCGGTCATGCTGGTCATGCAGGCAGAAGAACGTTCTCCACGGCGTCTCCAGACTGTCACGTCTGTCACATGTGCTCAGTGTGAACCTGCTTTCATCTGTGAAGAGCACAGGGCGCCAGTGGTGAATTTGCCAATCTTGGTGTTCTCTGGCAAATGCCAAACGTCCTGCACGGTGTTGGGCTGTAAGCACAACCCCCACCTGTGGACGTCGGGCCCTCATACCACCCTCATGGAGTCTGTTTCTGACCGTTTGAGCAGACACCTGCACATTTGTGGCCTGCTGGAGGTCATTTTGCAGGGCTCTGGCAGTGCTCCTCCTGCTCCTTCTTGCACAAAGGCGGAGGTAGCGGTCCTGCTGCTGGGTTGTTGCCCTCCTACGGCCTCCTCCACGTCTCCTGATGTACTGGCCTGTCTCCTGGTAGCGCCTCCATGCTCTGGACACTACGCTGACAGACACAGCAAACCTTCTTGCCACAGCTCGCATTGATGTGCCATCCTGGATGAGCTGCACTACCTGAGCCACTTGTGTGGGTTGTAAACTCCGTCTCATGCTACCACTAGAGTGTAAACACCACCAGCATTTGAAAGTGACCAAAACATCAGCCAGGAAGCATAGGAACTGAGAAGTGGTCTGTGGTCACCACCTGCAGAACCACTCCTTTATTGGGGGTGTCTTGCTAATTGCCTATAATTTCCACCTGTTGTCTATTCCATTTACACAACAGCATGTGCAATTTATTGTCAATCAGTGTTGCTTCCTAAGTGGACAGTTTGATTTCACAGAAGTGTGATTGACTTGGAGTTACATTGTGCTGTGAAGTGTTCCCTTTATTTTTTTGAGCAGTGTATATATATATACACACACATATCCTACATGTACATGTACATACACATACGCACAAAGAACAAAAATAAACATAGATATATATAAGAAAAATAAATAAACATATATATAAAACTTGCAGCAGCACTATCAAGGTTCTTATTAGCTATTTCTAGCCTTCGCTGAGACGACGAGCCAATAATTCGTTTTTAGATTTTACAGCACCTTACCCCATTCACTCTGTCCAATTTGAAATACAGTTGAGTAGTGGAGACCAGAGTCTATAAAGCTTGGGTTGTCTCTTGTGGAGGTCATAAGTGAGCTTTTCAAGATGGAGAAAGTCAACAATCTGGTCAACCCAGATTTTAAATGTAGGAGGGGTATTAGAGGCCCACAATAGAATAATACATTTCTTAGCAAAGTATGTAATAGTCATAAGCAAATTTTCTCTGTCAGGATCAAGAACAAAGTCCTGCTGGGCATTAAGAAGATAGATACACGGAGTCATATCAAACTGTACATCTAGTATTTTCTGTGCAGCAGTATAGATGTGTATGTGTATCTCTCTACAGCTCCAAAATACATGCATATAGGTTCCACTTTCAGAGGTACATCTTTTACAGTTAGGAGACATGTCTGTTTTCATTATATGGAGTCTCAAAGGAGTGTAATAAAATTTGTACAAAAATGTGTAATTAGATTTTCACTTTTACATTAGAGGAGCCGTATACCCTGTTGCAAACCTCCGCCCATAACTCATCACTGATAGTCAGACCTAGGTCTGTCACATCCTGTCCGTAGTTCCTTTTTTATGTCTCTATTTTGGTTTGGTCAGGGCGTGAGCATTCTATGTTTTGTTCTGTATTTCTGTGTTTGGCCTGGTATGGTTCCCAATTAGAGGCAGCGGTCTATCGTTGTCTCTGATTAGAGAACCATACATAGGCAGCCTGTTCCCACCTGTGTTTGTGGGTAGTTGTTTTCTGTTTTTGTGTTCTGTACCAGACAGAACTGTTTCGGTTTCGTTCATTCTCTTTTGTTGTTTTTAAATAAAAGATGAACACATACCACGCTGCACTTTGGTCCTCACCTTCTTCCACCAATGGCCATTACAGAACTACCCACCACCAAAGGACCAAGCAGCGTGGTGAAAAGGAGGAATGGACATGGGAGGACATCTTGAATGGCAAGGGATCCTACACATGTCTAATTTGAAGATATTGTAACAGATTACCTTCTCTTCATCTGAAGAGGTGTAGCAAGGATCGGACCAATACGCAGCGTGGTAAGTGTCCATGTTTTAATAGAAAAGACTGAACATGACACAAATACAAAATAACAAAGTAAATGGAAACGAAACAGTCCCGTGTGGCACTGACACAGGAAACAATCACCCACAAAATACCCAAAGAATATGGCTGCCTAAATATGGTTCCCAATCAGAGACAATGATAAACACCTGCCTCTAATTGAGAAACAATCGAAGCAACCATAGACCTATATAAACACCTAGATGGAAACAACCCCATAACTCTACAAAAACCCCTAGACAGTAGAAACACCCATAGATGAGACAAAAACACACATCACCCATGTCACACCCTGACCTAACCAAAATAATAAAGAAAACAAAGAATACTAAGGTCAGGGCGTGACAGATATTTAAAAGAAAATGGGATCTTGGCACATTGAATTCACTGCAGAGCTCTTGAAAGGATTTCAGTGTAGTGGTTTTCTGATGAAATAGGTCTGAAAAGGTCCTGATTCCTAGAGTATGCCAAAGATTAAAGTTGGCATCCCTCAGGGCTTTTGGCAAGTGTGGGTTGCCTACTATAGGCGAGTGAGAACGTATTTGGGAGGAAATGCTCAGGTATTTCTTACAGTCCCTCCACGCTAGTAGGGTGCAGTAAATCACAAAGGTTTTGGCTATGTTGCCCACTTCACTAAAGTTATTAATGAATATAATTGAGCTTAGGGGCAATGAACCACAGGATTGGGCTTCTATCTGAATCCACGTTGACTCTTGTCTATTTTTGATCCATGTTAGCATGTTGCGGATTTGGGCAGACCAGTAGTACAATTGAAGGGAGGGAAGGGCAAGACCACCCATAGATTCAGGTTTCGATAGAGTGGAGAACTTGATCCTAGGTTTTTTATTGCCCCATATAAATGTGGTGATGCTTTGGTTAGTTGTTTTGAAAAAGGAAACTGGGAGATAGTATGGGAGCGTCTGAAACAAATAGTTCCGTCTTGGGAGGATGTTCATACGGATGACATTAATTCTTCCTACTAAGCTAATTGGGAGGGAGATCCAGGTTTGGAGATCGTTCTTGATTCGATCCAGGAGTGGGAGATAATTTTCCTTGAAAAGGCTATTCAGATCTGGTGTTATGAAGATCCCAAGGTATTGAAACCCCTGTGTCTTCCATTGGAAAGGATATAGTGTCTTCATAGAGCTGGTGAGTGTAAGATTGACAGGGCAGACAGTGGATTTGTTAATATTGATCTTATAACCTGAAAACTTGCCATACTGAGCAATTGTGTCTAAAATGGGAAGGATTTCTCAGGGTTGGATATGTAGAGCAAGACATCATCAGCGTAAAGTGAAATCTTGTGTTACAGGCTGCCTGCAGAGACACCCATAATACTTGGATTGCTCCTTATCAACTCTGCCAGAGGCTCCACCCCCAACAAGTAGAGCAGGGGGCACAGCGAGCACCCTTGTCTTTTGCCCCGTTCCAGAGGGAATCTGTCAGAGTTTAGTCCGTTAGTAGTCACCATGGCATTTGGATGACAGTATAGTGATTTGATCCATTTAATAAAATTTGGGCCCATATTGAACTTTTCTAAGACTGAAAAGCGAAAGCTCCACTCCATCCTGTCAAACACCTTCTCAGCATCCAGTGAAGCCAGCAGGACAGGGGTCTTCTGTGCGTTTACTTGATCAATATTATCAAAAAGACGGCGAATGTTATCAGAAGAGTATCTGTCACTAATAAATCATTTTGGGAAGAAGAGTGTTTCGTCTTTTGACGAGCAATTTGGTAATTATTTTGTAGTCGAAATCCAACAAGCTTATGGGCCGGAAGAACGAGCAGGAAAGAGGGTCCTTGTCTTTTTTGAGCAACACTGTAATGCGAGCTGTGTGCATGGAGTCTGGGAGAACTCCGTTTTTGCAAAAATCCTCCAGCATTGGCTTGAAGATAGGGCTGAGCTGGGGCCAAAAAGCTTTGTTGAACTCTCTGGGGAATCCATCTGGGCTTGGGGACTTATTAGGTGGCATGGAGGTAATTGCCTCCAGGATCTCCTCAGGAGTGAAGGGGGAGTTGAGATCTTCTTGGTCGGTCTCTGATAGCTTAGGTAGCGAGAATTCTTCTAGGAAGGAGTGGAGTTCTGCCTCAGTGTGTTTCTCTCAAAGGTATATAGTTTGCAGTAAAAATCAGGAAAAGTTCAATTGATATTTTTGGGTCAAATGTGACCTCGTCTTCTGCTGTTCGGATAGCCATGATTGTACGCTCTGACTGCTCTTTTTTAAATTGGTAAGCAAGCAATCTACTAGGCCTATTGCTATACTCATGGTATTTCTGTTTAGTAAAGAGTTCAACATCTTTGCAGATCTAGGATTTGTGGTGGGGACTTGAGATGATTTGTCTAGGGTTGGGTTAAGGGTACAATTAAAATCTCTGGCCACCACGCTAAAGGAAACACAATGCTCATTGAACAGGGTTATCATTTTTTACATGAAAGCAGGAGTATCTGTGTTAGGGGCGTATATATTTAAGATAGTAATTGGTTGACCATACAGATATGTTTTTGTTTTTGTCAATTATGAATGGAACATTCTTATGGATAAGTATGGCTGTGCCTCTACTGTTTGATTTGAAAGATGAGAAATACACCTGTCCCACCCAAGCTCTGCATCACAGAGGTGTGTGTCTTGTAATAGCGCACATAGTATCTTTTTCCGTTTTATTGCATGCCCTAGACCATGGCAGTTCCATGTCAATAGATTTAAGGTACTAGTCATCGTCATCGAACAGTAATCGAACTTTAGTGCAAGTCATCGCTGGGTAAAAGTGGATAATAGTGACAGCTGCGTTCACATAAAAGGAAAATAAATGGTGTACATAAAATAACAATCTCTGAACACCCCAGCCGATTTCCCAAACAACTCGACACATCCCGTTGGATCTATTACCCCCCCGCTCAGTATCAATTCTGTGTTCCAAAAAAAATAAGAATATGGGAACAGTTAGCAACACACAACGTCTCCCCCTCCCCACCAAAGAAATGCCTCATCCTCTCCTCCCCGCCCCGCATTGAGTGAGTGGCAACGTAGCCCCCGTCCAGACCACATTAGAAGAGGGAGAAAATAAAATCAATAGCCCAGCCTACATATACCTCCCCCAAGGGACATGGGGAACCACAAGTAATAATAGCAACAACAACAAAAACGGGGAAATAAAAGTAGGCTGAAACGTTAGTAGGCCCATGTTAGGCTATAGAGCCTATCCCTCTCAGCTAAAGGAAAATAAATAGAGATTGGACGGCTTTAATAACATTTAGCGGGGCGGGTGGGTCTTTGGATATCGGCTATATGTTGTCTTACCTCCTTTAGTAACAGCATTAATCACATTTAGTCATTGGTCCGTTTCTCATTGAACAGGTTTGTCTTTCAAAAAAACGTTTTGCCTCTTCGGGAGTTTTGAAGTGTCACAGGGCTCCTTGGTGAAGAACCCTGAGCTCGTTTGGGTATTTGAATGAAGATGCCTCGGTCAATGGAGTACTTCTTCACCTCGTCAAACTCTCGGGGCTTTCGACTTATTCCAGCTGACAGGTCCTGGTGTAAAGTGTGATGGTGTTGATTTTCGCCGCCTGTAGGACTCATTCCTTGTCGGTGAATCTCAGGAAACGTATGGTGATTGGGCGCGGTGGTTGTCTGGCTGCTGGAGGGGGCCTTAACTCTCTCGAGTTCTATGGGCCTGTCAGTGGACAGTTGGAGCCACTCGGGAAGTTTGTCTTGCAGGTAGCGGATCAGTGGCATGTTTCGCTCTTCTATTTTGACCAGATTTAATAGAACACAATTATTCCTTTGCCCCCTGTTTTCCAGGTCCTCTGTTTTCTCTTCCAGATGCTCTATTTTCTTTTTAGCATATGCTATTGATTCCATGGCATCTGTCAATAAGTTTTCCATGGATAGGATTTGCGCCTCTGCCTCGTCCAGGTGGTTATCTTGCTGTTGATGTCAGGCAAAGCGTTTTCCAGGATTGTCACCTTGCCCCCTATCGCACTAAGCTGAGAGTTAATGGCATCTAATTTAATGTTGAGTTCTGTATGTTGGGATCTCAACTCAGAAAGGATGTCTTCGACAGAGTGTGAGGTTGGCATTCGTTGGGCCTCGGGGGGGAGCGGGTCCTCTTGCTCCTGGCTAATGGCACTAGCTTTTTCTGAAGCTAGCTTCTTCTTGGAGGCTTTTTCCGTCACTAATGGTCGAGTCCGGGTAAAAATGTCACCTGTAGTGTCGCCTTTTGTAGCCGCCATTACTTTTTTACTAAAGCTAAAGGAGTTTAAACTTGAAGTGGAGGTAAGATTAGGAATTGGAAACTACTTGTGCGGAGCTCTTAGTTCACGAGGCCATCTCGTTCAAGGGTCATGTGATCCCTCCGCACTTAAACCTTTTGTCTTGCCCATTCACCCTCTGAATGGCACACATACACAATCCATGTCTCAATTGTCTCAAGATTTGAAAATCCTTCTTTAACCTGTCTTCATCTACACTGATTGAAGTGGATTTAACGAGTGACATCAATAAGGGATTATAGCTTTCACATGGATTCGCCTGGTCAGTCTGTCATGGAAAGAGCAGTTGTTCTTAATGTTTTGTATATTCAGTGTATATGGAAAGCTGTAGGAGTGCATCGTTTTACCTGAAATCGATGGTGCTTTGCCCCAGAGTTAAGGTCAATTCCATTTGAATTCCAATCGATTTCCGAAGAATTTAAATGCAGCTGGTGAACTGGAAAAACAGAGGAAATGTCACATTGATCAATTGAACCTCAGTTAATTCCACTAGCGCTAACAGAGTTGAAATGGAATTGACCACTCTCTTTGGCTCCACTCTCCTCATATTTCACTGATCAGTCATGAGTGCTGTTTTAGCAGGCACGCCACACAGGCATTATTACGTAAGGCTTTTTGGCAGGGCTGTAAATCTTCTCTGAGGGGCCAATGGGGAATGAGGGGGGGATGAGTGATTGACATCCCAGCATGTGGCCCTGACACAAACACAGTTTCCACAGCAAGCAGATAGATCAAAGACTGGCTCCTACTGGTTCGCTGGTACAGTGTGATCTGAATGGCCAGATGCCACACAGACACACGTACACACACACGAATGCAAACACATATGCACACATGTCAAACACACAGTTCAGATGAGTGTAAAGCCACTGGCTGTCTCCGTACTGTCTCCTCTTCTACTCTTCCTGTTTTCAGGAGCCTGTCCTGCACATTGCTCAGAGGGAGGGTTTATGAGACATCTATCAGTCTGTTTGTCTTCAAAAGACTCCTCCCTTCCCCCTTCCTTCCCCAGCTTGTCCTTTGTGTCTAGCTCATCCATTCTCTTTGTGTATGTGTGTGTGTGTGTGTCCGTCCGTCCGTCCCCAGGTCCTTTCCCGGCTCTTTAACTCTCCTAGGAGGTGGTTCTTCTCCATGGTTATGGTGTTGATGTGAGGTTTATCAGAGACGACAGGCTGATTCTCAGAGCATATCCTTGGTGCTCTCTCTGTCAGTCCTAGCACTGAGAGGTATGATAGGATTCCTTCACACTGTCCGCCTATGGTTCACTGAAGTTCAGTCAAACCTCAGACTGCTGATAGATTGAGTTGGAACAATAAACCTAGCACCTTCCCAGCTTCTCTGTGGTGCTAGTGCAGTCCAGACCAGGGAGCTTCATCCACTGCAGGCTGTGTGATTGGCCGCAGCACTAACCTCAAAGCCATTACTGGGAATAAAGGCCTGCAGTTCTCAACCTGTTCACTGGAGAGTAAAGGAGTCTGTCTTTGACAATAACCGAAAGTCCTCTCTCACCCTGGGCTTTGTGTCTGTCTGTCTGAATAGACAGAATAGACAGAATAGACAGAATATGTTAAAGGGACCATAATGAATGAGAGCAGTCTGTGTTATTGTGAGAGATGAGGAAGCTGCAGGCATGTTCTGTTCTCCACTGTCACACAAGCCTTCTAGAGCATCAGAGTTTCTGCCAGAGGTTTAGAAATGGGCCCCAAACTTTGGGCTAAAACATTTCCCTTTTATATTGACAGCTGGAAAATGAAACCTCTGCAGTGATTTGATTTAGACTCTGGGAGAAGGTGTGCATAATTAAGTCCTGTGGAAGAACCTGACAGGCTGCGGCAGTAAGTTTCTGATTTCTCCCTCCTGTACTGGATTAAGTCGCACGTCATCTAAGGATTTCAGCACACGGTGTTTCAATCTCTCTGTGACAGGTGATCCATCAAACCCATTTATCAGCCCCAGTCTTCTCACGAGAAGAGGAAGGCGAACTGCAGCGATGGCAAAATCCTAACTGTGGTGCAGGTTGACATTGGCCTGCAGACTAGGGTTCTGGAGAGGATTGTACATTTAATGCATAATATTCTTGCAGTAATCCCGAGATCACTGAAAAAAACACATTATTTAAGAAACAGCACAGTTATTGGTATTATTCCGAAAATTATTATTCCAAACATGTTACTTTTGAAACGTTTTGGTGGGTTCTCACAAATCTAAGTTTAAGACATTCTCGGAAACCAAAGTACAACTTCTTTGGAATGCATTCCGTGGACAGTTGTTGGTTGAATAATCCATCACACACCTCCACTTATTTATAAAGAATGTAAGATGCCTGTAAAGATGTGTCTTTCAAATGCAGTCTCCATCCAGGGGCTTTACTGCTGAGCCTACCCAGGCTGATCTACTAGCTCCCTGCAAAATGGATACAAATTGAACCAAATCAATTAGTCTTGAATTTATCACAAATCATTCCACAACACAATCTCTTTCCAATGTAATATTCAGCAAAGGAAAGATGAAATCAATGGCATGAAAATCAGCCGGAATGGAGGCTCAGAGAGATAGAGATTTCAAAGGTGGGCGGGCGACGTGTGGTAATCTGAATTAGAAGTCAACGCAAAGAGAGGCTGTCTGACCTATAGAGATCCTATTAAATGAAGATATATATGACTACTTTCAGACCACTGATCTAGAGTCAGTATTAAGGTGGTGGAAGATGATCTGAACGGAAGAGGCTAGATCACGGATCTAGAATCAGAGTGAAATAGCATTGAAAGCGTTCATGCTCTGTAAAGGCTGGCTGCCTTCCATCTGAGAAATTGAAATGTATCACAGCTTGAAAGCAGCCGTCCCTGGCCATTTCCTGGGCTTCTCTCTACCCTGGAGCAAACCTAGTGTAGTTATGTACCACTGCTGTGAACTGTATCATCACAGAGAGCCAGGAGCAGTGTCTCTGCCTCACCTTGACCACCCAGGGAACTCCTCACATGTACTGTGGGCCCTGGGTTTCAAACAGTAGGAGCTCACAGTGGAACTACTGTAGGAGGCCGTGTTATTTGTTATGAACTGGCAGACAGAGTCGATATGAATAGAGAGGCTTCTGTACGGTCGTGGATATAAGTGTTCCGTTCCTACTTCAGCCTTCAAAGAACTGTGAATGAGTTTTTACAAAGGGGCATTCTTTCTCGTCTGTCACTGCAGGAGTGTTGCGTCTACTGAACGGCGATAATAAGAGTGTGAGAATATTCCTCTTAATTGTGTTTGATGAAAATGGCACAGCACATCAACAGCTCGCTTCAAACTCTTCTACGAAATGATGCCTCTGATTAGTCTCAGCTAAATGTGTCTAAGTTGTCAGTGATCTCATATGAACAGCGTATTTCAATTATGTAAAGCTTACAGGCAGAGTTTGAATGATTGACCAATTTGGCTTTGAATTTGAATGAGTTTTTTTCTCGTTTTCTTTCTCAAAATCAGAAGTCATTTTGCAGGGCCAGTGGGTAAGATGACTTTACTGATATAAAGTAGAAGTGATTTGTGCCTTCGTTACTGTCATGTGCACTCAGGCACACACTCTCAGCTGATTCGCTGATACATTGTGCGTGTCAATCTCTCTCTCTCTCTCTCTCTCTCTCTCTCTCTCTCTCTCCCTCTCTCTCTCTCTCTCTCTCTCACTCTCCCCTCTCTATCTCCCCTATCAAGAGTATCCACTCTGTCTCCATTTCTGTTACGTCACAGACAGTCACATCTATTAACTTCAGTCAGACACCCACAGCAGTCTCTGACCCCCACCCCTTTATCCAAATCTGTCTGAATACGGGCTCATTTCCCCCTGTGTATCCAGGAAGAAAACAGAAAATGGCTGCTTTTTTGAAGCCTGATAATCATCTGTGTCGCTATTTTAAGACCCCGAGTGCCTGGGGTTGGAGGGACGGCTGATGATGAAGGTTGCTGATGTCATCGGTGTTGCCGGGCAACCAGAATATTTCTAGTTGTCAGGGTCTGGCTCACTAGGGTGAAGTGGCTGATGGGAAGCAGCGATTAGAGATGCAGGGAGGGCAGGCGGCTGGGTCTCTGTTCCCCCTCTGTCCAGCCCCTGTAGCCCAAGCTCCAGCCCCGGGACATGACACGCTAAAGCTTCTTTCCTCTGTCTCAGTACAAAGGTTCATTGTAACATGGGGGTGAAATATGTCTAGGAGCAGTACACGAGACATCTATTCTCTGATAGGAAGAGACATTTGGTAATCATCACAGAGATGACGAATAGAAGCTGAACAATTAAGTGCTAGACTGTGATATTACACAAATGGGTGCATAATGAATTGCAATTAAATAAACCTTTGTGAGGTTGTAAATTAAAGTGCAATTAGAAACAGGATCCTACGTTTTGCAGCAAATGAGGTTTAGAAATAATGACTTTCCTTTACAACTACGGTGTTTCTTTCTTGATCTCGTTCTAACTGTAGAGTTAGAGAGTTCATTCTCCTGGCCCTGTGCTCTGCACTAGAGAGCAGCCAGTCCTGTCTGTGGGTCAATGCCACCATGTGAAGTGGCTCTGTGTTCTCCTGTGTTCACACAGCCTTCTCTAAGCAGCCTCCTCACCAACATGAAAACCAGTAGCTTTGTGCTTGGTGTAACAGTATAATTTTAAACCGTCCCCTCGCCCATACCCGGGCGTGAACCAGGGACCTTCTGCGCACAACGACAACAGTCACCCTCGAAGCATCGTTACCCATCGCTCCACAAAAGCCACGGCTCTTGCAGAGCAAGGGGAACTACTACATCAAGGTCTCAGAGCAAGTGACGTAACCGATTGAAACGCTATTTAGCGCACACCGCTAACTAAGCTAGCCGCTTCACATCCGTTACACTGGCACTTGAGGCTCTGAAGTCCAACATGATTACGCCCCAGAGTCAGGAGGTTAAGAGGAAATCCTAACTCCACAGCTCAATGCTTATTATGGATGGCGACGTAACTTCACTGCATTTCCAGTGGACGCAACCTCAAGTAACCGCATGGGTATGGGACTTGAAGTTTGTTAACACGTTTCACCTCCCGACAGGGGCCAGGTTAGTGGTAGTATCTCCTCCCACGTTATGGTCATGCTACTATGGTAACGTACAGCTATGGTGTGATGGACACGTACTTGGTCCCCTTATCTAAAGCTATAAGACTACATCCCATTACCAGATCATTCAAAAGATGCAGCCAAATAAAACTACCTAATGTGTCCTTTGTTTACCCTACTACCCAGATACACATTACACACACCATCTATTTTCAGATGAAAGCCCTTCCTTTGGCCCACCTTGTTTTCTGTGCCCACCTGTGGCGTGTCACACCTAGTGTGTCACTCATCCCACAGACTGGCTCATTAAGAGGTTCCTGGCTCGTGGTGGGCGAAGCCGCGAGCGTAATTACAGCCTGGCTCTCCTCCGAGACTGTCTGTGTGTGTGTGTGTGTGTGTGTGTGTGTGTGTGTGTGTGTGTGTGTGTGTGTGTTTGGCTCCTCAAGCAGAGGGGTTCTGTCGGCTGTTAGCTAGCTCTGCCTTGTTTAAACTCCACAGGCCCGTAAAGCTGGTGTTTCTTATTAGAGGTCATTTTGTAATGAGAAAATGTGTATGCATGAACATTCCACTGTGGGTTTGAGGGAGAGGAATTTGAGATGCTATTAGAGCAGGTGTGACGGCAGTTTCCCTTTCTACTCCTCTACCTGTTCATCCGCATACGTAAGTTTGTGCACGACTGTCATATGCTTGTGTGATCCAGAGCTGAGCAGCAGCTGTGACCTCCATGGAGGTTCTCCCTCCCTCCCTCCCTCCCAGGTACAGCTGCTCCAACCAGAAGGGCTTATTAACCAGTAGTGCTGTAGCTCTGCCCCAGTCTGGCACCTCAGCTCACTGCTGGCTGGGAGGTTGTCAAGACTGTCTGGACAGGACTCGATGGGCTCTTATTGAAGCTCTAAAACAGATATTCTAATGTTCTGTAAGAGTGGTAAGGCCTTTCCTCTGATCCTGTCTGGGACACACCTATCAAGCCAGAGCCTGAGAAAGTGACTCTACATTTAAGCAATAAGGCCTGAGGCATATGGCCAATATACCACGAGTAAGGGCTGTTGTTAGGTGCCTGGATACAGCCCTTAGCCGTGGTATATTGGTCGTATCCCACAAACCACCGAGGTGCCTTATTGTTATTATTATTATTTTTCAATGTACCCCCTTTTTCAATCTTGTATCATCGCTGCAACGGGCTCGGGAGAGGCGAAAATAGAGTTATGCATCCTGCCTAACTGCGCTCCTTAACAACCGCCAGCTTGACCCGGAAGCCAGCCACACCAATGTGTCAGAGGAAACACCATTCAACCAGTTGTGGCACAGCCCGGGAATGAACCCGGGCCTTAGACTGCTGCACCACTCGAGAGGCCCCAACCTTATTGTTAAAATAAACTGTTTTCCACTGTAAATAGAGCAGTAAACAAGTAATTGTGTGTCATATCAGACAATACTCAAACTAACCGGTTTATAATATAATTTACATACACCTTAGCCAAATACATTTCAACTCAGTTTTTCACAATTTCTGACATTTAATCCTAGTAAAAATTCCCTGTCTTAGGTCAGTTAGGATCACCACTTTATTTTAAGAATGTGAAAATGTCAGAATAATAGTAGAGAGAATGATTTATTTCAGCTTTAATTTTTTTCATCACATTCCCAGTGGGTTAGAAGTTTACATACACTCAATTAGTACTTGGTAGCATTGCCTTTAAATTGTTTAAAATGGGTCAAACGTTTCAGGTTATGTCAAATCGATATATGACTTGTTTTACTGTGGATATAGATACTTTTGTACCTGTTTCCTCCAGAATCTTCACAGGGTCCTTTGCTGTTGTTCTGGGATTGATTTGCACTTTTCGCAACAAAGTACGTTCATATCTAGGAGACAGAACGCCTCTCCTTCCTGAGCAGTATGACGGCTGCGTGGTCCCATGGTGTTTGTACTTGCGTACTATTGTTTGTATAGATGAACGTGGTACCTTCAGGCGTTTAGAAATTGCTCCAAGGATGAACCAGATTTGTGGAGGTCTACAATTTTGTTTCTGAGGTCTTGGCTGATTTCTTTTGATTGCCCTATGATGTCAAGCAAATAGGCATTGAGTTTGAAGGTAGGCTTTGAAATACATCCACAGGTACACCTCCAATTGACTCAAATTATATCAATTAGCCTATCAGAAGCTTCTAAAGCCTTGACATAATTTGCTGGAATTTTCCAAGCGGTTTAAAGGCACAGACAAGTTAGTGTATGTAAACTTCTGACCCACTGTTATTGTGACACAGTGAGTTATAAGTGAAATTATCTGTCTGTAAACAATTGTTGGAGAAATGACTTGTGTCACGCACAAAGTAGATGTCCTAACCGACTTGCCAAAACTATAGTTTGTTCACAATACATTTGTGGAGTGGTTGAAAAACGAGTTTTAATGACTCCAACCTAAGTGTATGTAAACTTCCAACTTCAACTGTAGGTCTATGTATGTGTGTATATGCAGTACCAGTCAAAAGTGTGGACACACCTACTCAATCCAGGGTTTTCTTTATACTGGTCTATTGGTTCAGACAGGTCAGTAGAGAGATGAGAGGTAGGACAGTGCTGCAGGAATGTTTGCCATCTCCTCTCTCTCTCTCTCTCAGCTCTGCCCCAGTAGGGGTCTGCTGACCTTGGGCCTGCTGTCTGATCACGGTCATCCTCTGACTTAGAGTTGCCCCAGCAACCGCACATCACCAGGACAACCCAATGTTACCCCAGCAACAGCTCATCTTCGGGACAACCCAATCACCCCCGCTCTCTCTACACACACACACACACACACACACACACACACACACACACACACACACACACACACACACACACACACACACACACACACACACACACACACACACACACACACACAGTCTGCCCTCTGAGATCTGACACCTGACATTTGAGAGTGGTCAGATGAAGGACAGGAATGGCCATATAATTGTCTGACTCAAGATTGTGTGTGTGTGTGTGTGTGTGTGCTTGCTTTTGTGTGTTTGTGCTTCTGTGTGCATGCGTGGTATGTGGTTGTGTAAACGTTGATGTGAGATTAAAGAGCAGAGCAAGTCAAGGTGATTCTGGGAGAGGATTCATTAGTGTTCATACGTCAGAGATGCCAGAACAAAGATAAAGGATTTGTGTGGCTCTGTGTCTGTACAGACAGACCAGTGATGGCTCTTGGCTTTTAGACAGCACCCTGTTATGAAAGGGCACAATGCTACCTCCCTTCCTCTCCCCTTACCTCCCTTCCGCTCCTCTCCTTCCCCTCTTCTCCCACCCACTGCATGGCCTCTCACAGTGTCCCTTAATTCATCACTCTCAAACAGCCTCTCACCACCACAGACCCAACAGATCCGTCTGTCTGGAGAAGATTGATGTGCTTGCGTACTGATATCTGACCACGGAGATAGAGCAAGCGAGCGAGACCCACACATCTTTCATCCCTCGTCCATGTCTAAACCTGTTTTCACACTGATTCCCTCTCAGTATCCCTCTCTCTGGTGGCCATCCGGAGCTTTGCTCAGTCGACTCTGCTCGTTTTCACGAGGTACATTTCCCTGTCATTGGGAATATAACGATAACGTCCGGCTTCAGTGTTTTGAATGTGCCATGGAGATAGTTTTTTCCTGCTTAGCGTAGCCTTGCTGTTTAAGAACTAAGCAGTGCAGTGGCATATAAATAGGCCTTCCTTCCACTCGCGGGAATAAAAACAGCTCTGAATTTCAAGGCTGCAACATGTTAAAGTATTGGCCATTGGTTAGAATGGAAATGTCTTCTGTCTTTCTCAACACTCCCAGATATACACAGACTAGAGGTTGGACCCAGACCTGAGGACAATCAGACCCGGATCCGAACGGTCCGATCATTAAAAAAAAGGGGACCCGGATCTGAACGGACCAAACCTCTTGGGTCCTAGGTCAGGTCCTTTGTATTCAAGTTGGGGTGGACCCATGAAGACCTCTAACACAGACACGTTGAGAGGCATAAGGTTAGCAGCAGTGCAGCACCCCTCGATTGAGAGCAATTGTTGGGGGTTAGGTGCTTTGCTCAAGGGCACAACGACAGGCGATGTTACATGGGATCAGACAGAGTCCAGCAGCCTTCCAATTCAATTCCATTCCCATTTTTGTGTTGCCCAAAGATTGGTTATCAATCAATTAATAAAGCACTGTAGATCTATACTTTTCCCATGGAATTGGGTAGAGGTGCAGGTGGCCTTCAAAACACCCAGAGATGTTCCAAGGTGTTTTATTCTCTGTGCTCTAGTATCCACTAACAGCCCAAATGTACCTGGTTATGTAAGCAGACCATAAAGCCCTGGGCATTGTTTCCCTTCTGTTTAATCGGCGAGTGCAACTATATTGGGCCATTATATTGGTTGTCTCTGCTCATCTCTGTTCCCGGCTTTAATTGCTGTCTGAAATCTATGCCGCAATTACAACGACTGCTGCTAACAGCGTGAATTTAAACGCAACGCTGCTGCCACAGCTCAGTGGGTTTATTGTGTAATCCTCACATGTTCCCATTTAGAGAGGGCTGTCACGGTCTACATGTGTTGCTAGAATCTGCCGTTTCTGCACTGATCTATATGTGGGCTGAGCAGACACACACAACTACTCTGCACAGGTTTATTGATCTCTATCCACATATATAAAACATGTGTAAACAGAGCTGTAAACATACGGTGGGCATTCTACACCATGCCATCTCCCTGCTTCCACACTCGAGGAGGAAGCAGAACATTGGCTGGTTTGTTGTCATTGGTCACTGAGGTGGCTGAGGCCACTGGCTGATAGGCCTTGAATTTTGACCAGGCAGGTGGGACCGGGGCAGACGTGTCCCCCTTCTGTGTCTCCTATTGGGGGAGACCTCAGTGTTGGCCATCAGCGTTGGCCGTCAGCATTGGCCGGAGGTAGAAGGGCTTTTCTCCCCTCCAAGCAAAGAATGCCTTAAGATATGGATAGAAGCTTAGTCCAAAATGCTAGCGAAGAAAGTGAAGTAGGTTAGAGTGCTCTCACATTCAGACATCTCCATGACAACGGGATACAATGATGAGGATATAGCAAGAAAACTATTTGCGGTGGTGACAATTGGTTATATTCTCTTCTCCTATCCTCCACCAGAGCCTCCCCTGTGTGATGTGTCACCTCTTTGATGGTTCTGCTGTATTTAGGTTGGAACCAGGGAGACAGAATAGACAGAGATATCTCAGTGGAAAGTGGAGCAGCTGTGTAGAGTGGAGGTTGGTTGTGTGAGTCAGAGAGCCCATAGGAGCTGTCATAGTTCTGGTAATGTAGGTTAACTGTGCTCACAGGAAGAACACATGGCTCAACCACAGCTTTAATGACACGCATGAAACTGACTTTTACTCCACTTAAAGGTATGAATAATTGGTTCTCTTTTGCACATTCTGTGAAACGTTTTATGGTTGTGTGGGAAAAAGTTGAGATTGTGACGTTACATTGATCTTTGAGGACAACGCGCATGCGTGTGTATGTTTCTATGTGTGTGTGTGTGTGTGTGTGTGTGTGTGTGTGTGTGTGTGTGTGTGTGTGTGTGTGTGTGTGTGTGTGTGTGTGTGTGTGTACGCACGTGTGAATGTGTGTTTATAAAGTGCATGTGTGTTGCAGAGATAGCAGAATAGTGTGGAAGTTGCATGAGTTGTGGCATTAAAAGTGTAAAGTCTTAATGATCTCACCCTGTATGCCCTCTGTCCTCTTTCTCCCTCTCTCCTTTCATCAGAGAGTGGCTCAGCCATCACGTCCTCCTGTATTGGTCTGGGAAACTCTCTATCTCCCCCTGCTGGTCAGGCTGGCAAACCCATTCCAGGATACAATGGTGAGCACTAACATGTCTTTCATTAAGCAGAACTATCCAAGTGCTTGAGGATGGTTGGAGTGGGGTCCTTTTTTCAAACACCTGAAAAAGCTTTTTCCTGCAATCTAGAGCCATAATCACTGATGCTTAATTTTATGGAACATTTAAAAAAAAAACTCTTTATATCTAAGCAGAAAAGCCTCTTGAGCTGTCTGTATCCTCCTGAATGGTGTTTTATTTGTATTTTTAAATAAACTAAATATGCTTCTCTGCTAAAGTCTGGGTAAAAGATTGAAAGTCTACCAACCTTGCCAGCAGGCATGCCAACTAAGGTACACTATATATACAAAAGTATGTGGACACCCCTTTAAATCAGTGGATTTGGCTATTTCAGCCACACTCGTTGCTGCCAGGTGAACAATATCGAGCACACAGTCATGCAATCTCCACAGACAAACATTGGCAGTAGAATGGCCTTACCGAAGAGCTGTGACATTTTTTTTCTCCCTAATTTCATGATATCCAATTACGATCTTGTCTCATCGCTGCAACTCCCCAACGAGCTCGGGAGAGGAAAAGGTTGAGTAATGTATCCTCCGAAACATGACCCATCAAACCGTGCTCCTTAATACCTGACCGCTTAACCCGGAAGCCAGCCGCACCAATGTGTCAGAGGAAACACTGTTCAACTGATGACCGAAGTCAGCCTACAGGCGCCCGGCCCACCACAAGGAGTCGCTAGAGCGCGATGAGCCAAGTAAAGACTCCTGGCCAAACCCATCCCTAACCAGAACGACACTGGGCCAATTGTGCACCTCCCTATGGGACTCCCGGTCACTGCCGGTTGTGACACAGCCTGGCATTGAACTCGGGTCTGCGATGCAGTGAATTCAACTGATGCGCCACTCGGGAGGCCTGAGTTCAGTGACTTTCAACGTGGCACCGTCATAGGATGACACCTTTCCAACAAGTCAGTTTGTCAAGCTTCTGCCCTGATAGTGTTGCCCTGGTCAACTGTAAGTGCTGTTATTGTGAAGTGGAAACATCTAGGAGCAACAATGGCTCAGCCGCGAAGTAGTAGGCTACACAAGCTCACAGAACGGGAACGCTGAGTGCTGAGGCACGTAACGCATAAAAATCGTCGGTCCTCGGTTGCAACACTCACTACCGAGTTCCAAACTGGAAGCAACGTCAGCACAATAACTGTTTGTTGGGAGCTTCATGAAATGAGTTTCCATGACAGAGCAGCCAAGCATCGGTCTGGTGTGGTGTGAAGCTCGCCCGCCATTGGACTCTGAAGCAATAGAAATACGTTCTCTGGAGTGATGAATCACGCTTGGCGGATGCCAGGAGAACTCTACCTACCCGAATACAAAGTGTCAACTGTAAAGTTTGGTGGAGGAGGAATAACGGTCTGGGGCTGTTTTTCATGGTTCGGGCTAGGCGCCTTAGTTCCAGTGAAGGGAAATCTTAATGCTACAGCATACAATGACATTCTAGACAATTCTGTGCTTCCAACTTTATGGCAATAGTTTGGGGGAAGGCCCTTTCCTGTTTCAGCATGACAATGCCCCTGTGTACAAAGTGAGGTCCATACAGAAATGGTTTGTTGAGATCGGACCTTGACTGGCCTGCACAGAGCCCTGACCTCAACCCCATCAAAAACCTTTGGGATGAAATGGAACACTGACTGCGAGCCAGGCCAACCTCACTAATGCTCTTGTGGCTGAATGGAAGCAAGTCCCCACAGCAATGTTCCAACATCTAGTGGAAAGCCTTCTCAGAAGAGTGTAGGCTGTTATTGCATATTAATGCTGTGGAGGCTGTTATAGCATATTCATTTTCGAATAAGATGCTCGATGAGCAGATGTCCACATACTTGGTCATGTAGTGTAGAACTATCTACTCCAACTTGATTGATAGCCTGAAATGGCTTCTTAGGTTCTCCCAACCTCATAACTAGGTACTATCTGGGATAGCTAAAGTCAACTTCATAACTTTTATAGGTGGCTAGTAGTATTCCAGAGAAACAACAACAACACATTTACAAAAACAAAATCTGTATTTTTTAAACCGGACAAATATGAGGGGGCACGTGCCACCTATGGGCATGACTCCTCTGGAACTATCCCAAATGTTCTGAAATAGTCCATTTACGTGACCAGTATGCAGAGAGAGACACTGCTTTTCAGGCTCTGCAACTGTTACATGTCGTTGTCAAATACAAAAAAGGTATTAATGTCACACTGTAATCATTTTAACATGGGGACGTTTGAGAGGAGTCCAGGGGTATTGGCTTGGGAAAAGAAAAAACACACACCATCAATACAAAGGTTGAACTTCAGAGCAACCCACGTTTTGACATCCCACATCGCCCACTGCTGAAATATAAGCCCTATAAATCTGATTTCTATGCACCTCTCTCTTCTCTAGTCAGTGTGATCGACGATGATATGCAGCAGGTGACGCCAAGGACCCTGGGAAATATTGTGGTGAGGTAAGCCAGCCGCATGGTCATGGCCACACCTCTGTGAGCAGCTAAGTCATTCTGTTATCCTCTAGTGACTCCCCATCCCGCATGAGGGAGCATAATCATCGACTGACACTAATTAGCATAATGCAACGGACATAAATATTCCTAGAAAATATTCCTATTCATGAAAATCACAAGTGAAATATATTGAGACACAGCTTAGCCTTTTGTCAATCACCCTGTCATCTCAGATTTTCAAAATATGCTTTACAGCCAAAGCTAGACAAGCATTTGTGTAAGTTTATCGATAGCCTAGCATAGCATTTTGTCCAGCTAGCAGCAGGTAACTTGGTCACGGAAATCAGAAAAGCAATCAAATTAAATAGTTTACCTTTGATGAGCTTCGGATGTTTTCACTCACGAGACTCCCAGTTAGATAGCCAATGTTCCTTTTTTCCAAAAATAAAATTTTTTGTAGGCGAAATAGCTCCGTTTGTTCTTCACGTTTGGCTGAGAAATCTCCCAGAAATTGCAGTCACAAAAATGCTGAAAAATATTCTAAATTAGCTCCATAATATTGACAGAAACATGGCAAACGTTGTTTATAATCAATCCAGGACCGATTGGAATAATGGCTACCTCTGTATTTTACCGATAATCACTCTGGGAGCCATCAGGTGACCAGTTGCGCAATGTAGCCGCTTACGCGTATTCTTCAACATAAATGCGTAAAACTACGTCACAATGCTGTAGACACCTTGGGGAATACGGAGAAAAAGTAATCTGGTTGATTGCCCATTCACTGCTCAATAGGGACGCATTGGAACGCAGCGCTTTCAAAACATGAGGCACTTCCGGATTGGATTTTTCTCAGGCTTTCGCCTGCAAAATCAGTTCTGTTATACTCACAGACAATATTTTTACAGTTTTGGAAACTTTAGAGTGTTTTCTATCCTAAGCTGTCAATTATGTGCATATTCTAGCATCTTGTCCTGACAAAATATCCCGTTTACTACAGGAATGTTTTTTTTCTCAAATGAAAATACTGCCCCCTAGTCACATTTTACTGCCTCTGTCACCTGGAGTAGCAAACCTTTCTGTCTCTGCATCAGGGATGAACACACAGGGAGATAGACTCACACACACACACTGTCACGTTTAGAAACTCGAGCACAGTAAAATACGTCCTGTTTTCTATCTGTTCAAAATAGGAGGGTGGAATTGTTTTATGGAAATAATGGACTTTGAATCGATCATACAATGTATTTTTTCTATCACCCAGGGCTACATGCAGCACCACCTTCTCCATACAGACTGGTATCCACTGCAGTAGCTCCCTCAGGACCTGAGAGAGAAGTGTGTGTGTTGGGAGCTGATTGTGTGAGCCGGGTCACAGCGAGGGCACATCAGTCCTTCCTCCCCATTGTGCTCTTACCTGTTACCTGGAAATCACTCCCATCTTCCATTCGCCACCTCATTGTTATTGCTGCCACTGTCTCTCTACCAACAAGGTGGATTACAATGGATTCAGCCCGAGCTGCTATGGAGCTTTTCATCAGAGAACAAATAGCCACAACTCTTATAACCAACCCTTTTCTCTGTTTAAGAACTAACACCTTTAGCTCTGAGGTGAATTGATAATGGAGAATCTCTCTTCCAGAGTCAAGATGGGAGGCATCAAAAGTCTTTTCTTATCGTGCATTGTGTAAATGAACCTTAGGCAATGTTATTGCCTTTGAGTGGCGAGGATCTCATGCGCTAAGAAAAAGCATCAGTGCCCTAATTGAATTTGGTTTGTTTTGTTGCTTCAAAGGCTGTTTTGTGTCTGAGTGTGGAAGTGCATTCAAAAAAGGGTGACAGCCTCATTAGGATATAAATGCTGGCGGTTGAACCATGGAACATTATTAGGTCTTGGTTTGTTCATTTCCTCTCCGGGCTAGAGCAATACCAGGGGTGCCCTAGATCTGGCTGCAGTCAAAGACAGACAGGGAATCTTCTATACTCTTACCAACAGTACAACCTTTAAAAAAAAATCTATTCCAATTTTGTTCAAAGGTTATTTGTTCTTGATGCAACTACAGTACACAAACATGCTGCTTTGTACATGGGTGTAATGCAGACAGGGCTTGAACTTGGATGACCCTCCTCAAGAACAGTTGGGGGTGATCGAGAGTGAACCTGAGTAAACAAAGGCTCAGTCACCCTGTGTGTGTGTGTGTGTGTGTGTGTGTGTGTGTTTCACATGGAGGGTCAGGTCAGGCCCAGCAGAAGCTCCATGTCTGAACCCACTAAGGTGTAGTGTAATAGTATCCACTACCTCAGCCCCCCAGCTCTTTTATGAACCTTATAGACTGACAGGCTTATCTTTCTAATTCAGACGCTTGCTAAACCCAAAGTATTATACAAGTTTAGATATCCTGGAGTATCTTGTCTCCCCATAGAAAAGCAGTGCCTCAGACATCTTGATGACGGGGGGGGGGTTATTGGGTTCATGGGTAAGAGAAGACAAGCCTAGACCTCCTCTGATATTACAATTCTAAAGGAACTGTTGTTTTGTTGCATTTGTTGTTAGCTAAAGTTGTTGTTGGATGTTATTTGTAGCATCACAGAGTATGGCTCTTTGTTCCCTCTGTGCCACTGTAATAGTCCTCACCGTGACTGGCATGGGGATCCAGCTGTCCCACGGTGTCACCTCACTCACTCCTGCTGTCTGTTGCGTGTCAGACACTAGTCTCTCTCACCCACACACACACCCCGTCTCTCCTCTCCTCCAGGCTGCCACTACCACCAGGAGCAGCTTTATCTCTGTGGCAGAACCAGGAGCTTTTCAAGCTCTACTTCACCAAGTTCCCTGTAGGTGATCTCACCTTAGATCTTATTCATGTTTTAGCATCAGATAATAATTCACCACGTGTGTGTGTGTGTGTGTGTGTGTGTGTGTGTGTGTTCACTGCTTTGGATTTGTCACATTACTTACCAATATGCATAATGACTTTGGATTCTATATTTCAACTTTAATAACCATGTAATTCATGGGACAGGTAGGTGGATGAATTGTGCTGGCCAGTGATGCCATCTAGTGGTTCCAATGTACTGTATGATTATACACTGTGAGCACAAAACATTAGGAACACCTGCTCTTTCCATAACAGACTGACCAGGTGAAAGTTATGATCCCTGATTGATGTCACTTATTTAAAGTCCACTTCAAATCAGTGTAGATGAAGGGGATGAGACTAAAGAGTTAGAGTGATTTTAAAGCCTTGAGACAATTAAGACATGGATTGTGTACGTGTACCATTCAGAGGGTGAATGGGCAAGACAATTTAAGTGCAACGCTGCTGGATGGTCCACTACCCAAAGGACATCCAGCCAACTTGACACAACTGTGGGAAGCATTAGAGTCAACATGGGCCAGCATCCCAGTGGAACGCTTTCGACACCTTGTAGAATCCATGGCCAGATGAATTTAGGCTGTTCTGAGGGCAACTCAATATCAGGAAGGTGTTCCCAATGTTTTGTTCCCAAATTAATTACTTAAACAATGTGATTTTCTGGATTTTCGTTTTAGATTCTGTCTCTCACAGTTGAAGTGTACCTAGGATAAAAATGACAGACCTCTACATGCTTTGTAAGTAGGAAAACCTGAAAAATTGGCAGTGTATCAAATACTTGTTCTCCCCACTGTATATAAATAAAAACAATTTGGGGGGGGGGGTCGTCATTGTAAATAAGAATTTGTTCTTAACGGACTTGCCTAGTTAAATAAAATAATTGTCATGTTTATTTTATATCTTATAGTTTAATATGATGAATGAACTCTTCATACTCGAGCTCTGAAGTGAAGCAATGAGTGGAAAATAGTCATTTCAACAGCTACTTCACTGACAGTATTTTTTTTATTGGCAATGAAAATTTGTTTGATCACCACTTAGTTTTGACCAAAATACAATTAGTAATGAATAAAAAATGGACACAAAATAAAATGATTCTTTGTTTGTGCAAATTGAGGATGTAAAAGTCAACAAAAAAGTCAAACTTGATCGAGTACTCCAGCAGAAATAACTCAAAGACAGGTAGGAGGGCTGTATAATAGGTTTCCCTGGCAACTCAGACAAAAACAAAGAGTTAACAGTTACACCAATGTCACAGCAAGCAACAGGTTTGTCATTAAAATTCACCTCACTTCGACATGTTCATATACACTCTACGCACACTGAGTTAAGCAGTCTGTCTTTCAGTTATTTCTCAGCTATGCTGAGTCGGACTCCACGGCAAAATAAAAAGAGTCCAGCTTGAGTTTATTCATGTATGGCTTTATGGTCAAGGTACTGTAGGTGAGTGAGATCATCTGATGAAGAGTGTTCCTGCTGTTAGTTGATCTCTGAACTGAGTAGCTTCAGAGTGGAGTCTGTCTGTGGCTGTATCAAAGTGCTAGTCACATCATCAGTAGACATCACAGTGCGTTTCTGTGTCCTCCCAGAATGCTTTGCTATGAGATGGGCTCCGTCATGATTGTGAGGTGAGGGGCTGTGGCTGTGGCTGTGGCTGTGGCTGGTGACTCAGATACATGGGGCTGTACACGCCACTAGAGGGAAGGCTTTACCAGCTGGGGGGGGGTCGGGTCACATGGCGACCAGATGGACAGTCTCTCCAAGGTGAAAACACAAATTTATCAGCACAATGGAAAATAACTATGTACAAAATGGTCTCTCGTGGAATGATGGAGAAATGTTCAAAGAGCAGCATAGTTTAACCAAGGTCATTGACTTGAAATGGGAAGGGGGGGGTTATTTGCACAAACTCTGAATATCTTTTTTTTGTAATATAGATGTGTATATATTTATATATATATATATTAAAAAAAACCTCATATTTATATTAATTTACAGATAACCTACACATCTCCTGGTAGAAGAAATACACAGTACATTATGCTTCAACAAGTTATTGTACATGTAAAAGGTAGAAACGGTGACAACAGGACAGATTGAAGGAAAGTAGCACCGGCAGCTGCTGCCCAGGTCTCAGGGGGCCTTGACTCGTAAGTGCAGAGGGGGGGGGGGGCGGATTGACAAGAGGCACCCCTCTCTGCCCCCCTTTTTCAGGGGTAGTTTGGGTGGGAGGGTAGGTAAAGGGGGTGCTTCTTGGCAGTGCGTCTCGTCAGAATGTTTGTTCCAGGCAGGATGACCCATCCAGCAGCTCCAAGGTACAGTAAGACCTTCTCTACATACAGTATCTGGACCTGAAAGAGAGGAGGGAGGTATGGTTTAAGTACACTGTGAAGCTTTATCCACAGTGACAGTGCAGTTGTCATGAACATGGATTTGATCATATGGGAATTATTGTTGACATTACTAATTGTGTAACATTATCTCATTTGAGACAGATTCCCGTAGCTGCCATATCTCTCTACCTTGGCATTCAGGGGTATTCATGTATTTATTAGGGATCCCCATTCATTCCTGCCAAGGCAGCAGCTGCTCTTCCTTGGGTCCGAACACATTAAGGCACTTACATCACATATAAAACAGTACATCATTTAACAGTATTACACCACTACATATCTACAATACAAAATGTATATTACTGCCATACTACCTGTGCGTGTCTCTTCACAGTCCCCGCTGTTCCACAAGGTGCATTTTTATCTATTTTTATCTGATTCTACTGCTTGCATCAGTTACCTGATGTGGAATAAAGTTCAATGTGTTCTGTGGCTGTAGTTGTCTGTGCTGGACAGAGATTAAAGGAGGGACAACAGAGTGAGGCCGCCTCATGCTGCTGCCTTTGACTCCTATCATCTGATCATGGATGCCTGCACTAGAGCAGGGACTCTCCTCTCCAAGCAAACATGGTTATTTGTAAAGACAAGTAACCCTCTCACCCCGTTCCAATTTCTCACAGTCATTTGCTGTCCCTGAGCAGAACGACAGATGTAAGAGAGAGGGAGAGTTTGTGCGTGAGCATGTGTGTATGCGCAACTGATAGCTTGTACAGGGATAATGTGTGTGACTTACAGCTTACAGTCTCTCTTCTCCTCCCTCAGCAGGAGTAGGTCCTCACTGTAGAGCTGTCCAGACGCTGCACTGCTAAGGGGCCAACTGTAGGGGGAGACAGAGACCCGTCAGTTAGTCACTGAGCTTCAACACCCAGAGTGGGCCCAGGGTCAGTAGATAATGCTATCCAACTTACTTTATGCCCATAACAACTGACACAGGATCAGCTCCCATTGCCCACTGTGAGAGGGACAAACAAATGAGAGAGACAAACAAAACGGACTCTAAACCAGTTGATAAGGGCTAGGAGAACAGTAGACCATACTGTGGATACAACACACTGCACACACATGGGAACGAGGTTAGTCAAAATGTCAGCTAGCAAAGCCAAGGCACATTGCATCGCACACTCAGAGGAGGAGTGCACGTGGCCATTTTGAGTGAATCACACCTCGCACAGGAACAAGTCTGTTAATGTCATCACCACCACAGACCAGGGACCACAGATAGAGGCAGATACAGGAAGGCAGCTCGATTACACTGGGGACAGAGTGTTAGAGAAGAACTCTGGTCAAAACCTGCAATCAGATGTCAGCGATAGACTTACTTGTATCAGAAGTTGCGTCCATAGTTCTGGCATAATGAAGCCTGCTGCACTACAGTTCAGCTATAACTCACTGGGCCACAATCACAGACGCAAGTTTCAATACATCTCTCATTCCCTTGAAAACGCAACGATTTTGACCAGCGTCCTCTTAACAACAGGGCGAGGAGCGACACAAACCAGCAACTGTAAAACATCCATCTTTTCCATCATAAATATTTATTACAGGGCAACTAACATAACATAAAACTAACATAGCTCAGATAACATAAAACTAACATAGCTCAGCTAACAAAACTAACATAGCTCAGCTAACATAAAACTAACATAGCTCAGCTAACATAAAACTAACATAGCTCAGCTAACATAAAACTAACATAGCTCAGCTAACATAAAACTAACATAGCTCAACTAACATAGCTCAACTAACATAGCTCAGCTAACATAGCTCAGATAACATAGAACTAACATAGCTCAACTAACATAAAACTAACATAGCTCAACTAACATAGCTCAACTAACATAGCTCAACTAACATAGCTCAGCTAACATAGCTCAGCTAACATAGAACTAACATAGCTCAACTAACATAGCTCAGCTAACATAGCTCAGCTAACATAGCTCAGCTAACATAGCTCAACTAACATAGCTCAACTAACATAGCTCAACTAACATAGCTCAGCTAACATAGCTCAGCTAACATAGCTCAGCTAACATAGAACTAACAAAGCTCAACTAACAAAGCTCAACTAACATAGCTCAGCTAACATAGCTCAGCTAACATAAAACTAACATAGCTCAGCTAACATAAAACTAACATAGCTCAGCTAACATAAAACTAACATAGCTCAGCTAACATAGCTCAACTAACATAGCTCAGCTAACATAGCTCAGCTAACATAGCTCAGCTAACATAGAACTAACAAAGCTCAACTAACAAAGCTCAACTAACATAGCTCAGCTAACATAGCTCAGCTAACATAAAACTAACATAGCTCAGCTAACATAGCTCAGCTAACATAAAACTAACATAGCTCAGCTAACATAAAACTAACATAGCTCAACTAACATAAAACTAACATAAAACTAACATAGCTCAACTAACATAGCTCAACTAACATAGAACTAACAGCTCAACTAACATAGAACTAACATAGCTCAACTAACATAGAACTAACATAGCTCAACTAACATAGAACTAACATAGCTCAACTAACATAAAACTAACATAGCTCAGCTAACATAAAACTAACATAGCTCAGCTAACATAAAACTAACATAGCTCAGCTAACATAAAACTAACATAGCTCAGCTAACATAAAACTAACATAGCTCAACTAACATAGCTCAGCTAACATAGAACTAACATAGCTCAGCTAACATAAAACTAACATAGCTCAACTAACATAGCTCAGCTAACATAGCTCAGCTAACATAAAACTAACATAGCTCAGCTAACATAAAACTAACATAGCTCAACTAACATAGCTCAGCTAACATAGCTCAGCTAACATAAAACTAACATAGCTCAGCTAACATAAAACTAACATAGCTCAGCTAACATAAAACTAACATAGCTCAACTAACATAGAACTAACATAGCTCAACTAACATAGCTCAACTAACATAGCTCAGCTAACATAGAACTAACATAGCTCAACTAACATAGCTCAACTAACATAGAACTAACATAGCTCAACTAACATAGCTCAACTAACATAGCTCAGCTAACATAGCTCAGCTAACATACAACTAACATAGCTCAGCTAACATACAACTAACATACAACTAACATAGCTCAGCTAACATACAACTAACATAGCTCAGCTAACATACAACTAACATAAAACTAACATAGCTCAACTAACATAGCTCAGCAAACATAGCTCAGCAAACATAGCTCAGCTAACATAGCTCAGCTAACATAACTCAGCTAACATAGCTCAGCTAACATAGCTCAACTAACATAGCTCAGCTAACAGCTCAGCTAAAATAGCTCAGCTAACATAGCACAGCTAACATAGCTCAGCTAACATAGCTCAGCTAACATAGCTCAGCTAACATAGCACAACTAACATATGCAAAGGGGATTCATCGCTTTAACTTCAAGGGTGCAGCAGCAGAGGCTGCAACTAACAACTACTGTGCTAATAACAGTAACCTGAGTAACAATTACTGGACACACAATATGTCTACAATAACAAACGGACAACCTGGACAAACAAATGGCCACTCTTGTAGTTGGCATCAGGAGCAGAACGAAACAGAGCAGTAGAGGTAGAGAGAGAAGACAGTTGGAGAAGAGAAGAGGTACGGTAGGGTGGACAGCAGGAACCGGGGAGTTTTGGGGGGCGTAAAGGCACACAGGCCAACAGCAGGCCACATGGTATCGCTCCAGTATATCTGACCTTGAAACCAGTCCAAATACATGTCGTCAGGACTGTCATCCAGCGCCTCATAAAGCACTGCACACAGAGCAGCAGTCCCAGGGCAGAGGAAATACAGGTACAGTCAGCAACATGCTCCACCCATACACCCATAGATGAGAGAGAGAGTGATGGGGAGAGAGCTCCAAGTAAAGAGAGGGGCAAGAGGACCTCCCCAAACTCTAACACAGAAATTAAATGTATCCAGGTACAATCTTAATCAAATACATTTTGTGGCAGTTAGCTATGTTTGTTAGTGTTTGATGAGTGCAATCTACCCTGAAACTTGGCATTTTTAGCAATTCACATTCATCCATGCTAAGTGCCCTAAACTGAATGCTTTTGAATTGTTATGTCTACTTTGTGGGGGTCTTGGCCATGCAGGGGGTGGGAGAGGGTGGGAGAGCTCACCTTCGGGGGGTAGCCTACGGGAGTGTGAGCCGGTGGTGACGCGGAAGCCAGCGGGGAGGGTCTCTGCTGAGCCGGGCATCATACTGATCCCATGGACGTCCCGCGGTGGGAACTGCCTCCTCCACGATGGCCCCCGGAGGTCATTATCTTCATACTGACGGACAGACACATGAACATGTTAGGGATTGCGTTTAGAGATGGAAGCCATTATCTTATCACCAAATAAACTAGTCTGAGAACAGCTTGTGTCTGCATATAGTGTTTATAGTGTTAGTGTATAGCTAACAAATATGACTCATTTCCCAAGGCCCCTTATATTTATATCTCAAACCAACTCTAAGACAATATGAGAGACAAATGAGTGATGGGTGGGAAGTGGAAACCGAGGACAGGTCTGAGGTGCAGTGAGATGGTGGAAAACAGAGTAATGATTGACAACAAACCCAGGTGTGTGTGTCTGTCTGCCACGGCCCATCACCCATGGTAACAGCGGGGCTAGCTGTCCGGGTGACAGGAGTCACTCACCTCGTCCAGTCGTCTCTCAGTGCCCAGGGCTAGCAGGTTATTATATTCCCTCTCCAGAATCTGACGTGCCTGGGGAGAGGAAGGGGAAATAGGTCTTATTAGGTACATTTGAAATGGAAGTTGTAGGTCTCTTTATTTGGGGCTCCAGACGCTTTCAGTCATTTTGATACCAAGCTAGCATGACCAAACAGCTCTCTGTTGACCTACTGGTCTGGCACTCAGGGTATTATTAGACCTGTTTGAGATGGAAAGACTGAGAAATTAAAAGATGTGTTTGAAGTGTATCCTCTAAATCATTTATTCTGTCCTGAAAATCTAAAAAAGAAACAATTGAAAACACTGTTCAATTTAACATCATAATTCACTTGCTTTTAGAGAGACAAGACTACGGACACGGACTCTTGGAATGAAGATGTTAATGTCGTCCTCTTACGCTAGTATATTATGCATCGCCCTCTTGTGGCATAACTATGCTATAGCGTGATGCGGTGCAGAGGGATCTGACCTGAGTGCTTTGGTTGGGGATCTGGATGAGCAGCGCCAGGCTGGTGTGGTCAAAGTTGTCATCGAGGGCGACCAGGGCCCCGTGCACGCCGCTCTCCAGCAGGATGTTGGCATAGTCCTTTAGGCCGATGCTCTGGACCCAGCGAATCACCCGCTCGTTGCTCCACACCAGCACGTCTGGGGCACACAGACATGGTATTACAGTAAACACAACATGGCTGTTTGGCCACAGACAGAATATTTCCATGTCTGGTTACATGATGAAGAAAACCTCTGGGCTCTGCTAGATTGGTCCTTACTGACCATCACCTCCTAGCTCTATGACCGCTTGGCTATATTCCACAATAGAATGCAATACATACTGTAAAGTAAGTGCGCTTCCACAAGTATTATTTGCCTTAGCAGATTACTAACGAGATTGTAATTAGACACTACTAGAATATATTTTTGCTTTACGGTCTTCATAATCGTTCCAAGAGCAGTCTTTAAAAGAAAAAAGTCCACCCAAAAACGATCTTTTGGTATTTGTTTCATTAGTCCATTGTTGACATAGTCCCAAAATGTTATGCTTGTCACCAATCAACTTTTGAAGATACTGTATTATAACTTTAAAAATACAGAAATCATCCCCATATGAGGGATTTTGCATCATATGATCCTGCGTTTTCCGTCATATGATACTAAATGCTTCATACGGGGATGATTTCTGTGTTTTGAAAATTAAATATCTTGAAAATGTGATTGCTGATAAGCAAAACATTTTGGGACTATGTCAACAATGGACTAATGAAACAAATACCAAAATATCGTTTTTGGGTGGAATTTCCCTTTAAGTACCTCTCATTTCATGCTGGCTGTGCTCTCTGCGTCTCTCCAGCTCTTTCCTGTCATAGTTGAGCTTCTTCAGACCCATGATACCATACTGCAAACTCGTCCTACAGACATGGGAACATTATAAAAGCCACTTATTACCACAAAATGAGACTAAACACTAAACTTTCTGATCAAATCCTACATCATGCAGGAGGAGGGCAGGTGTACCTGTGAAAGCTGTCCACCATTTTGAGATGCACCCGGAGGTCCTTCTTGGTGAGGTGGTCCAGCATACGGGCGTCCACCAGGCACTCCATGAAGTAGCTGCGGTACTGAGGTAGTCCTAGACTGGGCAACCACTCGTTCCCTATCCACTCATGGTTCATGTCACCATACGCTAGAGTCTGACAATAATGACAAGGAAACAATTAAGTACTGTAGCCCATTGTTCATCTGTACACAATTTTGAGGTTTAAAAGTAGCCACATAGACAACTCTGGTGTGTGCCTAGTTAAACAAAGTTTAAATAAAAATAGAGTAACTCTAAATAATCTACAATTCTACTGTTCTAATCCATGAGAGACCGCAAATCCTTTACCTGCGCCCAGCTCCCCTCCTCGGACTCCCCGGACCTCTGTCATTGGTCAGGCATGGAAAAGAAACAGTAGCAATATGCATGAGAACATAATAGCAACAGGTCACTGGACTTCATCTACAGTCCAATAGTCTCTACTCTAGCATCAGAGGCTCTTGACTTGCTCAAGCCAGAGCCAAGGCCTCAGAACGTACAGTAGAGGTCTCCCTCGCATATATTCCCCGAACAAACTATTCACATCTAAAAGTAGAACTCCATCTAAATATGCATGAAAAATCACTATTCGAGGGAGGGAAAGTGGCCTGTGGGATTTATCTGCAATCTGAGAAGGGAGAATGATTTCCCCCCTTTAGCGTGTGAACTGAACTGGCCCCACGGGAGAGTAACACAGTTATCCCTTTAGTCCTGGCCTGGGCTGAGCTGCTGCCAGATTACATTTGATTTGGAGACGGGCGCTGCTGCCACATTAGGCCAATCCAACCCCATTCGCACAAAACGCCTGGCACAAATGAGAGCCTTTTCCCCCGTGGTTCGCCCTCCGTACAATGGTGCTGAGTTGGCTATTAGCCTCATTGTGCCCGACATGCAGGCTGTATTAGAGGCAGGGAGAACAGTGGAACAAAGAATAACCTTTATGTTCAAGCTCAAAGAGATCCATAATTACACGTACAGTATAGTACATAGCTGTCTGTGTCCTAGGGATTGACATACAGTATAGTACATAGCTGTCTGTGTCCTAGGGATTGACATACAGTATAGTACATAGCTGTCTGTGTCCTAGGGATTGACATACAGTATAGTACATAGCTGTCTGTGTCCTAGGGATTGACATACAGTATAGTACATAGCTGTCTGTGTCCTAGGGATTGACATACAGTATAGTACATAGCTGTCTGTGTCCTAGGGATTGACATACAGTATAGTACATAGCTGTCTGTGTCCTAGGGATTGACATACAGTATAGTACATAGCTGTCTGTGTCCTAGGGATTGACATACAGTATAGTACATAGCTGTCTGTGTCCTAGGGATTGACATACAGTATAGTACATAGCTGTCTGTGTCCTAGGGATTGACATACAGTATAGTACATAGCTGTCTGTGTCCTAGGGATTGACATACAGTATAGTACATAGCTGTCTGTGTCCTAGGGATTGACATACAGTATAGTACATAGCTGTCTGTGTCCTAGGGATTGACATACAGTATAGTACATAGCTGTCTGTGTCCTAGGGATTGACATACAGTATAGTACATAGCTGTCTGTGTCCTAGGGATTGACATACAGTATAGTACATAGCTGTCTGTGTCCTAGGGATTGACATACAGTATAGTACATAGCTGTCTGTGTCCTAGGGATTGACATACAGTATAGTACATAGCTGTCTGTGTCCTAGGGATTGACATACAGTATAGTACATAGCTGTCTGTGTCCTAGGGATTGACATACAGTATAGTACATAGCTGTCTGTGTCCTAGGGATTGACATACAGTATAGTACATAGCTGTCTGTGTCCTAGGGATTGACATGAGTGACACCTGCAGTGACTAATAATCCTGCAAGCTTTAATCTTGAGACAGAACCAATAGGTTTCAAATGAACAATTTCGGGAACATACTGTGTCAGTTAGCAGACCTGTATCTGATTTGATGTAGCTTCTTACACCAGTCTTGTAGGGTGAATCCTATGTACAATCAGCTGATCACTGTCAGCTTTAAAAGGATGACATTGCTAATGGAAAAAAAATAGCATTATGTCTTGACATGTGCTGTATCTAATCAACATCTGGCTGAAAAGTACCATAAACACGGGTAATATAGGGTAACTACAGTATGGTACCCAAGGGCAACGCAGCTCCCTGAACCATAGCAGTAACACCAACACATACTGGGAAATATAGGACAGTGCACCAGTCATTACAATTAAAAAGCCTTCTTTACCCATTATAATGAAAGGGAGAACTGAGAATGGATGTGATGTGATGAAGTCTAAACACATTATCAACAAACCTACTGTTATACAATCTCCCTACCCTCCAAATCCTATAGGGGGAAAATCATGTTTTATTGTCACATACACCAGATAGGTGCAGTGAAATGTGTTGTTTTATAGGGTTAATACCCCTGGAGCAAATCAGGGTGAAGTGCCTTACACAAGGGCACAATGACAGATGTTTCACCTAGTCGGCTCGGGTATTCAAACCAGTGACCTTTTGGTTACTGGCCCGATGCTCTAACTGCTAGGCTACCTGCCGCCCAGTCCTCAGTACAGGCCTCTTTAAAGCAGCCATTGACAAGTCTCAACACTTCAGTGAAAGCAAGTGAGTGGGAGCAGAGAAGAGGTAAAAGGAGAGGAAGGACTAACCGTTTTGGAGGAGGGTGCTGCGAGGGTCTCCATTTCCTCGTGGGTCACCCATACATTGCCTGACGGCTAGGAGTGCGGTGCCCAAGAGAAGAAGACAGCAGCAGCAGTAGTCCGCCAGGAGGGGCAAGCAGTATTAAAGAAGAAGAGCAGCACCACTGTAAGCCAATAGTGTTATAGCATCATGGTCAGATGATGAGCAGGCCTGCCCCTCTGGGGTCAAAGGGCATGCACAGTACACAAACAAACACAGACACAAAACTGATTGAGGTAGAAGATGTCCTTAACCACAGATCTAGGATCAGATACCCTGTCCCCATCATAAACTTATCCATTAAAGGGGTGAAATACTATCTGATCCTGTATCAGTGGTTAGGGGCAACTTCTGACTTTGGATAGACAAAAACAGCACATAAGACAGGAGCAGCCCACCTACACAGGTGCAACACATACGGGCCAAAGCAACACATTTACCATGCATGACAAGACTGGTTCACCATAAACTAGTGTAGTAGTGGATTAGTACAGGGGTTTGGAGCAAACAGACATAAATACAAACATGCATATCCACCTCTGTCTAGTTTGATATACCTCAGTGTACCACACTGTTAAACCCCTTTCTAACAGACTCTGTCTAGTTTGATATACCTCAGTGTACCACACTGTTAAACCCCTTTCTAACAGACTCAGTCTAGTTTGATATACCTCAGTGTACCACACTGTTAAACCCCTTTCTAACAGACTCTGTCTAGTTTGATATACCTCAGTGTACCACACCATTAAACCCCTTTCTAACAGACTCTGTCTAGTTTGATATACCTCAGTGTACCACACTGTTAAACCCCTTTCTAACAGACTCAGTCTAGTTTGATATACCTCAGTGTACCACACTGTTAAACCCCTTTCTAACAGACTCAGTCTAGTTTGATATACCTCAGTGTACCACACTGTTAAACCCCTTTCTAACAGACTCAGTCTAGTTTGATATACCTCAGTGTACCACACCATTAAACCCCTTTCTAACAGACTCAGTCTAGTTTGATATACCTCAGTGTACCACACCATTAAACCCCTTTCTAACAGACTCAGTCTAGTTTGATATACCTCAGTGTACCACACCATTAAACCCCTTTCTAACAGATTCTGTCTAGTTTGATATACCTCAGTGTACCACACCATTAAACCCCTTTCTAACAGACTCTGTCTAGTTTGATATACCTCAGTGTACCACACCATTAAACCCCTTTCTAACAGACTCAGTCTAGTTTGATATACCTCAGTGTACCACACCATTAAACCCCTTTCTAACAGACTCAGTCTAGTTTGATATACCTCAGTGTACCACACTGTTAAACCCCTTTCTAACAGACTCAGTCTAGTTTGATATACCTCAGTGTACCACACTGTTAAACCCCTTTCTAACAGACTCAGTCTAGTTTGATATACCTCAGTGTACCACACCATTAAACCCCTTTCTAACAGACTCTGTCTAGTTTGATATACCTCAGTGTACCACACCATTAAACCCCTTTCTAACAGACTCTGTCTAGTTTGATATACCTCAGTGTACCACACCATTAAACCCCTTTCTAACAGATTCTGTCTAGTTTGATATACCTCAGTGTACCACACCATTAAACCCCTTTCTAACAGACTCTGTCTAGTTTGATATACCTCAGTGTACCACACTGTTAAACCCCTTTCTAACAGATTCTGTCTAGTTTGATATACCTCAGTGTACCACACCATTAAACCCCTTTCTAACAGACTCTGTCTAGTTTGATATACCTCAGTGTACCACACTGTTAAACCCCTTTCTAACAGATTCTGTCTAGTTTGATATACCTCAGTGTACCACACTGTTAAACCCCTTTCTAACAGACTCTGTCTAGTTTGATATACCTCAGTGTACCACACCCTTAAACCCCTTTCTAACAGACTCAGTCTAGTTTGATATACCTCAGTGTACCACACCATTAAACCCCTTTCTAACAGACTCTGTCTAGTTTGATATACCTCAGTGTACCACACCATTAAACCCCTTTCTAACAGACTCTGTCTAGTTTGATATACCTCAGTGTACCACACCATTAAACCCCTTTCTAACAGACTCAGTCTAGTTTGATATACCTCAGTGTACCACACCATTAAACCCCTTTCTAACAGACTCTGTCTAGTTTGATATACCTCAGTGTACCACACCATTAAACCCCTTTCTAACAGACTCTGTCTAGTTTGATATACCTCAGTGTACCACACCATTAAACCCCTTTCTAACAGACTCTGTCTAGTTTGATATACCTCAGTGTACCACACCCTTAAACCCCTTTCTAACAGACTCAGTCTAGTTTGATATACCTCAGTGTACCACACCCTTAAACCCCTTTCTAACAGACTCTGTCTAGTTTGATATACCTCAGTGTACCACACCGTTACACCCCTTTCTAACAGACTCAGTCTAGTTTGATATACCTCAGTGTACCACACTGTTAAACCCCTTTCTAACAGACTCTGTCTAGTTTGATATACCTCAGTGTACCACACCATTAAACCCCTTTCTAACAGACTCTGTCTAGTTTGATATACCTCAGTGTACCACCCTGTTAAACCCCTTTCTAACAGACTCTGTCTAGTTTGATATACCTCAGTGTACCACACTGTTAAACCCCTTTCTAACAGACTCTGTCTAGTTTGATATACCTCAGTGTACCACACTGTTAAACCCCATTCCAACCCATTCTAATCTGTTGTTGATTCTAATTTTAGCAGCCATGATTGCTGTGCTTTGCAGCCCCACTGGATCAAGCTGTCATGACCTAGATAAGAACACTTGAGGGGATGACAATCTCTATTAAAGACACCGTACTAAAGGGCTGCTCATGCATGCTTGTTTCACACTATAGAGCCGAGCCAAGTCCAGCTGTGCTGGGCAGCACAGTACGGTTCGGGTCGGCCCCATAGGGTGAATCAGACGTCACTGTCTGTGAGCTTAAAGGCAGCAGAATAACCAGTCCTGTGACTGGTCGAATAAAGAAGTTAGCTCCCTACCCCACCTTTCCCCGTCAGTGTTCTGCTTGTCAGACACTCCCCCTGCATTTACAGGGTTGATTTACCCGGAGTGTAAACTTAAAGTGGTCATTTGGTTAAGAGGGGCAGGGAACTGACCACCAGTCACAGCAGGGGGAACCAGGGCAGAGGGGGTCTATAGAGTCATATTCCCAGAGTTCACTGCTCCTTGATGAAAGATTCAGTTTAAGTGTGTGTGTGTGTGTGTGTGTGTGTGTGTGTGTGTGTGTGTGTGTGTGTGTGTGTGTGTGTGTGTGTGTGTGTGTGTGTGTGTGTGTGTGTGTGTGTGTGTGTGTGTGTGTGTGTGTGTGTGTGTGTGTGTGTGTGTGTGTGTGTGTGTGTGTGTGTGTGTGTGTGATAAAGCTACATAGAATAAAACAGTTTGTAGCATTAAGCTCAGCAGGTTCCTCAGAGGTTACATGAAATCACCATGACAACTCGGAGCTGTGAAACAGACTGAGGTATAAAATAACTGTTGGTAAATTAGAGTAAATGCTGCAGAGCTGAATTAAGTGCATGAGCTGACTGACACTACTGAGAGATAAACAAGCCGGCCTTAAACGGTTTCCTCCCATTCTCTCCAACATTCAGTTACCAACAAAGGATAGAGATGCTACACAAGTCAGGTTCTCTGACTGTGAAGGCGTTACAATGCAAATTAGCAGAAATAGCTACTTGAGTGTCTTTACCCTTGAAGACTATACCGTCTATGTGTGTGTATGCATGCATATCGGAGTTCAGAACGTGCCGTAAGCTCACTCAAAATGTCACCGGAGGAGCTATCGAATAGGATGCTTTTTCTATGGCTCGATGTGTTTGTTGTCAAGCAGGCGGTCACGTGTGTTGGTGTGGTAGAGGAGCCTGGTTAAAGCCCAGTCAGAGGCAGGTTCAGGGAGGCAGCGCTATATGCTAAGCTAACACTGACGGCAGTTACATGCATGGGTGTGTGTGCGCGTGTGTCAATGGACACTCACGGTTCTGGAGGTTGGCGGGGCAGATGGACTGGTGAGGGACACCATCTCCTGGATGGCCAGGCGTAGTTTGAGGCGGTGCAGGGGGTTACTGATGCCAATCTCCCTCTGGATCTCTGTGTCCGACAGGGCCGACATGATGGCACCGCTCTTCACGTTGGCACGACACGCCGCCACGTACCAGGCGGGCATCCCCAGCCACAGCTGAAACAGGATGAGGAAGACCATTTGTGATTTCATGTAAAGTAGCGAATGAGCTTGTTTTTACAAATTATAGGTGATGTGGTGGGAGGACTTGTCTACCATCCTTACTTATGGTAGACAAGTTGAGTAGCATTTCCTTGTTTTAATAAAGATCTACTGAGAAACAGTAGGGGGCAGACATGGTTGAAATGTTCACCTTGTATGTTCAAGCATGTTCTATCATAATTACATGAGGAAAAACTGAATACAGACATAGGATATTTCAATGAAGACAGAAAATAAACTGTGATGATTCATTGATAGCCAACACATTAATTTACTTAATGAATACCCATGTTAATATTACACAACATTCCTATGGCCTTTATGAGGTGTAATGTCAAGCAATTACAAGCTGGGGAGAATATGGCATAGTAAATCACAGAGTAGACCTTTACCAACAGCCTCCGAGGTGTCCACCAAGGTGACATCAAAATCTGGGACATTGTCTCCCATAATATATCCGTGAGATCTAGATTCGACACACTGCTGGTCCCATAGGACCCATAGGACCCCCAACGTCACACAGTGTTGTTATAGCCTGGGACAAACACACCTCATTCAACTCATTGAGGGCTTGATGATCAGTTGACTAGTTGTATCAGGTGTGCTTGTCCAGGGCTACAATAAAAATTAGTACTGTTGGGGTATTGGAGGACTGGAGTTGGGGAAACACTGATTTAGATAATAGACTTAATATAATAAAGCACAAAGAGTAATGTCAGCCGGAGGCGTAATCATTTTATAATAACTCTCGGTAACATGCTGACTACTACGGCATTGGAGTTCCCCGGGTCGTAATTACAACACAATTACATCCAACGATTATGTAACAGCACTGTGTCATCCCATGTTTTGATTTAAGGAAAGTATCTGGTTTGCATTTCGTAGTGCCGTATTAGAAAGGGTGACCATTAGGCTGAAGTAAGGCATCGGCTAATTGATTTGAAATGTGAAACATCATCAACGGTCAGAGGTTAGAGGATAATGGGTGTCGTATCTCAGGTGAATGCTGAGTGTGCAGACTGGGGAGTCAAGGAGGAATAGACCACTTCACCGGGGCGGAGAATATTATCTTATTCACAGAGTGGGAGTCTGGCACAGACCTTGTAAATCTATCCCAGAGGCGGGAGGATTGAGAATGGCTCCAGGCCAGAGTAGAGGAGTGCCTACCTCCAGCCAGGCCACCACTGTGGGGCCGTCCCATTGGGCGAAAGGTAAGCCTTTCCTCCTCGCCTCTTCCAACAACTCGTGCCTGAGGGCGGGAGCAGAGACATGGGATTAATGCACTGCACACACACATATATAGTGAGACACTCACTCCCCCTCACACAAGGCACTAGTATTACACCAAGATTTTGTGTGTGTGTTCACTGTACAGTGCCACACACTTTCTCTCTCACAGGCCAGAGCTTTCTGAAAGGGCACGACCTTATCATACAATCTCTCCACACACACACACTGCATGTAAAATGAGTACGCTCTCTCTGCCCTTAGCTCTCTCTCTATCTCTGTCTGCCTCTCCTCTCCCCCCTCTCTCTGCCTGTTTTTCTCTCTGCTGCTCTGCCCCTTTCTCTCTCTGCCCCTCTCTCTCTCACCATCTGGTCCAGACACACCTTGAAGGGACAGCTAGGGCTGCTGGGCTGCTCACTGAAGCCTGACTTTGATTTGCTAATCTGAAAAACCACAAATCTCCACTTGTCTCTGTGCTGCAGCTGGGAATGTATTACTACTGCTGAGATACTAACCACAGAGAGACTGGGCCTTTTCTGCTGATTGAGATACCCCTTTGAGAGTCTTGCTGAAAGTATTCTTTCTGCCATCTTTAAATCGTGTCTGGCGTCTTTATTCACATTCTTAAAAAAAGAAGGTCATACTTCATTTGTGTGGCGGTGGAAGTGTTCAATGGGTAAACTAAGATGGCCAGAGTGAAATAGAGAAATGTGTTGTTTGTGCTGAGCACCACTTTGAAAGCTGTCCTAAGCACTCCTGCCGCCATACTCAGCTCAGAGTAAATTGCACCTTATCTAGGGAGAGCAGAGGAGAGGAGGTTCTCTTTACTCAGTCATGTACCAGGCAATTTGTAATATGCGGATTCCTGCGACACCAACTCTGTTAGGCAGAGAGACAGAGAACTGATGAACGGTCTATATAAATGTGTGTTTGGGGTATGCGTGTGTGTGTGTCTCATCTTTATTGCTGTGTGCACACTGCTAACTGATGGAGTTGGGGAGCAGATTGGTGGGAGGTCTATGGTGTAGAAAAGAACCAGAGAGGCTACGCTAGAGAGATACCCAACTGTGGAACGCTACTTCCTGAAGACAGTTGATAGTGTCTGACTGGTCTAAGAGTCTGAATATAGAGAGGGCCTGTTGAGCTGATAAATACATAACTCACACAACATGCTACACACAAAAACAGACTTCTGAAGTTACAATTCTATTCCGTGAACAGAATACTTCATGAGAGTTCTAAGGCAAGAAACTAGTTCCTGAGTGCAGCTAAAATGTCTTCCATCTGGAGACATAGTGGCCAACATGAGGTATATGGAGAAAAGGCATGTGACACATTATGTATGTGACTTGGTCAGAGTTGAAGGCCTCAGTGCAGAGAAAGGGCACTTGAATACACCATACAAAGACTGAATGGACTGACAGACAACATAGGAAATGTGTCCATTGATGTCAATCAATTTGGTTTCCATTCAATGTCGTGTCAATACAACAGGCATATAGATACATATGTTCATGTTAGATTCTTATGCATGAGATATACATCCACTGAACATAGCTGGGAAAGGAAGGAAACAGTTATGACAAAGAAAATAAAACAACAAGATATGACGCCCCATAACCCGGTATCAGAACCGGTTATATCTCACAGTCACAGATATAGAAACACGCACAAGGAAGGAGGAAGGTATTGGACATTCCAAGTATAAAAATCAACCCCATTAATGGGTGACGGCACACATTCTTTGTCCAGCCATGGATGCAGCCGACACTGCACTGTGGGGAAGAAACATTTTATACGGTAAATGAAAAGATAGAAAGATCGAAAGGAAGAAAGACAGCTAGAAAGCAAGGGGTCATTAACAGCCATAGAGGGACAGAGTGACGTCAGCTTTGGCACCGGCCATTGGGAGGGGGACAGATGGATGGACAGAGAGGTGGACAGACGGCACAGCGCTGACAATGGAGATGTCCAGGTGTCACACTGTCACAACTTACCCGCTTCTTTAGTCACATGATGAGAGGGAGGGAGGAAGAGTACAAGGAGAGAGAGAGAGGAAGAGAAAGTGACGGGAGACAAAAAGTGCACAAATGTTAATGAGTTAACACCCCCCCCCCCCCCTCCTACCACCTTGCCCCCAAAACACACACGAATGCACAAACACACACACTGCCCATACATGCACGGACACATATTCAAACACACACACACACACACACACACACACACACACACACACACACACACACACACACACACACACACACACACACACACACACACACACACACACACACACACAGCAAAATAGAAACAGTCTCTCAAGTAGACATGTGACAAGAGCTTTTCCAAAGACTGACATTAGAACAGTAGAATGACAAGTCAAAGAGTGATATTGGTTAGCAAAAGAAAAGCCACTTTCTTCTTCTCTTTGGTCGATGCAGCTTTTTACAGCATCACGTGCAGGCAGACGAAAGATAATGCACTTGGGGCAAGACACCTGCAATGCATTGGCTCACATTCTTCACAGGAACAAACCAGCCAAATGCCAAACATTACCCAACACATCACACATACACAACACATCAGCAATGAACCAATGAACCATCACGATATTGACCAGGCTGAAAATGTCAATGTAAATTCAGCAGGCAGTTCAATAGCATGCACTGGAAGAGAGCATCAAGATGCAAGGCGGTCCACTTCCTGGAAAACTGGAGAATCGACACCAAAATAGAACACAGTCGTCATCATCATAATACCTTCTATTGATCATCTGTAAGGGTGGGAAAGTTATTTGGCATGACAACTCAAAGCTCGCCGACAGAGAACACATTTGTCATTTGGCACTGACACGGTAGACACATACATCCCCAGTTGAAAGGAGATGGGAACTTGCACATGAGGGAACCCCCAAGTTTTGTCGTTCATGTGTGGGTTTAAAGGAGGACTATATCTGGAACATCAAACCAAAAGCATGAACTAAGAATCGTAGGCCTACAATGTGTGACATGAATAGACTTCCAACCCAATCAATAGTCTGACTGTGTGTTTGGTTAGGGGGGGGATCCCTCTATTGTACGTCTATTCAGGTTCCTGGTCTGTATTGATCCTCTCTCTGCTGGAGAGTGGGAGTATTGGAGATGTATCTTCTATCCAGCCACATGTGGAACTGCCTCTACAGGGAAAGGACTAATGAAACCCCACAGGGATTCCTCACCAGCCACTGTGTATGGGGTCAAAGGTTGGAAACGGGATAATGATCTCTATTCAGATGTACTATAGACAGACACTGCACACAAAGGTGTGTGTATCATAACACTTTAGTAGTGTCATGTACAGTAGATTAACACAGGGGGGTGTTAGTACTGGTGTGGTACATTGCCCAGTGTTTCCAGTGACACAGGTATGATTTATCTCCCACTGGCTGTGATGTGAGCCAATCGAGTATTATTGAGCACAAGGTTGTTGTTTGTTTGGGGTTAAATGCTGCGGTGGCAGGTTTGAGGGGCAGGAGGGGGGTGTTGTGAAAGCTTACTTCTTTTTCAGCCGGCGGTCTTTCTCAGCCTGAGTCCCCAGCTTCCCCACAGCCATGTCCTGACCCAGGTCTGGATCAGATACTCCTGTGAGAGAGAGGGAGAATGGGACGTTACTGCGCTGCCTGTATGGCTCATAGAAATCATCCAGTGTAGACAGTATCCAGACAGTACTAGCAAGGAGCCACCCTTATCTCCTCTGAATCTGTACTCAACAGAGTTTATGCTTTTTCATAGTCACACACATCTACTTCACACAGATGGCAGAGTCAGAGGTGATGTTTGGATGGTGAGGTGGTAAGTAATAACCTCTGTGACAAGTATCATCTAACATAATACAGGCAGGTTAGGGCCCTCAGATCCTCAAAAAGTTCTACAGCTGCACCGTCGAGAGCATCTTGACTGACTGCATCACCACTTCGTATGGCAAAAAGGCCAGCACAGTACAACACTGGGGCCGAGCTCCCTGCCATCCAGGATCTCTATATCAGGTCGGTTCAGAGGAAGGCCCAAAAACAATGGGCCTATGAGACAGCTTCTATCCCAAATACATAAGACTGCTAAATAGCCAGACTGATAAATAGTCAATAAATGGTAGCTGAACTAGCTGCACTGACTCTATCTTGCACTGACCCTACGCACACCCAACTAGACTATATATACACACTCACTAGACTATATATACACACCATATACACACCCACTAGACTACATATACACACCATATACACACTCACTAGACTATATATACACACTCACTAGTCTATATATACACACCATATACACACTCACTCGACTACATATACACACCATATACACACCCACTAGACTATATATACACACTCACTAGACTATATATACACACCATATACACACCCACTAGACTATATATACACACTCACTAGTCTATATATACACACCATATACACACCCACTAGACTACATATACACACCATATACACACTCACTAGACTATATATACACACTCACTAGTCTATATATACACACCATATACACACCCACTAGACTACATATACACACCATATACACACTCACTAGACTATATATACACACCATATACACACTCACTAGACTACATATACACACCATATACACACTCACTAGACTACATATACACACCATATACACACTCACTCGACTACATATACACACTCACTAGACTATATATACACACCATATACACACTCACTAGACTACATATACACACCATATACACACTCACTAGACTACATATACACACCATATACACACTCACTAGACTACATATACACACCATATACACACTCACTAGACTATATATACACACCATATACACACTCACTAGACTACATATACACACCATATCCACACTCACTAGACTATATATACACACCATATACACACTCACTCGACTACATATACACACCATATACACACTCACTAGACTATATATACACACCATATACAAACTCACTAGACTACATATACACACCATATACACACTCACTAGACTACATATACACACCATATACACACTCACTAGACTATATACAATGTATACACACCATATACACACTCACTAGACTACATATACACACTCACTAGACTACATATACACACCATATGCACAGCCACTAGACTATATACAATGTATACACACCATATACACACTCACTAGACTACATATACACACCATATACACACTCACTAGACTACATATACACACCATATACACACTCACTAGACTACATATACACACCATATACACACTCACTAGACTACATATACACACCATATACACACTCACTAGACTACATATACACACCATATACACACTCACTAGACTATATATACACACCATATACACACTCACTAGACTACATATACACACCATATACACACTCACTAGACTACATATACACACCATATACACACTCACTAGACCATATACACACAATATACACACTCACTCGACTACATATACACACCATATGCACACCCACTAGACTATATACAATGTATACACACCATATACACACTCACTAGACTACATATACACACCATATGCACACTCACTAGACCATATACACACAATATACACACTCACTAGACTACATATACACACCATATACACACTCACTAGCAGCCATAAACACACCATATACACACTCACTAGACTACATAAACACACCATATACACTACATTTACCATATACACACAATATACAGAGCACATAGACTACATATACACAACCAGTGGAACAGCCACTTGCATCTAAAGTTGGGGGATAAACACACCATATTACACACTCACTAGACTACATAAACACACCAATATACACACTCACTAGACTACATAAACACACTCACTAGACAACATATACACACCATATACACACTCACTTAGACTCACACTGTCACTCCCACACAAATCCATCACACACCCCAACACACACACACACACACACACACACACACACACACACACACACACACACACACACACACACACACACACACACACACACACACACACACACACACACACACACACACACACACACACACACACTATTTGTTGCTGCTACTCCGTTCTTTGTTTACTCTTATTATTATCTATTCTAATGCCTAGTCACTTTACTGGTACTCCCTGTATATGTACTGGTACTCCCTGTATATATCTTCATTATTGATCTGGTACTGGTACTCCCTGTATATAGCTTCATTATTGATCTGGTACTGGTACTCCCTTAATATATCTTCATTATTGATCTGGTACTGGTACTCCCTGTATATATCTTCATTATTGATCTGGTACTGGTACTCCCTGTATATATCTTCATTATTGATCTGGTACTGGTACTCCCTGTATACAGCTCCACATTGATCTGGTACTGGTACTCCCTGTATATAGCTCCACATTGATCTGGTACTGGTACTCCCTGTATATATCTTCATTATTGATCTGGTACTGGTACTCCCTGTATATAGCTCCACATTGATCTGGTACTGGTACTCCCTGTATATAGCTTCATTATTGATCTGGTACTGGTACTCCCTGTATATAGCTTCATTATTGATCTGGTACTGGTACTCCCTGTATATAGCTCCACATTGTTCTGGTACTGGTACTCCCTGTATATATCTTCATTATTGATCTGGTACTGGTACTCCCTGTATATTGCTCCACATTGATCTGGTACTGGTACTCCCTGTATATATCTTCATTATTGATCTGGTACTCCCTATATATAGACCCATTATTGATCTGGTACTGGTACTCCCTGTATATAGATTAATTATTGATCTGGTACTGGTACTCCCTGTATATAGCTCCACATTGATCTGGTACTGGTACTCCCTGTTTCTAGCTTCATTATTGATCTGGTACTGGTACTCCCTGTATATAGCTTCATTATTGATCTTGTACTGGTACTCCCTGTATATAGCTCCACATTGTTCTGGTACTGGTACTCCCTGTATATATCTTCATTATTGATCTGGTACTGGTACTTTGTTTGATATTGCTCCACATTGATCTGGTAACTGGTACTCCTGCTGTAAATATCTTCATTATTGATCTGGTAAACCAAACAATATATAGACCCATTATTGATCTGGTACTGGTACTCCAGTGTATATAGATTAATTATTGATCTGGTACTGGTACTCCCTGTATATAGCTCCACATTGATCTGGTACTGGTACTCCCTGTTTCTAGCTTCATTATTGATCTGGTACTGGTACTCCCTGTATATAGCTTCATTATTGATCTTGTACTGGTACTCCCTGTATATAGCTCCACATTGTTCTGGTACTCCCTGTATATATCTTCATTATTGATCTGGTACTGGTACTCCCTGTATATAGCTCTTATTTTACTCCTGTATTTTATTTTTAATCCTCATTTATTTTACTCTGCATTGTTTGGAAATGTTCGTAAGTAAGCATTTCACTGTAAAGTCTACACCTGTTGTATTCGGCGCAGGTGATAAATACAATTTGATTTGAGAAAGTATTAACTCCCTGGCAAGGCACTGTCAGTAACTCTGGATCAGAACGTCTGCTAAACTGCCAAATGACTAAAATGTCAATGTACATGAATGACTTCTCATAAACCAAACAATACATAGAACAGACAAGAGCAACTCATATCAGAGAGGTGCTGAGTGTAGACCAGTACCGTGGCTCTGCCCGATGGCCTCCCTGTGGGCATGCAGCTGTGCCAGTCTGGTCTTCTCCTTCTTGCCAAACAGGCGTCCGATGGAGGACTTGATGCCCTTCTTCTTGGGCTGCTTGTTGATGGAGTCCTGACTGCTGGCTACGCTGCTCAGAGCACTGGCCTCTGCCTCCAGGTTGGCAGCAATGCTGCAAACACACGCACACACACGGATGCACGCAACACTGTTATTACACTACAGTCACACCTCACATCAATCTCTACAACACTGTTATTACAATATAGTCACACACCTCACACACACACACACACACACACTTACACACACACACACACACATACACACACCTCACATATCAATCACTACAACACACACACACACACCTCACACATCACACAACACTGTTACACACACACACAAAGGAAAAAGATACAACTTGGGTAAGAGATCATTTGTCTCATAAACTTCCATCAGGATGAAGATGGAGTGTGTGTGTGTGTGTGCAACACTGGTATTACAATATAGTCACACATCAATCTCTGCAACACTGGTATTGTGTGTATAGTCACACCTCACATCAATCTCTACATCACTGTTACTACACTATAATCATACCTCGGGCCTCGTTGTGTGAGGAGGCTGGCAGTGTGCGGGTCAATGCGTACAACCTGGTATGGGAGGAGGGGACGTCTCACACTTGATGGTAGCCTTGTCCTGGCCGTCATCGTACAACACTGTTATTACACTACAGTCACACCTGACATCAATCTCTACAACACTGAAGTAGACACTGTAGTAGCTCTAATAAAACTAGTATAGTAGCATCTCACACATCAGTCTCTACAACACTGTTATTACACTATAGTCACACCTCACACATCAATCTCTACAACACTGGTATTACACTATAGTCACACCTCACACATCAATCTCTACAACACTGGTATTACAATATAGTCACACCTCACACATCAATCTCTGCAACACTGGTATTACACTATAGTCACACCTCACACATCAATCTCTACAACACTGGTATTACACTATAGTCACACCTCACATCAATCTCTACAACACTGTTATTACACTATAGTCACACCTCACATCAATCTCTACAACACTGGTATTACAATATAGTCACACCTCACACATCAATCTCTGCAACACTGGTATTACACTATAGTCACACCTCACACATCAATCTCTGCAACACTGGTATTACACTATAGTCACACCTCACATCAATCTCTACAACACTGTTATTACACTATAGTCACACCTCACATCAATCTCTACAACACTGTTATTACAATATAGTCACACCTCACATCAATCTCTACAACACTGGTATTACACTATAGTCACACCTCACACATCAATCTCTACAACACTGGTATTACACTATAGTCACACCTCAATCTCTACAACACTGTTATTACACTACAGTCACACCTCACATCAATCTCTACAACACTGTTATTACAATATAGTCAGTCACACCTCACACATCAATCTCTGCAACACTGTTATTACACTATAGTCACACAATCTCTGCAACACTGGTATTAATTATAGTCACACCTCACATATCAATCTCTACAACACTGGTATTACACTATAGTCACACCTCACACATCAATCTCTACAACACTGTTACTACACTATAGTCACACAATCTCTACAACACTGGTATTAATTATAGTCACACCTCACTCATCAATCTCTACAACACTGGTATTAATTATAGTCACACCTCACACATCAATCTCTACAACACTGGTATTAATTATAGTCACACCAATCACAACACTGTTATTACAATCTCTACAACACTGGTATTACTGTACTATAGTCACACCTCACACATCAATCTCTACAACACTGTTACTACAATATAGTACACCTCACACATCAAGCTCTACAACACTGTTATTACACTATAGTCACACCTCACACATCAATCTCTACAACACTGTTATTACACTATAGTCACACCTCACACATCAATCTCTACAACACTGTTATTACAATATAGTCACACCTCACACATCAATCTCTGCAACACTGTTATTACACTATAGTCACACAATCTCTTCAACACTGGTATTAATTATAGTCACACCTCAATCTCTACAACACTGGTATTACACTATAGTCACACAACCTCAATCAATCTCAACACTGGTATTAATTATAGTCACACCTCAATCTCTACAACACTGGTATTAATTATAGTCACACCTCACAGATCAATCTCTACAACACTGGTATTAATTATAGTCACACCTCACACATCAATCTCTACAACACTGGTATTACACTATAGTCACACCTCACACATCAATCTCTACAACACTGTTACTACACTATAGTCACACAATCTCTACAACACTGGTATTAATTATAGTCACACCTCACACATCAATCTCTACAACACTGTTATTACACTATAGTCACACCTCACACATCACTCTCTATAACACTGTTACTACAATATAGTAAAACCTCACACATCAATCTCTACAACACTGTTATTACAATATAGAACACCTCACACATCAAGCTCTACAACACTGTTATTACACTATAGTCACACCTCACACATCAATCTCTACAACACTGTTACTACAATATAGTAAAACCTCACACATCAATCTCTACAACACTGTTATTACAATATAGAACACCTCACACATCAAGCTCTACAACACTGTTATTACACTATAGTCACACCTCACACATCAATCTCTACAACACTGTTACTACAATATAGACACACCTCACACATCAATCTCTACAACACTGTTATTACACTATAGTCACACCTCACACATCAATCTCTGCAACACTGTTACTACAATATAGTTACACCTCACACATCAATCTCTACAACACTGTTACTACAATATCGTAAAACCTCACACATCAATCTCTACAACACTGTTATTACAATATAGAACACCTCACACATCAAGCTCTACAACACTGTTATTACACTATAGTCACACCTCACACATCAATCTCTATAACACTGTTACTACATTATAGTCACACCTCACACATCAATCTCTACAGTACCGTTACTACAATATAGTCACACATCAATCTCTACAATACTGTTTGCTTATAGGTCTTCAGAGTCCAATAATGGCAAGGATACACCAGACCATGACAGTCATCTACAGGAAGACAGAGGTACTATGAATTTGAAATGTCTGATGTAATAAAATGAACATATCATTAGTACTGTACCTTTCTCCTGTGTTTCCTCAGATCACTGGGCTGCAGGGTGGAGGACAGGAAAGAAAAGGAAATCACTTTAAACAATATGTCCTCCCCCATACAGAAACACCTCATTTATAGTTATAGACATGGCTATCCCGATATACCATCAGGTGGGCACATGACCTGTCAATTACACATTACACCACACAATCAATTACAGTGATTTGTTGACAAAATAACCAGCTTTGCCACTATTAATTTGAGAGGTCAATAAAATCAAAGGCTCATTCTTTAAAAGCCCCTGGGTATTGGCAACATTCACTCTCTGAGACCGTCTGGCTGTTTGTCTGGCTGTCTGTCTGGATGTCTGGTCTTTTATTGACCTAATGTAGACAGCACTTTTATTGACCTAACAAACAGTACTTTTATTGACCTAATGTAGACAGCACTTTTATTGACCTAACAGACAGTACTTTTATTGACCTAACAGACAGTACTTTTATTGACCTAACAGACAGTACTTTTATTGACCTAACGTAGACAGCACTTTTATTGACCTAACGTAGACAGCACTTTTATTGACCTAACGTAGACAGTACTTTTATTGACCTAACGTAGACAGCACTTTTATTGACCTAACGTAGACAGTACTTTTATTGACCTAACGTAGACAGTACTTTTATTGACCTAATGTAGACAATACTTTTATTGACCTAACAGACAGTACTTTTATTGACCTAACAGACAGTACATTTATTGACCAAACAGACAGTCCTTGTACTGACCTAAAAGACAGTACTTTTATTGACCTAACAGACAGTACTTTTATTGACCTAACGTAGACAGCACTTTTATTGACCCAACAGACAGTCCTTGTACTGACCTAAAAGACAGTACTTTTATTGACCTAACAGACAGTACTTTTATTGACCTAACGTAGACAGCACTTTTATTGACCTAACGTAGACAGTACTTTTATTGACCTAACGTAGACAGCACTTTTATTGACCTAACGTAGACAGTACTTTTATTGACCTAACGTAGACAGCACTTTTATTGACCCAACAGACAGTCCTTGTACTGACCTAAAAGACAGTACTTTTATTGACCTAACAGACAGTACTTTTATTGACCTAACGTAGACAGCACTTTTATTGACCCAACAGACAGTCCTTTTTATACCTGACCTTTTAAAACAGACAGTACTTTTATTGACCTAACAGACATTGTACTTTTATTGACCTAACGACAGTAGACAGCACTTTTATTGACCTAACGACAGTAGACAGACAGTACTTTTATTGACCTAACGTAGACAGCACTTTTATTGACCTAACGTAGACAGTACTTTTATTGACCTAACGTAGACAGTACTTTTATTGACCTAACAGACAGTACTTTTATTGACCTAACAGACAGTACTTTTATTGACCTAACGTAGACAGCACTTTTATTGACCTAACAGACAGTACTTTTATTGACCTAACAGACAGTACTTTTATTGACCTAACGTAGACAGCACTTTTATTGACCAAACAGACAGTACTTTTATTGACCTAATAGACAGTACTTTTATTGACCTAAAAGACAGTACTTTTATTGACCTAATGTAGACAGCACTTTTATTGACCTAACAGACAGTACTTTTATTGACCTAAAAGACAGTACTTTTATTGACCTAACGTAGACAGTACTTTTATTGACCTAACGTAGACAGTACTTTTATTGACCTAACGTAGACAGTACTTTTATTGACCTAACGTAGACAGCACTTTTATTGACCTAACGTAGACAGTACTTTTATTGACCTAATGTAGACAGTACTTTTAATGACCGAACATAGAGTACTTTTATTGACCTAACAGACAGTACTTTTATTGACCTAACAGACAGTACTTTTATTGACCTAACGTAGACAGCACTTTTATTGACCTAACAGACAGTACTTTTATTGACCTAACAGACAGTACTTTTATTGACCTAACAGACAGTCATTTTATTGACCTAACGTAGACAGTACTTTTATTGACCTAATGTAGACAGTACTTTTATTGACCAAATGTAGACAGCACTTTTATTGACCTAACAGACAGTACTTTTATTGACCTAACAGACAGTACTTTTATTGACCTAACAGACAGTACTTTTATTGACCTAACGTAGACAGTACTTTTATTGACCTAAAGTAGACAGTACTTTTATTGACCTAACGTAGACAGCACTTTTATTGACCTAACGTAGACAGTACTTTTATTGACCAAATGTAGACAGCACTTTTATTGACCTAACAGACAGTACTTTTATTGACCTAACGTAGACAGTACTTTTATTGACCTAACGTAGACAGTACTTTTATTGACCTAAAGTAGACAGTACTTTTATTGACCTAAAGTAGACAGTACTTTTATTGACCTAACGTAGACAGCACTTTTATTGACCTAACGTAGACAGTACTTTTATTGACCAAATGTAGACAGCACTTTTATTGACCTAACAGACAGTACTTTTATTGACCTAATAGACAGTACTTTTATTGACCTAATAGACAGTACTTTTATTGATCTAAAAGACAGTACTTTTATTGACCTAATGTAGACAGCACTTTTATTGACCTAACAGACAGTACTTTTATTGACCTAACAGACAGTACTTTTATTGACCTAACAGACAGTACTTTTATTGACCTAACAGACAGTACTTTTATTGACCTAACAGACAGTACTTTTATTGACCTAACAAAGACAGTACTTTTATTGACCTAACATTGACAGCACTTTTATTGACCTAAAGTAGACAGTACTTTTATTGACCTAACATAGACAGCACTTTTATTGACCTAACGTAGACAGTACTTTTATTGACCAAATGTAGACAGCACTTTTATTGACCTAACAGACAGTACTTTTATTGACCTAACGTAGACAGTACTTTTATTGACCTAACGGACAGTAGTTTTATTGACCTAACGTAGACAGTACTTTTATTGACCTAACGGACAGTAGTTTTATTGACCTAACAGACAGTACTTTTTTTGACCTAATGTAGACAGCACTTTTATTGACCTAACAGACAGTACTTTTATTGACCTAACATAGACAGTACTTTTATTGACCTAACAGACAGTACTTTTATTGACCTAACGTAGACAGCACTTTTATTGACCTAACGTAGACAGTACTTTTATTGACCAAATGTAGACAGCACTTTTATTGACCTAACAGACAGTACTTTTATTGACCTAACGTAGACAGTACTTTTATTGACCTAACGGACAGTAGTTTTATTGACCTAACAGACAGTACTTTTTTTGACCTAATGTAGACAGCACTTTTATTGACCTAACAGACAGTACTTTTATTGACCTAACGTAGACAGTACTTTTATTGACCTAACGGACAGTAGTTTTATTGACCTAACAGACAGTACTTTTTTTGACCTAATGTAGACAGCACTTTTATTGACCTAACAGACAATACTTTTATTGACCTAACAGACAGTACTTTTATTGACCTAACAGACAGTACTTTTATTGACCTAACAGACAGTACTTTTATTGACCTAATGTAGACAGTACTTTTATTGACCTAACAGACAATACTTTTATTGACCTAACAGACAGTACTTTTTTTGACCTAACGTAGACAGTACTTTTTTTGACCTAACGTAGACAGTACTTTTATTGACCTAACAAAGACAGTCATTTTATTGACCTAACAGACAGTACTTTTTTTGACCTAGTGTAGACAGTACTTTTATTGACCTAACAGACAGTACTTTTATTGACCTAACATCGACAGTACTTTTATTGACCTAACAGACAGTACTTTTATTGACCTAACCTTGACTGCATTTTTATTGACCTAACAGACAGTACTTTTATTGACCTAACAGACAGTACTTTTATTGACCTAACCTTGACTGCATTTTTATTGACCTAACAGACAGTACTTTTATTGACCTAACAGACAGTACTTTTATTGACCTAACGTAGACAGCACTTTTATTGACCTAACATCGACAGTACTTTTATTGACTTAACAGGCAGTACTTTTATTGACCTAACCGTGACTGCATTTTTATTGACCTAACAGACAGTACTTTTATTGACCTAACGTAGACGGCACTTTTATTGACCTAACAGGCAGTACTTTTATTGACCTAACGTAGACGGCACTTTTATTGACCTAACAGACAGTACTTTTATTGACCTAACAGACAGTACTTTTATTGACCTAACAGACAGTACTTTTATTGACCTAACCTTGACTGCATTTTTATTGACCTAACAGACAGTACTTTTATTGACCTAACAGACAGTACTTTTATTGACCTAACCTTGACTGCATTTTTATTGACCTAACAGACAGTACTTTTATTGACCTAACAGACAGTACTTTTATTGACCTAACCTTGACTGCATTTTTATTGACCTAACAGGCAGTACTTTTATTGACCTAACCGTGACTGCATTTTTATTGACCTAACAGACAGTACTTTTATTGACCTAACGTAGACGGCACTTTTATTGACCTAACAGGCAGTACTTTTATTGACCTAACGTAGACGGCACTTTTATTGACCTAACAGACAGTACTTTTATTGACCTAACGTAGACGGCACTTTTATTGACCTAACATACAGTACTTTTATTGACCTAACAGACAGTACTTTTATTGACCTAACAGGCAGTACTTTTATTGACCTAACATACAGTACTTTTATTGACCTAACAGACAGTACTTTTATTGACCTTACAGGCAGTACTTTTATTGACCTAACGTAGACAGTACTTTTATTGACCTAACGTAGACAGTACTTTTATTGACCTAACGTAGGCAGTACTTTTATTGACCTAACAGACAGTACTTTTATTGACCTAACGTAGGCAGTACTTTTATTGACCTAACGTAGACAGTACTTGTATTGCTCAATAGGACAATAGTGGCAAAATATAAAAAATCTTCTGAAGTCCTTAAAACATAGTAAACAAACATAGCACAGACTATCACATCCTGGTATCTACAACACACACAAACCAAGCCAAGCTCTACGATGAAGGAGTAATGAAACCCAACCAGATAGATTATGCAACTCAATCCATCAAGGAAAGAACATCTAAATCAAGTTGAAAGAAAGGCAATACATGGTTTTACAAGTGGCTGGCTAATGAAAAAAAATCTACGTCTGGCTCTCTCTCAGAGCTGCTTTTAAAGCTGGTACAGGGTCATTTGAGGTTACTCGTTAACCATTAAATTGAGTTAACTTTCCGTTATAGCGTAATCAAGGGCAGCTCAGGTGAAGTAGTCGTATGAGGTCTATTGAAAGAGCAAGGCTGAGAACAAAGAAAGAGAGGCCAAACACAGCATACTGAATGCTGATCCCAGGTGCTTCTATTGGCCCTGTCCTGCACCACAATACAGACAGAGCCCGATACGGCTGTGGTAGCCTTCGTCATGACTGGGATACACTCGTACGTACACCCCCCACCACAGCCCGTCCTGACCCCAGCAGCGTACCAGTGTCATGATACCCATGCGCTCCATGTCTGTGGTGCTGCGGTGGTCCAGCTTGGGGGTGGAGTGTCCGCTGGGCGGGGAGGAAGAGGCCAGGGAGGAGGCGGTGGCCGAAGCGGTGATGGAGGCTCCGGGGTGGTGCATACGGGCGAGGTTGAGACCCTCGAGGCTGACGCTGGCCACGCGGTTCTCTATCTCCTCTGCCCGTAGCTCTGTCGACTCCTTCTCTTCCTGGATCAGTCTGGGAGAGAGGTCGAGGGGGAGGCAGAGAGGGAGGGAGGGATTGATTAGACTTATTTCACAGCTGCATTCAGCCACTCTATATATAGAAAGCTCATTCACCCAACAGGACTCTGAGAATTCTCAGAATCCCTTGGTCCTTTGTGGTTCAATTCTCTGGATGTACATGGAAATCCCCACTGCAGACCCATAGGGCTCCTCTTAAAGACAACGCGGGGAGACAAAAAGCCAGTTCATTACCCATAAACCATATAGGCGCACAACACTACCTCACAACACTAATTAGTTTAGAATTTAATTCCCAAGGCTTCTGCCATCGGAGCTGAAATCGTATTCCAACTCAGCATATTCTTACCCAGAAATCACCCCGATGAGGCATGTCTCTATCGATTGTGCTTATAAGCAAAAAACAATAAAGACCTGAGGTAAATGAACAACACTTCACTTTAAAATGTCACTTAAGCTTAGGGTTGTGTGAAATAATACTTGGCTAATCACCAGACAAGAAGATCAGTACAATATTAACAAGTAAGTAACAGACCTTGTATCTGGAATAAGCCTAAACCAATAAATACTGTTGTTTGATTTCAAACTGTTTCAGGCTCCCAATGTTAACCGAGTGTTTATAGTCTTAATACAATAGATTATTCTGACAGCTAATTGGGTAAATTATCAATACTTGAATAAAACTACAGTATATCAGTGTCAGCTCTGTAACTGGCAGTATCTGAGGTTTGTGTTTAATTCATCTAGACAGGGCATCACACTCTGCAGACAAGAGCCAACAAGCTTCAGCCCTGAAGACAAGTGTGTCCACACACATCCCTGGATATCCTATCAATTACTGTCTCATTAAATCAATTGCATTGCCACAGAAACCTGAGGCATGGAGCCCACTGATAGGATGAGCCAGCCTTAGGGGTGGAGAAAGCTAGGCCAACACCCATAAACTCTCCCTCATGTCAAGCACTAAGAGGCATATTTTACCAATCAACAATGAAGTGACCAACATGGAGTAATCAAATCAATGTGTCAGTAATGTTTCCCAAGGAACTTTATCCACATAACATACAACTTGATTTACATAAAGATCAGTCACAAGGGGTGTTTCCTGGCAATGAGACCTGACCAGGAAGCCAAACAGTTTTTATCTGGTCCCAAAGCATGGTCTGTCCAATAACATCAGGGTTAAAGTCAGGTAAATGTCTGGTCCCTAGCATGGTCTGTCCAATAACATCAGGGTTAAAGTCAGGTAAATGTCTGGTCCCTAGCATGGTCTGTCTAATAACATCAGGGTTAAAGTCAGGTAAATGTCTGGTCCCTAGCATGGTCTGTCCAATAACATCAGGGTTAAAGTCAGGTAAATGTCTGGTCCCTAGCATGGTCTGTCCAATAAAATCAGGGTTAAAGTCAGGTAAATGTCTGGTCCCGAGCATGGTCTGTCCAATAAAAAAAAAGCAGGGTTAAAGTCAGGTAAATGTCTGGTCCCTAGCATGTTCTGTCCAATAACATCAGGGTTAAAGTCAGGTAAATGTCTGGTCCCTAGCATGGTCTGTCCAATAAAAGCAGGGTTAAAGTCAGGTAAATGTCTGGTCCCTAGCATGGTCTGTCCAATAACATCAGGGTTAAAGTCAGGTAAATGTCTGGTCCCTAGCATGGTCTGTCCAATAACATCAGGGTTAAAGTCAGGTAAATGTCTGGTCCCTAGCATGGTCTGTCCAATAACATCAGGGTTAAAGTCAGGTAAATGTCTGGTCCCTAGCATGGTCTGTCCAATAAAAGCAGGGTTAAAGTCAGGTAAATGTCTGGTCCCTAGCATGGTCTGTCCAATAACATCAGGGTTAAAGTCAGGTAAATGTCTGGTCCCTAGCATGGTCTGTCTAATAACATCAGGGTTAAAGTCAGGTAAATGTCTGGTCCCTAGCATGGTCTGTCTAATAACATCAGGGTTAAAGTCAGGTAAATGTCTGGTCCCTAGCATGGTCTGTCCAATAACATCAGGGTTAAAGTCAGGTAAATGTCTGGTCCCTAGCATGGTCTGTCTAATAAAAGCAGGGTTAAAGTCAGGTAAATGTCTGGTCCCTAGCATGGTCTGTCTAATAAAAGCAGGGTTAAAGTCAGGTAAATGTCTGGTCCCTAGCATGGTCTGTCCAATAACATCAGGGTTAAAGTCAGGTAAATGTCTGGTCCCTAGCATGTTCTGTCTAATAACATCAGGGTTAAAGTCAGGTAAATGTCTGGTCCCTAGCATGGTCTGTCCAATAACATCAGGGTTAAAGTCAGGTAAATGTCTGGTCCCTAGCATGGTCTGTCCAATAACATCAGGGTTAAAGTCAGGTAAATGTCTGGTCCCTAGCATGGTCTGTCTAATAAAAGCAGGGTTAAAGTCAGGTAAATGTCTGGTCCCTAGCATGGTCTGTCTAATAACATCAGGGTTAAAGTCAGGTAAATGTCTGGTCCCTAGCATGGTCTGTCCAATAAAAAAAAAAATGCAGGGTTAAAGTCAGGTAAATGTCTGGTCCCTAGCATGTTCTGTCTAATAACATCAGGGTTAAAGTCAGGTAAATGTCTGGTCCCTAGCATGGTCTGTCTAATAACATCAGGGTTAAAGTCAGGTAAATGTCTGGTCCCTAGCATGGTCTGTCCAATAAAAGCAGGGTTAAAGTCAGGTAAATGTCTGGTCCCTAGCATGGTCTGTCTAATAAAAGCAGGGTTAAAGTCAGGTAAATGTCTGGTCCCTAGCATGGTCTGTCTAATAACATCAGGGTTAAAGTCAGGTAAATGTCTGGTCCCTAGCATGGTCTGTCTAATAACATCAGGGTTAAAGTCAGGTAAATGTCTGGTCCCTAGCATGGTCTGTCCAATAAAAAAAAGCAGGGTTAAAGTCAGGTAAATGTCTGGTCCCTAGCATGTTCTGTCCAATAACATCAGGGTTAAAGTCAGGTAAATGTCTGGTCCCTAGCATGGTCTGTCCAATAACATCAGGGTTAAAGTCAGGTAAATGTCTGGTCCCTAGCATGGTCTGTCCAATAACATCAGGGTTAAAGTCAGGTAAATGTCTGGTCCCTAGCATGGTCTGTCCAATAACATCAGGGTTAAAGTCAGGTAAATGTCTGGTCCCTAGCATGGTCTGTCTAATAAAAGCAGGGTTAAAGTCAGGTAAATGTCTGGTCCCTAGCATGGTCTGTCTAATAACATCAGGGTTAAAGTCAGGTAAATGTCTGGTCCCTAGCATGGTCTGTCTAATAACATCAGGGTTAAAGTCAGGTAAATGTCTGGTCCCTAGCATGGTCTGTCTAATAACATCAGGGTTAAAGTCAGGTAAATGTCTGGTCCCTAGCATGGTCTGTCTAATAACATCAGGGTTAAAGTCAGGTAAATGTCTGGTCCCTAGCATGGTCTGTCCAATAACATCAGGGTTAAAGTCAGGTAAATGTCTGGTCCCTAGCATGGTCTGTCTAATAACATCAGGGTTAAAGTCAGGTAAATGTCTGGTCCCTAGCATGGTCTGTCTAATAACATCAGGGTTAAAGTCAGGTAAATGTCTGGTCCCTAGCATGGTCTGTCTAATAACATCAGGGTTAAAGTCAGGTAAATGTCTGGTCCCTAGCATGGTCTGTCTAATAACATCAGGGTTAAAGTCAGGTAAATGTCTGGTCCCTAGCATGTTCTGTCTAATAACATCAGGGTTAAAGTCAGGTAAATGTCTGGTCCCTAGCATGGTCTGTCCAATAACATCAGGGTTAAAGTCAGGTAAATGTCTGGTCCCTAGCATGGTCTGTCTAATAACATCAGGGTTAAAGTCAGGTAAATGTCTGGTCCCTAGCATGGTCTGTCTAATAAAAGCAGGGTTAAAGTCAGGTAAATGTCTGGTCCCTAGCATGGTCTGTCTAATAACATCAGGGTTAAAGTCAGGTAAATGTCTGGTCCCTAGCATGGTCTGTCCAATAACATCAGGGTTAAAGTCAGGTAAATGTCTGGTCCCTAGCATGGTCTGTCTAATAACATCAGGGTTAAAGTCAGGTAAATGTCTGGTCCCTAGCATGGTCTGTCCAATAACATCAGGGTTAAAGTCAGGTAAATGTCTGGTCCCTAGCATGGTCTGTCTAATAACATCAGGGTTAAAGTCAGGTAAATGTCTGGTCCCTAGCATGGTCTGTCCCTAATAACATCAGGGTTAAAGTCAGGTAAATGTCTGGTCCCTAGCATGGTCTGTCTAATAACATCAGGGTTAAAGTCAGGTAAATGTCTGGTCCCTAGCATGGTCTGTCTAATAACATCAGGGTTAAAGTCAGGTAAATGTCTGGTCCCTAGCATGGTCTGTCTAATAAAAGCAGGGTTAAAGTCAGGTAAATGTCTGGTCCCTAGCATGGTCTGTCCAATAACATCAGGGTTAAAGTCAGGTAAATGTCTGGTCCCTAGCATGTTCTGTCTAATAACATCAGGGTTAAAGTCAGGTAAATGTCTGGTCCCTAGCATGGTCTGTCCAATAACATCAGGGTTAAAGTCAGGTAAATGTCTGGTCCCTAGCATGGTCTGTCTAATAACATCAGGGTTAAAGTCAGGTAAATGTCTGGTCCCTAGCATGGTCTGTCTAATAACATCAGGGTTAAAGTCAGGTAAATGTCTGGTCCCTAGCATGGTCTGTCTAATAACATCAGGGTTAAAGTCAGGTAAATGTCTGGTCCCTAGCATGGTCTGTCCAATAACATCAGGGTTAAAGTCAGGTAAATGTCTGGTCCCTAGCATGGTCTGTCCAATAACATCAGGGTTAAAGTCAGGTAAATGTCTGGTCCCTAGCATGGTCTGTCTAATAAAAGCAGGGTTAAAGTCAGGTAAATGTCTGGTCCCTAGCATGTTCTGTCCAATAACATCAGGGTTAAAGTCAGGTAAATGTCTGGTCCCTAGCATGGTCTGTCTAATAAAAAAGCAGGGTTAAAGTCAGGTAAATGTCTGGTCCCTAGCATGGTCTGTCTAATAACATCAGGGTTAAAGTCAGGTAAATGTCTGGTCCCTAGCATGTTCTGTCTAATAACATCAGGGTTAAAGTCAGGTAAATGTCTGGTCCCTAGCATGGTCTGTCTAATAAAAGCAGGGTTAAAGTCAGGTAAATGTCTGGTCCCTAGCATGGTCTGTCCAATAACATCAGGGTTAAAGTCAGGTAAATGTCTGGTCCCTAGCATGGTCTGTCCAATAAAAGCAGGGTTAAAGTCAGGTAAATGTCTGGTCCCTAGCATGGTCTGTCCAATAACATCAGGGTTAAAGTCAGGTAAATGTCTGGTCCCTAGCATGGTCTGTCCAATAAAAGCAGGGTTAAAGTCAGGTAAATGTCTGGTCCCTAGCATGGTCTGTCCAATAAAAGCAGGGTTAAAGTCAGGTAAATGTCTGGTCCCTAGCATGGTCTGTCCAATAACATCAGGGTTAAAGTCAGGTAAATGTCTGGTCCCTAGCATGGTCTGTCTAATAAAATCAGGGTTAAAGTCAGGTAAATGTCTGGTCCCTAGCATGGTCTGTCTAATAACATCAGGGTTAAAGTCAGGTAAATGTCTGGTCCCTAGCATGGTCTGTCCAATAACATCAGGGTTAAAGTCAGGTAAATGTCTGGTCCCTAGCATGGTCTGTCTAATAACATCAGGGTTAAAGTCAGGTAAATGTCTGGTCCCTAGCATGGTCTGTCTAATAAAAGCAGGGTTAAAGTCAGGTAAATGTCTGGTCCCTAGCATGGTCTGTCTAATAACATCAGGGTTAAAGTCAGGTAAATGTCTGGTCCCTAGCATGGTCTGTCCAATAAAAAAAAGCAGGGTTAAAGTCAGGTAAATGTCTGGTCCCTAGCATGTTCTGTCCAATAACATCAGGGTTAAAGTCAGGTAAATGTCTGGTCCCTAGCATGGTCTGTCTAATAACATCAGGGTTAAAGTCAGGTAAATGTCTGGTCCCTAGCATGGTCTGTCCAATAACATCAGGGTTAAAGTCAGGTAAATGTCTGGTCCCTAGCATGGTCTGTCCAATAACATCAGGGTTAAAGTCAGGTAAATGTCTGGTCCCTAGCATGGTCTGTCTAATAACATCAGGGTTAAAGTCAGGTAAATGTCTGGTCCCTAGCATGGTCTGTCCAATAACATCAGGGTTAAAGTCAGGTAAATGTCTGGTCCCTAGCATGGTCTGTCTAATAACATCAGGGTTAAAGTCAGGTAAATGTCTGGTCCCTAGCATGGTCTGTCTAATAACATCAGGGTTAAAGTCAGGTAAATGTCTGGTCCCTAGCATGGTCTGTCTAATAACATCAGGGTTAAAGTCAGGTAAATGTCTGGTCCCTAGCATGGTCTGTCTAATAACATCAGGGTTAAAGTCAGGTAAATGTCTGGTCCCTAGCATGGTCTGTCCAATAACATCAGGGTTAAAGTCAGGTAAATGTCTGGTCCCTAGCATGGTCTGTCTAATAACATCAGGGTTAAAGTCAGGTAAATGTCTGGTCCCTAGCATGGTCTGTCTAATAACATCAGGGTTAAAGTCAGGTAAATGTCTGGTCCCTAGCATGGTCTGTCCAATAACATCAGGGTTAAAGTCAGGTAAATGTCTGGTCCCTAGCATGGTCTGTCTAATAACATCAGGGTTAAAGTCAGGTAAATGTCTGGTCCCTAGCATGGTCTGTCTAATAACATCAGGGTTAAAGTCAGGTAAATGTCTGGTCCCTAGCATGGTCTGTCTAATAACATCAGGGTTAAAGTCAGGTAAATGTCTGGTCCCTAGCATGGTCTGTCCAATAACATCAGGGTTAAAGTCAGGTAAATGTCTGGTCCCTAGCATGGTCTGTCCAATAACATCAGGGTTAAAGTCAGGTAAATGTCTGGTCCCTAGCATGTTCTGTCTAATAACATCAGGGTTAAAGTCAGGTAAATGTCTGGTCCCTAGCATGGTCTGTCCAATAAAATCAGGGTTAAAGTCAGGTAAATGTCTGGTCCCTAGCATGGTCTGTCTAATAACATCAGGGTTAAAGTCAGGTAAATGTCTGGTCCCTAGCATGGTCTGTCTAATAACATCAGGGTTAAAGTCAGGTAAATGTCTGGTCCCTAGCATGGTCTGTCCAATAACATCAGGGTTAAAGTCAGGTAAATGTCTGGTCCCTAGCATGGTCTGTCTAATAACATCAGGGTTAAAGTCAGGTAAATGTCTGGTCCCTAGCATGGTCTGTCCAATAACATCAGGGTTAAAGTCAGGTAAATGTCTGGTCCCTAGCATGGTCTGTCCAATAACATCAGGGTTAAAGTCAGGTAAATGTCTGGTCCCTAGCATGGTCTGTCCAATAACATCAGGGTTAAAGTCAGGTAAATGTCTGGTCCCTAGCATGGTCTGTCCAATAACATCAGGGTTAAAGTCAGGTAAATGTCTGGTCCCTAGCATGGTCTGTCTAATAACATCAGGGTTAAAGTCAGGTAAATGTCTGGTCCCTAGCATGGTCTGTCCAATAACATCAGGGTTAAAGTCAGGTAAATGTCTGGTCCCTAGCATGGTCTGTCCAATAACATCAGGGTTAAAGTCAGGTAAATGTCTGGTCCCTAGCATGGTCTGTCTAATAACATCAGGGTTAAAGTCAGGTAAATGTCTGGTCCCTAGCATGGTCTGTCCAATAACATCAGGGTTAAAGTCAGGTAAATGTCTGGTCCCTAGCATGGTCTGTCTAATAACATCAGGGTTAAAGTCAGGTAAATGTCTGGTCCCTAGCATGGTCTGTCTAATAACATCAGGGTTAAAGTCAGGTAAATGTCTGGTCCTAATAACTGGGTTAGCATGTCTGTCCATCAGGGTTAAAGTCAGGTAAATGTCTGGTCCCTAGCATGGTCTGTCTAATAACATCAGGGTTAAAGTCAGGTAAATGTCTGGTCCCTAGCATGGTCTGTCTAATAACATCAGGGTTAAAGTCAGGTAAATGTCTGGTCCCTAGCATGGTCTGTCTAATAAAAGCAGGGTTAAAGTCAGGTAAATGTCTGGTCCCTAGCATGGTCTGTCCAATAACATCAGGGTTAAAGTCAGGTAAATGTCTGGTCCCTAGCATGGTCTGTCTAATAAAATCAGGGTTAAAGTCAGGTAAATGTCTGGTCCCTAGCATGTTCTGTCTAATAACATCAGGGTTAAAGTCAGGTAAATGTCTGGTCCCTAGCATGGTCTGTCTAATAACATCAGGGTTAAAGTCAGGTAAATGTCTGGTCCCTAGCATGGTCTGTCTAATAACATCAGGGTTAAAGTCAGGTAAATGTCTGGTCCCTAGCATGGTCTGTCCAATAACATCAGGGTTAAAGTCAGGTAAATGTCTGGTCCCTAGCATGGTCTGTCTAATAACATCAGGGTTAAAGTCAGGTAAATGTCTGGTCCCTAGCATGGTCTGTCTAATAACATCAGGGTTAAAGTCAGGTAAATGTCTGGTCCCTAGCATGGTCTGTCTAATAACATCAGGGTTAAAGTCAGGTAAATGTCTGGTCCCTAGCATGGTCTGTCCAATAACATCAGGGTTAAAGTCAGGTAAATGTCTGGTCCCTAGCATGGTCTGTCTAATAACATCAGGGTTAAAGTCAGGTAAATGTCTGGTCCCTAGCATGGTCTGTCTAATAACATCAGGGTTAAAGTCAGGTAAATGTCTGGTCCCTAGCATGGTCTGTCTAATAACATCAGGGTTAAAGTCAGGTAAATGTCTGGTCCCTAGCATGGTCTGTCTAATAACATCAGGGTTAAAGTCAGGTAAATGTCTGGTCCCTAGCATGGTCTGTCCAATAACATCAGGGTTAAAGTCAGGTAAATGTCTTGTCCCTAGCATGTTCTGTCTAATAACATCAGGGTTAAAGTCAGGTAAATGTCTTGTCCCTAGCATGTTCTGTCTAATAACATCAGGGTTAAAGTCAGGTAAATGTCTGGTCCCTAGCATGTTCTGTCTAATAACATCAGGGTTAAAGTCAGGTAAATGTCTGGTCCCTAGCATGGTCTGTCCAATAAAAGCAGGGTTAAAGTCAGGTAAATGTCTGGTCCCTAGCATGGTCTGTCTAATAACATCAGGGTTAAAGTCAGGTAAATGTCTGGTCCCTAGCATGGTCTGTCTAATAACATCAGAGTTAAAGTCAGGTAAATGTCTGGTCCCTAGCATGGTCTGTCTAATAACATCAGGGTTAAAGTCAGGTAAATGTCTGGTCCCTAGCATGGTCTGTCTAATAACATCAGGGTTAAAGTCAGGTAAATGTCTGGTCCCTAGCATGTTCTGTCTAATAACATCAGGGTTAAAGTCAGGTAAATGTCTGGTCCCTAGCATGTTCTGTCTCATAACATCAGGGTTAAAGTCAGGTAAATGTCTGGTCCCTAGCATGGTCTGTCTAATAACATCAGGGTTAAAGTCAGGTAAATGTCTGGTCCCTAGCATGGTCTGTCTAATAACATCAGGGTTAAAGTCAGGTAAATGTCTGGTCCCTAGCATGGTCTGTCCAATAAAAGCAGGGTTAAAGTCAGGTAAATGTCTGGTCCCTAGCATGGTCTGTCTAATAAAAGCAGGGTTAAAGTCAGGTAAATGTCTGGTCCCTAGCATGGTCTGTCTAATAACATCAGGGTTAAAGTCAGGTAAATGTCTGGTCCCTAGCATGTTCTGTCCAATAACAGCAGGGTTAAAGTCAGGTAAATGTCTGGTCCCTAGCATGGTCTGTCCAATAAGAGCAAGGTTAAGGTCCCGTACCGTATCTCTTTGTTAATGGCGTCCAGCTGCTCCTGCAGCATCATGGCTAGGGTCTGGGCGTCTGAGTGACCGCCGGGGGACAGCAGGTCCATGGAGCTGAACATGGTCTCCCGGTCATCGTCATCAATGTCCGACATGTCAGACATCTCACTCTCAAAGGGGTGGCTACCCAGGATGCCTAGCTGCTGAGAGCGCCACTCGTGCTCCCCCAGTGACTTAGCCTGTAGGGAAGGGAGGGTTTACAGATACAGAAGTGTGCAGTAATCAAGGGAAGGGAGTGTTCTTGAGGTAATCCTGGTAAAACATCATGGGCAGGATGACATAACTGTAGAGAGATGTGAAGGTTTAATGTGAAGAGACTTGAATATGTTTTTGCACTGTACAAATATTACAGCACACATTATAATTAATGCATTCAATGCAGTATTTTGGTTGTATAAAATAATTGGCTAAGCTGTCAGCTTCAGGGAGCTTAAAATGTCTCTACTAATTCACCTTTCATCAGACAAAATAATGAGGCCTGACTTTTAATATGTCCCAAAGTATCTTAACAAGCCATTAAAGAGTTTTTAATAAAAATATGCTAAAACATGCTTCTAAGATTACTGCTGAATGTCAGTATTTATCTCCAGGTTATTGCAGTCTTCAATCCTGAGACACTGTAACAGCAGTACTTTATAACAATGATCCTCAAAGGCCATGCTAACCAATCACAACCATCTCCAACAGTTTTCCCCCTGTCATGCTAATGCTAACCAATCATACCAATCTCCAACAGGTTTCCCTCTGTCATGCTAATCAATCATACCCATCTCCAACAGTTTTCCCTCTGTCATGCTAATGCTAACCAAGTCCATGGAGAACAAGAGCACCTCCTCCCAGCTGCCCACTGCACTGAGGCTAGGGAACACGGTCACCACCGACAAATCCATGACTGACAAATTCATGATTATCGAAAACTTCAACAAGCATTTCTCAACGGCTGGCCATGCCTTCCGCCTGGCTACTCCTACCTCGGCCAACAGCTCTGGCCCCCCCGCAGCTCCTCGCCCAAGCCTCTCCAGGTTCTCCTTTACCCAAATCCAGATAACAGATGTTCTGAAAGAGCTGCAAAACCTGGACCCGTATAAATCAGCTGGGCTTGACAATCTGGACCCTCTATTTCTGAAACTATCCGCCGCCATTGTCGCAACCCCTATTACCAGCCTGTTCAACCTCTCTTTCATATCGTCTGAGATCCCCAAGGATTGGAAAGCTGCTGCAGTCATCCCCCTCTTCAAAGGGGGAGACACCCTGGACCCAAACTGTTACAGACCTATATCCATTCTGCCCTGCCTATCTAAGGTCTTCGAAAGCCAAGTCAACAAACAGGTCACTGACCATCTCGAATCCCACCGTACCATCTCCACTATGCAATCTGGTTTCCGAGCCGGTCACGGGTGCACCTCAGCCACACTCAAGTTACTAAACGACATCATAACCGCCATCGATAAAAGACAGTACTGTGCAGCCGTCTTCATCGACCTTGCCAAGGCTTTCGACTCTGTCAATCACCAGATTCTTATCGGCAGACTCAGTAGCCTCGGTTTTTCGGATGACTGCCTTGCCTGGTTCACCAATTACTTTGCAGACAGAGTTCAGTGTGTCAAATCGGAGGGCATGCTGTCCGGTCCTCTGGCAGTCTCTATGGGGGTGCCACAGGGTTCAATTCTCGGGCCGACTCTTTTCTCTGCATATATCAATGATGTTGGTCTTGCTGCGGGCGATTCCCTGATCCACCTCTACGCAGACGACATCATTCTATATACTTTCGGCCCGTCATTGGACACTGTGCTATCTAACCTCCAAACGAGCTTCAATGCCATACAACACTCCTTCCGTGGCCTCCAACTGCTCTTAAACGCTAGTAAAACCAAATGCATGCTTTTCAACCGATCGCTGCCTGCACCCGTATGCCCGACTAGCATCACCACACTGGATGGTTCCGACCTTGAATATGTGGACACCTATAAGTACCTAGGTGTCTGGCTAGACTGCAAACTCTCCTTCCAGACCCATATCAAACATCTCCAATCGAAAATCAAATCAAGAGTCGGCTTTCTATTCCGCAACAAAGCCTCCTTCACTCACGCTGCCAAGCTTACCCTAGTAAAACTGACTATCCTACCGATCCTCGACTTCGGCGATGTCATCTACAAAATCGCTTCCAACACTCTACTCAGCAAACTGGATGCAGTTTATCACAGTGCCATCCGTTTTGTCACTAAAGCACCTTATGCTACCCACCACTGCGACTTGTATGCTCTAGTCGGCTGGCCCTCGCTACATATTTGTCGCCAGACCCACTGGCTCCAGGTCATCTACAAGGCCATGCTAGGTAAAGCTCCGCCTTATCTCAGTTCACTGGTCACGATGGCAACACCCATCCGTAGCACGCGCTCCAGCAGGTGTATCTCACTGATCATCCCTAAAGCCAACACCTCATTCGGCCGCCTTTCGTTCCAGTACTCTGCTGCCTGTGACTGGAACGAATTGCAAAAATCGCTGAAGTTGGAGACTTTTATCACCCTCACCAACTTCAAACATCAGCTATCTGAGCAGCTAACCGATCGCTGCAGCTGTACATAACCTATTGGTAAATAGCCCACCCATTTTCACCTACCTCATCCCCACAGTTTTTATTTATTTACTTTTCTGCTCTTTTGCACACCAATATCTCTACCTGTACATGATCATTTATCACTCCAGTGTTAATCTGCAATATTGTAATTATTTGCCTACCTCCTCATGCCTTTTGCACACATTGTATATAGACTCCCCTTTTTTTCTACTGTGTTATTGACTTGTTAATTGTTTACTCCATGTGTAACTCTGTGTTGTCTGTTCACACTGCTATGCTTTATCTTGGCCAGGTCGCAGTTTCAAATGAGAACTTGTTCTCAACTAGCCTACCTGGTTAAATAAAGGTGAAATAAAAAATAAATAAATAAAAATACCCATATCCAACAGTTTTCCCTCTGTCATGCTAATGCTAACCAATCATACCCATCTCCAACAGTTTTCCCTCTGTCATGCTAATGCTAACCAATCATACCCATCTCCAACAGTTTTCCCTCTGTCATGCTAATGCTAACCAATCATACCCATCTCCAACAGTTTTTCCTCTGTCATGCTAATGCTAACCAATCATACCCATCTCCAACAGTTTTCCCTCTGTCATGCTAATGCTAACAGTCTGGCTCCATGCAACCATGTATGTCATACAGACCTGAGTTCAAACACTTTATCTGTACTTGTTTAAGCTCTCCTGGCTTAATGGATAGAATATACCTGGTACTGCCTCTACCTCAGCCAGGGCTGACCAGAGAGAGACTAGTTCCTGACCTTGCTCTCGTCCCTGTGGAGACCCATGCGTCCTCTCCTGGGCCTGCGGATGACCTTGGCTGACCGGTAGTGGTCTGACTGGGTCTCAGCCAGGGAGCCAAGGGAGAATCGGAGCTCCCCCGATGTGTCCAGGTGAGACCTGATAGATAGATAGATAGATAGATAGATAGATAGATAGATAGATATAGATAGATAGATAGAGCGAGACAGAACACGCATGTCAGTCACCGTAACATCAACTTTGTTCAAACTGAAGGCAGTATTGAAATTGCAGATATTCTGCAAAGAATAATACCAAAACCAAGAGGATCTGCTTGTTTAAAATGGCCTGCTTGTTTATCTAGTAGGACGACAGTGGTGTGACGCATCAGACAATTTGTAAGGAATCAACAGTCAGTGCTTGTGTGGTTTTCAACCGGTGGCAAATTGCTTTTCTAATGAGTTGTGACTAAAGAGGACAATCAGGAGATCATGACAGCTGCTGTCATCACAGAACTCCAGCCCAGTTATTTGGACTTTATCACACATTTTGTCAGTGGAAAAATAAAAGTAATCCCCCAACCACACACACACACAAAAAAAATATATATGCCATTTAGCAGACGCTTTTATCCAAAGCGACTTACAGTCATGTGTGCATACATTCTACGTATGGGTGGTCCCGGGGATCGAACCCACTACCCTGGCGTTACAAGCGCCATGCTCTACCAACTGAGCTACAGAAGGACCACACACACACACACACACACACACACACACACACACACACACACACACACACACACACACACACACACACACACACACACACACACACACACACACACACACACACACACACACACACACACACACACACACACACACACACACACACACACAGAGTACCAAACATTATTGACACCTGCTCTTTCCATGACATAGAATGACCTGGTGAATCCAGGTGAAAGCCATGATCCCTTCAAATCAGTGTAGATGAAGGGGAGTAGACAGGTTAAAGAAGGATTTTTAAGCCTTGAGACATGGATTGTGTATGTGTGCCTTGTGTGCCAATGGGCAAGACAAAATATTTAAGTGCAATGGAACAGGATATGGTAGTAGGTGCCAGGGGCACTGGTTTGTGTCAAGAACTGCAACTGTGCTGGGTTTGTATCAAGAATGGTGTGTATCAAGAATGGTCCACCACCCAAAGGACATCCAGCCAACTTGAAAAAACTGTGAGAAGCATTGGAGTCAACATGGGCCAGCATCCCTGTGGAACGCTTTCGACACCTTGTAGAGTCCATGCAACTCAATATTAGGAAGGTGTTCATAATGTTTTGTACACTCAGTGTATATATATATATATACACACACACACACACACACACACACACACACACACACACACACACACACACACACACACACACACACACACACACACACACACACACACACACACACACACACACACACACCACACACACACACACACCACACACACCACACACACCACACACAGTCCTACAAACTCACCCATACCGTGACAGAGTGGGTTCTGTGAGTGAGCCTGTTCTCAGTCGGAACTGGTCCAACTCTGATCTCAGCTTGTCTATCTCATCTGCCAGATGAGTCTGGAGGGAAGCCGGGAAACAGGGACAACATGAGGTGTACAGAAAACCTTGTGAAGTTTCTTATTCATTACTGTAAAACCCTGGATTTCAATTTCAATCTCCACAACATGATTGGACAGCACTTGCTCGTCAGTTCTCGTACTCTGCCTGGTTATGGATTTCTATCTCACTATCTGAACCGAGAGCAACGGTTTCTTGTGAATATTCAATGGAGAAGATGATAACAAATTAAACCCAAAGTCCAACACCCAGATCATTATTCATCTATTAAAAAGCACTTTATTAAACCAACCTCATGTAAAATTCAAAACTGAGGGAGAGAAAAATGTAATAACTTCTGATCTGGGGGATTTACTTTTTCATGGATTGAATCCTCGTACTGTTTTCTGTAGCCTTCCGAGTCTTGTATTAAAACGTTCTGAAATGGAAAGAGAAGTATTCCAGTCAATCTATGGACATTTGCTCAAATTCATCTGAAATAAAACTTTAGGACATATTGGTATTGATGTGATCTCCATGTTTAACCTTCTCTTCCAGAGCAGCCATCCTCTCTTTCAGGTGGAGCTGAAGGCGTTCGTTGGACTCTGTAAGAAGTCTGTCCACTGTGTCCGACAGGCGCTTGTTGTGTTCCTCGTTCATCTTTTCTCTCTGCCGAGCCTGAGGGGGAAAAAAAATACAAAGTGTGTGACTTTCAAAAGCAGAAGCTTGACAGTATGTCTTACCACACGAGTGCATTTTCTAACCACTCTAATGTTGTAAAATACTGAAACAAGTCATCTGGATAATGCAAAGTCATTCTCTATGAGAACATCTATGAGCAGCAGGTGCAATGAAGCCAGGCTGTGATGGGCAGCATGTAGCTTAATCTAGCATACTAGCCTTATGGCAGCTAGCATGCTAGGCTGCCCATAGTCAGTGAATAGGTGAAATGTAGCATCATGTAGCATAACCTAGCCTAGCATGTTATCATAGTCCCCTGGGGGTGACTCACTCTGAGCAACTCCTGGTGCTTCTCCTCCAGCTGGCCCTCCAGGTGCCTCATGCGTTCCTCGATACTGCCGTGACGCTCCTCTGCCTGCAGGGGCCACCACACAGACAGGGGTGGGGGGAGAGAGAAAGGGGGGCAGGGGGCACAGTGACCTGCCAGTTTAGCAGCCATGGAGGGCAACACAGACACATAATGCAGAGGCAACAAGACAAGACAGAGCCAAAAGCCTCTACTCCTCCAGTCTCAGATGGAACAGATAGATCACCAAAGCACAGGTAGAGAGAGAGAGGTGAGAGAAGGGCCAGGTCACAAGCAGTTGCTGCAGCAGTTAAGTCTACTAGCAATGAGCCCAGCCAGTGACATGCAGCTTTCCCCACAGTTTCAACCCTGCCTACGGACACAAGGAAAAACAAATATCCCCAACAAGCAATCTCAGTACAATGACTCGTGACAACAGAAAGAAATAAAACCAGCAAGGATTTTTTTATATTTTTTTAAAAGATGTAGTCTTGTAGTTAGCGACAGTACTTTGGCACCCTGTGGGACTACCTTCCTAAGAATGGAGTTCATGTCTTGGAGTTTAGCTTCCATAACAAACTGATAATCATCAGGAGAGGAGGCGGAGCTCGAGTCAGACTATGGGGCAGCAGGAGAGGAGAGGAACATATCACAGGGTCAGAGGTGATCACATGCATAGCCTGCACATACAGTACTAACACATAACAAACAACACATCATTGAAAAGACTCACTCTGGAATATTCTACATGTATGATGATAATCAGTTATACATAAGCAGTTTTGAAATGACCTCTCCTAGAATATGATGGAGTGGTTAAAGTAACTGTCCAGTGACAATCTGACTTTTAAAAGTTCATATTCTGTTACCTCATACCCAAATCATTTTGCTGACTCATCCTACTCATCCTCATCCCTTGTATTTGTGGCCAAAGCATAAATTGGAAAAGAACACATACAAAACCCCACCTCAAACTTGTATCTCAAACAGACTGTTTCAAAAATGCTTGATATTTCCTCGTGGAGGATGAGCTGGCCAATCAGCGGTCTACTTGCATGAATATTTTATATGACTGGTATACGCCCACACCATTCAGTTGTTGCGGTATGCCCATAACATTCCAACACAGAAAATATGCTTTTTAACATAATAATTTAAAACATTTTTGGGAAGGAAACTATTTCACTCATATTGTATTTCATTTTAGGTCATATTTCATAGAAAACTGGAAGCACTGGAGTTACTTTAATGATGGGAGCAATGTGTGCTGCGTCTGTGTCTGCATGCATACAAGTGTGTTTATGTGTGTGTGACCGTGTATGTGTGTGTGTCCTCTCACCTTGGTGAGTGCTGCTATCCTCTGGGCCAGCTCAGCCTCCACCTCTGGCAGGGTCTCAGCCTTTCTCATGGTCTGCTGCAGCTTCTGCTCTGCAATCTCCAAACGCTCCAGCAGCTGCCTGTTCTTATCCTCCATCTGCACACACATACACACACACAGGGAAACAAGCACATACACACAGGGGGAAACATTGTGACTTATGACCTCGACCCATATCACACATGGAGTACCACTCAATGCCAATCTCAAGAGAGCTTTCTCAGTATTTCTGGACAGACTAAGTCACATGTAATACATATAGAACAGAATACAGCATATATACTGAAGTCATTCTATATCAGAAACACAGACAACCTTCTATTACATAGAGAAGACTTTAGGGATGTAATGATACGCATCAGGTCCCTAATCAAATGTTTAAGATACAAGTGCATGGTTCTGCGGACCCTAAACCGATCCAAATGCAGCATGGATCAGTCAGAAAATCTATTGAAACGTTATGAATCGCTGGTTCACTAAAATGTTCTGCTCATATTACATTCTATCTTCTGAAAACACCTCTCATCTTTAGCGACAGCTGATGCGTCCTCTCGTTCAGTGTCCAACTGCATGTACAGTTGAAGTCGGAAGTTTACATATTCTTAGGTTGGAGTCATTAATACTTGTTTTTAAACCACTCCATACATTTCTTGTTAACAAACTATAGTTTTGGCAAGTCGGTTAGGACATCTACTTTGTGCATGACACCAAGTCATTTTTCCCAACAATTGTTTACAGACAGATTATTTAACTTATAATTCACTATATCACAATTCCAGTGGGTCAGATGTTAATATACACTTTTTTTTTTAAAGTTGACTGTGCCGATAAACAGCTTGGAAAATTCCAGAAAATTATGTCATGGCTTTATAAGCTTCCGATAGGCTAATTGACATAATTTGAGTCAATTGGAGGTGTACCTGTGGACGCATTTCAGGCCTACCTTCAAACTCAGTGCCTCTTAGCTTGACATCACGGGAAAATCAAAAGAAATCAGCCACAACCTCAGAAAAAAAATTGTAGACCTCCACAAGTCTGGTTCATCCTTGGGAGCAATTTCCAAATGCCTGAAGGTACCACGTTCATCTGTACAAACAATAGTACGCAAATATAAACACCATGGGACCACACAGCCATCATACCGCTCAGGAAGGAGACGCATTCTGTCTCCTAGAGATGAACATACTTTGGTGAGAAAAGTGCAAATCCATCCTAGAACAACAGCAAAGGACCTTGTGAAGATGCTGGAGGAAACAGGTACAAAAGTATCTATATCCACAGTAAAATGAGTCCTTTATCGACATAACCTGAAAGGCGGCTCAGCAAGGAAGAAGCCACTGCTCCAAAACCGCCATAAAAAAAGCCAGACTATGGTTTGCAACTGCACATGGGGACAAAGATTGTACTTTTTGGAGAAATGTCCTCTGGTCTGATGAAACAAAAATAGAACTGTTTGGCCATAATGACCATCATTATGTTTGGAGGAAAAAGTGGAATGCTTGCAAGCCGAAGAACACCATCCCAACCGTGAAGCATGGGGGTGGCAGCATCATATTTTGGGGGTGCTTTGCTGCAGAAGGGACTTGTGCACTTCACAAAATAGATAGCATCATGAGGCAGGAAAATCATGTGGATATATTGAAGCAACATCTCAAGATATCAGTCAGAAAGTTAAAGCTTGGTCGCAAATGGGTCTTCCAAATGGACAATAACCCCAAACATACTTCCAAAGTTGTGGCAACATGGCTTAAGGACAACAAAGTCAAGGTATTGGAGTGGCCATCACAAAACATGACCTCAATCCCATAGAAAATGTGTGGGCAGAACTGAAAAAGCGTGTGCGAGCAAGGCGGCCTACAAACCTGACTCAGTTACACCAGCTCTGTCAGGAGGAATGGGCCAAAATTCACCCAACTTATTGTGGGAAGCTTGTGGAAGGCTACCTGAAACGTTTGACCCAAGTTAAACAATTTAAAGGCAATGCTACCAAATACTAACTGAGTGTATGTAAACTTCTGAACTACTGGGAATGTGATGAAAGAAATAAAATCTGAAATGAATCGTTCTCTCTACTATTATTCTGACATTTCACATTCTTAATATAAAGTGCTGATCCTAACTGACCTAAGACAGGGAATATTTACTGGGAAAAACTGAGTTTAAATGTATTTGGCTAAGGTGTATGTAAACTTCCGACTTCAACTGTAACTGTGTTGAAAGTCATTGTTCTACAAGTCATTTAGCTGAACAACCCCGGGCAATATCAGTATCCTAGTCAAACTGCGCACCGTTCCCAGTTTCGCAAACTGACCAACGCGAGATCGGTGCCTGTTCCTGATCTTGCACATCTACGCGGCACCTTCAGCATTCAAACACTACAATAGCTTGCGTGATATTAGGCTTCATTAATTGAATGACAACCTCTGTTATTTGCTAGGTCATTGTTATCTATGCACTGTTGAAAATGGTGTTTTACTGCAATAAAATGAAACTACCGGAGATATAACTCTTATCTGGCTATACCTGCTGAACGGGTTTTACAATAGATTTGATTGTTCAGGTTCACCAACAGCAAAACTTTTGGTAGTGCTGTTTAAAACATTCAGTGTATATGTTTCTTTTGTTTCTTTTTTTATATACAGGGAAAAGTTGATCATTTCATAACGAGGACAGAAATCACTTTGTGAGGCTCACTGCATGGCCGAAGCAAGACGAGAAAATAATCTAACTCCATAAAAATGTCCAAATGGTCCAAACCATTCGATTTGGAGATGGGGGTGAAATTCAAAATGGTGCTCTATATTCATTGCCCAAGTCATAGCTAATTTGTAAACGATACATATTGATTGATACATTACTACATCAAACACTTAATCTGCAAAAATGACAAGTGAATTAGTGGGTGATGGGGATTTCAGAACCAAAGTGGGGGGGACAAAAAAACATTGCCACCCCTAATCTGATAGTGGGGTGGCTCAGCTCAGGTGCCTTCATAGTACATACACCATAGACATACATAATTCACAAAGACACACACACACGTCAGATTAGACAGATTCAGCTCAGAGAGGTCCAGCTCATGAGCTCCATCAGCAGCAGATATTGAATGTGAAAATGAATGTGTTTATGCAACAAATGTTTCTGCATCTAATCGTACCGCATCAAATCGCATCGATTCTTTCTCTCCTCAAACCAAAGTGCACCGAATCGTTTCAAACTAAATGTATCCTATATCATATTGGAGCCCTTGTATCTAGATATGTATTGAATCGTCTTGAAAGGAAAAGATGGAGACTCCTAGTATACATCATGTAAGGTACAGCAGTAGAGTCAAAGTGAAACCTCTATTTCCCTATGTCCCAGTCAATCTTCCTCCTGGCTCTGCTCAGTTTCAGTCTGTTCCAATTCCAGGAACTATTCGGCAGCTGTCTCCACCAGCAACAGAAGCTCCAGTCCCCCCTATAGCATTGGCCTTGGCAGCCTATACCCAGTAATTAGACATGAGTGGGCTAGGGGCCGTGGGGGGCCTGGAGCGGCCAGATCAGGGCTCTCTGTGTGTGTGTCTCTCTGCAATACTGTGTGTTTACTACTACTGTATGTATTTACAGGCCCAGCACCCAGCTTTGGGGAAAAAAAATATTCCCTGCATCCTGTCTCGCTCTCCATCCTTCCTTCAATCTTTCTGTCTCCCCTTTTCGTCTCTCCTGAGTGGCTCATCTCCAACAGTCAGTGCCAAGGCCCTGGGGCTAGGCCATTGGCAAGGCAACACGAAAAACCAGATCAGCAGGGGTGGTGGTGTGATGTGAGTGCTGGGTCCATGGGGGGGGGGCTTTATTTCTGTATGCTCTGAGAATTATGTTGGATGGAGTATCATTCATCTCTCCCTGATTGAAGTTCAGAGTTAGACTTAGCCCAAATTTCCTAGTGGCAAGGGAATGGGCCAGGATGCCATCGGAAAGAATCAAGGGACCGATGCCAGAGGCAAACCAAGGGCAAACATTGGATTAGAAATGTAAGTTTAGAAAATTGCACATGAAAATTGCTTATGGTTTATTTCATTTTATAAACTGGGTGGTCTGAACCCATACGGTCTGATTGGCGGACATATCAGACCGTATACCACGGGTATGACAAAACGTTTAGTTTTACTGCTCTGATAACGTTGATAACCAGTTTATAATAGCAATAAGGCTCCTCGGGGGTTTGTGGCATATGGCCAATATACCACGGCTAAGGGCTGTGTCCAGTTACTCCACATTGCAACGTACATAAAAACAGCCCTTAGCCGGTGTCCATATACCACACCTCCTTATTGCTTAAATGTGCACGGAGTACTTTCTGTCTAGCAATGCGGATTCGTGTGTGTGTGTGTGTGTGTGTGTGTGTGTGTGTGTGTGTGTGTGTGTGTGTGTGTGTGTGTGTGTGTGTGTGTGTGTGTGTGTGTGTGTGTGTGTGTGTGTGTGTGTTCTCTATAGCTTGGCAATACAAATTTATGAAAATCCATCTGCCTTGAGCTCAGCTGTTGGTGCTGTATCTGTGATTGCTCCCCCTCCTTAACCATAACATTATTCACAATACCAAATAACTCAGGCACAGAAACCATGCACATCCACCCACACAGCATCTTCAAGTAACTACAATAAAAACCCTGATCCATATGCAAACGACTCAGCTGGAGTTAAACACAATGTCAAGATGTCCTCTCATTTCAGAATGTTCTAAACTCTTATTAATCAAAGACGAGAGTTATCCTTGATCCACTACTGGCAACGAACGCTGTGTTATTCTCCAGATCGCAGGGGATTTCAGCAAATATGTATGCTATTGTAACTACGGTACTCCCTTAATGTAGAGAACGATCAGCCTCCTGAGCCCATGGAGATCTCCTTTAAACCAGAGACGCCAGATGGGATTGAGTTTTGTTAAACCAGAGACGCCAGATGGAATTGAGTTTTGTTAAACCAGAGACGCCAGATAGAATTGAGTTTTGTTAAACCAGAGACGCCAGATGGAATTGAGTTTTGCCTTAGCAATAACATGTACTAAAGGGCATGTTTTTTCTAGGTGGGTGGAACCCAAGGTGGGGAGACTTCTGATTCCTTCTGGGTTGAGACCCTAAAACCAAAGGTTTAAATTGGGTCAGTGGGGACCACAGCTGTAGGTTAAAGTATCCCTCAGAAGCTGATCTTAGTTCAGTTTTGTATCCCCCCAGCTCCCCCACCACTCTAATGGTTCAAGTTAGGATTGGTGGAAGAGGGTAAGTGACCTGTCTGAGGAAGGCTTCCTTATTGGCCAGCTCATTCTCCAGTTTGTCACTGATGTCGTGCAGGGAGGTGGACTCTCTCTGGGCGCTGAGGTACCGCTTCTCCAGAGTGACGATCCTCTCTTCCATGTCCTCCTTCTGACACATAGCCTGTAGTCAGTCACACACACACACACACACACACATACACATACACATACACATACACACATACACATACACATACACATACACATACACATACACATACACACACACACACACACACACACACACACACACACACACACACACACAAACAGTTGAGTACATTTCCTTCTCGACAGCACAAACCGTATCTCCCTAAATCTCCTACGGTTCATTTCCTGTATGGAGTCTCAGTGAGTGTGTGTATAGAGGGGAAGGAAATGTCCTCCAGCGTTGTCATGATATAACACTGTTCTCAGACAGTGGTAATTACTTAAGAGGGCTGGGCTGATAAAGGATCTGAGATCAGTGTACTAGCTGGATCTCACTCCCTGAGCCCAGCCTGCCATCATCATTAGCAATCAATAGCAATCTCAACCAGGGCTAGCCGCTAGCTAGGTGGACCAAGAGCCAGGTCACATTCTGATTCACATCACTGGGTAGATATTCAATTCTCCTCCAAATCAGAGGGACCAGTGATTGTGTGACTATAATGTTCTGCCTATAGCACAGGACAGATGAGTAGAGACCATCTCTAAGTACCAATGTGTAGAAAGAAGCCTGGATACATGACTTTTCCAAGAACCATCCAGATTGTCTGAGGCAGTAACTCCTCTCTAAGTCATCAGAGAGGAGGTTGAGGGAGTGAATGCATATTTCCCTTATGCTTGTCAATGTATGTTCTCAACAACCCTAACTCTCAACTAACAGTGCGCGTGCGTGTGTGTCTCTCCTGAGAGAGTGGGTGCATCTCATTTGAATGTACCTCTCTCCTCACCTCTTTGATGTCCCTCTGGTACTTGGTACTCATCTCCTCTGTCTTAATGAGGTCCTTGCGCGCGGTGTCCAGCTCCTGCTCCACCTCGGAGACGCGGGACGACAGGGAGGACATGCGCTCCTTCATCTGGGCCAGCTCATAGTTCTGCTTCTCCAGCAGGTCCTGCAGCTCCACCACCTGGCCGGCCTCATGGGCCGACTCCATGGAGCCGTTGGACAGGCGCTGGAGGACCAGGGGCAGAGGGAATGAGAGAGACTCTTACTGTGTAAAGTCCATTTCCATTCAGTCAAATCAGGAGCAAAGTAATGAATCAAAAGGCCTTATGAATTTCTGAATGGATTTCAAAAAAGCTTTTCAGCAATTTCTGTTTTTTTGTGGATTGATTTATTTGAAATAATGGAATTGACCTTAACCTTGTAATACAGCGCTTTTCTACCAACTCAAGGATGCTTTATGGCAGTTAGGTCCCATGACACAAACTGTTTCAGCTAGCAGAATTGAAATGGATGAGTTGAAACAACATAATTTCCAGTCAAGCCTTCTGCAGTGAGTGCTGAAGTACAGGCTGAGAGGGCCTTGAATCAGACTAGATCCCTCTTCAGACCTCTGTATTTCCCGGTGGAGAAAGATAGCATTAGAGCTCTAACACATTTAGGACCTGGAGGTTGTTGGCCCCCTATTCTGGTTTAATTTCAGATGGACACACAGCCAGGGTGACGGAGGCACTATAAAGATTACTCCAGACTGCATTGAGAGATTGGTTTGGCACTAGCATTAGGAATATGATTTGGTTTGACTATGGGAGGGAGGGATAGAGAGAGAGAGACACAGAGGGAGAGAGAGACACACAGAGAGAGAGAGAGAGAGAGGGGGAGTTTCTTTTCCTCTCCCTCTTTCTGTCTATCGGTCTCTCCTCTCCCATCTCTCGTGCCCTTCTCTCTTTCTCCTACCCCCACCCCCCTCTCTCTCCCTCCTCTACCCATCCTCATGTATCAGGGCCAGCTGCCCGTCCATACCCATCCATCTGGCCAGACATCCCTAATTGGGCCTCTCTCCCTACTGCCTGTGATCAATGATTCACTGTGTAAGGCAACAGGCCCCATTAAATCAGCCCACTGGTTTAAATACCAACACAACAGTCTACTCTCATAACGGACAAACCTTGGGATTTATCTTAGCTTGGCTTTTAGTGCAGGCTGGTTTGAACTTTTCCCAGAGATAACAAGTTACACAGCCGGTTCTCGAAATAAAAACTTAATTGCGGCGCGTCTGAGAGTATAGTCGTAAAGCCTGCAGGGAAGTTATCCAGTTGTGGACGAGGTGGACTTGACACTCGTAACAATGCCTTTAGGAGGGATTGACATGGAGTTAAACATTGTTTCTCCCATCGAGGCAGATTGATCTGGTAGGGAACGAGCTACTGTGCACCGGTTCCTTTTGCTAAATTAGACCCGTTTTATACGTCTAGCTGTCTATATATCACAGCAACTTTACAGCGCTGCTAAATTGCAGTGGGGGAGCCCAACAGCCATAGCTTGGGCATGTCAGTAAAAGCTGTCCTAACTTAGGTTTTATTGTTATCTTTTGAAATTGCTAACTGTAAAAGATCACCTCTATGGTTAAATCTTCTTGGTTTTACTATTCGATCACTATATAATATTGAGGCCTTGATGGTTAGAAGTGCAGAAAAGTGGTTGATACTGAGAGTGAAGGGAAAGGCCATGGCTGTCTGCCTGTATTAGCAGGCCCGTCAGGTAAAGCTAGCTCTATGCCCCGCGTCATGATGTGACCTGTTGGTCCATTCAGGCGCAACACGTGCACCCACACAACACACACCCCCCTCCACCTGTCACATGGGTGACGACAGCCTGATGATGGCGTTAGCCTATGTGTTCACTCTACTCCAACACCCTTCTACCCAGGAGCAGTGAGACGGAGAGGAGGGCTCTAACCCGCCTACCGGGAGAAACTAGCCCTGCAGATCAACCGTGTCACTACCTCTGGATGGAACCTTAACGAGGCTGCCATGACTACCTCTGGATGGAACCTTAACGAGGCTGCCATGACTACCTCTTCAAACCTCAGCATGGTGAAAGTGAGTTTCAACCTTCCAACCACCCTCATCCCCACCCCCCTACTCTGTAAAGTGACAGGCCACAGACAGCTGTCGCCCAGTCAGGCTCAACTGAATCGTACACTCCTGACAACGCGTCCCCATCACGAGGTGCAGCTCATCCACGAGCCTAGAGATTCGGCTCACATCCAAACCAACACAGCATTCTAAGTGCTGTATTGATATCTGAGAGGATTGGGAAATTCTCTACGCTTTGACTGCTCAATGTACTGTTCTTCACTCTGGTCTGACTAATCATGGAAGTGTGGATGCATTATGGGACATTTGATCTCAGACCATTTGTATGCAGATGTAGTCAGAGGTTTGGGAGCTCCAGTATAATGTAATCTGGTGGGGTCATAGACAGTACACATCACCTGATTGTGGGTGTCCATCACGCTGCCTAGCTGGCTGCTCAAAGACACTGTGCTGACAGTGAAGGCCTGTATCTATCGAGCTAGTGAAGTGATAACATGCTTGATACCACGATGATACTGATAACACAGACTATGAATGGACAACTGTGCTGAAACAATGAAAATGGGGGTTGTATATCCCACACGTTTACGTTGATGTGAAAACTGAAATGTTGAGTGTTAGCCCTGTCAATGTAATGATAGTAACACATGAGATAAATAATCAACAAAAAAAAGCTGTGGATATTGACAGGAAAAAAAGAAGGACAGTAAACACAATGGACGCCCACCTTGCTATGTACCTTCTGGCTGGCATCAGTGCCCTCCAGCATGTCCTCTGACCCGTCCCCTGACGCCACCTTCCTCTGGATGTGGGCATTCTGCTCCCGTAAGGCCACAATCTGCAGAGAGGGATACAGGACAGAGATTAATACACAGGTCTAGAACAACAATACACAGAGAGGGACACAGGACAGAGATTAATACACAGGTCTAGAATAACAATACACAGAGAGGGACACAGGACAGAGATTAATACACAGGTCTAGAATAACAATACACAGAGAGGGACACAGGACAGAGATTAATACACAGGTCTAGAATAACAATACACAGAGAGGGACACAGGACAGAGATTAATACACAGGTCTAGAATAACAATACACAGAGAGGGACACAGAACAGAGATTAATACACAGGTCTAGAATAACAATACACAGAGAGGGATACAGGACAGAGATTAATACACAGGTCTAGAATAACAATACACAGAGAGGGACACAGGACAGAGATTAATACACAGGTCTAGAATAACAATACACAGAGAGGGACACAGGACAGAGATTAATACACAGGTCTAGAATAACAATAAACAGAGAGGGACACAGAACAGAGATTAATACACAGGTCTAGAATAACAATACACAGAGAGGGATACAGGACAGAGATTAATACACAGGTCTAGAATAACAATACACAGAGAGGGACACAGGACAGAGATTAATACACAGGTCTAGAATAACAATACACAGCAGAGATCAGCCTAGCTGCCAATCACACATGCAGGCACATGTGCATACACACACACACACACACACACACACACACACACACACACACACACACACACACACACACACACACACACACACACACACACACACACACACACACACACACACACACACACACACACACACACACACGAGCACACACACAATTGTCAGCTCCAGCCAGGCATGGGGCTGTCCTGTCAGTGCCTGAGGGGAATACAACTGATGTGCAAATATATTAAGGTCAAGGGTCAGGATCTCATTCACCTTCCAAAACACAAACAACCTAAATATTTACTCAATGACAGCTAACAGGTTATTTCCTACTGTTACAGCTTGTCTGTGTAGGAATTTCTGGAACATTACGAAGCTAGCTATGTCATATTATGTCTAGGTATTAACGTGATCACTATGATTATCTTGTTCAGCGAACCCCTCATCTCTCTCTCCTGAAGTATCTGGTGTTCACTCTTCATCACGTTGCCAGGGGCTACAAACCAGTGACATGAAAAGCATATTGAGGATTCCCCTGACAGGGACGGCTGATTCGGACTTTCCGAGGGGGAGGAAGGGGGGAAATAGCCGGGTAGAGACACAACTATAATTGTCCAAATTGTTGGACTACAACCTATTCTTGGACAGCACAAACAGCATGGTATGCGATCCTTTATGGAGCCCCCTCACTTCTAATGCCCTTTTACACCATCACTAAACACAAGTGACAGCAATACTAGGGAGACTACATGATGCCTGTAGGGTCAGCCTTCACAAGTCAGTTCCAGGGAAACCTCCCAGACCTTGAAACTAGGAGAAAACCGTCATTGTTTTATGATGTGCTAACCATATCTCTTTTTTTTGCATAACTGACATATTTTTGCGTGTGAAAATATTTGTAGAAAAGCCGTGATTTTACTGTATGACAACTACAGCAGAGAGATGCACCATGTCAGTGTCATAAATGCCTGTAGCCTGTCATCCAGTACACAGTCAAATATTAGTGTGCTCACTATCCATTATTATGTAATCACGAGCACAGACATCACCAGATTTACCATAAAGAACAGACCCAGTTGGGAGACAGACAGGATATGGAAGTGTGAATAAAATGACAGCATGCTGCTATTACCACTGATCACAGGTTATTTTAGGCTTTAATCTCAGGCTTTCATCTGGATTTAGGAAACAAAACAACAAAGAGAACAACCGAAACAGTTCTGTCTGGTGCAGACACAAAAACAGAAAGCAACTACCCACAAAACCCATGTGGGCAAGAGCTACCTAAGTATGGTTCTCAATCAGAGACAACGACAGACAGCTGTCCCTGATTGAGAACCATACCGGGCCAAAAACAAAGAAATAAAAAAACATAGAAAAAAGAACATAGAATGCCCACCCTAGTCACACCCTGGCCTAACCAAAATATAGAATAAAAAGCCACTCTATGGCCAGGGTGTGACAAGTCGGCAATATTATGACGGTAATGATTGAGAGAACAATCCAGGAAGGATAGTGTAGCAGCCTATGACAGTCATGAATCTACTGTATAATAGTGTATTTTGCTAAACATGGCAATACATCATATTACTGTACTGACTGAGGCAGTGCTGCAATAGGGCCCTCCAGTCCTGATCAGTAAAAACCACACAGTATATCAGTATTACTGCTATTGGAATGCCATCTCTGTCTACAATAAATAAGTTAAGCCTGAATATTTGTGGACACTTCCCATTTGTGGGAATCCCAGATCTATGACTTGGCTGTGTCTGCACCCCGGAGAGACCGACATAATTACATTTCTCAGAAGGAGGCGATGACATCACAATAAAACAACACAGTGAGAGAATCCAGTACGGTTGCCAAGTGTTCCACCAACCACTCCAGTTGACCTGCGTTCAAGACTTAGAGGGCATTCAATGACACCTCCATCAGTAAACAATGATTGATGTGAAAATGCAACTCATAACTGCCTCTGACACTGGTCAGAAATAGCCTTAAAGCTATACAACTATAAAACACCACTTTTTACAGCACAGATGGAGGCACTCACTAGACGCAAGTATTACATTATTTTCATTCTAAGAGGGCAAAGGGCAGGGAGGGATTATTCCATAATTACAATGGAGGTTTCCCTTTACATTAAGCCCCGACAACATCCCAGCACGGGGTTTGAGATTTCATCCACAGACAGTGGATTTGCTTGCTGTTGCATATTGCTGCCTCTCTCTCTCTTTCTCTCCATTCTTTTAATGAGGGGTGCAATTACACCTTCTTATGTTTTGGCTGGCACATTGGGGAGCGTCTATCATTTTTCAGGTACAGAGATCAAACGGTTGGCTCTCGACATAAGGGGTGCACACACGCACACACGCACACACGCACACACACCTCCTCCCGACAGACACCCAGGATAACAAATGATAGACTGAGCCTTGCTGCTGTGGCTGTGGTTGCTCTCAAATTAGAAAAATATTTACAGAAGAAAATTGAAAGTGGCCATCTTTCCATTTGATGTAGTATCAGTTCATCTCAACTCATCAAAGCCCAGAAAACATCAGAGACACCAGGAGACAACGGAGACACCAGAGTCATCAAAAGACAGAGACATCAGAGACACCAGGAGACATCAGAGACACCAGGAGACACCAGAGACATCAAGAGACACCAGGAGACATCAGAGACACCAGGAGACATCAAGAGACACCAGAGACACCAGGAGACATCCAAGATACCACGAGACATCAGGAGACACCAGAAGACACCAGAGACACGAGGAGACATAAGAAACACCAGAGTCACCAGGAGACACAAGGAGACAGTGCCACAACTAAACAGAAAGGCGCTATCCTTCAAACTCCTATCCCTCACAATAACTTCATCTTCCCTGACTTCCTTCGTCTCCACCTCTCCGATAAGTAATTGTCTGTTTTAGTGTGAAGGAGCAAAAGGAGATTGGACAGGAAGGTGACGTGAAATCTCTTGGTGTACAAGATTGATTTGGTGGAGCCGAGGGCCTGGAGCAGGTTGCTATATGCGGCAATGCCTCTGAATTAAGATCAGTCACACAGACAGGCACACGTGCACACACACACACACACACACACACACACACACACACACACACACACACACACAAACACTGGAAACCTGTTGGCTTGAATCTTATAGCACCGGTTAATTTTTCATTGTATAGAGTGGGTGACACCTTGGGGATACCCTCTAGAAGTCCAACCAGGAAATGAATAAGAGAGACCGGATAACATAGAGTAACAGAAGTTTCAGTCTCTCTCTCTCTCCCCCAGCAGCCTTTGTAGGATCTTATGCAGGTTGGATTGGTCCCTTGACGGGGGACCAAGCCCAGAGGCCCCAGAGGTTTTGCGGGGAATTCATCTACCTCCTGACACATTCTACAGAATCTACTCCCATTTCATTTATGTGAGCCGGGTCTCACATATTTTAACTTATTTTAACTTAATATAATACATCAATAAAATTAATTTAGCCTCAAGTAAATAATGAAACATGTTCACGTCTCTTTCATATCGTCTGAGATCCCCAAGGACTGGAAAGCTGCCGCAGTCATCCCCCTCTTCAAAGGGGGAGACACCCTGGACCCAAACTGTTACAGACCTATATCCATCCTGCCCTGCCTATCTAAGGTCTTCGAAAGCCAAGTCAACAAACAGGTCACTGACCATCTCGAATCCCACCGTACCTTCTCCGCTGTGCAATCTGGTTTCCGAGCCGGTCACGGGTGCACCTCAGCCATGCTCAAGGTACTAAACGATATCATAACCGCCATCGATAAAAGACAGTACTGTGCAGCTGTCTTCATCGACCTTGCCAAGGCGTTCGACTCTGTCAATCACCATATTCTTATCGGCAGACTCAGTAGCCTCGGTTTTTCGGATGACTGCCTTGCCTGGTTCACCAATTACTTTGCAGACAGAGTTCAGTGTGTCAAATCGGAGGGCATGCTGTCCGGTCCTCTGGAAGTCTCTATGGGGGTGCCACAGGGTTCAATCCTCGGGCCGACTCTTTTCTCTGTATATATCAATGATGTTGGTCTTGCTGCGGGCTACTCCCTGATCCACCTCTACGCAGACGACACCATTCTATATACTTCCGGCCCGTCCTTGGACACTGTGCTATCTAACCTCCAAACGAGCTTCAATGCCATACAACACTCCTTCCGTGGCTTCCAACTGCTCTTAAACGCTAGTAAAACCAAATGCATGCTTTTCAACCGTTCGCTGCCGACACCCGCACGCCTGACCAGCATCACCACCCTGGATGGTTCCAACCTTGAATATGTGGACATCTATAAGTACCTAGGTGTCTGGCTAGACTGTAAACTCTCCTTCCAGACTCATATCAAACATCTCCAATGAAAAATCTAATCAAGAGTCGGCTTTCTATTCCGCAACAAAGCCTCCTTCACTCACGCCGCCAAACTTACCCTAGTAAAACTGACTATCCTACCGATCCTCGACTTCGGCGATGTCATCTACAAAATTGCTTCCAACACTCTACTCAGCAAACTGGATGCAGTTTATCACAGTGCCATCTGTTTTGTCACTAAAGCACCTTATACCACCCACCACTGCGACTTGTACGCTCTAGTCCGCTGGCCCTCGCTACATATTCGTCGCCAGACCCACTGGCTCCAGGTCATCTACAAATCCATACTAGCTAAAGCTCCGCCTTATCTCAGTTCACTGGTCACGATGGCAACACCCATCCGTAGCACGCGCTTCAGCAGGTGTATCTCACTGATCATCCCTAAAGCCAACACCTCATTTGGCCACCTTTCGTTCCAGTTCTCTGCTGCCTGTGACTGGAACGAATTGCAAAAATCGCTGAAGTTGGAGACTTTTATCTCCCTCACCAACTTCAAACATCTGCTATCTGAGCAGCTAACCGATCGCTGCAGCTGTACATAGTCTGTCGGCAAATAGCCCACCCATTTTTACCTACCTCATCCCCATACTGTTTTTATTTATTTACTTTTCTGCTCTTTTGCACACCAATATCTCTACCTGTACATGACCATCTGATCATTTATCACTCCAGTGTTAATCTGCAAAATTGTAATTATTCGCCTACCTCCTCATGCCTTTTGCACACAATGTATATAGACTCCCCTTTTTTTCCCTTTTTTTTCTTTTTCTTCCTATTGTGTTATTGACTTGTTAATTTTTTACTCCATGTGTAACTCTGTTGTCTGCTCACACTGCTATGCTTTATCTTGGCCAGGTCGCAGTTGCAAATGAGAACTTGTTCTCAACTAGCCTACCTGGTTAAATAAAGTTGAAATAAAAAAATAAAAAATAAATAAAAATGTCCAACATGTTGGAGAAGAAAGTAAAAGTGCAATATGTGCCATGTAAGAAAGCTAATGTTTAAGTTCCTTGCTCAGAACATGAGAACATATGAAAGCTGGTGGTTTCTTTTAACATGAGACCTCAATATTCCCAGGTAAGAAGTTTTAGGTTGTAGTTATTATAGGAATTATAGGACTATTTCTCTCTATACCATTTGTATTTCATATACCTTTGACTATTGGATGTTCCTATAGGCACTTTAGTATTGCCAGTGTAACAGTGTAGTTTCCATCCCTCTCCTCGCCGCTACCTGGGCTCGAACCAGGAACACATCGACAACAGCCATCCTCGAAGCAGCGTTACCCATGCAGAGCAAGGGGAACAACTACTCCAAGTCTCAGAGCGAGTGATGTTTGAAATGCTATTAGCGCACACCCCACTAACTAGCTAGCCATTTTACATCGGTTACACCAGCCTAATCTCGGGAGTTGATAAACAGCGCAATGTTTAAAGCAAGAGCAGCGAAGAGCTGCTGGCAAAATGCACGAAAGTGCTGTTTGAATGAATGCTTACGAGCCTGCTGGTGCCTACCACCGCTCAGTCAGAGTGCTTTATCAAATCATAGACTTAATTATAACATAATAACGCACAGAAATATGAGCCATAGGTCATTAATATGGTCGAATCCGGAAACTATCATTTCCAAAACAAAAGGTTTATTCTTTCAGTGAAATACAGAACCGTATCCCTCAGTCTAAATATTGCTGTTACATTGCACAGCCTTCAATGTTGTCATAATTACGTACAATTCTGGCAAATTAGTTCGCAATGAGCCAGGCGGCCCAAACTGTTGCATATACCCTGACTCTGCGTGCAATGAACGCATGAGAAGTGACACAATTTCACCTGGTTAATATTGCCTGCTAAGCTTTCTTTTAGCTAAATATGCAGGTTTAAAAAGATATACTTCTGTGTATTGATTTTAAGAAAGGCATTGAAAGAAAGGGAATACTTATTTTCCACCATAATTTGCAAATAAATTCATAAAAAATCCTACAATGTGATTTTATGGATTATTTTCTCATTTTGTCTGTCATAGTTGAAGTGTACCTATAATGAAAATTACAGGCCTCTCTCATCTTTTTAAGTGGGAGAACTTGCACAATTGGTGGCTGACTAAATACTTTTTTGCCCCACTGTAAATATATATTATTTAATCAACAAAATCGGTTTCCAAAAATACAGATTTCCTAAAACTTGAAATCGGCCCTAATTAATCAGCCATTCGATTAATCGGTCGACCTCTAATCTGGACCACTTAAACACCTGAGACTGGGCGATCAAATCTGGACCACTTAAACACCTGAGACTGAGAGGTCAAATCTGGACCACTTAAACACCTGAGACTGGGCGATCAAATCTGGACCACTTAAACACCTGAGACTGAGAGGTCAAATCTGGACCACTTAAACACCTGAGACTGAGAAGTCAAATCTGGACCACTTAAACACCTGACACTTTTATTCCTGTACCTACCTATTGTTCACCTAATACCTTTTTTGCACTATTGGTTAGAGCCTGTAAGTAAGTATTTCACTGTAAGGTCTACACCTGTTGTATTCAGCGCACGTGATGAATAAACTTTGATTTGATTTGACTGAGAGGTCAAATCTGGACCACTTAAACACCTGAGACTGAGAGGTCGAAGGTCATCTATGTCATCAGGCAGTGCAGCTCCCTATGGGAGGCTCCAGGAATGCAGGTGGTGTTATCTGCAGACTGGAGCCCCAGAGGAGAGCGACTCGAGGCAGATCTCCATCCCAAATCAATTAACAGTCTGTAGCTGGTGCAGGCAGCCACTGGAACCCAACGTCCTCCCAGAGGCTCTGACGTGTGGAAGTGTGGACGTTTCTATTCAGCAGTGCTTATTTAACCACAGCCTCCATCACCGGGCCTCAACACCCACTCACTCAGATGACTGTCTCACCATGACACAACAGAAAGTTAACCATGTATCCACTGTAGTCAAATTAAGTATAGTCACACTACTTAATCAAATAAAGACCTCTGTCTCGACTCAGTAAACTATCTGCTGAGGCGTAACACTGTACTTGGTTAAGTAAATGAGATGCACTTTACGCTGCATGTCTATGGCTCAAACTTAGCCTCATACACCTGCCTGATCTCGCGAGCTTACATGAATGATTCGCTCCACGGATACAGGAGCGGTCATCCATCTGGTAATACTAGGCTAACTCAAAGTGAAAGATATCGCCATCTCACGCCCCCCCCCCCCCCCTCTCCCTCCCTCTGGCAATGCAGAGTGGTTAATTTGGCTCCGGTAGAGCGCCAGTCTGAGGGCTCCTCTCAGCTGGAACATGACCATCTGCCCTGGAAGAGAATGGCAGAGAGAGAATGGGGGGCAGAGGCATTACGCCACCCTGCTAACGCCACGGGCCAGCTCTCATCTGTCAACGCCATACTTCACCCCATCTTAAGACAGAATGACTAGCCCCTGAATAGGACTCCTCCGAAGTCGAACTGGCAACATCAGACTGCTTTGAAAGTTGACTAAAACAGTCAGAGTGCCTGTGAAAATGATGCTGTGACACGTTTCTCACCTCCTGGTTGGCTGATGTTAGCTCCTCCTCCAATGCAGAGACCCTCTCTAGCGACACCCGCAGTCTCTCCCTCACCTGAGGAAAACAAAACACAACAACCCGCCATGAGTGTGTTACTGTACACATCCTCTGGTAGGACCTTACCATGGAGCTCTGCTCTTGCAGTTAATGGCAGTAGATGTGTGGTTTTGAGCTCTCAGATAAATAGCATGGATAGTGTTGGAGACAACAGTGAGATATGTCTATTTATCTCTCCCCACCAACCCACCATCCCACCTCAGCCCGGGGTTGACATGATATACCATGTTCCCGCGAGAGAGCAAGCCGCTGATCCCTCTCTCCCTCAGCCTTCAGCCCAACAGTAACACTTTGTCTTGGCCTTGAAGGCAGGCCTGAGCTTCTGTCCAGGGGTATCTGCTTTTATTACTTTTTAGCGTCAGTTGCTGGGAGCAGCTTTCCCTCCCTCCTCCCCATCCCTACTCCTCCTCCTCTTCTCCTCAAAGGGGGTGAATGTATGACTTACTCTGCCTTCCTCTAGGTACCACATTCAGGTATTTGTCATGCTACTGACGGAGCATTTACTGGTGAGCTCCATGGTGCTCCATGGCCGGGGCTGTGGCCCGCTAGGATGAAGGCCTCTCTGAGGAGGCTGAGCCTGGATTACAGGGCAGTCATTCCCCCTCCCTCCCCTCCCCACCTCCGGACAGCCCAGCAACACACAGACAGATCGCCGCAGAGCAGAAAACATCCCGTGAATCAAAAAAGCCTTTTATTCCCGAGTCCAGTGGCCTGGAGAGACGCGTTATAAATGATACGGTCTGTTGTGGAGGGTTGAATAGATTACATCAGCCGGCGTGACATCTTACAGAGGGCTGAGGACATCAATCAACAGGCCTGAGGCAGAGCAGAGGCTGGGGCTGGGGCTGGGGCCAGTGGGAGGGCAGAGGCTGGGGCTGGGGCCAGTGGGAGGGCAGAGGCTGGGGCTGGGGCCAGTGGGAGGGAAGAGGCTGGGGCCAGTGGGAGGGCAGAGGCTGGGGCCAGTGGGAGGGCAGAGGCTGGGGCCAGTGGGAGGGCAGAGGCTGGGGCTGGGGCCAGTGGGAGGACAGAGGCTGGGGCTGGGGCCAGTGGGAGGGCAGAGGCTGGGGCTGGGGCCAGTGGGAGGGCAGAGGCTGGGGCTGGGGCCAGTGGGAGGGCAGAGGCTGGGGCTGGGGCCAGTAGGAGGGCAGAAGCTGGGGCTGGGGCCAGTGGGATGGCAGAGGCTGGGGCTGGGGCCAGTGGGAGGGCAGAGGCTGGGGCTGGGGACAGTGGGAGAGCAGAGGCTGGGGCTGGGGCCAGTGGGTGGGCAGAAGCTGGGGCTAGGACCTGAGGCAGAGCAGAGGCTGGGGCCAGTGGGAGGGCAGAGGCTGGGGCTGGGGCCAGTGGGTGGGCAGAAGCTGGGGCTAGGACCTGAGGCAGAGCAGAGGCTGGGGCCAGTGGGAGGGCAGAGGCTGGGGCCAGTGGAAGGGCAGAGGCTGGGGCTGGGGCCAGTGGGAGAGCAGAGGCTGGGGCTGGGGCCAGTGGAAGGGCAGGCGGTTGTGGTGGTGACTTATGCCAAAACAAAGAATATTCAATACCAAGATGGCACTGTGTTAACAATGCCTCTGCATACAGTATGTACTGTCATCAGTCAAATATACTGTACCATCAATTGAAGAATCCCTTCTACCAAGAATAGCTACTGTGCATACAAATCTAATGTATGGTCTTACCTTCTCGTCTAGAGCCTTGTGGTGCTCAAACAGGGACTTGAGTGCTTTGAGGACCTCCACCTCACTGGACACGCCTGAGGGGGACTGGGCCTGCCGCTTGACCACGGTCATACGTAGTGACCGCTCATGCCTGGACACCAGGCACTCCAGATGCTCCAGAAGCAACTATAGAGACAGACATAGGGACAGAAATTAGTGGTAATATAATCATCATCATCATCATCCCCATCTGCATCATCATCAGAAAGGCTATCTGCCTCATCTGCAAAATTGACATCATCATCAGCGCTATTACTGGAATCGTCTGCATCATCAGTTATCCTGGCACCAGAGAAGATGTGGTGATATGATTCTAAATGTCAACTTGTAGTGGCCGGACCACTGGACTGTATTATACCAACCACACAAGGTTACTGGTCTTCATGTGATTCTCCAAATACATTATTTATATCCACCCTGATTACCCGCAATGAAAAGAAATCAAAGTAACCAACAAGATCTTCTCAATTTGGTAATTTCATTTAATTTTTCAACTTTTGGTCGGAGGGGGGGAATAAACCTTAAGTGGAATAACACGAGACATACGAAAAACAATTATGGCACTCGGGAACAATAAAGGCACTCAAAACCAATGAAAACTCTCTGGACTGCCCACAAAATAGATGCTAATGTTGTTACTGTGCCAGGCTGGTGTAGGCGGCGTGCCGAATCCATTCTCAGTGGAAAGTGTTGGGGGAGACAACTTCCAGCAGCACAAAGGGGGGAGTCCACTGGGAGTAGGGGGTACAGGAGAGACGAGGAAGAAAGACACACAGGGACCAGAAAGATGAACACTGGCCTCTGATCTCTGTCACACAGGTACAGTGGAGGGATGGGGGCCCGAGGGAAGTCTAAGTGTGCTAGTCTGACTAGCTAGGCTTTTGGGGTCTAGATTTGGCCCATAACCTGGTCCTGTGAAGGCCTAGTGTTTTGGAGGGGATGCACATGCCTCACAGACAAGCAACTAATAAGAGCAAGCTAATTGCTAATGATGATGCTATCTGTCCTGTTAGGAACCCACCAAGCTCCGCTGAGATACTGATCTGAGGAGAGGTTCATGCAGTGACTTCAGCTTTGTTGTCTGGTCATTCTGAGAAACATTGACTGTTTTCTTCATCTTCACATCCCAAATGCCTTGTTTCTAACCCTGACTGTGCTCCGCTAGGCCAAATAACCCCTTCTCGGCGTCGCCACGCGCTGTGGCCGGTTAGTAACATAATGATGTGGTTCACCAATGGTTTGGAGAGTTCTCATACTGGCGCCGCCACAGTATTTAACCAAGGAAGTCATTTACTTCTAAACCCATCTTTAAACAGGGCTCTGGTGTTGTGAGTCCGTCCAAGCATTGTGCTTAAACCACAGACTGTAATCCCTTAATCATCCAGGCATTAAGAATCATTAGAAATACAGACATCAACCACATATTCAAAGTCAACACATTCACTCAACCTGGTAGAACTTCACTATGATTTCAGTGTTGCACTACACTACCCATCAGGCACTGCAGAGGCTATGTTGGGTGGGGCCTAAATGGTAAACATACTGTAGACTCTGTTTCAATATCCACACAAGCATACCATTTAAAATGCATGCTGAATACATTGCTCCAGAAGGTGCTGACAAAGTGGTGTGGACTAGTTTTGGAGGGCTTCAAGGGGGCTGTCCATCCTTCCTTCTCTCCGTCCCTCCTTGAGCGTCTGAAGGACTGCCAGCAGACTGAGATCCCCACGCCTTCCCTCCCCACATCCAAACCCCCGCCGTTTAATCAATCAAGTCTGAACGTTGGCCCCAGATCTACCTCAGCCGTCGCCCCACCAGAATAATAAAAAGCAACCTACACCTACACACACCCTCTCCTCCTCCTCTCTCTATAACCTACACCTACACACACCCTCTCCTCCTCCTCTCTCTATAACCTACACCTACACACACCCTCTCCTCCTCCTCTCTCTATAACCTACACCTACACACACCCTCTCCTCCTCCTCTCTCTATAACCTACACCTACACACACCCTCTCCTCCCCCTCTCTCTATAACCTACACCTACACACACCCTCTCCTCCTCCTCTCTCTATAACCTACACCTACACACACCCTCTCCTCCTCCTCTCTATATAACCTACACCTACACACACCCTCTCCTCCTCCTCTCTCTATAACCTACACCTACACACACCCTCTCCTCCTCCTCTCTCTATAACCTACACCTACACACACCCTCTCCTCCTCCTCTCTCTATAACCTACACCTACACACACCTCTCCTTCTCCTCTCTCTATAACCTACACCTACACACACCCTCTCCTCCTCCTCTCTCTATAACCTACACCTACACACCCTCTCCTCCTCCTCTCTCTATAACCTACACCTACACGCACCCTCTCCTCCTCCTCTCTCTAACCTACACACACCCTCTCCTCCCCCTCTCTCTATAACCTACACCTACACACACCCTCTCCTCCTCCTCTCTCTATAACCTACACCTACACACACCCTCTCCTCCTCCTCTCTCTATAACCTACACCTACACACACCCTCTCCTCCTCCTCTCTCTATAACCTATACCTACACACACCCTCTCCTCCTCCTCTCTCTATAACCTACACCTACACACACCCTCCTCCCCCTCTCTCTATAACCTACACCTACACACACCCTCTCCTCCTCCTCTCTCTCTATAACCTACAACTACACACACCTCTCCTTCTCCTCTCTCTATAACCTACACCTACACACACCCTCTCCTCCTCCTCTCTCTATATAACCTACACCTACACACACCTCTCCTCCTCCTCTCTCTATAACCTACACCTACACACACCCTCTCCTCCTCCTCTCTCTATAACCTAACCTACACACACCCTCTCCTCCCCTCTCTCTATAACCTACACCTACACACCCCTCTCCTCCTCCTCTCTCTATAACCTACACCTACACACACCCTCTCCTCCTCCTCTCTCTATAACCTACACCTACACACACCCTCTCCTCCTCCTCTCTCTATAACCTACACCTACACACACCCTCTCCTCCTCCTCTCTCTATAACCTACACCTACACACCCCTCTCCTCCTCTCTCTATAACCTACACACACCCTCTCCTCCTCCTCTCTCTATAACCTATACCTACACACACCCTCTCCTCCTCCTCTCTCTATAACCTACACCTACACACACCCTCTCCTCCTCCTCTCTCTATAACCTACACACACCCTCTCCTCCTCCTCTCTCTATAACCTACACACATCCTCTCCTCCTCCTCTCTCTATAACCTAAACACACCCTCTCCTCTCTCTATAACCTACACACACCCTCTCCTCATCCTCTCTCTATAACCTATACACTCTCTCTCCTCCTCTCTCTATGGCTCATACTTTCTCTCTTATCATGCTTCTACACTGCATGGTTTATCCAGCTTACAGTGTTGAGGCCTAAAACCTAGAGGTACATCATCCTCTATTCTGTTGTCAGCCCTCCAACCCACTGATTGCATGCACCTGGCTTCAAATATTTAATTATGAACTTTAGAACCTTTACAATAAAAAAGCTGATATATTAAAAGCCTGCCTCATAATCGCTCTGCATAGAATTCAAGGTGATAATGAAGAGAGACTAAACTCTCTCTCTCTCTCTCTCTCTCTCTCTCTCTCTCTCTCTCTCTCTCTCTCTCTCTCTCTCTCTCTCTCTCTCTCTCTCTCTCTCTCTCTCTCTCTCTCTCTCTCTCTCTCTCTCTCTCTCTCTCTCTCTCTCTCTCTCTCTCTCTCTCTCTCTCTCTCTCTCTCTCTCTCTCTCTCTCTCTCTCTCTCTCTCTCTCTCTCTCTCTCTCTCTCTCTCTCTCTCTCTCTCTCTCTCTCTCTCTCTCTCTCTCTCTCTCTCTCTCTCTCTCTCTCTCTCTCTCTCTCTCTCTCTCTCTCTCTCTCTCTGTGACAGGGTTACTAAAATGGCGGTGTGACTATGTGAGTCTCCCATTATACAGCCTGGTGGGAAAAGAGCAGCCTTATCTGTCAATAGCAGAGTTTGGTTTCTCTGCCCAATGAAAGGGTATTAATCGGAAATGGAATTCAGTGGTAGCTCTAATGTATATGGGTTCCAACTCTGTCCCCAGGGGAAATGCAGGCTACCGGTTCCATTGACCTATGTTACAGATGACCAGTCAACCGCGTTAACAGATGAAAACATTGTTTGTTTGTTACCTATGTATAGTCACTTTGTCCCCATCTACATGTACAGATTACCTCAACTAGCCTGTACCCCCACACACTGACTCGGTACCGGGGCCCCCTGTATATAGCCTCGTTATTGTAATTCTTATTGTGTTACTTTTATTATTACTTTTTATTTTAGTGTACTTGGTAAATATTTTCTTCTTCTTGAACTGCACTTTTGGTTAAGGACTTGTAAGTAAGCATTGCACGGTACACTTGTACACTTGAGTCTACACTTGTATCGGCGCATGTGGCAAATTTGATTTGATGTGATCTCCATAGACTCTGAGCCGTTCTGGTTCAGGTCAATGTATGAGGTATGAGAAAAAATGTGTGTCTGTGTGCACGCGCGCGCATTCTTGTGTCTGCTCGTGCGCATGTGTGAGCGTGTGTCTCCTCTCCACGTACCCTGGTGTTGTTCCTCTCGGCCTTGAGCTCAGAGATCTCCTCCTCCTTCTCCAGAAGGTTCTCTCTGCACACGTTCAGCTCCTTGGTCAGGGCTGCAAACTCCTGTACAGCAACACAGAACATAGAGGTCAGCATCACAGCACCATCCATAACACACAATACATCTTCATCTTCATCACCACAACCCAGAAAACAGTTCGCATAAAGCCATCCATGTCATTGGCATCCATACCACACAATATCGTTAGGAAATATGAGACAGTCATTAAACAAGCCATCATCATTCACATGTCATACTCAATGGACAAGCCCACAGTTCACAGACATAGTTCAAAAACTCTGTTAATCATGTCCAATCCAAAGGGAAAAGAGCCTTCTATAATTATCCCTTTATGTTATTGATGGTGTTCTGGTTCCCTGATGTTTCTTTTCCCCATTGGGTTGCACTGTAGGCTAAATTAGACAAACTGACTCCCTGATCTTACTGTGGATACCCCAGACTTTGACGATGTGTTTCCAGACGACCACCACCACCGAAAACAGGTTAAAAAATATAATAATAATAATAATATATGCCATTTAGCAGACGCTTTTATCCAAAGCGACTTACAGTCATGTGTGCATACATTCTACGTATGGGTGGTCCCGGGGATTGAACCCACTACCCTGGCGTTACAAGCGCCATGCTCTACCAACTGAGCTACAGGACCACCCTAAAACCCGTGGGTTCTGGGAAAAGTGCAAATTCGGTTTGGCAGAGAATATAAGGTGAATGTGCTAATGGTAATCTCTACACACATGCTGTAAGAGGATTCCCCCCCCCGAGGAGACTAGTGGGCACCTGGCCAGAGTGGACTTAAGCATGACTACTGTACTGTACTGTACTGTACTGTCAGCACGAAGCAAAAAGAAGTGTGTTGGCAGAATCACTGCACAGGCCAGCATTACAAACCAAGCATGGAAGGCAGTCACTGTCCACTGGTCAGTGTAACGCCCTATGAAATAAGATGGGAGTCAGTATCTCAGTCGATCAATAAATAGAACAATAATGCTCCTGTACAGCTAAATTGGCCACAAACTAACTTCTGTAAGTATTCCTTAGTGAGATGCTGTCATATAACAACAACAATAACACAGCAGGCATCCAGACAACTGAAGCAGGAGTGTCTGAACTCTAACCTTACGGAGTCAGAATAGATGTGTGTGTTATCTGATAGTAGAGAGAGACAGCATGCAGAGCTAAAGCTAACTGCCTGTGCCCGTCCATCCGTCTCTCAGCAGATGGATAATTGACGGCTGGATTTAAATGCCACAGAACCAATGGGCCAATTACCCCCGCAGGACCGAGGTCCACAGGTCCACTATATGACCTGTCATTATCCCAAAAACACTCTCTCTGGCCGGGGAGACTGTGGGGGAAGTGTGGGTGTCTCTAACCATTTGCTGTGTTATTTGTTACTCACTCACCCTAAGTGTTGTCTAGACTCTACTGTATTCTCTGGTGTTGGTACATTTAGGTAAACAACCTTGACAGAATGACTGACATCGACATGACTTCAAACCTTCAGCCTCTCATAAATTAAACACATTGGGAGCCGACAGGTCTTGAAGGGGGGCACAGTGGCCAGGTAGAGGATATAAAACATGCAAACTAGTGTCTGCTGTGGCCCTCTTGAGTGGCAGGAGGGGTTGAAGTTTTGATTTGATTCCGAGGTCAGTTGAGAAGTCAATAACAAGTGAACGATCAACAAACATGAGGATGGGCTCAGTGATGAAGATGTGGAAGGTGTGTGTGTGTGTGTGTGTGTGTGTGTGTGTGTGTGTGTGTGTGTGTGTGTGTGTGTGTGTGTGTGTGTGTGTGTGTGTGTGTGTGTGTGTGTGTGTGTGTGTGTGTGTGTGTGTGTGTGAGAGAGAGAGCCTTTGTGCCTGTGTGTTTAGAGATGGGAGAATTGGGAGCATGTAACTTGCCCTTCAATGACAATGAGACCACATTAAGATGCATAGATTTTTCTTACTCCTGTGCTGGAATGGCCCTCTAATTATTGCTGGGTATTGTATTGGTCTCTATAAAGTCCTTCAGATATGAAATTGCATGCTGGCATATTGGTATTTTACTAAATCTAGTTATTTATATATATATATGCACAGTCTAGTTATGTTACACTTACGTTGTTTCGCCAAGTTGTCCTTCAGGGTCAATGAAACAGACAGGCTCACAGGCCAGAGAGACCACCACAGAGAGACCACCACAAGAACGGCTAAAGGGGGCGGTGTTGCAATCTACTGCAGAGATAGCCTAAAGAGTTCTGTCCTACTATCCAGGTCTGTAACCAAACAATTTGAACTTCTACTTTTAAAAATCCAACTCTCTAAAAACAAGTCTCTCACCGTTGCCGCCTGCTATAGACTACCCTCTGCCCCCAGCTGTGCTCTGGACACCATATGTGAACTGATTGTCCCCCTTCTATCTTCAGAGCTCGTGCTGCTAGGTACCCTAAACTGGAACATGCTTAACACCCCAGCCATCCTACAATCTATGCTTGATGCCCTCAATCTCACACAAATTATCAATGAACCTACCAGGTACCACCTCAAAGCCATAACACGGGCACCCTCATAGATATCATCCTAACCAACTTGCCCTCTAAATACAACTCTGCTGTTTTCTACCAAGATCTCTGCGATCACAGCCTCATTGCCTGCATCCGTAGTGGGTCAGCGGTCAAGCGACCTCCACTCATCACTGTCAAATGCTCCCTAAAACACTTCAGCGAGCAGGCCTTTCTAATAGACCTGGCCCGGGTATCTTGGAAGGATATTGATCTCATCCCGTCAGTAGAGGATGCCTGGGTATTTTTTTTTTCAGAGCTGGTCATGGGTGCACCTCAGCCACGCTCAAGGTCCTAAACGATATCTTAACCTCCATCGATAAGAAACAATACTGTGCAGCCGTATTCATTGACCTGGCCAAGGCTTTTGACTATGTCAATCACCACATCCTCATCGGCAGACTCGATAGCCTTGGTTTCTCAAATGATTGCCTCGCCTGGTTCACCAACTACTTCTCTGATAGTTCAGTGTGTCAAATCGGAGGGCCTGTTGTCCGGGCTTCTGGCAATCTCTATGGGGTGTGCCACAGGGTTCAATTCTTGGGCCGACTCTCTTCTCTGTATACATCAATGATGTCACTCTTGCTGCTGGTGAGTCTCTGATCCACCTCTACGCAGACGACACCATTCTGTATACTTCTGGCCCTTCTTTGGACACTGTGTTAACAACCCTCTAGACGAGCTTCAATGCTACAACTCTCCTTCCGTGGCCACCAACTGCTCTTAAATACACGTAAAACTAAACGCATGCTCATCAACCGATTGCTGCCTGCACCTGCTTGTCCGTCCAGCATCACTACTCTGGACGGTTCTGACTTATAATATGTGGACAACTACAAATACCTAGGTGTCTGGTTAGACTGTAAACTCTCCTTCCAGACTCACATCAAACATCTCCAATCCAAAGTTAAATCTAGAATTGGCTTCCTATTTCGCAACAAAGCAACCTTCAAACATGCTGCCAAACATACCCTCGTAAAACTGACCATCCTACCAATCCTCGACGATGTCATTTACAAAATAGCCTCCAATACCCTACTCAATAAATTGGATGCAGTTTATCACAGTGCCATCCGTTTTGTCACCAAAGCCCCATATACTACCCACACTTCGACTTCGACCTGTGGCGCTCTCGTCGCCAAACCCACTGGCTCCAGGTCATCTACAAGACCCTGCTAGGTAAAGACCCCCCTTATCTCAGCTCGCTGGTCACCATAGCAGCACCCACCTGTAGCACGCGCTCCAGAAGGTATATCTCTCTGGTCACCCCCAAAACCAATTCTTCCTTTGGCCGCCTCTCCTTCCAGTTCTCTGCTGCCAATGACTGGAATGAACTACAAAAATCTCTGAAACTGGAAACACTTATCTCCCTCATCAGCTGTCAGAGCAGCTCACAGATGACCATCTATAATTTAGCCCAAACAACTACCTCTTCCCCTACTGTATTTCTATATTTATTTTGCTCCTTTGCGCCCCATTTTTATTTCTACTTTGCACATTCTTCCACTGCAAATCTACTATTCCAGTGTTTTACTTGCTATATTGTATTTACTTCGCACCATGGCCTTTTTTTGCCTTTACCTCCCTTATCTCACCTCATTTGCTCACATCGTATATAGACTTATTTTTCTACTGTATTATTGACTGTATGTTTGTTTTACTCCATGTGTAACTCTGCTTTGCTTTATCTTGGCCAGGTCACAATTGTAAATGAGAACTTGTTCTCAACTTGCCTACCTGGTTAAATAAAGGTGAAATAAAATCAACATGACCCTATCCCTCTGCTCCATCTCAATATACAACATCCTTCAAGTACTGGACATTTCAGAGTTCTGAGATAACTTAAAAGTCATGTCAAATTAGTACAGCCATCGTCAGAGAAACATGTATGTTTTACTAAATGTTACCATGTTTCCCTTAGTGCAACAAATCGCTGAGAGAGGTAGCAGTTTCGTGTTTATGCGTCCGCCCCGCCTTGACGAACACACACTGACTTCTGCTCGGGTGGCCGAACAGAACCTTGGCAGGTGGAGAAAAGGCTGTGGGGTACAGTACAAGTTCTGACACACACACACTCTCTCTCTATCTCTCACTCTAGTTCTAACTGGCTGAGCTGTTAAACCAGCTGTCTCACCCAAATCCCTCCTTCAAAATGAAATGATCTGGTCCACAGGGTCCTGACATGTTTTTATTAAACACTGCCTCTTCCTAAAGGCCAACATTGCCAGCCCGGAGAAGGATTGCTATTGGAAGCACTAAAGAAAAGCACCACTAAAAAAAGAGGAGACTTCAAAAACGTCCAATAAATTGCCCATCCACACAAACTCCATAGCTGTGTTCAAACACTCATACTAACTGCACTATTTGTGACGTGAATTGAGTATGTAGTATGCTTATTATTCGTAGTATGGATGTAGTTAGAATGCCAAACATTCCCGAATGTCGTACTAAATTTGTTAAAATACGAAGTATACAAGCAGTGTACACTACTTCCGTGCTTTTAGGACCCACAATACAATTCTTCAGAAAATGTGAGGCTTCACGTTAGCAGATTTGAGGAAAATGGCAGAAAATGGGCAGCCAAAGTCTGATGAGAGCAGATACAAATGAATTGCTTTAACTAATTATGCCAATGTTAAGGAAATGTTGAGCAATGTAATAAAAGTCATGACTTTTCAAATAAGTTATGTTGACTGACAATTTGTTAGCTACGCTAGCAATATGTAGCAGTATGTTAGCTAGTTACCCAACGTTAGTTGGCTACTAATACATCGAATTTACCAGGTAGTATATTAACTCTCGGCTATCTAACTAATGTTAACTACCTAACGTTTATTTACTTGATTATTTACATCATTCTTAGATAAATGGTATAGTCGTTGTGCGTTTCAATTGACATGGTTAATTCTGGTTATCTACTCCGATTTTAGAGCAGTCTCGTCTGTGTGCCAGAGCGCAGAATAACTGATGAATTTACGAACACTCAACACCCATTGAATATGGCCGGTGCCAGTAAACATCGGCAAAAAAATCGTAATGAAATTGTTGCTAGCAGCACAGTTAGTCACCAACGCTCTTGATTACATGAAAACAGTCTAACCAGCTCTTCTTGGACGAGTAAAATGGTCAGAGTGAAGTGTTCTCTCATTTGTGTCTGGAAGTAGCTAGCCAACGTTAGCTTGGATGCTTGACTGCCGTTGCGCTTTGAAAGCTCCGAGAGCAAAACGCTCTGATTTAAGAAAATCCAGAGCGCACTGTGAATTTACGAACACTCAACACCCTTTGAATATGGCCAGTGTCAGTAAACTTTGGCAAAGAAGCGTAATTAAATTGTTACAGTCACCAACGCCATGGATAACATAAACTGTCTAACCAACTCTGCTAAAGTGAGTAAAATGGTCAGATTGAGATGTTCTCTCATTTGTCTCTGGAAGTAGCTAGTAAACTAGCCAGTTAGCTTGGGTGATTGACTGCCAGTGTGCGCTGTGAATGCTCCGAGAGCGAAACGCTCTGAATTTACAAACGGTCAATCTGACAATGCTCTGAATTTATGAACGCCCAAAGCGCACTCTGGCACTCCAGATTGAATTTACGAACACACCCTAATAGTATGTAGTATATACTCATTATGTATACAGTATGGGTAGTCGAACACAGCTCATCTGTAATACTCTTCAGAAAGTAGGAATATGATCAAACAGGAAGCCAAAGCAGCAGTACATTGTGGGTATGCGGGCCTGAATGGGTGTTTGCTCGAGTGATCACACCCTCACACTATTTAATTAATGGCATGGTCTCGCAATCAAACCATCACACGGATCGCAAGGAAAGCGAAAAGGTGGGGGGGAAGTGACACGACTTGAACAAGCAACGCTCATCAAACTACCAAGATAACACTTTAGGACCAAACTAGCTGATGCATTTGTTGTTTATATCTAGCGATTGTAATGTATGTCACGGTTGTAGATGCTGATCTAGTTACATGTGTAATACAGAGTCATTTAAACGAGTTATTCTGCTTACGTTGTTTACATTTATATTCAATATCCTGGAGTTGTTTTCTGTCCCCGGCCACATATGGTGACTCACTGTGTCATCAAAGTGAAGATTACACTGTATAGTTTTTAGTTTGGTGATATAAACATGGTCGGCTCCATTACGCACGTCAGGCAGAGCGTAACACGTTATTTCAACTACCAGAAAGCAAAAACTATTTCTAATGTTCCTACCGTTTCAAATGATTCATATCCAAAAACAATGTCTCAATCCACTCCAGTAAGTAATGTAGAACAGTGATATTATATTCCTAGGAAAATGCCTCATAGATAAGTTGCTAGGTGAAATGGAAGAGAGCATAGGGGGTGTTAAGACAATAATGAGCTTCTTCACTTGGTGATTTCGCCTCATTGGAAGCAACTCATCCAGAAGTGTCCAGAACCCAAAGTGGCCCACTGGCAGAGAGAGCTGGAGATGGAGAGATAGGTGAAAGAGAGTGCAAAGCCCCTGAGTGTTCAGGGATGCACATGCTTGCGTGATAACCCAATCTTTCTGCTTCACTTACAGAGACCTTCAACATCTGCTGTGGTTATACAAGCACAGATCCAGTGGGAACCACATCTAACTAGCTACCTATATCCAGCACACTCTTAGACATAAAGAAGCCTTGAAGAACCTTTTGCGGTTCAAATGACTGCCACTGTAAGGGAACCTTTTCAGGTCAAAAAGGTTCCTTGAGGAAGCCCTCTGAAAAGGTTATTTGAAGAATCTCTGTGTAAAGGTTCAACCTTTTTGTGTTGGGAGGGGTTCAATTTGGAACATTAAAAATATATTGTAGCAGCAGCAGAAGATAGGAGGTGTAGCTTATTGGAGGCGTGTCTTTCATTGTACAGTCTAACCCATGTAGCCATCGCCTAAAACCACATATCTTCTGAGTCTGGCAGCGCAACAAATCCAATGACGATATCAATTGAAAGTGCTCCGCACGCGCCACATTGACATATTAAAAGGTTCCTCCAAGAACCTCTCAACCAACCAAAGATGAAAATATGAACGCATTGACTGCAATGATTCCTTAAGGAACTCCAGGGTTCCTCAAGTCACCCTTAATTCTAAGAGTGTACAGTTTAATGGGGGCCAAAACCAGGGGCATAGGGGGCCCAGTAAGCAAGAGAGAGAGGTACTGGATTGGGAAGAGAATGTTAGGGGCCTCTGTGTGCTGGCAAACGCTGTACTCCTGCGCCACCCAAGTCCCCCGACAAGCTTCTGTAAGTGATAATTGGGAGGTGTTGATCAGAACGAACGCTGTCTCAGTCTGTACTTCAGAGGTGTGAGTCTGTGGGAGACGAGATTAGCATCAAGACAGTGTGAGCCTTGCTGTTCTAAATGAGGCTGTAGGAAGGGGAACAGGGGAGTCTGATGGATAACTTAATGAGTTATGTGCAGATAAAGGTGTGAGTCTTTGTGGGTCAGGCGAAAAGAGAGCAGAAAAACTGAGGGGAGCTTAAAAATGCATCAAGAAGTGGACAGTTGTGTATATTGCTCCCTCTCAGCCCCATCCCTGCTGTTCTAGGAATAAGAGGCTGTAGGAAGGGAACACTGGGAACAGGGCCTATGTGCGTCTGTGAGTTAGGGTTGAGGACTAAAACAAGGCCCAAAGTTTCAGTCTTTATAAGATGGATAACAATGTAATGAGTTATGTGCTGGAGTATAAAGTATTTCCCTGTCAGGAAAAACTCATGGTCTCATGGTATGTCTCTAAATCAGTTTTGCACATCGAGAGACTGAAATTTTTCCCATTCCTCCTTGCAAAACAGCTCGAGCTCAGTGAGGTTGGATGGAGAGCATTTGTGAACATCAGTTTTCAGTTCTTTCCACAGATTCTCGATTGGATTCAGGTCTGGACTTGGCCATACTAACACCTGGATATGTTTATTTTTGAACCATTCCATTGTAGATTTTTCTTTATGTTTTGGATCATTGTCTTGTTGGAAGACAAATCTCCGTCCCAGTCTCAGGTCTTTTTCAGACTCCATCTGCTTTTCTTCCAGAATGGTCCTGTATTTGGCTTCATCCATCTTCCCATCAATTTTAACCATCTTCCCTGTCCCTGCTGAAGAAAAGCAGGCCCAAACCATGATGCTGCCACCACCATGTTTGACAGTGGGGATGGTGTGTTCAGGGTGATGAGCTGTGTTGCTTTTACGCCAAACATAACGTTTTGCATTGTTGCCAAAAAGTTCCATTTTGGTTTAATCTGACCAGAGCACCTTCTTCCACATGTTTGGTGTGTCTCCTATGTGGCTTGTGGCAAACTTTAAACAACACTTTTTATGGATATCTTTAAGAAATGGCTTTCTTCTTACCACTCTTCCATAAAGGCCAGATTTGTGCAATATACGACTGATTGTTGTCCTATGGACAGAGTCTCCCACGTCAGCTGTAGATCTCTGCAGTTCATCCAGAGTGATCATGGGCCTCTTGGCTGCATCTCTGATCAGTGTTCTCCTTGTATGAGCTGAAAGTTGAGGGACGGCCAGGTCTTGGTAGATTTGCAGTGGTCTGATACTCCTTCCATTTCAATATTATCGCTTGCACAGTGCTCCTTGGGATGTTTAAAGCTTGGGAAATCTTTTTGTATCCAAATCCGGCTTTAAACTTCTTCACAACAGTATCTCGGACCTGCCTGGTGTGTTCCTTGTTCTTCATGATGCTCTCTGCGCTTTTAACGGACCTCTGAGACTATCACAGTGCAGGTGCATTTATACGGAGACTTGATTACACACAGGTGGATTGTATTTATCATCATTAGTCATTTAGGTCAACATTGGATCATTCAGAGATCCTCACTGAACTTCTGGAGAGAGTTTGCTGCACTGAAAGTAAAGGGGCTGAATAATTTTGCACGCCCAATTTTTCAGTTTTTGATTTGTTAAAAAAGTTTGAAATATCCAATAAATGTTGTTCCACTTCATGATTGTTTCCCACTTGTTGTTGATTCTTCACAAAAAAAATACAGTTTTATATCTTTATGTTTGAAGCCTGAAATGTGGCAAAAGGTCGCAAATTCAAGGGGGCTGAATACTTTCGCAAGGCACTGTACATAGACAAGTGTTTTAGTACTATATCTCTTGACACAATGGTGAAAATAATCATGGCCTCTAAACCTTAAAGCTGCATACTGGACACTATTCCAACTAAACTACTGAAAGAGCTGCTTCCTGTGCTTGGCCCTCCTATGTTGAACATAATAAACTGCTCTCTATCCACCGGATGTGGATACCAAACTCACTAAAAGTGTCAGTAATAAAGCCTCTCTTGAAAAAGACAAACCTTGACCCAGAAAATATAAAAAACGAATCGGCCTATATCGATTCTTCCATTCCTCTTAATTATTTTTGAAAAAGCTGTTGCACAGCAACTCACTGCCTTCCTGAAGACAAACAATGTATAGAAAATGCTTCAGCCTGGTTTTAGACCCCATCATAGCACTGAGACTGCACTTGTGAAGGTGGTAAATGACCTTTTAATGGCATCAGACGAGGCTCGTGCTCCTAGACCTTAGTGCTGCTTTTGATACCATCGATCACCACATTCTTTTGGAGAGATTGGAAACCCAAATTGGTCTACACGGACAAGTTCTGGCCTGGTTTAGATCTTATCTGTCAGAAAGATATCAGTTTGTCTCTGTGAATGGTTTGTCCTCTGACAAATCAACTGTAAATTTCAGTTTTCGTCAAGGTTCCGTTTTAGGACCACTACGGTTTTCACTATATATTTTACCTCTTGGGGATGTCATTCGAAAACATAATGTTAACTTTCACTGCTATGCGGATGACACACAGCTGTACATTTCAATGAAACATGGTGAAGCCCCAAAATTGCCCTCGCTAAAAGCCTGTGTTTCAGACATAAGGAAGTGGATGGCTGCAAACTTTCTACTTTTAAACTCGGACAGAACAGAGATGCTTGTTCTAGGTCCCAAGAAACAAAGAGATCTTCTGTTGAATCTGCCGATTAATCTTGATGGTTGTACAGTTGTCTCAAATAAAAAACTGTTAAGGACCTCGGCGTTACTCTGGACCATGATCTCTCTTTTGACGAACATATCAATAATGTTTCAAGGACAGTTTTTTTCCATCTACGTAACATTGCAAAAATCAGAAACTTTCTGTCCAAAAATGATGCTGAAAAATTAATCCATGCTTTTGTTACTTCTAGGTTAGACTACTGCAATGCTTTACTTTCCGGCTACCCGGATAAAGCACTAAATTAACTTCAGTTAGTGCTAAATACGTCTGCTAGAATCCTGACTAGAACCAAAAAATTTGATCATATTACTCCAGTGCTAGCCTCCCTACACTGGCTTCCTGTTAAGGCAAGGGCTGATTTCAAGGTTTTACTGCTAACCTACAAACCATTACATGGGCTTGCTCCTACCTATCTTTCTGATTTGGTTCTGCCGTACATACCTACACATACGCTACGGTCACAAGACGCAGGCCTCCTAATTGTCCCTAGAATTTCTAAACAAACAGCTGGAGGCAGGGCTTTCTCCAAGAGATCAATTTTTATGGAATGATCTGCCTACCCATGTGAGAGACGCAGACTCGGTCTAAACCTTTAAGTCTATACTGAAGACTCATCTCTTCAGTGGGTCATGTGATTGAGTGTAGTCTGGCCCAGGAGTGTGAAGGTGAACGGAAAGGCTCTAGAGCAACGAACCGCCCTTGCTGTCTCTGCCTGGCCGGTTCCCCTCTCTCCACTGGGATTCTCTGCCTCTAAGATGTTGCGTCTATATATCCACATCATTATCCTGCCTCATGATGCCATCTATTTTGTGAAGTGCACCAGTCCCTCCTGCAGCAGCCCCACAACATGATGCTGCCACCCCCGTGCTTCACGGTTGGGATGGTGTTCTTCGGCTTGCAAGCCTCCCCCTTTTCCCTCCAAACATAACAATGGTCATTATGGCCAAACAGTTCTATTTTTGTTTCATCAGACCAGAGGACATTTCTCCAAAAAGTATGATCTTTGTCCCCATGTGCAGTTGCAACCGTAGTCTGGCTTTTATATGGCGGTTTTGGAGCAGTGGCTTCTTCCTTGCTGAGCGGCCTTTCAGGTTATGTCGATATAGGACTCGTTTTACTGTGGATATAGACACTTTTGTACCCGTTTCCTCCAGCATATTCACAAGGTCCTTTGCTGTTGTTCTGGGGTTGATTTGCACTCCTCGCACCAAAGTATGCTCATCTCTAGGAGACAGAACGCGTCTCCTTCCTGAGCAGTATGACTGCTGCGTGGTCCCATGGTGTTTACACTCGCGTACTATTGTTTGTACAGATGAACGTGGTACCTTCAGGAATTTGGAAATTGCTCCCAAGGATGAACCAGAGTTGTGGAGGTCTACAATTTTTTTTCCTGAGGTCTTGGCTGATTTATTTTGATTTTCCCGTGATGTCAAGCAAGGAGGCACTGAGTTTGAAGGTTGGCCTTGAAATACATCCACAGGTACACCTCCAATTGACTCAAATTATGTCAATTAGCCTATCAGGAGCTTCTAAAGCCATGACATCATATTCTGGAATTTTCCATGCTGTTTAAAGGCACAGTCAACTTAGTGTATGTAAACTTCTGACCCACTGGAATTGTGACACAGTGAATTATAAGTGAAATAATCTGTCTGTAAACAATTGTTGGAAAAATGACTTGTGTCATGCACAAAGTAGATGTCCTAACCGACTTGCCAAAACTATAGTTTGTTAACAAATTTTTGGAGTGGTTGAAAAACAAGTTTTAATGACTCCAACATAAGTGTATGTAAACTTCCGACTTCAACTGTATACTTTACTTATCAGGAACGACAGTATTTCCACTCTTCATATAGTACAGCTGGTTTTATCACGCTGTTCGACTATCTCTGCAATATTTCAATATCTCTCCTGTTATATGTACAGTACCTAATCTACTATGAGAGAGGACAGGGCAGCCTATGAATGATAGATTGATTGTTAAAGATGCATCATGGTTTTCAAACTCAATTTGCTACTGCCATGGTAAAACGGGTTTCATGAGAATCACCCAGCTTATAAATATACGATGAAGACAATGTTCTCACTATCTACCTTTCAGAGATAGCTCGGAGAGGAAGAGGCACATATATCCATACGGTACAGTGTTTGTACTGTACATCTCCTATCAACTCCTCCTTCACTAGAAAAAAGAGCCTAATAAAAACCCTACTGTAACCTGTAACTCTGAATGGGTATATCAATATAGACATTCACATGGGCAAGTATCAAAGTTCAGGATACATTAATTCATCCTATACTTTCAGTTTCCAAGATAAGGCTTACAGCTAGAGCTGAAACAGTAGGGATGCAGAGATTATTCTGTAAGGGCAGTCCTTGGCCAATGAGAAGCCAGTTAAGTGGACACCTGAGCCAGCATCGGTTGACCAGCCAGCCAGGCAGCCAGAGAGAATACCCAGGGGTGTCCCAGAGGACACCACACAGCACAATGAGTTTCAGCCCAGCGAGCAGGCTCATTTCCTCACCTTTAAATATTCAAGAAGGTAATCTGTATAAGCACTGAGCAGTTCATGAACCCTCACAGATCTATGACTACAGTGTGCATAGGAGACAAGCACCACTATACAACAACTGCCATTCACTTGTCATTTTCAAAATGGGTTTTTCAATGATGCATCTCTTCTGCTCCTGTAACAACAACATGGATTCTGATCAACGACCGCTGTATGACTACACGGTATAGAAACAAGGCTAAACCAATACGTTTCACAACAACAACATGGATTCTGATCAACGACTGCTGTATGACTACACGGTATAGAAACAAGGCTAAACCAATACGTTTCACAACAACAACATGGATTCTGATCAACGACCGCTGTATGACTACACGGTATAGAAACAAGGCTAAACCAATACGTTTCACAACAACAACATGGATTCTGATCAACGACCGCTGTATGACTACACGGTATAGAAACAAGGCTAAACCAATACGTTTCACAACAACTTTGTAAAGCATGATTCTTTTGGGGATTTTGGGCTCATAATTTGAACTGATTCCCAGAAAAGTAATGTACAGAATAGACAATAGTCTGGTACAAAAGACACTTCAGGATATAAACTGCTCAACATTGCAAAAAGACTACTCCATTTCCTTTATAGGTGGTAAGATGTTAAATCTGTTCTAGATGAACAAGTATTTGCTCATAATTTCAGAGAATTCATGTTGAACAAAATATTTCCATTGAATGACGTACTGGGACTAACTAATGATACAGACAGTAGATTATGGTTCAGTGCTTCCTGTACAAATAGAACAATAGGGCACCATAAAGAAAACACATTATACTATGGTACTCTGTCTTTCAGCATCGGAATTATACACTACATGTCCTGTTTCAGATCTGTTGGCTATACAGTACCAGTCAAAAGTTTGGACACCTACTCATTCCAGGTTTTTTTATAAAAAAAAAAACTTTTCTACATTGTAGAATAATAGTGAAGACATGAAAACTATGAAATAACACATATGGAATCATGTAGTAACCAAAAAAAGTGTCAAACAAATCAAATAAAATATTACATTTGTGATTCTTCAAAGTAGCCACCCTTGCCTTAATGACAGCTTTGCATGCTCTTGGAATTCTCTCAACCAGCATCATGAGGTAGTCACCTGGAATGCTTTTCCAGCAGTCATGAAGGAGTTCCCACATATGCTGAGCACTTGCTGGCTGCTTTTCAATTGGGTTGAGGTTGGGTGATTTTTTTAAATGTATCCGTTATTTTACCAGGTAAGTTGACTGAGAACACATTCTCATTTGCAGCAACGACATGGGGAATAGTTACAGGGGAGAGGAGGGGGATGAATGAGCCAATTGTAAACTGGGCATTATTAGGTGACCGTGATGGTTCAAGGGCCAGATTGGGAAATTAGCCAAGACACCGGGGTTAACACCCCTACTCTTATGATAAGTGCCATGGGATCTTTGATGAGCTCAGAGAGTCAGGACACCCGTTTAACGTCCCATCCGAAAGACAGCACCCTACACAGGGCAGCGTCCCCAATCACTGCCCTGGGGAATTGGGATATTTCTTTTTTTTTAGACCAGAGGAAAGAGTGCCTCCTACTGGCCCTCCAACACCACTTCCAGCAGCATCTGGTCTCCCATCCAGGTACTGACCAGGACCAACCCTGCTTAGCTTCAGAAGCAAACCAGCAGTATGCAGGGGGGTATGCTGCTGGCAAATAGGGCAGGTCAGGAGGCCAGGTCATCTAATGCAGCACTCCATCACTCTCCTTCTTGGTCAAATAAACCTGACACAGCCTGGAGGTGTGTTGGGGCATTTTCCTGTTGAAAAACAAATGATAGTCCCACTAAGCCCAAACCAGATGGGATGGCGTATCGCTGCAGAATGCTGTGGTAGCCAATGCGGTTAAGTGTGCCTTGAATTCTAAATAAATAACAGTGTCACCAGCAAAGCACTCCCACACCATAACACCACCACCTCCATGCTTTACGGTGGGAAATACACATGCGGAGATCATCCGTTCACCCACACCGCGTCTCACAAAGACACGGCTGTTGGAACCAAAAATCTCCAATTTGGACTCCAGACCAAAGAACAAATTTTCACAGGTCTAATGTCCATTGCTTGTGTTTCTTGGTCCAAGCAAGTCTCTTATTTTTATTGTCGTCCTTTAGTAGTGATTATTTGCAGCAATTCAACCATGAAGGCCTGATCCACACAGTCTCCTCTGAACAGTTGATGTTGATATGTGTCTGTGAAGCATTTATTTGGGCTGCCATTTCTGAGGCGGATAACTCTAATGAACTTATCCTCTGCAGCAGAGGGAACTCTGGGTCTTCCATTACTGTGGCGGTCCTCATGAGAGCCAGTTTCATCATAGCGCTTTCGAAGTTCTTGAAATGTTCCGTATTGACTGACCTTCATGTCTTAAAGTAATGATGGACTGTCATTTCTCTTTGCTTATTTGCTTATTTGTTCTTGCCATAATATGGACTACTTTACCAAATAGGGCTATCTTCTGTATACCAACCCTACCTTGTCAATTGAAATGCCAGATGACTACTTCATGAAGCTGGTTGAGAGAATACCAAGAGTGTGCAAAGCTGTCATCAAGGAAAAGGGTGGCTATTTGAAGAATCTCAAATATAAAATACATTTTGATTTGTTTAACACCTTTTTGGTTACTACATGATTCCATATGTGTTATTTCATAGTTTTGATGTCTTCACTATTATTCTACATTGCAGAAAATTGTAAAAATAAAGAAAAACCCTGGAAACCCTGGAATGAGTAGGTGTGTCCAAACTTTTGACTGGTACTGTATACATCGTTAATGACAATAATGCCCTTAGGTCAGTTATTAGTGCATAATCAGCTCACTACCAATTAGACATTCACAATTAACTAGTGACTTAATGAACCAGGCCATGAAAGCAGGGAATCGCTAGAATTCACTCAGCTATGTGGTGTAATGATTTTATGCAGCCAGATTGACCGTGATGAGATTCGTAATGGGATACTCTCTGAGCAGCTTTTAAACAGCATGACTTCCAATATTAATTGGAAATTAAACAATATGAGCAGCAGCATTTTGATTTCACACAGAGATCCAGTCCTTCTGGGACTCAATAAGACTCTCATAGAAATAGAATACCTAGAATGGAAATTCCCTTTCAAGTCTAGGGATTATATTTCTATATATCTGTTGTGTTTGACAGGATGCCTCAGCACTATAGATCAGAAGATATGTTGATAGACACATCCCAGAGGACCAGTCATTCCCATGTTCCCAGGCCTGCTACATGTGAAGCAGCCCCCCCTGGGTAAGGAATGATTTATAAAGGATGGAGATGGACACGTTAGAGAGAGACGAACTGACACATCAATCACCAGCCAAAGATCTGACAATGGTCTGAAATGTCAACCCCTCCACCCCCACCCCAGAAGCTTCTGGGGTGGGGGGTGCAGGCCAACATAGGGGGATGGGGTGCTGGAGGGTGTGTGTGTGAATTACAATGACCTTTGGATGGAGAGCTAAGAGTGGTCGTTGCTGTACTGTAGAGGCCCCTTGGGGGCCGGGCTATATATCTGAGTGGAGGAAATTACAGCCCTGCGATTTACTGCCTGTCACATCCCTAATAACTAATTCTGATCTCCTCAGACCAAACCCCCCTGTCATGGGCCCCTCTGTGGGTATGTAGGGGCAGGCGTTAGGAGATGGGCCCCCCTGTATAACATGTACTGTACTGTAATGTAACCAGCATGTCTGGAAGGCCCAACATGATACACAATGATTTCACATTGAATGTTGCTGTCTCTCTCCCCCCCAGAGACGGGGTGATACCAGTCACAGCAGGCTGTACCGCAGCACAGTCAAAGAGCAATACATGCTGTCAGCAGGAAAAGCCTGCTCCCCTTCCACATTAGATGAGTGGGGAGGCTCAGAGGAGGCCAAGGTCAGGGCAGACAAGTCACAGGGCTTCTTAATACCATGGACGATTTAGGTTTCATGAGGAGAATGAAAATGAGGCTCCAAGACTGGCAGCTCATCCACAAGACACACAGTCTACTTCTAGCTGTACAAAATGTGTGTGTTACGTTTGCTTTCACTCACTCAACAAATAGATACTTGCATTCCCACTGGAATTGTCGTATTCATCACGTTGATAGACTGTACATCTTTAAAAGGTCAGCGACAGAATGGGAAGAAAAACAAATCATATCCATTGGCGTCGACACAAACTCCTAACCACATCACAACTTTATAGTCCAGTGAGGACAGAAGATATTTCCTCTCCCAGACGTAATGTGACATGCGCTTCTTATTTAGACCAGATAAGTATGAGCAGCCAGCGAGCGAGGCAGTGAAAAACATGGTCGCTAGCCATTTGTAACAAAACAACTTCAAATGTCAGCCCACTCATCATCCATTACCGATGGAAAGGCAATGCACTGGAGGAGACACACAACAACCAAGGCACATAAGCACAGGTGCCACAGCTCTGAGAGACATACAACGCTTTGGGAAAGTAATCAGACCCCTTGACTTTTTCTACATTTTGTTACATTACAGCCTTGTTCTAAAAATCCTCAGCAATCTAACACTACAACTTGATTGGAGTCCACCTGTGGTAAATTCAATTGAATCTGGGGAAGGGTACCAAAACAATTCTGCAGCATTGAAGGTCCCCAAGAACACAGTGGACCATCATTCTTAAATGGAAGAAGTTTGGAACCACCAAGACTCTTCCTAGAGCTGGCCGCCAGAACAAACTGAGCAATCGGGGGAGAAGGGCCTTGGTCAGGGATGTGACCAAGAACCTGATGGTCACTCTGACAGAGCTCTAGAGTTCCTCTGTGGAGGTGAGAGAACCTTCCAGAAGGACAACCATCTCTGCAGCAATCCACCAATCAGGCCTTTTTGGTAGAGTGACCAGACGGAAGCCACTCCTCTGTAAAAAGGCACATGACAGCCCGCCTTGGAGTTTGCTATAAGGCACCTAAAGGCACCTCTCAGACCATGAGAAACAAGATGATCTGGTCTGATGAAACCAAGATTGAACTATTTTGCCTGAATGCCAAGCATCACGCCTGGAGGAAACCTGGCACCATCCCTACGGTGAAGCATGGTGGCAGCAGCATCAAGCTGTGGAGATGTTTTTCAGCGGCAGGGACTGGGACACTAGTCAGGATCAAGGCAAAGATGAACGGAGCAAAGTACAGAGAGATCCTTGATAAAAACCTGCTCCAGATCGCTCAGGACCTCAGACTGGGGTGAAGGTTCACCTTCCAACAGGACAACAACCCTAAGCACACAGCCAAGACAACACAGGAGTGGCTTCAGGACAAGTCTCTGAATGTCCTTGAGTGGCCCAGCCAGAGCCCGGACTTGAACCGGATCGAACATCTCTGGAGAGACCTGAAAATAGCTGTGCTGCAACACTCCCCATCCAACTTGAGAAGATCTGCAGAGAAGAATGGGAGAAGGTATGCTACGCTTGTAGCATCATACCCAAGAAGACTCGAAGCTATAATCACTGTCATAGGTGCTTCAACAAAGTACTGAGTAAAGGGTCTGAATACTTATGTAAAGTGATTTCACTTTTTTATTTATAATAAATTAGCTACAAATAAAACTTTTTTTTTTACTGTTTTTGCTTTGTCATTATGGGGTATTGTGTGTCGATTGATGAGAAGAAAACCCAATTGAATCCATTTTAGAATAAGGCTGTAACCTAACAAAATGTGGAAAAGGTCAAGGGGTCTGAACACGTTCCAAAGGCACTGTATCAGGGCTGTATTCCTGCCTGGAATCACTTTCACCTTGCATGGAATAGGGTAGAGGGTGATAGATAGAATGATGTTCATAGCTGAGAGCTCCCCGTCTTCTCACCCGTCCTAAAGATGGCAGCCCGCATGGGATTATGGTATATTTACATTCATCCGGGAGGTGGTGGAGGTACTCATGCAGGCCTATCTCCATGTCTCCACACACTCAGAAGCTCTCCAGGGATCATTTGGGCATCACTGCTAGTCTCTCTCTCTCACTCATTCCCACCTGGGCGCCCCTCCATCCCTCCCTGGAGTTCACGGTCTCTACTCATATCAAATGGAAATATGTACAGGTCTGCCTGGCTTGTCAGCGATGCTCCAGCTTGGGCTTTCATATCAACATGTGGGGAGTGTCTCACTGTTGCTTGATGGGAACCCATCTCAGTATGGAGAGAAAGGGTTTGTATTCTGTGTACCCTCAGCCAGCTGGTGTCTTTATGTCCTAGGGAGATATATGATGGGGCTAGATGGTGGATATGGCGGCTCGGCCGTACCTTTATCCCCGGGGGACGATAAAGTGTGAAATCCTCTCTCTGGATAGAGATTCATCTGTTCCACAAACACAGCTGGAGTAGCTGTCAGGAAAGTGGGAGGAGCTGGGTGAAAGGCAGGACTGTGTCGGCTGATAAATGTGGGCCGTGGAGCTCTGGTTCAAAGTGGGCCTTAATCGGGACGGAGTCCGCCATGCCAGATAGCCAACGCAATTTAGTTTGGGCTCCGATAACAAGGCAACAGAGACTCTCGCGTGGGTGAGTTTCCACACTCTAAAATCATCATACATCTTGTGGGATTTGAACGGTGCTCGGCCTAAATAGTTTAGAGAGAGGGATTCTGGGCAAGCATTGATGATTCCATTACCTTCTTCCACAGATAAAATTCTTGGGAACTGGCCATAGACATCCAAAACACTGACGGGCTGTTTGTACATCTGAGAACACACTGAAGTATGACTGAGATTTCACAACAAGAAAAGTTTACATACAACAGGAGAACAGACTGCACAAACTGCACTCTCCAAAGACCTTAAGGGACTTTTTGTCCGTTAGAAAGGATATCATATACAGTGGGGTGAACAAGTATTTGATACACTGCCGATTTTGCAGGTTTTCCTACTTACAAAGCATGTAGAGGTCTGTGATTTTTATTATAGGGACACTTCAACTGTGAGAGACGGAATCTAAAACAAAAATCCAAAGAGATTTTTAAGAAATTAATTAGCATTTTATTGCATAACATAAGTATTTGATACATCAGAAAAGCAGAACTTAATATTTGGTACAGAAACCTTTGTTTGCAATTACAGAGATCATACGTTTCCTGTAGTTCTTGACCAGGTTTGCACGTTAAAAAAAAACCCTGCAGCAGGGATTTTGGCCTACTCCTCCATACAGACCTTCTCCAGTTCATTCAGGTTTCGGGGCTGTCGCTGATCATTAATGCCCCACGAGGTGAGAGCTTGCATGGAGCCCCAGACCGAGGGTGATTGACCGTCATCTTGACAGTCATCTTCTTCCATTTTCTAAAAATTGCGCCAACAGTTGTTGCCTTCTCACCAAGCTGCTTGCCTATTGTCCTGTAGCCCATCCCAGCCTTGTGCAGGTCTACAATTTTATCCCTGATGTCCTTACACAGCTCTCTGGTCTTGACCATTGTGGAGAGGTTGGAGTCTGATTGAGTGTGTGGACAGGTGTCTTTTATACAGGTAACGAGTTCAAACAGGTGCAGTTAATACAGGTAATGAGTGGAGAACAGGAGGGCTTCTTAAAGAAAAGTAACAGGTCTGTGAGAGCCAGATTCTTACTGGTTGGTAGGTGATCAAATAATTATGTCATGCAATAAAATGCAAATGAATTACTTAATAATCCTACAATGTGATTTTCTGGATTTTTGTTTTAGATTCTGTCTCTCACAGTTTAAGTGTACCTATGATAAAAACAATTACAGACCTCTACATGCTTTGTAAGTAGGAAACCCTGCAAAATCGGCAGTGTATCAAATACTTGTTCTCCCCACTGTATATCATTACCACATTAAAATGTGTTTAAAACATCCATATTCCTTCCTTTTCAACTGGGATCATTTCACCTGCAATGAGTCTTTGAGATGAGATGAGACGAGAGCTCTGTGTCTCTCTTACTCTTCTAGCCAAGACGGGTTAAGTGGTAACTCCTTGTCTTGATGTGGCTGCGGTTTGGACGATTGACTGGAAGAGGCAGCGGAAATGAAAGGAGGGATTTGTACTCTCTTAACCCTTTGCCCCCTCTCTTCTTATGTCTAGCCTCCCTCTCTCCTATACCTGGGTCTAAGAGGCCGCTGAAAACCCATCTCTCTCCTTCATTGAGTTCTGGATGGCTGGTCAAAAGAGTGATTAGAGCCATGGCTTTTCTTCTTGCATTCCACTGGGGAAAGTGACACTCAAAAGACTGAATTGAAGAATCATCAGAGATCGGGAGCACAAAATAAGTCGACTGAAAGTAATGGTTATAGACATAGAAAAACTAAAGTGCCTCCGTGAGACTTACAGTGGGGAGAACAAGTATTTGATACACTGCTGATTTTGCAGGTTTTCCTACTTACAAAGCATGTAGAGGTCTGTCATTTTATCATAGGTACACTTCAACTGTGAGAGGCGGAATCTAAAACAAAAATCCAGAAAATCACATTGTATGATTTTTAAGTCATTAAATAGCATTTTATTGCATGACATAAGTATTTGATACATCAGAAAAGCAGAACTTAATATTTGGTACAGAAACCTTTGTTTGCAATTAGAGATCATATGTTTCCTGTAGTTCTTGACCAGGTTTGCACACACTGCAGCAGGGATTTTGGCCCACTCCTCCATACAGACCTTCTCCAGATCCTTCAGGTTTCGGGGCTGTCGCTGGGCAATACGGACTTTCAGCTCCCTCCATCAAATACTTATGTCATGCAATAAAATGCAAATTAATTACTTAAAAATCATACAATGTGATTTTCTGGATTTTTGTTTTAGATTCCGTCTCTCACAGTTGAAGTGTACCTATGATAAAAAAATACAGACCTCTACATGCTTTGTAAGTAGGAAAACCTGCAAAATCGTCAGTGTATCAAATACTTGTTCTCCCCACTGTAAGAAAAATCAGACATTTGATTTCTCGGAGTGGATTCTACCATGGGGAGTAGGGATATCGTCTTGTAGCTGGCTGTGGCGAGAGAGAGGCACTCAAACTCCACATGATTCACTGTCCCCAAATCAAGTCACCAGGTGTTTCTTTTCTCCAACAGGATTTTGAAACTACTCATTCTGTAACAAAGTTATCTATCCCAACATACTGTGGCCAAAGTTATATACAACCTGTTTCAATCAATTCTTTAGTCAATTATTATGTAGGCTACAGTATTTTGCCCTAAATCCAAAGTGTAACAAAGTTAACTATCTGTTTATTACTCACAGCCCAACATGTGGCGGCATAATGTGTGTAAAATCCGTTGTGAGAGGAGTAAATCATTATAATACACTGTTTTACCCTACATACTGGTTGCATCTGTTGCTCTAATGAGACACTTAAGCAATAAGGCCCAAGGAGATGTGTTATATTGGCCATATATCACAAAACCCAGAGGTGCCTTATTGCTATTATAAACTAGTTACCAACGTAATTAGAGCAGTAAAAGTACATGTTTTGTCATAACCATGGTATACCGTATGATATACCATGGCTGTCAGCCAATCAGCATTCAGGGCTCGAACCACCCAGTTTATAATCAGGCTCCCGAGTGGCGCAGCGGTCTAAGACACCGCATCTCAGTGCTAGAGGCATCACTACAGACACCCTGGTTCTGGCTGTGATTGGGAGTCCCATAGCGTCTTCCAGGTGTGGCCGGTGTAGGCCGTCATTGTAAATAAGAATTTGTTCTTAACTGACTTGCCTAGTTCAATAAAGGTTCAATTAAAATAAAATTCTAATAATATTAAACGTTGCATATCCAGTTGGACCACACTCCTCTAGTAATGTCAAGCTCTATTTCTAAAGTATGCATGGTAAGAGACTAGAAGTCGACCGATTAATCGGAATGGCCGATTAATTGGGGCCGATTTCAAATTTTCATAACAATCGGAAATCGCTATTTTTGGACACCGATTTTGCCGCTTTTATTTATTTATTTATTTTACAACTTTATTTAACAAGGCAAGTCAGTTAAGACCACATTATTATTTTCAATGACGGCCTAGGAACGGTGGGTTAACTGCCTTGTTCGGGGGCAGAACGACAGATTTTTACCTTGTCAGCTCAGGGATTCAATCTTGCAACCTTACGGTTAACTAGTCCAACGCTCTAACCACCTGCCTCACGAGGAGCCTACCTGTTACGTGAATGCAGTAAGAAGCCAAGGCAAGTTGCTAGCTAGCATTAAACTTATCTTATAAAAAACAATCATAATCACTAGTTATAACTACACACGTTGCATATAATCGATGCATATAATCGATGCGGTGCGCATTCGTGAGAAAGGACTGTCGTTGCTCCAACGTGTACCTAACCATAAACATCTATGCCTTTCTTAAAATCAATACACAGAAGTATATATTTTTAAACCTGCACATTTAGCTAAAAGAAAGGTTAGCAGGCAATATTAACCAGGTGAAATTGTGTCACTTCTCTTGCGTTCATTGCACGCAGAGTCAGGGTATATGCAACAGTTTGGGCCGCCTGGCTCATTGCGAACTAATTTGCCAGAATTGTATGTAATTATGATATAACATTGAAGGTTGTGCAATGTAACAGCAATATTTAGACTGAGGGATGCCACCAGTTAGATAAAATACGGAACAGTTCTGTACTTCACTGAAAGAATAAACGTTTTGTTTTGGAAATGATAGTTTCCGGATTCGACCATATTAATGACCTAAGGCTCGTATTTCTGTGTGTTATGTTATAATTAAGTCTACGATTTGATAGAGCAGTCTGACTGAGCGGTGGTAGGCACCAGCAGACTCGTAAGCATTCATTCAAACAGCACTTTCGTGCGTTTTGCCAGCAGCTCTTCGCATTGCTTCAAGAATTGCGCTGTTAATGACTTCAAGCCTATCAACTCCCAAGATTAGGCTGGTGTAACTGATGTGAAATGGCTAGCTAGTAAGCGGGGTGCGCGCTAATAGCGGTTCAAATGTCACTCGCTCTGAGACTTGGAGTAGTTGTTCCCCTTGCTCTGCATGGGTAACGCTGCTTCGAGGGTAGCTGTTGTCGATGTGTTCCTGGTTCGAGCCCAGGTAGCGGCGAGGAGAGGGATGGAAGCTACACTGGCAATACTAAAGTGCCTATAAGAACATCCAATAGTCAAAGGTATATGAAATACAAATCGTATAGAGAGAAATAGTTATATAATTCCTATAATAACTACAACCTAAAACTTCTTACCTGGGAATATTGAAGACTCATGTTTAAAAGGAACCACCAGCTTTCATATGTTCTCATGTTCTGAGCAAGGAACTTAAACGTTAGCTTCTTTACATGGTACATATTACACTTTTACTTTCTTCTCCAACATTTTTTTTTTTGCATTATTTAAACCAAATTGAACATGTTTCATTATTTATTTGAGACCAAAATGATTTTATTGATGTATTATATAAAAAAATAAGTGTTAATTCAGTATTGTTGTAATTATCATTATTACAAAAAAGAAATAAAAAAAATAAAAAATTTAAATAAAAAAAAATCGCCCGATTAATCGGCAGCGGCTTTTTTTTGGCCCTCCAATAATCGGTATCGGCGGTGAAAAATCATAATCGGTCGACCTCTTTAAAAGACATCTATAAATGTTTACTACTTGTACATTACACCACAGAGCACCTTACACAGATTAACCAGCACCCTGGAGAGTATGCTCAAGTCATCAAGGTGACCATATAATGGCTAATGGCTGATCATTAAAACACTATGTGGGTGCAGCATAATGGTCTATCCGTTTAGCCATGGAAATACTATTAAAGTGAAATGGCTTGTAAATATCCGATGGAACAAATGAACAATTCCAATATCAGCATGCTGGAGAGACCATAGAACAGGGCTGTGTGTCAGAGAGTGAGAAAGTGCACCAGAGGCAAGTCAACACATCTACCTGTTACAGACATTTGATAGCAATACATTGCAGTATCACATTTTTCCACAGGTATTAAACATATGTTATCACTTTGAAGGAAATTTGAGAGGAGATCATGATTTAACATGATTAAAATCCATCTATGATTCCAGTGCTGGACGATCAAACGGTTAAATACTAGAGTGACTTTATTGGACGTAAACAGGCTTGGGCAGAACTACAGTCGGGGAACATTTGGTTAATAATTCTCTTGAGGGGTGGATGGCTGTGAGGTCACTATTAAAGACGAATGAATTACACCAACATACACACACACACCAACACATATCTCTTCGCCCTCATCTTTCCTTAGCTCTGGGGCTGAGCTGTCTTTGTGCTCAGGCCTTATCTCCATCCTCCAGCCTGTCCTCCTGGACACTTTTAGTGGCCACATGGCTCGTCTGCATCACAAGATTCAAACATGGATTATATGGGCTCAAATTGAATCAATCAACAGGCCCATTTGAGGATGATCGTATCTGTGGTTCCCTTGGGGAGTTTTGACGAGCTGTCACATGGGACTTGTTTAAAGGCTAACCAGAGATAAAAGTCCTATGCTGTATCATCATGCTGTCTGACTGGATTATACTGGACCACAAAATTAACAGCTCGTTGCTAGGTTACGTTATTACTACTGGTCCGGAATATAACAGACAGCAAACAACATTGAAACATTCATATACACACATAGGCATAAGCTTGTACACACACACACACACACACACACACACACACACACACACACACACACACACACACACACACACACACACACACACACACACACACACACACACACACACACACACACACACACACACAACCAGGTAAACATGGAAAGTCAAAAATGGCCTCCAGCGCAATTCAAACTGAATTAATGTAACAGGCCCAGTGTTGTGAATCCATGGCATTTCCTAAAAGGTCTCGTACATGGGAGGACGCCACCTGGGACTCAGCAGGCATTCATATCTCCTCAGAAACAGCAAACCCAATGGACGTTGACCAAAACAAACACCCATGTCCATGGCTTATAGGATTCACATTACATTCACATTAGCCACGTGTAAAGCTTATTCCTACAACCGAGAAATCCTGGACTCTAGACTAGAGTACGTAACACACCGTTATAATTCAATGCAGTCCTAGCCGAGGCCGTGCGGGACTGTGCAGCAGAGCAGAAATGAATGATGGCCGAACATTAACACACACACAAAATCTACTGGAATGATAATGTCTTTCTCCGTTGTACACTGACATAAGACAATATGGAGGAAGGGAACTGCCGGGCACTATAGAAACAGAGCATGAATAACGATATCGGTTAACCCCTCAGAATCAATAGGACAACATTGATTAGGCCTAGTTATTCTTATTAAGGCAGAAGCTATATCTAGTATGAAGCAGAGGGAAGGAACGATAGCTGCTGTTTTGTTCTTCTGTTGTGGTCTTAAATCAGCAGTTTTCTGTTGGACCCCGTGAGGCAGGAAATCTGCCAGAGGGCTACTTTGGTCTCTGGGAAATTCTGGATGAGTTGCTTCCAATGAGAGGTAAAATCACCAAGTGAAGAAACTCATTGTCTTTACACTCACTAAAAATTCTCTCTCTCTCTCGCGCTCTCGCTCTCTCTGTGTGTGTGCGTGGTTGCCAGATGCGTGTGCATGCGTACCAGCCCTAATGTCCATTACACACATGGGTGCTGACACATTGTGAGACACGACAGCTACGCTGGCTTGAAAATGACGACAAGGTTAATTGGGCTGTGTTAGCAGCTCTACTCCTTTATTGTAGCCCATCCAGCTCGACCAATCCCTGGACTGCTTAATAACAGCACAGGGCTGCGACACCTCAATTACTCTCTTTTTTCAGCCCCAGCACAAAACGGCTAAGACTATAGGCAGGGGCAACAGGAAAAACACAATCCTGGCATTCGGATGAATGGGTCATTGAATTCAACTGTGACGCCCTTTTGGGGGAGCTAAGCCCTTCCTTACCTCGCTGTGATACAGAGCCGCAGGGACCTGGAATAATGGGTAAAAAAAAAAAAAGTTGAGGAAAGAACTAAAGAGGGTGGTTTTAAAATGAATAGAACACTGTATACAGTGTACACCAAGGGCCATATTAAAAGCATCTCAGAATATGAGTACTGATCTAGGATCTACAAGGCAAAACTGATCCTATATCAGCACTCCCAGGTTTGACTGTGCAGTTAATCAATGAATACTGCTCTTTCAGGAAAGGATCCTACTGCATGGAACAGGAAGTGGGTCAGTGTTCCATATAGGAGCCTTTCCTCCCCTTTGACAACTTGTCATACAATTTGAATGACGCTGTGATGTGGGAATAGGGGTATTGGTCCAGTGTTAATCTGCTAAATTGTAATTATTCGCTCTTATGGCCTATCTCCTCATGCCTTTTGCACAGACTGTATATAGACATTATTTTCTCTACTGTGTCATTGACTTGTTTGTGTTGTTTATTGTTTATTCCATGTGTAACTGTGTTGTTGTCTGTGTCACACTGCTTTGCTTTCTCTTGTCCAGGTCCCAGTTGCAAATGAGAACTTAGTCTACCTGGTTAAATAAAGGTGAACAAATAAAGGTAAATAATAAATACATTTTAAAAAAGGCATATATGCCTCAAGTCAACCTGTGACTCTCTCTCTCTCTCTGTAATGATGTGCAAGTCCAAAATGAAAAGAAAAACATAAATATGGGTTGTATTTCCAATGGTGATTGTTCTTCACTGGTTGCCCTTTTCTTGTGGCAAAAGATCACCAATCTTGCTGCTGTGATGGCACACTGTGGTAGTTCACCCAATAGATATGGGAGTTTTTGAATTCTTTGTGGGTCTGTGTAATCTGAGGTATATATGTCTCTAACATGATCATACACTTGGTAGTAGGTTAGGAAGAGCAGCTCAGTTTCCACCTCATTTTGTGGGCCGTGTGCACATAGCCTGCCTCAGGCAGCCTTTCTCAATAGCAAGGCTATGCTCTGAGTCTGTACATAGACAAAGATTTCCTTAAGTTTGGGTCAGTCACAGTGGCCAGGTATTCTGCCACTGTGTACTCTCTGTTAAGGGCCAAATAACATTCTAGTTTGCCCTCGCTCCTTCTCCCCTCCTCTCCTCTCCCCTCATTGTTGACAAGAAGTGTGAACCTGAAAATGTTTCACAGCAAAGGTCAGCAACCTACAGGAATTGTTCAGGATCACAGTGATTAAAAAAATATATATATTAATAGAAAGTTGAGCATTTTCAGGCATCAAGACCTTTCATTGCATGACCTCCCATAGTAGTACGACCTTGCATTGGAGTGACAACCAAAGAAATGCCTAAACATTCCACCCGTCAGCACTTTCAGTGTGATCTCCATCCAGCTTGATCCTGCCCGAGTCTTCCCATTGTCCCTCCACTCCACTGTTATTACTGAGGAGGCTCTGAGAGCTAGGCATGCATGGTTGGTCAAGCACACACACTCCGACTTTCTCAAACAACCCTGACCTTCTTACCACAGCGCAATTACGAAGCAGCAAAAACAACAATTAGCCTACCACACGCCGTTTTGGTTTTCGTTATTATCTCATTAAACACCAAAGGAAACAGGAGGAGGCCTGTGAAGTTGATTAACTCTCTGGGCACTCTGTCGACATTGTAGTGAGCAAATGTTGGTGGGTGTCGATTGGGTTGCCAGTCAGCTCTTTCCAGGCCTGTTGGCTTTTCAGTTTCTAGATAACGTGCCATAGGCCCTTGTAGGTGGTTGGGTTTCCAGATATTGTGCCACAGACATTTGAGGGTGTTTGGGTTGCCAGATATGTCCCTCAGTGGGACATGACTGTGCCCGGTAGATAGCCACATACTGTGAACTCCCACTGACTCCATGCTGGCAGTGAGAGGTCACACTGAATGTACACATTGCTGAGTGTGCTCGTCCACAGAGACACCGTTTTGAAGCAAGTTTCTAATTTCCAACTGTCTTGGTGGGTGGAAACAGTTCAAATCGAATGTTTCAAAGTTAAAGAGAAAGGTAGCTATCCCCTCTAAAACTTGTCTGTAATGAGTACGCTGAGAGTCTGGAAGCAAGTTCAGGGAGTGAGTGTTTTAATAAATAAAAGAAACAATGAACACATATCAAACAACGCACCGACATGAAAACGGAGTCAATAACACCTGAGGAAAGAACCAAGGGGAGGGACAGATAGAGGGAAGATAATCAAGGAGGTGATGGAGTCCAGGTGAGTGTCATGAGGCGCAGGTGCGCGAGACGATGGTGACAGGTGTGCGGGATAATCAGCAGCCTGATGATCTAGAAGCCGGAGAGGGAGTATACATGACACTGTCAAATGGTTTGTGAAAGATGGATGACATCAATGAACTGGTATTGTTTTCTTGGAGAAAACTAAAACAAGGTACGCAAAAATCATTTTTTGGACAAACATGTCAATCAACTGCCACCTCTGAGAACGAGTCATGCATAATTGCAAAAAAAAATGTTGTGATTATTTCAAGTCTGTTAATACAACACCATTGTGATACCATAGTAAATTATGGCTTCAAAGATACATCTAACAATGTTTAAAAGTACAGTTTTTCTTAACTTCCACTAAAAGATCACTGAGAACCATTTTGTTTTTTGAGCCGGTAATTAGCTTTCTTCACAAGGTCTAATTGCTGTGATGAATCCTGCCTGCAGCTAAAAATGAGAGGGTATTGATTGATTTCATAAATCATTACAATGTCTTGTTCTTACACATCAAATTCCACTGGAACGGCTTTGTTAACACAGCAAGCAGACATAAAACTGAGATATGAGCGTGTGACGCATAGTAGGCACTTTTCCTATGGAACATTACTAACATAGGACTAGTCTACCAATCCTAGACCAGAAACATAGCATAGCTTTTAACACAGATGCTTTAATTGTTCCTTAGAATGTGTTTGTAGGCTCACTTGGTCCCCTTGCTATAAAATACACACTATATACATACACTGAGTGGACAACATTTTGTCCATTTTGCCCTCCGAACAGCCTCAACTCATGGAAAGTGTTCCACAGGGATGCTGGCCCATGTTGACTCCAATGCTTCCAAGAGTTGTGTCAAGTTGGCTGTATTCCCTTTGGGTGGTGGAGGCCCATTATCAGCAACCATCACTCCGGTGTTCCAATGGCACGTTGTTAGCTAATCCAAGTTTGTCATTTTAAAAAGGCTAATTGGTCATTAGAAAACGCTTTTGCAATTGTTAGCACAGCTGAAAACTGTTGTACTGATTTAAAGAAGCAATAAAACCAGCCTTCTTTTAGACTAGTTGAGTATCTGGAGCATCGGCATTTGTGGATTTGATTACAGGCTCAAAATGGCCAGAAACAAAAAGAACTCGTCAGTCTATTCTTGTTCTGAGAAATGAAGGCTATTCCATTGGAGAAATTGCCAAGAAAATGAAGATCTCGTAAATCACTGTGTACTACTCCCTTCACAAAACTGCACAAACTGGCCCTAACCAGAATAGAAAGAGGAGTGGGAGTCCCCGGTGCACAACTGAGCAAGAGGACAAGTACATTAGTGTCTAGTTCGAGAAACGGATGCCTCACAAATCCTCAACTGGCAGCTTCATTAAATGGTACTCGCAAAACACCAGTCTTAATGTCAACAGTGAAGAGGTGACTCCGGGATGCTGGACTTCTAGGCAGAGTTGCAAAGAAAAAGCCATATCTCAGACTGGCCAATAAAAATAAAAAATTAAGATGAGCAAAAGAACAGACACTGGACCGAGGAAGATGGGAAAAAAGTGTTATGGACAGACTAATCTAAGTTTGAGATGTTCGGATCACAAAGAACATTTGTGAGACGCAGAAAAGATGCTGGAGGAGTGCTTGACACCATCTGTCAAGCATGGTGGAGGCAATGTGATGGTCTGGGGGTGCTTTGGTGGTGGTAAAGTGGTAGATTTGTACAGAGTAAAAGGGATCTTGAAGAAGGAAGGCTATCACTCCATTTTGCAACGCCATGCCATACCCTGTGGACGGAGCTTCATTGAAGTAAATTTCCTCCTACAACAGGACAATGACCCAAAGCACAGCTCCAAACTATGCAATAACTATTTGGGAAGAAGCAGTCAGCTGGTATTCTGTCTATAATAGAGTGGCCAGCACAGTCACTGGATCTCAACCCTATTGAGCTGTTGTGCGAGCAGCTTGATCATATGGTACGTAAGAAGTGCCCATCAAGCCAATCCAACTTGTGGGAGGTGCTTCAGGAAACATGGGGTGAAATCTCTTCAGATTATCTCAACAAATTGACAACTACAATGCCAAAGGTCTGCAAGGCTGTAATTGCTGCAAACGGAGGATTCTTTGACGAAAGCAAAGTTTGAAGGACACAAAATCCTTATTTATAACCATGTCAACGTCTTGACTATATTTCCTATTCATTTTGCAAATAATTTAACGTATGTTTTCATGGAAAACAAGGACATTTCTAAGTGATGTGCCAAATATAATTAGATTTGATTTAAAGATAATCTATGGACCTCAACAGGATGGAGTCTGTGTGTTCTGTGATTTGACAAATGTCATTGTGGAGGAAAGGTGTTGCATCTGAAGAGAGGCAATCAAAAACGGATTGCTTCTTTGAAGTGGTCATTTGTACACCTTTTGTAAACCAATTTATAAACCGAGGGCATGAGCAGCAGAAATTGCTTAAACAAAAAATGCAGGCAGGCAGGCAGGCACCATTTGTGCCAACCACATACTGTGTGACACACAGCAACAGCAGGTGTCTGATGCTGAAGGCTAGAGGCATCATTGGATGAATCATAGAACAGATACATCATCATGAGCAGTGGGACGGTCTGGGCAGGGGAGGGGGACCTTGAACTGGAACAACATCGATCTAACAACCCACACAACTGTAGTGTCCATCACCATTACTGGGGTACTCCACACAGAGAGGATTACAAAAATGGAGTACATCTATTTCAAGTAGGTGCAGTTACTTCGAGACAAAACGACATACAGTTGAAGTCGGAAGTTTACATACACTTACGTTGGAGTCATTAAAACTAGTTTTTCAACCACTCTACCAATTTCTTGTTAACAAACTATAGTTTTGGCAAGTCGGTTAGGATATCTACTTTGTGCATGACACCAAGTCCTTTTTCCAACAATTGTTTACAGACGGATTATTTCACTTATAACTCACTGTGTCACAATAACAGTGGGTCAGAAGTTTACATACACTAAGTTGACTGTGCCTTTTAAACAGCTTGGAAAATTCCAGAAAAGTATGTCATGGCTTTAGAAGCTTCTGATAGGCTAATTGACATCATTTGAATCAATTGGAGGTGTACCTGTGGATGTATTTCAAGGCCTACCTTCAAACTCAGTGCCTCTTTGCTTGACATCATAGGAAAATTAAAAGAAATCAGCCCCCAAAAATTGTAGACCTCCACAAGTCTGGTTCATCCTTGGGAGCAATTTCCAAATGCCTGAAGGTACCACGTTCATCTGTACAAACAATAGTACGCAAGTATAAACATCATGGGACCACGCAGCCGTCATACCGCTTAGGAAGGAGACGCATTCTGTCTCCTAGAGATTAATGTACTTTGGTGCAAAAAGTGCAAATCAATCCCAGAACAACAGCAAAGGACCTTGTGAAGGTGCTGGAGGAAACAGGTACAAAAGTGTCTATATGCACAGTAAAACGAGTCCTATATCGACAACCTAAAAGGCCGCTTAGCAAGGAAGAAGCCACTGCTCCAAAACCGCCACAAAAAAGCAAGACTACGGTTTGCAACTGCACACGGGGACAAAGATCGTACTTTTTGGAGAAATGTCCTCTGGTCGGATGAAACAAAAATAGAACTGTTTGGCCAAAATGACCATCATTATGTTTGGAGGGAAAAGGGGGAGGCTTGCGAGCCGAAGAACATCCCAACCGTGAAGCACGGGGGTGGCAGCATCATGTTGTGGGGGTGCTTTGCTGCAGGAGGGTCTTGTGCACTTCACAAAATAGTGTGGATATATTGAAGCAACATCTCAAGACATCAGTCAGGAAGTTAAAGCTTGGTTGCAAATGGACAATGACCCCAAGCATACTTCCAAAGTTGTGGCAACATGGCTTAAGGACAACAAAGTTAAGGTATTGGAGTGGCCATCACAAAGCCCTGACCTCAATCCTATAGACAATTTGTGGGTCAGAAGGAATGGGCAAAAATTCACCCAACTTATTGTGGGAAGCTTGTGGAAGGCTACCCAAAACGTTTAACCCAAGGTAAACAACTTAAAGGCAATGCTACCAAATACTAATTGAGTGTATGTAAACTTCTGACCGACTGGGAATGTGAAGAAATAAATACAAACGGAAATAAATCATTCTCTCTATTATTGTGACATTTCACATTCTTAAAATAAAGTGATGATCCTGTCTGACCTAAAACAGGGAATATTTACTAGGATTAAATGTCAGGAATTGTGAAAAACTGAATTGAAATGTATTTGGCTAAGGTGTATGTAAACCTCCAACTTCAACTGCATATTTTGTGTACCCACTATGCCCAAAACAGGCCATTTTGAAAAGTAATAGTGTGACACACCAGGGTACAAAAATAGTGCAGTGACTACATGGACTAAAGCTATACTGTACTTATGTCACTGTGTATTGGCGCTCCTGGTCTGACAGCCCATGACTCCTTCAGTCAACCTTGCTCTGGTGTGGTTTACACTAAATGCCCTTTAAGGGGGTAACGACATTGTTGCCTTTCAAACGCTCTGGCTTAAACTGTAAGGTTGAATTGTTAATGAGAGCTTTGGCTCTCTACACGAACACTCTCAGTGTGTCCTGTCGACTGGAGCGCTAAAACATTACTATGGTGCGTGTGTCATCTGACACATGTGCAACAATAGCCTTCCATGTTAATCAGTGAGTGTGATATACCACAAACTAGTTGTTAACCCAACAGGGAATCCTAGCCTACAAAAGCATCTATTTATATCACTTAGAAGTTCGCCTTTGCTTGTCCCTTTCATTAATGGTGGTGCCTGCTCCCCCAGACACAAGTCTTTCATTAATGGCGGTGCCTGCTCCCCCAGACACAAGTCTTTCATTAACCTCTTGGAGATAGGGCTGAATACTGCCCCCTTTGGAGGAAGTGCATGCCCATAGTAAACTGAAAATATTTTTTCCCAAAATTGCTAATATATGCATATAATAATTATTATTGAATAGAAAACACTCTAAAGTTTCTAAAACCGTTTAAATTATGTCTGTATGCAAAGCAGAACTCTCAGGGCAGCCATTCTCCCAAACTCTCTCTTGGCAACAGAAAAGTTGGGCCAACTTTGACGTCATCGCCCCCACCCTTCCCAAGCAGCTAGCGATCTGGGAACAGTTTGTATGTGTTCAGCGCGATGCCTGCTTAAAAATGGCGCGTTCATTGTGAGAATCTCGCGCGCCCTCGTCCTTTGGCGGGCAAAAACGTTCGGGTCACTCGAAAATACATGCACCCTATTGCGCGCGGCCGATTTGGGGCGCTTTCTTTTCCAAGAAACACCAATTGATGTCGGTTTGTTTGTTCGCGCTGATCATTGTTTTACATGTTAAAAACATCATAAAGCTCGATTCTGCACTTAGTTTGACCAGTTTACTCGACATATAATATGTAATTTTGAAGTTTTGATGCGCAAGAGTGCGGGACCAGAAGTCATTTTGGGTGCATTTCAGCTGAAGCTGTTAGCATATGCTAATACAGAGACACACAACTTGAAACCAAACGATGTATTGGGTAAGTATGACTCCTTCTACGTCTTCTGATCGAAGAACATCAAAGGTAAGGGAATATTTATGTGGTTATTTTGGGTTTCTGTGGACTCCAAACGTAGAGGAGACATACTGCTAATATCTGAGCGCCGTCTCAGTATAGCCTAGTGAAAGAATTCTGTAACGTTAAAAATAAATGTAACACAGCGGTTGCATTAAGAAGAAGTGTATCTTTGTAACTATATGTAGAACATGTATATTTAGTCATGTTTATTGCTTGTTATCTGACGTTATCTGTCGGAGCTATCATCATTTCTCCGGACATTTGAGTAGCATTTTTTGAAATGTCGTCATTGTAAACAGAGATTTATGGATATAAATGGCATATTATTGAAAAAAACATAAATGTACTGTGTAACATGTCATATTACTGTCATCTGATGAAGATTTTCAAAAGGTTAGTGAATTAGTTATTTTTTAATCCTACTTTTAATTTTATATTTTCTGGGACAAAATGGCTGCCTCTTGTCTTTTGTTTCGGTGGTGATCTAACATAAATATGTGCTATGTTTTCGCCGTAAAACATTTTAGAAATCTGACTTGCTGGGTAGATGAACAAGGTGTTTATCTTTCATTTGAGCTATTGGACTTGTTAATGTGTGGAGGTTAAATATTTCTAAGAATATTTTTTTTGCATTTTGCGTTATGGTAATGAGCTTGAGCCGTAGTCACGATCCTGGATCCGGGATGGGTCGCCGCAAGAAGTTAATGGCGGTGCCGGCTCCCCCAGATACAAGTCTTTCATTAATGGCGGGGCCTGCTCCCCCAGACACAAGTCTTTCATTAATGGTGGTGCCGGCTCCCCCAGACACAAGTCTTTCATTAATGGCGGTGCCGGCTCCCCCAGACACAAGTCTTTCATTAATGGCGGTGCCGGCTCCCCCAGACACAAGTCTTTCATTAATGGTGGTGCCGGCTCCCCCAGACACAAGTCTTTCATTAATGGTGGTGCCGGCTCCCCCAGACACAAGTCTTTCATTAATGGTGGTGCTGGCTCCCCCAGACACAAGTCTTTCATTAATGGCTTGAATCCTGCAATCTGAATAGAGGGGCAAGAGAGGAGGAAGAGAAGGGGAGAGGAGATTGACTGGGGCCAGCTCAACTGGCTTTGACCCACAGGACACAAGGAGACCATTCTGCTATTAATGATTAAATAATACCCGGCGCAATGGCATTTTAAATTGCACCTTTCATTGTACATTTTAAGAAGTGATTGGACGTCCTTTGAATTTAAATTTGATGTAGTTCTTGGAAGTTAGATTTGTTGGGAGGTTATAAAAACTCATCTCGAATTCAAAAGCTCACAACCTTCCAGTCCATAGTCATAGAAATGAATGAGAAATGCATTGACTTGTCACCGGAAGACACACAATTAAAACGATATGAGAAATTGCATATTTAATGTTAATTAAACATGGTTCAGTTTCAAATACCCTAAATAATGAATCGCCGTAGGGACAGATTGAGGTATCATTAGCTGCTGATGAAAACTACACAGGGATATGTTAACTACTTCTCTGTCTTCTGATTGTTTGTGGTAGCACAGCATTTCATCATGCATCCGTAGCTACCTCGAGGTGATGTGGTCTCCATGCGGTTTTAGCTACAGTCTGTAGCACGGCAACATCATCACCTTGGAAAGCAGCATTCCTCTTGTTCCGCCTGGCATCGTTACCATAGCGAACCATGTGACCTCTCCTCTTGTTCATTGCAAACTGCTTTTCTCCGGAGTAGAAAGAACACGTGATGAACCTCTACATGCTAACCATGTGTATGTGACAAATAAAATTTGATTTGATTTTATTTGTTTACTTCTCTCAGTACTGTCATTGTTGGCCTGTTGTAATCAAGTGACGCCAAGATACAGTATTTCAACAGGTGTAAGCGGAATAGATTTGTGCTGACACCTGTTCATCAATATGAGATATATTACTGCTGTGGTAAGACTGACTTTTGAAAAGGCTTGTCTGTAGGAAGGAAATATTCCTAAATGGCTTCAGTTTGATTTATGTTCCGGAAATCTCTGTTTGGCTCAAATAGCTATAAAAAAAATACCACTTCTGTTTACACTTGTTTGGCCAAATACCTTTCACAAAACAATTTATTGCTGGAGGAAAATATTTGGATGGGCCCCCCCAAAAAATAACCAGAAAGCATAGGTAGCATGAAGGGTAAATCCCGCCCAACATTTCAACTTGTAAATAAACAGCGTATCGTTCAAAAACACCACAACTATAATCAGCTTGCAATTATACCACATTACCAGCAACCACAAAAACATGCTTTCTCTTCTCTCACCCCACAGATGATGTGTTATCATGCGCACATTCATTATACGCTACAAAACTAATTAACTAACTTCAAGCATCAAATGTGTTCCGTTTCCATTACGACAGGCTTTTCTTAGCCACCCACATCTTATAGAACAATGCTCCAGATATTTCACCGGATGTATAAATGTGAAGCATCCACCTGGCATTTCCCCTCACTACCAAATATGGTAGTGAGAGGAAGCACAGTGGCCGGCGGTGGGAGAAGGTGTAACGTGATGGATTTTGGCCAACATTCTGCTAATTTTCTCATCAAACATTTGATCTCAATACAGTTTTCTGTTCCCAAAACTAGAATCGGTTACGAACAGAGTGGACTACGTTTTGTAGACTTGAAAAAAATGATGTTTCGAAGGAGTGCAAAAGCAAATTGTGTTATTGCAAACGTCACAGAGTAGACAAGGCATGTTACAACACGCCAATAGGATCTTGCTAGCTCATGCTTGGCTCTGCCACCTCCATGCTCGTTCTGCCCACTATGACTCATTTGTTCCCATTTGAAACGATGAGCTGTGGTCTATCTTGGTTTAGTTATAAAAATCTTTGCCCACGCGCTGTCACGTTCCACATTGTCTAAACCTGCAACACACAACACTTATTTGTCAAAGTCAGGAATAGTTTCAGCCTTCTGCACATGTAACGTGAATTAATTACCCTAAAAGATTAAAGCAATTAATCACACTGAAGATGAGTATTAACCCTGTTGGTAGTGGTTTGTATGAGTGTGTGAAACACACTAACAACACTACCGATAAAAACATGTCTCTCCCTGTCTATGAAATAAGACAAGGCAGCCACTGTGGGATGAGATACTGGGGGTCATCTGTTTGAATAATGCATGACAGTTCTCTTTAAATAACCACGTTCTAAAAATGACTGGTTACCCTGGGCTCTTTCCTTTTCTATCTCTCTGCAAGGGTACTTTAGATGTGTGGACTGGCTTTCTGGCTAGATTCAGGAGCATTTACATGGGAATTCCACAAATTAATGGATATGTACAATTATTAGTACACAATATATGGACATTGAAAGCTAGATCTTGGTAATCAGGCCAAATTAATATGAAATATTTGAGGTTGAGAATGTGGCATTGAAACCAATCAAGGTGAGAAGCAAGGGCATATGAAGAGAAAAACCTAAAGTAAATGGCCTAAGCTGGACATGTGTTATTTTCACAGGGGAAATTGATATAGTTGACCTAACATTGGTCCAATCAAACCCGGAGTGTGTAAAATGACAATCCCATCCTATAGAGATCACCAGACACCACATTTGCACCAAATGACAGTCACGCTGTGAAGACACAGCATCCATCGTAAGTTTGTCACCATGAGTCTGTCTCTCTGTGTGTGTGTGTGTGTGTGTGTGTGTGTGTGTGTGTGTGTGTGTGTGTGTGTGTGTGTGTGTGTGTGTGTGTGTGTGTGTGTGTGTGTGTGTGTGTGTGTGTGTGTGTGTGTGTGTGTGTGTGTGTGTGTGTGTGTGTGTGTGTGTGTGTGTGTGTGTGTGTGTCAACAACAGACCTGTTTGCTGCTAGCCCTCCCCAAAGGTTAGCATCGATCATTCAGGGATAATAAGAGTTCGGGAGCTTAGTGGTTAAAAGCATTGGACCAGTAACCGAAAGGTTGCTGGTTCAAATCCCCAAGCCAACTATGTAAAATATCTGTTGATGTGCCCTTGAGCAAGGCACTCAACCCTAATTGCTCCTGTACGTCGCTATAGATAAGAACGTCTGCTAAATTACTAAAATATAAAAGTCTATTGAATCAATGGCACATCGATCTAATATTAACTAATACAAAGGTAACTAACTGTATGTGGTTCAGAACTACAGTGTTCCTCCATGTCACCCTGTCAGTGGTTCAGAACTACAGTGTTCCTCCAGGTCACCCTGTCAGTGGTTCAGAACCACAGTGTTCCTCCATGTCACCCTGTCAGTGGTTCAGAACTACAGTTTCCTCCATGTCACCCTGTCAGTGGTTCAGAACTACAGTGTTCCTCCATGTCACCCTGTCAGTGGTTCAGAACTACAGTGTTCCTCCATGTCACCCTGTCAGTGGTTCAGAACTACAGTCATCCTCCAAGTCACCCTGTCAGTGGTTCAGAACTACAATGTTCCCCCAGGTCACCCTGTCAGTGGTTCAGAACTACAGTCATCCTCCAGGTCACCCTGTCAGTGGTTCAGAGCTACAATGTTCCCCCAGGTCACCCTGTCAGTGGTTCAGAACTACAGTGTTCCTCTATGTCACCCTGTCAGTGGTTCAGAAATACAGTCATCCTCCATGTCACCCTGTCAGTGGTTCAGAACTACAGTGTTCCTCCAGGTCACCCTGTCAGTGGTTCAGAACTACAGTCATCCTCTATGTCACCCTGTCAGTGGTTCAGAACTACAGTCATCCTCTGTCACACCCTGTCAGTGGTTCAGAACTACAGTCATCCTCTATGTCACCCTGTCAGTGGTTCAGAACTACAGTCATCCTCTATGTCACCCTGTCAGTGGTTCAGAACTACAGTCATCCTCTATGTCACACCCTGTCAGTGGTTCAGAACTACAGTCATCCTCTATGTCACCCTGTCAGTGGTTCCAGAACTACAGTCATCCTCCATGTCACCCTGTCAGTGGTTCAGAACTACAGTGTTCCTCCATGTCACCCTGTCAGTGGTTCAGAAGTGGTTCAGAACTACAGTGTTCCTCCATGTCACCCTGTCAGTGGTTCAGAACTACAGTCATCCTCCATGTCACCCTGTCAGTGGTTCAGAACTACAGTCATCCTCCAGGTCACCCTGTCAGTGGTTCAGAGCTACAATGTTCCCCCAGGTCACCCTGTCAGTGGTTCAGAAATACAGTCATCCTCCATGTCACCCTGTCAGTGGTTCAGAACTACAGTGTTCCTCCAGGTCACCCTGTCAGTGGTTCAGAACTACAGTCATCCTCTATGTCACCCTGTCAGTGGTTCAGAACTACAGTCATCCTCTATGTCACACCCTGTCAGTGGTTCAGAACTACAGTCATCCTCTATGTCACCCTGTCAGTGGTTCAGAACTACAGTCATCCTCTATGTCACCCTGTCAGTGGTTCAGAACTACAGTGTTCCTCCATGTCACCCTGTCAGTGGTTCAGAACTACAGTGTTCCTCCATGTCACCCTGTCAGTGGTTCAGAACTACAGTCATCCTCCATGTCACCCTGTCAGTGGTTCAGAACTACAGTCATCCTCCAGGTCACCCTGTCAGTGGTTCAGAGCTACAATGTTCCCCCAGGTCACCCTGTCAGTGGTTCAGAAATACAGTCATCCTCCATGTCACCCTGTCAGTGGTTCAGAACTACAGTGTTCCTCCAGGTCACCCTGTCAGTGGTTCAGAACTACAGTCATCCTCTATGTCACCCTGTCAGTGGTTCAGAACTACAGTCATCCTCTATGTCACACCCTGTCAGTGGTTCAGAACTACAGTCATCCTCTATGTCACCCTGTCAGTGGTTCAGAACTACAGTCATCCTCTATGTCACCCTGTCAGTGGTTCAGAAATACAGTCATCCTCCAGGTCACCCTGTCAGTGGTTCAGAACTACAATGTTCCCCCAGGTCACCCTGTCAGTGGTTCAGAACTACAGTGTTCCTCCATGTCACCCTGTCAGTGGTTCAGAACTACAGTGTTCCTCCATGTCACCCTGTCAGTGGTTCAGAACTACAGTCATCCTCCAGGTCACCCTGTCAGTGGTTCAGAACTACAATGTTCCCCCAGGTAACCCTGTCAGTGGTTCAGAACTACAGTGTTCCTCCATGTCACCCTGTCAGTGGTTCAGAACTACAGTCATCCTCCAGGTCACCCTGTCAGTGGTTCAGAACTACAATGTTCCCCCAGGTCACCCTGTCAGTGGTTCAGAACTACAGTGTTCCTCCATGTCACCCTGTCAGTGGTTCAGAACTACAGTGTTCCTCCATGTCACCCTGTCAGTGGTTCAGAACTACAGTGTTCCTCCATGTCACCCTGTCAGTGGTTCAGTCAAGCAGAACAGGCCAACGCTTCCAAATTCAATATTCCGTTATCTCCTCCTCCATCAAAAACCTTTCCTTGACAAACACATTGGAGCATCACTTGATTTGTACAGCGGTAAGGTTAAATACAAAGTGGCTTGGACAGAACATTGAATCAAACTTCTGATAAAACATGTAAGCAAAAAGCACAAATTAACTTTGAAGATAAACTTATTTGGGAAAGTAATAAAGAGAGAGGCAACCTCTGGAAATGGTAAAGTACAGTATACACATGTGGTTTAATCCAGAGGGCTGGCAGCTAAACTCCGACTCAGACACCACATTATGGAAATCCTATTAATTCATTCAAATTCAATTCTTCTCAAAGCCACCACTTCTCCCTTCTGTTCGTGACAGGGTAATAGAATAGAACAAGAGGAGAATGAGTCAGGTAGGGCTTCCTAATGGATGAATAGAGCTGTGATCCCTCCTACCGCCGTGTCTCATCATCTGGAAATCGAACTGTACCTGCCAAGTTACAAAGCTCTACACCCAGGATATCATTTTGGGTTTAATTACCCAGGGCTCTATTCAACCGTAGCTTCTGTAAGTCATTTAACTGGAGAAAATAATGGCTTTACAACGTGGTGGCTTATCAAATAATTAATTCATGTAAAGTAACTTAGAATAACTGAATATCCCTGGTATACACATTAAGAATATTTTGTATGGTTGCATTGAGACAAGGTAATAGAGGTCAGGGCTCTCAACACTTAGCCTATTTTACATTTCACCTGCCAAACATGTTTACTCGGTGTGCTCTTGGAATTGATTGAGTCATGAGCATGACATAAACAACAACAACGAGCACTACAAACAAAATGGGCCTAATACTCAATTAAAGAGGATCAGGCTCTGAACAACAGCCACTCAGCTACAAATCCACAGCCAACATCAATGTGTCCATTAATACTCAAATTGTTGCGTCGGGATGCAGCAATAACACTACAAAAGCACCCAATTACCATTTTAGACTAATGCCATTTAGTGTGATTCATCTGTCCCCATTCAGAACGGGGTTCACCTCCTGTTTGAACCCATGACGCTTCCATCCATCAACAGAAAACCACTGTCTCTGACAATCAAGCCTGTGGCCAGTGACAGGTTATAGGCCTCAGCACTCAGAGCCTCACTACCCAGCATTAACAATCAGCTATCATCAAACACAACCAAGACCAACTGTAAGCCCAACACATCACAGACATCTATTCTACTCCTCTAATTGACCGACCTGGTTTTAAAATGGTTTCTCTATACGCTGGTTGCCTTTCTCTAGTCTTAGATCAATAGCCAATGTCTCTGCATGTGGTTGACATTGAACCATTGATTCAGCCTAACGTATCTGCATGTCTCCATGACAGTGGCTGCATGAAAACATGATCAGTAATCACTCCAAGGACAATTTACACTGACACAACAGAGTGTGCTGGCGGGCGGGAACATCTCATTGGTGGGTGTTTTGATTCTTTATTTATCAGTGGGCCGACTCCCTCCTGCCTCTGGAGAGTTCTGACTGACATTGAGTGTACACACGCACACAGCAGGGTGTGTGAGTCCCCTGTCACTCTCTCTCTCCTACCCCTCTTGTTTCTCTCTGGCAGGCAGATATGTGGGCCTCTGAGACCCCCGAGCATCACAAGGGGGCCTTATCTTCACAACAGATGAGAAACTTAGACCCAATGTCAAAGCCGGAGGGAGAGACACTACAGATGCATGTCTGACTGACCAACAGAGCCAGTAGCAGCAGTCCAACATGTGGCTGCAGCACATCCACATCCCAAACAGATATAATATTTGACTAAAACAATCATTTCAAACCTTGCTTATATTTGTATACGATCTTGTGCATCTCTCTATTATGCGTGGGAATACTTGGGAACAGATTTATTAAATTAAAATAACTTGGAGCTGATTTCCTGGTGTTTGTACAGTCTTATGTCCAACAAAAAATATATAAAACTTGGGGAGCCAAAAAAAAACACCCGCAGGCAAAATTCGGCCCTCGGCCCGCAAGTTGGGGAACCCTGCCATAGAGAGACTTCAGTTCAGAGAGAGGGTTAGAGAGAGACCAACTCAGAAAGACTCACTCTTACCCCTAGAGATACCTTCCTTGACATCATGATGGGGCCACTTCAGACACTAACTCTTCCGCAAGATAAATCAAGTGCAGCTTGGGAAGAAACGCCAGGCAGCGGCGCTCTTCACTGAAGCATTGAGTTACGATGAACAGTGCTAGAAGTTATGCCCCTCTGTCATTATTCATGACAAGTCAACTGTGTAAAGCAATAGTTAGCTAGCACAGTTATCAAACTCAAGCACAGTCGTCAAACACAAGAATACACAACACATGTCAAGCCAAATGCTAGTCTGTGAGGCCATCTACAACACATAACAGACAAAAAGACAAGCACGCGTTAAATTGCTGAAATGAGGGGCAGGACACATCAAATTGTGATGACCATGTCGACACGGTGCTGATGGACCGGGAGATAGTGACATGTCATTTCCTGTCTGTCAGCTTGTATTATGGAGTGTCCGGGGGGAAGAGGAGGAAGAGGACGGACCAGGGAACAAGGGAGGAAATGAACAAAAGCAGCACTGCCTGTAGCCATTGACAACCATTAGCCACCTGCCACACATCTATACCTTCCATCTCCCTAGATGTACTGCATACTGCATATGTGCAGTATATACAGTTGAAGTCGGAAGTTTACATACACTTAGGTTGGAGTCATTAAAACTAGTTTTTCAACCACTCCACAAATGTCTTGTTAACAAACTATAGTTTGGCAAGTTGGTTAGGACATCTACTTTGTGCATGACAAGTTATTTTTCCAACAATTGTTTACAGACCGATTATTTCACTTATAATTCACTGTACCACAATTCCAGTGGTACGGTCGCAAATGGGTCTTCCAAATGGACAATGACCCCAAGCATACTTCCAAATGGACAATGACCCCAAGCATTCTTCCAACATTGTGGCAAAATGGCTTAAGGACAACAAAGTCAAGGTATTGGAGTGGCCATCACAAAGCCCTGACCTCAATCCCATAGAAAATTTGTGGGCAGAACTGAGCGAGCAAGGAGTCTTACAAACCTGACTCAGTTACACCAGCTCTGTCAGGAGGAATGGGCCAAAATTCACCCAACTTATTGTGGGAAGCTTGGGGGAAAAAAACATTTGACCCAAGTTAAACAATTTAAAGGCAATGCTACCAAATACTAATTGAGTGTATGTCAACTGACCCACTGGGAATGTGATGAACAAAATAAAAGCTGGATTTGGCTAAGCTGTATGTAAACTGACCCACTGGGAATGTGATGAAAGAAATAAAAGCTGAATTTGGCTAAGCTGTATGTAAACTGACCCACTGGGAATGTGATGAAAGAAATAAAAGCTGAATTTGGCTAAGCTGTATGTAAACTGACCCACTGGGAATGTGATGAAAGAAATAAAAGCTGAATTTGGCTAAGCTGTATGTAAACTGACCCACTGGGAATGTTTGATGAAAACTCACCCACTAAATAAAAGAAATAAAAGCTGAATTTGGCTAAGCTGTATGTAAACTGACCCACTGGGAATGTGATGAAAGAAATGAAAGAAATAAAAGCTGAATTTGGCTAAGCTGTATGTAAACTGACCCACTGGGAATGTGATGAAAGAAATAAAAGCTGAATTTGACTAAGCTGTATGTAAACTGACCCACTGGGAATGTGATGAAAGAAATAAAAGCTGAATTTGGCTAAGCTGTATGTAAACTGACCCACTGGGAATGTGATGAAAGAAATAAAAGCTGAATTTGGCTAAGCTGTATGTAAACTGACCCACTGGGAATGTGATGAAAGAAATAAAAGCTGAATTTGACTAAGCTGTATGTAAACTGACCCACTGGGAATGTGATGAAAGAAATAAAAGCTGAATTTGGCTAAGCTGTATGTAAACTGACCCACTGGGAATGTGATGAAAGAAATAAAAGCTGAATTTGGCTGGGAAGCTGAATTTGGCTATGTAAAACTGACCCACTGGGAATGTGATGAAAGAAATAAAAGCTGAATTTGACCCACTGGGAATGTGATGAAAGAAATAAAAGCTGAATTTGACTAAGCTGTATGTAAACTGACCCACTGGGAATGTGATGAAAGAAATAAAAGCTGAATTTGGCTAAGCTGTATGTAAAACTGAGCTGAATTTGGCTAAGCTGTATGTAAACTGACCCACTGGGAATGTGATGAAAGAAATAAAAGCTGGATTTGGCTAAGCTGTATGTAAACTGTATGTAAACCCCACTGGGAATGTGATGAAAGAAATAAAAGCTTCAACTGTATAAACTGACCCACTGGGGAATGGGTAAAAGGGCATATGTTATGTGAATAGTGCCTCAGTGAAAACGGGAACCAGTCAAGCCTAATTAGATGACAGGAGTGTATGAAGCTATAGGCAGGCCCTTGCAATTTCCAGGGGGGATTAATCACATTGCCTTTCTGCTATGCTGACCAGGGGCTTGGCCCCGTGGCTGTGAGGGCGATGGGTTTGCGACAGAGTGGAGAGAGTGATGGGGACAGTCACCTGTCAGGGGGAGTGCGGGGGGAGATGAGAACACAGCATTGGGAGGGCGGGAAGGGAACAGTGGGGTGGAAGCAGGAAAAGGGGTCATGTGGTCCAATCACAATCACCTGTCTTTACAGTTACATTTGATTAAGTTATTCAAATGAGGTTATTCAAATGGACTGGTGAACCTTTCATGTAATGAAAGACCATGAGGTATTTAGTAAACAATGGAGAGGATTGTACTGAGAGGGTTGTACTTGTAATGCCTGAGAGGGTGTGGTATACAGCCAACAAGGAGTGACTGGATAAAGCCCTTAGCCGTGGTATATTGGTCATACACCACAAACCCCCGAGGTGCCTTATTGCTATTATAAACTGGTTACCAACGCAATTAGAGCAGTAAAAATAAATGTTTTGTCATACCCGTGGTATACGGTCTGATATACCATGGCTGTCAGCCAATCAGCATTCAGGCTCGAACCATCCAGTTTATAATAAAGAACAACCATATGTGCTAGAGAGAGGATGTTAGATAATGAGCGAGGTCTTGGGCGCACGTTGGACCTGGTTCACTTCTTTACACCCTCACCCTGTGTGTTACAGCATCTCAAACCAGACTTCTATCGCTGCCTGGCAGGATATAGTACCACCTACAGTGAAACAGCTTCTCCTTATGTTAGAACGCATTAATGGGATTATGTTGCCAGCTGAGCCTGCTGGAGACAGAAGTATAGAAGGCAGTGGTGGAATGTGTGCAGGAATTGCTGCTACTGTCCAGGAGTTGCTACTATTGACCCATATTGGAGCACCCACTGAATCACTGAATCACAGCATCCATTACAACAGCACTATGAGATCAGTGACTTCTCAGCAGTAGAAACCAGGAAAATAAATCTTCTTTCACCACAATTTCCAAATAGACCTTTCTGATTCTTTACTGCCATGCTACTGTATGGGATGGTCCTACTGTACGAACATACTAATGATCAGGCACAACCTCCCCCAACCAGGGCCTGTATTCACAAAGAGTCTCAGTGTAGGAGTGCTGATATACAGTTGAAGACGGAAGTTTACATACACTTAGGTTGGAGTCATTAAAACTCATTTTTCAACCACTCCACACATTTCTTGTTAACAAACTCTAGTTTGTGCAAGACAGAAGTAATTTTCCCAACAATTGTTTACAGACAGATTATTTAACTTATAATTCACTGTATCAGAAGTTTATGTACACTAAGTTGACTGTTACTTTAATCAGCTTGGAAAATTCCAGAAAATGATTTCATGGCTTTAGAAGCTTCTGATTTTCATAATTTGAGTCAATTGGAGGTTTACATGTGGATGTATTTCAAGTCCTACCTTCAAACGCAGTGCCTCCTTGCTTGAAATCATGGGAAAATCATAAGAAATCAGCCACGACCTCAGGAAAAAAAATTGGAGACCTCCACAAATCTGGTTCATCCCTGGGAGCAATTTCCAAATGCCTGAAGGTACCATGTTCATCTGTACAAGCAATAGACCCCAAGTATAAACACCATGGGACCACGCAGCTGTCATACTGCTTAGGAAGGAGACGCATTCTGTCTCCTAGTGATTAATGTACTTTGGTGCAAAAAGTGCAAATCAACCCCAGAACAACAGCAAAGGACCTTATGAAGATGCTGGAGGAAACGGGTACAAACGTATCTATATCCACGGTAAAGCGAGTCCTATATCAACATAACCTGAAAGGCCACTCAGCAAGGTGGAACCCACTACTCCAAAACCACCAAAAAAAGCAAGACTACGGTTTGCAACTGCACATGGGGACAAAGATTGTACTTTTTGGAGAAATTTCCTCTGGTCTGATGAAACAAAAATAGAACTGTTTGGCCATAATTATCTTGGCCAGGTCGCAGTTGAAAGTGAGAACTTGTTCTCAACTTGCCTACCTGGTTAAATAAAGGTGAAATATAAAAAATAATGACCATCGTTATGTTTGGAGGAAAAAGGGGGAGGCTTGCAAGCCGAAGAACAACATCCCAACCATGAAGCATGGGGGTGGCAGCATCATGTTGTTGGGGTGCTTCGCTGCAGGAGGGACTGGTGCACTTCACAAAATAGATAGCATCATGAGTCAGGAAAATTATGTGGATATATTGGAGCAACATCGCAAATGTGTCTTCCAAATGGACAATGACCCCAAGCATTCTTCCAAAGTTGTGGCAAAATGGCTTAAGGACAACAAAGTCAAGGTATTGGAGTGGCCATCACAAAGCCTTGACCTCAATCCCATAGAAAATGTGTGGGCAGAACTGAAAAAGCGTGTGCGAGCAAGGCGGCCTACAAACCTGACTCAGTTACACCAGCTCTGTCAGGAGGAATGGGCCAAAATTCACCCAACTTATTGTGGGAAGCTTGAGGAAGGCTACCTGAAACGTTTGACCCAAGTTAAACAATTTAAAGGCAATGCAACCAAATACTAATTGAGTGTATGTAAACTGACCCACTGGGAATGTGATGAAAGAAATAAAAGCTGAAATAAATAATTCCCTCTCTTATTACTCTGACATTTCACATTCTTAAAATAAAGTGGTGATCCTAACTGACCTAAGACGGAATTTTTACTACGATTAAATGTCAGGAATTGTGAAAAACTGAGTTTAAATGTAGTTGGCTAAGGTGTATGTAAACTACCGACTTCAACTGTAGGGTCAGTTTTTAATTATAGATCAGAATGATTATATGGACTGGACTGGGGGCAGTGCTTGACTTGGGCAGGAGTTCACCGGAGTACCAGCAACTCAAATGTTCTACTTCTTGAACTCCTGCACCTTTTATAGAATATTTGTTTAAAGGTATTGAGTTCCTGCACCTAAAAATAAATAGTACCAGCACCAAAAATGAGAACAGGCGCCGACAGAGATGGCCGCCTCGCTTCGCGTTCCTAGGAAACTATGCAGTTTTTTTTTATGTGTTATTTCTTACATTGGTACCCCAGGTCATCTTAGGTTTCATTACATACAGTCGAGAAGAACTACTGAACATAAGAGCAGCGTCAACTCACCATCAGTACGACCAAGAATATGACTTTCGCGAAGCGGACCCTGTGTTCTGCCTTTCACCCAGGACAACGGAATGGATCCCAGCCGGCGACCCCAAAAAACGACTTCGAAAAAGGGGGAAACGAAGCGGTCTTCTGGTCAGACTCCGGAGACGGGCACATCGTGCACCACTCCCTAGCATTCTCCTCGCCAATGTCCAGTCTCTTGACAACAAGGTTGATGAAATCCGAGCAAGGGTAGCATTCCAGAGGGACATCAGAGACTGTAACGTTCTTTGCTTCACGGAAACATGGCTCACTGGAGAGACGCTATCAGAGACGGTGCAGCCAGCTGGTTTCTCCACGCATCGCGCCGACAGAAACAAACATCTTTCTGGTAAGAAGAGGGGCGGGGGCGTATGCTTTATGGTTAACGGGACGTGGTGTGGCCAAAACAACATACAGGAACTCAAGTCCTTCTGTTCACCTGATTTAGAATTCCTCACAATCAAATGTAGACCGCATTATCTACCAAGGGAATTCTCTTCGATTATAATCACAGCCGTATATATTCCCCCCAAAGCAGACACATCGATGGCTCTGAACAAACTTTATTTGACTCTTTGCAAACTGGAATCCATATATCCGGAGACTGCATTCATTGTAGCTGGGGATTTTAACAAGGCTAATCTGAAAACAAGACTCCCTAAATTTTATTAGCATATCGATTGCGCAACCAGGGTGGGAAAAACCTTGGATCATTGCTATTCCAACTTCCGCGGCGCATATAAGGCCCTGCCCCGCCCTCCTTTCGGAAAAGCTGACCACGACTCCATTTTGTTGATCCCTGCCTACAGACACAAACTAAAACAAGAAGCTTCCGCGCTGAGGTCTGTTCAACGCAGGTCCGACCAATCTTATTCCACACTCCAAGACTGCTTCCATCACGTCGGCTGGGATATGTTCCGTATTGCGTCAGACGACAACATTGACGAATACGCTGATTCGGTGTGCGAGTTCATTAGAACGTGCGTTGAAGATGTCGTTCCCATAGCAACGATTAAAACATTCCCAAACCAGAAACTGTGGATTGATGGCAGCATTCACGTGAAACTGAAAGCGCGAACCACTGCTTTTAATCAGGGCAAGGTGACTGGAAACATGACCGAATACAAACAGTGTAACTATTCCCTCCGCAAGGCAATCAAACAAGCTAAGCGTCAGTATAGAGACAAAGTAGAATCTCAATTCAACGGCTCAGACACAAGAGGTATGTGGCAGGGTCTACAGTCAATCACGGATTACAAAAATAAAACCAGCACTGTCACGGACCAGGATGTCTTGCTCCCAGGCAGACTAAATAACTTTTTTGCCTGCTTTGAGGACAATACAGTGCCATTGACACTGCCCACAACTAAAAAATGCGGACTCTCCTTCACTGCAGCAGACGTGAGGAAAACATTTAAACGTGTCAACCCTCGCAAGGCTGAAGGCCCAGACGGCATCCCCAGCCGCGCCTTCAGAGCATGCGCAGACCAGCTGGCTGGTGTGTTTACGGACATATTCAATCAATCACTATCCCAGTCTGTTGTTCCCACATCCCACAGGGCCACCATTGTTCCTGTTCCCAAGAAAGCTAAGGTAACTGAGCTAAACGACTACCGCCCCGTAGCACTCACTTCCGTCATCATGAAGTGCTTTGAGAGACTAGTCAAGGACCATATCATCTCCACCCTACCTGACACCCTAGACCCACTCCAATTTGCTTACCGCCCAAATAGGTCCACAGACGATGCAATCTCAACCACACTGCACACTGCCCTAACCCATCTGGACAAGAGGAATACCTATGTGAGAATGCTGTTCATCGACTACAGCTCGGCATTTAACACCATAGTGCCCTCCAAACTCGTCATCAAGCTCGAGACCCTGGGTCTCGACCCCGCCCTGTGCAACTGGGTACTGGACTTCCTGACGGGCCGCCCCCAGGTGGTGAGGGTAGGCAACAACATCTCCACCCCGCTGATCCTCAACACTGGGGCCCCACAAGGGTGCGTTCTGAGCCCTCTCCTGTACTCCCTGTTCACCCACGACTGCGTGGCCACGCACGCCTCCAACTCAAACATCAAGTTTGCGGACGACACAACAGTGGTAGGCTTGATTACCAAAAGCACTCACAAACTTCAACAGAAGTTTACGCTTAGTATGGCAACTGCTCCGCCCACAACCATAAGGCTCTCCAGAGGGTAGTGAGGTCTGCACAACGCATCACCGGGGGCAAACTACCTGCCCTCCAGGACACCTACACCACCCGATGTCACAGGAAGGCCATAAAGATCATCAAGGACAGCAACCACCCGAGCCACTGCCTGTTCACCCCGCTATCATCCAGAAGGCGAGGTCAGTACAGGTGCATCAAAGCTGGGACCGAGAGACTGAAAAACAGCTTCTATCTCAAGGCCATCAGACTGTTAAACAGCCACCACTAACATTGAGTGGCTGCTGCCAACACACTGACTCAACTCCAGCCACTTTAATAATGGGAATTGATGGGAAATTATGTAAAATATATCACTAGCCACTTTAAACAATGCTACCTAATATAATGTTTACATACCCTACATTATTCATCTCATATGTATACGTATATACTGTACTCTATGTCATCTACTGCATCCTTATGTAATACATGTATCACTAGCGACTTTAACTATGCCACTTTGTTTACATACTCATCTCATATGTATATACTGCACTCAATACCATCTACTGTATCTTGCCTATGCCGCTCTGTACCATCACTCATTCATATATCTTTATGTACATATTCTTTATCCCCTTACACTTGTGTCTATAAGGTAGTAGTTTTGGAATTGTTAGCTAGATTACTTGTTGGTTATTACTGCATTGTCGGAACTAGAAGCACAAGCATTTCGCTACACTCGCACCAACATCTGCTAACCATGTGTATGTGACAAATAAAATTTGATTTGACCAAATCAAGCACTGACTGGGGGGACGTGATCCAAGTTCAGCACTTTGAGAGCTTGGATCTATCTGTGTTTTTGTCAAAATGTAGTTATTGCCATAGCCTTGTTGAGTTCAATGTTCTCTACATATATAATACTCTAAATACCCCAATTCATGTTGTTCAGTTCAAAAGAATACAAGATGAAGCCAATTATCTCAGAATCGTCTTTGTGCAGATGTAACCTTATAGTCCCAAGCTCTGGACTTCTCTCAGACAATTTATCAATACTGACCAACGGCCCTTCACACCACAGAGACTGAACCTTTCTGGGATCCGCCAACCTGGAGCCACGGGGTGCAGGCCTCTGTTAGCTACCGTTGCCCCACTGACCAAAGCAACAGATACATGCAAACAGAAAACCATGCTACCAAAATAACAAGCATGCAACAATAAATGTATGCTTGTATGAATTAATGTACAGTCACCTAGACATACACAAGAAAACCTGTAACATATCAAAACCTTGTAAAATAGTGTGATGGAAAGGGAAAATAGAGATGGATGCTGTTGTTATGGCAACTGGACTGTCAATCACGGATGACCTTGAGAGATTTGACAAAAATAGACACTGTTAGCAAATCTACTTAGATACAGAGGAAAGATACTAGGCTTTCGTTTACAAAGCTAAAATAAGTCATGCTGATATTTACTCTGAAAACCTAACGTTCAAAGAGACTCTGAAATGAGATGTGATGCGTTTAAAAGATGGAGAGGCGTGAGAGAGAGCAGGAGGACTTCACTGGAAAATGTCAGGAGCGCCGAGATCAAGGTGGAACACCTGAATGCCACGGAATCTACCGTGAACACACCGAGCATTAGTGATGTATTCTAGCGTATTCCACGAGTGCATTGTCCTTCACACCATCTGCATACGTCTGGAGGACCACCAAGTGTAGTAGAGTATAGTGAGCTCCTTTCTATATCTCCGTCCCCTGAGAATATGCAGAATCTGTCACGTATAAACATAATTTGATAACATACTGTATCGATCATCTTTTCAGGGGATATTTGCGAAAATGAACCAAAGGAGAAGCGATAACAAATCAGAAACACATTGAAATGCAAGAAGGGTTGGGTTAAGTCCATTAAGAAATGCATTTGGCACTGATGGATTAGGTGCAGTCAGAGCATTCACTGTGAGGATGCGGATGTATGCCAAGCATAAAACAGGCATTACACAAGCATAAAGTAATTGCCACCGCCACAAAACTGGCGAGTAATAATAATGACAGAGACAACAGGTTCAGTAAGCAAACGCCTTATAGGCCAGGACAGGAATACTGATAGGATTTAACTCTGCCATTGATACAGACACAGTCTTCACTGACTCTCTCTGGGGCTCAATCACGGCCTACTCAGCAGACAAAACATGTTGAAATGACGTCATTACAACCATATTACAACCATCCTGCTGGTTATAGCCCAGTATAACCCAAAGAGCTCCAGCCTGCTCCACCCGTAAGGAGCCTTGCCAGGCACGTTCCCGGACAAAAACACACAGCGGACCATGAGACGTGTTAAGTGGACCAGCGGTGCTCACGGCTCATCCTGGCCAGGACTCCATGCGGAGCGGAGGGCTCAGCTGATGGAAAAGCAAATAAAGGAATGAGATGTTTTAATTACTGTCATGCTTTAAGGGCTTATAGGAAGAAAACATGACAACAAGCCCGCCTGTCGTCATGCATGACATGCTTAATGAAAGGTGTCGTCGTCATGGTGATTCCACTACCCAGGGCACGGGGACTTCACCATTCTGGACCTGTGTGGATGCATGGGCAGGGTTAGGAGGTAGGGATCAGGGCTTCGAGGAATGTGATTTGCCCACTTATTCATCAGAGGTAGGACCCTGGGCGGGCTACTCATGAATATTAACAATCTTTCAAAATGATGCTAATGTAGAGCCTACGGAGAATGTAAACATCAATGTACATCGATGTACAAATCATCAATATGTTTGGCTGCTAGGGGCAGAGTCAGCTGCTTTGTTGACGCCTCTGCTATGATGGTTTCCTGGAATTCTTCCTTTAATGAAGCCATACTGAACAGACTTACCATTCACTCAGTGTAATCATTGACAGTCAAAGCCATCAAAAGTCCTTTCTCGCAATGAGCAGTAATTCAGAAGGCACTCGTACATCTGAGCTATCTTTGTTGCAGGTGCATGGTAACAGTTGAATAGGATGAGAAAAGAGGAAGAAAGGCGCCACAGAAGGCCTTGAGGCCGATACGGAAAGCTTATTAAAGAGCAGTGATACTATGAAGAGCAGTGTGTGGGTTTCTCCTTCTTTTTCCTCACAATGAACAGTGAAAATGGCTGCATTGCAGTCTGTGGAAATACATTCCAAAACAGTGTAAGGTAGCTACAGTTGGTATGGGGGATGGGGATGGTGTAATACAACAGATGGATACATTGAAGAGAGAGAAAGAGAGATTGTGTGTGAAGAGGCTTTGGAGCAGGCTGGATTTAGATCCACTCTCCTTGCAGGGAGGTGAAGAGAACAAATGTACTTTACCTTTCCATCCCTCCATCCCCCCACCACGTCCCGACACGCCTCTATCCCTCCTACAGCTTTCACCGTGTAGTGTACACTCAGATAACCACCCACACACTGTACTGACCCACTGGCTAGACACACACCCTTCATCCTAAGAGGATGTTTCTCTGACGACATCAGAGCAGTGGGAGCTGCCTCTGGTGCATTGACTCAAGCAGATTCATGGTCTGGGAAGCTTGGGATAGATCAGAACTGTTAGCAGGGCAGCACTGGGTAGTGTGGGGCCTTAGGCAAATCACAGGCCTGCTGCCTGGCCCAGGCTGATGCAACAGCTGCCTCTGTTAGATGTGGGACACGGATGTCCCTGGCTGGAGACAGCACACACACACAACCACACACACAGACAGATACACCGGCAAAGAGGCTGATGTCAAGAGGAATATAATAAAAGCTGTGTTATTCCTCAGACTGGGAGCTGAGTCCTCCCACAAACACACACACACACACACAGGTGCTATATAGCTGTTGATGTATGACTGGAATTAGTGGGATGACTGGTGGGTTCAAAACAATGTAACTTCTCATTTCCATGGGAGTTCCTGTGTACATACACACATTTAACAATACATAAAGCTCCAACAGACACTAATATGTCTGAGTGTCTGGGTCAGGTCGCCAATTAGTCTGCCCTAGCATGCTGAACACGCTACATTGGGAGAGAAGTATGTCTTACACAGGCAAATATCTTGATACCTACACTCTAATGGTGTGCTGTGTAAATTCCTCTATTTCATACCATGCGTGTATTGCTCATTCACACAAAGATACTTCATTTATCATGGGTAGTACAGCTGTGCTCCCACACAGCATCAGGTTATCAAAGAAAATATCAAGAGAACATTATGTGAGGGAATCATTTAGTAAGGGAGAGTCAACCCATTCTACAGCAGGCAGCCATTTTATTTTCCCGACAAGACCAAAACTGCATGTACCCGTTACTTAAAGCCTTTTGATATAGTCAATATTAGATAAAGGCTTAAGATAATGGGTTTGACATAGAACAGGCTCTAGAAGTCTACTTGGAACATTGTGAAAAGACACTAGTTGATGCTATTAATCTCTAGGCAAAGAAATGTCAACAGTCTCAATATTTAACCTTGAAATTATACAGATAAAACAGATCGGTACCATTCCAATAAGAAATGTAAAATTGCTAAGATGAAGTCATTCTACGACATGGAAGAAGCATTCCAATGTTGACACAATGATTGAGTTAAATAATGTACTGATCGGTAAATCAATACATAGTAAAAGGTATTCAGAAGATAGAGAAAGTGGTTCATGCTAAATTATACATCGATTTCCATTGGCATCTTCAGGCACTTCAGTGGCCATCAAGGTCATGGCAGAACAGTTCAAAAAGGTTATTATTGAGGAGCAAATCACACGCACCAAATGTATGATAAATTGTTGAAATACCCGCCCCGTCTTTAGGAATAAAGCATTCTTTAAGATGGTAAATTGTCAACAGCTAAATGATGAAAGATAAGAATAGAATGGTCTGATCTAGAATGACAGTGGAACAGAAAGCCACGCACTGTCTGACAATCATGGTACATTTATTGGACCAAAAGAATACACAGGCTGTTCTCTGAAATGGACTTGCCTACAGTACACAAGGATTTAATCCGAATAAATGTAATTGTCCTTGTCAGACAATGACTGAAATCACTAACAAATAGTTGTGACAATTTGAAACTGCAGCTGTCTCCATGCTGTTCTTCATCCAACATTGTTAAAGGTTTTAAATATGCATAAATGCAGAGCACACATGTCTCCTGATGAAATCCGAGCACATTACTGTGTGTCTGAAAGCACAAGTGCTCCTCTACAGAGTAGCAGCCCATAAAGCTGCGGGGCATAATTTCAAAGCACAAATAACTAGAGCACAATTTTACACAGAGCCATCCTTCATTTTCTTCCCACACGGTCCTTACTCCTTATTTAATTCCAATGCAAAGTTGATCCGCCACCGCTAGCGACCGTTAGCATTGGAGCGCTAGCCTCCCTATTCCTAGTGCTGGCAGAGCCTCCTGGCATTGTGAATAATGAGCAGTCAAATCACACTTGTAATCATTTATGGCCGCAGGATTTGATAAATTGTTTATCTGCGTGTGTTTCCTTTGGCGCCAGGGGAAATCTGTGGGATGTTGTAGCTACACAGGGCAGAACATGTCCATGCTGGTGGCATGACTCGACGACATTTACCAAGATTAATCCCAGGCTGGGGATTGAAGTCTCTGTGCTGTATCTGCCTGCTCTGAGAGAAACAACAAACCTCAACGTTGGCCCAACATATGGTCTTAGACATGATAGAGGGAGACAGTGCTGTTGGGTTAACTGACGTATCAGAGCGACTTCCGGTTTTTACTAGGTGTCTGAGAACACCATGCAAAACAACCAACTCTCAGCAGACAGAGACTATCTGTCTACATTTAAGATATATTTAGCATCTAACGGTAAGTTAGTTTAAATACTCACAATAAACACCATAGAAATAGTCCTTAGCATATGAAATTGGTAACAGTATGGATGTATGGAGAGCCATATAATCCTATAGAACAGTGTACATCCCTCTGCAGAATGCTAATTCAACCAGGAGGAGCACATCTGCCTTTGTTGTCTACACAGATTATCAGCCCACGTTTCCTATACTGATTGCAGCTCTCTGGTGATGAGTGGCGGGGGACTCCTCCCCCTTTCTTTTTCTCTGTTTTTCTGTCTCACCCCTCATGGGCGTGGCACAGCCGAGCCTCCAGCGTGAGACAAGAGAAGGAGAGGCTGAGCGATGCTCAACGCGAGCGTACAAGCCATCCCCGTCTGTGTTGAGATCACCACGGCAACGCACCGGCCGCCACCGAGTTTACGCCTGTGGTGTTAGTCGTGCTGTGGGGAGCAGTCTCACTGTGGCAGGTAGTGCTTTCTGCTCTCTCTGTCTCGGTGCTCTCCACTGTGGGAGTATGAGGGATGTGTGTGTGCGTGCGCATGTATGCAAGTATTTATGTCCTGCAGAGCCCTGTATGCTTGCAATGCTATCTGACAGTCTGTCTGTCAGCTCACCTTACCACAGGTTGGAGAAAGAGCCAGTCCTGCTTTGTGTCAGCATCAAGCCTCTTACTGGGAGAAAGGACCACATTTCACACATCTGGTCCTATGACTCAGGTTTTCTAAGGCAAGCAGTGCATGGGGATGTTTGGTCTATACCTGCAGTGTTTGACTTGACTGTTTCACACGGGCAGACATTCAGACATTCACAGAGCTGCAACTAATGCCCTCTGGTAGGTCGAATAGCAAAACAACCTCACATCGCATACATTAAAGGTGCTCGGCTTGAATACAACAGAAGTGTACTGAAGCCTACTTGAACACGCCCCAGCACTTCACCTTTAAGAGTGTTTAGGCTATTTCCTAAGCACATCTGCTATCCCCTGTCTCTCACACACAGCTCTGGGGACATCAGGGAGTGGGGCTACGGTACATGGAGCTATGTTATCCTTCTCCAACTACAATGGAGGCTTTTTACAGAGTGGAGAGTTACACTTGTGTCTCCCCTCAGCCTCTCCTGTGGGGCTACGGCGGGTCATCATCCTCTCTGTTCTTTACAGGCCTGGCAGACAGAGATAATGGCTGTGGCAGTGTCTGAAATGGTTGCCTATTCCCCACATTGTCCATGTAAGTAGTGCACTGCACATAGTCTATCTGTCTATGTTCTCTGGCCAGCTACCTCTATGGGCACTGACCAGACTGTCAGGACGATGCACGGTCTCTCTCTCCACCAATGAGCACACAGAGAGACTGGAGGAGGGGGTGTTAGAGCCTGCTAGTGAGGGGTGGGCTACACCCACTGAGAGGATGCCAGCGTCTGTCGTCACAGTACCTGCAAAGGGGCAGCAGACAAAGGAAAAATGGAGTTCCACTCCCCACCAACAGTTAGCATGATATAAACCAGGCAAATGTATGGAAAGGTACACCGTTTTCTGCAACCATCTCCTTAGATAGACCATGACAGTGTTTTCACACTAATGCCAAATCCTCTGCAAATCTTCAGCTCAAAATATGTGTGATACCCGTGGGGCACAGTATAATGACTACGTCGACCAAAAGCTGAGGTAATTGACTACAACAGGTATTTACCATGCTAAAACCATCCCAGCAAGCTTAAACAATCGGCGTGTCAGGTTGATGGGCACCCCCGAGAGCTCTGGAGACCCGGCACATCGCTTTCGCTGCTCCTCCATATTAATTGAATCCTTCGAGAAAATACAACTTTTACTGAGTGGAAAGAGAAAAGGATGATATGTGAATTTAATCTAATCTCTCTTGATCGCTCTCCTTCTCTCGCTCTGTGTTAATTGCTTTGCCCCTGGTAAGCGGACCATAGCCCTCCCCTGTGCCCTGTCAGATAGATCCTGGCAGCGCCAGAGCCAGCTGTGGCAGCATCATACCCATCATTAAAACCATCCAGGATTCTACTTAAAGATCCCCTGGAGGGAGGCTTACATTATCCCAGGAAAACGGGTGAAATGTTCTCTGTACTATCCCACTGTTTAGGGCCAAAATTCCACAGCACCAAACCATGGGGCTGAGGTTTAGCAGGACCAATCTGAGGCCATATTCCTGCTGAATCCAATTGAACAAATCAATTAACCAAACAGATTGTGAATGGATATCTTGAGGAATACGCTGTCTGTTGTCTCTGGGTGCTACTATATGTAGAGCTATTGAAGTCACAGGAGGAGCTGTATGAGGACATGAACACTGGACTGGGGGAACAGAACCGCTCCCGTTCAGCCCATCTGCTCTGCTGAGTCTTGTATTGATTTCCGGGGTGTCATTCTCCTGAACGCCAGGGAATCCGGAGGAAAGGCGTCAACACAAACTGTAGTGCTACAGGCACAGACCGCACCTCCAGCAACAAAAACACTACTCTCACACAGTAGCTGTCTGGGCTTTACTACTGTATGCATTTAGCAATGGTTAGAATTGTATTCCATCTGTTTGCAGGATTTATCACGCCTGTGTTGGGGTAAAAAGGAACAACAAAGCGTTCTCAACGATGAGTTTACTTGGTGTGTGAGTTAGACTCTCGTCAAAGAAATGATGTTTTGCCGATTATGTCGTAAATAATACATGTGGTCCCTAGCACCTCGTATACTGGACACGCTCTTTGTCTTACACACCAGATGGAGTGGGCTCTACAACCTCTCTCTGCACTGTGTTGTGTACTTTGTGTGTGTCTGTAGAAATCCAATGACAGGGGACCAGACTGTAACAGCCTGCTCTGGGATACGCCGTCATGTAATGTAATGTCTATGCATATTGCATGATATCCACTCCAGCGTTCTACTGCTAATAACCAGGGGGCGTGAATTACTGATTAACCCTTTGTTTAACCTCAGAGGTCATCAATAACCCTGCATTGACTTGCTGTCCCCCCTGTGGAGAGACACTGATCCCAGATCAGTGTTAACGCACACTACCAACCACTGCTCTACTGACCCCCAGGCAACTGAGCAGGGTCTTAACATACACTTAGCACTTAAACTACAGCCAAGAGCGGGGCTCAAAACAGATCAACTACCAGCTACACCAGAGCCTAAAGCACCGAACAGCAATCACAGAAAATAATACGACAGAAAACCATCTTTGAGAGGGGCCATGTTTGACCTGATGATAACTTTTACAACCCTACTAGGTGAATAAGACAGCTATGTGTCTCTGGGTTCCATATTTCACCGCTGTGTTCCCGGGCAGAGTGGTACTTTAATAGGCATATGAAGAGGATTGATGTGGCGTCTGATGTCTTCGCGGCCCTGCTCCTCCCTGACGGGCAGACAGACAGACAGATAGTAAAAACTGTCTTAATTGAACATGGCATGAGATTTTACTACCACTGCATTATTCACAAAGGCCACAAATGTCTGCCACAACCATGGGAATGAGTGTAGTCTGCAAGGAGGGGGGACAGGGGAACAGTGCACCACAGACGGAGATAGAAACACAACAGTGAAATGGCTTTGTAATAGCACACGAGAGGAGGTGGTGTTGGCAGTGGTGGAGCGGGGATATAGCTAAGTGAGTGAGTATGCATGCAGACCAGACCATAGGCTGATGAAACAGAATAAATGGTTTCTAATATATCTGTGTTTTGCCCTTGCATTGAGGCTGATGAGCCCTGTAAAGTGGTGGAGTGGGGAGATGGATTGATGGTGTGTGTGGAGAGAGAGAGAGAGAAAGACACAAAGAGAGAGAGAGAGAGAGAGAAGGGGAGAGAAAGAGAGAGCAGGAAACCCCCAGTGTTCAGTGTGTGTGTGTGTGTGTGTGTGTGTGTGTGTGTGTGTGTGTGTGTGTGTGTGTGTGTGTGTGTGTGTGTGTGTGTGTGTGTGTGTGTGTGTGTGTGTGTGTGTGTGTGTGTGTGTGTGTGATCTCTTCTCATTTCTCCCATAAGGAGTGCAAACCATGAAATTAAACGCTTGTGGAGTGTTTTATGAGACGTGAGTTCCTGTTTCAGCACGGTGGACAGCGACATAGCATTCTCTAACAGGGAGGGAGAAGGAGAGGGAGAGGGGCGGCTTTCAAGTTCCTCCTAAGCAATATCATCCTTTCGGAGAAAAGGAGTCAACTCAGCCACTACTGAGTGTGCCATAGACAGGTTAAACTACAGTAGGAGGGAGGAGCCGGAGAGGAGCAGCAGAGGAACCGACACCCACGGAATACCAAGTCTGTCCTCCTAGTCCCCTGATCTACATCATACTCTGCCGCTCGGCCGCAGCCGACCACCACTTCCCAGAGGTACGAGGGAACAGAACGGTGGTGAAAAATGTGCAGACGAAGGAGTCCTGGCGTGGCTCTGTGTGAACAGAGAGATAAAACTCCCACTGGGCCTGAGATACAGGGCAGAGCGGCACAGTAACATCACAGTGAGGTCCACTGAACTAGAGACGCAGAGAGACAGACAATAAACACTCTACTCAGTCCATCTTATACACTATAGACTTGCCACTGTCTTCTTTGCTGTTTCAATGATTTACGATGTGATTGGCCACAAGGTGACTGCTCACGGTGCATTTTCTCTCAAAAGGCAGCACTGTAATTGCTGATGATGAACAACATCAATAGTTGAGCCTGTGTCTCATGTGGTCAGACCACATACAGTATACACTGACTACAAGAAATTCCCATGACATAGACTGACCAAGTGAATCCAGGTGAAAGCTATGATCCCTTATTGATGTCACTTGTTAAATCCACTTCAATCAGTGTAGATGAAGGGGAGGAGACAGGTTAAAGAAAGATTTTTAAGCCTTGAGACAATTGAGACATGGATTGTGTATGTGTGTCATTCAGAGAAGGAATTAGCAAGACAAACTATTTAAGTGCCTTTGAACGGGGTATGGTAGTAGGTGCCAGGTCCTCCGGTTTGTGTCAAGATCTGCAATGCTGCTGGGTTTTTCCCGCTCAACAGTTTCTCGTGTGTATCAAGAATGGTCCACCACCCAAAGGACATCAGCCAACTTGACACAACTGTGGGAAGCATTGGAGTCAACATGGGCCAGCACCCCTGTGGAACGCTTTCAACACCTTGTAGAGTCCATGCCCTGACGAATTGAGGCTGTTCTGAGGGCAAAAGGGGTGTTCTTAATGTTTTGTACACAGTTATAGACACACACGCACATGCACACACACACACGCACCGCCTCTCTCGGAAGGCATTAATAAATCACATGGCCAATATCCGTCTGCGTTTTAATAATTAGTTATTTTCTAAACTTGTCCATTGATTAATGCATTCCAAGAGAGCTTTCAAAAGGTTCTTGCAGGATTTCTAGGAGTCTGATAGTTCTCTCAAGGCCATCCAATGTCCCCAATGACCTCGTCAACGCCACAATCCTAATACAATTATTGTTACTTCACTCCTGGAGAAAAACAACGTAACAAAGGAACACACATCCTGTACTGTAGAAACAGTTCCATATGATTATTCTTACATGACTATTGCGTAATCTAGGGTTATTCTAGTTGGATATACAATAGTACCGATGCCATATTGTACAGTAGGAAATAAGGAATAAGATGCTCTGACATCTGAACATGCATTAAAATATCTGACTCGATGCATCGTCACTTTACCCCTACCTACATGTACAAATGACCTCGACTAACCTAGACCCCCGCACATTCACTCGGTACCGACCGGTAGCCCCTGTATATAGCCTCGTTATTGTTATTTTATTGTTGGTTAAGGGCTTGTAAGTAAACATTTCACGGTAAGGTCTACTGTCTATTGTATTCGGCGCATGTGACAAATACCATTTGATATTTGATTTGACCCATGATGCAACATGCACACTGCCCGCCCCATATTTATCCGTAGATCAGCTCGTGCAATCAAGCGCAGGTTTTAATTGGACGTCAGCTTGCTAGGCCTCCTGCTCCTGGGAACTAGCATCACGGAGAGGTAGGATATGTATGACAGACAACCCACAACCAAGCGCACTGCACGGGTGGCTCAAGCGTAGCGTCACAGTCTACAACAACCACACTCTTCCTGCACAGTAAGAACCAGGAGGAGTGAGACAGATCTATATTCTAGTGAGTGAGTGAGTGAGTGAGTGAGTGAGTGAGTGAGTGAGTGAGTGAGTGAGTGAGTGAGTGAGTGAGTGAGTGAGTGAGTGAGTGAGTACCCATCATCTACACAAATGAACGAATCACACAGGCATGCACACAGGACAGCCTTCTTGCTTTAGAAAGCTCCCTCATCCTTTTAATCGGTGTGGAATCCATCAAAGTGGGTCAAACTCAATTCCCATCTGCCCTGCCGACATTTTAAAGCACCAGGGCTGATTAAAAAAAAGAACTGGGGAAAATAGGCCAAACGTTTCTGATACACACTCTGTATAAAGGAGACTGGGGGGAAGGGAGAAGTACTCACATTTCATGAGGTGGTGACGGGGAGAATGGAGAAGTACTCACATATCATGAGGTGGTGATGGGGGAATGGAGAAGTACTCACATTTCATGAGGTGGTGACGGGAGGAATGGAGAAGTACTCACATTTCATGAGGTGGTGACGGGAGGAATGGAGAAGTACTCACATTTCATGAGGTGGTGAAGGGGAATGGAGAAGTACTCCCATTTCATGAGGTGGTTAAGGGGAATGGAGAAGTACTCACATTTCATGAGGTGGTGAAGGGGAATGGAGAAGTACTCACATTTCATGAGGTGGTGACTGGGGGGAATGGATAAGTACTCACATTTCATGAGGTGGTGACGGGAGGAATGGATAAGTACTCACATTTCATGAGGTGGTGACGGGAGGAATGGAGAAGTACTCACATTTCATGAGGTGGTGAAGGGGAATGGAGAAGTACTCACATTTCATGAGGTGGTGAAGGGGAATGGAGAAGTACTCACATTTCATGAGGTGGTGAAGGGGAATGGAGAAGTACTCACATTTCATGAGGTGGTGAAGGGGAATGGAGAAGTACTCACATTTCATGAGGTAGTGGCGGGGGGAATGGAGAAGTACTCACATTTCATGAGGTGGTGACGGGGGAATGGAGAAGTACTCACATTTCATGAGGTGGTGGCGGGGGAATGGAGAAGTACTCACATTTCATGAGGTGGTGAAGGGGAATGGAGAAGTACTCACATTTCATGAGGTGGTGAAGGGGAATGGAGAAGTACTCACATTTCATGAGGTGGTGAAGGGGAATGGAGAAGTACTCACATTTCATGAGGTGGTGAAGGGGAATGGAGAAGTACTCACATTTCATGAGGTAGTGGCGGGGGGAATGGAGAAGTACTCACATTTCATGAGGTGGTGACGGGGGAATGGAGAAGTACTCACATTTCATGAGGTGGTGGCGGGGGGAATGGAGAAGTACTCACATTTCATGAGGTGGTGAAGGGGAATGGAGAAGTACTCACATTTCATGAGGTGGTGAAGGGGAATGGAGAAGTACTCACATTTCATGAGGTGGTGACGGGGGAATGGAGAAGTACTCACATTTCATGAGGTGGTGACGGGGAATGGAGAAGTACTCACATTTCATGAGGTGGTGGCGGGGGAATGGAGAAGTACTCACATTTCATGAGGTGGTGAAGGGGAATGGAGAAGTACTCACATTTCATGAGGTGGTGAAGGGAATGGAGAAGTACTCACATTTCATGAGGTGGTGAAGGGGAATGGAGAAGTACTCACATTTCATGAGGTGGTGAAGGGGAATGGAGAAGTACTCACATTTCATGAGGTAGTGGCGGGGGGAATGGAGAAGTACTCACATTTCATGAGGTGGTGACGGGGGAATGGAGAAGTACTCACATTTCATGAGGTGGTGGCGGGGGGAATGGAGAAGTACTCACATTTCATGAGGTGGTGAAGGGGAATGGAGAAGTACTCACATTTCATGAGGTGGTGAAGGGGAATGGAGAAGTACTCACATTTCATGAGGTGGTGAAGGGGAATGGAGAAGTACTCACATTTCATGAGGTGGTGACACAGGGAATGGAGAAGTACTCACATTTCATGAGGTAGTGACGGGGGAATGGAGAAGTACTCACATTTCATGAGGTGGTGAAGGGGAATGGAGAAGTACTCACATTTCATGAGGTGGTGAAGGGGAATGGAGAAGAACTCACATTTCATGAGGTGGTTAAGGGGACTGGAGAAGTACTCACATTTCATGAGGTGGTGAAGGGGAATGGAGAAGTACTCACATTTCATGAGGTGGTGAAGGGGAATGGAGAAGTACTCACATTTCATGAGGTGGTGAAGGGGAATGGAGAAGTACTCACATTTCATGAGGTGGTGACACGGGGAATGGAGAAGTACTCACATTTCATGAGGTGGTGACACGGGGAATGGAGAAGTACTCACATTTCATGAGGTGGTGACACGGGGAATGGAGAAGTACTCACATATCATGAGGTGGTGACACGGGGAATGGAGAAGTACTCACATTTCATGAGGTGGTGACGCGGGGAATGGAGAAGTACTCACATATCATGAGGTGGTGACGGGGAATGGATAAGTACTCACATATCATGAGGTGGTGACGGGGAATGGAGAAGTACTCACATTTCATGAGGTGGTGACACGGGGAATGGAGAAGTACTCACATTTCATGAGGTGGTGACACGGGGAATGGAGAAGTACTCACATTTCATGAGGTGGTGACACGGGGAATGGAGAAGTACTCACATTTCATGAGGTAGTGACGGGGAATGGATAAGTACTCACATATCATGAGGTGGTGACGGGGGAATGGAGAAGTACTCACATTTCATGAGGTAGTGACGGGGAATGGATAAGTACTCACATATCATGAGGTGGTGACGGGGGAATGGAGAAGTACTCACATTTCATGAGGTAGTGACGGGGAATGGATAAGTACTCACATATCATGAGGTAGTGACGGGGAATGGATAAGTACTCACATATCATGAGGTAGTGACGGGGGAATGGAGAAGTACTCACATTTCATGAGGTGGTGACGGGGGGAATGGAGAAGTACTCACATTTCACGAGGTGGTGTGACATGGGGGATGGAGAAGTACTCACATTTCATGAGGTGGTGATGGGGGGGAATGGAGAAGTACTCACATTTCATGAGGTGGTGAAGGGAATGGAGAAGTACTCACATTTCACGAGGTGGTGTGACATGGGGGATGGGGAGGTGTGGGCAGGCATTTGTAAGCAATTATGATATGGCCGACACAATAACCAAAAGGTCAAGCACCTCATCTCAAATCGCTGGGCCTCGTTTCAATTTGCCCTGTTCAAGCTCATTTACATACAGCTATGGTTATTCCCTCTTGAGGGAGGGAGGGAGGAGTATAAAAATGGCAGTGACTGAAGTTGCTGGAGGGATAAACATGTCCATGTACATTCATAGCTGTGTGTCCACTGTGTGTGTGTGTTCACTGTGTGTGTGTCCACTGTGTGCATGTGTGTGTGTGTTCACTGTGTGTGTGTCCACTGTGTGTGTGTGTTCACTGTGTGTGTGTCTGTTCACTGTGTGTGTGTGTTCACTGTGTGTGTGTTCACTGTGTCCACTGTTCGTGTGTGTGTCACTGTATGTTTGTCACTGTATGTTTGTGTGTGTGTCACTGTGTGTGTGTGTGTGTGTGTGTGTGTGTGTGTGTGTGTGTGTGTGTGTGTGTGTGTGTGTGTGTGTGTGTGTGTGTGTGTGTGTGTGTGTGTGTGTGTGTGTGTGTGTGTGTGTGTGTGTGTGTGTGTGTGTGTGTGTGTGTGTGTGTGTGTGTGTGTGTGTGTGTGTGTGTGTGTGTGTGTGTGTGTGTGTGTGTGTGTGTGTGTGTGTGTGTGTGTGTGTGTGTGTGTGTGTGTGTGTGTGTGTGTGTGTGTGTGTGTGTGTGTGTGTGTGTGTGTGTGTGTGTGTGTGTGTGTGTGTGTGTGTGTGTGTGTGTGTGTGTGTGTGTGTGTGTGTGTGTGTGTGTGTGTGTGTGTGTGTGTGTGTGTGTGTGTGTGTGTGTGTGTGTGTGTGTGTGTGTGTGTGTGTGTGTGTGTGTGTGTGTGTGTGTGTGTGTGTGTGTGTGTGTGTGTGTGTGTGTGTGTGTGTGTGTGTGTGTGTGTGTGTGTGTGTGTGTGTTCCAGGTGACCAGAGAGACAGAGAGAAGACTACTAACCCAGAGTGGCACAGTTCACACACCTTCGAGGGCAGGGACCGGTCACAACACACCCCACGTGATCATCACTCACACTTCTGTTCAGGGGCAAATGCTGCTCCTGTGTCATGGGGTTCACTATTGACATCAGCTACATATCAGCTGAAGTACTGTTGTATTAATACACGCAGGGCTTGACCCTTCTCCTCCTCCCTTCTCCTACTCCCTACTCCTACTCCTCCTCGATACTCCCCCTCTCTACTCCTCCTCCCTACTCCTACTCCCCCTACTCCTCCTCGATTACTCCCCCTCCCTACTCCTCCCTTCTCCTCCTCCCTACTCCTCCCTTCTCCTCCTCCCTATTCCTCCTCCCTACTCCTCCTCCCTACTCCTCCTCCCTACTCCTACTCCCCTCCCTACTCCTCCTCCCTACTTCCCCTCCCTACTTCTACTGCCTACTCCTACTCCCCCTCCCTACTCCTCCTCCCTACTCCCCCTCCCTACTTCTACTGCCTACTCCTACTCCCCCTCCCTACTCCTACTCCCCCTCCCTACTCCTCCTCCCTTCTCCTCTTCCCTACTCCTCCTCCCCTCCCTACTCCCCTTCCCTACTTCTACTGCCTACTCCCCCTCCCTACTCCTCCTCCCTACTCCTCTTCCCTACTCCTACTCCCCCTCCCTACTCCTACTCCCTACTCCTGCTCCCCATCCCTACTCCCCCTCCCTACTCCCTAGTCCTACTCCCTAGTCCTACTCCCCCTCCCTACTCCTACTCCCCCTTCTGTTCAGGGGCAAATGCTGCTCCTGTGTCATGGGGTTCACTATTGATATCAGCTACATATCAGCTGAAGTACTGTTGTATTAATACACGCAGGGCTTGACCCTTCTCCTCCTCCCTTCTCCTCCTCCCTACTCCTCCTACTCCCTACTCCTACTCCCTACTCCTACTCCTCCTCGATACTCCCCCTCTCTACTCCTCCTCCCTACTCCTACTCCCCCTACTCCTCCTCGATTACTCCCCCTCCCTACTCCTCCCTTCTCCTCCTCCCTACTCCTCCCTTCTCCTCCCTATTCCTCCTCCCTACTCCTCCTCCCTACTCCTCCTCCCTACTCCCCGTCCCTACTTCTACTGCCTACTCCTACTCCCCCTCCCTACTCCTCCTCCCTACTCCCCCTCCCTACTTCTACTGCCTACTCCTACTCCCCCTCCCTACTCCCCCCTCCCTACTCCTACTCCCCTCCCTACTCCTCCTCCCTTCTCCTCTTCCCTACTCCTACTCCCCCTCCCTACTCCTACTCCCCTCCCTACTCCCCCTCCCTACTCCTCTTCCCTACTCCTACTCCCCCCCCTCCCTACTCCTACTCCCTACTCCTACTCCTACTCCCCCTCCCTACACCTACTCCCCCTCCCTACTCCCCCTCCATACTCCCGCCCCCTACTCCTCCTCCTCCCTACTCCCCTCCCTACTCCTACTCCCCATCCCTACTCCTACTCCCTACTCCTACTCCTACTCCCCCTCCCTACACCTACTCCCCCCTCCATACTCCCCTCCCCCTACTCCTCCTCCCTACTCCCCCTCCCTCCCTCCTCCCCTCCCTACTCCCCTCCCTACTCCCCCTCCCTACTTCTACTGCCTACTCCCCTCCCTACTCCTCCTCCCTACCCTACTCCTACTCCCCCTCCCTACTCCTACTCCCCATCCCTACTCCCCTCCCTACTCCTACTCCCTACTCCTACTCCCCCTCCCTACTCCCCCTCCCTACTCCTACTCCCCCTCCATACTCCCGCCCCCTACTCCTCCTCCCTATTCCCCCTCCCTACTCCTCCTCCCTACTCCTCCTCAGTCACATGGCCATTCTAATAGGAATCTCTGCCATTCCAAATAACCATACACTCTTAGAAAAAAAAGGTGCTATCTGGAACCTTAAAGGGTTCTTCGGCTGTCACCATAGGAGATCCGTTTGAAGACATTTTTGGGTTGCAGGTAGAACCCATTCTACAGAGGGTTCAACATGGAACCCAAAAGAGTTATCCTATGGGGACAGTCGAATAACCCTTTCGGAACCCTTTTTTCGAAGAGTGTAGATTCAGTCAAACAAGAACTGAACCCAATACATATAGAATAATCCATCCAAACACAACTAGCTGTGTCACTGTGCTTTATAGTGCAGAGGAAGAGCTCTCTGAGGAGAGGCGTTCAGCCTAAATCAAAAGGAATGAGTCATGTTCTGCTCAGGTCTGATCTGTGTTGCGATTGAGATGTTTCAAAGTACTTCCTCATCCTGTGGGGAAAGGAAAGTGGAAGGAGAGGACACGGTTTCCTTTGTTGCCGTGTGGAAATGGAGGTGTCCCTCATGTCTCATTCACACAGAGGGGCTTTTCTCTTTTCTGCTAAAGAGGGGGTGACAGTGATGAGTCAATGTGGCACTTGGCCATTTTCAGAATTCAGATACAGAACCACCCAATGCCTGGCAGCCTGACACACTTCTATTTACAACTGAGTCATTCAGTCTGAAAAGTCACATTTGCATTTCAGTCCCAATTTCACAGCCATAACTTTAGGTAAACGTTATATTTTATATATATTTTTTATATATTTTTCTCCATAGAGATAAAGCCCATTAACTAATTTACTTCGGTAATTAGAGGATAAGTTATTTCACAATTCTGGGGTGGGATGAAATTGAAGTATTCCCTCCACATTCCATCATATGTTTGTCATTTAAACAGCATCACTTCTGAACCAGAGTCAGGATTCAATTGGCCTGGGCTATATTTTCAGTCTGCTTAAATTTCTATCTGTGTGTCAAATCGTCTGATTTATGGTGTGTGTATGAATGTTATGAATAAGTGTGTATGTGGTGCATAATGCCAATCCAGCACTCTGCCAGAGAACATAGAAAGTTCACCCGGGCTCTAATTGTTCCTGAGTTGATGTGCGCGCCAAGTGAAAGTTGCACTTCTAATGAGAAGTTGCGACTGCATCGTCCTTCTTGCCTGTCAGGCCCGTGTGCCTATTGCGTCTGGCCGCCCCCCGTGCGACTACAAGCCAAGTGAGCCTCCTTCTTAATTGCTTTGATCAAGTGCTCACTGGAGACCAGGTATGGAGGAGGGATAGAGGGGGATGGATCAGGGATAGAGGGGGATGGATCAGGGATAGAGGAGGGATGGATCAGGGATAGAGGAGGGATGGATCAGATATGGATCAGGGATAGAGGAGGGATGGATCAGGGATGGATCAGGGATAGAGGAGGGATGGATCAGGGATGGATCAGGGATAGAGGAGGGATGGATCAGGGATAGAGGAGGGATAGAGGAGGGATGGATCAGGGATAGAGGAGGGATAGAGGAGGGATGGATCAGAGATGGATCAGGGATGGATCAGGGATAGATCAGGGATAGAGGAGGGATGGATCAGGGATGGATCAGAGATGGATCAGGGATAGAGGAGGGATGGATCAGGGATGGATCAGGGATAGAGGAGGGATGGATCAGGGATAGAGGAAGGATGGATCAGGGATAGAGGAAGGATGGATCAGGGATAGAGGAAGGATGGATCAGGGAGGGAGCAGGGGAAGAGGAGGCATTGGGCCAGATTACAAAAAGAACACTGAGGACAGCTGCTTAAATAGAGAAACCCTGGTGGACTCAGAGAGCCAATGACAGACCCACAGCCAAAACACCCAGGGACTGGCTGCCAACAACACTTCAAGAGCTGATTCAGATTCACCACAGATAGAGCTTTGAGGGGAGAAAACCGGGCTTTGGTTTGAGGGACAGCCTGGAATCCAAACTAAATTAAACAGTGATATTTGGTTTGGATTCCAGTCTATATGAGGCAGAGACATGGGGCCAAGTCATCCTCTCACTCTCCACTTAAATCGAGGGCTGGGGGATGCTGCCAGTGTCGATGGCTGTCAAGGCAGCAGAAGAGATGGCCGTTGGACAAATATTAGCATAACTGTCTGGAAGTTTTACGCCAAACAACTTTTGGATGGCTTATGACCCCTTTTGCCCGAGCGCTGCTAATTGTAATGGGTAGCAGGCGTTACCTAATTGTCGTTATTATAATTGTGTTAATTAGGGTGATCTGTGCTCACTGCCTACGCTACTCATTTCAGATTGAACATTGGTTGAGTAACACAAGAAAGCACAGCGATGCGGCGAGACCTTCGGGCCAGCAGAGGTTGGCACAGTAGAGCCAATCACATGCCACCGCAATTTGTAAGAGGAAGAACAACCACAGCCCAGATCATGAAATAGCCTATGGCTAAGACAAATGCACTTAAATATTTTGTGTTGCCCATTCCCCCTCTGAATGGCACACATACACAATCCATGTCTCAGTTGTCTCAAGGCTTAACAATCCTTCTATAACCTGTCTCTCCCCTTCATCTACACTGACTGAAGTGGATTTAACAAGTGACATCAATAAGGGATCTTTCACCTGGATTCACCTGGTCAGTGTGTCATGGAAAGAGCAGGTGTTCTTAATGTTTTGTACACTCAGTGTAGCTCATGTTCTATTACAGTTATAGCTGAAAACACTATGTATAATGTACAAGTACCATCTATCCAGATGTAATGTATATCAAAATATCAAATTACTTTATTGTTGCTATGTAATTTCTCATTTAAATTACCTTGCCGTCCACCAAGCCTGTTACCCTCGTAAATATAATCACGTTAGACAAATTCAAGAATGCCATCTGTGGAGAATGATATATAGTTGGACTTTCAGTGCCTGGAACTTTCGCTACATTTCTACATACTTCAAAACAAGGTTGAATTCAGTAATACAAACTCACTTACACTCAGGTAACACACATACATAGGAGAACATATATCATGCAACAAGGTCTACTGTTGTCTCTCTGGCGACAGCTGAATGTTGAATATTCTAGTGATGTATGGATCAGTGGAGCAGCTGGGCACTACCGCACTACAGCACTTACCTCATGACCCTGTCTGAATACTAGATCAAAGTCCTCCCTATTAGCCTGCTTGAACTCACTACCTATCTCTCTCTGTCTCTCTGTGACTTTCTCTCACTCTCTCTCCGTCTCGGTCTCTCCCCCTCTCTGTCTGTATCAGCTACCAATCAAAGGTCGTTATGAATCTGCTTAGAAAGCCACTCTCCTGGGACTCCTCATTTTGTCTCATGTGTGTGTGTACGTGTGCATAGAGTGCCCTTAACATCAAAGAGGTCCTTGACTAACAGTCTCCCTCTGAACCCCCTGACATGGTCTGGCCAGTGTCTATAATCCCATTGGAGCACCTTCGTCCCTGGGACGGACTCCAACACTGCCAGTGGGTTAACAGTAACACACACACCAGCCTAATGACATCCTCTTAGCCAGTGGCTGCAGCTTCAACCAGACAGCAGCACATCACATGGGTCAAGAAAAGGTACCATAAACCAATCACTGCTCCTAAGGTTATGAAAGAGAGGCGATAGTTATTTTATTCATTGATGAATTTATTCAGTAGTCTGGAGACGGAGCCTGAGTCAAAACCAGAGATATGAGGAAGGCAGAATAAGGCAGGACCACTTTTTTTCCCTTAATAGGTCAGGGGTCGGCCTTTATATGATTGTAAATGTCATTAGACAATTTTATGAGATATTGGTAGAGTTAAAAAGGCTGGATGAGAGATGCTCAGGAGAGTCTTGGGTTGCGCTCCAAATGGGACCCCATGGGCCCTGGTCAAAAGTAATGCACTATATAGGTGATAAGGTGCCAAATGTGATGCATACTTAGTGTACACACAGCTGGAGTATGTGGAGCTCCAGATCTGCTTGGCTCTGCCAACTCTAATATTGACTTGTGGTGAATGTGTGCAGGGTCTTGTGGGGAATACTAAAGGAATTGGTTAACTGCATCATCTTGATAGCACCACCGAGAACCATCTACTTTGCAATTTAATTCCACTTGCTTAGACAGCATATAATTGCAAATACAGGCCAGGTTGAGAAGGTGAATGAAATCAGGAGCTAGTAAACAAAAAGCGTTGGGGTTATTTGAACCAGCGAGTATTTGCTACGGCGGTTTACATTCTATTTGGCACGGCTGTTTTGTGTGACTAGAACCTGTGAAATGGGATTTTATTACTTTGAATCTTTTTTATATGTGAAGGAGTCGTTCAGTGACGGGCCAAGAGTGTACGAAGCTGACATCAAGGCAAAGGGTGGCTACTTTGAAGAATCTCAAATCTATTTGGATTTGTTTAACACTTTTTTGGTTACTGCATGATTCCATGTGTGTTATTTCATAGTTTTGATATCTTCACTATTTTTATACAATGTAGAAAATAGTACAAATAAAAACCCTGGAATGAGTAGGTGTGTCCAAACCTTTGACTGGTACTGTATATGATGACCTAGACAAATACTGTTAAAGAAAGATATTGTAGATCATGAGGCAATAGCGACTAGAGGGTTCGAGGGCATGGGCCCAGGATATTGGATGTAACCAGTTAACAGAGATGAAAAATACAATTGAGTGTGGAAACTGTGTGGCTTTTGCCCCATTGTACCATCTATGTGATAAGTGAGCCTGACATCTCATAATGCATTTCCAACAGCGAAAACCATCTAGAACAACAGGAGTCCTTCATGGTGAAACCAATAAAACCAAAAGGTGTCACCCTCATAGGACATTACAATGAAAACAACAGGTCAGTGATGGTATCCATAATCATTCATGTCCATTAACCTCCTTGGTGAACGGGTCCAATGAGTACAGAAGGAAGAAACATACCAACTAAAAATGCCTATGACACATCAATTACCCCGGCACCCATTGTGATGGACTGGTGATGAAAGCTTGGACCAAAACAAATGCCTTGTGTCCGCCATCCATGTAATCATCAACATTCTATCATGAGTCAGCAACATTCCCATTTGCACTTTACTTAGGCTCACTCCAAAAAGCAGCGTCTGCGTTTTTATCAAGAGACCCCCACTCCAATCAACATCAATAGATCCAATGCTTTATTGGCAATATCCGCTGCACCTGGAAACAGTGTTCCAACATCCATCTCGTTTAGCCTCCACAGTGCAGGGACAACAAAGCCAAGCGGGCTCTTGTATAGGTGCTGTGAGAGATGGAGATGGTGGAGTCAGACAGGCAGGGGTCATCTCTAAGGTGTTTCCTCCTTCCTCACACAGTTCAATTAAAATGTCTGGCTTAGTTACAACAGCCATAGGAGACTTGGATCAACATCCACTGACACCATTCATGGATGCCAATGAAAGCCAGGCTTCCCCCAAAAAATGTACAAAGAAAAGAATATACAATAATAATTATTTATCGTCTCTGTGTTTCATAAATGTCCTTTAATTCGGAAGAGGCGGAATGTACCTCACTGGAGAAAGTATCCAAGTGAACTAAACAGCGCCCCTCTGTCTCAGAATGTGTGGGACATCTACACGACTTTACCAAAAGTATGTGGACATCTCACCTCGTCAAACATCTCATTCCAAAATCATGCACATTAATATGGAGTTGGTCTATAACAGCCTCCACTCTTCTGGGAAGTCATTCCACTAGATGGTGAAACATTGCTGCAGGGACTTGATTCATCACTCCAGAATACGTGTTTCCACTGCTCCAGAGTCCAATGGTGGCGAGCTTTACACCACTCCAGCTGATGCTTGGCATTGCTCATGGTGATCTTAGGCTTATGTGTGGCTGCTTGGTCATGGAAACCCAGTTCTTGTGCTCACGCTGCTTCCAGAGACAGTTTGGAACACGGTAGTGAGTGTTAGAGCCGAGGACAGACACATTTTTACGCGCTACGCGCTTCAGCACTAGGGGCACACTTTCTCTTAGACGTTTCCACTTCACAATAACAGAACTTACAGTAGACTGGGGTGGCTCTAGCAGGGCAGAAATGTGACGAACTGTCTTGTTGGAAAGATGGCATCCTATGACGGTGTTACGTTGAAAGTCACTAAGGTTTTCAGTAACGCCATTCTACTGCCAATGTTTGTCTATGGAGGCTGCATTGGCTCTGTTTTTATACATGCTCATTTTAAACACCTGTCACCAATGGGTGTGGCTGAAATAGCCAAATGCACTCATTTGAAGGGGTGTCCACATACACTATATATACAAAAGTATCTGATGCTGTCTGGTCAGAAAGACTATGACATTGTTGCCGCCTGTAGCATATTTTTTAAATGATATTTTTACCTTTATTTAACTATGCAAGTCAGTTAAGAACAAATTCTTATTTTCAATGACGGCCTAGGGACAGTGGGTTAACTGTCTTGTTGAACGAATGCAAGGGAATCTAGCAAGCATTTGACCTCCCTTGATCATTTTTTAAATAAAATAGCCAATCAGCGTTGAGTGAGCTCAGCTGTGAATGGTCCTGTCACAACAAAAAAAGGGTCAAGGGAAGCCAGTTTAGATTTAGCTTCAGACCAATCACATCACTAGCCAAAAGTCATTATTCACAGAAAAAAACTTGAATTGTTGCATCTCGTTGTGTGTCCACCGGTGGCTAACTAGCTAGCTAAAATAGTCTCTTTCCTAAATTAGCCAATTAGCCATTTTTTATTTTACCTTTATTTTACTAGGCAAGTCAGTTAAGAACAAATTCTTCTTTTCAATGACGGCCAATGGCGGCCAATGACAGAGACAGGGATTTGGACTTAATTCTCTGCAATGGCCAATTATTATAACGGTGATTCTAATCCAACCATAAATTCATACATGGTGCCATTGGCCTGAGAGGATGGAAGTTCAACATGTACAGTAGTATGCTAATGTTAACTAACTGGACTGGCGTATAGTATCTCATGAAAGGAAGTTAAACGAGCAAGCAAGTATTTTAGCCAGGTAGCCTAGGACAACCAAACCTAAAAGCGTGTACTGTATGACAAAGTCATAGACCGTTTAGGCAACATGAAAGAGGAGGATGGCATTGGTGTTTCTCTACAAGTAAGGTGAGTCAACATGTTTTTCTACTTGCACGAACGCGCATGTAGATAGAAATCAGAACCATGGACCGCCACATCATATTTAGCTTACGTTTATTGGACTAAAGACTTTGGGGTATCGTTGAGTTGTCACTGTATTAGACTAAGCATACAGTAGGTGATTTGATAATGTTGAAATATTGAAGATGAAATGGTGCAGGAATATTGGAGGCAGGTCCTGTTTTCTTTGTGACTTGCAGTAACTCTGTGGCTGTAAATCAATAGTTGTTTAGTAGTCTGAAAAAGTACCTTGCTTGACCATGCTGAAGGTCATGTAAATCTATAATTTTCCTTTAAAACAACAATACAATACACAGATAATACAAATTGCCGCACCCATAAGTGGGTGTTCTAGACAGTGGGTGTTCATGCTCGATATTAAACACCTGTCAGCAACGGGTGTGGCTGAAATGGCCTAATCCACAAATGTTGAAGGGGTGTCCAAATACATCTGATGCTATCTGGTCAGAAAGAGTATGACATTGTTGAGCTCGCCCCCACCCACCCCAAGAAGGCAAGGCCTCGGCCCAAAGATATTTTCTAAGGGCGGGAAAAACCAAGTCCCGCCCGACGCCAGGTTGGGCATGGAAGTGAGCACACACATAACCACCAGGACCAGCAAACACACCTCTCACAACATAAATAGCGAAACGCAAAACATACAATAATCTCATCCCCACCCATCACCCCTGATTTGTGCACCTCAAACATTTATACTGCTCATTTGTGTTTATTTATTCCAACACTCATCAATTCCACCCTTCAGATAGTCAGAGATCAACCCATCTTTCCCAGTAAATCATAATTCTTCCATTTCCGCTCGTAATACATCCCTCCATTCTCCCATGGTGTCTCACTAGGGACTTGAACCTCCCTATCTGCAACATTTATGAAGAAATTCTCCCCAAAATAAAAAATGTACCCAAGAGCACAATGATATTTCCTATTGATTGACTGTGGTCCTTCAAATCCCCCAGCAATACAGTTTTCAGGTCCAACTGCACCCTGATATTATGTCATAATAACCATTCCTGGACCAGACTCCAAAAACAAGCCATAGATGGACAGTACCAGAAAATATGTTGTATTGATTCTGATTCCTCGTGGCAGAATCTGCACCGGTCTGACTGTTGAATACCACATATACGGAGAGTTCTTTTTGTATCGAGAACTTTATATAATAGCTTCAATTGAAAAGAACAACTTGATGCGTCAATTGTTGTTTTGTATATCAATTCATAAACCCGATGCCATGGTATTGGGACATCGAAAATCTGTTCCCAACTATCTAGAATTTTGTCAAACTTCTTGACCGTAAGTGAAACTGATACATTTTATGATTCATTAGTCATTTGAAGTAATTTATGATTTTTAATTGGCGGCAGACAAACTAATTCATTCATTTCTCTTTTAAGTAATATCCTCTTCCATGTTTGTGGCAGAGCTGCGATGAGTTGGTCATCATTTTGTATTGAGCAGAGATCTCCATTCACCTGGATTCATTGGTTGCATGACATAATTATACCAACGTCGTTTACAATGTCATTCATAAACAGGAAACCTCACTTAAACATTCTCTCCAAGAAAATGGGTAAATCCTTTATCAATGTATTTGAGTTTAGCCATATTATTTGCTGTAATATAGATTCTGCCTCTTCTGGAGGATAACATTGGAATTGTAGCCAACTGTTTAGCTTCATTTAAAAATAAGGATACATTAAACAGGGTTCCATTGTCAATCCACCAGAAACAGACCGTTTGAATCTGTAAAACAGCACGGAGACCCCTTTTAAACATTGGATGTGCCTCTCTTGGTAGCCTACTGGAAAACCAGTTGTGTTTAGATATAGTTTCGGTATAATATAAGCTTTCAGAGTGAGGTTTAATGCCTTGATATTTAATAGTTCTAGCCATCCAAACTCATATTCATTATATAAATATACATGTTTAACTTCATCTGCTTTTCCATTCCAAATAGAAATATATTTTTTGCTCACATAACATGAAAAAACATTATCTTGGAGCCATTAATATATATGCAAACAGTGATATCACTAGAGAATGAATCAGTGTACATTTCAGACATGTGTTTCCCTTTCCATGGTTTCAAGATCCTATCTGTTTTGTATCAAAATTGATAGTTGCAAGATCATTATTTTCATGGATGTGTACACGAAGCCCAATCAACAGCACCATCCACCCAGGTAATCAGGAGACCACATAGCAATTTAAAGTCTGTGTCTTTTAGAGACCCAATCCGTAATATAGTACACTTATCATAGTTGGGTTTTAATCCAGATAAACTGGAAACATTATCCAGCTCCTCAATAAGACCATTCAGGGTTGAAGATTGTGGACTCAAGAAAAGAAAACCTGAATCATCAGCATACATTGATACCTTTGTTTCTAATCCATACATTTTTAACCCCTTACTTTTAAAAATTGGATCTGATTTTTCTAATTAACTATTCAATGGCCATTGATGCACATGGTGAAAGAGGGCAACCCTGTTTTACACCTCTTAACAATTCAAGATTCTCAGAGAAATAACCATTATTTATCATTTTCCATAAAGGAGTGTTATACATGACTTTTATACATTTTGCAAGAGATTCTCCAAAATTGAAATAATCCAGGCACTTATAAATAGTCTAGCCGTACTTTATCGAAGGCTTTCTAAAAATATTCTGTAAAGATTATGCCTGGTTTCCTTGCATTCTCATGGTTTTCAATTATTTCTAATAATTGTGTAATGTTATCTCCAGTATATCTTCTAAGAATCCTGTCTGATCATGATTAATAATATCCGGGTAAGACTTTTTTAATTCTATGAGTAATACATTTTGCCAATATTTTTGCGTCGCAACATTGATGAGTGAGGGAACTCCAATTTTTTGGGTGAGACTGGGTCCCTATACCGGGGGTGCTCCTGAGTAATCAACCCTTCTTTTTGTGTGTCAGACAGTTTAACATTTATGAATAATTAAGACACTCTTCATCAGTGAAGTTCAAGAAACCTGAAAATAAAAACATTTTTACATTATTTTGCTTTTTCAATCAAAATGTCCTTTGGTGAGAATGTTTTCTCCATCATTTAAATATTATCTGAGGATTCTTTTTGGTGGCATTTATATGTTGAAGGTGTGTTTTTAAAAATAAATTAAACCAGATCTTTCCTGAATAAATTCCTCAAACTCCTTTTGTTTTGCATCTAAACTATTCAGGGATTCTGTAGAACATTTATCAACACCATTGATGTGTAATGTTAGATGTTCTATTTCTGCTGTAAGTCTTTTCTCTATCGACCCAATCTGTTTGGTTTTTGGGATGAAAATTGAATTGAATGATCTCTAAAGACGCACTTAAAGGCACCCTGTACAATAAGTGGATCCGCTGAACCTGCATCATGTGAGAAAAAAAAATCAGTGAGAAACTCCTTAGTTTTCATTAAAAATGTACTGTCGGTCAACAAACGGATCTACTTTCCAATATTCCTGTCCTCATGAAAATTTGTCATAGTTAAATGGAGGACTATAAGCTGATGGTCTGATCGCATTCGGTCCTCAATACATACTTTTTTCACAATAGAAAATGATACCAGAAAGTAATCAATCTGACTAGCTTGGTTTAGCCTCTTCCAAGTATATCTTACAATGTCCGGGTTTTGAACCCTTGTGTTGTCTTAAAGGTTAAAAAAAATGACCCGAGTACAAAGATTGTCTTAGGGTCATTTCTCACCCGGCAGTTATAAGATAATTTACACACAACAATAACCACAAAGACACACACGCACACACACGATGAGAAATTGAGATTGAGTGTGCTACTGATTGAACTCAGCCAGCAGCTCCTGAAGAGGAAGATTACCATGGTTGGCACAGTTGGAAATAACAAGCCTGAGCTTCCCCCTGCACTCCTCGCAACAAGGGGGAGAGAGGCCTTCTCATCAACGTTTGCCTTCACCCCCACCCCCACTCTAGTTTCTTACCTCCCAAAGAGGAACAAGAATGTGGTCCTTCTGAGCAGACTGCACAAAATGGCTGAGATCAGTGATAGTGAGGGCAGGAAGACAGTCATCATCCTGGACTACAACCACAACAACGGAGGTGTGGACAACCTGGACAAGGTGATTTGAACTTACAGCTGCAGGAGGATGACTGCCCGCTGGCCCCTGGTCATCTTCCATAACATTATTGATGTGCCCTCATACAATGCTTTCGCGATATGGAACAAGATCAACCCTACCTGGATGCCTGACAAGCTGAACAAGAGGAGGGTGTTCCTGGAATAGCTGGGAAAGGCAATTGTAACCCCATACATTCAAAGAAGGGAGCACCTCCCCCGCACAGCAGCCTCTGCAGCGCTTGTGAAAGCTGTTCAGGGGCTGAATCTTGTCCTGATCCACCTGAGGCTGCAGCTGGGGCAGGCAAGAGGAGGAGATGCCAATTCTGCCCCCCAAAGAAGGACTGTAAAACAAATACTATGTGCTGCACATGTGAGAAATACATCTGCAAAGTCCATGCACACACACACTTGCATACTGTCCTACATGTGCTAATTATAGTTGATTGATTTATGTTCCTTGTGGGTGGGGACAATGGTTCATTGTTTTGGAGAAGACTAGTATTTTCTAGTTGAATTCCTCATTGTACAGTATATAAGAATATCACTATGTTGCCAAAAAAGTTTAAGACTGTTATTGTTTCCCTTCAATAAAATTAATCAAACGACTTTCTGCCCATTTCTGCTACTTTCTTAGGCTATACAAGTGGTATCTCTTGCTAAAAAAATGTATGTTTACACCTATGCAGTATCTTTAGCAATTATAATAATAATTAGTAAAGAAAACAATTATGACAGGTGTGTTGTAATAAAAACTAGTGGTGTCCACTGATTAAATGCAGTCTTTCTGCATTGTGAAGAGGGAAAACACAGATATTCACAAAGTTTGTGATGAATGATAGGTTGTTTCTTCATGCAAAATAGATTTTGGGTTTAAAATTCAATTAAGCTGCTTTATCTTAGGGGTTTAGTGAAGGTGGGTCATTTTTTACCCTTAGGACAAGGAGATTATACAGAATGTTACAACTACACATGGGTTAAGCCTCCATATATATTGACCTGTTCCAACATGTCCATAATATTCCTCATCTCTTTGAGCGCCAAAGGGGGATAGTTGGTAGTATGACAGCCTTTACAGTGTGTTGATGTACATAATACTGTGTTGTAGTCCCCTATCATTATCATAGTTATTTCAATTTTGGTGACTAATTAGATTATTGTAAATATTTTCAAAGAAGTTTGAATCATCATTATTTGGTCCATATTGATTAATGAGCCATAACAGTTTGTCATCAAGTAAAACATTCAAGGCAATCCATCTTCGTTGAGGATCTATTTTAACTGATTGTACCTCAAGATCCAAAAAATGGTTTAAAAGGATCATAAAACCATTTGAATTTCTTAACCCATGCTAAAATACACTTTACCATCCTTTTTTCCCAGACCACTTCATCAGAAGATATTGAATGAGTTTCCCGAAGACAATAAATACAGTAATCCTTCTCCTTTAGCCATGTAAAAACCGATCTTCTTTTCTTATTGTAAGCCAAACCATTGGAATTACATATGGCAATACTTAATTCACAGATCACCATGATGGGTTACATTTTAAGATACTGATCATTGTCCTTATCATAATTTGTATACACTTATCCATCATTTGTATACACCTATCCATACTAACTGTAAATCGTACCTTCAGTTGTCCTCCAATACCTCTACCACAAGAACAAAATACAATTACCCCCAAAAAGTCTAATCTCTATCCTAACCTTTCTCCCTAGTGGAGCTTGGACCCCGAGTGTTGCTCCCAGCAAGAGTCCATGTTGCACTTGGCAATTACTGCACAAAAACTAATCAAATAAATACAATATAACACTCTCATAATACAATTGTTTGTTACATGCAATATGCTTTGTGGACTTCACCTGACAGATGATGCTCTCCGGTTTTGTGATGAAACAAATGTGTGTTTGAATTTATTCTGTCACTGTGTCTTCTTATTGTCTCGGCCTTAGGCCTATATATCACTATATCACGGTGGCAAGGCATATGAACTAACAGGTTACAGAGCAAACAACGCAATTATCACAACACATACTGTAGGTTGTAATATTGCTTTTTTTCTGGAATGGCTTCCCAGGTAACTTTACTCCCTATTGTAATAATCAATATGAAGTGTTTTCTATTCAACTTTGATAGTATACTAAGCTATATCTTATTTAAAAGTCGTGAACTGAGAGAGTAAATCAGAATACTATACAAATGTTAAATATAGAGCGAGAATATTAATCATTTAATTAAATTATACATGCTGGATTCAATAGTGCGCCAGAAATCAAATCTCAGATTATTTATTTAATGAAGGGAATAACACAGTAGACGATCTTCTCGTGACATTACACAGAGTATGTGGGAAGCATGCATGTGTAAATAGGTAGGACTGGAGTCTGTTTGGATAGTTAGACCTGCTCTTTTCTGTCCATGTCATCTGATGGGATGAGAGGAGGAAGCAGGGATGAGTCCTAATATTATGGTCGCGGTCCAAGTGACTCTGTAGTAACGCACATCCCCAGAGGAATTCTAACTGCGGTCGCTTGATCACGCACACGTGCCTGCGGGTGCCGCCTTTTCACCTCTTAACAAAACCCCATAAAGCTCACCCAGTATACTACTCCACCACACTGACTTCCTAAATGCATAAAATACATCCCAAGGCAAGTGTAAAAACGATGTAACGCAACTTACAATAAAACGTATTATGGGTAGTATAACGTTGGGCAAACCGTGCCCGTGCGCACATAGGGTTGGTTTCTAATTACTCACGGAATGTGTAACAAATAATATGCCAATTCATTTTAAACCATGTGATATGCTAATTTGACAATCAAAACAATTCCTTTAGCACTACAAATTACAAGCAGCGCGCCCAAGCAATCAAGTTAGTCTAAACATAGAGCAATGGCGGGGCAATAAACATTTCATGTTCGTTTCGAGAAAAACGTAAACATCGACAATCAAACCTCATTTTGAACCAACGCCCATCACATGGTCGCATTAACTGGCATGTCAACATTCGGAGGAATGGTAAAGGAACTTGCCTGGAATGTGTAGTATCTTGTCCCGTTCGGCGGGTGCACCTTCGGGGAGTTGGTCCCGGTGCTCATATCTGAGAAAATCATATTTCCTTCGAAGCAATCCAAAAGTGGTCAGAGATTTTAAAAAACGATGTAGCCTATTCAGAATATCAAAACGTGTGCTTGCACACATCTGGGTGCAGCAAAGGATAACTTTAAACCTGTCCCGACCGAGGTCTCGTGGTGGCAGCACTATCGGCACCGCACACCCACACCCGAGAGGGTCCAGGCAAGGCGACGGTTGCAATCTTCACACCCGATCAGACGCGCAGTGGACGCTGCTCTCTACAAAGCAGCATGCGATATCGATTGGCCGGCTGAGAAAAAGTCGGTGTAATATAACGGGGTCCATGATTGCCTTGCGCTCGTCGCACAGCACAATTCTGATAGTGCCTCGGACCAGTCCATCTGTTTTGCCACGATAATCACCTCCCTCCTATCCGCCACTGCCTCCACCAGTAATTATTCTGAGCATCAGCAGGAGGCTAACCAATACTATATTGCCTCCAAAGAACACGCAGAGTGCGTTTACAGGGGAGGGAACTTCTCTCTCTCTCTCTCTCTCTCTCTCTCTCTCTCTGTTACTGTGAGGGATGATTGCATTCCTAAGGTATTCGTTTTCTCTCCAGAAAGGAGAGGAGCATCAGTGTCCAAGATGTGTGGGCTATTGATGTGCTAGATAGTGTGTGTACTCAGTCATTTCAGTTATTACCAGCTCTCGATTTGTACTAAATGTGTAGTGTTTGGGCTACAGTAAATTACAACTGTATTACATGTACTGTACAGTAGGATACAGCTTCCATATCCCATACCAAAAAAAGTGACATACATAATTGTCCAAATAATATATGTCCATACAAATGTATGTATTCCAAATACATTTACAAATGTGATAACATCTGCAAATCTGTGTACGGGACCAATAAACTTTGATTTGATTATACTGTAGGCAACGCCCTCATTCATTGTAAGGCGTGAGTGTGCGGATCTTGGCAGGCAGGAACTGTGTGCAGTAATGACTTCACTGGGGACCAGCAAGCAGCACAGAGCACATAGCACAGCACCTTTCAGCTCTGGCCTGAGTCAGGCAGATCTCCCTAAGAGAGATCCTTACAGAAGGAGAAATAGAAGGAGGGAAAAAGAGAGAGTGAGCGGGTGAGAATGGGGGGGGGGGGAGAGTAAGATGTTCAAGGGACGTTATGTGGGACTAAAGGTCCAATCGAGTAGTCACACATAGAAAGGTCTTTCCTCCACCACATCTTCTTTTCATTAGAGGATGTGGAATCAAAGGTTATAAAACCGCAGCTATGTAGTATTACACTTGGTCTGCCTTCAACCAATTCCAAACCCTCAATCAGACCACTTGCTCAAAGTCCATTTCCAGAAATCTTCAATATCTTCCATCCTCCATATTGATTTTTCCCCTGCTCCCTGAGTTCTCTATAAAAAGAGAACCGTTTCATTCATTTAAGATGAATGTGACATTGACCAAGAGAAGCTTTTATCTAACATTTTATAAAGTGGAGGACATTTAGTTGCATAGACTTCCTATGAGGGGGATGGCCTGGTGTGGCCTCATCTAATTTCCTCCCATCGGCAGGCTCCTTTCTCTGGGAGAGTACAATCTGCCATTGTTGAATTATGTAATCCAATTCTATGGCCAAGGTACCAATAGTCCATTTACTGGATTTTATTTAATAAAACATTTAAGAGTTATTTATTTCTTGTTTAAAGGGATACTATGGTATTTTGGCAATGAGGCCCTTTGTCTGCTTCCCCAGAGTCAGATGAACTAGTGGATACCATTTGTACTTCTCTGTATCCAGTATGAAGGAAGTTAGCGGTAGCTCGCAAGCTAATGCTAACTAGCGTTACCACAATGATTGGAAATCTATGGGAATCTGCTCGAATATAAAACCATCTCATTGCCAAAATCCCAAAGTATCCCTTTAAGCCCAATGCGGACATCCTATTAGAATGTCTTGGTAGGCTTATTAAAAGTGAATATTTATGAGTAACGCATTGCAACAATTTACTCTTAAAATAACACTTAAAATTCCATGTACTTGTTCACTAACTCAGCTAATGTATTTGGCTCGCCTGGATAAATAACGGTGAAAAACAGACTGTGGGTGACCTTGATTCAGTTGAGCATAGACCCATGCTAGAGGGATATGGCAGAGGGTATCAAAGCATATGCTCTTTATATTACAGCTTTTTCTTTAGTGCTACTAGCACTACATTAGATCCTATGAACTACAGTTCAACAGTGTTAGGCCAATCATTTATATGTTTCTGACCACATCACTAGAAGCACTCCAAACCATTCCTCAAATCATTCATCGTTTGCTAAACGGCAAGCCAGGGCCCAGATATATACTTTTGGTCTTGACCTTAATTGCATAATAACCCTCTTCAAAATGAGATTCTGTGTCAGTAGGCGGCTCAGACTTGGCGAATAATAATAGGATTCTGGTAATTACGGGAGCGTGTGTTAAGGCTCTGGTCCTCAGAGCCGTGAAATGCCTGTGGAAATGAGCCTTAATCGAGAGACTATCGCGTCTTAACGACCGTCTGATTCCCCAGGGCCTCTGCTCTAATAAGAAACGATGACATCGTGCTGAAGCTACGGCCACCGAGTTAAAGTCATGGAAATGGAAACGGGCAAAAGACAACGGTTTTAAACGTTATCTAATTCTTATCTCTCCACGTTTTTTTCCATCCATGGGGACCTGAATGCTGGGAAGTGGAACTGATGCTCCACATCCTCTATCCCCTACACAGGGAGATGCTAGGGCAGAGCTGGGCACAGACAAGGCAGATGGGCCTAGTATCCAGAGCTCTGATTGGATAATGAGCCAGTGCCTGAGCATTTGCACACCGGGGTATAGCTCCCAGGGGCAATAGGGGAGGAGAGAGTCTGTCCGTCTGGGCTGTGTTCTCAAGCATGCTGAGCCTCTCACCACCACATAAACACAACCAGCCAGATGTGTCTGTCTGTCTGTCTGTCTGTCTGTCTGTCTGTCTGTCTGTCTGTCTGTCTGTCTGTCTGTCTCTGCTAATTTCCATCCATATAGTCTTGAACGACATCAGTCCTTTCTACAAGGCAAAAGCATCAGGAAGATAAACATATGAAGATGACACCCAAGGAAACTTTAAACATTAAAATGACTGGAATCCAGATTTTCTTTATGGGTAAAAACTACAGGAATGGATCCATTTGACTGTGTGCTCAGTTTCAGGGGGAATTACACTCTTACACTGGGATAAAGATCAGTTAGTGTGACTTGAACTGCTTTGTCAGTTTGAGTCAAGAAAGGTGTTTTGATGGACAATTTCCTCGCTGGTCGAGTCTCCTAGTGTGGCTGTGATAGTAGCACTGTGCTCTGCTGTTAGTGTACTGTACAGTGCTATGCTGTACTGGGCTGAGCTGTGCTGTGCAAGAGTGAGGACATGCAGAAGGATCATGGGAGCCTGGGGATACTAAGCCTGGCCGATCAGCTGTCATGCAAACAGACCTGTATGCAGTGGCCAATGACATCATCATACAGATGTGCAGTGGGCCTGGCTTATGCCCCTGTGAGCTGATTGGCTGTTGAGGCAGAGTGCTGAGCTCTCAATCCCCTGTGTGTCTGGCTGGCCTGCTCAGAACAGCATTGTTTAAGTCCTCATAGGAACACTGCAAATCTGCCACACGATCGCAGACACATATTTAATTATATTTGATTGCCTTAGAACAGTTTTACTGTAAATCAAAATAGAAGATAACTACAGTACAGGCTATTGTCATGTAGTAAACAGTATTACTTGTTTAAATACTGCAAATATGCAGTAATAAAAGTGGTGTTGATTAAAAGTGAATATATACTGAAGACCCTTCATCTAGTCAGCTCCATTAAAGCAGAGCATGCCCAGAGAACAGCCCTGCTCGTTAAGACGAACACCACACACAAGCCCTGCTCATTAAGACAAACACCTGAGTGTGTGTGTGGTGTTCGTCTTAACGAGCAGGGCTGTTCTTTGGGCATGCTCTGCCAGCCACACCCACACACCCACACACACACACCCACCCACCCACACCCACCCACACACACACACACACACACACACACACACACACACACACACACACACACACACACACACACACACACACACACACACACACACACACACACACACACACACACACACACACACACACACACACACACGGCTGTTTCATCAATCAAAGAGCTCAAACCAATCAATTATGCGTTGACAGCCCGTGTTTGATCATCCCAATGCTCTAATCTTCGAGGCCAACTGACACGATAGTAGCGTTGTTAGTGTGTGTATCAGACTAGAGGAGAGAGCTGTGTTTTCTAACCACGGAGCACAGCCAATATGTCATTAAGCAGGAATACGCGGTGTTGCTTTGAGAAGGCCTTGTTAGAGACACATAAGAATACCTCATTAAAGTCTAAGAAGGTAGAACGCATGATACACATTATGGTTAATGAGCTCCTATTCCCATAGAGATGGTAGAGGAGGAAATACAGAGGAAAATAGAATGTGGTGTCGTGTCTTTGGCTATGCCGGATTAAGTGATATGACATACTATTCTATAAAATAATTTCTCCGTAATTAATATTGAGCTAATCATGTAAATGTAATTAACTAGAGAGTCGGGACACCACAAAATAATATTTATAGAGCTGTTATCTTCCGAAGAAACTCTTAAAGACCGAGTATTATTTTACATCAATAAATTCATCAATTCTAAATTACCGTCTATTTGGAAAATGAAAATGCAATAAATATTTACTCTGATCTACGCTTCGGTAGGTTGGTGGTAGATGGAAGGCCGTGTTGCCAAACCGAGTCCTTTGAAGAATGTCTCTGGTGGTCAATTGGATACGTTGTAGTAACATCGTTGGGTGATAGACTGGATACTCTGTCTGTTCCTTCCTAACCTACGTTTGCAGCTGCTGTTGCTAACTCAACAGCTAGGCGGTATCACTTCTGTAGTGAATAAGAGTTTAAAGTTCATACCATTCACAACCAAAGCTCAAGCTGATGTTGGCTTCGTTCTGTAGTTATTATCTGAACCATTCTGACATCGCACCGTCGTCCTCACATCCTCGGAACAGGAGGTTATATTGTCGTCAAGGAATTATATAGGAAGGGAGAAAAGGGGTGTGTTTTATAGTTTACAACCTATGTCTCTTCACGTAGGCGGGGCCACTGAGTCAGGCCTAATTCACTCATGAAAACCCAATTCTCACATTTTAGAAGCTAAAATCACATTTCATCCCATCACAAATAATTTCATACTCAAACATTTAAATTGAACAACAATTCCATGTGAATCTGATAACTCTGATGTGTAGACTTTCCACTGTAGAGTTTATGTCATCTTATCATTGATGAGAATGTCTTAGATGACAACCGAACTGACATCATATTTATTAAGTACCACCGCATGTGTTCAATTGGTCGGGATAACCAGAATATAGTTCATTTCCCTCCACCTTCTGATGTTCCCAGAATCTCTATGTTAACCAAGGGGTTTGCAAATGTAACATCAGTAGGGTAGAGAGAGGGAAAAGGGGGAAAGAGGTATTTATGACTAGTCATAAACCTACCCCCAGGACCACGTCATGACAGTGGTCTCTTTCAGGTCTAATACTACAGAATACCTTAGAACACCTCCAATATGTTCTGTAATTAATTATATTCTAAAATACACGTACAAATTCTTACCCGTCACGTGGTTGGAGTAGCATTCACAGTGAGGAATAGGCTATTCACATTGATATTTTCGGAATCTAAAAACAGAATTAACATGAATAGATAGTTCCATAATTAATGAGGCATTGGACACCCTTGATAAGACAACCATTATCTTTCAGATCGTATTATCAAACCACTGTTCCAGGATTTGATAACCGACAAAGCTATCGACCAACAATATTGATATTTTGGTACGGAGATTGGTGTCTGATTATTCCTGTTATAATAAATCAATCAAATGTATTTATGAAGCCCTTTTTACATCAGCCGATGTCACAAAGTGCTGTACAGAAACCCAGCCTAAAACAACCAAACAGCAAGCAATGCACCCAAGTCATCTCAACGCAGCTCATGCTGTCCAGATGGATGACGTGACACACCTGAGTTGAGGCCCCAGTGATACAATCACTATGGAAACCATGACACTTGGCATGCAGAGAACACCGATATACGCAAACACATATGAGAATGTGGTCAACACACAATATATATGCATGAAAAAGTGAGAGACGTGTGGTAGGTGTGTGCGGGTTTGTGTGTTGAGATGGTGTGTGTGTGTCTCTGCCAGTGTGTTGGTGCATCTGTGCATGACTGTGTGTGAGCATGCAAACATGTTGGCAAAATCATATTTTGCTGCAAGCTTCTTTGACCAAACAGCCACTTATACTTATGCAAATGTATTGAAAATGAGGCACAGTAGAGCAAGGAGAGGCTACAACACAAAGCAGTCATACAACTACTGGGGTATACTCCACTGACCTTCCAAGGCTATCCATCTAATATGGAACACTACCATTAAAATAAGTGAAGACTTTGAAATCTAAGTTTGAATATTAAAAACACAATTTCAGATTGTGAATGTGGCACTTCAGCAGCACGCTGGTTTAACCATGGCATATGGAGCTGCTGAACGGCAACAGAGTACCCCAATTATGTGGTTACATAAACACTCCTACACCCTCTCCCCAGGGGGATTATTGAAATGACAGAAAACTATTCTGTGCAAAAACCACAAGCAATTGTGTAAGTCTGTCGGAGTTCATCTGCCCTCTCATGCGACGGAAATATACACGTTTGAAACCCAAACTGTCGGAGAGGATGATGTTGTTGGAAGATGATATCTGCTGAGCTATAAGGAGCATTACTTCCAGCCAAATCACACTAATCATCCAAATCTTATGTGAGACAAGCAATTCACCTTCAAAGGCATGTTTACCGGCTGTATGACTGCAACGGCTTGTCAATTTCCGACTGTTTCTTCTCCTCCAGTTTTGTAAGCCATCCTCATAGGCAGAGGCAGGAAGCTACTGCACCTTGCTACAGAGTATCAAATCCTAATGATCTCCTGTTACATAAAATACATCGGAGACACTCTTTACAACCTCTCCTCAAGACATAAATAAACATGTAGTGAATCAGTATTACAGCAACAAAAAGAGACTTGGTCCATAAATACATATTCATTAGGTTTGCTGCGGAGGCATCTTTCCACGGATTGCAACATCTTGAGGAAAACCTCATCAAACATGTACATTAAATCATTGTAATTCAGGACAACATGCCAAGTTTTCCCCTTGCATTATTCAATGGTCGTACATATGTGAACACTCACTCATTCCAAATCCACCCCCAGTGAGTCAAATGAAATCTCCTTGATCCTCCAACCTATCAGCAACCGCCAACATACAGTATGTCATGCATCTACCAGAACTTGGCACAGTGTGGAATCAAATGGCATGATTGGATGATCCCGCAATACAGAGCAGGAGGTAAACCTCCAACAGTCAGTAGGTCATGGGGACGGATCGGCTGCACGCCTGATATGCAGCACATGATAGATCTCTCTGGGGAGAGAGACATGTTAGCGTTAGCATTTCTACTGTCACCGTGCATAGAGACACACGGGAAAGAGACGGAGACATGCTAGCATTAGCATTCATACTGTGACCATACTGAGCACACAGTGCCAAACATAGGCAGCCTTAACAAGCTGACTGGAGACAGAGCCAGGCTTCAAGAAGTCAGGCTGGGCTGTCGCACAGTACCAACATCAGCTCTCCAAAGGCCGGGCCTGTCAGTTAAGCTAGTACTAAGTCTGCACAGAGCCATCCACAGGGTGTAGAGGAGAAGAGAGACAGATTACAGAGAAGGAACAGATCAAAATATGCCATGAACAAGCTCCCTCGGTGCTTCACTGTGAGGAAAGCCTAGTGCCGTTATGAAAGCCTAGTTCCTTTATATTTTATGATGGAGCAGGAGTTGCAGTGCAAATTGACTTGATAATACATAATAATGTTATATCTAGCAGAGCCCCCTCCTACCGCTAGCTCCTCTTGGCTGTGTAATGTGTAACTTCCTGTGTAATGTGAAGCAGCCTTCATATTGGCCTGTCGGTGTTGAGAGGACCCCTCCAGGCGACTGTCACACCGCCACCCTCCCAAATCAGACGTGTCAGAGCCTAATTGGGCCGTTCCCCACTCTATCGCTGCACGCCAAATCCTCTACTGGCTGTGCTGGGACGATCAACAACAAGTCACTTTCATGTTAGACTGTTTTTCTGCCAAATTAGCCCACAGATACCTTTCACAGCCATTACTGTACCGTATGCTTCCTCTGTCTCCAAAAACCCTCCCAGCGTTTTTTGCAAAGTTCCACTGCGGTGAGAATTTTTCCCCTAATGCACCAAGACAGACACCCAAACAATGAGTTACTTGACGGTCGGCCAAAACAAAATGTCTGTGTTTGTCTTATCTGAGTGGGAGATTTTTAAGTCATGGCTATTGGCTAGGGCCAGACTTTTTCCTGACCATGTGACCTGACCAGGAAAATATCTGGGCCTTAACTATAGTTTGTATCTAACTACGGCCCACCATTTTACCTGGACATAGTCGAAGGTCAGGAAACAGGGTCCTAGTCCCATTGAGAAACCAGATCTAAACCTGGATTTCTGCATGAATTGGTTATAAAATTTGATCTGGTCATCTAAGTCACAACAATAGACAAACACAGTCTGCTTAAACTAATAACACACAAACAATTATACTTTTTCATGTCTTTATTGAACATACTGTATAAACATTTACAGTGCAGGATGGGAAAAGTATGTGAACCCTTGGATTTAATAACTGGTTGACCCTCCTTTGGCAGCAATAACCTCAACCAAACGTTTTCTGTAGTTGCGGATCAGATCTGCACAACAGTCAGGTGGAATTTTACAAAACTATTTCAGTTCAGCAATATTCTTGGGATGTCTGGTGTGAACCATTCTCTTGAAGTCATGCCACAGCATCTCAAATCGGGTTGAGGTCAGGACTCTCTGAAGCCATTTCTGTTGTTGATTGACTTCTGTGTTTTGGGTCGTTGTCCTGTTGCATCACCCAACTTCTGTTGAGCTTCAATTGGCGGACAGATAGCCTTACATTCTCCTGGAAAATGTATTGATAAGCTTGGGTATTCATTGTCTGTTGATGATAGCAAGCTGTCCAGGCCCTGAGGTTTTAATGTTTGTGTGCTGTGCCTTTTTTTTGTCCACACATAGCGTTGTGTGTTCCTTCCTTCCTTCCAAACAACTCAACTTTAGTTTCATCTGTCCACAGAATATTTTGAACATCCAGGTGCTCTTTTGCGAACTTCAGACGTGCAGCAATATTTTGGGGGGACAGCAATGGATTCTTCTGTGGTGACCTCCCATGAAAAACATTATTGTTTCGTGTTTTACGTATCGTAGACTTGTTAACAGAGATGTTAGCATGTTCCAGAGATTTCCGTAAGTCTTTAGCTGACACTAGGATTCTTCTTCACCTCATTGAGCATTCTGCGCTGTGCTCTTGCAGTCATCTTTGCAGGACGGTCACTCCTAGGGAGAGTAGCAACAGTGCTGAACTTTCTCCATTTATATACAATTTGTCTTACTGTGGACTGATGAACATCAAGGCTTTTAGAGATACTTTTGTAACCCTTTCCAGCTTTATGCAAGTCAACAATTCTTAATCTTAGCTCTTCTGAGAGCTCTTTTGTTCGAGGCATGGTTCACATCAGGCAAATCTTCTTGTAAATAGCAAACTCAAATTTTGTGAATTTTTATAGGGCAGGGCAGCTCTAACCAACATCTCCAATCTTGTCTCATTGATTGGACTCCAGAATAGCTGACCCCTGACTCCAATTAGCTTTGGAGAAATCATTAGTTTAGGGGTTCACATACTTTTCCAACCTACACTGTGAATGTTTAAATTATGTATTCAATATAGACAAAAAAAATACAATAAGTTGTGTTATTAGTTTAAGCACACTGTTTGTCCATTGTTAGTGACTTCGATCAAGATCAGATCAAATTTTATGACAAATGTCTGAAGAAATCCAGGTAATTCCAAAGGGTTCACATACTTTTCTTGCTACTGTACGTACGTGGCCAGCCCTAACAGACAGCCGGGGCCTGTCACTCACTCACCCTGCTGCACAGGTGTGACATCACCAGAGCCCTGGTGGCTGGGTGGGACCTCATTGTACTGATGGGATGTGACACGGGGAGCAAGTGAAACGCAGGGGCTCCCACGCACCTTTTCAAGGGTAAAGCCACCGCTGTGACAGAGGATGTGACAGGCATTTAAATAGAACCCGCAGCTCCACAGGTGCCTCGGTCTCCTGCTACAAAGACAACTGTAGTCTACTCACATCAATACAGCTCAATGAAACAGAGGACGACAACCACTTCTTTGACAATAGATTGAGAAGTGGTTTTGAAAAAGTACCTCTTTTTTTTCTTGTTCACATCAATACAGATCTCTCACTCTCTCACTCTCTCGCTCTCACTCTCTCACTCTCTCACTCTCTCACTCTCTCGCTCTCTCAACCCCGGTGAGCTGAGAGCGGGGAGTCTCCCGGGGACAGATTAGAGCTGATGTCAAAGGGCCAGGGAAGCAGGGCACGGCTACAGCACACACAGAGGAAGGATAAACCCACTCTGCCTCCCTCCCTGTCTCTAGCTCTCCATCTCCCTTCCTGTCTTTATCTCACCCTCACCCTCACAGGCAGACATGTTTCATGTGTGAGTCCTTTGAGGTTCAGCTCCTGATGCCGACAAGAAAAACAGCAGCACGGTTGTTTTCAGGGTTGGCTGTGTCTTATGTGGTGGTTTTGATGAATCCATTAGTTCTGCATTTGGCTTGTTTGTGTTGCTTTTTGGGTCAAAGGTGAATGCAATCAAAAGGATCCCGATCTCATTTAAACTGGACTATTTCAAAGCAGGTTGTGCAAGAAGTGTTCATAGTTGGCGCTGAGCGAGAGGCCTAAGGGGATATTTTTAAGAACATACACTTAGTTGTTAATATGTAGTACTATGAATGAAGGCATTGCTCATTGGGAAATTCCCAAATACCTCTTGCTTTGGAACAACAAAGATACGACTGATTCTGCTTGGAAGCTCATTTGAAAGGCAGACATTTGGACATAGTGGTGTGATTTCAAAGAATACGACTATGTTATGTTCACATACTGTGGCTAAGTTAAAAAGTTCCAATGGAACACTCCAGAGAGAGCTAAGGGTTGAGGAGACAGGAGATGGAGGAGATGGGTTTTAAAGATCCTTTACTGAGACATGCAGTGGTGGGGGTTTCCCTCTGGGTAACTTAGCCCTCAACCCCAATACCTGATCCCTGCCAGCCAAGAGAAGCCTCCTGATGTCTCCCCCTCTCATCTTCCCTCTCTCTGACCCAGAAACCTCCGCTCCACACTGGGGGGAGTGGGGAAAAGTACACACACACACACACACACACACAGTATGTTACCGTCGAAACACATCAGGACTAGTGGATGTCATGCAACTGGGGGAAAATCACACCCTTTGCAGCCTTGTGATGAAAATGAAGGCAATGCACCACATCCCCAGAAACACACTTATTGCGAGTGGGAGGAAGGTCCTCTGCTATGCTAGACAATAGGTTACCCAACCATCCACAAACACGCCCGATGTGCTTTAATAACGGTTTGACATTCAGCACTTGTAACACACGGGCGTTTGTTGTTGAAAATAACACTGGCTGAGTTTCTCACCAGAAATGATTTACGCCGAGAGTTCAGCCAACACGCGGAGGTTACGGGAGAAATGAGAAACAGGAACTAAATCAAAACCATCCGAGGAGAAACGCCGGGAAGAATTCCAGGTGGGAGTTTCAATCATATGACAATGCATTTCAAACACAAGAAGCAGGCCTCTCCAGTCACCATTTTGTTCCCCCAGTCAGCAGTTTCATCATAAGCTGCTGATGTAGACATATAGGATGTCAATCAAGGTAGTCGGCACAGTCAATCATGTGTATGTGTGAGTGGGGCCAGCCAGAGGTTAAGTACAGTACTGTGAACATCAACTTCACACAAGGGGTGGTGAGACATACAGGACGATTAGCACCTAAGTGGGGGAGTCTGCCACTAAAATAAGGGTTAAAACCAATGTAAGTACTAGAGGTTACAGAATGCGATGACCTATGATGTGTGTGCACTCGCCATGCATCTACGTGGGTTTAGATTAGCGACACACAGACGACATACAGCAACCGCTGTACGCACTGGAAAATCAACAGTCAACGCTCACGCCAAACGTGCGCATTGTTCCAGCGTCTGAAACAGAAACCTGAATAATCCCTGATGTGGGTCTTAAGGCCCAGTGCTGTAGACTCCCACCGTGTCGTGAGAAAGCAAAAAGGACAAGCAGCTGCTTTACAGCGCTGCTGATTACAAGACAGGTCCGTTGGTCATGTAAAGCTAACGACTGAGTCACACAGCACCACATTTAGCTGTTTATACAGCTCCTCAGTTTCAACGCCTACGTTGTCAGTGCCTATCGACTGTTCTGAAGGACAGGCTGTTTTGAGGCATCTCTCACCAAAGCATCCATATGCATCACCTGGTGGCCACATAAAATGGATTATGAAAGCGGAATGCTTGCAGTGAAACTTGAATAATATATTTGGTTGATTATTCAATCAAAAGTAACGTAAGACATAGCGAGGCAGTAGGCCTGTATCTCTTCAAGTTACCAAACTGTCGGGCGTATGGTTATATTCTCTGGGGATACGTACAGTCCATTTTGGGAGGCTCTCTCTGTTTTGTGATACAGTTACAGATCCTACTGAGCACCAGTCCATGAAGAGGTCAACACCCCAGACCACGGCCCTTAAACCACAGCCACTAAGATCACCTTAACAGCCATTAGATCTCTGAGGATTTGAACAGGCTTGACTGGGGGATTGACTCCTTCACATTGCACTGTGAAGGCAGTACAGTCGACAATCTCTAAAGCCAAGGCCACTGTTTAAATTCAGCCCCGAGGGAGGGCTGGACAGACGAGAGCCAACATGGTAACTTAGTCTATCTCCAGGGACCTGAACCATACAGCATCGGACCGAACACCACAGCACAGCCTCAAAGCCATAGCCACAATCAGCCATTTCAACAGCCTGAACCTTTCACTTTGCTGGGAGCGTTGGACTCGTAACCGAAAGGTTGCAAGATCAAATTGGCTGGCGAAATGTAACCACGCTAAAATTCATAGACAAAGGATGCAAGAGGATTGACAGTCTTATAAGATTGGCATGATAGTAATATTTACAAACCATCCAAGCCCACGCCAGGTGAATGTGTCAACAGGCCAGTGGTTTATGTATTTATTTTTATTTAACTAGGCAAATCAGTTAAGAACAAATTCTTATGTTCAATGACGGCCTCGGAACAGTGGGTTAACTGCCTTGTTCAGGGGCAGAACGACAGATTTTCACCTTGTCAGCTCGGGGATTTGATCTTGCAACCTTTCGGTTACGAGTCCAACGCTCTAACCACTAGGCTAACAGCCCTGGCTCACTTATGGGGCCTCTGCCTGAGCTAAGGGACTGAAGTGAGTAATTTCAGTGGGCAGATGAGCAGCTATTTCCCCCTGCCTGTCCCTGTCAGGGTGGTGAGCAGCTATTTCCCCCTGCCTGTCCCTGTCAGGGTGGTGAGCAGCTATTTCCCCCTGCCTGTCCCTGTCAGGGTGGTGAGCAGCTATTTCCCCCTGCCTGTCCCTGTCAGGGTGGTGAGCAGCTATTTCCCCCTGCCTGTCCCTGTCAGGGTGGTGAGCAGCTATTTCCCCCTGCCTGTCCCTGTCAGGGTGGTGAGCAGTGTGAGGCGGAGGAGGAGTAATGGAGGTTTGATACAATAAAGGTTGACGTGTTTGTTTGTGGAATATCATTCATTACAAAACTGTCTGCCTCGAACATGGCGCCAATAGTCACAATAACACACACCCTCTCTTGCATAATTGTTCATGCCCTCTGATGCTCCTTCATTCCCAGTGGGACACATTACAAAGGATGTTTGGGAGGATTTGTACAGGGCTAAGCAGAATTGCCATCATTATACTGATGTTGATAAACAAGGATGGAGTAATCACATTCGACGTAACTTTAATTAAGATTGTCTCTTTGGTTATGACTCTTTTAATTACGGGTTCGACCCAATGGTACGTTATTCTTCTAGGTCTTCTAGGGAAACAGAAACCAGGTGGATATCTGGGCTTGACCTTGAGCAGCAGAAACACAGTAGGAAATTGACGTGATCAATCTTCCCTGGCGCACTAACACGTCTTTTCATCCCGGGTGTTAAGCGTCTGTGGGCGTCTCTTCTTCTCCTCTGATTGTTTTTACTTTATTTGCAAGTTCAAGCTCATCAGTCTTCTGGTTGGATGTATGGGGGAGGAGGAACAATATCATCACTTTCTAATTACAGCCCCCAGCACCGAGACAAATGCTGCAGCTCCCGGATACAACAGCCTGCTTTTGGGACACAAATATGATTTCTGCTACTTCTTCCTCTCGCTCTACCCCAGAAAGTCATTAAGAAATCAAATAAGGGGTAGAGGAAAGCTGGTTAGAGAGCGGCGTTGGTGAGGCGGATGGGGGCCCTAAAACGGAGCACAGCTGACACTTTGGGTGCTCCTGATATTTGGATGAGACATTGCACAGTGAAAGACACATAACTATACCATTACAAAACAAAAAGTGAACACATTTTTCCATAACTTGAAGGAAAACGTGTCGCTGTATTTATGATGAACGCCTGAATAGCAAACGTCTTTGTTTTGGAAAAAGCTAAGAGCCAGCGATGCAAGAAAACAGTGAAGTATTAAACATCTCAGTTAGTCAACAAGCAACACACAGTTTTATCAACAGCCAAAAAATGTGTTTTCACTTCCCTGTCCCCATCCCCAAAAAGTCATTAAAATATTGGAGTAGCAGGCAGGCAGCCTAATTCCCTAAAGGACAAGTCATCACGTCTGAACTTGAGTGATGGGAATGAAACATGTCCCCACTCGGTTTCACAGACAGTACAGTGTCCCCATACAGCCTATCCATTCTCCCCCATGTGGATTCACAGCACTAAGTCTCCTGAGCTGTCAGGGGGAGGCTGGGAGCCAATGGACAACCCACTTGATCACATTCATTAATTGGCCACCTGACAGCCAGAAAAACACAGAGACAGAAACACACACATGCATGTGTGGGCACATGCACAAACTCACATGCAGCCACAAACGCACACACACACACACCCACGCATGCACACTCTAACACACACACTGATTATGACGACCTGCTTAGGCTATGACACATCATTTCCCAATGTCTTGAAAGGAGGTGGGCTAAATAGCTACATCACAGCCATTTCATTGCCCCATCATGCCCAATGGAATCAAACTCAACTGAACAAGTGGTGACATCCATCACTACTGCATGGGCCTACAATTAGTCACCCTGGGCCTACAATTAGTCACTCTGGGCCTACAATTAGTCACCCTGGGCTTCCAATTAATCACCCTGGGCTTCCAATTAGTCACCCTGGGCCTACAATTAGTCACCCTGGGCCTACAATTAGTCACCCTGGGCTTCCAATTAATCACCCTGGGCTTCCAATTAGTCACCCTGGGCCTACAATTAGTCACCCTGGGCTTCCAATTAATCACCCTGGGCTTCCAATTAGTCACCCTGGGCCTACAATTAGTCACCCTGGGCCTACAATTAGTCACCCTGGGCTTCCAATTAATCACCCTGGGCTTCCATTTAATCACCCTGGGCCTACAATTAGTCACCCTGGGCTTCCAATTAGTCACCCTGGGCTTCCAATTAGTCACCCTGGGCCTACAATTAGTCACCCTGGGCTTCCAATTAGTCACCCTGGGCTTCCAATTAGTCACCCTGGGCTTCCAATTAGTCACCCTGGGCCTACAATTAGTCACCCTGGGCTTCCAATTAGTCACCCTGGGCCTACAATTAGTCACCCTGGGCTTCCAATTAGTCACCCTGGGCTTCCAATTAGTCACCCTGGGCTTCCAATTAGTCACCCTGGGCCTCCAATTAGTCACCCTGGGCCTACAATTAGTCACTCTGGGCCTACAATTAGTCACCCTGGGCCTACAATTAGTCACCCTGGGCCTCCAATTAGTCACACTGAGCCTACAATTAGTCACCCTGGGCCTACAATTAGTCACCCTGGGCCTACAATTAGTCACCCTGGGCCTCCAATTAGTCACCCTGGGCCTCCAATTAGTCACCCTGGGTCTCCAATTAGTCACCCTGGGCCTACAATTAGTCACCCTGGGCCTCCAATTAGTCACCCTGGGCCTACAATTAGTCACCCTGGGCCTACAATTAGTCACCCTGGGCCTACAATTAGTCACCCTGGGCAAGCCAGACATATTTCCATGTAGCCAACAGTGTAACCATACAACACCATGGTGAACCCATGGTGAAACAGAGACTGCAATTACTGTGGTCACTAAATACTGTGTTGAGTTCCTCTGTGGAGACTTGACACTGGATGGTCTGTTAGCCTGATAAAGAGCATTATGGAGCACTGAAGCACTGCACTGACAGTAATGGCCGTTGATGTATTGCCCTGATTTGCCCTCGGCAGTGAAAGCCAATTCATATTCTACTGACAGAGCTAACCTGGAGGTATCAAGAGGAATGGCTGGGGGGAATTATCATGGCTTCCAGTGGTGGATGGGTTGTCTCTCGAGATCAATGGATTCCCAATGAATCAAGGTGAAGATGCTGCTAGTTAAAAGAGATAAGGCTTTGAACCGCTGTAGCATGGCAGTGTGATATCATGACTGTGGTGTTAACAGTGAGAAGCAGGGAGCTAATTACATTAGCTTGCATAATGTAGGCTGAAATCCCAGTTAGTCTCTGGCTGCATGTGTTTCTTAGGGAACAGCACCCTCTGCTGGACATGTGTGTTTATCACCATCACTCACTGGCATAGCATCTCCCATATACACACACATGATCTCAATGTTCTAGCTACCAGGTAAGAATGGACTTGTGCTTCATCCTTACATCAAATATCAATTTCTTTCTCTAGTTCAATTGATTCACTTTTCAGATAAGGACAGACAAGCTGAATATTTTTAATACAGCAGAAAAGGAAACCTACCATTGAATACAGCAGAAAAGGAAACCTACCATTGAATACAGCAGAAAAGGAAACCTACCATTGAATACAGCAGAAAAGGAAACCTACCATTGAATACAGCAGAAAAGGAAACCTACCATTGAATACAGCAGAAAAGGAAACCTACCATTGAATACATATAACATATATCAACAACCTGCCCGCTCGACCTTATCCCCTCCTCTCTTCTCCAGACCATTTCCGGAGACCTTCTCCCTTACCTCACCTCGCTCATCAACTCATCCCTGAATAAGAGAGCAGAGTTGCACCCCTTCTGAAAAAAAACCTACACTCGATCCTCTGATGTCAACAACTATAAAACTCTTGAACGTAGCATATATCCTTAAAAAAACGAATTAGTCATGAAGTAATTTGCTCATTGAGACTAGACATTTATTATCTGCCAATAATATTATGTATTATAGAAATCACATCTATGTGTATTACTCAATTCATACACTAGATGGAAGAATCACCAAACAATGAAAACCCTAAACGATCATTATGAACTATTGTAGGAGACTGCAGCGAGAGACATCTCCAGGAAGAGAAGACTCCCTCGGGGCTTAGCCTTTCTATTCCAAGGCTTTATTGTTCAAAGTACAGACAGACCCTCCGTCCATACAGCCTCTATGCACGCATATTTTGGCACATGAAGTGGCTCTGTTTCCAATACAAGCCCATTCTCAAAAGGCACGAGGAGGAATAGCAAAATCACAACCTTACCACAACATAAACTGTATCAACCTGTAGGTAGAGGGGAATGGAGGAGACACTACAATCTGTAGGTAGAGGGGAATGGAGGAGACACTACAATCTGTAGGTAGAGGGGAATGGAGGAGACACTACAATCTGTAGGTAGAGGGGAACGGAGGAGACACTACAATCTGTAGGTAGAGGGGAATGGAGGAGACACTACAATCTGTAGGTAGAGGGGAACGGAGGAGACACTACAATCTGTAGGTAGAGGGGAATGGAAGAGACACTACAATCTGTAGGTAGAGGGGAACGGAGGAGACACTACAATCTGTAGGTAGAGGGGAACGGAGGAGACACTACAATCTGTAGGGAGAGGGGAATGGAGGAGACACTACAATCTGTAGGTAGAGGGGAACGGAGGAGACACTACAATCTGTAGGTAGAGGGGAATGGAGGAGACACTACAATCTGTAGGTAGAGGGGAACGGAGGAGACACTACAATCTGTAGGTAGAGGGGAATGGAGGAGACACTACAATCTGTAGGTAGAGGGGAACGGAGGAGGCACTTCAACCTGTAGGTAGAGGGGAATGGAAGAGGCACTACAACCTGTAGGTAGAGGGGAATGGAGGAGGTACTACAATCTGTAGGTAGAGGGGAATGGAGGAGACACTACAATCTGTAGGTAGAGGGGAATGGAGGAGGTACTACAATCTGTAGGTAGAGGGGAATGGAGGAGACACTACAATCTGTAGGTAGAGGGGAACGGAGGAGGCACTTCAACCTGTAGGTAGAGGGGAATGGAAGAGGCACTTCAACCTGTAGGTAGAGGGGAATGGAGGAGGTACTACAATCTGTAGGTAGAGGGGAATGGAGGAGACACTACAATCTGTAGGTAGAGGGGAACGGAGGAGGCACTTCAACCTGTAGGTAGAGGGGAATGGAAGAGGCACTACAACCTGTAGGTAGAGGGGAATGGAGGAGGTACTACAATCTGTAGGTAGAGGGGAATGGAGGAGACACTACAATCTGTAGGTAGAGGGGAACGGAGGAGGCACTTCAACCTGTAGGTAGAGGGGAACGGAGGAGACACTACAATCTGTAGGTAGAGGGGAACGGAGGAGGCACTACAATCTCTAGGTAGAGGGGAATGGAGGAGGCACTACAACCTGTAGGTAGAGGGGAATGGAGGAGGCACTACAATCTATAGGTAGAGGGGAACGGAGGAGGCACTTCAACCTGTAGGTAGAGGGGAACGGAGGAGGCACTTCAACCTGTAGGTAGAGGGGAACGGAGGAGGCACTTCAACCTGTAGGTAGAGGGGAATGGAAGAGGCACTACAACCTGTAGGTAGAGGGGAACGGAGGAGGCACTTCAATCTGTAGGTAGAGGGGAACGGAGGAGGCACTTCAACCTGTAGGTAGAGGGGAATGGAAGAGGCACTACAACCTGTAGGTAGAGGGGAACGGAAGAGGCACTTCAACCTGTAGGTAGAGGGGAACGGAGGACGCACTTCAACCTGTAGGTAGAGGGGAATGGAGGAGGCACTACAACCTGTAGGTAGAGGGGAACGGAGGAGGCACTTCAATCTGTAGGTAGAGGGGAACGGAGGAGGCACTTCAACCTGTAGGTAGAGGGGAATGGAAGAGGCACTACAACCTGTAGGTAGAGGGGAACGGAGGAGGCACTTCAACCTGTAGGTAGAGGGGAATGGAGGAGGCACTACAACCTGTAGGTAGAGGGGAACGGAAGAGGCACTTCAACCTGTAGGTAGAGGGGAACGGAGGACGCACTTCAACCTGTAGGTAGAGGGGAACGGAGGAGGCACTTCAACCTGTAGGTAGAGGGGCCCGGAGGAGGCACTTCAACCTGTAGGTAGAGGGGAACGGAGGAGGCACTTCAACCTGTAGGTAGAGGGGAATGGAGGAGGCACTTCAACCTGTAGGTAGAGGGAAACGGAGGAGGCACTACAACCTGTAGGTAGAGGGGAACGGAGGAGGCACTTCAACCTGTAGGTAGAGGGGAACGGAAGAGGCACTACAACCTGTAGGTAGAGGGGAACGGAGGAGGCACTTCAACCTGTAGGTAGAGGGGAACGGAAGAGGCACTTCAACCTGTAGGTAGAGGGGACCGGAGGAGGCACTTCAACCTGTAGGTAGAGGGGAACGGAGGAGGCACTTCAACCTGTAGGTAGAGGAGAATGGAGGAGGTACTACAACTTGTAGGTAGAGGGGAATGGAGGAGGCACTACAACCTGTAGGTAGAGGGGAATGGAGGAGGTACTACAACTTGTAGGTAGAGGGGAATGGAGGAGGCACTACAACCTGTAGGTAGAGGGGAATGGAGGAGGTACTACAACTTGTAGGTAGAGGGGAATGGAGGAGGCACTACAACCTGTAGGTAGAGGGGAACGGAGGAGGCACTTCAACCTGTAGGTAGAGGGGAATGGAGGAGGCACTTCAACCTGTAGGTAGAGGGGAATGGAGGAGGCACTTCAACCTGTAGGTAGAGGGGAATGGAGGAGGCACTACAACCTGTAGGTAGAGGAGAATGGAGGAGGTACTACAACTTGTAGGTAGAGGGGAATGGAGGAGGCACTACAACCTGTAGGTAGAGGGGAATGGAGGAGGTACTACAACTTGTAGGTAGAGGGGAATGGAGGAGGCACTACAACCTGTAGGTAGAGGGGAATGGAGGAGGTACTACAACTTGTAGGTAGAGGGGAATGGAGGAGGCACTTCAACCTGTAGGTAGAGGGGAATGGAGGAGGCACTACAACCTGTAGGTAGAGGGGAATGGAGGAGGTACTACAACTTGTAGGTAGAGGGGAATGGAGGAGGCACTACAACCTGTAGGTAGAGGGGAATGGAGGAGGTACTACAACTTGTAGGTAGAGGGGAATGGAGGAGGCACTTCAACCTGTAGGTAGAGGGGAATGGAGGAGGTACTACAACCTGTAGGTAGAGGGGAACGGAGGAGGCACTTCAACCTGTAGGTAGAGGGGAATGGAGGAGGCACTTCAACCTGTAGGTAGAGGGGAATGGAGGAGGTACTACAACTTGTAGGTAGAGGGGAATGGAGGAGGCACTACAACCTGTAGGTAGAGGGGAATGGAGGAGGTACTACAACTTGTAGGTAGAGGGGAATGGAGGAGGCACTTCAACCTGTAGGTAGAGGGGAATGGAGGAGGTACTACAATCTGTAGGTAGAGGGGAATGGAGGAGGTACTACAACTTGTAGATAGAGGGGAATGGAGGAGGTACTACAACTTGTAGGTAGAGGGGAATGGAGGAGGCACTTCAACCTGTAGGTAGAGGGGAATGGAGGAGGTACTTCAACCTGTAGGTAGAGGGGAATGGAGGAGGTACTACAACTTGTAGGTAGAGGGGAACGGAAGAGGCACTTCAACCTGTAGGTAGAGGGGAATGGAGGAGACACTACAACATGTAGGTAGAGGGGAACGGAGGAGACACTACAATCTGTAGGTAGAGGGGAACGGAGGAGGCACTTCAACCTGTAGGTAGAGGGGAACGGAGGAGGCACTTCAACCTGTAGGTAGAGGGGAACGGAAGAGGCACTTCAACCTGTAGGTAGAGGGGAATGGAGGAGGTACTACAACTTGTAGGTAGAGGGGAATGGAGGCTCCTGCTCCATGCAGGGCTGTGGATCTTGGGTTGTATGACCGAGCAAGTGTGCGTACGTCAGTGGGGGGTACCATCTCTTATAGGGGAGGAGAGAATGAAAATCTCTCTCTCTCTCTAGCCTCTAGCTCTAGCCTCCCTCTCTGTGTGTATGTGAACGCTGAGAGGGACAGTAGTGTCTGAGGGGAGGGACAGTAGTGTCTGAGGGGAGAGACAGCTGCCAATCAGCAGGCTACAGCCACCCCTTTGTAAGAGAGACTGACTGTACATCAGTGTGCACTCCCATGCAGTGATGCGCAAGTGAGTGTCTCCATCAAACTATTTTGTGTAAAATAGAGCAATACAATATTCTACAAGACAAACACCACCATTTTGGCAAGAAATTGTGATTCATTGATTAATTCCAACATCCACTGTATACAAATCAAACGCTGCACGATTCCCTGCTATCAGCATCATCTGCTGCAGTGATGAAGTAACACTTAGCCTCCCTCTGGACAAATGGTGGACAAACATTGGCCCTGCTCCCACCCCTGGCATACGGTTGTCTCCGCTTTCGCCTGCGTGGAAATGGGGCAGCAAATGACCTTTAGCAATGTGACATTTCACAGCCCCACACTACGACATGGGAACGCTACTGAGGGGACAAGAGTGTGTGTGGAGTGTGTCGATTGTGTGTGTGTGTATGCCAGTGTGTGTCCAGTGTGTACTTCTAGTCTGAGTAGGACCCAGATGCCCTGGCATTAGCAGCCATCCAGAGCCTCTCTCTATCTCTCTTTCTCTCTCTTGCCTCTCTCTCCCTGCCTCTCTCTGCCTTTACCTCACACTACCTCTCTCGCTGCCTCTCTCACTGCCTCTTTCTCTACCTATCTCTCTCCACCTCTCTGCCTCCCTCTACCTATATATATACCTATACATATATATATATCTTTCTCTCTCTGCAATTAACTCTCTCTACCTATCTCTAGCCTCTTTCTCTCCACCTCTCTCTTTCTAGGCTCTCTCTCTAGGCTCTCTCTCTCGGCTCTCTCTCTCTCTAGGCTCTCTCTCTCTTTCTAGGCTCTCTCTAGGCGAAAGTGGAGACCACTGTATTTCTGTTTGAGCCGATACCAGGGGTGTGAGCAGGGCCAATGTTTGTCCAGACTCTCTCTCTAGGCTCTCTCTTTCTAGGCTCTCTCTTTCTAGGCTCTCTCTATCTAGTCTCTCTCTCTCACTCTAGGCTCTCTCACACTAGGCTCTCTCTCTCTTTCTAGGCTCTCTCTCTAGGCGAAAGTGGAGACCACTATATTTCTGTTTGAGCCGATACCAGGGGTGTGAGCAGGGCCAATTGACCACCAGAGACATTCTTCAAAGGACAAAAGACCCGGTATGACAACACGGCCTTCCATCTACCACCAACCTACCAAAGCGCAGCTCAGAGTAAATATTTATTGCATTTTCCAAATGGGCGGTAATTTAGAATGCATAAGATACTGTATTCACGACAGCACAGCTTCTCCCTTTGTCCCTCAGTCTTCCCGCTCTTTCACTCAAACCCAGACCCTTTTCTTTGTGTAACCAGTTGTCATATCTGTTCCGCCCGCTAGGGACGTTTCCTTTATGACGTAATTTGTAATCAAAGTATGATTCATTCTTTGTATATGTAATTCTGTGTGATTAGTTAGGTATTTAGTAAATAAATCATTAAACCCAATTTTGTATTGCTGATTAAACTTGTTAGCCAGGGTTGGTGAAGATAACCAAGAATTTACAACTTTCAGATGAGACTGAATTAAGGTGACGATTAATATTGACTGCTATTGATGTAAAATATTACTAGGTCTTTAAGAGTTTATTCGGAAGATAACAGCTCTATAAATATTATTTTGTGGTGCCCCAACTCTCTAGTTAATTACATTTACATGATTAGCACAATCAGGTAATATTAATTACGGAGAAAGGATTTTATAGAATAGCATGTCATATCACTTAATCCGGCATAGCCAAGGACAAACACTAGTCTCTCCCTCTGCCTTCCTCTACCTCTCTCTCCACGTTTCTCCCTCTACCTTCGCACCTCTCTCTCGACTCTCTACCTCTCTCTAGCCTCACTCTACTTCTTGCTGCCACTCTCTCTAGCATCTGTCTCTTTTTAGACTCTCTCTCTCTGTCTAGCCTCTCTCTGTCTACCTCTCTCTACCTCTCTCTGTAGCCTCACTCTCTACCTCTCTCTCTCTCTCTAACCTCTCACTCTACCTCTCTCTGTAGCCTAACTCTACCTCTCTCTCTAGCCTAACTCTCTCTAGTCTAACTCTACCTTTCTCTCTAGCATCTCTCTCTAGTCTAACTCTACCACTCTCTCTAGCCTCTTTCTCTGGTCTAACTCTCTACCCTCTCACTCTAGCCTCTCTCTCTATTCTTCCTCTACCTCTCTGTCTAGTCAAACTCTACCTCTCTCTCTAGCCTAACGCTCTAGCCTAACTCTCTAGCCTAACTCTCTAGCCTAACTCTCTAGCCTCTCTCTCTAGCCTCTCTCTCTCTCTAAGCCCCTCTCTTTAGCCTATCCTATCTCTACCTCTAACCTATCTCTACCTCTAAAGTAATGAGATGCAGTACCCGCTACACTCAGTTTCCCAAATTGAAGTGTCTCCACGTGGCTCCTGTTGGCCAGGCATCAGAGACAGAGCGCCACGGAGCCGCTTGAGCTGTAAGGCCCTTAAACCACTGGGGCTGACTGACCACAGCTCAGACTGGGAGACAAAGATGGGGTAAGCGAGGTAGCCGCTTCTGAGAGAGTCATTCACTCTGCTCTCAGGTCGCAATGGATGTACGCAGGTACTCATATCTCTTTGAACAAGTAGTACAAGGAACAATAGATTGTGTGTTCCAGTGTGTTGTGTGTTCTGTTGATTATAATAAGTACATGTTCTGTTTGGTGTCAAATCAAATCAAATCAAATTTTATTTGTCACATACACATGGTTAGCAGATGTTAGTGCGAGTGTAGCGAAATGCTTGTGCTTCTAGTTCCGACAATGCAGTGATAATCAACAAGTAATCTAACTAACAATTCCAAAACTACTGTCTTATACACAGTGTAAGGGGATAAGGAATATGTACATAAGGATATATGAATGAGTGATGGTACAGAGCAGCATACAGTAGATGGTATCGAGTACAGTATATACATATGAGATGAGTGTGTAGACAAAGTAAACAAAGTGGCATAGTTAAAGTGGCTAGTGATACATGTATTACATAAGGATGCAGTCGATGATGTAGAGTACAGTATATACATATGCATATGAGATGAATAATGTAGGGTAAGTAACATTATATAAGGTAGCATTGTTTAAAGTGGCTAGTGATATATTTACATCATTTCCCATCTATTCCCATTATTAAAATGGCTGGAGTTGGGTCAGTGTCAATGACAGTGTGTTGGCAGCAGCCACTCAATGTTAGTGGTGGCTGTTTAACAGTCTGATGGCCTTGAGATAGAAGCTGTTTTTCAGTCTCTCGGTCCCAGCTTTGATGCACCTGTAATGACCTCGCCTTCTGGATGATAGCGGGGTAAACAGGCAGTGATTCGGGTGGTTGATGTCCTTGATGATCTTTATGGCCTTCCTGTAACAACGGGTGGTGTAGGTGTCCTGGAGGGCAGGTAGTTTGCCCCCGGTGATGCGTTGTGCAGTCCTCACTACCCTCTGGAGAGCCTTACGGTTGAGGGCGGAGCAGTTGCCGTATCAGGCGGTGATACAGCCCGCCAGGATGCTCTCGATTGTGCATCTGTAGAAGTTTGTGAGTGCTTTTGGTGACAAGCCGAATTTCTTCAGCCTCCTGAGGTTGAATAGGCGCTGCTGCGCCTTCTTCACGACGCTGTCAGTGTGAGTGGACCAATTCAGGTTGTCTGTGATGTGTATGCCGAGGAACTTAAAACTAGCTACCCTCTCCACTACTGTTCCATCGATGTGGATAGGGGGGTGTTCCCTCTGCTGTTTCCTGAAGTCCACAATCATCTCCTTAGTTTTGTTGACATTGAGTGTGAGGTTATTTTCCTGACACCACACTCCGAGGGCCCTCACCTCCTCCCTGTAGGCCGTCTCGTCGTTGTTGGTAATCAAGCCTACCACTGTTGTGTCGTCCACAAACTTGATGATTGAGTTGGAGGCGTGCGTGGCCACGCAGTCGTGGGTGAACAGGGAGTACAGGAGAGGGCTCAGAACGCACCCTTGTGGGGCCCCCGTGTTGAGGATCAGCGGGGAGGAGATGTTGTTGCCTACCCTCACCACCTGGGGGCGGCCCGTCAGGAAGTCCAGTACCCGGTTGCACAGGGCGGGGTCGAGACCCAGGGTCTCGAGCTTGATGACGAGCTTGGAGGGTACTATGGTGTTGAATGACGAGCTGAATGCCGTGTCTGTCTATACCAGACATAGCTCTTTGGTTACATACAGTAGGACAAAGCATAGCCGTTATCTGAATGTACAGTATGATTTTCTGCTGTATCAGTGTCTCCCATTAATCATCAACAGAGAAAGAGTTGTTAACCTGCTCAGATAGAGAGAGATGACCAGTCCATTTGGAGAGGAAGACGGCAAACGAAGGAAGTAAGAAGAGACAAGAAAATATTAGGAACGTCCCATACAGCTTCTACACACACAACAACATGAGGAACGTCCCATACAGCTTCTACACACACAACAACAACATGAGGAACGTCCCATACAGCTTCTACACACACACAACAACATGAGGAACGTCCCATAAAGCTTCTACACACACAACAACATGAGGAACGTCCCATACAGCTTCTACACACATAACAACATGAGGAACATCCCATACAGCTTCTACACACACAACAACATGAGGAACATCCCATACAGCTTCTACACACAACACCATGAGGAACGTCCCATACAGCTTCTACACACACAACATGAGAAACGTCCCATAAAGCTTCTACACACACAACAACATGAGGAACGTCCCATACAGCTTCTACACACACAACAACATGAGGAACGTCCCATACAGCTTCTACACACAACAACATGAGGAACGTCCCATACAGCTTCTACACACAACAGGAGGAACATCCCATACAGCTTCTACACACAACAACAACATGAGGAACATCCCATACAGCTTCTACACACAACAACATGAGGAACGTCCCATACAGCTTCTACAAACAAAAACATGAGGAACGTCCCATACAGCTTCTACACACACAACATGAGGAACATCCCATACAACTTCTACACACAACAACAACATGAGGAACATCCCATATAGCTTCTACACACAACAACATGAGGAACATCCCATACAGCTTCTACACACAACAACATGAGGAACATCCCATACAGCTTCTACACACAACAACATGAGGAACATCCCATACAGCTTCTACACACAACAACATGAGGAACGTCCCATACAGCTTCTACACACAACACCATGAGGAACGTCCCATACAGCTTCTACACACACAACTACATGAAGAACGTCCCATACAGCTTCTATACACACAACAACATGAGGAACGTCCCATACAGCTTCTACACACACAACAACACCATGAGGAACATCCCATACAGCTTCTACACACAACATGAGGAACATCCCATACAGCTTCTACACACAACAACAACATGAGGAACATCCCATACAGCTTCTACACACAACAACATGAGGAAAGTCCCATACAGCTTCTACACACAACACCATGAGGAACGTCCCATACAGCTTCTACACACAACATGAGGAACATCCCATACAGATTCTACACACACCATGAGGAACGTCCCATACAGCTTCTACACACAACACCATGAGGAACGTCCCATACAGCTTCTACACACAACACCATGAGGAACGTCCCATACAGCTTCTACACACACAACATGAGAAACGTCCCATAAAGCTTCTACACACACAACAACATGAGGAACGTCCCATACAGCTTCTACACACACAACAACATGAGGAACGTCCCATACAGCTTCTACACACAACAACATGAGGAACGTCCCATACAGCTTCTACACACAACAGGAGGAACATCCCATACAGCTTCTACACACAACAACAACATGAGGAACATCCCATACAGCTTCTACACACAACAACATGAGGAACGTCCCATACAGCTTCTACAAACAAAAACATGAGGAACGTCCCATACAGCTTCTACACACACAACATGAGGAACATCCCATACAACTTCTACACACAACAACAACATGAGGAACATCCCATATAGCTTCTACACACAACAACATGAGGAACATCCCATACAGCTTCTACACACAACAACATGAGGAACATCCCATACAGCTTCTACACACAACAACATGAGGAACATCCCATACAGCTTCTACACACAACAACATGAGGAACGTCCCATACAGCTTCTACACACAACACCATGAGGAACGTCCCATACAGCTTCTACACACACAACACATGAAGAACGTCCCATACAGCTTCTATACACACAACAACATGAGGAACGTCCCATACAGCTTCTACACACACAACAACACCATGAGGAACATCCCATACAGCTTCTACACACAACATGAGGAACATCCCATACAGCTTCTACACACAACAACAACATGAGGAACATCCCATACAGCTTCTACACACAACAACATGAGGAAAGTCCCATACAGCTTCTACACACAACACCATGAGGAACGTCCCATACAGCTTCTACACACAACATGAGGAACATCCCATACAGATTCTACACACACCATGAGGAACGTCCCATACAGCTTCTACACACAACACCATGAGGAACGTCCCATACAGCTTCTACACACAACACCATGAGGAACGTCCCATACAGCTTCTACACACAACATGAGGAACATCCCATACAGCTTCTACACACAACATGAGGAACATCCCATACAGCTTCTACACACAACATGAGGAACGTCCCATACAGCTTCTACACACAACACCATGAGGAATGTCCCATACAGCTTCTACACACAACACCATGAGGAATGTCCCATACAGCTTCTACACACAACATGAGGAACATCCCATACAGCTTCTACACGCAACATGAGGAACATCCCATACAGCTTCTACACACAACATGAGGGACATCCCATACAGCTTCTACACACAACAACATGAGGAACGTCCCATACAGCTTCTACACACAACAACATGAGGAACGTCCCATACAGATTCTACACACAACATGAGGACCGTCTCATACAGCTTCTACACACAACATGAGGAACGTCTCATACAGCTTCTACACACAACAACATGAGGAATGTCCCATACAGCTTCTACACACAACAACATGAGGAACGTCCCATACAGCTTCTACACACAACACCATGAGGAACGTCCCATACAGCTTCTACACACAACATGAGGAACATCCCATACAGCTTCTACACACAACAACATGAGGAACGTCCCATACAGCTTCTACACACAACAACATGAGGAACATCCCATACAGCTTCTACACACGACAACATGAGGAACATCCCATACAGCTTCTACATACAACAACATGAGGAACGTCCCATACAGCTTCTACACACAACACCATGAGGAACGTCCCATACAGCTTCTACACAAACAACTACATGAGGAATGTCCCATACAGCTTCTATACACACAACAACATGAGGAACGTCCCATACAGCTTCTACACACACACAACACCATGAGGAACGTCCCATACAGCTTCTACACACAACATGAGGAATGTCCCATACAGCTTCTACACACAACATGAGGAACATCCCATACAGCTTCTACACACAACAACAACATGAGGAACATCCCATACAGCTTCTACACACAACAACATGAGGAACGTCCCATACAGCTTCTACACACAACAACATGAGGAACGTCCCATACAGCTTCTACACACAACACCATGAGGAACGTCCCATACAGCTTCTACACACAACACCATGAGGAACATCCCATACAGCTTCTACACACACCATGAGGAACGTCCAATACAGCTTCTACACACAACAACATGAGTAACATCCCATACAGCTTCTACACACACAACAACATGAGGAACGTCCCATACAGCTTCTACACACACAACAACAACATGAGGAACGTCCCATACAGCTTCTACACACACACAACAACATGAGGAACGTCCCATAAAGCTTCTACACACACAACAACATGAGGAACGTCCCATACAGCTTCTACACACATAACAACATGAGGAACATCCCATACAGCTTCTACACACACAACAACATGAGGAACATCCCATACAGCTTCTACACACAACACCATGAGGAACGTCCCATACAGCTTCTACACACACAACATGAGAAACGTCCCATAAAGCTTCTACACACACAACAACATGAGGAACGTCCCATACAGCTTCTACACACACAACAACATGAGGAACGTCCCATACAGCTTCTACACACAACAACATGAGGAACGTCCCATACAGCTTCTACACACAACAGGAGGAACATCCCATACAGCTTCTACACACAACAACAACATGAGGAACATCCCATACAGCTTCTACACACAACAACATGAGGAACGTCCCATACAGCTTCTACAAACAAAAACATGAGGAACGTCCCATACAGCTTCTACACACACAACATGAGGAACATCCCATACAGCTTCTACACACAACAACAACATGAGGAACATCCCATACAGCTTCTACACACAACAACATGAGGAACATCCCATACAGCTTCTACACACAACAACATGAGGAACATCCCATACAGCTTCTACACACAACAACATGAGGAACATCCCATACAGCTTCTACACACAACAACATGAGGAACGTCCCATACAGCTTCTACACACAACACCATGAGGAACGTCCCATACAGCTTCTACACACACAACTACATGAAGAACGTCCCATACAGCTTCTATACACACAACAACATGAGGAACGTCCCATACAGCTTCTACACACACAACAACACCATGAGGAACATCCCATACAGCTTCTACACACAACATGAGGAACATCCCATACAGCTTCTACACACAACAACAACATGAGGAACATCCCATACAGCTTCTACACACAACAACATGAGGAAAGTCCCATACAGCTTCTACACACAACACCATGAGGAACGTCCCATACAGCTTCTACACACAACATGAGGAACATCCCATACAGATTCTACACACACCATGAGGAACGTCCCATACAGCTTCTACACACAACACCATGAGGAACGTCCCATACAGCTTCTACACACAACACCATGAGGAACGTCCCATACAGCTTCTACACACAACATGAGGAACATCCCATACAGCTTCTACACACAACATGAGGAACATCCCATACAGCTTCTACACACAACATGAGGAACGTCCCATACAGCTTCTACACACAACACCATGAGGAATGTCCCATACAGCTTCTACACACAACACCATGAGGAATGTCCCATACAGCTTCTACACACAACATGAGGAACATCCCATACAGCTTCTACACGCAACATGAGGAACATCCCATACAGCTTCTACACACAACATGAGGGACATCCCATACAGCTTCTACACACAACAACATGAGGAACGTCCCATACAGCTTCTACACACAACAACATGAGGAACGTCCCATACAGATTCTACACACAACATGAGGACCGTCTCATACAGCTTCTACACACAACATGAGGAACGTCTCATACAGCTTCTACACACAACAACATGAGGAACGTCCCATACAGCTTCTACACACAACAACATGAGGAACGTCCCATACAGCTTCTACACACAACACCATGAGGAACGTCCCATACAGCTTCTACACACAACATGAGGAACATCCCATACAGCTTCTACACACAACAACATGAGGAACGTCCCATACAGCTTCTACACACAACAACATGAGGAACATCCCATACAGCTTCTACACACGACAACATGAGGAACATCCCATACAGCTTCTACATACAACAACATGAGGAACGTCCCATACAGCTTCTACACACAACACCATGAGGAACGTCCCATACAGCTTCTACACAAACAACTACATGAGGAATGTCCCATACAGCTTCTATACACACAACAACATGAGGAACGTCCCATACAGCTTCTACACACAAACAACACCATGAGGAACGTCCCATACAGCTTCTACACACAACATGAGGAATGTCCCATACAGCTTCTACACACAACATGAGGAACATCCCATACAGCTTCTACACACAACAACAACATGAGGAACATCCCATACAGCTTCTACACACAACAACATGAGGAACGTCCCATACAGCTTCTACACACAACAACATGAGGAACGTCCCATACAGCTTCTACACACAACACCATGAGGAACGTCCCATACAGCTTCTACACACACACACCATGAGGAACATCCCATACAGCTTCTACACACACCATGAGGAACGTCCAATACAGCTTCTACACACAACAACATGAGTAACATCCCATACAGCTTCTACACACAACAACATGAGGAACATCCCATACAGCATCTATACACACAACAACATAAGGAACGTCCAATACAGCTTCTACACACACAACAACACCATGAGGAACATCCCATACAGCTTCTACACACAACATGAGTAACGTCCCATACAGCTTCTACACACACACATGAGGAACATCCCATACAGCTTCTACACACAACAACAACATGAGGAACATCCCATACAGCTTCTACACACAACAACATGAGGAACGTCCCATACAGCTTCTACACACAACACCATGAGGAACGTCCCATACAGCTTCTACACACAACATGAGGAACGTCCCATACAGCTTCTACACACAACACCATGAGGAACGTCCCATACAGCTTCTACACACAACATGAGGAACATCCCATACAGCTTCTACACACAACAACAACATGAGGAACATCCCATACAGCTTCTACACACAACATGAGGAACGTCCCATACAGCTTCTTCACACAACACCATGAGGAATGTCCCATACAGCTTCTACACACAACACCATGAGGAATGTCCCATACAGCTTCTACACACAACATGAGGAACATCCCATACAGCTTCTACACGCAACATGAGGAACATCCCATACAGCTTCTACACGCAACATGAGGAACATCCCATACAGCTTCTACACACAACAACATGAGGAACGTCCCATACAGCTTCTACACACAACAACATGAGGAACGTCCCATACAGCTTCTACACACAACATGAGGAACATCCCATACAGCTTCTACACAACAACATGAGGAACGTCCCATACAGCTTCTACACACAACAACATGAGGAACATCCCATACAGCTTCTACACACAACAACATGAGGAACATCCCATACAGCTTCTACACACAACAACATGAGGAACGTCCCATACAGCTTCTACACACAACAACATGAGGAACGTCCCATACAGCTTCTACACACAACACCATGAGGAACGTCCCATACAGCTTCTACACACAACACCATGAGGAACATCCCATACAGCTTCTACACACACCATGAGGAACGTCCAATACAGCTTCTACACACAACAACATGAGTAACATCCCATACAGCTTCTACACACAACAACATGAGGAACATCCCATACAGCATCTATACACACAACAACATAAGGAACGTCCAATACAGCTTCTACACACACAACAACACCATGAGGAACATCCCATACAGCTTCTACACACAACATGAGTAACGTCCCATACAGCTTCTACACACAACATGAGGAACATCCCATACAGCTTCTACACACAACAACAACATGAGGAACATCCCATACAGCTTCTACACACAACAACATGAGGAACGTCCCATACAGCTTCTACACACAACACCATGAGGAACGTCCCATACAGCTTCTACACACAACATGAGGAACGTCCCATACAGCTTCTACACACAACACCATGAGGAACGTCCCATACAGCTTCTACACACAACATGAGGAACATCCCATACAGCTTCTACACACAACAACAACATGAGGAACATCCCATACAGCTTCTACACACAACATGAGGAACGTCCCATACAGCTTCTTCACACAACACCATGAGGAATGTCCCATACAGCTTCTACACACAACACCATGAGGAATGTCCCATACAGCTTCTACACACAACATGAGGAACATCCCATACAGCTTCTACACGCAACATGAGGAACATCCCATACAGCTTCTACACGCAACATGAGGAACATCCCATACAGCTTCTACACACAACAACATGAGGAACGTCCCATACAGCTTCTACACACAACAACATGAGGAACGTCCCATACAGCTTCTACACACAACATGAGGAACATCCCATACAGCTTCTACACAACAACATGAGGAACGTCCCATACAGCTTCTACACACAACAACATGAGGAACATCCCATACAGCTTCTACACACAACAACATGAGGAACATCCCATACAGCTTCTACACACAACAACATGAGGAACGTCCCATACAGATTCTACACACAACATGAGGACCGTCTCATACAGCTTCTACACACAACATGAGGAACGTCTCATACAGCTTCTACACACAACAACATGAGGAACGTCCCATACAGCTTCTACACACAACAACATGAGGAACGTCCCATACAGCTTCTACACACAACACCATGAGGAACGTCCCATACAGCTTCTACACACAACATGAGGAACATCCCATACAGCTTCTACACACAACAACATGAGGAACGTCCCATACAGCTTCTACACACAACAACATGAGGAACATCCCATACAGCTTCTACACACGACAACATGAGGAACATCCCATACAGCTTCTACATACAACAACATGAGGAACGTCCCATACAGCTTCTACACACAACACCATGAGGAACGTCCCATACAGCTTCTACACAAACAACTACATGAGGAATGTCCCATACAGCTTCTATACACACAACAACATGAGGAACGTCCCATACAGCTTCTACACACACAACAACACCATGAGGAACGTCCCATACAGCTTCTACACACAACATGAGGAATGTCCCATACAGCTTCTACACACAACATGAGGAACATCCCATACAGCTTCTACACACAACAACAACATGAGGAACATCCCATACAGCTTCTACACACAACAACATGAGGAACGTCCCATACAGCTTCTACACACAACAACATGAGGAACGTCCCATACAGCTTCTACACACAACACCATGAGGAACGTCCCATACAGCTTCTACACACAACACCATGAGGAACATCCCATACAGCTTCTACACACACCATGAGGAAGGTCCAATACAGCTTCTACACACAACAACATGAGTAACATCCCATACAGCTTCTACACACAACAACATGAGGAACATCCCATACAGCATCTATACACACAACAACATAAGGAACGTCCAATACAGCTTCTACACACACAACAACACCATGAGGAACATCCCATACAGCTTCTACACACAACATGAGTAACGTCCCATACAGCTTCTACACACAACATGAGGAACATCCCATACAGCTTCTACACACAACAACAACATGAGGAACATCCCATACAGCTTCTACACACAACAACATGAGGAACGTCCCATACAGCTTCTACACACAACACCATGAGGAACGTCCCATACAGCTTCTACACACAACATGAGGAACGTCCCATACAGCTTCTACACACAACACCATGAGGAACGTCCCATACAGCTTCTACACACAACATGAGGAACATCCCATACAGCTTCTACACACAACAACAACATGAGGAACATCCCATACAGCTTCTACACACAACATGAGGAACGTCCCATACAGCTTCTTCACACAACACCATGAGGAATGTCCCATACAGCTTCTACACACAACACCATGAGGAATGTCCCATACAGCTTCTACACACAACATGAGGAACATCCCATACAGCTTCTACACGCAACATGAGGAACATCCCATACAGCTTCTACACGCAACATGAGGAACATCCCATACAGCTTCTACACACAACAACATGAGGAACGTCCCATACAGCTTCTACACACAACAACATGAGGAACGTCCCATACAGCTTCTACACACAACATGAGGAACATCCCATACAGCTTCTACACAACAACATGAGGAACGTCCCATACAGCTTCTACACACAACAACATGAGGAACATCCCATACAGCTTCTACACACAACAACATGAGGAACATCCCATACAGCTTCTACATACAACAACATGAGGAACGTCCCATACAGCTTCTACACACAACACTATGAGGAACGTCCCATACAGCTTCTACACACACAACTACACGAGGAACGTCCCATACAGCTTCTACACACAACACCATGAGGAATGTCCCATACAGCTTCTACACACAACACCATGAGGAATGTCCCATACAGCTTCTACACACAACATGAGGAACATCCCATATAGCTTCTACACACAACATGAGGAACGTCCCATACAGCTTCTACACACAACATGAGGAACATCCCATACAGCTTCTACACACAACAACAACATGAGGAACATCCCATACAGCTTCTACACACAACAACATGAGGAACGTCCCATACAGCTTCTACACACAACACCATGAGGAACGTCCCATACAGCTTCTACACACAACATGAGGAACATCCCATACAGCTTCTACACACACCATGAGGAACGTCCCATACAGCTTCTACACACAACACCATGAGGAACGTCCCATACAGCTTCTACACACAACATGAGGAACGTCCCATACAGCTTCTACACACAACACCATGAGGAACGTCCCATACAGCTTCTACACACAACATGAGGAACATCCCATACAGCTTCTACACACAACAACAACATGAGGAACATCCCATACAGCTTCTACACGCAACATGAGGAACGTCCCATACAGCTTCTACACACAACACCATGAGGAATGTCGCATACAGCTTCTACACACAACACCATGAGGAATGTCCCATACAGCTTCTACACACAACATGAGGAACATCCCATACAGCTTCTACACGCAACATGAGGAACATCCCATACAGCTTCTACACACAACATGAGGAACATCCCATACAGCTTCTACACACAACAACATGAGGAACGTCCCATACAGCTTCTACACACAACATGAGGAACGTCTCATACAGCTTCTACACACAACAACATGAGGAACGTCCCATACAGCTTCTACACACAACAACATGAGGAACGTCCCATACAGCTTCTACACACAACAACATGAGGAACATCCCATACAGCTTCTACATACAACAACATGAGGAACGTCCCATACAGCTTCTACACACAACACCATGAGGAACGTCCCATACAGCTTCTACACACACAACTACATGAGGAACGTCCCATACAGCTTCTATACACACAACAACATAAGGAACGTCCCATACAGCTTCTACACACACAACAACACCATGAGGAACATCCCATACAGCTTCTACACACAACAACATGAGGAACGTCCCATACAGCTTCTACACACAACACCATGAGGAACGTCCCATACAGCTTCTACACACAACATGAGGAACATCCCATACAGCTTCTACACACAACAACAACATTAGGAACATCCCATACAGCTTCTACACACAACAACATGAGGAACGTCCCATACAGCTTCTACACACAACACCATGAGGAACGTCCCATACAGCTTCTACACACAACATGAGGAACATCCCATACAGCTTCTACACGCAACATGAGGAACATCCCATACAGCTTCTACACACAACATGAGGAAAATCCCATACAGCTTCTACACACAACAACATGAGGAACGTCCCATACAGCTTCTACACACAACATGAGGAACATCCCATACAGCTTCTACACACAACAACATGAGGAACGTCCCATACAGCTTCTACACACAACAACATGAGGAACGTCCCATACAGCTTCTACACACAACAACATGAGGAACGTCCCATACAGCTTCTACACACAACACCATGAGGAACGTCCCATACAGCTTCTACACACAACAACATGAGGAACGTCCCATACAGCTTCTACACACAACATGAGGAACATCCCATACAGCTTCTACACACAACAACATGAGGAACATCCCATACAGCTTCTACACACAACAACATGAGGAACGTCCCATACAGCTTCTACACACAACAACACGAGGAACGTCCCATACAGCTTCTACACACAACAACGAGGAACATCACATACAGCTTCTACACACAACAACATGAGGATCATCCCATACAGCTTCTACACACAACAACACGAGGAACATCCCATACAGCTTCTACACACAACAACACGAGGAACGTCCCATACAGCTTCTACACACAACAACATGAGGAACGTCCCATACAGCTTCTACACACAACAACACGAGGAACGTCCCATACAGCTTCTACACACAACAACACGAGGAACATCCCATACAGCTTCTACACAAAACATGAGGAACGTCCCATACAGCTTCTACACACAACAACACGAGGAACATCCCATACAGCTTCTACACACAACATACACTGCTTCAGACACGATGTAAACGGCCTGCTTACAAATGTGTAGCAAAGGTGTCCAAATGTCTTTAAACTCAGTGAGTCAGACCTGAGTAGGTGTGTCAGAACGTGTCAAAGTGATACAAGATGGTCACTGCCCTCCGTAATTGTTGAGACAGTGAAGTATTTTCTCTTATTTTGGCTCTATACTGCAAAAGTTTGGATATGCAATCAAACAATGACTATGAGATTAAACTACAGAATGTCAGCTTTAATTTGAGGAATGTTCATCTACATCAGGTGGTAGCAGTGTCCCAATAATTACAGAGGGCACTGTAGATACCATGTCTGTAGATACCATGTCTGTAGATGCCATGTCTGTAGATGCCATGTCTGTATTTACCATGTCTGTATTTACCATGTCTGTAGATACCATGTCTGCAGATGCCATGTCTGTATTTACCATGACTGTATTTACCATGTCTGTAGATGCCATGTCTGTAAATACCATGTCTGTAGATACCATGTCTGTATTTACCATGTCTGTATTTACCATGTCTGTATTTACCATGTATGTAGATGCCATGTCTGTAGATACCATGTCTGTAGATGCCATGTCTGTAGATACCATGTCTGTATTTACCATGTCTGTAGATACCATGTCTGTAGATGCCATGTCTGTATATGCCATGTCTGTATTTACCATGTCTGTATTTACCATGTCTGTAGATACCATGTCTGTAGATGCCATGTCTGTAGATACCATGTCTGTATTTACCATGTCTGTATTTACCATGTCTGTAGATACCATGTCTGTAGATACCATGTCTGTATTTACCATGTCTGTATTTACCATGTCTGTATTTACCATGTCTGTAGATGCCATGTCTGTAGATGCCATGTCTGTAGATACCATGTCTGTATTTACCATGCCTGTATTTACCATGTCTGTATTTACCATGTCTGTAGATACCATGTCTGTAGATACCATGTCTGTATTTACCATGTCTGTATTTACCATGTCTGTATTTACCATGTCTGTAGATACCATGTCTGTAGATGCCATGTCTGTAGATGCCATGTCTGTAGATACCATGTCTGTATTTACCATGCCTGTATTTACCATGTCTGTATTTACCATGTCTGTATATACCATGTCTGTAGATACCATGTCTGTGGGTACCATGTCTGTAGATACCATGTCTGTAGATACCATGTCTGTAGATACCATGTCTGTAGATACCATGTCTGTAGATACCATGTCTGTATATACCATGTCTGTAGATACCATGTCTGTAGATACCATGTCTGTAGATACCATGTCTGTAGATACCATGTCTGTGGGTACCATGTCTGTAGATACCATGTCTGTAGATACCATGTCTGTATATACCATGTCTGTAGATACCATGTCTGTGGGTACCATGTCTTTACTAAAACCATACATGAAGGATTCTTGTTGTGTTACATGTTCTGTGAACCTCTTTTTCTCGACACAACATCAACAAATAACACGGCTGTGCAAGCCAGCTCTAACAGGCTTGTATGTTCTGTTCACCTCTTTTGCATGACAACACATCCAGTAATGAGAGCAGTCTGACAGAGCTGAGAGATGCATGCTGGGTAAACAGGCTTGTTCGTTAACGCACGCACACACTTCCCTCTGGATGAGCTTGCGTCCATTAGGCAACACACACATTCACAAAGACAAGTACACACACAGACACACACATGGATGCAGGCACCCACGCTAGGGGCACACATGCTCGGCACACACACACACTCAACACAGAGCCGCCAGCAAACGGGAACTACAAACCACATATCAACACAAGCTGCAGAGACACAGCCAATCCTCTGGCAATAATTGAGGGATGCATCTCTCGCTCTTTTTACATTTTTCTCCCATTTTCTCTATTTCCCTGCATTTTGTTTTCTTTGAGATGGGATGAATCTTATGAAGATGTTTCGATGCTCCGATGCGCTCTGACATCACTGTCTCTGACAGAGGCTGGATATTGTTGGTAGTCAGCGGCCTCGGCGGACTCCCAGAATGCCTCTGGAAGAGTCCTGTCAGCTCGGTGACATCAGAGAGAGAGACGGTCTCAGCGTTCTGCTCTGTCCTCATGACTCATTGTCATGGGGCAGGTTTACCAGCTGAACCTGACTAAAGATGAATCTCTGGTGGACAGACAACGTGAACATAAATGGTACTATAAATCTGTCTTTATACTAGGAGCACCGACTGATAACGAGCAGCAATAGTTCTGATGCTTGGGTTTTTTCTCACTAATTATTTGGTCAAATCAAGATTTGTTAGAATCATTCGAATTTGGGAAGAGGGGAGAGATTTGGCCCGTACACTTGCCCGTAACTTGCAATGAGAGAGGATGAAGCTCCTCGTTCTAGCATCTCTTAATCTCTTCTCTTAACATGTATGGACCCAGAAATTAATCGGCATCTGACGCAAGACTTCAGTTCTGGGTTAACGGAGGTTAAAGACGCACTCTGGTTTCAAAACTCCTTCTCTTTTTGCCCTGAGAGACTGTGTTAGTGACTGCTGGTTGGGTTGGTGGACAGGAACACGGAACAGAGTGTCCACCCAGTACAGAAGGGAAGGGATGGAGAGTACGGAATCAGCTGGCGTGAGGGAATGTGAGCTGATTTGACCTCTCAGACAAAGTCGCTGTGTGGCTTTAGGGACTGCTGGTTGTCACGCAGCCTCTCTCAATCACTCCTTCTCACTCTCTATCCGTCTCACTCTGTCTTTTTTCTGTCTCTCTCTGTCACTCCCTTTCTCCCCCTCTCTCTCTCTCTCTCTCTCTAGGGACTGCTTGTTGTCACGCAAGCCTTTCTCTCTCGCTCTCTCTCTGTATCCCTCTATCTCTGTCTCGCTCTCCTGTATCTGTCTCTCCCTCTCGGTCGGTCTTGTCTGTCACTTTTTTTCTGTCTTTCTCTTTCTATCTCTGGGATGGACAGTGGGGGATGAGGAAGGAGGAGAGAGATAACCATGATAAGTTCCACAGACGGCCACTGGAGGGAGACAAACACAGTGTTGAGTTTCAGCAAGTGCTCAGAGGGTTCTACTCATCCCTGTCTCTATCGCAGGTGTGATGATGATGTAATCATCCTCATGGAGGGTTCAGGTGTGTGTGTGTTGACATCATGTTTGTGTGTGTGCGGTTTGAACGTGCATGCATGAGTGCATATCCACACATATGGCCATGTGAATCAGGTGTAAGAAGTAAAGGCATGTGGTATAGTAGGATGCCTCTATAGTAACCCTGATGTTTCCACTGTGAGCCGCCAGCCTGTCACCCTGTCTGATCATGGTGGCAGACACAGAGGCTGAACATGCATGACTCTCCTCCCTTTAAGACCTTATGGTCTATCTCTCTCGCGTGACTGTCTACACAGGGACAGGCCATGGTACTCATCACACACAGACGCACAGTCCCACATCCCTCAGGCCCGTCGAGGCAGTCAGGAGGGCGTCGTTACTTCGTCTGTGCCAGCCGACGAAGACGACCGTTAGGAGAAAGGCGGCTCCTGCTGGCCCCACAACGGCTCCGCTCTCTCTGGCTGATGTCTCTTAACGATAGCCCCTGTGTGCCTCTGTACACTGACACGTTTGACATTTAAATATCAATAGCCTGTATGAGCATAAACCCGGCCTGGCTTCTGGCCATTTAGGATGTGAAATTCATATGAATGATTCAGAGCCACTGTGCGTCTACAGATTTGTATGTGGTGTTCATGCATAAACTACTACGCACAGAAGTCCATTACGATCTCAGATCATCCACTATTTAGTAGCCACAACGCATCCTATATAGCATCATGGTAACCAATTAGACTCAGGGAGAAAGCGGACATGGATAGTATTAAATCACGTTTGGATGTTGATGGACTGGATGCGTTCATTTCCTTGACTGCTTGAGTTCGCACTACCACAGAACAAACACACACACACACACACACACACACAGAGACGCCAGACTAGAGGACACACACACACACACACACACACACACACACACACACACACACACACACACACACACACACACACACACACACACACACACACACACACACACACACACACACACACACACACACACACACGACTCCTAAGCCCAATCAGCCAATGTCTAAATGAGACAACGCCAGTACAGTACTGTATGTCTTTGTTGAGGAGAGATGTGCTGGCCTGGTTCCTATACTGAGATGACATCACTCCTTGGCATCTAGCTCCAGGGAGACTGTGGTGCCTGGGCCAGGGTGATGATCAACCAATCACAGAGAGAGACTGTTGTGGTTAGTGTGTGTGTGTGGGGGGGGGGTATTTGTCTCTCCAATGGCAGGGGACAGAGAGAGAGAGAGAGAAAGAAATTGAGAGAGGAGACAGAGAGACCATTGTAAATATGTTTATTTATTTTCCCTTTTGTACATGAACTATTTGTACATCATTACAACACTGTATATAGACATAATATGTCATTTGAAATGAATATTTAGTGATGAGGAGTTATGGTAAAGACCTGACAGATCAGGGTAGATCAGGGTAGAGTGAGGGCAGGGTTTGAGGAATAGAGAGTAAGGGCGAAGGGAAGCTGGGAAACAGGCATTATGTCATTTGCAGGTCACAGTTGTGCAATATGTTTGGGAAATATTGGAGTGAAGGTAGCAGAGCGTTTTGGCCCAGAATTCAGCTCATATTCAACTTGGTATCCATCTTTTTTTGTATTCCTTCCCTGATAAGGAGATCTTTTTTGTCCATGGTGACTTGCTAACTCTCTCGAAACTGCTGTAGTCTTACCTCATACTGCACGCACGCACGCACATACACACACGTCTCATAGCATATAGCAGCAGGCAGCTTTCAGTAGAACACTTTACAAAGTCACAAGTCCCATTAGGCAGTAGCAGCAGCACTGTTGGGCAAGCAGCAGAGGTATGAAAGCACAGTGGATTACGTGAACTCATTACCCTCAGTGGATGACTCATCTTTTCCTCCACCTCATCTCCATACGCATTCTGACACAGTGTTTAGGGAAGCAGGGAACATAGTTGGCTGACTGGGGAACGAGTGGGATGTGTTTAAGAGCATTAGAAAAGAAGACAGGTCAGAAGTCAATCTTAGAACAGATGAGAGATGCATGCCTGGTAATATGTTGTTGTAGTAGTGGTAGTGGTGGTGGTGGTAGTAATGGTAGTGGTGGTGGTAGTGGTGGTGGTGGTAGTAATGGTGGTGGTAGTGGTAGTGGTGGTGGTGGTAGTAATGGTGGTAGTGGTGTTGGTTGTGGTGGTGGTAGTGGTAGTGGTAGTGGTGGTGGTAGTAATGGTGGTAGTGATGGTGGTAGTGGTGTTGGTTGTGGTGGTGGTAGTGGTAGTGGTAGTGGTGGTGGTAGTAATGCTAGTGGTGGTGGTAGTGGTGTTGGTTGTGGTGGTGGTAGTGGTGTTGGTAATGGTAGTGGTGGTAGTGGTGGTGGTGGTAGTTGTGGTGGTGGGGGTGGTGGTAGTAGTGGTGGTGTTGGTAGTGGTGGTGGTGTTGGTAGTGGTGGTGGTAGTGGTGGTGTTGGTAGTGATGTTGGTAGTGGTAGTGGTGGTGGTAGTGGCGGTGGTGGTGGTGGTAGTAGTGGTGGTGTTGGTGGTGGTGGTGGTGTTGGTAGTGGTGGTGTTGGTAGTGGTGTTGATAGTGGTGGTGGTGTTGGTGGTGGTGGTGGTGTTGGTGGTGGTGGTGTTGGTAGTGGTGTTGATAGTGGTGGTAGTGGTGGTGGTGGTGTTGGTAGTGGTGCTGGTAGTGGTGGTAGTGGTGCTGGTAGTGGTGTTGGTAGTAGTGTTGGTGGTGGTGGTGGTGGGGGTGGTGGTAGAGGTGGGGTTGGTGGTATAGGTGGTAGTGGTAGTCGTGGTGGTAGTGGTAGTGGTGTTGGTTGTGGTAGTGATGGTGGTGGTAGTGATGGTGGTGGTAGTGATGGTGGTGGTGGTGTTGTTTGTGGTAGTGATGGTGGTGGTAGTGGTGGTGGTGGTGGTTGTGGTAGTGATGGTGGTGGTAGTGATGGTGATGGTGATGGTGGTGGTGGTAGTGATGGTGGTGGTAGTGGTGGTGGTGGTAGTGATGGTGGTGATGGTGGTGGTAGTGATGGTGGTGATGGTGGTGGTAGTGATGGTGGTGGTAGTGGTGGTGGTGTTGGTTGTGGTAGTGATGGTGGTGGTAGTGATGGTGGTGGTAGTGGTGGTGGTGTTGGTTGTGGTAGTGATGGTAGTGATGGTGGTGGTGTTGGTTGTGGTAGTGATGGTGGTGGTAGTGGTGGTGGTGTTGGTTGTGGTAGTGATGGTGGTGGTAGTGGTGGTGGTGGTAGTGATGGTGGTGGTGTTGGTTGTGGTAGTGATGGTGGTGGTAGTGGTGGTGGTGTTGGTTGTGGTAGTGATGGTGGTGGTAGTGATGGTGGTGGTAGTGATGGTGGTGGTAGTGGTGGTGGTGTTGGTTGTGGTAGTGATGGTGGTGGTAGTGATGGTGGTGGTAGTGATGGTGGTGGTAGTGGTGGTGGTGGTAGTGGTGGTGGTGTTGGTTGTGGTAGTGATGGTGGTGGTAGTGGTGGTGGTGTTGGTTGTGGTAGTGATGGTGGTGTTGGTTGTGGTAGTGATGGTGGTGGTAGTGATGGTGGTGGTAGTGATGGTGGTGGTAGTGATGGTGGTGGTAGTGGTGGTGGTGTTGGTTGTGGTAGTGATGGTGGTGGTAGTGATGGTGGTGGTAGTGATGGTGGTGGTAGTGATGGTGGTGGTAGTGGTGGTGGTGTTGGTTGTGGTAGTGATGGTGGTGGTAGTGGTGGTGGTGTTGGTTGTGGTAGTGATGGTGGTGTTGGTTGTGGTAGTGATGGTGGTGGTAGAGGTGGGGTTGGTGGTATAGGTGGTAGTGGTAGTAGTGGTAGTAGTGGTGTTGGTTGTGGTGGTGGTAGTGTTGGTTGTGGTAGTGATGGTGGTGTTGGTTGTGGTAGTGATGGTGGTGGTAGAGGTGGGGTTGGTGGTATAGGTGGTAGTGGTAGTAGTGGTGGTAGTGGTAGTAGTGGTGTTGGTTGTGGTGGTGGTAGTGGTGGTGGTGTTGGTTGTGGTAGTGATGGTGGTGTTGGTTGTGGTAGTGATGGTGGTGGTAGTGGTGGTGGTGTTGGTTGTGGTAGTGATGGTGGTGTTGGTTGTGGTAGTGATGGTGGTGGTAGAGGTGGGGTTGGTGGTATAGGTGGTAGTGGTGGTAGTGATGGTGGTGGTGGTGGTGTTGGTTGTGGTAGTGATGGTGTTGGTAGTGATGGTGGTGGTAGTGATGGTGGTGGTAGTGGTGGTGGTGTTGGTTGTGGAAGTGACGGTGGTGGTAGTGATGGTGGTGGTAGTGGTGGTGGTGTTGGTTGTGGTAGTGATGGTGGTGGTAGTGATGGTGGTGGTAGTGATGGTGGTGGTAGTTGTGGTAGTGATGGTGGTGGTAGTGATGGTGGTGGTAGTGGTGGTGGTGTTGGTTGTGGTAGTGATGGTGGTGGTAGTGGTGGTGGTGTTGGTTGTGGTAGTGATGGTGGTGGTAGTGATGGTGGTGGTGTTGGTTGTGGTAGTGATGGTGGTGGTAGTGGTGGTGGTGGTGGTTGTGGTAGTGATGGTGGTGGTAGTGGTGGTGGTGTTGGTTGTGGTAGTGATGGTGGTGGTAGAGGTGGGGTTGGTGGTATAGGTGGTAGTGGTGGTAGTGATGGTGGTGGTAGTGGTGGTGGTGTTGGTTGTGGTAGTGATGGTGGTGGTAGTGATGGTGGTGGTAGTGGTGGTGGTGGTAGTGGTGGTGGTAGTGATGGTGGTGGTAGTGGTGGTGGTGGTAGTGGTGGTAGTGATGGTGGTGGTAGTGGTGGTGGTGTTGGTTGTGGTAGTGATGGTGGTGTTGGTTGTGGTAGTGATGGTGGTGGTAGAGGTGGGGTTGGTGGTATAGGTGGTAGTGGTAGTAGTGGTGGTAGTGGTAGTAGTGGTGTTGGTTGTGGTGGTGGTAGTGGTGGTGGTGTTGGTTGTGGTAGTGATGGTGGTGGTAGTGATGGTGGTGATGGTGGTGGTAGTGATGGTGGTGGTAGTGATGGTGGTGGTAGTGGTGGTGGTGTTGGTTGTGGTAGTGATGGTGGTGGTAGTGATGGTGGTGGTAGTGATGGTGGTGATGGTGGTGGTAGTGATGGTGGTGGTAGTGATGGTGGTGGTAGTGGTGGTGGTGTTGGTTGTGGTAGTGATGGTGGTGGTAGTGATGGTGGTGGTAGTGGTGTTGGTTGTGGTAGTGATGGTGGTGGTAGTGGTGGTGGTGTTGGTTGTGGTAGTGATGGTGGTGGTAGTGGTGGTGGTGTTGGTTGTGGTAGTGATGGTGGTGGTAGTGGTGGTGGTGGTGTTGGTTGTGGTAGTGATGGTGGTGGTAGTGGTGGTGGTGTTGGTTGTGGTAGTGATGGTGGTGGTAGTGGTGGTGGTGTTGGTTGTGGTAGTGATGGTGGTGGTAGTGGTGGGGTTGGTGGTATAGGTGGTAGTGGTAGTAGTGGTGGTAGTGGTAGTAGTGGTGTTGGTTGTGGTGGTGGTAGTGGTAGTGGTGGTGGTAGTAATGGTAGTGGTGGTGGTGGTGGTAGTGGTGTTGGTTGTGGTAGTGATGGTGGTGTTGGTTGTGGTAGTGATGGTGGTGGTAGTGGTGGTGGTGTTGGTTGTGGTAGTGATGGTGGTGGTAGAGGTGGGGTTGGTGTAGATTTTAACAGCTTGACATTCATACACCAAGCAGGCGATAGAGCTTCAGTTGGGGAAGAAGAAGAGAGAGACAGGGATGAGTAGAAGTCACGTCTTCTCAACATCAATAACCAAATACTTTTCATACATTTTCTACACGCAAGCCATGCATAAGTATTTGACCCCCTCTCAATCAGAAAGATTTCTGGCTCCCAGGTGTCTTTTATACAGGTAACGAGCTGAGATTTGGAGCACACTCTTAAAGGGAGTGCTTCTAATCTAGGTTTGTTACCTGTATAAAAGACACCTGTCCACAGAAGCAATCAATCAGATTCCAAACTCTCCACCATGACCAAGATCAAAGAGCTCTCCAAGAATGTCAGGGACAAGATTGTAGACCTACACAAGGCTGGAATGGGCTACAAGACCATCGCCAAGCAGCTTGGTGAGTAGGTGACAACAGTTGGTGTGATTATTCACAAATGGAAGAAACACAAAATAACTGTCAATATCCCTCGGCCTGGGGCTCCATGCAAGATCTCACCTCGTGGAGTTGCAATGATCATGAACGGTGAGGAATCAGCCCAGAACTACACTGGAGGATCTTGTCAATGATCTCAAGGCAGCTGGAACAATAGTCACCAAGAAAACAATTGGCAACACACTACGCCGTGAAGGACTGAAATCCTGCAGTGCCCACAAGGTCCCCCTGCTCAAGAAAGCACATATATGTCACGTTCTGACCTTAGTTCCTTTGTTTTGTCTTTTGCTTTAGTATGGTCAGGGCATGAGTTGGGTGGGTTGTCTATGTTAGTTTGTCTATGATTTTCTATTTCTGTGTTTGGCCTGGTATGATTCTCAATCAGAGGCAGCTGTCAATCGTTGTCCCTGATTGAGAATCATATTTAGGTAGCCTGTTTTCCATTGTGTTTTGTGGGTGGTTATTTTCTGTTTAGTGTTGTGTTGCACCTTACAGGACTGTTCGTTGGTTGTTTATTGTTTTGTTTTCAGTGTTCATTAAAATATTTAAAATATGAATACTTACCACGCTGCACATTGGTCCTCCTATCTCCAGACGACATCCGTTACAATATACATGCCCGTCTGAAGTTTGCCAATGAACATCTGAATGATTCAGATGAAAGTATTGTGGTCAGATGAGACAAATGGAGCTCTTTGGCATCAACTCAACTCGCCGTGTTTGGAGGAGGAGGAATGCTGCCTATGACCCCAAGAACACCATCCCCACCGTCAAACCTGGAGGTGGAAACATTATGCTTTGGGGGTGTTTTTCTGCTAAGGGGACAGGACACCTTCACCGCATCAAAAGGGACGATGGACGGGGCCATGTATCGTCAAATCTTGGGTGAGAACCTCCTTCCCTCAGCCATGGCATTGAAAATGGGTCGTGGATGGGTATTCCAGCATGACAATGACCCAAAACACACGGCCAAGGCAACAAAGGAGTGCACATTAAGTTCCTGGCACATTAAGGTCCTGGAGTGGCCTAGCCAGTCTCCAGACCTTAATCCCATATAAAATCTGTGGAGGAAGCTGAAGGTTCGAGTTGCCAAACGTCAGCCTCGAAACCTTAATGACTCTGAGAAGATCTGCAAAGAGGAGTGGGACAAAATCCCTCCTGAGATGTGAGCAAACCTGGTGGCCAACTACAAGAAACATCTGACCTCTGTGATTGTCAACAGGGGTTTTGCCACCAAGTACTAAGTCATACCTTGCAGAGGGGTCAAATACTTATTTCCCTCAATGCAAATCAATTTATAACATTTTTGACATGCGTTTTTCTGGATTTTTTTTGTTGTTGTTATTCTGTTCAAATAAACCTACCATTAAAATTATAGACTGATCATATCTTTGTCAGTGGGCAAATGTACAAAATCAGCAGGGGATCAAAAAAATATTTTTTTCCCTCACTGTATATCTCCTTGATTTTAATTATGTAAATTATGGAGGTAATGCATTCACAAGAGAAGGTTCCCTCTCCCACCCATTTAAAACTGAACTTAAATCACTGTATTTGAGGGTCTTACAAAGGGGGCAAGGACATGCCAAGCTGTGTCTAATTTGTAACTGATGACATCAGAGGCCTAAAAATAAGCAAATGTATGTGTTATAACGCCACCTCACACCAAAACTCTTAACGGCTTCACGCTTTTAAAACTTGTGAGACACTGTGAAACAGCACGCTCCTTCTGAATGAAGCTTCAAGCCTCAGCCTCCTCCTCACTCCGAGTTATAAATGAGTCATTGATGCGTCAGTATAGTGCTCATCCAATCAAAGAGGAGGAGGAACGCTACATGTCACACAAACAATTCTATATTTTAGGTTTGCTCTTAGAAAATAAGAAGTACGAAGTATGGAATACATAGATACTGTATATACACATATACATTATCCCCTGAAGTGGCTCAGCTTGACCCTGTAAAAGCTCCCATCATTTTGGTGTGAATAGCAGTGTGAGACAATCAGTGAAGACATATTAGAGGAACTGGGCTAGAAGAACACTCGCTGTAGGTTATTATAACGCACTGTTGACACACACATATATACATATATATATATATATATATATATATATATATATATACACACACACTAAACAAAAATATAAATGCAACATGTGAAGTGTTGGTCCCATGTTTCATGAGCTGAAATAAAAGATCCCAGAAATGTTCCATACGCACAAAAAGTTTATTTCTCTCAAATTTTGTGAACAGATTTGTTTACATACCTGTAAGTGAACATTTCTCCTTTGCCAAGATAATTCATCCACCTGACAGGTGTGGCATATCAAGAAGCTGATTACAGCATGATCATTAAACAGGTGCATCTCGTGCTGGGGACAATAAAAGGCCACTCTAAAATGTGAAACTTTGTCACACAACACAATGCCACAGATGTCTCAAGTTTTGAGTGAGCTTATTGGCATGCTGACTGCAGGAATGACCACCAGAGCTGTTAATGTTCATTTATCTACCATTTATCTACCATTTATCTATCATTTATTCGACTGCCATCACAACCGCAGACCACGTTTAACCACACCAGCTTAGGACCTCCACATTCAGTTTCTTCACCTGCGGGATCGTCAGAGACCGGCCACCCAGACAGCTGATGCAGCTGTGGAGTATTTCTGTCTGTAATAAAGCTCTTTTGTGGGGAAGAATTCATTCTGAAATGCTGGGCCTGACTCCCCAGTGGGTGGGCCCCCAAGTGGGTGGGCCTATGCCCTCCGAGGCTGCATACCTGCCCAGTCATGTGTAATCCATAGATTAGAGCTTTTTTTCTCTCTCAATTGACTGATATCCTTATATGAACTGTAACTCAGTAACATCTTTGAAATTATTGCATGTTGCGTTTATATTTTAATTCAGTATACAGTATAATCGCTCTCCCTCCCTCCCTCCCCTCTCAATTCAATTTCATTTCAATTTAAGGGCTTTATTGGCATGGAAAACATATGTTAACATTTCCAAAGCAAATGAACTAGATAATAAACTTAAGTCAAATAAACAATACAAATGAACAGTGAACATTACACTCACAAATGTTCCAGAAGAATAAAGATATTACAAATGTCCTATTATGTGCAAATAGTTCAAGTACAAAAGGGAAAATAAATAAACATAGGTTGTATTTACAATGGTGTTTGTTCTTCACTGGTTGCCCTTTTCTAGTGGCAACAGGTCACAAATCTTGCTGCTGTGATGGCACACTGTGGTATTTCAAATTCTTTGTGGATCTGTGTCGTCTGAGGGAAATATGTGTCTCTAATATGGTCATACATTTGGCAAGAGGTTCGTAAGTGCATCTCAGTTTCCACCTCATCTTCAATAGCAAGGCGTTGCTCACTGAGTCTGTACAGTCAAAGCTTCCCCTAAGTTAGTCTCTCTCTCTCTCACACACACACACACACACACACACACACACACACACACACACACACACACACACACACACACACACACATATATATATATATACACACATCATTTAATAAAAGAGGACGAGGAACGCTACATGTCACACAAACAATTCTATATTTTAGGTTTGCTCTTAGAAAACTTTTTTTAAAAAATTATATATATGTGTGTGTGTGTGTGTGTGTGTGTGTGTGTGTGTGTGTGTGTGTGTGTGTGTGTGTGTGTGTGTGTGTGTGTGTGTGTGTGTGTGTGTGTGTGTGTGTGTATTTTTTTATTTATTTTTTTTATTTTTATTTCACCTTTATTTAACCAGGTAGGCTAGTTGAGAACAAGTTCTCATTTGCAACTGCGACCTGGCCAAGATAAAGCATAGCAGTGTGAACAGACAACACAGAGTTACACATGGAGTAAACAATTAGCAAGTCAATAACACAGTAGAAAAAAAAAATGGGCAGTCTATATACAATGTGTGCAAAAGGCATGAGGAGGTAGGCGAATAATACAATTTTGCAGATTAACACTGGAGTGATAAATGATCAGATGGGCATGTACAGGTAGAGATATTGGTGTGCAAAAGAGCAGAAAAGTAAATAAATAAAAACAGTATAAAAACATTATGGGAATGAGGTAGGTGAAAAAGGGTGAGCTATTTACCAATAGACTATGTACAGCTGCAGCGATCGGTTAGCTGCTCGGATAGCTGATGTTTGAAGTTGGTGAGGGAGATAAAAGTCTCCAACTTCAGCGATTTTTGCAATTCGTTCCAGTCACAGGCAGCAGAGTACTGGAACGAAAGGCGGCCAAATGAGGTGTTGGCTTTAGGGATGATCAGTGAGATACACCTGCTGGAGCGCGTGCTACGGATGGGTGTTGCCATCGTGACCAGTGAACTGAGATAAGGCGGAGCTTTACCTAGCATGGACTTGTAGATGACCTGGAGCCAGTGGGTCTGGCGACGAATATGTAGTGAGGGCCAGCCGACTAGAGCATACAAGTCGCAGTGGTGGGTGGTATAAGGTGCTTTAGTGACAAAACGGATGGCACTGTGATAGACTGCATCCAGTTTGCTGAGTAGAGTGTTGGAAGCCATTTTGTAGATGACATCGCCGAAGTCGAGGATCGGTAGGATAGTCAGTTTTACTAGGGTAAGCTTGGCAGCGTGGGTGAAGGAGGCTTTGTTGCGGAATAGAAAGCCGACTCTGGATTTGATTTTTGATTGGAGATGTTTGATGTGAGTCTGGAAGGAGAGTTTGCAGTCTAGCCAGACACCTAGGTACTTATAGATGTCCACATATTCAAGGTTGGAACCATCCAGGGTGGTGATGCTAGTCGGGCATATATATATATATGGCAGGCAGCAATGTAGTGCGCTGCCAATACACAGCTCTCTGCGTCCTCCCCCAACAGGACGGGTAGCCTTTGAAACCTTGAATACGGGTTTCAAATTTGGGGAAATGACACTCTCTAATTGTTTTATATTTTTAACATTTTGTCAGGAAATGCAGCTCCGTCTTAGGTTCTGCTGTTGTGCAATGGTTGCACAGCCTTTCCTCTACAGGGGGCCAGGTTTTCCTGTGTCTACCCTTTTGAATGGCAAGGCTGTGCTCACTGAGCCTGTACTTTGTCAAGGTTTTTCTAAGGTTTTGATCAGTAACCATGGTCAAATATTTAGCCACAGTGTACTGTCGATTTAGGGCCAGATAGCACTGCATTTTGCTTTGTGTTTGTGCTTATATAGTTTTGTTTTGACTGTGTTGTAATTTGGTTTATCCTGATTGATTGGATGTTCTGGTCCTGAGGCTTCAGTGTGTTAGTAGAACAGGTTTGTGAACTCAGCCCCAGGTCCAGCTGGGTCTCTCTCTCTCTCATGCTCTAACATACAGCTCCTCATCAGTCTCCCCATGTTAAAGCCCACTCAGCCACTTTCCCATCTAAAGTAGCTTAATTAATCTGGTAAACAATGAGAAGGCGTTCAGTGACAGGATCATTAGTGGTAGTCCATGTTTGTCTACTGGATTTAAATGGGGTGTAGCCATTGTTGATACTTGCTATTTTAGGCTATTTGTCTTCTAGGCACAGTATGACTGATGGTAAGACTGAGTTGAGTCCCAAATAGCACCCTATTCCCTTTATAGTGCACTAATTTTGACCAGGGTAGTTAGGGTAGTACACTATTAGGAATAGTGAATTGCGTACCATTTGGGACACGTCCAGAGAAATGAGCTCTATTTAAATCACATTAGGATTCTACTATATAACTGTAGTTCACGCCACGCTTTGATCAAACACAGCCACAGACGGTTTATTTTGAGCGAATGATGAGTGGGAGCTATTTTGGAGCTCACGCAGAATGTCACACTAATATATAATACATGTCTCTCTTCAGCGATATGGGTCAAAATAGCAGTAGAGCGTCACGTTTGTTCATCCAAATAAGGCTCACATTTACACATCCTAAAGCGGAAGCTGATATGATGCCAAATAAATGAGAGGAAGATGCTGTTTATTCTAGATTTGACTTCTTAGCTTCACTGCCCCTGTCTAGTCTGACTGCTACAGTCCAGGGCTCTGTAGTCAGACTTCTGAGTCCTCTCTATTCACTTGGTGAGTTCTGTGATGAGCCAGAGGACACTTCCGCCACCCAACCCCAGCCCTCTCCCTCCCACCAGCTCGGAGCCTCCTCGGCCTGTGGACCACTGGAAAAGTCAGGGAGGCAGAAACCAAAGGCTGATACTTCACTCTCTCTCTCCATTTATCTCTTTCCCTCCCTCTATCTACCCCTCTCTCTCTCTTTCCCTCTCTCTAGCCCTCTAACAGTCTCTCTAACCCCCTCTCTCCCTCCCGCTATCTATTTCCCTCTGTCTCTCTAACCCTCTCATCTCTCTGTCCCTCCCTCGATCTCTGTCCTTCCCTCTCTCTCTAGATGGATGCACGGTCTACACTAGAGGGGCAGTTGGCTGTGACCTACTTCAACAGAACAGAACTGGACCTACCAGTCACACAGCTGTGGGTCACATTGTCTAGCTGGGTGCTGAAAGGGTGCCGTCCGCTTCACTCCAACTAGAATCCTCCACACTAGAGATTTATTTTTGGGGCATTTCCGCTTCTCTTTCCTTTGGGACACTTAATGCAAATAACAGACGAACAGATAATGATGCACTCTGAATAACAGTTTGTGTTTCCTAAAATAAGGCATTTCATAATATACAGGTAGGAGTGGAATTGAATGGATGGACCGCCCGCTGTTTATCTGTTCAAGCATTAAAGTGTGTGTGTGTGTGTGTGTGTGTGTGTGTGTGTGTGTGTGTGTGTGTGTGTGTGTGTGTGTGTGTGTGTGTGTGTGTGTGTGTGTGTGTGTGTGTGTGTGTGTGTGTGTGTGTGTGTGTGTGTGTGCAAGTAAAATAAACTCGGCAACAAACAAAAAAAATGTCCCTTTTTCAGGACCCTGTCTTTCAAAGATAATTTGTAAGAATTCAAATAACTTCACAGATCTCCATTGTAAAGGGTTTAAACACCGTTTCCCATGCTCGTTCAATGAACCATGAACAATTAATGAACATGCACCTGTGGAACGGTCGTTAAGACACTAACAGCTTACAGACGGTAGGCAATTAAGGTCACAGTTATGAAAACGTAGGACACTAAAGAGGCCCTTCTTTGACTCTGAAAAACACCAAAAGAAAGATGCCCAGGGTCCCCGCTCATCTGCGTGAACATGCCCTAGGCATGCAGCAAGGAGGCATGAGGACTGCAGATATGGCCAAGTCAATAAATTGCAATGTCCATACTGTGAGACAGGATGGACAGCTGATCGTCCTCGCAGTGGCAGACCACGTGTAAAAACACCTGCACAGAATCGGTACATCCGAACATCACACCTGCAGGACAGGTACAGGATGGCAACAACAACTGTCCGAGTTACACCAGGAACGCACAATCCCTCCATCAGTGCTCAGACTGTCCGCAATAGGCTGAGAGAGGCTGGACTGAGGGCTTGTAGGCCTGTTGTAAGACCGGTCCTCACCAGACATCCCCGGCAACAACGTTACCTATGGGCAGAAACCCACCTTCGCTGGACCAGACAGGACTGGCAAAAAGAGCTCTTCTCTGGCGAGTTGCAGTTTTGTCTCACCAGGGGTGATGGTTGGATTCGCGTTTATCATCAAAGGAATGAGCGTTACACCGAGGCCTGTATTCTGGACCGGGATCGATTTGGAGGTGGAGGGTCCATCATGGTCTGGGGCGGTGTGTCACAGCATCATCGGACTGAGCTTGTTGTCATTGCAGGCAATCTCAACGCTGTGCGTTACAGGGAAGACGTCCTCCTCCCTCATGTGGTACCCTTCCTGCAGGCTCATCCTGACATGACCCTCCAGCATGACAATGCCACCAGCCATACTGCTCGTTCTGTGCTTGATTTCATGCAAAACAGGAATGTCAGTGTTCTGCCATGGCCAGCGAAGAGACCAGATCTCAATCCCATTGAGCACGTCTGGGACCTGTTGGATCTATTGAGGGCTAGGGCCATTCCCCCCAGAAATGTGCGGGAACTTGCAGGTGCCATGGATGTCATAAGGTGAATGCACCAATTTGTAAGTCGCTCTGGATAAGAGCGTCTGCTAAATGACTTAAATGTAATGTAAATGTGGACGAGTGGGGTAACATCTCACAGCAAGACCTGGCAAATCTGGTGCAGTCCATGAGGAGGAGATGCACTGCAGTACTTAATGCAGCTGGTGGCCACACCAGATACTGACTGTTACTTTGATTTTGTCCCCCCCTTTGTTCAGGGATACATTATTACATTTCTGTTAGTCACATGTCTGTGGAACTTGTTCAGTTTATGTCTCAGTTGTTGAATCTTGTTATGTTCATACAAATATCTACACATGTTAAGTTTGCTGAAAATAAACACAGTTGAAAGTGAGAGGACATTTCTTTTTTTGCTGAGTTTATGATTCAGCCTCTTCCCGTGATCACATTGGATGACTCCATTAGCACAGGAAGGTGGCACAGGAATCCGTTAGTTCAGGGTAAATGGCGGCTGAGCGATTGAGTGTCAACTCACTGAATAACCAGCGACACATTTACAAAACTGAGTCTCGGCAGGATACAAACGGGAGCTAGTGTCAATTTACCTCTGCCTTGTCAGATACTGGATCCTGGTCAATATCAATAGCTAATGTCATCGTGTAATTAATGTCATCACCAATCATGCACTATCAATTACATATCAGACATATCAAGACGTAAAGGATATATAGCTGCTACACAGGGATGTGATGAGGTTTGGTGAACAGCTGGGCTGGCAGCCATTGCCTAAAGCCACACAGACCCAGACACAAGCACCCATCCTTCCACCAATAGACGATAGCTAAAGTGTGGATGGCAATAACACTATGCATGTATGGGAAGTGAATAAGAGAGAAGAGAACGTGTGTATGTATCTCTCTCTCTCTCCACCTGATAATTAATAATATCATTGCTCAGCAAACTGACGGAAATCATCAATTAACACAGTCACACTTTTATGGACCAATTATAGTCAAGCATCACAGCATTGGCTCTGTGTCATAACTAGGCATCATTCTCAGTGACAAATGGGCAATTAGTAGCCTTTTATAGAGGATGAACACCCACCATTGTTTGTACTCTACAACAACGATGTTAAAACGACCTTACAACATCCGCACAGCGTCTCCTAGCAGAGATTATTTGCGACATCGGTTACCTCATGTACGTCACCGGCTTTCCAAACCTGCAAAGTATCTTAGTTCTTGAAAACCTCACAAAGGAGTAGCGGTAATTGTGTGCCTTTTATCCTGTCCTTTGCTGTGCCATTGTCGAGTTGAAGTGTTGATTTACATCTCAGAGATGAAACCGTGTGGATAAGAGGAGTCAGTCCACTACAAAAGACACATGGTGAACCTCTCCTACTACAGTAATGGACAGTAACAGAATGAAAGAGAGATGGAGGACAAACAAGGGGTGAGAACTACACTATAAGAGGTGCTATCTAGAACCTTAAAGGGCTATTCGGCTGTCCCCATAGGAGACCTTTGGAAAACACTTTTTGGTTCCAGATAGATTCCTTTTGGCTCCAGGTACAACCCTTTCGGTTCCATGTAGAATTATTTTCACAAAGGGTTCTACCTGGAACCCAAAAGGGTTCTACATGGAACCAAAAAGGATTTTCCAAAGGTATCCTATGGGGACAACCGAATAACCCTTTTTTCTAAGAGTGTAAAGACCACGTCAACACAAAAGTCTAGTTTGACTGATAGATGTTATTCAATAAACACAACGATCATTGAAATTCGATCACAGAAAATACTTTAGAGTTCATCCTCAACTCCATTTTTCATGTTCGGTTGAAAATAATAACATTTCCTCAAGAAATGACTCCAGAACAGAACAGTCCTCCTTTCTAACGAAGCATCATCACAAATGTGTTTAATTAGCCTTAGGCCTAAACACTGCTCAACCACGCATTTACCTTTCAAATACAGACACACACACACACACACACACACACACACACACACACACACACACACACACACACACACACACACACACACACACACACACACACACACACACACACACACACACACACACACACACACACACACACACACACACACACACGTTGCATATTGTGTTGCCAATCTCCCAACGTGGCTGCCTCCTACATCTGTCCGTCCCACTGCTTTCTGATGACGGGTAAATAAGAACACATTAGAGTTGCTAGAATCAATAGCGTTCAGTCAAGTAAACAACAGCTCTTATAGGCAGCGCTTTGTGATCAAATCTACAAACCGTGATGAACACACAGTACCTCTATATCGAGGGCTCATAGTGTATCTTACTATCTTGAATTCTCTATATTTAGAAGTTGATGAGAGGGAGAGATCTTCTCTGGGGGCCTTTTTAGTGCTGTCAGCTTCATAAAGAGACAAAGCACAGTGTTTCCATAAATCAGGCGGATGGTGGTTAACTACTTACGACACGTCTGTTCAGAACATAGGGAACGATAGGACCGGATTGACAGGCGGCATCTGTCTGAGAGACTCCCACTGATTCAGTCTGTTGTTAGCTCGGTCACACTGTTGGTTTGATGGAAACAATGCTATCCTTGGATTCAGACGCTGAAATAAACCCCCAGCGATATAGCTCCGTTTACATGTAAGATCCGTCACAGAAAGGTGGTTTTTAAAACTCCTCGAAGGGACCCATATTTCAAGAGAAGGCTTATTTGTGAACATCGATGCTAGAACTAATATTGATTGACTTTGTGGCAGAACCACTCCATAGCTCAGCACTACAAACCAATCATCCTAGCGCTGATGACACCGGTTCGTGTGTAATAACTAATACAAAAGGAACAAGACAATGGAGAATAAGAACCATGTCTAACATCCAGGGATACTGATTCTAGTTCACACTCCAGGGGGGCATGTTATCCCATCCCACATTACATGACTAAAGCCATCAGAGGCTGTGATGTACAGACACTGCCATTGTCCAATCAAGATGGTGATTGGCTGCATTAAGCTTTTCAGTGGCGGGCAGGAGCACAAACACCACAGATTCAAATTGAGTGTACCTGTCTCATCTATATTCTGTGTGCATTTGGCATGGCGTAGGAAACACGCAGGAAGAAAACACAGACGACTCAAACGATTCAACATTACTCTGGGCCCACAGGCCACCAATCATTGGCAGACAAAGCATGAAACCGGTGGTTCTCACATCCCCCGGCAGGGGAACACTTCATATTCACAGGCTATCACATGCTGGCTGGGTAAAACGGGCCTTTGTTGAGAGCAAATGAAACATATTGCTGCATAGAAGAGGCATGAAGATTACACTGAAATGAAACACTGAAACTACTGTCATCAAATGACTCACCGTGACACGTTGAAGGAAAGGGAACTTTGCCGAATGTATGCTTACGTTTACCAATGACAGGCTACCTTATATTAAAATACAGTTCCCCCAATTGATCATTTCACTGGTGGGTTATTTGATGATGGAGTTCAGAGGACATCAGGGTTGCATTCAGGAGAAAACCTTTAGAAACTCAGCTGCCTGCAACTGCCCAATAATGATGTGCATTTTCCTTTTCTGTCTCACATCTTCTCCCATGTATGCCTCATGAAAGCTATCTATGTGACAGACATGTTTTTTTATAAATGTCCAAAGAAGGTTCTAGGAAAATCTAAACGGAAAACGAACTAAATTGACAGTGATGAGTTGCGCGTCTGTTCTACCATCTGAAGCATTAAAGAAAATACACCATATTTACAAAAGTATGTGGACACCCCTTCAAATTAGTGGATTTGGCTATTTCAGCAACACCTGTTGCTGTGTATGAAAATGAGCACACAAACATGCAATCTCCATAGACAGACATTGACAGTAGAATGGCCTTACTGAAGAGCTCAGTGACTTTCAAAGTGGTACCGTCATAGGATGCCACCTTTCCAACAAGACAGTTCATCCAATTTCTGCCCTGCTAGAGGGTCCCCGGTCTCCTGGAAGTTCTGTTATTGTGAAGTGGAAACTTCTAGGAGCAACAATGGCTCAGCCGTGAAGTGGTAGACCACACAAGCTCACAGAACGGGACCGGCGGGTGCTCAAGCGTGCAAGGTTAAAATCATCTGTTCTCGGTTGCAACACTCACTACAGTTCCAAACTGCCTCTGGAAGCAACGTCAACACAAGAAGTGTTCGTCTGGAGCTTCATGAAATGGGTTTCCATGGCAGAGCAGCCGCACACCATGCGCAATGCCAAGCGTCGGCTGGAGGGGTGTAAAGCTTGCTGCTATTGGACTCTGGAGCAGTGGAAACGCAGTGTCTGGAGTGATGAATCACGCTTCACCATCTGGCAGTCCGACGGACGAATCTGGGTTTGGTGGATGCCAGGAAAAGGCTACCTGCCCCAATGTTTTTCATGGTTTTGGCTAAGCCCCTTAGTTCCAGTGAAGGGAAATCTTAACGCTACAGCATACAATGACATTCTAGATGATTCCGTGCTTCCATGTTTGTGGCAACAGTTTGGGGAAGACCCTTTACTTTTTCAGCCCCTGTGTACAATGCAAGGTCCATACAGAAATGGTTTGTCGAGATCGGAACTTGACTGGCAAACACAGAGCTCTGACCTCAACCCCATCGAACACTTTTGGAATGGCCTAAATGCCTAAATGCCCAACATCCATGCCCGACCTCACTAATGCTCTTGTGGCTGAATAGAAGCAAGTCCCGGCAGCAATGTTCCAACATCTAGTGGAAAGCTTTCCCAGAAGAGTAAAGGCTGTTATTGCAGCAAAAGGGGGGACCAACTCCATATTAATGCCCATGATTTTGGAATGAGATGTTCGACGAGCAGGTGTCCACATACTTCTGGTCACGTAGAACACTTTCCAACTGGATGGCATCCCTCTGCTACACTTGAGCACGTGTTTGATACCCAAATCTCCTCAACTATCCTTAACCACAATCCTCCTCCATGTCATATCTGGATATCTGGATCCTGGTTACCTCAGGCTCCTCACAACAAATCAAGCACCTGCCAGGTCACTTTGCTACGGTTACGTGCCCTGAACTGAAAGGGTAGGAACTAATGAATCTCTATAAAGCGGGTCTGGGACACCATCTGATCTGCCCTGTGGACTACCTGCAGAAAGACTTCCCTGCCAGGGTGGTGCAGCAGCTGGAGACTGCAGCAGCGGTCAGGGTTCTGGCACCAGATGACTGCACTCAACTCTGGGAACAAAACAAGCAGCTGGGGGAGCGGTGGGTGGGCTGGCCGTCTTTAAAGGCAGCCAGGCTGTAATTATCACAAATAACATAACCAGGCTAGCGCCAGGACGTTGGCTCTAACTGGAAGCCAGTTACACTGCTAGAAAATCCTGATCCATTCTGACTACAACAACCAGTCCAATAGCCTGAATAAATAGAGAATGTTGTTGGTTCCACACTTCCACCAACCTGGGCTATTTACTCAAAACACTCTTTGTTCACTGGGTAATTGGGTTGTTTTGAATGAGCAATTCTGACCTTGAATTATCATTAGCACAACTGAAGTAATGAATTAAAGGTCATGTTCTCCGTCACCTTGAATAAAAGCAGAATTGTGCATAAAACAAAAGGTGGCGTGACCTTTACTAGCGTAACCTAGTCATTTAAACCCCAATCCCCTCGTAAGACCTCCCTAACTACTATACCCTCACAACAGTTCCTGATTTCACCACTGTTATTAGGAGTGACATTATAATATGCCGTGCTCTGATAAGCCCAGGGGAGGGCACACCTTAGTCACATCAATGGGTTGTATTGTGGACCCCTGTAGAGAGAGGAGAGTTTCTCTCCATCAACCCGAGCCACAGCATTACCACCCCTCGGAGTCCTCAAGGTCCCTTACCACACGAGGATAGATGCTCGGATGACTGAATCAGTCACGAGCAAAGGAGACAATGTTGTACCGTAAATCAGTTCTATCCAGATGAGGTAATAGGGAAGGAGAAATTAAAAACCTGTATGAAAACGCTCCACATTTCCCACTACGTATCGCATTCATGTGATATGAATATAGAGTATTTAGTATCGAGGGTGAAGGAGGGGCGGCAATAATAGACTTTTCTATGCTATAAAAAGCCATATATAAAAAGCCCTGCTGTTTGATCAAAGCTCATTTACAAGCAATAAAACCTGCTAAAATGATTTGATTTGAGTGAATGCATATGTTGCCTTGAAGTTAGCCGGAGGGGCTGGAGGGACTTCTGCTCAGAAGGGCTAATACAATACCTCTCATTATTTGACACATATTGGCTTAAATACATACAGTAGACTGGGGTTGAATGAAAGTGCTAACACGGTACAGTGTACAAAATGATGTCACTTCTTAGTGAACCTTTGGGAGACTGCATGGCTATTTTCATTCCTTTGCAATTGTACCATAGAAAGCCATCTTTGTTGAGATCCACCCAGTAGCAGAGACATTTGCGGCTGCAGTTATGGAAGCTAGCTAGGACACCCCTGTCTTGTGGATGCATGTGGATTTCTCAGCCGTCCTTGAACAAGCATCTTATCCAGTGCAGAGTGGCTATGACATCATAGTCTATTTCTGGCACTCAAGTGGAGCATTCGGAAGCTGAACGGTATCCATTAATGGGGGACCAGCTGTATGTTCTAAAATACCAGGCCTTCTTCCTCTCATTCATCTGGTAATTGGAGTGCTATACATGGAGGGTTCAAGTTTTATTCCAATGAAATAATGCTCATAAAGTCATTAATTATCAGATGCTCATTTTGTTGCTTTAATTTGGTGTTGGTATTTTAATTATGAATCTCTTAATTCTAGTTCCCAGCGTATACTCCTAGGATATCATACATACATACATACATACATACATACATACATACATACATACATACATACATACATACATACATACATACATACATACATACATACATACATACATACATACATACATTACATACATACATACATTACATACATACAGGGCTGATTTTAGCATGTAAATCTTGGTGGGGCCCAAAACAAATGTGGGATGCATGCCAGACATGCCACAACACAACACTAAAAAATACATTAATTGGACTATAACGGTGACAAACCGTGCCCACAAACTGTTAGGGTCTACATAAAGCTGTCACAACAGCAGAGTCCCGACACCTTACCACTGCTACACCTGGCTATCAGCGGAGCCTTGTCTGGCAGCAAAATAGTTAATTCAGCTTCATTTACTGCCTCTTTTCTTTTTAAACATAGCTGATATGGCTGACTTGCTTAAAAAATGTGGTTTCAACTGACAATGGTGTACAAACTATGGCATAAGAGGACGACAAGCGGATAAGAGGCAATCTGTAATTTAAATGAACACATTAATGAGCGACGACGGACGGAGTCAATAGAACTATTTGTTCAGCACTTTTGAAATGTACAGCGACAGAAATCAGAACATGGGCTGTTCTTACAATGTACTCCCTATACACTAAGTCAGAACCGTAGGATAAATAACAGGGGCGTATAAGGGGGCATATGGGCTGCAATCGGAGGTGCAGTTTACTCTGGGACTTCGTTTTCTGTGGCCGTCCCCATGAGAGCCAGTTCCATCATAGGGCTTGATGGTTTTTGAGACAGCACTTGAAGAAACTTGACATTTTCTGAATTGACTGACCTTTGTGTCTTAAAGACGTCCCCCTTTGCTTATTTGAGCTGTTCCTGCATTAATATAGACTTGGTATTTTACCAAAAAGGGATATCTTCTGTATACCCCCCCACCTTGTCACAACACAACTGATTGGCTCAAATGCATGAGCTATAATTGTTTCTATACGAGAGTCAAAATAAAAATACCCATTTTCGAGGTGCAACACTAAGTATTGGTTGTAACCTCATTTTACTCTCCTCACTTGAGGCCTCTCGACGGCACTGCTCTGCAATTGACTGGGGTGAAGACAGAGAGACAGAGTTTTGTAGCTGTGTTATAGTGAGACTGGAGCTGTGTTTCTAACCTCAAGGGGAGGCGTGTGTGGGTGTGTGAGTCACAGCCATATTACACCTAGACAGACACCTTCAGAACAGAACACAATGCTGGGAGAGATGACATCAAAGAGCTCTGCATGAGGCCAGCCTCCACGCACTGAGGCCTCTTCATCTTGTGCTATTCATCATGTCAACTTTTCTTCTTCTCATCCTATCCATCTTATCGTGTTTACTCTTAGCTTCATCTTGAAAACCCACAGTGAAAATGAACATGTGATTAAAAAAATGGCATTATCAGAATCTGGCACTCCACCAATCTCACAGGAATTACATGTGTATTAATACCATTATATCAAGCTTGATTTGACCCAGTATTGCAGAGGACTACGTTGTAATATCTTCAGTGCTTTCCTCAGCTTTGGTGCTAACCAAATATCTGCTGATGCCGATTGGGTCAGATTTGCCAGGCCATTGCAGCAACAAACAGGACATGCAGAAATGCTCACAGGTGTGTGCCACACGAGCTCCCCCTCTACTCCATACCCACAATCCCCTTGAGGGGTAACCGTACCCATCCGTAGTGGAAGTTGGCTGAAGCCCAGGAAAACGGTTCCCTCTACTGAGCCCGACACCAACCTGCAATCAGTAGCACACCAAGGCAGTCCATACCGGAGTCATAACTGGTACCACAGCGCCACGGAGCCTCCAGGCTTAGAGGGCTCTGCCTTGTGAACCTAACGGAGCAAAGCGGAACCGGCAGCATGTACCTGGTGAAACTCAATGAGCTCTAGCTAAAGCCCATCCATTCTCCATCCCTGCACACCTTAGGCCTAATGACCCAAGCTGGGGCTAATAGTAATAATACACCGCTAAATAATCAGAAGCTAATGACGGGTTGAATGAAACAGTGACCAGAGAGGATTGTGGGGGTTATTCAAGCATCTCCATCCAACACTGCTACTGTTGTACTCTCTGCACTGTGACTGGACAGTGCGACGGTCACAGGATAGTCCCACACTGGGTTCTTCATCAGTGAGATAATGACATCTGCAGGGAGCTGTCTTTCCTGTCCGCAATAACAGCACTTCTCCCGAAACCAAACCTGTGTCTGATTGAAGCAGACCTGCATTAGCAACAAACTGAAGCGTTGCATCATTGAGTCATCTGGGTGGTGGGGAGAGATATGTTGTCTGCCTAATCAGACCTATCAGAGGTAACCTTTCAAGGCTAGTGATCAAGTATCTCTGATAGAACCATTATGGATGCTCGATGGGCAACGGCGTCTTCTGCCAAACCCGCCCAAGCCCCGCTTCCTCAATCCGGGGAAGATTAAAGGGGAGAGGGAGGAGAGCAAAGAAAAACAAGGCTTTGGGGTAAATTGAGCATAAAAAGAGGATGTGAGAGAGGGAGAGAGAGACGCTTTAGCTTGAAAATCACCACTTGTGGGCCAGGAGAAAACATGGACTCCACTGCAGATGTCTGTCTTGTAAAGTAAGGATATCAAGGACATATGAAGATCACTAGAAGGATACAAGGGCTCTGTGAGGACATAAACAGCCTAATAACTGCCAAGGTGACTGATCACCTGGCACCAGTTTATATGCCGAGACCTGCTTATAAACCTACCCAAACAACATTCACATTATTTCCAAGAATCCTACTGCAATATACAAAAAAACAGGACTCAAAAACAAACATGGCATTTAGATCATCGTACCCGGGCCTTAAAGGCTCTTTCACTGTGGAAGACAGCCCGCCATTACTAGTGCATGACTCTGTCGTACCCCTCCTCTCATCCACACTCATCTTTGTAGAGTCCCTCTCTCTTTCTCTCTCTCTCTAACCGTTGATCTACCCTGTGGCGGAGTGAACTGGGGCACAAGCAATAACAGTAATCACGGCAAATCATGTGCTGCTCTGGCGGACCAGACCAGCTGACTGACTGCTTGCATTGTGCTGCCTGCCTCAGCCTAGAGGGAGAGGGCCGCTGTGCAACAGCAGTAGCACACTGCATCCAGAGAAAGAGAACGAAAGAGAGGGAGAGGAGGGGCAGAGGGGATTCGCCTCTCGTCGTCCTCATCAGCTTAGTCATCTTCCCTTCCTTCCACACTCTGCCCCTTGTGAGGCTTCCACTGACTCCCCCTTCCTCCCTCTCACTCCTACAACCCAGAAACCCCCTCAGAAAGGAATATAATGGTTCAGTCCATGACTACACATGGTTGTTTAGTATTATTGGCTGGATCTATCTATCAGCTATTTGCCTTGTGGCCAGAGTGTTGACGGATGGCCATACCATGTATGATTTATGGACGGGGGGGTATCATTGACTTGTTTCGCCTCAGTAATGACACAGTCACTAATGAGTCTTATCAAGCCAAAAGACAGAGGTGTCACACTTAATGCTTACCCCTTCAGATCATTTCAATGGGGCCATAATAACTATAATCATTATAAGCTAATGCTCCACAATTACTATAATAATCATTCCCAAGTTGATTCTCAGGACTTTTTATTGAGAAGTTGTCTGGTATTATTTCAACTGCAGCCAGTCAGACAGACATGAATGGGCATGGTGAGGGGTGCCTATACAGTAATCAAGTGCAGTCTTAGACCTTCATTCTAACATCTGCGTGAGTGATCAATAGACTAGTTATCTCATTACTGTCTGGCCGGGTGTGGAAAGGAGAGGAGAGCTGGGATCGGTGTCTGGGCTGGGGGGGAGGCGGGAGAGTGTCCGATAACTAGGATTTACACATCTGTACATCAACCATAAGTAGTCTTCTGACCGGGGGGTCAGTTGATAGTGATGCAATCCTTTCAGATTTACTATGTGTAAGGGGATAGGGGCTAGGGGTCAGATTGGGATTGGACCTGCCTGAGCCTATGGGAGTGGTAGTGTATTTGTATTTATTATGGATCCCCATTAGCTGCTGCCAACGGCTACTCTTCCTGGGCTCCAACAAAATTAAGCTGTTATACAATTTTGAAAACATTACAATACATTCACAACAGATTTCACAACACACTAAGTGTGTGCCCTTTAGGCCACTACTCTACTACCACACATCTACAATGAAAAATCCATGTGTACGTTGTGTATAGTGTGTATGCTATCGTGTATTTGTATGCATGTGTCTGTGCCTATGTTTGTGTCTCTTCACAGTCCCCGCTGTTCCATAAGGTGTATTCTTTATCTGTTATTTAAACCTAATGTACTGCTTGCATGAGTTACATGATGTGGAATAGAGTTGCATGTAGTCATGGCTCTATGTAGTACTGTGCGCCTCCCATAGTCTGTTCTGGACTTGGGGACTGTGAAGAGACCTCTGGTGGCATGTCTTGTGGGGTATGCATGGGTATGCATTCAACATGTCAATACCTCTCACAAATACAAGTAGTGATGAAGTCAATCTCTCCTCCACTTTGAGCCAGGAGAGATTGACGTGCATATTACTAATGTTAACTCTCTGTGTATATCTAAGGGCCAGCCGTGCTGCCCAAAAAATCTGTTGGTATCACACACCTTATCAGGCATTTCACAAATGTTATCCTGATACTGACTGTTAGCACTTGGTGGGCTATAGCAGCTTCCCACCAGAATGGGCTTTAGGTGAGGCAGATGAACCTGTAGCCATATTACTTCAACAGTATTTAATATGAGATCCTCTCTAAGCTTTACAGGAATGTGGTTCTGAACATAACCGGCCAGACCTCAACCTTTGGCATTTCTGTAGATACCAATGTATTTCTACCACCGTATCATCAAAGGTATTATCTAAGTGAGTTTCAGAAATAGTCAGAGTGTGAATGCCATCTGTTACTAGCAAATTATTGATTTCATGAGCTGTGTTACTTAAGCTACATACAGTTGAAGTCGGAAGTTTACATACACCTTAGCCAAATACATTTAAACTCAGTTTTTCACAATTCCTGACATTTAATCCTAGTAAAAATTCCCTGTTTTAAGTCAGCTAGGATCACAACTTTATTTTAAGAATGTGAAATGTCAGAATGTCAGAATAACATTCCCAGTGGGTCAGGTAGTTTACATGCTACCAAATACTAATTGAGTCTATTGCCTTTAAATGGTTTAATTTGGATCAAATGTTTTGGGTAGCCTTCCACGAGTTTCCAACAATAAGTTGGGTGAATTTTGGGCCATTCCTCCTGACAGAGCTGGTGTAACTGAGTCAGGTTTGCAGGCCTCCTTGCTCACACATGCTTTTTCAGTTCTGCCCACAAAGTTTCTATAGGATTGAGGTCAGGGCTTTGTCATGGCCACTCCAATACCTTGACTTTGTTGTCCTTAATCCATTTTGCCACAACTTTGGAAGTATGCTTGGGGTCATTGTCCACTTGGAAGACCCATTTGCGACCAAGCTTTATCTTCCTGACTGATTTCTTGAGATGTTGCTTCAATATATCCACATAATTTTCCTGGCTCATGATGCCATCTATTTTGTGAAGTGCACCAGTCCCTCCTACAGCAAAGCACCCCCACAGCATGATGCTGCCACCCCCGTGCTTCATAGTTGGAATGGTGTTCTTCCGGTTGCAAGCCTCCCCCTTTTTCTTCAAAACATAACGATGGTCATTATGACCAAACAGTTCTATTTTTGTTTCATCAGACCAGCGGACATTTCACAGTCAACTTTGTGTATGTAAACTTCTGACCCACTGGAATTGTGATACAGTGCAGATTATAAGTGAAATGATCTGTCTGTAAACAATTGTTGGAAAAAAATACTTGTGTCATGCACAAAGTAGATGTCCTAACCGACATTCCAAAACTATAGTTTGTGGAGTGGTTGAAATTTGTGGAGTGTTTCCAGAAAGTATTAAACTTGTCAATAAATGTTACACCCACAGAGCTGCGATCGTCTTGTAGCCAGTTATGAAGGGCTAAAAGTCTGCTGAACCATTCAATGCCATGATTTAGAGAGGGCAGAGGGACAGATATTATGGGGCGTTTGTTGGTATCAAGTAGTGACCCAATCGGTTATTTAATATCCCTCTTCAGCTGTTCTGAGCTGAGTTTTCCCAGTGGACCAGTAGCAGTAGAAATGAACAGCCGGAGCAGCCTTTAGACGAGGCGGCCATGTTTTGGTAACTAAACAGTGTAGGGAGCGGGAGACACACAAAGGGCCTGGGGCTCTCTGACTACAGTATAGTAACACAGCTGAGTGCACCAGAGGACGAAGCCTGTTTCAGGGAGAAAGTACACACAGGCAGGTCACATGGTCCCAACACCACGCTGCAGGCCCTGTGGCCTCCCTCCCTCTCTCTCTCACTCACTCACTGACTGACCCACAAGTAAGGTGTTGTTGTGAGGACTCCTCCAGCTGGTGAAGGAAACCCACGAAGCGGATCCTCTGTTTGGACCACCACCCAGGCAATCAAACAAGCGAGATGCCGGTACAGGGACAAGGTGGAGTGGCAATTAAATGGCTCAGACACGAGACGTATGTAGCAGGGTCTACAGACAATCACAGACTACAAAAAGAAAAATAGCCATGTCACGCTCACGTCACGCTTCCAGACAAACTAAACACATTCTTTGCCCGCTTTGAGGATAATACAGTACCACCGTCGCGGCCCGCTAACAAGGACTATGCCCCTCCCCCCTCTCCGTGGCCGACGTGAGTAAAACATTTAAATGTGTTAACCCTCGCAAGGCTGCTCGCCCAGACGGCATCCCTAGCCACGTCCTCAGAGCATGCGCAGACCAGCTGGTTGGTGTGTTTATATACAGTGGGGCAAAAAAGTATTTAGTCAGCCACCAATTGTGCAAGTTCTCCTACTTAAAAAGATGAGAGAGGCCTGTAATTTTCATCATAGGTACACTTCAACTATGACAGACAAAATTAGAAAAAAATTCCAGAAAAATCACATTGTAGGATTTTTTATGAATTTATTTGCAAATTATGGTAGAAAATAAGTATTTGGTCACCTACAAACAAACAGTATTTCTGGCTCTCACAGACCTGTAACTTCTTCTTTAAGAGGCTCCTCTGTCCTCCACTCGTTACCTGTAATAATGGCACCTGTTTGAACTTGTTATCAGTATAAAAGACACCTGTCCACAACCTCAAACATTCACACTCCAAACTCCACTATGGCCAAGACCAAAGAGCTGTCAAAGGACACCAGAAACAAAATTGTAGACCTGCACCAGGCTGGGAAGACTGAATCTGCAATAGGTAAGCAGCTTGGTTTGAAGAAATCAACTGTGGGAGCAATTATTAGAAAATGGAAGACATACAAGACCACTGATAATCTCCCTCGATCTGGGGCTCCACGCAAGATCTCACCCAGTGGGGTCAAAATGATCACAAGAACGGTGAGCAAAAATCCCAGAACCACACGGGGGGACCTAGTGAATGACCTGCAGAGAGCTGGGACCAAAGTAACAAAGCCTACCATCAGTAACACACTAAGCCGCCAGGGACTCAAATCCTGCAGTGCCAGACGTGTCCCCCTGCTTAAGCCAGTACATGTCCAGGTCCGTTTGAAGTTTGCTAGAGAGCATTTGGATGATCCAGAAGAAGATTGGGAGAATGTCATATGGTCAAATGAAACCAAAATATAACTTTTTGGTAAAAACTCAACTCGTGTTTGGAGGACAAAGAATGCTGAGTTGCATCCAAAGAACACCATACCTACTGTGAAGCATGGGGGTGTTTTTGGGGCTGTTTTTTTGCAAAGGGACCAGGACGACTGATCCGTGTAAAGGAAAGAATGAATTGGGCCATGTATCGTGAGATTTTGAGTGAAAACCTCCTTCCATCAGCAAGGGCATTGAAGATGAAATGTGGCTGGGTCTTTCAGCATGACAATGATCCCAAACACACTGCCAGGGCAACGAAGGAGTGGCTTCGTAAGAAGCATTTCAAGGTCCTGGAGTGGCCTAGCCAGTCTACAGATCTCAACCCCATAGAAAATCTTTGGAGGGAGTTGAAAGTCCGTGTTGCCCAGCAACAGCCCCAAAATATCACTGCTCTAGAGGAGATATGCATGGAGGAATGGGCCAAAATACCAGCAACAGTGTGTGAAAACCTTGTGAAGACTTACAGAAAACATTTGACCTCTGTCATTGCCAACAAAGGGTATATAACAAAGTATTGAGATAAACTTTTGTTATTGACCAAATACTTATTTTCTACCATAATTTGCAAATAAATTCATTAAAAATCCTACAATGTGATTTTTCTGGATTTTTTTGTCTGTCATAGTTGAAGTGTACCTATGATGAAAATTACAAGCCTCTCTCGTCTTTTTAAGTGGGAGAACTTGCACAATTGGTGGCTGACTAAATAGTCAATCCTAGTCTGTTGTCCCCACATGCTTCAAGATACCATTGTTCCTGTAGACAAGAAGTCAAAGATAACTGAACTAAATGACTACTGCCCCGTAGCACTCACTTCTCTCATCATGAAGTGCTTTGAGAGACTAGTCAAGGATCATATTACCTCCACCTTACCGGCCACCCTAGACCCACTTCTGTTTGCATACCGCCTCAACAGGTCCACAGACGACACACCATTACACTGCCCTATTGCATCTGGACAAAAGGAATACCTATGTAAGAATGCTGTTCATTGACTACAGCTCAGCATTCAACACCATAGTACCCTCCAAGCTCATCATCAAGCTGGAGGCCCTGGGCCTCAACCCCGCCCTGTGCAATTAGGTCCTGGACTTTCTGAGGTGGTGAAGGTAGGAAACAACATCTCCACCCTGCTGATCCTCAACACTGGGGCCCCACAAGGGTGCATCCTCAGCCCCCTCCTGTACACCCTGTTCACTCATGACTGCGTGGCCATGCACGCCTCCAACTCAATCATCAAGTTTACAGATGACACAACAGTGGTAGGCTTGATTACCAACAACAACCTCTCACTCAATGTCAACAAAACAAAGGAAATGATCGTGGACTTCAGGAAACAGCAGAGGGAGCAGCCCCCTATCCACATCGAAGCGACATAAGTAGAGAAGGTGGTAAGTTAAGTTCCTCGGCGTACACATCACAGACAAACTGAAATGGTCCACCCAAACAGACAGTGTGGTGAAGAAGGTGCAGCAGCACCTCTTCAACCTCAGGGGGCTGGAGAAATTTGGCTTGACACCCAAAACCCTGACAAACTTTTACAGATAGACAATTGAGAGCATCCTGTCGGGCTTTATCACAGCCTGGTACGGCAACTGCACCGCCCTCAACCATACGGCTCTCTAGAGGGTGGTGCAGTCTGCACAACGCATCACCGGGGGCAAACTGCCTGCCCTCCAGGACACCTACACCACCAGATGTTACAGGAAGGCCATAAAGATCATCAAGGACAACAACCACCCGAGCCACTGCCTGTTCACCCCGCTATCATCCAGAAGGTGAGGTCAGTACAGGTGCATCAAAGCTGGGACCGAGAGACTGAAAAACAGCTTCTATCTCAAGGCCATCAGACTGTTAAACAGCCACCACTAACATTGAGTGGCTGCTGCCAACACACTGACACAACTCCAGCCACTTTAATAATGGGAATTGATGTGAAATGATGTAAAATATATCACTAGCCACTTTAAACAATGCTACCTAATATAATGTTACATACCCTACATTATTCATCTCATATGCATACGTATATACTGTACTCTATATCATCTACTGCATCCTTATGTAATACATGTATCACTAGCCACTTTAACTATGCCACTTTGTTTACATACTCATCTCATATGTATATACTGTACTCGATACCATCTACTGTATCTTGCCTATGCTGCTCTGTACCATCACTCATTCATATATCTTTATGTACATATTCTTTATCCCCTTACACTGTGTATAAGACAGTAGTTTTGGAATTGTTAGTTAGATTACTTGTTGGTTATTACTGCATTGTCGGAACTAGAAGCACAAGCATTTCGCTACACTCGCATTAACACTGCACACTGCCCTAACCCATCTGGACAAGAGGAATACCTATGTGAGAATGCTGTTCATCGACTACAGCTCGGCATTCAACACCATAGTACCCTCCAAGCTCGTCATCAAGCTCGAGACCCTGGGTCTCAACCCCGCCCTGTGCAACTGGGTACTGGACTTCCTGACGGGCCGCCCCCAGGTGGTGAGGGTAGGCAACAACATCTCCTCCCCGCTGATCCTCAACACTGGGGCCCCACAAGGGTGCGTTCTGAGCCCTCTCCTGTACTCCCTGTTCACCCACGACTGCGTGGCCACGCATGCCTCCAACTCAATCATCAAGTTTGCGGACGATACAACAGTGGTAGGCTTGATTACCAACAACGACGAGACGGCCTACAGGGAGGAGGTGAGGGCCCTCGGAGTGTGGTGTCAGGAAAATAACCTCACACTCAACGTCAACAAAACTAAGGAGATGATTGTGGACTTCAGAAAACAGCAGAGGGAACACCCCCCTATCCACATCGATGGAACAGTAGTGGAGAGGGTAGCAAGTTTTAAGTTCCTCGGCATACACATCACAGACAAACTGAATTGGTCCACTCACACAGACAGCATCGTGAAGAAGGCAACCTCAGGAGGCTGAAGAAATTTGGCTTGTCACCAAAAGCACTCACAAACTTCTACAGATGCACAATCGAGAGCATCCTGGCGGGCTGTATCACCGCCTGGTACGGCAACTGCTGCGCCCTCAACCGTAAGCCTCTCCAGAGGGTAGTGAGGTCTGCACAACGCATCACCGGGGGCAAACTACCTGCCCTCCAGGACACCTACACCACCCGATGTTAAAGGAAGGCGATAAAGATCATCAAGGACATCAACCACCGAGCCACTGCCTGTTCACCCCGCTATCATCCAGAAGACGAGGTCAGTACAGGTGCATCAAAGCTGGGACCGAGAGACTGAAAAACAGCTTCTACCTCAAGGCCATCAGACTGTTAAACAGCCACCACTAACATTGAGTGGCTGCTGCCAACACACTGACACTGACTCAACTCCAGCCACTTTAATAATGGGAATTGATGGGAAACGATGTAAATATATCACTAGCCACTTTAAACAACGCTACCTTATATAATGTTACTTACCCTACATTATTAATCTCATATGCATACGTATATACTGTACTCTATATCATCTACTGCATCCTTATGTAATACATGTATCACTAGCCACTTTAACTATGCCACTTTGTTTACATACTCATCTCATATGTATATACTGTACTCGATACCATCTACTGTATCTTGCCTATGCTGCTCTGTACCATCACTCATTCATATATCCTTATGTACATATTCTTTATGTAACAGTATAATTTTAAACCGTCCCCTCGCCCATACCCGGGCGCGAACCAGGGACCTTCTGCACACATCAACAACAGTCACCCTCGAAGCATCGTTACCCATCGCTCCACAAAAGCCGTCTCAGAGCAAGTGACGTAACCGATTGAAACGCTATTTAGCGCACACCGCTAACTAAGCTAGCCGTTTCACATCCGTTACATTTATCCCCTTACACTGTGTATAAGACAGTAGTTTTGGAATTGTTAGTTAGATTACTTGTTGGTTATTACTGCATTGTCGAACTAGAAGCACAAGCATTTCGCTACACTCGCATTAACATCTGCTAACCATGTGTATGTGACAAATAAAATTGGATTTGATTTGATTTAAAGTGGCCAGTGATTGGGTCTCAATGTAGGCAGCAGCCTCTCTGAGGTGGTGATGACTGTTTAACAGTCATCACTAACTCAGTGCTTTGAGAGAAACTTTTACACCCCCCTATGAGGGGCCTTGAGATAGAAGCTGTTTTTCAGTCTCTCATGTGTGTTTAAGGTAGTCGTTGTGAATTTGTTAGATTACTTGTTAGATATTACTGCACTGTCGGAACTAGAAGCACAAGCATTTCGCTAGACGCGCATTAACATCTGCTAACCATGTGTATGTGACCAATAAAATGTGATTTTGATTTGATTTGAAGAGAGCAGTGGTCCGCTGTAGCAGAGGTTTGGAAAAAAAAATATCACAGGGATGAATGAATAAAAGAAGATGTGCTTTTGCATCGGGAGTTGAAATAATGCTTTCAAAGAGCACAGCAGAGGAATATCTACAGTCTGTTTTAGCAGTCTAAGCTAACTAACCAATGACCCGAAGCTCATATGGGCATGATCAACCTTAGCATACTGAGTAAGGCAGGACTCCTACAGGTGCAGGAGTGCTGTCAAAGTCCGACGGTGTGGAGAGAGCAGGACACAGAACCACGGCCGTCTCTGCTCTGGGCAGCCAGTCAGTCCATGTTGTTTGGACGGCCATGACAGAGACACCAGAGAGAGAGAGAGCCTCCAGCAGGACCTGAGCCCACTGCCAGCTGGGTTTGTTGTGCTACCAGCTGAGCGGCCGTCCAAAGGCCCTCTCCCTCTCTCACTAGTCACCACAGTCTCGGGTGAACGTGCCCGCCACGTGCTCCCTCTACAAAGGCAGCGGTGGCTTAACCATGCCGTTAAAGTCATTGGCTTCTTGGCAGCCGGCGCTGCCTTGCATGGGTTCCAAGCGGGCATGAGCTGCCGACACAAAGGGAGCTAATGGCTGCCCACTGCCCACCACCGCTCCATGCCCCCGCCGTCCGTTGTGTTCTGGACCACAACACAACGGACGGCGGGATGGATGGAAAGAGGGATATTGTTGCATTGTTATGCACAACGCGGATAGGATATGACCTCAAGGCGTGGAGGATGTCACTCCGATCAACCAAACGTGATGTGACAAGGAACAGAGGAGTCGTGACCCTGACATAGAAATGGAGAGAGAGAGAAAGAGAGAGGGGGGTGACTATAGGGAGGAGGGTTGGGAGGGGCCTAACTGAAGCATGCTGCTACAGACCTCTCTGTTAGTAGAGAGAGAGATACCGGTGTGGCTCCACCACAAGCTACTGAATGAGGCCACTTCCATTTCTGAAAAAAGTATCTGCATCTCTCCTCATCTCACCACCCTCTCTACGCACATGCACACACACACACAAACACAAACTCACTCACCCGGCAGCTATCTCTCGGCCTCTTTAAGATCTACCCTAAATAATTATGTCTGCCAGCTTACTTAATTCCCTGCACTGCCTTGTAGTACTGAAAAAATCAATGGTTCAAAGTGCTTTGAAAGATACTACAAACATAACCAAGCACTGTCAAAATGATTTAACATATGACAGTCTACTACAGATATACACTGAGTGGACAAAACATTAAGGACACATTCCTAATATTGAGTTGCACCCCCTTTGCCCTCAGAACAGCCTCAATTCGTCGGGACAAGGTGTCGAAAGCGCTCCACAGTTGTCAGGTTGGCTGGATGTCCTTTGAATGGTGGACCATTCTCGATACACACAGGAAACTGTTGAGCGTGAAAAACTCAGCAGTGTTGAAGTTCTTGACAGAAACCAGTGTGCCTGGCACCAACTACCATACCCAGTTCAAAAGCACTTCAATATTTTGTCTTGCCCATTTACGCACTGAATTACACAATCCATGTCTCAAGGCTTAAAAATCCTTGAACCCGTCTCCTCCCCTTTATCTACACTGATTAAAGTGGATTTAACAGGTGACATCAGTAAGGGATCATAGCTTTCACCTGGAATAACCTGGTCATTCTATGTCATGGAAAAAGCACGTGTTCTTAATGATTTGTACACTGTTTTGTAAAAATCGGTTATCCCGTTCCTTGTCCAACAGACTCTCTCTCTGTACACGGAATCTTTATCAGCCATCCATTAAAATGGGAAACAGGAGCCAACCTTTCTCCTGGGTAAGTACCTCCCCACAATTACAGAGGTCCAACAAACGGCCTCATGAAGCATTAGTGTTATATTGATATCGTACAGGCTTATAAAAATGCTGCCACCACATTAATTAATGGAAGCATTTGTGCATGATGGGGGTAACATCAGGGGAGGGATCCAGATTGCCTGGTGACATCTCATTTAAAATGGTGCCTAGGAGCGCCACAGACTAGTACGTCAACATCGCTGTCAGACAAGTGACAAGCCGTACATCATTATCTGAGTTTTATCTGTGTTTTACTGTCAGAAAACGTGGGATAATGGCAGAGCTATTTCATTTTGTCGCCATTTCATTTTGCGTCCCCAGACGTTTTCATCCGGGAATGAAGCGGCATAAATTGACAGACATGACGGGAAAGATACTACTACCACTGCAGCAGATGTACGCAGCGAGTTGGAGTTTGAAGTAGAGGTTGTAGCTGTAAAAACGTGTCCTGTGGAGCGCTGTGGCTATTTTAATATTTACCTGACTTTTCTTCTCATCAATCAGGGCGATGCATACTGACAACTGAACGGTGGTCCCAAACAGAGCACTACAAACCCTCAGTCTTCCATAAGGAACTGCGTGTTTTGGTCCAGGATCACTCTCTTTCACTTCCCCCAGCCAGCCTCTCTACTGTACGGTATGCCGGTGTTATAATAGCAGCTGAAGAGGGTGAGAGACTCCCTAAGGCAAAATATACAGTTGGAGCAAGAATCCAAATAACCCTGAGTTCAAACACAGTCACATGAATGAATAAATCACAACACATACAGTCGTGGCCAAAAGTTTTGAGAATGACACAAATATGAATTTTCACAAAGTCTGCTGCCTCAGTGTCTTTAAATATTTTTGTCAGATGTTACTATGGAATACTGAAGTATAATTACAAGACTTTTATACGTGTCAACGGCTTTTATTGACAATTACATGAAGTTGATGCAATGAGTCAACTTCTGGGCCACATCCTGATTGATGGCAGCCCATTCTTGCATAATCAATGCTTGGAGTTTGTCAGAATTTATGGGTTTTTGTTTGTCCACCCGCCCCTTGAGGATTGACCACAAGTTCTTAATGGGATTAAGATCTGGGGAGTTCTGGCCACGGACCCAAAATATTGATGTTTTGTTCCCCGTGCAACTTAGTTATCACGTTTGCCTTATGGCAAGGTGCTCCGTCATGCTTGAAAAGGCATTGTTCATCACCAAACTGTTCCTGAATGGTTGGGAGAAGTTGCTCTCAGAGGATGACTTGGTACCATTCTTTATTCATGGCTGTGTTCTTAGACAAAATTGTGAGTGAGCCCACTCCCTTGGCTGAGAAGCAACCCCACACATGAATGGTCTCAGGATGCTTTACTGTTGGCATGACACAGGACTGATGGTAGCGATCACCTTGTCTTCTCCGGATAAGCTTTTTTCCGGATACCCCAGAATATCAGTCTGTCCCTGATGTTTTTCCTGGAGAGAAGCGGCTTCTTTGCTGCCCTTCTTGACACCAGGACATCCTCCAAAAGTCTTCACCTCACTGTGCGTGCAGACGCACTCACACCTGCCTGCTGCCATTCCTGAGCAAGCTCTGTACTGGTGGTACTCCGATCCCACAGCTGAGTCAACTTTAGGAGACGGTCCTGGCGCTTGCTGGACTTTCTTGGTCGCCCTGAAGCCTTCTTCTCAACAATTTAATCGCTCTCCTTGAAGTTCTTTATGATCCGATAAATGGTTGATTTAAGTGCAATCTTACTGTGAAGCCATTTTTGTGTAAAGCAATGATGACGGCATGTGTTTCCTTGCAGGTAACCACTGATGACAGAGGAAGAACAATGATTCCAAGCACCACCCTCCTTTTGAAGCTTACAGTCTGTTATTAGAACTCAATCAGCATGACAGAGTGATCTCCAGCCTTTTCCTAGTCAACACTCACACCTGTGTTAATTAGAGAATCACTGACATGATGTCAGCTGGTCCTTTTGTGGCAGGACTGAAATGCAGTCAAAATGTTTTTGGGGATTCAGTTCATTTGCCATCATACAAACTGAGGCAGCAGACTTTGTGAAAATGTATATTTGTGTCATTCTCAAAACTTTTGGCGACGACTGTACAGTCACTGAGGCTAAAGATGGAACATAGAAGCCACAGACTCACAGGGGATATACTGAACATACATCTACTGTGTAACCCTATGACCTGGCCTGTAACCCTATGGCCTGGCCTGTAACCCTATGGCCTGGTCTGTAACCCTATGGCCTGGCCTGTAACCCTATGGCCTGGTCTGTAACCCTATGGCCTGGTCTGTAACCCTATGGCCTGGTCTGTAACCCTATGAACTGGTCTGTAACCCTATGGCCTGGCCTGTAACCCTATGGCCTGGTCTGTAACCCTATGGCCTGGTCTGTAACCCTATGGCCTGGCCTGTAACCCTATGACCTGGTCTGTAACCCTATGACCTGGTCTGTAACCCTATGGCCTGGTCTGTAACCCTATGACCTGGCCTGTAACTCTATGGCCTGGCCTGTAACCCTATGGCCTGGCCTGTAACCCTATGGCCTGGCCTGTAACCCTATGGCCTGGCCTGTAACCCTATGACCTGGTCTGTAACCCTATGACCTGGTCTGTAACCCTATGACCTGGTCTGTAACCCTATGGCCTGGCCTGTAACCCTATGGCCTGGCCTGTAACCCTATGGCCTGGCCTGTAACCCTATGACCTGGTCTGTAACCCTATGACCTGGCCTGTAACCCTATGAACTGGTCTGTAACCCTATGACCTGGTCTGTAACCCTATGGCCTGGCCTGTAACCCTATGACCTGGTCTGTAACCCTATGACCTGGCCTGTAACCCTATGGCCTGGCCTGTAACCCTATGGCCTGGTCTGTAACCCTATGGCCTGGCCTGTAACCCTATGACCTGGTCTGTAACCCTATGGCCTGGCCTGTAACCCTATGGCCTGGCCTGTAACCCTATGGCCTGGCCTGTAACCCTATGGCCTGGCCTGTAACCCTATGGCCTGGTCTGTAACCCTATGACCTGGTCTGTAACCCTATGGCCTGGCCTGTAACCCTATGGCCTGGCCTGTAACCCTATGGCCTGGTCTGTAACCCTATGGCCTGGCCTGTAACCCTATGGCCTGGCCTGTAACCCTATGGCCTGGCCTGTAACCCTATGGCCTGGCCTGTAACCCTATGGCCTGGTCTGTAACCCTATGGCCTGGCCTGTAACCCTATGGCCTGGCCTGTAACCCTATGGCCTGGCCTGTAACCCTATGGCCTGGTCTGTAACCCTATGACCTGGTCTGTAACCCTATGAACTGGCCTGTAACCCTATGAACTGGTCTGTAACCCTATGAACTGTTCTGTAACCCTATGAACTGGTCTGTAACCCTATGAACTGGTCTGTAACCCTATGAACTGGTCTGTAACCCTATGACCTGGCCTGTAACCCTATGAACTGGTCTGTAACCCTATGACCTGGCCTGTAACCCTATGACCTGGCCTGTAACCCTATGAACTGGTCTGTAACCCTATGAACTGGTCTGTAACCCTATGAACTGGCCTGTAACCCTATGACCTGGCCTGTAACCCTACGACCTGGCGTGTAGCCCTATGACCTGGCCTGTAACCCTATGAACTGGTCTGTAACCCTATGACCTGGCCTGTAACCCTATGACCTGGCCTGTAACCCTATGAACTGGTCTGTAACACTATGACCCGGCCTGTAACCCTATGAACTGGTCTGTAACCCTATGACCTGGCCTGTGACCCTATGACCTGGCCTGTAACCCTATGACCTGGCCTGTAACCCTATGAACTGGTCTGTAACCCTATGAACTGGTCTGTAACCCTATGAACTGGTCTGTAACCCTATGACCTGGCCTGTAACCCTATGACCTGGCCTGTAGCCCTATGAACTGGTCTGTAACCCTATGAACTGGTCTGTAACCCTATGACCTGGTCTGTAACCCTATGAACTGGTCTGTAACACTATGACCCGGCCTGTAACCCTATGACCTGGCTTGTAACCCTATGACCTGGCCTGTAACCCTATGACCTGGCCTGTAACCCTATGAATCGGTTTGTAACCCTATGGCCTGGTCTGTAACCCTATGAACTGGCCTGTAACCCTATGAACTGGCCTGTAACCCTATGAACTGGTCTGTAACCCTATGAACTGGCCTGTAACCCTATGAACTGGCCTGTAACCCTATGAACTGGTCTGTAACCCTATGAACTGTTCTGTAACCCTATGAACTGGTCTGTAACCCTATGACCTGGTCTGTAACCCTATGAACTGGTCTGTAACCCTATGAACTGGTCTGTAACCCTATGACCTGGCCTGTAACCCTATGACCTGGCCTGTAACTCTATGAACTGGTCTGTAACCCTATGACCTGGCCTGTAACCCTATACCTGGCCTGTAACTCTATGACCTGGCCAGTAACCCTATGAACTGGTCTGTAACCCTATGAACTGGTCTGTAACCCTATGAACTGGCCTGTAACCCTATGACCTGGCCTGTGACTCTATGACCTGGCCTGTAACCCTATGAACCTGGCCTGTAACACTATGACCCGGCCTGTAACCCTATGAACTGGTCTGTAACCCTATGACCTGGCCTGTAACCCTATGAACTGGTCTGTAACCCTATGAACTGGTATGTAACCCTATGAACTGGTCTGTAACCCTATGACCTGGTCTCTAACCCTATGACCTGGTCTGTAACCCTATGAACTGGTCTGTAACCCTATGACCTGGCCGGTAACCCTATGACCTGGCTTGTAACCCTATGACCTGGCCTGTAACCCTATGACCTGGCTTGTAACCCTATGACCTGGCCTGTAACCCTATGACCTGGCCTGTAACCCTATGAATCGGTCTGTAACCCTATGAACTGTTCTGTAACCCTATGAACTGGTCTGTAACCCTATGAACTGGTCTGTAACCCTATGACCTGGTCTGTAACCCTATGAACTGGTCTGTAACCCTATGACCTGGTCTGTAACCCTATGACCTGGCCTGTAACCCTATGAACTGGTCTGTAACCCTATGAACTGGTCTGTAACCCTATGAACTGGTCTGTAACCCTATGACCTGGCCTGTAACCCTATGAACTGGTCTGTAACCCTATGACCTGGCCTGTAACCCTATGACCTGGCCTGTAACCCTATGAACTGGTCTGTAACCCTATGAACTGGTCTGTAACCCTATGAACTGGTCTGTAACCCTATGACCTGGTCTGTAACCCTATGAACTGGTCTGTAACCCTATGACCTGGCCTGTAACCCTATGAACTGGTCTGTAACCGTATGAACTGGTCTGTAACCGTATGAACTGGTCTGTAACCCTATGAACTGGTCTGTAACACTATGACCCGGCCTGTAACCCTATGAACTGGTCTGTAACCCTATGAACTGGCCTGTAACCCTATGAACTGCCCTGTAACCCTATGAACTGTTCTGTAACCCTATGAACTGGTCTGTAACCCTATGAACTGGTCTGTAACCCTATGAACTGGTCTGTAACCGTATGAACTGGTCTGTAACCCTATGAACTGGCCTGTAACCCTATGAACTGGTCTGTAACCCTATGAACTGGTCTGTAACCCTATGAACTGGTCTGTAACCCTATGAACTGGCCTGTAACCCTATGAACTGCCCTGTAACCCTATGAACTGGTCTGTAACCCTATGAACTGGTCTGTAACCCTATGACCTGGCCTGTAACCCTATGAACTGCCCTGTAACCCTATGAACTGGTCTGTAACCCTATGACCTGGTCTGTAACCCTATGAACTGGTCTGTAACCCTATGAACTGGTCTGTAACCCTATGACCTGGTCTGTAACCCTATGAACTGGTCTGTAACCCTATGACCTGGCCTGTAACCCTATGACCTGGCCTGTAACCCTATGAACGGGTCTGTAACCCTATGAACTGGCCTGTAACCCTATGACCTGGCCTGTAACCCTATGAACTGGCCTGTAACCCTATGAACGGGTCTGTAACCCTATGAACTGGCCTGTAACCCTATGAACTGCCCTGTAACCCTATGAACTGGTCTGTAACCCTATGAACTGGTCTGTAACCCTATGACCTGGCCTGTAACCCTATGACCGGGTCACCTATAAAGGTTAATGGTTCATATCTAGGTTATATCAATTCTAAGAAAATACATTTAAAATGTTCCAGAGGTAAAACCAGATTATTATGGTATTATAAGACCCGACAACCCCTTTTAAGTTAGGGTTTGCCTGGTGATCAAATCACAGCCAATACAGTCTGTGTGCTTTGTTTGTCTCTAAAACCATGTGGATTTACAGTCGGTATCGGCCAGCACCGCCTGTGAACAAAGTCCTCTTTTCTTCCAGTGAAACCTCAAGAGAAGCAGGGGGAACTTGTGACTACAATTACTGACACACTTTCTGCCAGCGAGATAATCTCTACTTTAATAGGAATTATTAGGCAAGCCCTTATTTGCCCATGTCGCTGGCAAACAAACAACCAATGAACACACTGACTAGACCCAAAATATCAGCGCAATTCCATTCCATTTCACTGCTCCTCACTGTATTGCAAGTGTTGTTTTTATTGCCATGGGATGACTATGGATGAATGCATTTACATTACAGTTATTTAGCAGATGCTCTTATCCAGAGGGACTTACAGGAGCAATTAGGGTTAAGTGCCTTGCTCAAGGGCACAGACAGATTTTTCACCTAGTCAGCTCGGGGATTCGAACCAGCGACCTTTCAGTTACTGGCCCAACGCTCTTAGCAGCTTGGCTACCTGCCGCCCTTGAAACTAATATTGTGTAGCAGCTCACTTTCAATGACATGACTATTGCAAGAGATATCATTTGTACTGCTCTAATTACGTTGGTAACCAGTATATAATAGCAATAAGGCACCTCGGGCCATGTACCACACCCCCTCAGTCTTTATTGCTTAAATATAGAAATTGGACCATACTGTATGGTATGTGCAATGAATATTCAACCCTTCTCATCTCTGAAGTGGAAGGAATAACCTTGATGGACCACCCAACTCCTAGTTGTAACCTAGCTGTATCACATGGTCCAGAACATAGTGCTCAACACACATGGAAGGAATTGACTCCTATGCTGTACAATACCTGTGTGCACAGTTGTGTTCTATCAATTTCTATGCGTTTTACCTCAGAATAGAATTGGACCATACAGTATGGGCATTGTACACACAACCACTGTCATCTCCAATAGCCATGAAGGACCTTAATTTTACTGTATGCTTAACATACATTAAGAAGGAAGAGGTATGTTACCTGTGGCAGGGCGGAGCTGAGCTGGCGCTGCAGTGAGTCACGGTCGTAGATAACGTCCTCCAGGTGCTGCTGGGACATCCCCAGGCTCTCCTGGGTCTCCCTCAGCGTGTCCAACAGGCGGTCTCTCTCATCCAGCATGTTGACCATCAGCTGCTCAAAGTGGGAGTCTGGATCCGAGGTACTGCTCTGGGAGCCCCGCTGGCTCAGCGCCGTGTCCTCGCTGATGGTGGGCATCACCTCGCACATCATCTCACCCTGGGTGGGGGGAAGGGGTCAAAGGTTAGCCAGGTCAGAGGGTGATGCTCAGTGGTTGTTCTATGTGAGGTAGGGCTAGGGAGTTTTATTGCGATGTTGTTACAGGAAAACATCTTGGATCTTACAACAGTCTAATGATCAAGCCATAAACCTGTACATAAAACTGATGTTTTACATGATGATTAGGTGATTCATTCTGTGTTTCAGTCATAAAAAATACAAAGATCTCAACCAGAAATAGAGATGATGTAGTCCTACACTTTCAGAGCTGCAGCACCGTGAGCCGCCATCTCATCTAGAGGCAGCATGAACCCTGTGTTTCCTGTGTTTACAAAGCCTTGATTGGTGTCACCTTCCCTCAGACTCAAAGACATGACGCGAGGGATGACAGAGGACAGGGTCTCCACTGTAGGGGGCCAGACGGCTTAGAGACCTCTGGGCCTCAGTGACCTCCTGCTTGGGGCAGGGAGATTCTCTTGGCAAGAATGTATGTGTGTGTGTATGAGAGAGACAGACAGACAGACAGACAGACAGACAGACAGACAGACAGACAGACAGACAGACAGACAGACAGACAGACAGACAGACAGACAGACAGACAGACAGACAGACAGACAGACAGACAGACAGACAGACAGACAGACAGACAGACAGACAGACAGACAGACAGACAGACAGACAGACAGACAGACAGACAGACAGACAGACAGACAGACAGACAGACAGACAGACAGACAGACAGACAGACAGACAGACAGACAGACAGACAGACAGACAGACAGACAGACAGACAGACAGACAGACAGACAGACAGACAGACAGACAGACAGACAGACAGACAGACAGACAGACAGACAGACAGACAGACAGACAGACAGACAGACAGACAGACAGACAGACAGACAGACAGACAGACAGACAGACAGACAGACAGACAGACAGACAGACAGACAGACAGACAGACAGACAGACAGACAGACAGACTAGGAGCATGGCTCCACATCTCTCCAGTGTTTCAAGGCTGTGTCAACGTCTTGGGAGGCTGGCCATTCGTTCTGCCCTAGTTTGAACACATACTATTTTATGGGCCAGCCTGTGTCTGGTTGTATAATGCAGCAGATCTATACTATTGTGAATATCTGAAGCTATATCATTCCAAGGAGGTTTCGGCTGATCTTTGCCTTCCACCTCCACCAGTCTGTACCTTGTCAGCTGTGTCCACAACTTCACAGAAGCAGATGTTGACCTATGACAACGCATCCCCATTACTCACCACATTAATACATGCATGAAACAACCCTACATATCTAAAACCCGCATTCACACTGTCCTCTTGTCCAACATTCCATCACTTCAGCAGAGACGTGAACCACAGACACTACAAATGTGATGTCACAGAGACACAGACCGATAGACAGACCTATGGTCAGTCCCCTCACCATCGATGGGTAGCCTATATAATGGCAAGTCTGTCTCCCAGCAGCCTCTCCTAGCAGGAGTCTGGGGTCTCAGCGCAGGCCCCGGCACACAGCCAGCCTCCCACCGCCTCCCGTTAAGACACCATCCGTTACCATTTAAACCTGAGAGACCAGACTAGACTAGAGAGCTGGAGTCCGTGATGATCATGCGGTCCAGCTGTATAGTAAAACCCTACTGTTCCAAACACAGGTTGTGTACAGCGGAGGACCTAACTACATATGCTCATAGGGTTCATGTCTTTAAACAGGAAGAGAAGAAACAATTGAGTGTCGCACACTGTTATCACACAATAATAACTCATCATTTAATGACACCAATTAGACTTGATTACAGCTCATTCAACTTATTGTCTCAGCAACACAGAAACAGGCGATCGGTCCCCATCTCATCCTCAAAGAAAACACACAAATTCCACCAATGGATTTTCCCATTTCTACAACTATGTTAAAGTAGATTTCGGTTGGCTACTTGGACAAACGATTTTCTCCCATAACACCAGGATACCACTGTATGTTGTCGCTACGCAGCGGCACGCCTATATAAGCTGTGAATTCTACCAAGTACAGTGGCAGGCGGGCGGGAGAGGGGGGAGGTTTGAGTTAGTGTGTGTTGGCTTATGAACCCCATGGCTTCTTAAGCTAACATATAACACACAGTGAACATTGTTTCGTGTCTCTGACAGTGTTTGTAGTGGACTGCTTCTTATTGCCATGCACCGTAGTGTGAACGTGATGCAGTGGTTTAAGATACACCCAGGACAGAGCTAACAGCTTCCATGTCACCGTCTAAGGGGTATAGTCACATGAAACAGACAGAAATGTGTGTACTGCTGTGTGTAGCATAGTGATACTCTCACAGAGGCCTACAACCTAGTCTGACCATATCTGTCTGTATATTACACTATCATGGGCCAGATATGAGGCTGTTATCAACATGTCGTCAATAAAAAACAACTCTATAGCCAATTCAATCCTTTATTTGGATCTTTATGTCAGAATAACCACACGCAATAACGAGACAAACCAGAACAAATGGACGTGGAGTCTATAAATGCAGTACAGAAAACGAGGCAGGTTAAGTCGATAGAAAGTATATAAAAAAAAATAAGACCAGCGCGACCGCTTCAGCGCCCATTTCTAACTACCCCATAAAACCACTAAAACGCAAGGATAAGGATGAAATGGAATGATATCAAATCAGAGAGAGGGGATGAGACGCTCAATAGAACACATTCTGCACCACAGAGGTGGCGGGGAGGTGGGAGGAACGTGCACTGGCAGGATCAATGGGTCTTGCTCCCTGTGCCATATGCCAATTAATGAATTATTCAGAGGGATTGGAGGGCTGGGTTACCTTCCCAATCAGTGCAGAGCCCCCCTGTCTTCCAACCCCCACCACTACTGATTCCATCTAACCCCACTGCAACCCTCTAGAGTGGTGTATAGGGGGCAGACTGGAACCTTCGGTGGTGCATCCACAGAGAATGATAGAGGCCTCAAGTGAACAAAAGTCAGTTTAAGCGTGGGCAGCACCATTGAGGGCTTCCACCATTTTAAAGAGGTTAAAGTAGCCAACTGGGTGTGGATTCCTATGGGTTGTAGCCTCTTTGGCGCTGCCCATGCTGTCACAGACGCTATAATGCCTCCAGATATAAAGAGGAGTCCTCTATCTATCTCTATGGGCGCCTCACACTCAATACAGTCAAAGCCTTCCTGAACCCTTGTGGTGACAACTGTAGGATTCTACATCCTCTTTATGAAGGTGTAAGACTGGAACCGCCATTGGGAGTATTACTGTACTGTATATGAATTGCCATCATGCATCTTCGAGGAATTATCTTACATATTTCATTGAATATTTACTGACTATGGAGCTCAGAAAGCACATAGAAAATCTTCACAAATGGAAAGTCGTGAGAAATATTACAGCGCAGCAGGTGGCTAAACATCCACATTGGAACTGGGACCGAGGCACTTACAAATGTTCGACCCAATGGTCCTGCACTAACCACTCCACAAATCAGCAAGTTCCCTCTAACTTCCTGAATGGCCTGACTTTAATCGAATTAATGGGGACAATTTAATGTGTAGATGTTAGATAAGGAGCTCCACAACAGCAACACAAGGGCCTGGTTCAGAGTGATACAGCCAAGCGTGGCTATTCAGCACTGTTCTCAACACCCAGGCACATGGGAAGATGTGTAGAGAGGGATGAAAGAAATCAACTGAAGCCTATACATCAGGGTGAAATCCCATCAGAGACACACTGTGGCCTTATTAATCAGTAATATTACAATGCTCTAATTTGAACGATTTGGTCCTGACACTCATCAGAAATGACATACAGGTAGGTCTTATTATCAGGTTATGACTTATCAAGTTTTTTTTTTTTTTTTAATATGTCAATAATTTGACTGTGTCAGTAATTTCCTGTGTACCAAACAGTCCTCTGTACCTACGTTATAGAGGGCATGCTAAAGAAAAACACATGTTGATGAGTCACATTCAACTAGACACCTAGTAAAACTGAAACACATTTCTACGGTGTGAAATATTAGCTGAGTCGGAAGATCAATTGTTTCCATTCTTCACCATGTGAATGACAAGGAGGTGGAGAGCTGTTGTGTGAGGAACAACGCCATGACTTACATCAGCACAACATGCACTCGACCAGGGGTTCCCATTTTGATGGGACCACATTTTGATATCAAAGCATTTGTAGAAGAAGAAGTGTAACACTGTAATCCAATGTTTACTTTTTTAACTGAGGTTATGACAGTCTATTACAAATCAGTCTGGCAGTACTTTTCACAGTATTTCAATCTGAAGGAAGTCTGGTTTGAAGCGACTGAAATGCATCAGAAAGGCTGTTGTGTATTTGATGAGCTTGTACCTTTCCTCTGTATAGTATAGTTTATGTATTTTAGGTGGCATTGTGTACAAATGTTCCCTCCAATTGTTTAGGCCACTGAGCAAATTTGAGGTATTCTGAAACTCCAACGTTGTGAGAATTTTGTGCAACTTTCCGTGTGCGTTTACAGTGAACTGATGCTGTATCCATACAGTTTTGGACATTAGCCAAAAGGCTATTGTGGCTATTTGAGCATCATGTAGGTCTACCAAAAAAACTAATGGAGCAAATCCAGTAACATTTTCACATGGAAATAGCTTTTGATTTCTATGATATAGCCTACAGTAGCCTATATGTGGTGTTCAATGCAGGCCTACATTGCATGGGACATTAAAAAAACGTTTTTACATTAAGAAGGTCTTGAAATTAATTAATTATTTGCTTTACTTAGTCTGTAACACCATGGGCCTGTAAATTGCATTGTGTTGTATGATGCAAGAAACCACTTTACAAAATAAAATGTATTATTATTACCATACAGATAATTAGATAATGTAGGCTTCCCCTCTGCCTATTGGCTTATTTACATATTCAAGCCTGTGTCCAAATACAACACTGCCCCTTTATTTCGTTTTTGATTTCATCTTTATTTAACTAGGCAAGTCAGTTAAGAACACATTCTTATTGCCAACGACAGCCTACCCAGCCAAATGGGGCCAATTGTGCGCTGCCCTATGGGACTCCACATCATAGCCAGTTGTGATACAGCCTGGAATCGAACCAGGATCTGTAGTGATGCCTCTAGCACTGAGATGCAGTAAATTAAGTAATAAGGCCCGAGGTGGTGTGGTATATGGCCAATATACCACAGCTAAGGGCTGTTCTTATGTACGACGCAACACAGAGTGCCTGGACACAGTCCTAAGCTGTGGTATATTCCCAATATATCACAAACACCCGAGGTGCCTTGTTACTATTATAAAACTGGCTACCAATGTAATTAGAGCAGTAAAACTAAATGTTTTGTCATACCCATGCTATACGGTCTGATATACCAGGGCTGTCAGCCAGTCAGCATTCAGGGCTCGAACCACCCAGTTTATAACGTTGATTCGACCACAGAAAAAACGTTGATGTATATGGGGCAAACTCAGTGAAGTTCAATCTCTTGTGTCTCTCCACGGTCAGGCATTTCTTCTGCGCAGCAGTCCTGGAGGAAGTGTGCGCAGCTTAGAGGGTACATTGGTGCTGACTAAAGGCAAATCTACTTTTAAATAATGTCCATGTTTGATTTCTTGGCATGCGCCTCGGCCCAATGGGCGGCAGTGGAATGCTTTGGTGATCTTAAGTGTATCGGAAAACTATTAAGTCACACTCACTCATTCTCACTTTGGCACCTGTAGCACTTGGACAGGTGGAAACAGATGACACAGCAGTTTTGTGAATGAGGGAGAAGATAGAGAATTCCCATTCATACGACAGCCTATACCCGCAAATACACTTCAGACAACAATGCTGTTGGCTGCCAAAAAGACAGCTATTCAACCCCTTCCAATGCAATCACTGCAACAGAACCCTAGTCTCTTGAGAAGCAGGTTCACAGAATATTAGCATGGTTGATGATGGAAGATCCCTTACATTTAAACAATACTCAATCCACTGCAAGTCTAGGACCTCTCCATATGTTTAATGAGTCAGAAATTCACAAGGCAAGGAGTGCCTGATTTCCTGACATGAAATCAATTTCATCTGACCATGCCACTGAGCTCACTCCACTGTGGGTGTAATATAACCCAATGTAGATACAAATGTAGGGCAAAGGACCTGTGAGTGGCTGATTCATTGAGTAAAGCCTCACGTCTCCCCCCCACCCCACTGACTCTCACAACTAGTGAATGGGCTGCCGACTGGGATGGGGATGAGAAGGGGGGTTGAGTGTAGAGTTTCACCCAGCACGCTGTCATTAAGGAGCAGGAGGGAGTGGGCAGAGGAGGGTTTACATGTCTATGTATGTGTATGTGTGTGTATGTAAACCAGCGTTGCCTGAGCACGGCCTCACCTATACCCCAACCCCCTACAGCAAGGTCATGCAAACAATCAATCAATGGAGATGAATAAGAACACAGATAGAACTGGGCCAAAAAGACAATGAAGGCCAGATCTGATTTGCAGCCGGTCGCCTGGGTCAGTCTGACATCGTTTCAATGGCAAAGCTGGGCATTTTATGCTACCTTTACTTTGGCGTCTGGCAATTATGCAAATTGGGCCATAAATTAAATTAAATTATAATTTTATAGACATAAAGCCCGCTCTTTCTCTCTGCCTGTTACTACCGGTCGCCCTCTGCATGATCCCATGTAGCAATAAGCGCTGTTCTCTCACCAGACATATTAAGCACAGTGTATTTGCATGAAGGAGGTACATCAGAGGGAAATCAACTCAGTTGTATACTCATTAAGGTGACATGATTATCTTACTATAATCACTGGTCTACGTTAGACGTGCACATGGATCCAGCAGGACAGGCACCCAAAGGAGCATCAGACAACATGAGCAGAGCATCTGTAATAATGGTATGGCTTGTACATGTGGTTTCACCTGTCATTCTCTACATTGACATCGCAGTGACAAAGAGCATGACGATAGAATTGGCATAATTGAATGAGATGTTAATGTGTTATAATTACTGAGTCAATGGCATATATGTGATTTAATTAGGTATTCATCCATCTATTAGTGTGTGTGTGTGTGTGTGTGTGTGTGTGTGTGTGTGTGTGTGTGTGTGTGTGTGTGTGTGTGTGTGTGTGTGTGTGTGTGTGTGTGTGTGTGTGTGTGTGTGTGTGTGTGGCAGAAGGAGCCTGAATGCTCAATCTTCACCCATTCCTCAGATGTGAATAGTATTCACTGCTAATATAGAGGAGGGGCACATATTCTACTCATGACAGCCCTCTCATTGTTCTATTCCTCAGAAACACATGTCATGCGCGAAATAGTGAGCTAATCTCATCTTTGCACAGTAACATTGTTTTCCATGCTCTTTAATGATAATTGTGGAGAATCCTTGGCCATTTCTAAGTGCATTACATCATGCATGCATCTCCATCCCGCCCACTTTAACTATCTCTTTCGCTACACTCTGACAGTGTCCGGATTTTCTGTAGCTCTCCACTATACTATAGGCATTGGTTACATACTAACGCAAAATGTAGGCTATGGGCACGTCCGTTTATATTTAGTAGGCTACTCCAACATCTTTCACATCATTAACGAAGTTGAGGGTGAGAGGTTGCCTATTTCTAAATCACCTTGGGCACGCTCTCTGTGCAAAACAGCAGGTCGTGGGGTGCAATCATTATCTCGACAGACAATTGGTAAAACAATCAATGACATTCTATTCGCGCACAACAGTTTCCTTACTTACGTTTTTTTCCTTTCCTTTTACTGTATGTAGGCTCCTTCAATGGATCAATGACAACTGCGGTCTCCGCGAGCTAACGAAATCGCACAGCTGGGACCATTAGCGGCCAATCCAGTCCTAGGATCAAGCTCCAATGGCAAAACGCAGCGACAAGAAAGCTCCGATGAAATGTGCGGAGGCATAAACCGCTGGCATTTTCAAAAACTTGAAATTGCCCTGTTCCGTGGTGACATTTGGTTCTCCAGATATACCCATTGGTAAAAATATGGCATGTTACAAATTCCTGATGCGAGAAGAAGAGTCGGTAAAGACCATTGTTTCAGCTGGCGGAGGGGAGGTGTGCTGTATCTTAAAGTTGCAGTTGTTCAATTCTCTGCTCACCAGAATATGTTCACGACACATAGAATTTGTGCATCAATTATATATTTTTTCTTGGATGAAAAATACAAGTTGTATTCAAAAGTAGAATAGCCTAATGCGTAATGGCCAGCCTAATGCTGTGCATTCTAATGCTAAATTACATTTGGAAGTGTCAGGAATTTGCAACATGACTGTATGATATGGAATCCATATTTTGTTAACATTACATATATAAATATCCCTTTTAAAAATACAGCCATCATATTGTCACAGCCTAATGTTATGTCATTTAACATGTATTTGTATTAGTCCAGTTAGCCTATTGAAAACACACATCACAGTTTTACAATCGGATCGATGCATTCACAAAAAAATATTCCCTCCACTTCCCTGCGATCTCACCTTTCCCTTTCACAGAGATGGTTTCTGCCAGGCTCGGAATAATTTGTGTAGTAATCGAGCCTGTGCTTCCAATTATGTTTACATCTCCCCAGACGACTGCAACGTTGACCATATCTTTAGTTGTTGCTCTTTAAACCTACAACATTTTGCCCGAGATATTAGGCTCTGTGGAGCATTTATTGGGCACGCAGTAAAAGTTTTTTTTTTATGAAGACACCCCTGAGGACGTTCCTACAGGTAGAAGTGCCAGTCTGCCACTGACAGATGTTAGACCGGACAGACATGGTAATGTAAGATGAGGAGGGAAATTATGCGCAAAAGACTTTTCCTCTGCTCTCCTAAAAAAACGAGGGGTTCCAATAATGTCATACCTTCATGGATGTTACAAACATTCTCGTGCAAACTGTGACTGTGAGTCTATGATTTGAGATTCTTCAATACTTTATCTCGTCATATGATTAAACACACAGGGTTGTATTTAGCAATTGGTGAATAGCCTTATGTTACCTTATAAAGATGTCTAGTAAGCACTATAGTCCTACAGTGCTCTCGAGCAGCATTACCCTCTTGAATGCCTCTCTCTTTCTGCTCTATGGCGGGTAAACACCTACTGGCATCTGGAAAGAATGTGGGACCAATTGTAGCCTCGATTGTGGCTTTCAAAATAGCAGTTTCATTTGATCATATATGTCATATTCATATGTGTAAACATACTGAATTGTAATCGGATGCATTTTACTGCCATATCATACTGTGCTGTGATTGGTTAAGACCACCCAAATGGTTAGGTCATGGGCAGTTTGATTCTGGTTGGCAATAAGTGAACATGCCAGTTATAGCTAGCTAATAAAGAGCTACGTTATTAAGAAATATCCTGTAGCACTGCATTTTATTATTTTGTACAAAGTGTGCAAAACAAGACAATATAGTTATAAGATTAACTGAAAACCATATTGCTAGAGCATACCAAGACTATACTGCAATCTGTGTGCATTATTAGTCTTTAAATATGTATTACTTAGCTATGAATTTATATGTTATGCTTATTAATGTGTTATGAATGAAGCCCCCTAACAGAATATAAAATCATCTAACAAGGTGTCCTTCACTACAATATGGCCACAGAGCAATATCAGTAGTTTTCCAGTCTCCTTTTCTCAAATAGTGAGTGTATGTTTGCAATAAAACTGAATGCAATGTCAAGTTCATTCATTTGAAAATGTCACCCAGAGACAAGGCCATACTTCATCTTGTATTTGTAAATCATTTTTCCCTCTGAAGTTTGTTGAGCAATCTTGTGATTGAAAATATACAATCAAAATTGAGGGTCTGAATTTATAACAGGGCCTGTTTACCAATGGCTAGAAACATCAATGTGGCCAAATAGGAAACAAATGTAGCTACGAATGCAAACTCCCCTGGACTGGCCTTACCTTCTCTATATATCTTTATGTTCTCTGTTTTAAGCTACTTTGACTTATATTTGCTGACAGTCAACTTGATGAATCCATAGAGCTGTCAAGCGAGCATCTAACAGTATTTGCTTTACAGGTTATCAGGTACCATTGTATTTCTGTGAGTTCCATCTATACAATTAAATCATATAATGTCCAGAGCAATCCAAAACACTTCACAAAAAGAAGTCAAAAACAGGCTTCAACAATCGCTCAAACAGACTAGCTTTGAAAATGCAATGAAAGCCACTCACTTATGTAGCTATGTTGCAGCCACATACGGGTCATCGCTTACCTGATCTCTATGGGGGCTATAGTGAGCAGTAACAGTAACACATTGTTCCAGCTTATCAAATATTAAAGTAGTTTAGGAGAGGTTGATGAAACAAGTATAATTTTGCTTTGTAAAACAAGCATTCTCACAGAGCAAGTTATAAATGTTTTAACACAGTCCGGTTGCTTTGTGTTTTATGGGTATTCAATTACTAGTGGTGAGAGATCATTAAAGAAGCCTATTATGTTCATAAAGTATGGCTGCAGGGTTTCCCACAGACCTTAAAGGGACATTAAAGGTACTTCTTCATGATTTCACATTGCACTGAGTTGTGTGTATTTAAATAAACAAATACACATGAATTTGAACCAAAGTCTGGTGTTCATGCAACAAGTGATGTTCGAACAGTCGTGGCATGCAGTGATGTCAACTTACCCACAAGATCTGATCCAGGACCTGCCTTTGTTTTCAATGGCCTATCCACAACCTTCATTAGCTTGATTAACAAAGCTGGCTCTGGGCCAGTGCCTCAGGGAACTTCCCGTCTCCACCGCTGGTAATGTAGGAGACAGAGTCTGGAGTCACCAAACAGGCTGAGTGTGGTGTCGCTGTCCATGGTGCTGAATCTGGCATGGATTCAGGCAGCTCTTTCGGTTTACAGCTTGTGTGGTACACTGTACTGCAGCTCATGGGGGCATCGTGTTGGTCAAAGTTGACCCATTTTGCATACCCCACCACACCATGTGACATACTGTATATGTCAAATCAGATTTTGTTAAACGCAAATGATCTAAAAACGTGTAAACTCTTTTTTTCATGTTCCCATATGTTGTAGCTTAGAGCCTATTCTACGTCATCTGAGGTTTTTGGGTTGTGCCTGCCATCGGTTGAGACAACATGCTCTTGAAACAGAGTGGGTGTCATGTTTTGGCTGATAATGTACTAAAATGGCACTGAGCATTCCTACAATGGGCAAGATTGGAAGGTTTTGTTCAAATCAAAAGGGGTGTTGACAAAAAGTGATTGAATTCAAATGGACCCCATACCCATCATGTGTTATGTCCCCAGTCTAAGTCCCTGCTCCATTCCAGTCATGACATAGCTGTGAGTGTTGTTATGTGCTGGGAGAGAAGCTCCAGTGGGCATGTGACCAGCAGGTCAGATGTGGAGTAGCTCTCCATTGGCCTCCAGCTCTCTGGCTGCTGAGATTGAGACCGCCTTTACCTCTTGCTGAAAGACACTGAATCCTGAGGAAACTGTGAGGAGGAGAACCTAGATGAGAGAGAACACCTTCCATGCCTCTGAACACTATGAGAGCCACTGACAGAGGGTTGTTATATACATTTTACATTTGAGTCATTTAGCAAACGCTATTATCCAGAGTGATTTACAGGAACAATTAGGATTGTTCAAGGGCACAGGCACATTTTTCAACTAAGGGTTCAAACCAGGAACCTTTCGTTTACTGGCCCAACGCTCTTAACCGCTAGGCTACCTGCTGCCCATACAGTGGAGGGATTATCTGTGTCCGCTATGAGACTGCAAAAGGGGCCTATTTTATCACATTCATGTCACTGCTAACATTGCTGTATTGTGTCAGAAACAGGGTTTAACACTACTGAAGTCCATAGTAGCACCAGACTCAACATACTGTACATTAGAAGAACTGTGGCTTTATCTTCACTGTTCATCCATCTCTTGTAGTGAAAGGTAAACGTCATGTGTTGAAGTCACATATTGGGTGACTGACACAATAAGGAACTGAGCTTACATTTCTATTCCCACCTTGAGCATAGAAATCAAATAGAGAGCACGGCTAAGGCTGAGCATACGCCTCCTTGCAGAGATACTGGGTTTAGGCCATGCTCACAAGTGCACATGGACTGTAAGAGGAGAACTAAGACATATGGAGAGGTTAACCATGGATGAACGCTGAGCTCTCATTGGTCCTTGCATAATAGTGGTTACATCACATCGCTTTATCACTTAGCACTATTCGCAGTAAGGTGGTTGTATTTTAAGTCAGATGTCTGCTCTTTTGGGTTCTCCTAGTTTATTGATCCATTGTAGTGTGTGTGTGTGTGTGTGTGTGTGTGTGTGTGTGTGTGTGTGTGTGTGTGTGTGTGTGTGTGTGTGTGTGTGTGTGTGTGTGTGTGTGTGTGTGTGTGTGTGTGTGACAAGCATGACATCATGGGATAGTTGCACATTTATTCCCCTGGAGGAGAGTAAAGCATGTCTGTAGCTCAGAGCCCAGGATGCAGCGAGGTGTACATGGTTGATCCTGAAATTATCTGGATGATTCAAACCTGCCAATGAAGCCAAAGAGTGTCATGAAGGACCTTTATTTCCTATAGTAATGCCGTATGTCTCTCGTGGTTCCCCGTTGGACACTGAAGCTGTAAGAACAAAACAATGAAAGAGGCAGATCGTACCATTAATTTAAGTCTGTGGAAATAGACCTCTGCCTACAGTGGAAATAGACCTCTGTCTAGATACAGTGCATTTGAAACTATTTCGATCCCTTGACTTTTTCCATATTTTGTTACGTTACAGCCTTATTCTAAAATGTTTTTTTCCCTCATCAATCTACACACAATACCCCATAATGACAGAGCAAAAACAGTTTAGATTTTTTTACAAATGTATTAAAAAATAATAATAATAATAATGTTTTACAACATCCTCACAGTAATGACACACCAAGTGTCACGACTTCCGCCGAAGTCGGTCCCTCCCCTTGTTTCGGGCGGCGTTCGGCGGTCGACGTCACCGGTCTTTTAGCCATCGCCGATCCACTTTTCATTTGTTTTGTCTTTGTTTTCTACGCACCTGGTTTCTATCCCCCAATTACATGTTCATTATTTAACCCTCTGTTTCCCACATGTTAGTGTGTGTGTTTATTGATTGTTCATGGCGGTACTTGTCGGCTGGTTATGTTTGCCGGGTTATGTATTTACGCCCGTTATTTTCGAGTGACCGGTATTTCTCCGCACTTTGAGTATTGTCTGTATACTGGTGCTGTCGTGGAATTAAATACCTTGTACACTCATTTCTGCTCTCCTGCGCCTGATTCACTGCACCAGTTAACCACCGTCTGACACCAAGTGATAAATAAAAAATATAAAGTACAATAAAGAGACAACCTGTTGGGCCAATCAAATTTGATCCTCCTCTTCTTCACATAAAGAGCAAACATCATCATACTTCCCAGCGTCTCCCATTGGTCATGCAAATGAACCCGATTCATATGCAGCGTTTGCGAATGCTAATCGTCACATGACAATCTCAATGATCCTGCTCCCTGGAAAGGCAGCCAGTTGAGCTATTCCAAGATAACAAAAACCGAAAAACCGATGATGTTAAATGTTTACCTTTTCCAGTGATGAAGTCAAATATGTCTCATGGTAAGGTGAGGTATGCAAAATGGGTCAACTTTGACCACCTCTATCTACTGAATGTTTTGGTATTTAAGTCCAAAAAGTCTGTTTCTGACCACTTCTTCCTTGGCCAACCATGTCTGGAAAGTTTTGTTTAAATCGAAACGGATGCTGTCAAAGAGCATCGTTATCCTAGTAGTCACATGGGTCGCTCAGCAGCAGAAGCCCTGAAGTTAGCAAATGTTTACTCAGGATGGAGGATTCTTGGTGCCACTATTCATATTTCTGACTAAGCATAAATACAAACACATACATATGAAGACGCCACATACTGTACATATGAAGGAGTTACCCTGGGCATGGAACAGCAGGGGGTTTACACTTCCTGCTTTTCAAGAATCTTTTACAAGATTAAAGAAAATGTGTTTTATCAAACTTGACATTTTCCCCAGCTGTTACAGAACTCTCTCATTGGCAGTCTTATTGCCTGTCTCATCCCCGTACTCCTGCTGTAGCCTGACAAATCATCCAATGATTCAGCCTGGAGATCAGGGTTAATAAAACATGAATCCTCCAATGATTCAGCCTGGAGATCAGGGTTAATAAAACATGAATCCTCCAATGATTCAGCCTGGCGATCAGGGTTAATAAAACACTAATCCTCCAATGATTCAGCCTGGCGATCAGGGTTAATAAAACACTAATCCTCCAATGATTCAGCCTGGCGATGAGGGTTAATAAACACCAATCCTCCAATGATTCAGCCTGGCAATCAGGGTTAATAAAACACTAATCCTCCAATGATTCAGCCTGGCGATCAGGGTTAATAAAACACTAATCCTCCAATGATTCAGCCTGGCGATCAGGTTTAATAAAACACTAATCCTCCAATGATTCAGCCTGGCGATCAGGTTTAATAAAATACTAATCCTCCAATGATTCAGCCTGGCGATCAGGGTTAATAAAACACGGATTAAACAAAATAAACAAACCTAAGTTTGAAACAAACCTAGGGCAAGCCAGCCTGTAGCGTAACACTCTCCATGAAGAACAATTCCACACACATACATGGGGGAAACAGAGGGTAATATACATTTAGTCTGATGAGGGAATGTGAACCAGATGTGCAGGAAAAGAAGACAAAACAAATGGAAAATGAAAAGGTGGAGTGGCCCTCCAAGAGGAGAGGCGAAACGGATCAGATTCCATGGTACCTTTAAGGTACACATGAACAAACTAACAAAACAAGAAATGGAAAACTCAAAAACAGTCCTATCTGGTGCACACACAGAGACAGGAAACAATCAAAAACACACAGTGAAACCCAGGCCACCTCCAATCAGAGACAACTAATGACACCTGCCTCTGATTGAGAACCTAGGCGATCAAATAACCAAAACATAGAAAAACAAACATAGACTACCCACCCAACTCACGCCCTGACCATACTAACTAAACACAAAACACAGAAAATAAAGGTCAGAACGTGACAGTACCCCCAAAGGTAAAAACCTTGACCTATAGGGGAGGGTCTGGGTGGGCTCTGTCCGCGGTGGCGGTTCTGGCGCGGGATGATTCAGCATTGTCTTTGTCCGCCTTATTGTCCGCCTCCGTTTTCTCACCATAAAATGACCCCACTGGAAGAGGGGCAGCTCCTGGACAGAGGGACAATGATTCAGCCTGGCGAGGGGCTCCGGCGCCTCTGAGGGGCTCCGGCGCCTCTTAATAAACAGGCGGGACGCTCCGGCAGCGGCGCCGGACAGGCGGGAGGCTCCGGCAGCGGCGCCGGAAATAGCGGCGCAGGACAACCTATGTTTGGCAGCGGCGCCGGACAGGCGGGAAACCGGGACGCTAGGCGCAGGACAGGCGGGACGCTCCGGCAGCGGCGCCGGACAGGCGGGAGCACCTGCAGGGAGGAGACTAGAGACAGCCTGGTGCGTGGGGCTGCCACAGGAACTACCAGGCTGGGGAGACTTTCAGGAGGCTTGGTGTTAGGAGGAGCCTGAAAGACCGGGCTGTGGGGGAGCACTGGAGCTCTGGTGCGCAACCTGGCACCACTTCCCCAGGCTGGACAACTGAGCCCGGACCCTCCAGAGTGCAGGCACAGGTTGAACCGGGCTGTGGGTAAGCACGGAGATCTAGTGCTTACTACACGCACCTCTCCCCTAGGCTCCACTCCCACAGTATACGAGCGGAGCGCAGGCAGAGGACGCACTGCACCCTCCCAGCGCCCGGAGACACAGCACGCAGAGCCGGCGCAGGATATACCAAGACTGCGTACCAGACCCGCTGAGCAGGCACCATACGCCCTGGCTCAATGCCCACACTCGCATGACAAATACATGGAACTGGAAAACCGCATAACACGGTGCCTGACCAGTAATGCGCTGGAGTGAGCTCAGGTCTGCTACCTGGCTTAGTACCACACCTCGTGTGCCCCCCAAAAAAAAAATTTGGGGCTGCCTCTCGTACCTGTCGCACTGCCGTGCTGGCTTCGCCAACCTCATTCTCCTGTAACCTTCCTTGCATTGCTCCATCGAATCCCAGGCGGGCTCCGGCACTCTCCTGGGTCGACCGCCCACCTATCTATCTCCTCCCAAGTTGTGTAGTCCAGATTCAGCTCTGATGCTGGCCGCTGTTGTTGCTGCTGCTGCTGCTGTCGTCGCTGTCCTTTACCACGCCGCTTGATTCTGTAATGAAGGAGAGGCGAAACGGATCAGAGGACCAATACGCTGGCGTGAATTTTCCATGGTACTTTTTAATGCTTTAAGGTACACATGAACAAACTAACAAAACAAGAAATGTGAAAACTCAAAAAACAGTCCTATCTGGTGCACACACAGAGACAGGAAACAATCACCCACAAACACACAGTGAAACCCTCCTCAATCAGAGACAACTAATGACACCTGCCTCTGATTGAGAACCATACTAGGCCGAAACATCGGAAAAACAAACATAGACTACCCACCCAACTCACGCCCTGACCATACTAACTAAACACAAAACACAGAAAATAAAGGTCAGAACGTGACAGTGGCGATGGCTAGAAGACGGGTGACGTCGACCGCAGAACGCCGCCCGAACAAGGAGAGGGACCGACTTCGGAGGAAGTCATGACACTGGCGATCAGGGTTAATTAAACACTAATCCTCCAATGATTCAGCCTGGCGATGAGGGTTAATAAACACTAATCCTCCAATGATTCAGCCTGGCGATGAGGGTTAATAAACACTAATCCTCCAATGATTTAGCCTGGCGATGAGGGTTAATAAACACTAATCCTCCAATGATTCAGCCTGGTGATGAGGGTTAATAAACACTAATCCTCCAATGATTTAGCCTGGCGATCAGGGTTAATAAAACACTAATGGGCATATATCAGCAGCAGGCTGTGCAGAGCTGGAGCCACCAGAGGTCTGCTGCTATCTATTACTGTCTGAACCTGTGCCTTCCAACCCTGGCTTCTGAAGCAGGGGTCGGGCCCTTGCGTTGGACCCCGTTTAATGCAGTGATAACATAGATGGGTTTTGGGCTGGGCGGGGCAGGGGTAGGGGCGGGGTGTTGGGGACAAAATCCCAGTCAGCGACAGACGGGACTGAAAAGGGATTACAAGTGTCTGAAGTCCGATAAATCCTTTTATCTCGCCGTACCACCCCTCCAGGGAAGCAATATTATTACACCTTAATGCACATTGCCTGCCACACTGGACGGCTGTGAACAAAGACACCATAAACCTACAATAAACAGCTTTATTGCCCAGCCAAACACTGAAAGGCTGCACAGACTGAGAAACACAGATGTTGAATGAGGAAAGGCCTGGTATTACAGATCCACCCAAGATAGCTGCTTGTCTGTGAACACATGAAAGGTGAACCAACATACTGGATGTTGTGTTTGTTGGAGATTAAGTGTAAATGCAGTACTGTCATAGGCTGGTCAAACCAGACTGAATGCTGTGTTCACCAGACAGGGTTAACCAGGCTAGTGCTGTCATTATTAACCCATAAAATGATACGTGGGCGTGTCAAGATTAGATGCAGGTCTTAAATCCATTCATTAAGAGGAAAGGGGAGTGGGTCAGTTTATCCCCGATCTTAAGTCTCAGTGAGTGAGCTTAATAAACTCCTACAGAGGAGTTTGGCCAATCAGATTTCATTGTTTTATACATTAACATATACCATCCCACCCTCTAATAATCCAATGTGTTCAGCATTCAGGGAACATTGATTTGAAGAGATATAATAGCTATGTTACCCCAACTGGGAGGTAAGAGTTGTGTCAAAACACATTCATCTGTGGAATAAGGGCAGTCCCATCTGTTGAACATGGCCATGTGAAAGGTTAGCCCTAGAGCTACTGTAAATGATTTGTATGGTGCTGTTCAGATTAGACCTAGGTTACAGGGTGTGACCCTAAATCATTATTAAGTTATTACATCATGGCAAAATAAATTGTGACATTTTCGGACAACCTCATTAATTCAACTTCTACTTCTACGGCTAGCCGCGAAACCGTAGAGGCCCCGGAATAAAACAATGGCCATGTTTAAGTTCTAAAATGTAGCCCTCTACCAAAACGAATGGGGTCGTCTTTACAGCAAACCATGTCAGCACAGTCAAAGTAGCACAGTAAAAAGTCCAATTCATCTTTTATCTGTGTCTTGCTGTGATGGTTAATTGTTTGAATAAACAGCAGGCAGACTAGCTCTCACTCTCCTACGGCCTCATTAGAATGTAACCATGCATAAAATGCCCTTCTCACTCACTCAGGGAGCAAAGACTTTCAGCGTCACCAAAATGATTATAATCTGTAGAATAATAACATGATCTCTCTTCCTGGTGTCTGATTATCACCATGCTCCAAGCTGAAGTATGCATGTGTGTACACTACCGGTGAAAAGTTTGGGGTCACTTAGAAATGTCCTTGATTCTTAAAGGAAAAGCAAATTTTTTGTTCATTAAAATAACATAAAATGCATCAGAAATAGTAGCCAGAAACGGCTGATTTTTAATGGAATATCTACATATAGGAGTACATTATCAGCAACCATCACTCCTGTGTTCCAATGGCACGTTGAGTTAGCTAATCCAGGTTCATCATTTAAAAAGGCTAATTGATCATTACAAAACCCTTTTGCAATTATGTTAGCACAGCTGAAAACAGTTGAGCTGATTAAAGAAGCAATAAAACTGGCCTTCTTTAGACTAGTTGAGTATTTGGAGCATCAGCATTTGTGGGTTCGATTACAGGCTCAAAATGGCCAGAAACAAATACCTTTCTTCTGAAACTAGTCAGTCTATTCTTCTTCTGAGAAGTGAAGGCTATACCATGTGAGAAATTGCCAAGAAACTGAAGATCTCGTACAACGCTGTGTACTACTCCCTTCACAGAACAGTGCAAACTGGCCCTAACCAGAATAGAAAGAAGAGTTCCTCTGTCCAGTGTCTGTGTTCTTTTGCCCATCTTAATCTTTTCTTTTTATTGGCCAGTCAGAGATATGGCTTTTTCTTTGCAACTCTGCCTAGAAGGCCAGGATCCCGAAGTCGCCTCTTCACTGTTGACATTGAGACTGGTGTTATGTGGGGACTGTTTAATGAAGCTGCCAGTTGAGGTCTTGTGAGGCGTCTGTTTCTCAAACTAGACACTCTTTCCAGAAGAAAGGTCTTTGTTTCTGGCCATTTTGAGCCTGTAATTAAACCCACAAATGCTGATGCTCTGTAACGGCTGTTGGTGGAAGAAGGTGAGGACCAAGGTGAAGCGTGGTACGTGTTCATGTTTGTTTATTGACACTGAACACAAAAATAACAAAAGGGAATAACCAAAACAGTCCTGAACAGTGAAAAACACTAAACAGAAATCAACTACCCACAAAACCCATGTGGGAAAAAACAACCTAAGTATGGTTCTCAATCAGAGGCAACGATAGACAGCTGCCTCTGATTGAGAACCACACCCGGCCAAACAACAAAGAAATCCAAAACATAGAAAATGAACATAGAATGCCTACCCTAGTTACACCCTGGCCTAACCAAAATAGAGAATAAAAGCCTCTCTATGGCCAGGACGTGACATGCTCCAGATTTTTTACCTTTATACTCAACTAGTCTAAAGAAGGCCAGTTTTATTGCTTCTTTAATCAGCTCAACTGTTTACAACATTAACAATGTCTACACTGTATTTCTAATCATTTTTGATGTACAAAAGATGAGCTTTTCTTTCAAAAACAAGGACATTTCTAAGTGACCCCAAACTTTTGAACGGTAGTGTATATGTATGTGTGTGTGTGAGAAGCGTTCTCCTGCTGTACGTGGTGCAGCTGAGTAATGAAACGGAACTGTCTTACAGCTGACTGTGACATGCCAAGCACCACACCTTCCCCTTCTCCGCAGAGGAAGAGCGGCAGAAACCAGGGATGAAGAAGACAAAGAGCTGGCAGGCTAAATTAGATTGGTGCTGTCGACTGTCGACGAGGAGTTAATTGGAGAGAGACACCTGTGTCAGGGAGTGCTAGTATCAGACAGGCCAGTGTCGATGGAAACACACACAGGTTAACAGAGGGAAACACTTTCTCCACACTTGACCTTCTACTAGTGAGACGTCAAGGCAACAAAGCCCCTCTGGATGAAGCTTCTCAGACCCAGTACTGTATGGGTCAGGAGGAAATGGAGAACGGGATACAAAAATGTGTCCACATAAACGGTTCAGGGATGTGTTTAGAGAGCTGATCAATAGTATAACCATAGAGTTTAGGTATACCATAGAGCAGGGCTCTCCAACCCTGATCCCGGGGGGTTGGAGAGCTACCCTCCTGTCAGTTTTCACTCCAACCCCAGTTGTAACTAACCTAATCTGTTTATCACCCAGCTAATTATTAGAATCGGGTGTGCTGGATGAGGGTTGGAGCAAAAACCTACTCCTGGAGAGCTATTCCTGGACAGCTACTCCTGGACGGCTACTCCTGGACAGCTACTCCTGGACGGCTACTCCTGGACGGCTACTCCTGGACGGCTACTCCTGGAGAGCTACTCCTGGACAGCTACTCCTGGAGGGCTACTCCTGGAGGGCTACTCCTGGAGGGCTACTCCTGGATGGCTACTCCTGGACAGCTACTCCTGGAGAGCTACTCCTGGACAGCTACTCCTGGAGAGCTACTCCTGGATGGCTACTCCTGGACAGCTACTCCTGGAGAGCTACTCCTGGATGGCTACTCCTAGACAGATACTCCTGGACAGCTACTCCTTGAGAGCTACTCCTGGACAGCTACTCTCCAAGAACAGGGTTGGAGAGCCCTGCCATAGAGTCAACAACATGCTCAAAGGTTAGATTGCAGGAGAATGGAGAGAAGCTAAGAATAAAATATTTTGTTTCATGATCTTATGTTGCAAAATGGGACAGTGGAAATGGAGTAGATCTGTGTTACAAAAGGCCATGGCAATTCCTAGATACGAACATATTTCAAAAGCCTTGTCCCTGCACACACTGTATTTGTAAATGCCAATAATTCAACATTATTTTCATCCAAATCTTTTCCAACAAATGCCAAATCTAGGGAGCACAGTCTCTCGTATTTCAATTACCTTGTACTGAACATCGAGAGAGAATCTACTACGACGTTTAAACTAATTTGATAGAAAGAAGAGACATTTTCTTCCAGTGAGACAGCCTGAAAAAGATAACGGCCAACATGTTTTCCCTACTTGGGCTGGGTGGAGTGACGCATTGTGGGTCTGTGCTGGGGTCCAGACCCAGGTGCCACCGTGCTATTCATCACAAGCGCCACCGCTGTTAAATATTAACCGGGTGTGTCTTGGCGCTATTGGATAACCAATTGACTTTTTTGTGGCAGAGCAAGGGAAGGAGGGAGAGAGAGATGGAGGGAGAGACAACGGGAGCTGTGGGGATAGGAGAGCACAGATCAGGGTTAGCCTGTAGACACAGAGACAGCACCCCCAGGCATGGTCCAGTGTCCGCCTCCAGCATATATTGCAGATCAAGTCGTACATAGTGGTGTTCTGATTGTTACATCGTCACAAAGGAATATCACTATCAGTAAGTACACTATTTCAAACAGCTATATGTTCATTTCAGGGGGGAAGACCAGGCAATGTAGGCCTGTTATGCATCCAGACGGGGTTACAGTACCAGGACACACTGACACATGAACAGGTCTACAGTATATATAGCAGAAATAACACATTTAGGAAAAAGCTCTTTTTCTTCATTTCACCCCTCAGTTGAGTAAAACCTGGCAGGGTTTTGTTGTCTCGTCATCCTTTGTTGTCTCGTCATCAGTCGGATGATTGCAATCTCACCAGACGCATTTGGAGATGTGAGCTGGAGGTAAAAGATTTCTCTCAGAAGCACCAAAGAGCTGATCAAACTGCAGCGCGGCCACCTTCATGTCTGCTTGAGTCGTACAGCAACACACAACACAAACATCCTCAGAAACACACAAGCAGCCGAGAGAATAAACTTTTATCTCGGATAAAAGCTAGGAGGCTTTCATCTCATGGCTCAGTCCAGTTTCTACCGGCTTGTTGTGATGCAGCACAGCACAGTGTGGGATAGACCGAGTGTGTATGATAAACTTGTGTGAAGGAAGCAGCACCTTAACACTGATCTCGGAAAAGCTGCTGGAGACAGAGTGGTAGATATGCTGGACATGGTATCTCACTTCTGATCATACACACTGCGCTGCTACCATCAGCAGAACTAGTTAACTAGAGGATTCATTCACTTGACCAGGAGTGATGATGGAGATAAGAAACATCCATTCAAATTTCAAACTGAAAGCCCATTCTTATACAAGTGCGTGGTGTAAAGTGTCCTCTCTAACTAGCTGAACAAGACCAGGTGTCTGTAGCAGCTTCGTGTAAGCAACACTTCGTTTATCTGCACAGCATGAGAACGAGAGAGAAAGGGAGGGAGAGAGAGACAGCAGAGAGAGATAGAAAGACACAGGGGGAGTGAGAGGGGAGGAGAGAGAGATAGATGTATTATGATGTATTGGCCTTGTTCCTCCTCCCCAATGATTTGGACGGTGGCCATGTTTTGAAATGACTCAGAGGATGGCTCTAATGGACGTCTCTTTACTGTCCTATCTTCACTGGCCCAATCTTATGCAAATGGCCGCCGTCATTTATTTATTACTATAAGTCTCCGGTGAATGTAAACGACAGGGATAGCGTAAAGACAAACTTGACTCAGCAATTCCTTGTTTTGCCGTTCCATACAGCAGACATGTCTCACATATTTGCCCAGAGAGGAGGAGTGGGATTTGTCTTTTCATCCCCCTTGAACCCGTCTGGTCTGTTCGCTGCCAATTTGTTTGCCGAGGCCGAGTGAGCGCTTGTGACCACAGCAATGTGTGAGAATCCCTTCAAACAGCTGAATTTAACATGAGTTTGTTCCTCAAATGGTGCTGTCGCCTCTGCCACTGCTCTGCTGCAGCTCTGCCTGGCCCGCTGCCATGGGAGTGAGTGACAGAGAGGCTAAATCTATTGAAATTAGAGGAGATTTCATTCCTCTTGCATGTGTCTAGTGAGAACAACTCCTGTTGCATCCATCCGCCCTCTCATTGGTCGCGGAGGGTCTCAGTTGCCAGGCAACCGATCCAGCGGTGCCAATGCCTTACTGAGGAGCAGCTGTTAATGAAGCCTGGGCAGTGGGTAGGCAGCATGTCTCGTACGTCTGTCCACCACACACACACACACACACACACACGCACACACACACACACACACACACACACACACACACACACACACACACACACACACACACACGCACCACACAAGTGGCTCTCTCACTGATGTGAGGGCAGCAACTGAAGGCATACTTACCCAGCATGCTTTCTAGGCTCCGCCCGCCTCCCTGTCTGCATACCCACTGACCCAACGGGGCTAACCAACCTTTAGAGGGAAATTGACATTTTCATGAAAAGGGAGTTATTTGCTGCTGGACCAGTTATTGAGCAGGACGTGCATTATTTAAGGACAGGTGTGATATTTGAAATGATCTATAATAATCAACGGCACACCGGAGGGAGGTGTGTCTGGAAACAACCACAGATGCTACTGCTAAGTGGTGATGAAGTACAGGATACACATGAGTAAGTATCAATCACAAGAACATAACAGCATAGTTCCACTAAACTGAAACTGACCATTTAAGAGCCCAGTGAGTAAGAGGGTGAATCAACACTATTTAGACACAGATGGTACTGAGGAAAACATCACAAACAGAGAGGGAGTTAAAGCCAGTGTTGATTACTGGTGTGTGAATGAATCACAGGTCACACATACAGTGAGCTCTGGTTGGGGCTGTCGTCGCCATGCTGTTGTCGTGCAAACCATCCCTGAGCTCTGAGTCAGGTTCTTACGACATCACAGGTACACCCGCACACCTCACATGCTGACCAGAACGGACACGTCGCGTGTGCGAGCGTCGCAAAATAAATGTTGAAATCCATGTTATTCAATTATGGCGCCAACGAGCGTCTGCGATGCCAAGGGCTAAAATAGAACTCCTTTCTATTTCTGACGCAGAACGCGCTGCAAGTCCTGCCTCTCCCATCTCCTCATTGGTTTATAGAAGCAAGTACCCACGTGCCATCTCCTCATTGGTTATACCCACGTGGGTGATTGAAAGACAAACTGTTTTGCCGGTTGTCGTGGTAATACTATGAAAGTTTAGATGCCAATCACCATATAAGTTTAAATATGAAAAAGCCCGGAAGGAGGAGAGATGACCAGAAACAATTCGGTTGGCCATTTTATGTGTGGATTAATTGTCGGAGTAGAGGACCTTGTGCATATCAGGTAAAATAACAACTCAATGTTTATATCCCAGGACAAATTAGCTAGCAAAAGCAAGCAGCTAAACAGGACTAATTAGCTAATGCTTTTCGACCTGTCCCCAAAAGAATGTCATTGGTTCAGAGTTTGTTTCGATATTTTAACCTGCATGTCGTGATCGCGTTTGGTGTTGGGGGACAAAATAAATGTATGCACGGTAGCGCACGATGGCGCACACGCGCAGCCGGTTTGGGTTCCGTGTCAGTGACACATGGAGAGACCATAATATGCAATTATAAAGAAATAAGCCAGTTCGTTGATCCATGCATGTGAAGTGTAAATAAGCATAACATATGTTTGTTTTTAAATGTCTGCTTTTGAAGATATGTATGTGCGTGTGTAGTCCTATGTGTGTCACAGCACCATGTTAATCACAGAAACTCTCCATAGTCGGATCTGCCTGCCTGTGATCTGCCTGTGTTCGTTTCTGTGTTTCATGTGGATATGCAGCCAGCCTCTGTATTGTCCTGATGAAGAAGAATGAACCATTCACACGGACTACTCCCAGACAACATTGGCCTGTCAAGCTTTCCAGGCACGCCTGACAAAATGGCCCATTCACGTGCACTTAACGTGGCCTCACACTGTTCCTCTATGGACCACTTTATGTGTCTCTCTCTGCTCTGTCACTGTAACAGGCACACTGAGTCCGCCGGCCTCCAATCGCCCCCTCATGGCTCCTGTTCCCTGTCCGCAGGCCAAATGGACCAGAACTCAGCTTGGGGCCTGCGCCAGCAGACAGATCTTCTCCTCTCCCCCCTGGTTCGGCTGGGGGATTCACCATTAGAATCTCAGCTGAACACAGAGAAATAAAGAGAGGACATTGGAGTTCCAAGGACTGGCTCCTGGCCAATCCTCCCTATCCCTGTCTAGACAGGTGAGACGCATCCTCTAGACTCATCTGTCTGTCTGTCTGTCTGTCTGTCTGTCTGTCTGTCTGTCTGTCTGTCTGTCTGTCTGTCTGTCTGTCTGTCTGTCTGTCTGTCTGTCTGTCTGTCTGTCTGTCTGTCTGTCTGTCTGTCTGTGTCTGTGTCTGTGTCTGTGTCTGTCTGTCTGTCTGCTCTAAAAGGAGAATGCGGTCATGTGAATTCCCAGAAGCATTTCTGAGGTGAGAAAGTGCCAGAACAAAGAGAGGAGAAACAGATAGCCCTCCCTCCTCCTTTGAATCTAGCCACATGGTCCGTCACTAAGACTAAGACAGGGGCAAGAAACACCCTACATTCAACGTTTCCAATATGTGATGAATCTTGCTGGCTACGTCTAATGGATGTAAGCTTCCTCTCGAGGTTCCTTATCATTCTGTACAGAGGACAGCTGATTGACGAGTCTGGAGGTGAGTCAGGAGAGCTTTACGGGGGCAATGTCAAAAGGGATTCCTTTCACCTGCATTTCTCCTGAACTACAAAGGAGGGGTCTCCTATACATCCACCCGTCTCTCTATCATGAGGAAGCGTTCTTGAATAGTTGGTGTTATCCGTATCTACACAAGATACATTTGCTGAAGTCACGGGTTGTTTTGTGTGTGTGTGTGTGTGTGTGTGTGTGTGTGTGTGTGTGTGTGTGTGTGTGTGTGTGTGTGTGTGTGTGTGTGTGTGTGTGTGTGTGTGTGTACCTTTGTGCATGCACATGTCTGTGTGCTTGCTTGTATGCATATGTTCACCCATTTACACTCTGTGTATACAAGCGTGTATCTGTTGATGTGTGTGTGCTCTTTAAGCACACACCCAAGAGCCTACTTATTCCACCATTATATGGAATTGATGAGTGCATTACACTGCTGAATAAAATGACCCCTGTGAATCTCCATTAGAACACGGTGGCTTAATTAAACAAACGTATCACCATATGTCATCTAGCTAAGGGCTGCCACAGCTATACACATTACATTTCCCTGCAATGAAAATGACACTGACTTTAAGCCACAGACAAATTGCAGAGCTACTATGAAATCACCAACTAACCCCCTCATGGTTTTGCCCTCCATTTCAAATGGAAAGTGTTGGTGTGCAGTGGCTTGGACCTGCGGAGAATTCAGATAGGAAAGGATCAATAATTCAGGGACCAAGCGAAGCAGGATATACAGAGGGTCCTGGGAGATTAGAGTGGGAACCAGCACATCACACCACTACTGAACTGGGGCAATTTGAGCTAGGTTGAACTAAGAAGTGCAGGCATTGGGGCTGGATGCTGCATTCAGACTAGGAGGATGGACTGGGCTAGTCTGGGCTTGGCTGGGCTGAGATGGCCCTTATATAGAATATAGAATGTGGTGGGGTGGGAGTGCAGAGGACGTGTAGCAGAGAGGAAATGAGGAGTGAGGAATCTGGCCGCTGGGCTGCCGGCAGGTCTGTGGAAGGAGGACATCTTGCAGGACATCTTGCGGGACGAGGAGGAGGAATAAGTCTCTCTAGAGGGAACAGACAGGTCCATCTCAAAGTGGATCAGGTGATTAGGGTGGAGGAATGAACAGTATCTTCAGGTAACTCAGAGGATGGGAGAAAGAAATCAAAGAAATGAATAAATAAATGAATAAATGAACAAATTAATGAATAAATATGAACAAGCTAACGAACAAACAAACAAACGAATGAAGAAGGAACTACAAATATGCGTAAACTGATGTGTTTTCAGCATCAAGGCCTGGAACTTCCATTCCCCTCCAGTGGAACTAAAATCACATCCCCTTTCCTTCGCAGCATCAGCAGTCTACATGTAGACCTCTCAGCAGGAGTCCAAATAACACACAGGCTGATTAAGTCTTCTGAAGATTGGTGAAGTTTATAGCATTAACGGAAGGGCTAGTCAGTAAGACCCCTCAGGTATATGGCCCCTGCTGAGACTGTGACTCAGTAGTACGTAGATGCAAAACAGACCTACAATTACATCAGGAAGAAAACAATCCTTTGTAGAAATACATTGAGATTATATTGCGATACATAAATACATGGAGAACAGTAGATAGTACAAAATGGAAGCAGCGATAGCTCCACAAAGACCCCCTACCCTGGTCCCAGATCTGTTTGTGCTGTCTTTGTCATTGTCAATGCCAACAACCATAAGAGCACAACGAGGCTTGGAACCAGGCTATCTAGTCATCTCCAGGCCATCCAATCAGAGGTCAGGTCCAGTCCAGAGCCCCAGGCCAGTAGTAGTACTTCAGCAAGTGGGATGAGAGCTATAGTCTTATCCATAATGTAAGGTAGTGATGCTGGTGAGCTAGTGATACATGGCTTATCTCAACAGGTCATGATTAATCGGACTGCCCTGGCTCTAGAGGGGAAAGGGTTGACCTGATTACCACACACACACATGTGTAGACAGACAGACAGACAGACAGACAGACAGACAGACAGACAGACAGACAGACAGACAGACAGACAGACAGACAGACAGACAGACAGACAGACAGACAGACAGACAGACAGACAGACAGACAGACAGACAGACAGACAGACAGACAGACAGACAGACAGACAGACAGACAGACAGACAGACAGACAGACAGACAGACAGACAGACAGACAGACAGACAGACAGACAGACAGACAGACAGACAGACAGACAGACAGACAGACAGACAGACAGACAGACAGACAGACAGACAGACAGACAGACAGACAGACAGACAGACAGACAGACAGACAGACAGACAGACAGACAGACAGACAGACAGACAGACAGACAGACAGACAGACAGACAGACAGACAGACAGACAGACAGACAGACAGACAGACAGACAGACAGACAGACAGACAGACAGACAGACAGACAGACAGACAGACAGACAGACAGACAGACAGACAGACAGACAGACAGACAGACAGACAGACAGACAGACAGACAGACAGACAGACAGACAGACAGACAGACAGACAGACAGACAGACAGACAGACAGACAGACAGACAGACAGACAGACAGACAGACAGACAGACAGACAGACGACAGACAGACAGACAGACAGACAGACAGACAGACAGACAGACAGACAGACAGACAGACAGACAGACAGACAGACAGACAGACAGACAGACAGACAGACAGACAGACAGACAGACAGACAGACAGACAGACAGACAGACAGACAGACAGACAGACAGACAGACAGACAGACAGACAGACAGACAGACAGACAGACAGACAGACAGACAGACAGACAGACAGACAGACAGACAGACAGACAGACAGACAGACAGACAGACAGACAGACAGACAGACAGACAGACAGACAGACAGACAGACAGACAGACAGACAGACAGACAGACAGACAGACAGACAGACAGACAGACAGACAGACAGACAGACAGACAGACAGACAGACAGACACAGACAGACAGACAGACAGACAGACAGACAGACAGACAGACAGACAGACAGACAGACAGACAGACAGACAGACAGACAGACAGACAGACAGACAGACAGACAGACAGACAGACAGACAGACAGACAGACAGACAGACAGACAGACAGACAGACAGACAGACAGACAGACAGACAGACAGACAGACAGACAGACAGACAGACAGACAGACAGACAGACAGACAGACAGACAGACAGACAGACAGACAGACAGACAGACAGACAGACAGACAGACAGACAGACAGACAGACAGACAGACAGACAGACAGACAGACAGACAGACAGACAGACAGACAGACAGACAGACAGACAGACAGACAGACAGACAGACAGACAGACAGACAGACAGACAGACAGACAGACAGACAGACAGACAGACAGACAGACAGACAGACAGACAGACAGACAGACAGACAGACAGACAGACAGACAGACAGACAGACAGACAGACAGACAGACAGACAGACAGACAGACAGACAGACAGACAGACAGACAGACAGACAGACAGACAGACAGACAGACAGACAGACAGACAGACAGACAGACAGACAGACAGACAGACAGACAGACAGACAGACAGACAGACAGACAGACAGACAGACAGACAGACAGACAGACAGACAGACAGACAGACAGACAGACAGACAGACAGACACACACAATGACTAGACAGTGCTATCGTGGTGGTAGAGTGGAGTATTGTGGTACAACAATGACGTTTCTGTTGTGTAAATTCAGCAGCATTGCTGAAGATAATCCTTCCTCACTCTCATAAGAAAAACAGAAACTAGTCGGATGTGTTTGTCTCAGCATTATTTTACCCACCATGCAGTGTGTGTGTGTCCCTCCTCCCTGTACTCAGAGTTCTCATAGTAGGTCGTGCCAAGGATCTGACAGCCACTCAGCCTCCAGATTATTGTCTAGGAGTAAGTACTGTAGTGCCTCATCCACTCCATCACTACCCAGCCCAAACCCCAGCCTCCCCATTCACTGCCTGCCTCTGCAAAAAAATGGACCTGAGTTTGACAAATGAGGGAAATTAACCACTGGTTTGTCATGCCCTCCAGACCTGGCCACCCAGCAGGGTTTGTGGTTGGAGCAGATCGACCCAAGAAAATATTATTTTTAGGGCTTTGTTTTTGTGTCTTGATCTAGGCTATTAACTATGCCACCTCAGCTATGCTTCAGCATGTGTACACCCCACCGAGATAAACATATTCAGTGAAAAAGCACATCGCAAATCATAAACTCCCAATGGGCATGGTAATACAATGAGGAGGAGGATGACAGCGGTGGCGTGCAGCGTGCGAGCTGGAGCCAGTGCTGTCGAAGCGGTTTGATGTGTGCATGCAACATTAGCACCGTGTTACAGTCCACAGCCAGCCAAACCAAGTGTACAGAGAGGAGCCGTCTACCCCTCTGTCAAACGATGTAGCGACTGAACATCTGTGAGTAGGGTCTCTGAATGGTGATGAGAATCTCAGTCAGTCAGTCAGTCAGTCCGTCCGTCAGTCCGTCAGTCCGTCAGTCCGTCCATTGAGACCAGGGCCAGTAATGAGGGCAGGTTGGAATAACTCCTTCTTTGTCATCATGCTCCCCAACTGCTGCAATCTCACCATCCGTCCATCCACCCATTCATCCCGCAACACTTTAATCTAGCCCCCCCCACCCCTCACACACACACACACACACAGAAAGGAGGCTTTTCATTTGGTCCTTCCTTCTTCCATGAGACACTTCCATCCCGTTCTGCCTCCCCTTCTCCCCTCATGGGTTTTCTCACCTGTGTGATTAGAAGGGATAAGGGAGGACGTGGGAGGGAGGGGAGGGGAGGGAAGAGACTATTTAACTGTTAATAGGAATCAAACCGGGCCATGGGAGACAGTTACAGAAACATCCCTCAGGTGGATCCTGCTGGGTCAAGATAACCCATTAGTCTTCAAGCCGCCTGTGTACTGAAGAGGCACACTGTACAAAAACATGACATAAAAAGTGTTGTACTACCACTATCTAAGGCAATTACATCAACAAATGCTTTCTACAACAACAATTAGCAGTCTGTTTGAAGTAAATGCCAAGTTTATTCTAATGCCAAGTAAATGCCAAGAACCGATAGATTGCTAGAGAACAGGATGGAGAGTGTGATAAGCCTGGTAGGAGAATGAAAGCAACTAACATCAGTCTAAAAAGAACGGTAATGTGTTGATGTTCTCCGTATCCATAGCCAGAATGAGTTTGCAGTGCATGGTGATCCAACAGGTTTCCTGTTATATTTCAGAGGTGTAGAGAAGGTGAAGTATATGAATCCAAAACATAGCAGTTATACAGATGATTAACAAAACATGCACACAACAGTATTCATACCGTGGTTTTTGTGGTAAAAGTGAATGATAAAAAGCTGTTTTGATAATGGTTTTCATACACATACCTTGTCCATAATGTAAAGGCCTATGGAATATTAATTGAAGAGGTAAGGGAGGAGGATGGTACATGTGATCTGCATAATAACATACCAATTGGCATACCTTTGTATGCCTCCTCGTCTGTATACAGTGGGGCAAAAAAGTATTTAGTCAGCCACCAATTGTGCAAGTTCTCCCACTTAAAAAGATGAGAGAGGCCTGTAATTTTCATCATAGGTACACTTCAACTATGACAGACAAAATGAGAAAAGACATATCCAGAAAATCACATTGTAGGATTTTTAATACATTTATTTGCAAATTATGGTGGAAAATAAGTATTTGGTCACCTACAAACAAGCAAGATTTCTGGCTCTCACAGACCTGTAACTTCTTCTTTAAGAGGCTCCTCTGTCCTCCACTCGTTACCTGTATTACAGTTTCTCAGTCGCTTTGGTGCATTTCTTAGATCAAAGTGCAATTCTACTGACTTTACATTGTACAAATTCAAATTGGTGCAAATCATCTAGTCACTTGTTACCCTATCCTAGCAAGAGGTGGGGTTTCATCATTAAAACAATGTCTTATTCCTTTGAACAAATTGCAATTGATAATGTACAAGTGTCAGCTTTTTTCCACATGATCAATTGCTCATGTCATGTTGATCAAAATATAGTAGATGGTTCTCTGTTGAATAGTCTTACCCCTCAAAACATCTAGGCATTAGTTCCTTGCATAAGCCATTACATGCAAAATTGTTGAACTATTTGTCATAAACTGTCAAGCATAGTTTTACACATTTCTATTAGACCTTTTGTACAAAAATGTTAATTGATGAATCGTGCAGGTGAAATTGACCCTCACTCATGAAGGAATGTGAAGTGTTAGTTCAACCAACAATCAACCAGTTGTCTAAATTGCTCAAAGGTGCATCTCATGAAGAATCAATTGGCAAGCATATATAGACAGACCACAACAAAGAGTTGCAAATTTTCAATAATGGATGGACCAGGAAACGAACAGGGTCAACAGCCAAGAGGAGGAAGAAGAGGAGCAAGGATGTGTGATGGAAGAGGACATAGGCGCATATCTGATGACATAAGGGCCACTATTGTAGATCATGTTGTCAATCATGGCCTTACAATGGCCTTACAATGGCCTTACAATGGCTGAGGCTGGTCGAAGGGTGCAGCTGAATATTGGGAGATCAACCGTGTCCTCAATAGTTCAAACGTTTTGAAGAGAGAACAGGTATGTCCACCAATGTACAATGCACTGTTACTGTATATAAGCAGTATACTGTATACTTCCTACAATGCTTCATATTACAGTAATCCACTTGTATTTCACAGCATACAGAAACATACTCTATACAGATACATACTGCACCTTACATGCACCCACCTGTATGTTTTACAGTAAAATGTGTGTTCGCATAGTTTTTGTCTATGTGAAAGTGTGTGATGCATCACTGCATTTTTCCCCACATAGGACTGACTGCAAGATTACCTCAAACCGGTGGCAGAGGACGCCTTTTCACACCTCAACAGGAGGAGGATATTGCACCATGGTCCGAGCAAACAATGCCATGAGACTCAGGGAAATACAAAGGACCATTATAGAAGACAACGATGTCTTTGAAAACATCCATACGGTTAGCATCTCAACCATCGACAGGGTGCTGCATAGAAACCAGATGAGTATGAAACAGCTGTACCGTGTTCCATTCCAAAGGAATGAGGACAGAGTTACGGAGCTACGGTACCAGTATGTACAGGTAAAACATACATCTATGTAACTACTTTACAGCAACATTTTATAGTGATACATAGACAGTAAGCATAAACTGCACACATTTCCATTGCTGTGGAAAGAACATGCAATATATGTACATTTTATGTCACTCTTCCTTACCAAAACAAATTCAACTGTGTGTTCTGGGATATAGCGTATAATGGAGTTGGAATCAAGTGAACCCTCTCACAACTTTGTATATGTGGATGAGGCTGGCTTCAACCTGACCAAATGCAGAAGGCGGGGTCGGAATATCATCGGTCACAGAGCTACTGTGGATTTGCCAGGCCAACGGGGAGGAAATATCACCATGTGTGCTGCTATTTCGGAGCATGGTGTCCTAACCCATATCCCCCTTATAGGGCCATATAACACCCAGCATCTACTCAACTTTTTAGAGACTCTCCACATGGCTCTCATCCCTGATGATGAGAGGGGTCTGTTTAGAGAGGATTTGCCAAAGTATGTGGTCATTTGTGATAATGTGAGTTTCCATCGATCAAACATCATAAGGTAATGGTTTGTGACCCACCCGAGGATGCTCATAGAATTCCTCCCACCTTATTCACCATTCCTTGACCCAATTGAGTAGTTATTTTCAACATGGAGGTGGAAGGTGTACGATCGTCAGCCACACACACAGATGACCCTGCTGGCTGCAATGGATGCAGCATGTGAGGACATCACAGTAGACGCCTGCAGAGGATGGATAAGGCATTCCAAAAGATTCTTTCCACGTTATATTGGAAGGGAAAATATCCGGTGTGATGTGGATGAGAATATGTGGGCCGACAGACAGGAACGGCTGGATGTGTAGAGACAGCACAACAGTGCTGCGGGCAAAGTTGTGCCTTAGGGGTGGTTTCCTGTGTTTCTTTCTAATTTCGTTTTTTATTTCTTTGTGCCCCTTGGGTTGTCCAGTCTCTTTCAATCAATAACCCACATACAGTAATATGTAAATAGTACTGTTGAAATTGATATATGCCATAGAAGTGCAGCCTTGTGCATTTTCAATACAGTAACTGTCATCCAAACTGTAGCCTAAGTTTACATCAGGTAATACTGTCAAAGTACACAGTTACATTGACAACATGCCTAAACACATGCCTAAACATATCTATTGTATATTGCAGTTTGTACAAATTGTTCTGGGAAATGCACTTATTATTTTGCACATGTTAGAGATGATGTGAAAAATGCACCAAAGCGACTGAGAAAAACTGTAATTGCACCTGTTTGAACTTGTTATCAGTATAAAAGACACCTGTCCACAACCTCAAACAGTCACACTCCAAACTCCACTATGGCCAAGACCAAAGCTGTCAAAGGACACCAGAAACAAAATTGTAGACCTGCACCAGGCTGGGAAGACTGAATCTGCAATAGGTAAGCAGCTTGGTTTGAAGAAATCAACTGTGGGAGCAATTATTAGGAAATGGAAGACACACAAGACCACTGATAATCTCCCTCGATCTGGGGCTCCACGCAAGATCTCACCCCGTGGGGTCAAAATGATCACAAGAATGGTGAGCAAAAATCCCAGAACCACACGGGGGGACCTAGTGAATGAACTGCAGAGAGCTGGGACCAAAGTAACAAAGCCTACCATCAGTCAAGGGCATTGAATATGAAATGTGGCTGGGTCTTTCAGCATGACAATGATCCCAAACACACCGCCCGGGCAACGAAGGCGTGGCTTCGTAAGAAGCATTTCAAGGTCCTGGAGTGGCCTAGCCAGTCTACAGATTTCAACCCCATAGAAAATCTTTGGAGGGAGTTGAAAGTCCGTGTTGCCCAGCAACAGCCCCAAAACATCACTGCTCTAGAGGGGAACTGCATGGAGGAATGGGCCAAAATACCAGCAACAGTGTGTGAAAACCTTGTGAAGACTTACAGAAAACGTTTGACCTCTGTCATTGCCAACAAAGGGTGTATTGAGATAAACTTTTGTTATTGACCAAATACTTATTTTCCACCATAATTTGCAAATAAATTCATAAAAAATCCTACAATGTGATTTTCTGGATTCTTTTTCCTCATTTTGTCTGTCATAGTTGAAGTGTACCTATGATGAAAATTACAGGCCTCTCTCAACTTTTTAAGTGGGAGAACTTGCACAATTGGTGGCTGACTAAATACTTTTTTGCCCCACTGTACCTGCAGACACAGACACAAAAGAGAGCCGTTTCGTCATCTGCATCCAATACAGCTCTCCTCCAAAATATTCTCATAACTTACAGTACATAGTCTTACCTCTTTGTTGATATCCATTGAATTGTGTCCATTTTCTGTTTTAGCCAGATTTGCACCAAAATGAATATGGTATCATCGTAAAACAATATGAATTTAGATCATTCAGGGGACACACCTTACCTTAAATTGATAAATCTTTAAATGTTTTCAGTTAAGTTTCTGCACCTGCTGTCCTTTCAAATTCAAATCCAAATGTTTCAGTGCCAAGTACCCTAAGGTTCTTCAAATACCTTTTCCCATTCATTCCCTTTACAGAGCTGGTACCACATGGTGCCTCCAGAGTTGTGAGTGGCCTGGTGCTGCTGTCCCCAGGTCTGGTGACACAGATGAAAGGGACAATGAGACGCTGATCAATTCCCTCTTAATCGCGCTGGTATCCAAATACCCACAATGGAATTTGTCCAGGGACAGGTCCGCCTCATTCGTGTGAATTTACACCGACTGACCAATGTTCCCTCAAATTATTTTGGGCACTGAGCACATTTTTTGTCTTGTGAGAGGTATGAGGATTCTGTGTTATGCACTATAGCCCGTTACCATATATGTGATTCCGTTACCATATGTCATTGAATATTATCTGCTGTTGGCTTGTGTGGATGTATGTATGTGTTATGTAACATAGCTGACTTGAAACATTGTTAACAGTTTCAGGGCCATGGGCCTTTCTCATGATGGAAAAATACAGAATAACATGAAGACAGGAACTGTGCAATGAGTTGGGGGGCACATTCAGAACGGAGTGTTGCGAGAACAAACGGTCTTTTGTTAGATAATAGGAGCCAGGTGCGAGATAACTATATGAGCGCATAGATATTCTTCACAGCAACAGTTACATCTATCAACTGAAGCGCTTAGGGGGCTGGGACCAGCCTCTGCGCCAACAATCAACGATAGGCTGGGTGAGTTTAAACCACGCCCAGTCTCTACTCTGACAGGTCGGCTCGGAAGCAGGAAATATTTCTGTCAGGGTATATTTATAATATCTTTGTCAAGAACAAGTCAGTTCTCTGTTTGCCCTGCGAGGTGGGACAAAGAGTATATACTAAAATTGCATTTACCACTTATTGCTGAGCTAATAAAAAATACATAGTATACAATCGGTGACTCATTGTCATATTTATCCTGATACCAGATTCGAATTGACGCAACTCTAACAGCAGACACTTGAACATTGTGAGAATGTTGTGAGAACTTCCAGTGTGTGTTTACAGTGAACACTGAGGCTGTATCCATACCGTTTTAGACATTAGCCAAAAGGCTATTGTGGCTATTTGAGCATCATGTAGGTCTACCAACAAAACCAATGGCGCAAATCCCACAACATTTTCTTATGGAAATAGCTTTTGATTTCTATGATATAGCCTACAGTAGCCTATATGTGGTGTTCAATGCAGGCCTACATTGCATGGGATTACTTTTTACTTGGTCTGTAACGCTATGGGCCAAATAGCTACCTGTAAATTGTAATGTATTGTATTGTATGATGCAAGAAACCACTTCACAAAATAAAATGTATTATTATTACCATACAGAGAATTAGATAATGTAGGCTTCCCCTCTGCCTATTGGCTTATTTACATATTCAAGCCGATCTGAAAACACAACACTGCCCCTTTAATTAAGAAATAAGCTTTTTACCTGACTGGCTTTTCAAAGATAGCTTGAAATGTAGTCTACACGTTTTGTGCTCTTGTAGGAAGCAGTACCTCCCCATTGCTGACCTATACTCATCTATAACTGGGCTAACAGCTCACTAACTATATCAACAAATGTGCGGCTCTGCGCACCGATTTAAACTGATCTGAAAAGCACATTCACTAACGGGTAATTAATTGAAAGATAGCTCATGGGCCACCTCGCCAATATAATTATACACCTTTGCGCTCTGGCTCTGCCTACAACAAAATCACAGACTCAATATTGCAAAGTTCGACTTGTTTTGTTTTGTTGCGTTGCAAAGGGGGTGATATTATGTTGATTCGATCACAGAAAAAACGTTGATCTATTAGTGCAAACTAATGGGGCGACCTCAGTGATGTTCAACTTGCGTCTCTGCGAGGCATGGCATTTCTTAGAGGGAACATTGCCACTGACCCCCTGTAACCCTGACTCCCACCCACCCCTAGTCTTTGTTTACCACACTAACAGAACATCCCATGCTGGAATACTCAAGTCCATATACTCATCAGTCACTAAAACGGTTCATTGGTAATGAGCATCAACTGTACTGGTTCAGGGTCAGTTGTCACCATTATCAAGCAATCCAGCAGTGTCTGTTAGGAAGGGGCTCGGAAATAGAAAAGGAGCTGTAATTGCTGAGAATTCTATAACTATGGACCCATGTAAACCAAGCCAAATTGGCAGATGTACAATACATGACAAAAAAGTATGTGGACACCTGCTAGGTGAACATCTCATTCCAAAATCATGGGCATTAATATGGAGTTGGTCCCCCCTTCACTGCTATAACAGCCTCCACTCTTCTGGGAAGGTTTTCCACTAGATGTTGGAACATTGTTGCGGGGACTTGCTTCCATTCAGCCACGAGCATTAGTGAGGTCGGACACTGATGTTGGGCGATTAGGCCTGGCTCGCAGTTGGCATTCCAATTTGTCCCAAAGGTGTTCAATGGGGTTGAGGTCAGGGCTCTGTGCAGGCCAGTCAAGTTCTTCCACACCGATCTCGACAAACCATTTCTGTATGGACCTTGCTTTGTGCACAGGGGCATTGTTATGCTGAAACAGGAAGGAGCCTTCCACAAACTGTTGAAACAAAGTTGGAAGCACAGAATCGTATAGAATGTCATTGTATGCTGTAGCATTAAGATTTCCCTTCACTGGAACTAAGGGGCCTAGCCCAAACCATGAAAAATAGCCCCAGATCATTATTCCCCCTCCATCAAACTTTACAGTTGGCACTATGCATTGGGGTAGGAAGGGCGTGTGTGCATCGCACAATTGGCCCAGCGTCGTCCGGGTTAGGGAGGGTTTGGCCGGCAGGGATATCCTTGTCTCATCGCGCACTCGCGACTCCTGTGGCAGGCCGTGCGCAGTGCACGCTGACCAGGTCGCCAGGTGTATGGTGTTTCCTCATACACATTGGTGTGGCTGGCTTCCGGGTTGGATGTCCGTTGTATCAAGAAGCAGTGCTGCTTGGTTGGGTTGTGTTTCGGAGGATGCATGACTCTCAACCTTCGCCTCTCCGGAGTCCGTAAGGGAGTTGCAGCAATGAGACAAGACTGAAACTATTACCAATTGGGGAGAAAAAAGGGGGTACATTTTTTAAAAGAGATTGCATGGCTGTGTGCTCAATTCTCTACACCTGTCAACAATGAGTGTGGCTGAAATAGCCGAATCCACTCATTTGAATAGGTGTCCAAATACTTTTGTATATATTGTATATAATGTATGTCTGACTTGACATACATGACAATAAATGAGATAGAAAGGAATGTGAGTAGAGGTGGTGAAGCACAACAGTATAGAGATGCCACTGTTCATTTTCACATTGAGCAGCTAGCGCCTCGTACCATGGGGTCATAGCAGGGGCACATCTTTCTCAATTACTTCTTCACACAACAAGCCCCCCATTAGCAAACAGCCTGGAATATCTATCTATTCTATCAGATAGAACACGTGGCTTTATCATACTGACATCACATCAGAGAGGATAGGGGAAGACGAGAGAGAGAGAGAGAGACTGATATCCTTCACGTCCTGTTTGTCAAGATACCCCCTCGCTGTACATTAGCTTTGCCACTAGCATTCAGCATCAGTGACCAGTGTTTAGATAACACTCATGAGCTGTGGGCGCCTTCCCTTCCTTCCTGATTATCAACCATCCCACTGGGCACACGCAGGTTGAATCAACGTTGTTTCCACGTCATTTCATTGAAATGACATTGAACCAACATGGAATAGACGTTGAATTGACACCTGTGCCCAGTGGGATGCCGTCACTTACTTAAGACGAACATGAACAGGGATGTTACAATGCTACACGGCCCAAAGGGAAACAGTCGAACGGTGTGGAGGGGAAAGGGACAGCTGGTCAGTGATACACACAACAATCACAACGCGTTGCTATGCTGTGTTTTTGACCACCTGTGTTTCCTATGCTCCTGACTGAACCAGACCAACGTGTTACTATGCTCTATTTATGAACACCTGTGTTTCCTATGCTCCTGACTGAACCAGACCAACGTGTTACTATGCTCTATTTATGAACACCTGTATTTCCTATGCTCCTGACTGAACCAGACCAACGTGTTACTATGCTCTATTTATGAACACCTGTATTTCCTATGCTCCTGACTGAACCAGACCAACGTGTTACTATGCTCTATTTATGAACACCTGTATTTTCTATGCTCCTGACTGAACCAGACCAACGTGTTACTATGCTCTATTTATGAACACCTGTGTTTCCTATGCTCCTGACTGAACCAGACCAACGTGTTACTATGCTCTATTTATGAACACCTGTGTTTCCTATGCTCCTGACTGAACCAGACCAACGTGTTACTATGCTCTATTTATGAACACCTGTATTTCCTATGCTCCTGACTGAACCAGACCAACGTGTTACTATGCTCTATTTATGAACACCTGTGTTTCCTATGCTCCTGACTGAACCAGACCAACGTGTTACTATGCTCTATTTATGAACACCTGTATTTCCTATGCTCCTGACTGAACCAGACCAACGTGTTACTATGCTCTATTTATGAACACCTGTAACACTGTGTTTCCTATGCTCCTGACTGAACCAGACCAACGTGTTACTATGCTCTATTTATGAACACCTGTGTTTCCTATGCTCCTGACTGAACCAGACCAACGTGTTACTATGCTCTATTTATGAACACCTGTATTTCCTATGCTCCTGACTGAACCAGACCAACGTGTTACTATGCTCTATTTATGAACACCTGTATTTCCTATGCTCCTGACTGAACCAGACCAACGTGTTACTATGCTCTATTTATGAACACCTGTATTTCCTATGCTCCTGACTGAACCAGACCAACGTGTTACTATGCTCTATTTATGAACACCTGTATTTTCTATGCTCCTGACTGAACCAGACCAACGTGTTACTATGCTCTATTTATGAACACCTGTGTTTCCTATGCTCCTGACTGAACCAGACCAACGTGTTACTATGCTCTGTTTATGAACACCTGTATTTCCTATGCTCCTGACTGAACCAGACCAACGTGTTACTATGCTCTATTTATGAACACCTGTATTTTCTATGCTCCTGACTGAACCAGACCAACGTGTTACTATGCTCTATTTATGAACACCTGTGTTTCCTATGCTCCTGACTGAACCAGACCAACGTGTTACTATGCTCTATTTATGAACACCTGTATTTCCTATGCTCCTGACTGAACCAGACCAACGTGTTACTATGCTCTATTTATGAACACCTGTATTTCCTATGCTCCTGACTGAACCAGACCAACGTGTTACTATGCTCTGATGAACACCTGTATTTCCTATGCTCCTGACTGAACCAGACCAACGTGTTACTATGCTCTATTTATGAACACCTGTATTTTCTATGCTCCTGACTGAACCAGACCAACGTGTTACTATGCTCTATTTATGAACACCTGTGTTTCCTATGCTCCTGACTGAACCAGACCAACGTGTTACTATGCTCTATTTATGAACACCTGTATTTCCTATGCTCCTGACTGAACCAGACCAACGTGTTACTATGCTCTATTTATGAACACCTGTGTTTCCTATGCTCCTGACTGAACCAGACCAACGTGTTACTATGCTCTATTTATGAACACCTGTATTTCCTATGCTCCTGACTGAACCAGACCAACGTGTTACTATGCTCTATTTATGAACACCTGTATTTCCTATGCTCCTGACTGAACCAGACCAACGTGTTACTATGCTCTATTTATGAACACCTGTATTTCCTATGCTCCTGACTGAACCAGACCAACGTGTTACTATGCTCTATTTATGAACACCTGTATTTCCTATGCTCCTGACTGAACCAGACCAACGTGTTACTATGCTCTTTATGAACACCTGTATTTTCTATGCTCCTGACTGAACCAGACCAACGTGTTACTATGCTCTATTTATGAACACCTGTGTTTCCTATGCTCCTGACTGAACCAGACCAACGTGTTACTATGCTCTATTTATGAACACCTGTGTTTCCTATGCTCCTGACTGAACCAGACCAACGTGTTACTATGCTCTATTTATGAACACCTGTATTTCCTATGCTCCTGACTGAACCAGACCAACGTGTTACTATGCTCTATTTATGAACACCTGTGTTTCCTATGCTCCTGACTGAACCAGACCAACGTGTTACTATGCTCTATTTATGAACACCTGTATTTCCTATGCTCCTGACTGAACCAGACCAACGTGTTACTATGCTCTATTTATGAACACCTGTGTTTCCTATGCTCCTTACTGAACCAGACCAACGTGTTACTATGCTCTATTTATGAACACCTGTATTTCCTATGCTCCTGACTGAACCAGACCAACGTGTTACTATGCTCTATTTATGAACACCTGTATTTCCTATGCTCCTGACTGAACCAGACCAACGTGTTACTATGCTCTACTTATGAACACCTGTATTTCCTATGCTCCTGACTGAACCAGACCAACGTGTTACTATGCTCTATTTATGAACACCTGTATTTTCTATGCTCCTGACTGAACCAGACCAACGTGTTACTATGCTCTATTTATGAACACCTGTGTTTCCTATGCTCCTGACTGAACCAGACCAACGTGTTACTATGCTCTATTTATGAACACCTGTGTTTCCTATTGTAACGGTTTTGACTTGAGGTTATTATTTATAGGGTGCCAGGTAGGTTGTGCCTACCAGAGAAAACATTGGTTTCTCCTTTTAGTTTGGGTGGGAATGAGTCCCATCTGGTCCGTCAAGTCTACACCAATACAAAGGACGTATGTAAAAGTCAGGAGGGAAATAAACTTTTCATAAACCCTTAAAACATTGAAAATAACTTCAAAAACAACTATATTCTGTTGCGTGGGTTGTATTAGCAACAACAATGATTACACACACACATATAATAATATTACAATGAGTTCTGGTTCCTCCAGAAATGTCCTGTACCTCGGGCCTAAAAAGAGTCCTGCCCGGTAAAGGAGTTCAGTGAACTCAAGTGACTTTTGTCACGATGTTTGTCCGTTCATTCAGTGTAGCGTAAACCCAGTATTAAACATACAATCAATATAACAATTACTTTACCACAGAACTTTAAAGCGGATCAACTCTTACTTAAGTCCTCAACTACCACTAACTACACAAATCACAGTATACATCACATCCAAACAAATGAAATACCGTATACAAAAAGGTGGTAGTCAGTCGGTCAGTCAGACAATCCGAAGAACGGAGAGGTGTAGTCCAGGGACGCGAAGAGTGGATCCGATCCTGGGTAAACTCTCTTAGGCTACAAAACACACGTTTAACGGCAACAAAACAAACGGAATAGAGAAGCTTGGACTCAGGGTTGAACACATCCTCATGCACGTCTCCATCACAACCCCACTTTCGCACAGCTGATGCTGGCTATTTAATTGGGAATTAAAGGGAAAGCGCCCCTATTGGAAGGAGCTGCACTGAGACGGTTCAGAAAAATTCAGGGCCGTCACACACCCCCCCCTGGAAAAAGCCGACCATTGCCCTGGAAGGCACATCTTGGTCGGGGAAACCGAGAAAGGTCTCCTCATCACTTTCCTCTACAAAAATATTCATTACTTTTTGGAGCTCACGCTCCTCAACTGAGGAGTCACAGGCCTTAAGGTGCGAGACTTCTGGGTCTGGGAATCCAAGAAAAGTATCCTCACTATCCTCTTCAAAGATATCCAGGACCTTGCGGCGCTCAATCGCCTCAATTCCTCAGCCGAGGGGTAACAGGCCTTAAGGCGTGAGACATGGACGATGCGCATATCTTCACCTGTGTCCTCTTTCACCACTCGGTAGTTCAAAGGGCCCATCTGCTCCACAATCCTATATGGTCCTTGCCATTTAGGAGCGAGCTTGGCCGAGAAGAATTGTTCAGCTTTCGAGTAAGGATGAGAGCGAAGCCACACCCGATCACGAAGCTGGAACTGCATGTCTCGCTGTTCTTATCATAATTTCTCTTCTGCTTGAGTCGAGCCTGGATCATGTTCTTTGAGACAAGAGCTCTCAAGTCATGGAGATGGCCTACCTGGTCATAGCAAGCAGCGTCTGGAGTAAGCTGCTGGGGCTGTAGCACCATATCCAAGGGTCCTCGGAGAGGACGACTTAGGTTCAGCTCTGCAGGTGTGACTCCAGTGGACTCTTGCACAGCAGAATTCAGGGCAAATCGAAACTCGTGAAGGTGCTTGTCCCAGTGTTTGTGCTGGGTCCCTACATAGGAAGCAATCATTGTCTTCAAGGTTCGATTTACTCTCTCAGTGAGATTGGTCTGTGGGTGATAGGCCGTGGTCAACTTCTGCCTCAGGTTCCATCTTTGGCAGGTCTCCTCAAAGAGATCAGAGACAAATTGGGAACCTCGATCAGACAGGATGTAATCAGGCACTCCCCAGCGAGTCAGGATCTCTTTCGTAAGGATGTTAGAGACGGTCCTTGCTGTGGCCTGACGCAGGGAAAAGAGTTCCACCCACTTTGAATAGTAATCAACAAAAACAAGTATGTACACATTCTGATTGGAGCTTCTAGGAAATGGACCCATCAAATCCACTCCTAACATTTCCCAAGGTCGGGTAACCACCGTTTGCTGCAACTTGCCAGCAGGCTTTCTACCTTCTGGTTTGTACATTTGACAAACCTGACAATTTCGGATGTGTGACTTCACATCCATGCTCAGATGTGGCCAGTAGAGTAACGCTTGCAACCGCTTGTAGGTTTTGAACCTGCCCAAATGACCAGCTAATGGGTCTTCATGGAAATGTTGAAGCAGTTGTAGGCGTAGAGTGTCCGGTATGTACATTTGGTAGAGTGTTCTGTGAGGTAGTTGTACGACTCGGTAGACTTTATCTTCAATGATGGTCAGCTTTGTGGTAGGATTGACCATCTTTTCTCCATCTTCCAGGATAGTCTGGTACAAAGCCTGTACTTCTGGATCATCCTGTTGAGCTTTCCATATTGCCTCATCAGAGATGGGAAAGTCCGTTTGGGCGAGTCTCGACTGCTTGACAGGACAGTAGCACATGTAAGATCAGGGCCACCGTTATCACAAGTAGGAGCTCTGGACAAGGCATCTGGAACAGTGTTGTATTTTCCTTTCCTGTATTCCACTGCAAATGTGAACTCTTGCAACCGTAGAGCCCATCTTATGAGTCTGGTGCTTGGTTTGTTGGTCTTGAACACCCACACAAGGGAGGAATGGTCAGTGACCACAGTGAAGTGTCTTCCCTCCAGGTAGTACCTCCACTTTTCCAAAGCCCAGACAACTGCAAGGCACTCTTGCTCTGTTGTGGAGTAGTTCCGTTCTGCTCCATTCAATGTCCGACTGGCGAACGCTAGCACTTCTTCAGTGCCAAGTCCAGTCTGTTGGACTAGGACAGCACCAAGTCCAACATCACTTGCATCAGTGTAAACAACAAAAGGGCAATCAAAGTTGGGATGACCTAAAATGGGAGGTGTGACGAGATGTCGTTTCAGGGTTTCAAAGGAAGTCTGGCACTCTGCCGTCCATTGGAATTTCGCTCCTTTCGCTTCATCGCGTTGAGGGGTTCTGCCACCTGGGAGAAGTTAGACACAAACCGATGGTACCATCCAGCCATACCAAGGAACCGTTGAAGGGCCTTGAGTGTGGTTGGCACAGGGAAGTCTTGTACAGCCTTTGTCTTTTCAGGATCCACATGAATGCCGTCGAAAGACACAATATGGCCAAGGAACTTCAGGGAGGTTTGGCAGAAGTTGCTCTTCTTCATATTTAAGGTCAGACCAGCTTCTCTTAGCTTGTCCAACACTGCTTGAAGATCTTGAAAGTGTCTTTCTCTGTTCTGAGAGTAGATAATTATATCGTCCAGGTAGACGAAACAGATCTTCCCTTTGAGCTCACCTAACGCAATCTCCATGAGTCTTTGGAAAGTGGCAGGGGCATTCTTTAATCCAAAGGGCATCACCTTAAAGGAAAACAAGCCCTCGGCACAGACAAACGCAGTCTTGTCCTTGCTTTCCTGGTCCATCTCAACCTGCCAATAACCACTATTGAGATCAAGGGTAGTGAACACAACAGCGCCAGACAATGACTCCAGGATCTCATGGATGGTGGGAAGAGGATAGGCATCAGTCTGGGAAACATTGTTGGTCTTCCTATAGTCCACACAAAATCTAAGACCACCAGTCTTTTTTGGGATGAGGACAACAGGAGCAGCCCAGGGAGAGGAGGAACGTTCTATTATATCTTGGGTTAACATATCATTTATGAGTCCCTTTTGGATGATTAGCTTCGCTGGGGACAAACGATATGGCTTTTGCTTGATCGGCATTTCCTGTGTAAGGAATATTTTGTGCTTCAGGAGCCCGGTGCGTCCTAGCTTTGAAGTACATACATCAGCATTATTCTGCAGCTGCTCCAACAGCCTTAACTCCTCTGGCTGTTCCAGCTGAGCTCTTCTCACAGCCTGTAAAAGGAGATCATCAGAAGGATTATCAAGGGTTAGTGGTACCGGAGCAATGGCAGAGAAGACTGCCACATTTGAACCCCAATCATGTAACTTTTTAGCTTCCGATTGGTGCGGTATTAACTGAAAGGAAGGGGATGTCGATGGGGGGGCGTAGGCAGTGACTCTTGGGGTTTCAGCTCTGGTTAAAGCACCCAGAGAAGGATGGTCATTCCTGCGAAGAGAGTTAGGTGTGTTGGCCTGTTGTGATTTGTGGTTTCTGGAAGGGTTTACTTGATACGGTCTTGGACATTCAGAGGTGCCAGCTTGGCCCTCAGTGGTCTGAACTGAAGTGGACACCAGGGAAACTCTGTGTAAGGAGTTGTGCCTAATGGAGGCCATGTCCACAGACACGTCATCCAACATTTTAACACAATTAGAGAGTTCTGTCTGCAAGTGGTCTACAGTGTTAACCATGGGAGAAAAAACAGAATTAACATCCTTGAGGACCTCAGTGTGGTGATGTTGCAGGCGCCATTGGAGAGTGGCAGTGAGTTGGTTTCGTTGGTAGTCAAACTGCCTGTCCATGGCACCAGTCATTTCCGTCTTCCACTCTCACTGAGCTCTTTCAGCGTGTGGGTTAGAGTGCTCAGTGAGTTTCTGAATTCCATGGCACTCTGTTGTTGCTCTTCCCTCAGACATTTGAATTTATGGTGGATAAGAGTTTGGAGATGTTGTTGAGTCCGACGAATATCAAGGATGTCACCTTGAAGTTGTAAGACTACAACCTCTGGAGATAAACCAGACAATGGAGGAAGGTTGGGTGTCAGAGGGAGGACTAGCTCAGTACTTCCACACAGATCCATGTCAATAAGTGAGTAACTGGTTAGACCGCCTGTGGCCTGTGGCTCAGGCCGAGCATTCAGATTCCCAGGGCTCTGGCCCAAATCAACTCCATTATCTCCATTCACATTATGATTTGTATTGTCAGCTTGATGGTCAGAATGGCCCTGTGTATTCCCATTGACAGGTATGACATGGATGAGCACATTATCTTGGGGTGAATCCATTGTTTTAATTCCACACAAAATATTTGCTTTGGTTAGTTCTCAATGTTGAGCTGTCCCATCTGGGGTGCCATTTTTATGTAACGGTTTTGACTTGAGGTTATTATTTATAGGGGTGCCAGGTAGGTTGTGCCTACCAGAGAAAACATTGGTTTCTCCTTTTAGTTTGGGTGGGAATGAGTCCCATCTGGTCCGTCAAGTCTACACCAATACAAAGGACGTATGTAAAAGTCAGGAGGAAATAAACTTTTCATAAACCCTTAAAACATTGAAAATAACTTCAAAAACAACTATATTCTGTTGCGTGGGTTGTATTAGCAACAACAATGATTACACACACATATAATAATATTACAATGAGTTCTGGTTCCTCCAGAAATGTCCTGTACCTCGGGCCTAAAAAGAGTCCTGCCCGGTAAAGGAGTTCAGTGAACTCAAGTGACTTTTGTCACGCGATGTTTGTCCGTTCATTCAGTGTAGCGTAAACCCAGTATTAAACATACAATCAATATAACAATTACTTTACCACAGAACTTTAAAGCGGATCAACTCTTACTTAAGTCCTCAACTACCACTAACTACACAAATCACAGTATACATCACATCCAAACAAATGAAATACCGTATACAAAAAGGTGGTAGTCAGTCGGTCAGTCAGACAATCCAATCCGCCAATAGATCTCCAGCGGAGAAAGGCCACGAAGAACGGAGAGGTGTAGTCCAGGGACTCGAAGAGTGGATCCGATCCTGGGTAAACTCTCTTAGGCTACAAAACACACGTTTAACGGCAACAAAACAAACGGAATAGAGAAGCTTCGGAACTCAGGGTTGAACACATCCTCATGCACGTCTCCATCACAACCCCACCTTCGCGCAGCTGATGCTGGCTATTTAATTGGGAAATAAAGGGAAAGCGCCCTATTGGAAGGAGCTGCACTGAGACGGTTCAGAAAAATTCAGGGCCGTCACACTATGCTCCTGACTGAACCAGACCAACGTGTTACTATGCTCTATTTATGAACACCTGTATTTCCTATGCTCCTGACTGAACCAGACCAACGTGTTACTATGCTCTATTTATGAACACCTGTATTTCCTATGCTCCTGACTGAACCAGACCAACGTGTTACTATGCTCTATTTATGAACACCTGTATTTCCTATGCTCCTGACTGAACCAGACCAACGTGTTACTATGCTCTATTTATGAACACCTGTATTTCCTATGCTCCTGACTGAACCAGACCAAACACAAAAGCCAGGGCATTTGGATGCAGTCCAGGTTTTGCAGCCAGCCTTGCCTAAGGGCTATCTTTATGAAAATACTAAGCCTTAGGGACTAAGAGAGATTGACTCTTTCCCTATCAGTTGTAGAATAACCGTTTGTGAGGGCAAAGGTCAGCTCCAGTAGCCAAACTAAATGTCAATGATAACTCAAGAGGAGAGGCTGTAGTGTACAATAGTTCAGCTCAGCGGTTCACATAATGGTACACGAACACTACAGAGCCTGTTGAGGCAATTGGTAGGTCTACAGTAGAGTAAACCTGAAGGAATTATATCTCAAGTCCTCATTCCTCCAATGGAGTGTCAAGTGGAGAGTTAATTTATTTGACCTGGCAACCTGGCATAATGAACACGTCAAAGCAACCAACCACACCTGACAAGCTTAACAATCAAATCCTGCTATGTGTCTCCCATGCTATCCACCAACAACAGCACCCATACGTCAGCATCAAGGGAACACTGAGGAAACCACTGTAGCCACGGTCAGCAGTGGCTACAAAAATAAAGATGCTATCTAGAACCAAAAAGACGTTTCCTCTTTTATTTGGAAAAAGAGTTCCTCATTTCCATTTCTTCTCCACGCTTTGCTGCTCCATGAATCATTCAGAGGTAAGAGCCTGCCTGGCCTGGGTGGAGCATCCTCACAGGGGGGCCTGGAAGAATCAATATAGGTGGTGAGAGGGGGAGGCGAAAGCCTGTCTCTTCAAGGCCCCCCTCTGTTGTAAGACTGAATGACTTATGCTATCACTATTATACTACACTGGCTACACTAAAGCCCCAGTCTCATCCATTTAACATAACGGTGGGAGAATGAGCAATTGAGCCAAATGCCTGATAACCTCTGTGTCAAGCGCATCAAGTGTCAAACGTTAGAAGACAACCGTCGGTGGCTGGGCTATAATAGGGGGATTAGGAGATTATGAGTTCTGAAATGACTGTAGTTCATCTGAGGTCAAGCTGTAATACGAGACATCCTGGAGGGCTAGAGGGTCAGCACGTCTCCAAATGATCACCGTAGAAGGAACGATTAAAATGTCTGTGATTTCATCATTTCTAAATTTGATAATCCCATCACAGCAATGTGGTGTGCTCTTTTAAACAGATGGGGTGAAGGTGGGAGGTTATTGCGGATAATAAACACTACTGCATGTCCAACACAATAAGAGATCCTTCTTTCACATCCCCAAACGGGATTTGTCTGAAAGTGTCAGTTCCCTCTATGTGTTGGCAGCTGTACACAGCCCATCTGTAAATAGCCCATCCTACCATCTACCTACCTCATCCCCATATTTGTTTCTCTGCTCTTTTGCACACCAGTATTTCTACTTGCATCCTCATCTGCACATATATCACTCCAGTGTAAATTGCTAAATTGTAATTACTTCGCCACCATTGGCCTATTTATTGCCTTACCTCCTTATGTCATTTGCACACACTGTATACAGATTTTTCTATTGTGTTATTGACTGTACATTTGTTTATCCCATGTGTAACTCTGTGTTGTTGTTTTTGTCACACTGCTTTGCTTTATCTTGGCCAGGTTGCAGTTGTAAATGTGAACTTGTTCTCAACTGGCCTACCTGCTTAAATAAAGGTTAAATAACATTTTAAAATAAGTATATTTACATGTATCTCAAGTCTGAATCGGGCCCAACATGAATAGCCTACAAGAGGGTGAGGCACTGACTGTACCTCTGCCATAACCCCCTGTCTCGCACACTAAATATTGATTATGATGCTCATTAGCCACCCTGTGTGCATCCCTCTACATTACAGAGGTGGACAGGTGGAGATAGGAAGTGTTCGTCATGGAGAAGGAGTCACACAGCTGCGGTATTGATCCAGGACCTGCTGGCCTCATGAGCTCTGTGATGACTCTGAGACAGAGGGCTGCGTTTAGTGTCAGAGACTGCTGTGGTGGCTTTTTCAGAAGAGGACAAGACATAATGATAGGTTGGTTCTCCCTCTATAAAGCTGTCACAGTGGCGCTATTCACCCCCCAACCCCTGTCATTCTACTCACTCAAGGATCAACACACAGACACACACACATACCAATTCACCATAGAGACATGTCTGTACAGATAGCTAGGTCCCTTTGGGTAGTTTTGTCACAATATTGCAGAGATGAATCTTAATAATCTGTCCTCTTCATCGTTGAAGGTTTTTCAAATCAAATCAAAACTGATCGGTCACATACACGTGTTTAGCAGATGTTTTTGCCGGTGTAGTGAAACGCTTGTGCTTCTAGTTCCGACAGCACAGCAATATCTAACAGTTTCACATAAATACCTAATACACACAAATCTATGTAAAGGAATGGGATGAAGACCATATAAATATATGGATGAGCAGTTTCAGAGCAGCATAGACTAAGATACAGTAGATAGTATAGAATACAGTATTTTTGCTCACCTGACACTGCCACCTGATATACTCATCCATTATATCTCCCCAGGATCAGAGGTAACTGTGAAACAGACACAAATTGCTTATTGTAAATTCTGTGTATAAAGTGAGTTTCAGACACAGATGAAGACAATAGGTTACTTTATCCACTATGTCTCTCTGAGCAACATGTTCACAGAATCCACTTCTGATCTGTGAATAGGGGTAGTTTGTGCTACAAAAGCTCTACTTGAAATTGTAAATGGAAAACGGCGCGTCGGGTCAGAAGTGAGGAAGTGAGGTTTACTCCGTTCAGGCCGAAGGGCAGCTGAAAAGGAGAGGAAGGAAAACACATCAAATTGGAATTAACAATGAACTCTCACTGGAGGGCTTCATTTGCTAAGATCAGATGTAATTTTACAGAATTTCAGAGGACCTCAACAATATTACAAATGTTTTAAACTCCAGTGCTGGGTAAGTATGAAAAAACCATTTTCACAGGTCTATTAAAAACAAGAGGCATTACAGCTGAACACACACTTCTGCTGTCATGGTAAAACAACCTGTATCTGATTGAAAATCCTATAATTGAATAGAGAATAGCGGAGAGGATGTAGGCTGACTCAAGAGGCACGCACGCACACACTTTTATCATTGAGACATCTATACTCCCACACAAGCACACACTCTGCTTCAGATGGAAATTACATACATTTCTACATCCTTGACTACCTGATTGACCTTCAAGAGAGACTTCAACACAAGATGGCATCCACAAAATCCAGCATTTCACACTAGTTAGTCAATCTTAAACCTACAAGACAGATCTGAAAGTATCACCTTCACCGATTTGCAAACAGCAGATTTCTTTTTTTGAATTTCAGAATGTCTCTGAAATGAAAAGGTATGGTCTTAAACAGTGTCACTGAAATGTTTCACATAACCATTGAACATCACAGAGATGAGAATCAACTTCAGATATGATAACTACATAACCTTGTATAAGTGATAGAGGAGCCATACAGTAGTTCCATACCACGTGTTTTACAGAGACATGATAACAGCTTGGGTTGTGCGGTCCGTCATACAGTGAGGGTGTTTCTGCTGAATACATTGGTATAGGAGTAAGATACAGGGGTTGTCAATGCTCCCAATGATAGCTTGGATCTTGTGGTTTTAAGCTGAAATTCTTGCGAAGAATTAACTTCCCAGATGTACATTAATTTACATGGTGTTATCAAGAGAACTAAAACACACTGTGTTGAGACGTGGGGCGGGAGGAAACAGATGTGAAGGTCACTATGATATGTCTGAGTGATTCAGAGGACCCTTCCAGGAAGATCCCATATGCTGGGGACTAAGCACTCATTCTCCTCCCACAGTCCATCTGCAAGAAGAGTACTGTCTATAGTTATCAAAACTAACAGAACTATTCAGCACAATCCAATCTTATTCGTCAGCCCAGTAAAACGGTACCATCTATGCAATGACCAATCCTAGTCAGGTATGGAGAAATACCTTTACTAACGGACACACTTTTCTCTGGGAATGAGAAGCGTAGCTTTCCTGCATCACTCTAGCATTTCAGATTAACAGGCACGTGCGCGCTCACACACTGTGTGTCACAGAGGAACTGTTGGAGGAACAGGGCCCCACCTGACAGGGCAACTCACAGGGATGGAGTGGAAGGTGGGCGTGGGAGAGAGGACGGTGTGCACAACGTGGCAGAGAACACCAGGCAGCAACTTCAGAAATAATGGGCCAACACCCTCACTTCAGATTAGACAAGCAACCACACACCAACGCTGAATCAGAAGTGAAGGAGAATTCCTTGTTCCAGACACTTCTTCTGTAAGTGGAATAACTGTCAAATTGACACGATTTCTTTGACGTTGAGAAATGGTAAGCAACATGAGGAACATCTCTAGAGAAATGGCAGCTATAGTGCCGCTCCATTGAACAGCAGTATACTAACTAGTACTGCCGTTGTACTTTCTTTCCCAGACAATAACCCTCCCTGAGACTGAAATGTATATATAGGGCCACATGTCACTCAACAACTAAAGTGAAACACACACACATCACCTCCTTCCCTATAGGCTCCCTAAAGATTGACTGGGCAGGGAGAAGGCGTTTCCTAGCAACTGCTCAGCTGTATCAGTCAGCTGTTTGACAGGGAAGAAGAGAACGCTGGCATAACACTGTGGTGGGTCTGATACATGGACATGTATAAAGGGATGTGTAGAATAAACCAGAGGTCAACAAGGACGCTGTGAAACGAGCTCTGTGTACTACAGAGACACAGGTTATGCAGAATAAAGATCGCAGATAGCACTATGATTGAAAGGCATATTGATCCATATCAATAAGTACTTGGATGTACATTGGGTTTTGAGATGATGATTTTACGTTCAGTCTTTTACAGTCTTTTACATACATCACATTGCACTTCATCACAATAAACACAAAGCACCACTGCAAAGCGCACTCTAAATCTCCAAGACACAAATTCCTGGGCTTAACACATTTAAACTGACATTGAGCACATTGAGATGGGCTAAATACGCCCCTTTAAGTAATAAAGTGCCATGATCAATCACGCATCAGGGCCCTGTCACACCCCTCCTCTCTTCCTCATTCATCACCCAGGCTAACTGTACTGTACAAGGCAAGCCTGCATCTGGGATAGCGTTCTAGCCGCCCCGAGAGGGAGACAGCTGGGTCAACCTACTCTACCTGTGGCCCTCCACAAAGAGTTCAGCTGGGAAGCTGCCATAATCTCTCTCTCACACACACACACACACACACACACACACACACACACACACACACACACACACACACACACACACACACTGGAAGAAGCAGAGCATGCATCCTTGCTGAACCCCAGTGTGTCAGGGACATAGTAAAATGGGTCAAGGTTTCCAGAATCTGTCTGTTCAACTCTCCTCAACTCATCTTCTATCTGTCCCTCTCAGGACCGTTACCATGTCCATATAATGTGAGGGTTGATGCTATACAACTACAGCTCATGGGTATCAATGCTGCTCAAGAGGAGTCTGCATGGAGAAAAGACAAACGAGTAGAATTAGATAAGAATATAAAATGCCAATTCACAGGATGGATTCTCTAGAGGCGGTTGGTTTCTTAGAGAAAGGTACTGTAGAAAGAGGATAGGATCGGGGACCGGGTCATTGTGGATTCTGGGCAGAGTCTAGTGTGGCATCAGCTGGAGTTTTTTGGGTGTGATCCAGGTCTGAAATAACAGGCCCTGTCCTCCACAGGCCCATTAAGGGCAGGAAAAATAGACTCTTCTTCTCAGCAGTGGTTTGGACTGTGAAGAGGCGCAACAGAGCCTGAAGAAATTTGGCTTGTCACCAAAAACACTCATAAACTTTTACAGATGACCAATCGAGAGCATCCTGGTACAGCAACTGCTCCGCCCACCAACCTCTCCAGAGGGTGGTGAGGTCTGCACAACGCATCACCAGGGAAAAAACTACTTGCCCTCCAGGACACCTACAGCACCCGATGTCACAGGAATGCCAAAAAGATCATCAAGGACAACAACCACGCAACAGCCACTGCCTGTTCACCCCGCTAACATCCAGAAGGCGAGGTCAGTACAGGTGCATCAAAGTGGGGACCGAGAGACTGAAAAACAGCTTCTATCTCAAGGCCATCAGACTGTTAAATCAAATCAAATCAAATGTATTTGTCACATACACATGGTTAGCAGATGTTAATGCAAGTGTAGCGAAATGCTTGTGCTTCTAGTTCCGACCATGCAGTAATATCTAACAAGTAATATAATCTAACAATTTCACAACAACTACCTTATACACACAGGTGTAAAACAATGAATACGAATATGTACATAAAAATATTGTAAATGAGTGATGGCCGTGCGGCATAGGCAAGATGCAGTAGATGTTATAGAGTCCAGTATATACATATGAGATGAGTAATGTAGGGTATGAAAACATTATATGAAGTGGCATTGTTTAAAGTGGCTAGTGCTACATTACATCAAGAGGCAAAATGCAGTAGATGGTATAGCGTACAGTATATGCATATGAGATGGGTAATGTAGGGTATAAGAACATTATATAAAGTGGCATTAAATTGTTTAAACAGCCATCACTAACATTGAGTGGCTGTTTCAACATAATGACTCAATCTCTATCTACTTTAATAATAAAAAATGGGATGTAATAAATGTATCACTAGTCACTTTAAACAATGGCACTTTATATAATGTTTACATATCCTACATTACTCATCTCATATGTATATACTGGACTCTACACCATCTACTGCATCTTGCCTATGCCGCACGGCCATCGCTCATCCATATATTTATATGTACATATTCTTATTCATTCCTTTACACTTGTGTGTATAAGGTAGTTGTTGTGAAATTGTTAGGTTAGATTACTTGTTAGATATTACTGCACGGTCGAAACTAGAAGCACAAACATTTCACTACACTTGTATTAACATCTGCTAACCATGTGTATGTGACCAATACAATTTGATTTATTTGATGTGATTTACCTGTGAAGATCCCGGGCCTCAGCAGGAGAGAGGCAGACAGCTTCAGCCACGGTCGGAGATTCACTTCTCCAGTGCTGGACGTCAGCCCAGTCGGCTGAGGGCTCTGAAGGGGGTGAAGGGAGGCGAGGGAGGGTGGAGACGAGCAGCGATTGCCATCCATCACGGGCATCCCGCTGGGTCAGCAGCAGTACAAATGGAAAGAATAAGAGCACGCATGTATCCGTCTGCTCAGGTACAGTGCCTTGCGAAAGTATTCGGCCCCCTTGAACTTTGCGACCTTTTGACACATTTCAGGCTTCAAACATAAAAATATAAAACTGTATTTTTTTGTGAAGAATCAACAACAAGTGGGACACAATCATGAAGTGGAACAACATTTATTGGATATTTCAAACTTCCACATGTTTTGCAAGGAGGAATGGGAACAAATTTCTGTCTCTCGATGTACAAAACTGATAGAGACATACCCCAAGCGACTTACAGCTGTAATCGCAGCAAAAGGTGGCGCTACAAAGTATTAACTTACGGGGGCTGAATAATTTTGCACGCCCAATTTTTCAGTTTTTGATTTGTTAAAAAAGTTTGAAATATCCAATAAATGTCGTTCCACTTCATGATTGTGTCCCACTTGTTGTTGATTCTTCACAAAAAAATACAGTTTTATATCTTTATGTTTGAAGCCTGAAATGTGTCAAAAGGTCGCAAAGTTCAAGGGGGCCGAATACTTTCGCAAGGCACTGTACACTTCAATAAAGAGGGTGGATTAAACATTCTACTGTGTTTCCAGTTGTGTGGAAGATCTGACTCTCAGAAAGTCCTCAAAACGATCCATCCTCCACAGCAGACCTGCCCCAAAATATCAGGGAGACTGGACCACAAATTACCTGTCAAAAGGGCCACAAATGCCCCAAAGTGGGTCTTGATGGGAAATACCGTGTAAAGAGTATTGAAGACACCCAAATTACAACTGACAATCACCTCTGTGCAAATATTATAAGGATGTTCTTCACAGAGAGAAATCTCAAGTAGGTGTCCTTCAGTTTTGAGGAGAAAGGCCTTCTGTCAGATTTGACTAAATTACTTTCAGTGCAAAGATATTGCCTCTTTATAATCTTGGCCATTCCAGTCTGGATGTGTTCTAAACAGCAGTGAATCCCCACAGACTCTCCAGTGACAAGGCATTTTATTATGGCATTAGAGAGATCTGAACCCCCAGCTTTATAGCATAGTGAAGGATCAATACCATGTAGTGAATTACAGTGAATAGCCACAGACAGAGTAGCGTGTATTCATGAATGCCAAGGGAATCCAAGCTTCCCCAATCAATAGACGAAAAATATATATATCTTTCGTCTCTCTGTGTTTCATAAATGTCCTTCCTTTCGAAAGAGACTGAATGTATCTCACCGGAGAACGCATCCAATGCCCCTCTGTCTGTATGTGTAGGTCATGTCTGATGCTGTCTGGTCCAAAAGAGTGTGACATTGTTTTTTGTGTGTGTTTTTCTCCCCCCAATTTCGTGGTATCCAATTGGTAGTCTTGTCTCATCGCTGCAACTCCCATACGGACTAGGGAGAGGCGAAGGTCGAGAGCCATGCGTCCTCCGAAACACAACCCAACCAAGCCGCACTGCTTCTTGACACAATGCACATCCAACCCGGAAGCCAGCCGCACCAATGTGTCGGAGGAAACACTGTACACCTGGCGACCTGGTCAGCATGCACTGAGCCCGGCCCGCCACAGGAGTCGCTAGTGCACGATGAGACAAGGATATCCCTGCAGGCCAAACCCTCCCTAGCCCAGACAATGCTGGGCCAATTGTGTGTCGCCCCATGGACCTGCCAGTCACGGCCGGCTGCGACAGAGCCTGGGCTCAAACCCAAAGTCTCTGGTGGCACAGCTAGCACTGCGATGTTAGACCACTGCGCCACCCGAGAGGCCTGAGTGTGACATTGTTGCCGCCAGTAGCATTAAATGCTAGGGAAGCCAGTGAGCATTTGGACTCCCTTGATGAAAAAATATTAAATAATAATAGCCAATCAGCATTGAGCTAAATTAACTGAATGAGCTCAACTGTGAATGGTCCTGGAGCACCCCAAAAAAAAGTGTCAAGGGAAGCCAGTTTGGATCTGGCTCCTATCAAATGGCATCGAGAGCATACGTTATTGACAGAAACAACTGTTGCATCTCATTGTGTTGTTGTCCTCTGGTGGCTAGCTAGCTAGCTAAAAGTGTCCATTTCCTAAAATAGCCATGGATGGAGATAGGGATTTGGACTTTTGGTTTTTACTTAATTCTCCATACTGGCCAATAATTATAACGGTGATTCTGATCCAACCATTAATTCATACATTGTGGCCCTGGCCTGAGAGGATGGAAGTTCAATATATGTAGCTAGATATAGAAGGCTAATGGTAACTAGGTAATGTTGCCCATGAATGGGAGTTAGGCTAGCGAGCAAGCATTTTAGACAGGTAGCCTGGGACAACAAAAAATAAAAGCATGTACTTACTGTATGACAGAGAGGAGGATGGTAATGGCGTAGTGTTAGTCAACATGTTTCTCTACTTGCACGCACGCACCCACCCACGCACGCACACGCATGCGCGCACGCACGCACGCACGCACGCACGCACACACGCACACATTTACATTTAAGTCATTTAGCAGACGCTCTTATCCAGAGCACACACACACACAGAAATCAGAACCATGGACAGCCACATCATATTTAACTTACGTTGACTGGACTAAATTGTTTTTGGTGTCTTAGTTGTCACTGTATTAGACTAAGCATAAGCCTGATTTGATGATGTTGAAATGTTGAAGTTGAAATGGTGCTGGAACACGGCAACTTGCTGTAACTCTCTATGGTTCTAAATCAATAGTTGTTTAGTGGTCCGGAAATGTCAGAAATATTAACTTGCTTGACCATGCCGTAGGTCATGTAACTGTTGGTTACATTCAATATGCTTTGTGGACTTCACTGGACAGAGGATGCTCTCTGGTTTTGTGGTGAAACAAAGGTCTGGTTGAATTTATTCTGTCTGCCACTGTGTCTTCTTATTCTCTCGGCTTTAGGCCTATATAACAATATCTCACAGGGTCAAAGCATATGAACTAATAGGTTATAGAGCAAACAATGCAATTATCACAACACGTAGGTTGTAATATGTTTTTTTTTTCAGGCTGCCCCAGTGACTTTACCCACACACTGCTACTGCAGTGACAAGGCATTTTATTATGGAATTAGAGAGATCTGAACTCCCAGCTTCATACCATAGTGAAGGATCTGAACACCCAGCTTTATACCATAGTGAATGATCTGAACACCCAGCTTTATACCATAGTGAAGGATCTGAACAACCAGCTTTATACTACAGTGAAGGATCTGAACACCCAGCTTCATACCATAGTGAAGGAACTGAACACCCAGCTTCATACCATAGTGAAGAACCTGAACACCCAGCTTTATACCATAGTGAAGGATCTGAACACCCAGCTTCATACCATAGTGAAGGATCTGAACACCCAGCTTTATACCATAGTGAAGGATCTGAACACCCAGCTTTATACCATAGTGAAGAACCTGAACACCCAGCTTTATACCATAGTGAAGGATCTGAACACCCAGCTTCATACCATAGTGAAGGATCTGAACACCCAGCTTTATACCATAGTGAAGGATCTGAACACCCAGCTTTATACCATAGTGAAGGATCTGAACACCCAGCTTTATACCATAGTGAATGATCTGAACACCCAGCTTCATACCATAGTGAAGGATCTGAACACCCAGCGTCATACCATAGTGAAGAACCTGAACACCCAGCTTCATACCACAGTGAAGGATCTGAACACCCAGCTTTATACCATAGTGAAGGATCTGAACACCCAGCTTTATGCCATAGTGAAGGATTTGAACACCCAGCTTCATACCATAATGAAGGATCTGAACTCCCAGCTTTATACCATAGTGAAGGATCTGAACTCCCAGCTTCATACCATATTGAAGGATCTGAACACCCAGCTTTATACCATAGTGAAGGATCTGAACACCCAGCTTCATACCATAGTGAATGACCTGAACACCCAGCTTTATACCACAGTGAAGGATCTGAACACCCAGATTTATACCATAGTGAAGGAACTGAACACCCAGCTTTATACCATAGTGAAGGATCTGAACACCCAGCTTTATACCATAGTGAAGGATCTGAACACCCAGCTTTATACCATAGTGAAGGATCAATAACATTACCAGAGGGGGTTTATGTTGCCACTCTAAGCTAAAGTAGCTTCAGTCATATAGGATATCTGACATCCACACTGCACCACTGATATACTAACAGTAGAACTGTATATCATATCATGTAGGCTTTGGGGTGCAGGGAAAACCCCTCCCTCAATAAGGGATTCCCACTATTGTAAGAATAGCTACAGAATAAATAACGTATGAACAATCTTCTAAAACAAATTAAATAAAAACTCATACAGTACAATGAAAATCCTAAATGATCTTTCATTGTGCCTGTGAAACATGCTGTGAGGAGATCTTCTCCCATGTTGGCTGCCATTGGCCCCAGCTGGGTGGGTGTGGCTAAGAAAAAGCTCCTGCCTTTCCCTCTCTGCCCCCTTTGCCTTCAGCCCCTCGTCATGCCCCTCCCCCTCCACAGAGAATCCCACTCAGGATGGCTATCCAGCTGTTGACTTGGCAACTGCACCTTGCCCCTCTCCACTGAGGGCATGGGATGATTGCTCACCATGCCTGGCAAAGACAGACCTGCGTGTGTGGTGGTGGTGGTGTGTGTGCGTGCAGTCGCTCTGGGGGACAGGCTGATCACACCATGCACCCAGACCTCTCCGTCTTACTCTTATATAAGTGTCTGTGTGTAACCAGAGTATCGTTAGTAAGGTACAGAACAGGAGACACCTCAAGGGGACAGCAGGGCTTGTCATGTGCTGACAGAGACGATAATGGACAGAGTGGAAACAGCCAATGTTAAATGACTGGGCTATACTGAGCTGCACTGGGTTTGAAGTATCAAGCAGGAAGCCTACTCAGCAGTGGGCCCATTTCTCTCCTGGTAAATTGGCTCCTATTTTAGCATTCCCCCTCCGTCGTTGCCTCTCTCTGAGCACCTGAAATCAATTAGACAAACAAAAACAACACAACGCTGCACTAAACCCACCACACCACCAGCAGACTGAGACACTAACATAGCAAAATGGAAAATGCCAATGGGAAAGAGAGAGATCTTAGTACAGAACAAACATGGTCTAATTCAACGTTAAAAGGCTGTAAAAAATTTTTTAAAAAATCCTAAATTACTAGGAGTTATGACTAAGTGGGTTTTGGTATATATTTCGGGGAATTGATGAAATCTTAGCAGCTGGGAACTAGGAATACACGTTGTCAAGACATTATTTTAAAAATATATATATATTTTGTAATTACAGTTTTACTTTCTCAATTAGCATTGAATGAAAATGTTTTTTTATTTTATGAGCAACATAATGTGTTGAAATAAAGAGTGTTGCCAAGTGTTTAATGCACGCATACAATCCTCGAAAGAGCCCATTGAGGAACATGACACAGCATGAATAATAAAAGATAAGACTATAATTTTCCTGAAGCGGTTTCTGACCCTATTCCAGGCCTGGGCTAAGAGTAATACATCCCTTAGACATATGGAGGTCTCCCAAAAGGGAATTAGAAATAAAAACTATCTCAAGGAGGATTCACAAAGGTCAAACAAACGGCAAGCAAAAAGAACAACAGACCGTCTCGAGATCATTTCAATTTGTCAAGAGAAAAACAGTGAATAAAAAACTCCATTGTAAAGAGTTGAGTGGTAGCCTATTGTAGGGCAGGGACAGCTTGTCAGGGACAGCTTGTCAGGGACAGCTTGTCAGGCTGTATACAGTTTGAGCTGTTGATGTAGGATCTTCATTTGACCAATAGTGTCTTGGCAAAATAATCCTGCAGCAACAGGATTTTAACTTTTAGTCCATAATATTGCTTGATCGGTGCTTTGGCTATTAGCCGGAGAAAAAGTAGGTTACATGAAAAGTCAAATACTGTTAATATAACCAGATGTTAGTGCGCGTTTTCAGTGATTTTTTGTAAATCACAAAGCTCATCTGCGTTTCTTGCGGTGTAGTTCCTTAAGTGGAAGCTTTTATTCTGTGACAGTGGCGTGTATTCATGGATGCCAAGGGAAGCCAGGCTTCCCCCAAAAATGTACAAAATATTTAATATTAAAACATAAAATCATTTATAATTCTGTGTCTCATAATTTTCTTTCAATTTTCTTTCAATTCGCAAGAGGCTGAGAATGTATCTCACAGGAGAAATCCTCCGAGGGATGCCCCTCGTCTCTTTTCTTGTAGACCATCTGATACTGTCTCATCCAAACAAGTATGACATTGTTGCTGCCCGTAACATTGAATGCAAGGGAAGCCAGTGGACATTTGGCCTTCCTTGACAAAAAAAGTATACAAAATTTGCCAATCAGCATTGAGCTAAATTGAGCGAGCTCAACTGTGAATGGTCCTGGCAAAAAAAAATAAAAGTGTCAAGGGAAGCCAGCTTCGATTTGGCGTCTCTCCTATCAAAATAAAAGTGTGTACTGTATGACAGAGTGATAGACTGTTTCGTCAACATGAAAGAGAAGAGGATGGCATTGGCATTTCTCTACAAGTAAGGTGAGTCATGTTTTTCTACTTGCACGAACGCGCATGTAGATAGAAGTCAGAACCATGGACCGCCACATCATATTTAGCTTACGTTTATTGGACTAAAGACTTTGGGGTATCTTTGAGTTGTCACTGTATTAGACTAAGCATACAGTAGGTGATTAGATGGTGTTGAAATGTTGAAGTTGAAATGGTGCTGGAATAGTGGAGGCAGCTCCTGTTTTCTTTGTGAGTTGCAGTAACTCTCTGTGGTTCTAAATCAATAGTTGTTTAGTAGTACGAAAATGTAAGAAACATTAACTTGTAGGTCAACTGTCTGTTACATGCAGTATGCACTGGGGGGGTCTTGGCTTCCGCAGTGATTTTACCCAAGCACCGCTACTGTTCTGTGGAGACCAAATTGATGAGAGGAAACTCATGGACAGGCTGCAGATGAACAACCATTATAAGAAATGAAAACAAGCTAACAATTCAAATGAATGCTATTTGAATGAACTCAATCAGTCTGTTGGACTCTTGGGAAATACTGCATGTAGATGATACATTAACATGTTTAGCATATCTGCAACTGCTGCAGTTGGGACACTGTTAGAATGTCTAATGGGACCGACATACAGATGTAGGAACTTAATTTAACCTATATTGTCACAGCAAAATATTCCTGCCGCAAAAAATATTTTAATGTTTAGTCCATAGTGTTGCTTGATCGGTGGTTAGGCTATTAGCTGGCCAAAAGTAGGCTACATGAAAAGTGCAATACTGTTAATATAACCGTGTGTTTGTATGGGTTTTCAGTGAATTATTGTAAATCACAAAGCACATCTGCAGGAAAATTTTCAGCAACAAATGAGTGATCAAATTAAGATCCTACATCTGAAGGCAGATATATGATAGAAATCAGTGCAGGTGTACAAACTGTGACGTAAATGAGAAGACAGACAATTACACTAATTAGGCCCTAATCTATGGATTTCACGACTGGGTTTACAGATTTGGATCTGTTGGTCACAGATACCTTAAAATAAAGATATGGGCGTGGATCAGAAAACCAGTCAGTATCTGGGGTGACCACCATTTGCCTCATGCAGCGTGACACATCTCCTTCACATAGTGTTGATAAGGCTGTTGATTATGGCCTGTGTTATGTTGTCCCACTCCTCTTCAATGGCTGTGCGAAGTTGCTGGATATTGTCGGGAACTGCAGCACGCTGTTGTACATGACAATCCAGGGCATCCCAAACATGTTCAATGGGTGACATGTCTTGTGAGTCTGCAGGCAATGGAAGAACTAGGACATTTTCAGCTTTCAGTAATTGTTTACAGATCCTTGAGACATGGGGCCGCGCGTTATCATGCTGAAACATGAGGTGATGGCGGCGGATGAATGGAGTGACAATTGGCCTCAGGATCTCATCACGGTATCTCTGTATATTCAAATTGGCATCGATAAAATGCAATTGTGTTAGCTGTCCGTTGCTTGTGTCTGCCCATACCAAAACCCCACCGCCACTATAGAGCACTCTGTTCACAACGTTGACATCAACAAACCACACACCCTCACAACACGACATACATGCTGTTTGCCATCTGCCCGGTACAGTTGAAAACGGGATTCATCCGTGAAGAGCACATGTCTCTAGCGTGCCATTGGCCATTGAAGGTGAGCACTTTCCCACTGAGGTCGGTTACGACGCTGAACTGCAGTCAGGTCAGGACCCTGGTGAGGACAACTAGCACGCAGATGAGCTTCTCTGAGATGGTTTCTGACAGTTTGTGCAGAAATTCCTTGGTTGTGCAAACCCACAGTTTATCAGCTGTCCGGGTCTCTGGTCTCAGACAATCCCGAAGGTGAAGAAGCTGGATGTAGAGGTCCTGGGCTGGCGTGGTTACACATGGTCTGTAGATGTGAGGCCAGTTGGACGTACTGCCAAATTCTCTAAAACGATGTTGGTGGCAGCTTAGTTGTAACGGTTTTCTTCCGTTGAAGGAGAGGAGGACCAAACTGCAGCGTGTTTAGAGTTCAACATGTTTAATAAAGACCATACACGAGGACACTACAAAATACAAAACAACAAATGTGAAAATCGAAACAGTCCTATCTGGTGCAATGACACAAAGACAGAAGACAATCACACACAAAGTACCCACAGAATATGGCTGCCTAAATATGGTTCCCAATCAGAGACAACGATAGACAGCTACCTCTAATTGAGAACCAATCCAGGCAACCATAGACATACAAACTACCTAGAAAGGAAACAGCCCCATAAACATACAAAACCCCTAGACCAGGCAAAACACATAAATCCCCCTTGTCACACCCTGACCTAACCAAAATAATAAAGAAAACAAAGATAACTAAGGCCAGGGCGTGACATTAGTTTAGAGAAATTAACATTCAAACCTCTGCTGCCTGCCCCCCCCCCCCATAGTCTTTGTCCGCTTTACGGTGACCCTCGCCGCCGACCTAGGATTGGCAACCCTACTAAATGGCCCCACTGGTCTGAGGGGCAGCTCCGGACTCAGAGGTAGCTCAGGCTGGTTGACGGCTCTGGCAGCTTCTGGCTGACTGACGGCTCTGGCGGATCCTGGCTGAATGGCGGCTCTGGCGGATCATGGCTGAATGGCGGCTCTGGCGGATCATGGCTGAATGGCGGCTCTGGCGGATCATGGCTGAATGGCGGCTCTGGGGGATCCTGGCTGACTGGCGGCTCTGGGGGATCCTGGCTGACTGGCGGCTCTGGGGGATCCTGGCTGACTGGCGGCTCTGGGGGATCCTGGCTGACTGGCGGCTCTGGGGGATCCTGGCTGACTGGCGGCTCTGGCGGATCCTGGCTGACTGACGGCTCTGGCGGATCTTGGCTGACTGGCGGCACTGGCGGATCCTGGCTGACTGGCGGCTCCTGGCAGACTGGCGGCTCCTGGCAGACTGGCGGCTCCTGGCAGACTGGCGGCTCCTGGCGGCTCCCGGCAGACTGGCGGCTCCCGGCAGACTGGCGGCTCTGGCAGCTCCTGGCAGACTGCCGGCTCTGGCGGCTCCTGCAGACTGGCGACTCTGGCGGCTCCTTGCAGACTGCCGGCTCTGGCAGCTCCTTGCAGACTGCCGGCTCTGGCAGCTCCTTGCAGACTGACGTCTCTGGCGGCTCCTTGCAGACTGGACAGGCGGGAGACTCTAGCAGCTCTGGACAGGTAGGAGTCCTTTAACAGCTCTGGACAGGGGGGAGACTCTAGCAGCTCTGGACAGGTGAGGCGCACTGTAGGCCTGGTACGTGGTGCCGGCACTGGTGGTACTGGGCCGAGGACACGCACCTCAGGGCGAGTGCGGTGAGTTGAAACAGGGAGTACTGGGCTCTGGACACGCACAAGAAGCCTGGTGCGGGGGGCTGCCACCGGAGGGCTGGTGTGTGTAGGTGGCACTGGACAGACTGGACGTGCAGGTGCACTGGAGCTCTTGAGCACCGAGCCTGCCCAACCTTACCTGGCTTGATGCCCACTCTAGCCCGGCCGATACGAGGAGCTGGAATGTACCGCACCGGGCTATGCACCCGCACTGGAGACACCGTGCGCTCCACAGCATAACACGGTGCCTGCCCGGTCCCTCTCGTTCTCCGGTAAGCACAGGAAGTTGGCGCAGGTCTCCTACCTGGCTTCGCCATACTCCCTGTGTGCCCCCTCCCAATACATTTTTGGGGCTGACTCTCGGGCTTCCTACCGTGCCGCCGTGCTTGTTTCTCCAACTCCATTCTCCTTTAACCCTCCTCGCACTGCTCCAGCGAATCCCAGACAGGCTCCGGCACTCTCCCTGGGTCGACCGCCCACCTGTCTATCTCTTCCCAAGTTGTACAGTCCAGATTCTGCTCCCATGTCCAGAAATCCAGACATCGCTGCCTCTCCTGCTCCTGCCCGTTACCACGCTGCTTGGTCCTGTTGTGGTGGGTGATTCTGTAACGGTTTTCTTCCGTTGAAGGAGAGGAGGACAAAAATGCAGCGTGATTAGAGTTCAACATGTTTAATAAAGAACGTACATGAGAACACTACAAAATACAAAACAACAAATGTGAAAACCGAAACAGTCCTATCTGGTGCAATGAAACAGAAGACAATCATCCACAAAGTACCCACAGAATATGGCTGCCTAAATATGGTTCCCAATCAGAGACAACGATAGACAGCTGCCTCTAATTGAGAACCAATCCAGGCAACCATAGACATACAAACTACCTAGAAAGGAAACACCCCCATAAACATACAAAACCCATAGACCAGACAAAACACATAAATCCCCCTTGTCACATCCTGACCTAACCAAAATAATAAAGAAAACAAAGATAACTAAGGCCAGGGCGTGACATTAGTTTAGAGAAATTAACATTCAAACCTCTGGCAACAGCTTTGGAGAACATTCCTACAGTCAAGAATTCCAATTCCACCCTCCCTCAAAACTTGAGACATCTGTGGCATTGTGTTGTGTAACAAAACTGCACATTTTAGAATGGCCTTTTAATGTTCCCAGAATAAGGAACACCTGTGTTATGATCATGCTGTTTAATCAGCTTCTTGATATGCCACACCTGTCAGGTGGGTGGATTATCTTGGTAAAGGAGAAATGCTCACTAACAGGGATCTAAACAAATGTGTGGACACAATTTGAGAGAAAAGCTTTTTGTGCGAATGCAACATTTCTGGGATCTTTTATTTCAGCTCATGAAACATGGGACCAACACTTCACATGTTGCGTTTATATTTTTGTTCAGTATACACTCATAATACATTATGAGTCTAAATCTTCATGATTTCTTCCATGCCGATTATGACAGCAATGTATATTTAAAACAAATGATTGCGGGCAACGCAATCAGAAACATAATGAAAATGATGAATTATTGATGTGCTCATTACTCATAATATGCATGCAAGGCGCTCCAATGAAGTCCATTTTCCTTGGGATGAGCATTTTTCTATTGTTTCTTGTCCAGAATTTGATTGATTTATTAATGAGTCTATTTATTGTTTGGCGAGATACAGTAAACCAATTGTATTGTTGCGGGCTTGAAATGTTCAGCTGTACCTGCCATGGTTGGCTTGGCCCATCTGTCTGTGAGCTGAACTGATTTAATTATAGTTTGGCTGTGTGGTCCGTTATCTACTCCTACTAATTTGAGGGAATAAATACACTACCGTTCAAAAGTTAGTGGTCACTTAGAAATGTCCTTGTTTTTGACAGAAAAGCACATTTTTGTCCATTAAAATAACATCAAATTGATCAGAAATAAAGTGTAGACATTGTTAATGTGGTAAATGACAATTGTAGCTGGAAACAACAGATTTTTTAATGGAATATCTACATAGGCGAACAATGTCTAAACTGTATTTCTGATCAATTTGATGTTATTTTAAATGGACAAAAATTAGATTTTCTTTCAAAAACAAATTTCTAAGTGACCCCAAACTTTTGAACAGTAGTGTATATTTGAGTGACTCTCAACTAACGTCCAATGAATTAGATATCTTTACGATAGAATCATATGTAACTAAGGCATACCCAATGACCAGAGTGACCCATTTATTATGCAAAAGGTTCAAGAATCATAGGATGAAAGGGGTGTGTGATTCCAGACCTTCAAGATTTGCTCCATTAGTCATTCATTATAATGCTGGTTTACATGTACTAGATTTGGCACTGAACAACCCAAGCTCTCCCTAACAGTGTCAACGAAACAAGTAGAGTAACAGCCAGCCAGCCTGTTATATGTGAAGTGAGACCTACAAGAACAACAAGGCCACGTTCAAAAGATCCAGGGGAGCAGGAGGACAAGAAAGCGAATCACAGCCAATCTCCTTCCAAGTGTGGCTGGGTAATATGTACTCAGCTCCACAGCAAGGCTCTCTGGGAGCTGCAGCTCAGCTGGCTCTGTAGCAGCCGCAGGCACAGGAACACACAGTTAACATAGTCCAATGGATATACACTACCCCGGCAGGGGGAAAGGACAGGCCCCAAGACTGCTGCTCCGCTACGCTCCGTCTCCCCAGACACCCTGCCTGCAGACCTGACGGTGTGTTTGTGTGTGTCAGGAGTGTGGCTGTGTGTGTGTCAGGAGTGTGGCTGTGTGTGTGTGTGTGTGTGTGTGTGTGTGTGTGTGTGTGTGTGTGTGTGTGTGTGTGTGTGTGTGTGTGTGTGTGTGTGTGTGTGTGTGTGTGTGTGTGTGTGTGTGTGTGTGTGTGTGTGTGTGTGTGTGTGTGTGTGTGTGTGTGTGTCTGCCCCTTGGGGGTCTCTGATTCAAACAGTGGCTCTTATTTTAGTTTCTTCTTGTTTCTCAGTGGGAGTTGTTTCATTGAGCTGTATCTTATGGACTAAGAGAATCAATATCATTATGTTACAGTACAGAGCTACTGATGTAGATAGAGTTGCTGATGTAGATAGATGCTGGAGGGGCCTCTTAGTCACACACACGGCTTTAAATGTCATTATTTAGTGCAAAGTATATAGGCTCCTTATCGAAAGAGACCCATAAAATCAGATTAGCAATGATATCAACAGCAAATTGTTGGAATACAAAGCTCAAAAAACGTTTTTAAAGTGTTTAGAATGTGACTAATTTCATTTTGTAAATCATCAAAGACGATTTTCTTAATCCCTTATGGAAATATAAAGCAATTCCACATAAATGTTACATGAAAACTGAGAACTGACTGTGAAAAGAGCCTCAACAATGGAAGAATACAGTGGTGTAAAGTACTTCAGTAAAAATACTTTGGTTTAAAGTACTGCTTAAGTCGTTTTTTGAGGTGTCTGTACTTTACTATTTATATTTTTGACTACTTTTACTTTACTACGTTCCTTAAGAAAATATTGTACTTTTTACTCCATATATTTTCCTTAACACCCAAAAGTACTTGTTACAGTTTGAATGCTTAGCAGGACAGGAAATAGTCAAATTCACACACTTATCAACCAAACATCCCTGGTCATCTCTACTGCATCTGATCTGGCGGACTCACTAAACACAAATCCTTTGTTTGTAAATGATGTCTGGTGCTGGAGTGTGCCTGTGGCTTTCCGTAAATAAAAAAAACAAGAAAATGGTGCCATCTGGCTTGTTTAATATAAGGAATTTGAAATGATTTATACTTTTACTTTGATACTTATGTACTTATACTTTTTGACTTTTACTCAAGTAGAATTTTACTGGGTGACTTTTGCTTTAACTTGAGTCATTTTCTTTTAAGGTATCTTTACTTTTACTCAAGTATGACAGTTGGGTACTTTTTCTACCACTGGAAGGATTTAACACATATAGCTGTGACAATACAGAGGCGGATGCAAGATGCAAGCAACGATGGTTTAATGAATACAGTTTACAGCAGCAACAGGACAGACAGACTGTACTCAGACGGAATCCGACCCAGGGACTAGGCGCATCTTCCGATGATAGCGTGCTGAGAAATCCAGGGGAGTGTGTCCGGATGGGTAGGAAGGAGCACAGCAGATAATCCACACAAGGGCGGCGAGAGATGAGCACGGACACACGACACAACCTCAGGGAAGTAACAACGATCTGACAACAAGAAACACTGTTACAGAACCTATAAAGGGAAGATAAGTGGTTCCAGCAGGCGCAGACAATCAGGCCGAGATTGGGAACCACGCCCACACAAACACGGGAGAGAGAGAGAGAGAGAGAGAGAAAGAGAAAGAGAGAGGGAGGCAGTGGATTCATGAACCGTGACAATACCCCCCTAGGAACGCCTCTTGGCGTTCCCAGGCGAATTTACCTGTCGATTGAAATCATCGATAAGGGAGTGATCCAGAATGTCCCTAGCAGGTACCCAACTTCTCTCCTCCGGGCCGTAACCCTCCCAGTCCACCAGGTACTGGAATCCGCGTCCCCTCCTTCTAGAGTCCAAAATACGATTGACAGAAAAGGTGGGTTCCCCATCAACAAGTCGTGGCGGCGGGGGAACCGGGACCGGCGGGTTAATGCGTGCCTGAAACACAGGTTTTATTTTAGACACATGAAAGGTAGGATGAATTCTCCTATACGCTGGAGGAAGCTTGAGCCGGACCGCCACCGGACTAATGATCCTGGTGACTTTGAACGGGCCGATAAATTTGGGGGCAAGCTTGTTCGAAACAGATCGGAGTGGAATGTTCTTCGTAGAAAGCCACACTCTTTGGCCAACGACGTATACCGGAGGCTTCGACCGGTGGCGATCTCACGGGCTCTGCTCCATGCGTGACGGCACCTCTGGATGAAAGCGTGAGCGGAGGGAACAGTGACCTCGGACTCCGTACTGGGAAAGATAGGTGGCTGGTAACCTAAACTACACTCAAACGGAGAGAGACCCGTAGCTGCCACTGGCAACGAATTGTGAGCGTACTCAACCATAGAGAGTTGTTGACTCCAGGAAGAGGGATTCTTAGAAACCAAACATCGCAACACTCTCTCCAAATCTTGGTTGGCCCTCTCCGTTTGACCGTTGCTCTGGGGATGAAACCCTGAAGACAGGCTGACACTCGCTCCCAGTAACCTACAAAACTCTTGCCAAAACTTGGACACAAATTGGGGCCCCCTGTCAGAAACTACGTCCATCGGCAGGCCACGTAAGCGAAAGACGTGATCCACGACAGTTACCGCTGTCTCCTTGGCAGATGGTAATTTAGGCAAGGGAATAAAATGAGCCGCCTTCGAGAACCGGTCCACCACGGTCAAAACAACCGTCTTGCCCTGGGAGGGCGGAAGGGCGGTAACAAAATCTAGCGCGATGTGGGACCAGGGTCTCGAAGGGACCGACAGCGGTTGGAGTAACCCATCTGGGGGTCGATTAGAAGTCTTCCCAGTGGCACAAACCGAGCAAGCCAAGACAAAACTGTGAATGTCACGAGCCATCAGTGGCCACCAAAAGCGTTGCTTAACCAAAAGCTAGTGCGGCTGACTCCTGGATGACACGCTACGTTGGAGCAATGCCCCCACCGAATAACATCGGACCGACACCCTCCGGCACAAACAACCGATTAGGCGGGCAACCGGGCGGAGGCGTTACCCCTTCTAAGGCCGTTTTGACCCTCGATTCAACCTTCCATGTGAGTGTGGAGACCACTAGGGTCCCGGGTAGGATGCACTCGGGAGTGGATGGGCGTTCGGAATGGTCAAAAATGCGAGAAAGGGAATCGGGTTTGACATTCTTGGAACCCGGGCGATACGAGAGAGAGAAGTCAAAACGTCCGAAAAAGAGTGCCCACCGCGCCTGCCTGGAGTTGAGTCGCTTGGCGGTTCTGATATATTCCAAATTCTTGTGACCGGTCCAAACTATAAAAGGTACCCCCGAACCCTCTAACCAATGGCGCCACTCCTCCAGTGCTAACTTCACTGCCAACAACTCTCTGTTGCCAATGTCGTAGTTGCGTAACGCAGGTGATAACCGATGGGAAAGGAACGCGCAAGGGTGCATCTTGTCGTCAGAAGAGGAACGTTGGGAAAGTACCGCACCTACCCCCACCTCTGAAGCGTCCACCTCCACCACGAACTGACGCGAGGGATCGGGAGCTATGAGGATGGGAGCCGAAACAAAGCGGCTCTTGAGTTTGGCGAATGCAGCCTCGGCTGTATCGGACCACCTGAACGTCACTCTGGGGGAGGTTAAGGCGGTAAGAGGAGCGACTATCTGACTAAAGTTGCGAACGAAACACCGGTAGAAATTGGCGAATCCCAGAAACCTCTGTAGGGCCTTACGGGAATCTGGGCTTGGCCAATCCACCACAGCCTTAACCTTGTCAGGATCCATGCGAATACCTTCAGTCGAGACGATGTAACCTAGGAATGGAACGGATTGTGCATGAAAATGCATTTCTCCGCCTTGACAAAAAGTCCATTCTCCAACAACCTCTGAAGCACTCGTCTGACGTGCTGAACGTGTTCCTGGAGAGAAGAAGAAAAAATCAGTATGTCATCCAGGTAAACATATATGAACTGATCAATCATATCTCTCAGCACGTCATTGACGAGTGCCTGGAAAACCGCTGGGGAGTTGGATAGCCCAAAAGGCATGACCAAATATTCGAAGTGCCCTCTGGGGGTGTTAAACGCGGTCTTCCATTCGCCCCCCCCCCTTATGCGAACCAAATGATATGCATTACGTAAATCCAACTTAGTGAACACGGATGCTCCCTGTAACCTTTCAAAGGCTGAGGACATCAACGGTAAGGGATAGGTATTCTTCACTGTGATGTTATTCAACCCACGGTAATCAATGCAAGGACGCAGAGATCCGTCCTTCTTCCCCACAAAGAAGAACCCCGCCCCGCTGGAGAAGAGGAAGGACGAATGAATCCAGATGCCAGAGAATCAGAGATGTATCTCTCCATAGCCTCCCTCTCAGGAACAGAGAGTGAATATAACTTGCCTTTAGGCGGAGACTCACCTGGCAATAATTCTATTGCACAGTCATAGGGACGATGCGGAGGAAGAGAAGCAGCACGGGACTTACTGAACACCTCCTTCAGGTCGAGGTATTCAACGGGCACGTTAGACAAATCCACTGCCTCCTCTAGAAACACAGAATCAGACACAGACGAACAAGCAGACACTAAATAGGACTCAAGACACTTGTTACTCCACATGGATATAGAGTTATGAACCCAGTCAACTCTGGGGTTGTGTTGGGTGAGCCAAGGGTGGCCGAGAACTAATGGTGCAAGGGGTGAGTCCATGAGTAGAAATGATAGTGTCTCAGTGTGATTGCCAGAAGTGATGAGTGTGATAGGTTCAGTGGTGTGAGAAATGTTGGGGAGTTCTTGACCATTGAGAGCGTTGACGGATATCTTGTGCGTGAGTGAGGTGATAGGAATCTGGAGTTTGTGAGCGAGCTTGAAGTCCATGAAATTACCCTCTGCTCCTGAGTCCAGTAAGGCTTGGGTGTCGTGTGTGTGGGTAGCCCATCTTAGTCTTACCGGGAGGAGAGTAGATGATGAGGTCTTCTCTGTGGTGACACCACCCGATAGTAGCCTCATGCTTACTACCGGGCCTGATCTTTTACCGGGCAGGAGTGGATAAAGAGTCCTTGGGATCTCCGCCTCTCCCTCTCTTCCCGGGAGAGGCGAGCTCTCCCCAGCTGCATGGGTTCGTGAGCGGAGGCTGAACTGGCCGTGTTCCCGCCGCTGGCATGCCAGCCCTCCGTGTCGTTATACGGTCTGTTAGGGCATGCTCGGCGGCCAATACGACTCAGACGAGCGTCGACCCTCAAGGCTAGTTCCACTAGTCCATTTAAACTCCTGGGAAGGTCCAGAACATAAATCTCCTTCTGGATCCGGTCCTCCAGCCCATGCAGGAACATGTCCCACTGCGCCTCCTCGTTCCACTGACACTCTGCGGCCAGAGTGCGGAATTGGATGGAGTATTCCGATACTGAACGGTCTCCTTGGCGAAGGTCAGCGAGTAGTCTGGCCGCCTCCCTACCCGCCACGGCCCGATCGAAGACCCTTCTCATCTCCTCTGAGAGTGTCTGGAAAGAGGTGCAGCATGGGTCCTGGTTCGCCCACACCGCCGTTCCCCAAAGAGCAGCTTTGCCTGATAGCAGTGTGAGTACGAATGCTACCTTAGACTGTTCACGGTTGAAGGTCCGTGGCTGCAACGAGAAATGCATGGAACATCTCGTAAGAAAAGCTCTGCAATAGTCAGGATCACCTGAATAACCCTCTGGTGTCGGTAGCCGTGGCTCTAGCTGGGAATCCGGCTCTGGCGGGGCGGGTTGAACTGCCGGTGTAGGTGGCGCAGCGGAACCCCTCAGATGTTGTAATTGTTGGGTCAGCTGGGATACCTGCGTCGCAAGGGCTTGTACTGCCCGACCTGTGCTGGAGATGTTCTCCTCTTGTTGATCCATTCTCGTGATACTGCGGGAAATGAATTCGGTCAGACTCGTTGAACTCGCTGCATCCATGGTCTGGTCAGATCGTTCTGTGACAATACAGAGGCGGATGCAAGATGCAAGCAACGATGGTTTAATGAATACAGTTTACAGCAGCAACAGGACAGACAGACTGTACTCAGACGGAATCCGACCCAGGGACTAGGGCGCATCTTCCGATGATAGCGTGCTGAGAAATCCAGGGGAGTGTGTCCGGATGGGTAGGAAGGAGCACAGCAGATAATCCACACAAGGGCGGCGAGAGATGAGCACGGACACACGACACAACCTCAGGGAAGTAACAATGAGCACGGACACACGACACAACCTCAGGGAAGTAACAACGATCTGACAACAAGAAACACTGGTTACAGAACCTATAAAGGGAAGATAAGTGGTTCCAGCTGGCGCAGACAATCAGGCCGAGATTGGGAACCACGCCCACACAAACACGAGAGAGAGAGAGAGAGAGAGAGAGAGATAATAATAATAATAATATATGCCATTTAGCTGACGCTTTTATCCAAAGCGACTTACAGTCATGTGTGCATACATTCTACGTATGGGTGGTCCCGGGAATCGAACCCACTACCCTGGCGTTACAAGCGCCATGCTCTACCAACTGAGCCACAGAAGGACCACAAGAGAGAGAGAGAGAGAAAGAGAAAGAGAGAGGGAGGCAGTGGATTCATGAACCGTGACAATAGCTAAACAGCAAATAAGGAGATATTTCTTCCCTGCAGAGGTCAAATACCTGTCTGCTCACGTGGGCTTGGTCCTTGTCACTTTGTTGCTCTCATTCTGCACCATCCCTCGCCCTGGGAGACGAGGTAGTCTAGGTAAACGCTCACCTCCCTCCCTCCAATTCCACAGTGCCTGGTTCAACAGGTTCACGTTACACATCAAAAGCGGCAGGTAGCCGAGCTGTTAAGAGCGTTGGGCAAGTAACCGAAATGTTGCTGGTTCCTATCCCTAAGCTGACTAGGTGAAAAATCTGTCTGTGCCTTTGAGCTAGTTGCTTAACCCTAATTGCTCCTGTAAGTCCCTCTGGATAAGAGCATCTGCTGAAACAAAACATCCCAATAATTCATTTTACGGCTACACTAAATGCTCCTTTAGATCATTCTGGTCATATTCAAATTAGATGCACTACAATCATTATTTGTATTGAATACTTTATAATACAAATGTTTCTTACCACTGCAATATAACTTCATGTGAAATCTGGATTACTTTGAAATCTCAAAGCCCTGTATAAACATTCTATTTCTAATATTGTTGACTCATTTCACGTCGTATAACCTTGTCGTGTGTAATACATTTGTCTTTGCAAGTGATGATCCGTATAAACGGTTATATAAGAAACCAAATGCAAAGTAGCCTATTCAACAACATCTGAATCCAGCAGAGTGAGGCTTTGAGGTGTGCTGCACAGCAACAGGACTGTTCTCAGAAAACAGAAACAGATGGCCTGTCAGTCCTGACCTGAATGCTAAAGGCAGCCCCCAGTGCCTGGCCACTGATTGCCAATTCATATCTCTCACTATGGATTTGGGGATCGCTCCATCAACGTGTTTTAACTTACGGGAGCCTGTTTTTTGGATGGGTAACTACTGCGTATTGGGATCCACAAGCATATTTGGAAGAAGAGGCCAGTCTGTCAAATGTCCTGGGCTATCGCTCATGCTCACAAGAATTTGCCAAGTAAGATTTGATCTGCTTTTTAAAGAGGCAAATGGCTTTATAACAATGTTTAGGACTTTATAACAATGTTTATGACTTTATAACTATGTTTATGACTTTATAACTATGTTTATGACTTTATAACTATGTTTAGGACTTTAGAACAATGTTTAAGACTTTAGAACTATGTTTATGACTTTATAACTATGTTTATGACTTTATAACTATTTTAGGACATTATAACTATGTTTAGGACTTTATAACTATGTTTAGGACTTTAGAACAATGTTTAGGACTTTATAACTATGTTTATGACTTTATAACTATTTTAGGACATTATAACTATGTTTAGGACTTTATAACTATGTTTAGGACTTTAGAACAATGTTTATGACTTTATAACTATGTTTAGGACTTTAGAACAATGTTTAGGACTTTAGAACAATGTTTAGGACTTTAGAACAATGTTTAGGACTTTATAACTATGTTTATGACTTTATAACTATTTTAGGACATTATAACTATGTTTAGGACTTTATAACTATGTTTAGGACTTTATAACTATGTTTAATAACTATGTTTATTTAGAACAATGTTTATGACTTTATAACTATGTTTAGGACTTTAGAACAATGTTTAGGACTTTAGAACAATGTTTAGGACTTTATAACTATGTTTATGACTTTATAACTATTTTAGGACATTATAACTATGTTTAGGACTTTATAACTATGTTTAGGACTTTAGAACAATGTTTATGACTTTATAACTATGTTCATGACTTTATAACTATGTTAAGGACTTTATAACTATGTTTATGACTTTATAACTATGTTTAGGGCTTTATAACTATGTTTAGGACTTTATAACTATGTTTAGGACTTTATAACTATGTTTAGGACTTTATAACTATGTTTAGGACTTTATAACTATGTTTAGGACTTTATAACTATGTTTAGGACTTTAGAACAATGTTTAAGACTTTATAACTATGTTTAGGACTTTATAACTATGTATAAGACTTTATAACTATGTTTAGGACTTTATAACTATCTTTAGGACTTTATAACTATGTTTAGGACTTTATAACTATGTTTAGGACTTTAGAACAATGTTTAAGACTTTATAACTATGTTGATGACTTTATAACTATGTTGATGACTTTATAACTATGTTGATGACTTTATAACTATGTTTATGACTTTATAACTATGTTTATGACTTTATAACTATGTTTAGGGCTTTATAACTATGTTTAGGACTTTATAACTATGTTTAGGACTTTAGAACAATGTTTAAGACTTTATAACTATGTTTATGACTTTATAACTATGTTGATGACTTTATAACTATGTTGATGACTTTATAACTATGTTTATGACTTTATAACTATGTTTAGGGCTTTATAACTATTTTAGGACATTATAACTATGTTTAGGACTTTAGAACAATGTTTAGGACTTTATAACTATGTTTAGGACTTTATAACTATGTTTAGGGCTTTATAACTATGTTGATGACTTTATAACTATGTTGATGACTTTATAACTATGTTGATGACTTTATAACTATGTTTAGGGCTTTATAACTATGTTTATGACTTTATAACTATGTTTATGACTTTATAACTATGTTTATGACTTTATAACTATGTTAAGGACTTTATAACTATGTTTATGTTTAGGGCTTTATAACTATGTTTAGGACTTTATAACTATGTTTAACTTTATAACTATTTGATGACTTTATAACTATGTTGATGACTTTATAACTATGTTTAGGGCTTTATAACTATTTTAGGACATTATAACTATGTTTAGGACTTTATAACTATGTTTAGGGCTTTATAACTATGTTTATGACTTTATAACTATGTTTAGATGGCTTTATAACTATGTTTAGGACTTTATAACTATGTTTAGGACTTTATAACTATTTTAGGACTTATAACTATGTTTAGGACTTTATAACTATGTTTATGACTTTATAACTATGTTTAGGACTTTATAACTATGTTTAGGACTTTATAACTATGTTTAGGACTTTATAACTATGTTGATGACTTTATAACTATGTTGATGACTTTATAACTATGTTTAGACTTTATAACTATGTTGATGACTTTATAACTATGTTGATGACTTTATAACTATGTTGATGACTTTATAACTATGTTTAGGGCTTTATAACTATGTTTAGGACTTTATAACTATGTTTAGGACTTTATAACTATGTTTATGACTTTATAACTATGTTAAGGACTTTAAAATATGTTTAGGGCTTTATAACTATGTTTATGACTTTATAACTATGTTTATGACTTTATAACTATGTTGATGACTTTATAACTATGTTTATGACTTTATAACTATTTTTAGGACATTATAACTATGTTTAGGACTTTATAACTATGTTTAGGACTTTAGAACAATGTTTAAGACTTTATAACTATGTTTATGACTTTATAACTATGTTTATGACTTTATAACTATGTTTATGACTTTATAACTATGTTAAGGACTTTATAACTATGTTTAGGGCGTTATAACTATGTTTAAGACTTTATAACTATGTTGATGACTTTATAACTATGTTGATGACTTTATAACTATGTTGATGACTTTATAACTATGTTGATGACTTTATAACTATGTTTATGACTTTATAACTATGTTTAGGGCTTTATAACTATGTTTAGGACTTTATAACTATGTTTAGGACTTTAGAACTATGTTTAGGACTTTATAACTATGTTTAGGACTTTATAACTATGTTTAGGACTTTATAACTATGTTTAGGGCTTTATAACTATGTTGATGACTTTATAACTATGTTTATGACTTTATAACTATGTTTAGGGCTTTATAACTATTTTAGGACATTATAACTATGTTTAGGACTTTAGAACAATGTTTAGGACTTTATAACTATGTTTAGGGCTTTATAACTATGTTGATGACTTTATAACTATGTTGATGACTTTATAACTATGTTGATGACTTTATAACTATGTTTAGGGCTTTATAACTATGTTTAGGACTTTATAACTATGTTTAGGACTTTAGAACTATGTTTAGGACTTTATAACTATGTTTAGGACTTTATAACTATGTTTAGGACTTTATAACTATGTTTAGGGCTTTATAACTATGTTGATGACTTTATAACTATGTTGATGACTTTATAACTATGTTGATGACTTTATAACTATGTTTAGGGCTTTATAACTATTTTAGGACATTATAACTATGTTTAGGACTTTATAACTATGTTTATGGCTTTATAACTATGTTGATGACTTTATAACTATGTTGATGGCTTTATAACTATGTTTAGGAATTTATAACTATGTTTAGGGCTTTATAACTATTTTAGGACATTATAACTATGTTTAGGACTTTATAACTATGTTTATGACTTTATAACTATGTTTAGGACTTTATAACTATGTTTAGGACTTTATAACTATGTTTAGGGCTTTATAACTATGTTGATGACTTTATAACTATGTTGATGACTTTATAACTATGTTGATGACTTTATAACTATGTTTAGGGCTTTATAACTATGTTTATGACTTTATAACTATGTTGATGACTTTATAACTATGTTTAGGGCTTTATAACTATGTTTAGGACTTTAGAACTATGTTAAGGACTTTATAACTATGTTTATGACTTTATAACTATGTTAAGGACTTTATAACTATGTTTAGGGCTTTATAACTATGTTTATGACTTTATAACTATGTTTATGACTTTATAACTATGTTTATGACTTTATAACTATGTTGATGACTTTATAACTATGTTTATGACTTTATAACTATGTTTAGGGCTTTATAACTATTTTAGGACATTATAACTATGTTTAGGACTTTATAACTATGTTTAGGACTTTATAACTATGTTTAGGACTTTAGAACAATGTTTAGGACTTTATAACTATGTTTATGACTTTATAACTATTTTAGGACATTATAACTATGTTTAGGACTTTATAACTATGTTTAGGACTTTAGAACAATGTTTATGACTTTATAACTATGTTTAGGACTTTAGAACAATGTTTAGGACTTTAGAACAATGTTTAGGACTTTATAACTATGTTTATGACTTTATAACTATTTTAGGACATTATAACTATGTTTAGGACTTTATAACTATGTTTAGGACTTTAGAACAATGTTTATGACTTTATAACTATGTTTATGACTTTATAACTATGTTAAGGACTTTATAACTATGTTTATGACTTTATAACTATGTTAAGGACTTTATAACTATGTTTAGGGCTTTATAACTATGTTTATGACTTTATAACTATGTTTAGGGCTTTATAACTATGTTTATGACTTTATAACTATGTTTAGGACTTTAGAACAATGTTTAAGACTTTATAACTATGTTTAAGACTTTATAACTATGTTTAAGACTTTATAACTATGTTTAGGACTTTATAACTATGTTTAGGACTTTATAACTATGTTTAGGACTTTATAACTATGTTTAGGACTTTAGAACAATGTTTATGACTTTATAACTATGTTTATGACTTTATAACTATGTTGAGGACTTTATAACTATGTTGATGACTTTATAACTATGTTGATGACTTTATAACTATGTTTAGGACTTTAGAACAATGTTTAAGACTTTATAACTATGTTTATGACTTTATAACTATGTTGATGACTTTATAACTATGTTGATGACTTTATAACTATGTTTATGACTTTATAACTATGTTTATGACTTTATAACTATGTTTAGGGCTTTATAACTATGTTTAGGACTTTATAACTATGTTTAGGACTTTAGAACAATGTTTAGGACTTTATAACTATGTTTAGGACTTTATAACTATGTTTAGGGCTTTATAACTATGTTGATGACTTTATAACTATGTTGATGACTTTATAACTATGTTGATGACTTTATAACTATGTTTAGGGCTTTATAACTATGTTTATGACTTTATAACTATGTTTATGACTTTATAACTATGTTTATGACTTTATAACTATGTTTATGACTTTATAACTATGTTAAGGACTTTATAACTATGTTTAGGGCTTTATAACTATGTTTATGACTTTATAACTATGTTAAGGACTTTATAACTATATTTAGGGCTTTATAACTATGTTTATGACTTTATAACTATGTTGATGACTTTATAACTATGTTTAGGACTTTATAACTATGTTTAGGACTTTATAACTATGTTTAGGACTTTATAACTATGTTTAGGACTTTATAACTATGTTTAGGACTTTATAACTATGTTTTTTAGGACTTTATAACTATGTTTAGGACTTTATAACTATGTTTAGGACTTTATAACTATGTTTAGGGCTTTATAACTATGTTTAGACTTTATAACTATGTTGATGACTTTATAACTATGTTTAGGAGTTTATAACAATGTTTATTTATAACTATGTTTATGACTTTATAACTATGTTGATGACTTTATAACTATGTTGATGACTTTATAACTATGTTGATGACTTTATAACTATGTTTAGGACTTTATAACTATGTTTAGGGCTTTATAACTATTTTAGGACATTATAACTATGTTTAGGACTTTATAACTATGTTTATGACTTTATAACTATGTTTAGGACTTTATAACTATGTTTAGGACTTTATAACTATGTTTAGGGCTTTATAACTATGTTGATGACTTTATAACTATGTTGATGACTTTATAACTATGTTGATGACTTTATAACTATGTTTAGGGCTTTATAACTATGTTTATGACTTTATAACTATGTTTAGGACTTTAGAACTATGTTAAGGACTTTATAACTATGTTTATGACTTTATAACTATGTTAAGGACTTTATAACTATGTTTAGGGCTTTATAACTATGTTTATGACTTTATAACTATGTTTATGACTTTATAACTATGTTTATGACTTTATAACTATGTTGATGACTTTATAACTATGTTGATGACTTTATAACTATGTTGATGACTTTATAACTATGTTTAGGGCTTTATAACTATGTTTAGGACTTTAGAACTATGTTAAGGACTTTATAACTATGTTTATGACTTTATAACTATGTTAAGGACTTTATAACTATGTTTAGGGCTTTATAACTATGTTTATGACTTTATAACTATGTTTATGACTTTATAACTATGTTGATGACTTTATAACTATGTTTATGACTTTATAACTATGTTTAGGGCTTTATAACTATTTTAGGACATTATAACTATGTTTAGGACTTTATAACTATGTTTAGGACTTTAGAACTATGTTTAGGACTTTAGAACAATGTTTAGGACTTTATAACTATGTTTATGACTTTATAACTATTTTAGGACATTATAACTATGTTTAGGACTTTATAACTATGTTTAGGACTTTAGAACAATGTTTATGACTTTATAACTATGTTTAGGACTTTAGAACAATGTTTAGGACTTTATAACTATGTTTATGACTTTATAACTATTTTAGGACATTATAACTATGTTTAGGACTTTATAACTATGTTTAGGACTTTAGAACAATGTTTATGACTTTATAACTATGTTTATGACTTTATAACTATGTTAAGGACTTTATAACTATGTTTATGACTTTATAACTATGTTAAGGACTTTATAACTATGTTTAGGGCTTTATAACTATGTTTATGACTTTATAACTATGTTTAGGGCTTTATAACTATGTTTATGACTTTATAACTATGTTTAGGACTTTAGAACAATGTTTAAGACTTTATAACTATGTTTAAGACTTTATAACTATGTTTAAGACTTTATAACTATGTTTAGGACTTTATAACTATGTTTAGGACTTTATAACTATGTTTAGGACTTTATAACTATGTTTAGGACTTTATAACTATGTTTAAGACTTTATAACTATGTTTATGACTTTATAACTATGTTTATGACTTTATAACTATGTTGATGACTTTATAACTATGTTTATGACTTTATAACTATGTTTAGGGCTTTATAACTATGTTTAGGACTTTATAACTATGTTGATGACTTTATAACTATGTTTAGGACTTTAGAACAATGTTTAAGACTTTATAACTATGTTTATGACTTTATAACTATGTTGATGACTTTATAACTATGTTGATGACTTTATAACTATGTTTATGACTTTATAACTATGTTTAGGACTTTATAACTATGTTTAACTATGTTTAGACTTTATAACTATGTTTAGGACTTTAGAACAATGTTTAGGACTTTATAACTATGTTTAGGACTTTATAACTATGTTTAGGGCTTTATAACTATGTTGATGACTTTATAACTATGTTGATGACTTTATAACTATGTTGATGACTTTATAACTATGTTTAGGGCTTTATAACTATGTTTATGACTTTATAACTATGTTTATGACTTTATAACTATGTTTACTTTATAACTATGTTTAGGACTTTATAACTATGTTTATGTTTAGGACTTTATAACTATGTTTAGGACTTTATAACTATGTTTAGGACTTTATAACTATGTTTACTTTATAACTATGGTTTATAACTATGTTTATGACTTTATAACTATGTTTAGGGCTTTATAACTATGTTTACTTTATAACTATGTTGATGACTTTATAACTATGTTTAGGACTTTAGAACAATGTTTAAGACTTTATAACTATGTTTATGACTTTATAACTATGTTGATGACTTTATAACTATGTTGATGACTTTATAACTATGTTTATGACTTTATAACTATGTTTAGGGCTTTATAACTATTTTAGGACATTATAACTATGTTTAGGACTTTATAACTATGTTTAGGACTTTAGAACAATGTTTAGGACTTTATAACTATGTTTAGGACTTTATAACTATGTTTAGGGCTTTATAACTATGTTGATGACTTTATAACTATGTTGATGACTTTATAACTATGTTGATGACTTTATAACTATGTTATAACTATGTTTATGACTTTATAACTATGTTTAGGACTTTATAACTATGTTTATGACTTTATAACTATGTTTAGGACTTTATAACTATGTTTAGGACTTTATAACTATGTTTATGACTTTATAACTATGTTTAGGACTTTATAACTATGTTTATTTTATAACTATGTTTATAACTTTATAACTATGTTGATGACTTTATAACTATGTTTATGACTTTATAACTATGTTTATGACTTTATAACTATGTTTAGGACTTTATAACTATGTTTAGGACTTTATAACTATGTTTAGGACTTTATAACTATGTTTAGGACTTTATAACTATGTTTATGACTTTATAACTATGTTTATGACTTTATAACTATGTTTAGGACTTTATAACTATGTTTAGGACTTTATAACTATGTTTATGACTTTATAACTATGTTTATGACTTTATAACTATGTTTATGACTTTATAACTATGTTGATGACTTTATAACTATGTTGTTTATGACTTTATAACTATGTTTATGACTTTATAACTATGTTTATGACTTTATAACTATGTTTAGGACTTTAGAACTATGTTAAGGACTTTATAACTATGTTTATGACTTTATAACTATGTTAAGGACTTTATAACTATGTTTAGGGCTTTATAACTATGTTTATGACTTTATAACTATGTTTATGACTTTATAACTATGTTTATGACTTTATGACTTTATAACTATGTTGATGACTTTATAACTATGTTTATTTATAACTATGACTTTATAACTATGTTTAGGGCTTTATAACTATGTTTAGGATGACTTTATTATATGACTTTATAACTATGTTTAGGTTTATGACTTTATAACTATGTTTATGACTTTATAACTATGTTTACTTTATAACTATGTTTAGAACTATGTTTAGGACTTTAGAACAATGTTTAGGACTTTATAACTATGTTTATGACTTTATAACTATTTTAGGACATTATAACTATGTTTAGGACTTTATAACTATGTTTAGGACTTTAGAACAATGTTTATGACTTTATAACTATGTTTAGGACTTTAGAACAATGTTTAGGACTTTATAACTATGTTTATGACTTTATAACTATTTTAGGACATTATAACTATGTTTAGGACTTTATAACTATGTTTAGGACTTTAGAACAATGTTTATGACTTTATAACTATGTTTATGACTTTATAACTATGTTAAGGACTTTATAACTATGTTTATGACTTTATAACTATGTTAAGGACTTTATAACTATGTTTAGGACTTTATAACTATGTTTATGACTTTATAACTATGTTTAGGGCTTTATAACTATGTTTATGACTTTATAACTATGTTTAGGACTTTATAACCATGTTTAGGACTTTATAACTATGTTTAGGGCTTTATAACTATGTTTATGACTTTATAACTATGTTTATAACTATATTTAGGGCTTTATAACTATGTTTATGACTTTATAACTATGTTGATGACTTTATAACTATGTTGATGACTTTATAACTTTATAACTATGTTTAGGACTTTATAACTATGTTTAGGACTTTATAACTATGTTTAGGACTTTATAACTATGTTTAGGTTTAGACTTTATAACTATGTTTAGGACTTTATAACTATATTTAGACTTTATAACTATGTTTAGGACTTTATAACTATGTTTATGACTTTATAACTATGTTTATGACTTTATAACTATGTTTAGGACTTTATAACTATGTTTAGGACTTTATAACTATGTTATAACTATTTTACTTTATAACTATGTTTAGGACTTTATAACTTTAGACTTTAAACTATGTTTAGGACTTTATAACTATGTTTATGACTTTATAACTATGTTTATGTTTATAACTATGTTGATGACTTTATAACTATGTTGATGACTTTATAACTATGTTTATGACTTTATAACTATGTTTATGACTTTATAACTATGTTTATGACTTTATAACTATGTTTAGGACTTTATAACTATGTTTAGGACTTTATAACTATGTTTAGGACTTTAGAACAATGACTTTATAACTATGTTTATGACTTTATAACTATGTTGAGGACTTTATAACTATGTTGATGACTTTATAACTATGTTTATGACTTTATAACTATGTTTACTTTATAACTATGTTTAGGACTTTATAACTATGTTGGTGACTTTATAACTATGTTTAAGACTTTATAACTATGTTTATGACTTTATAACTATGTTGATGACTTTATAACTATGTTGATGACTTTATAACTATGTTTAGGGCTTTATAACTATGTTTATGACTTTATAACTATGTTTAGGGCTTTATAACTATTTTAGGACATTATAACTATGTTTAGGACTTTATAACTATGTTTAGGACTTTAGAACAATGTTTAGGACTTTATAACTATGTTTAGGACTTTATAACTATGTTTAGGGCTTTATAACTATGTTGATGACTTTATAACTATGTTGATGACTTTATAACTATGTTGATGACTTTATAACTATGTTTAGGGCTTTATAACTATGTTTATGACTTTATAACTATGTTTATGACTTTATAACTATGTTTATGACTTTATAACTATGTTAAGGACTTTATAACTATGTTTAGGGCTTTATAACTATGTTTATGACTTTATAACTATGTTAAGGACTTTATAACTATGTTTATAACTATGTTTATGACTTTATAACTATGTTGATGACTTTATAACTATGTTTAGGACTTTATAACTATGTTTAGGACTTTATAACTATGTTTAGGACTTTATAACTATGTTTAGGACTTTATAACTATGTTTAGGACTTTATAACTATGTTTAGGACTTTATAACTATGTTTAGGTTTAGGACTTTATAACTATGTTTAGGACTTTATAACTATGTTTAGGACTTTATAACTATGTTTAGGACTTTATAACTATGTTTATGACTTTATAACTATGTTGATGACTTTATAACTATGTTTAGGAGTTTAGAACAATGTTTAAGATTTTATAACTATGTTTATGACTTTATAACTATGTTGATGACTTTATAACTATGTTGATGACTTTATAACTATGTTTATGACTTTATAACTATGTTTATGACTTTATAACTATGTTTAGGGCTTTATAACTATTTTAGGGCTTTATAACTATTTTATTTATAACTATGTTTAGGACTTTAGAACTATGTTAAGACTTTATAACTATGTTTATGACTTTATAACTATGTTAAGGACTTTATAACTATGTTTAGGGCTTTATAACTATGTTTATGACTTTATAACTATGTTTATGACTTTATAACTATGTTTAGGACTTTATAACTATGTTTAGGACTTTATAACTATGTTTATGACTTTATAACTATGTTTAGGACTTTAGAACTATGTTACTTTATAACTATGTTTATGACTTTATAACTATGTTAAGGACTTTATAACTATGTTTAGGGCTTTATAACTATGTTTACTTTATAACTATGTTTAGGTTTATGACTTTATAACTATGTTGATGACTTTATAACTATGTTGATGACTTTATAACTATGTTGATGACTTTATAACTATGTTTAGGGCTTTATAACTTATTTATAACTATGTTTATGACTTTATAACTATAACTTTATAACTATGTTGATGACTTTATAACTATGTTTATGACTTTATAACTATGTTTATGACTTTATAACTATGTTTACTTTATAACTATGTTTAGGACTTTAGAACAATGTTTACTTTATAACTATGTTTATGACTTTATAACTATTTTAGGACTTTATAACTATGTTTAGGACTTTATAACTATGTTTAGGACTTTATGTTTAACTTTATAACTATGTTTAGGACTTTAGAACAATGTTTAGGACTTTATAACTATGTTTATGACTTTATAACTATTTTAGTTATAACTATGTTTAGGACTTTATAACTATGTTTAGGACTTTATAACTATGTTTATGACTTTATAACTATGTTTATGACTTTATAACTATGTTAAGGACTTTATAACTATGTTTATGACTTTATAACTATGTTTAAGGACTTTATAACTATGTTTATGACTTTATAACTATGTTTATGACTTTATAACTATGTTTAGGACTTTATAACTATGTTTATGACTTTATAACTATGTTTAGGACTTTATAACTATGTTTAGGACTTTATATAACTTTATAACTATGTTTATGACTTTATAACTATGTTAAGGACTTTATAACTATGTTTAGGACTTTATAACTATGTTTATGACTTTATAACTATGTTGATGACTTTATAACTATGTTTTTATAACTATGTTTATGACTTTATAACTATGTTGATGACTTTATAACTATGTTTAGGACTTTATAACTATGTTTAGGACTTTATAACTATGTTTAGGACTTTATAACTATGTTTAGGACTTTATACTATGTTTAGGACTTTATAACTATGTTTAGGTTTAGGACTTTATAACTATGTTTAGGACTTTATAACTATGTTGATGACTTTATAACTATGTTTAGGACTTTAGAACAATGTTTAAGACTTTATAACTATGTTTATGACTTTATAACTATGTTGATGACTTTATAACTATGTTGATGACTTTATAACTATGTTTATGACTTTATAACTATGTTTAGGGCTTTATAACTATGTTTAGGACTTTATAACTATGTTTAGGACTTTATAACTATGTTTAGGACTTTATAACTATGTTTAGGACTTTATAACTATGTTTAGGACTTTATAACTATGTTTAGGGCTTTATAACTATGTTGATGACTTTATAACTATGTTGATGACTTTATAACTATGTTGATGACTTTATAACTATGTTTAGGGCTTTATAACTATTTTAGGACTTTATAACTATGTTTAGGACTTTATAACTATGTTTAGGACTTTATAACTATGTTTAGGTTTAGGACTTTATAACTATGTTTAGGACTTTATAACTATGTTTAGGACTTTATAACTATGTTTAGGGCTTTATAACTATGTTGATGACTTTATAACTATGTTGATGACTTTATAACTATGTTTAGGACTTTATATGACTTTATAACTATGTTGATGACTTTATAACTATGTTGATGACTTTATAACTATGTTTATGACTTTATAACTATGTTTATGACTTTATAACTATGTTTAGGACTTTATAACTATTTTAGGGCTTTATAACTATGTTTATGACTTTATAACTATGTTTAGGACTTTAGAACTATGTTTAGGACTTTATAACTATGTTTATGACTTTATAACTATGTTTAGGACTTTATAACTATGTTTAGGACTTTATAACTATGTTTATGACTTTATAACTATGTTTATGACTTTATAACTATGTTTATTTATAACTATTTTAGGGCTTTATAACTATGTTTATGACTTTATAACTATGTTTAGGACTTTAGAACTATGTTAAGGACTTTATAACTATGTTTATGACTTTATAACTATGTTAAGGACTTTATAACTATGTTTAGGGCTTAACTATGTTTATGACTTTATAACTATGTTTATGACTTTATAACTATGTTTATGACTTTATAACTATGTTGATGACTTTATAACTATGTTGATGACTTTATAACTATGTTGATGACTTTATAACTATGTTTAGGGCTTTATATAACTTTATAACTATGTTTATGACTTTATAACTATGTTTAGGACTTTATAACTATGTTTATGACTTTATAACTATGTTTATGACTTTATAACTATGTTTATGACTTTATAACTATGTTTAGGACTTTATAACTATGTTTAGGACTTTATAACTATGTTTAGGACTTTATAACTATGTTTAGGACTTTATAACTATGTTTATGACTTTATAACTATTATAACTATGTTTAGGACTTTATAACTATGTTTAGGACTTTATAACTATGTTTTTATGACTTTATAACTATGTTTAGGACTTTAGAACAATGTTTAGGACTTTATAACTATGTTTATGACTTTATAACTATTTTAGGACTTTATAACTATGTTTAGGACTTTATAACTATGTTTAGGACTTTAGAACTATGTTTATGACTTTATAACTATGTTTATGACTTTATAACTATGTTTAGGACTTTATAACTATGTTTATGACTTTATAACTATGTTTAGGACTTTATAACTATGTTTAGGACTTTATAACTATGTTTATGACTTTATAACTATGTTTAGGGCTTTATAACTATGTTTATGACTTTATAACTATGTTTAGGACTTTATAACCATGTTAAGGACTTTATAACTATGTTTAGGGCTTTATAACTATGTTTATGACTTTATAACTATGTTTAGGACTTTATAACTATATTTAGGGCTTTATAACTATGTTTATGACTTTATAACTATGTTGATGACTTTATAACTATGTTTAGGACTTTATAACTATGTTTAGGACTTTATAACTATGTTTAGGACTTTATAACTATGTTTAGGACTTTATACTATGTTTAGGACTTTATAACTATGTTTAGGTTTAGGACTTTATAACTATGTTTAGGACTTTATAACTATGTTGATGACTTTATAACTATGTTTAGGACTTTAGAACAATGTTTAGGACTTTAGAACAATGTTTAAGACTTTATAACTATGTTTATGACTTTATAACTATGTTGATGACTTTATAACTATGTTGATGACTTTATAACTATGTTTATGACTTTATAACTATGTTTAGGGCTTTATAACTATTTTAGGACATTATAACTATGTTTAGGACTTTATAACTATGTTTAGGACTTTAGAACAATGTTTAGGACTTTATAACTATGTTTAGGACTTTATAACTATGTTTAGGGCTTTATAACTATGTTGATGACTTTATAACTATGTTGATGACTTTATAACTATGTTGATGACTTTATAACTATGTTTAGGACTTTATAACTATGTTTATGACTTTATAACTATGTTTACTTTATAACTATGTTTAGGACTTTATAACTATGTTTAGGACTTTATAACTATGTTTAGGACTTTATAACTATGTTTAGGACTTTATAACTATGTTTATGACTTTATAACTATGTTTATGACTTTATAACTATGTTGATGACTTTATAACTATGTTTAGGACTTTATAACTATGTTTATGACTTTATAACTATGTTTAGGACTTTATAACAATGTTTAGGACTTTAGAACAATGTTTAGGACTTTAGAACAATGTTTAAGACTTTATAACTATGTTTATGACTTTATAACTATGTTGATGACTTTATAACTATGTTGATGACTTTATAACTATGTTTATGACTTTATAACTATGTTTAGGGCTTTATAACTATTTTAGGACATTATAACTATGTTTAGGACTTTATAACTATGTTTAGGACTTTAGAACAATGTTTAGGACTTTATAACTATGTTTAGGACTTTATAACTATGTTTAGGGCTTTATAACTATGTTGATGACTTTATAACTATGTTGATGACTTTATAACTATGTTGATGACTTTATAACTATGTTTAGGGCTTTATAACTATGTTTATGACTTTATAACTATGTTTATGACTTTATAACTATGTTTATGACTTTATAACTATGTTAAGGACTTTATAACTATGTTTAGGGCTTTATAACTATGTTTATGACTTTATAACTATGTTAAGGACTTTATAACTATATTTAGGGCTTTATAACTATGTTTATGACTTTATAACTATGTTGATGACTTTATAACTATGTTTAGGACTTTATAACTATGTTTAGGACTTTATAACTATGTTTAGGACTTTATAACTATGTTTAGGACTTTATAACTATGTTTAGGACTTTATACTATGTTTAGGACTTTATAACTATGTTTAGGTTTAGGACTTTATAACTATGTTTAGGACTTTATAACTATGTTGATGACTTTATAACTATGTTTAGGACTTTAGAACAATGTTTAGGACTTTAGAACAATGTTTAGGACTTTAGAACAATGTTTAAGACTTTATAACTATGTTTATGACTTTATAACTATGTTGATGACTTTATAACTATGTTGATGACTTTATAACTATGTTTATGACTTTATAACTATGTTTACTTTATAACTATGTTTAGGACTTTATAACTATGTTTATGACTTTATAACTATGTTTATTTAGAACTTTATAACTATGTTTATGACTTTATAACTATGTTTAGGACTTTATAACTATGTTTATGACTTTATAACTATGTTTAAGACTTTATAACTATGTTTATGACTTTATAACTATGTTGATGACTTTATAACTATGTTGATGACTTTATAACTATGTTGATGACTTTATAACTATGTTTATGACTTTATAACTATGTTTAGGGCTTTATAACTATGTTTAGGACTTTATAACTATGTTTAGGACTTTATAACTATGTTTATGACTTTATAACTATGTTTAGGACTTTATAACTATGTTTAGGGCTTTATAACTATGTTTATGACTTTATAACTATGTTGATGACTTTATAACTATGTTGATGACTTTATAACTATGTTTAGGACTTTATAACTATGTTTAGGACTTTATAACTATGTTTAGGGCTTTATAACTATGTTTATGACTTTATAACTATGTTTATGACTTTATAACTATGTTTATGACTTTATAACTATGTTAAGGACTTTATAACTATGTTTAGGGCTTTATAACTATGTTTATGACTTTATAACTATGTTAAGGACTTTATAACTATATTTAGGGCTTTGTGACTATGTTTATGACTTTATAACTATGTTGATGACTTTATAACTATGTTTAGGACTTTATAACTATGTTTAGGACTTTATAACTATGTTTAGGACTTTATAACTATGTTTAGGACTTTATAACTATGTTTAGGACTTTATAACTATGTTGAGGACTTTATAACTATGTTTAGGACTTTATAACTATGTTTAGGACTTTATAACTATGTTTAGGACTTTATAACTATGTTTAGGGCTTTATAACTATGTTGATGACTTTATAACTATGTTGATGACTTTATAACTATGTTTAGGACTTTTAAGATTTTATAACTATGTTTATGACTTTATAACTATGTTTATGACTTTATAACTATGTTGATGACTTTATAACTATGTTTATGACTTTATAACTATGTTTATGACTTTATAACTATGTTTAGGACTTTATAACTATTTTAGGACTTTATAACTATGTTTATGACTTTATAACTATGTTTAACTTTATGTTAAGGACTTTATAACTATGTTTATGACTTTATAACTATGTTAAGGACTTTATAACTATGTTTAGGACTTTATAACTATGTTTATGACTTTATAACTATGTTTATGACTTTATAACTATGTTGATGACTTTATAACTATGTTGATGACTTTATAACTATGTTGATGACTTTATAACTATGTTGATGACTTTATAACTATGTTTAGGGCTTTATAACTATGTTTAGGACTTTATATGTTAAGGACTTTATAACTATGTTTATGACTTTATAACTATGTTAGGACTTTATAACTATGTTTAGGATAACTTTTTATGACTTTATAACTATGTTTATGACTTTATAACTATGTTGATGACTTTATAACTATGTTTATGACTTTATAACTATGTTTATGACTTTATAACTATGTTTAGGACTTTATAACTATGTTTATGACTTTATAACTATGTTAAGGACTTTATAACTATGTTTAGGGCTTTATAACTATGTTTATGACTTTATAACTATGTTTATGACTTTATAACTATGTTGATGACTTTATAACTATGTTTATGACTTTATAACTATGTTTATGACTTTATAACTATTTTAGGACATTATAACTATGTTTAGGACTTTATAACTATGTTTAGGACTTTAGAACAATGTTTATGACTTTATAACTATGTTTAGGACTTTAGAACAATGTTTAGGACTTTAGAACAATGTTTAGGACTTTATAACTATGTTTATGACTTTATAACTATGTTTAGGACTTTATAACTATGTTTAGGACTTTAGAACAATGTTTAAGACTTTATAACTATGTTTATGACTTTATAACTATGTTGATGACTTTATAACTATGTTGATGACTTTATAACTATGTTTATGACTTTATAACTATGTTTAGGGCTTTATAACTATTTTAGGACATTATAACTATGTTTAGGACTTTATAACTATGTTTAGGACTTTAGAACAATGTTTAGGACTTTATAACTATGTTTAGGACTTTATAACTATGTTTAGGGCTTTATAACTATGTTGATGACTTTATAACTATGTTGATGACTTTATAACTATGTTGATGACTTTATAACTATGTTAAGGACTTTATAACTATGTTTAGGACTTTATAACTATGTTTAGGACTTTATAACTATGTTTAGGACTTTATAACTATGTTTAGGACTTTATAACTATGTTTAGGACTTTAGAACAATGTTTAAGACTTTATAACTATGTTTATGACTTTATAACTATGTTGATGACTTTATAACTATGTTGATGACTTTATAACTATGTTTATGACTTTATAACTATGTTTAGGGCTTTATAACTATGTTTAGGACTTTATAACTATGTTGATGACTTTATAACTATGTTTAGGACTTTAGAACAATGTTTAAGACTTTATAACTATGTTTATGACTTTATAACTATGTTGATGACTTTATAACTATGTTGATGACTTTATAACTATGTTTAGGGCTTTATAACTATGTTTATGACTTTATAACTATGTTTAGGGCTTTATAACTATTTTAGGACATTATAACTATGTTTAGGACTTTATAACTATGTTTAGGACTTTAGAACAATGTTTAGGACTTTATAACTATGTTTAGGACTTTATAACTATGTTTAGGACTTTATAACTATGTTTAGGACTTTATAACTATGTTTAGGGCTTTATAACTATGTTGATGACTTTATAACTATGTTGATGACTTTATAACTATGTTGATGACTTTATAACTATGTTTAGGGCTTTATAACTATGTTTATGACTTTATAACTATGTTTATGACTTTATAACTATGTTTATGACTTTATAACTATGTTAAGGACTTTATAACTATGTTTAGGGCTTTATAACTATGTTTATGACTTTATAACTATGTTAAGGACTTTATAACTATGTTTAGGACTTTATAACTATGTTTATGACTTTATAACTATGTTGATGACTTTATAACTATGTTTATGACTTTATAACTATGTTTAGGACTTTATAACTATGTTTAGGACTTTATAACTATGTTTAGGACTTTATAACTATGTTTAGGACTTTATACTATGTTTAGGACTTTATAACTATGTTTAGGACTTTATAACTATGTTTAGGACTTTATAACTATTTTAGGACTTTATAACTATGTTTAGGACTTTATAACTATGTTTATGACTTTATAACTATGTTGATGACTTTATAACTATGTTTAGGACTTTAGAACAATGTTTAAGATTTTATAACTATGTTTATGACTTTATAACTATGTTGATGACTTTATAACTATGTTGATGACTTTATAACTATGTTTATGACTTTATAACTATGTTTATGACTTTATAACTATGTTTAGGGCTTTATAACTATGTTTATAACTATGTTTACTTTATAACTATGTTTAGGACTTTATAACTATGTTAAGGACTTTATAACTATGTTTATGACTTTATAACTATGTTAAGGACTTTATAACTATGTTTAGGGCGTTATAACTATGTTTAAGACTTTATAACTATGTTGATGACTTTATAACTATGTTGATGACTTTATAACTATGTTGATGACTTTATAACTATGTTGATGACTTTATAACTATGTTTATGACTTTATAACTATGTTTAGGGCTTTATAACTATGTTTAGGACTTTAAAACTATGTTAAGGACTTTATAACTATGTTTATGACTTTATAACTATGTTTAGGACTTTATAACTATGTTTAGGGCTTTATAACTATGTTTATGACTTTATAACTATGTTTATGACTTTATAACTATGTTGATGACTTTATAACTATGTTTATGACTTTATAACTATGTTTATGACTTTATAACTATGTTTAGGGCTTTATAACTATGTTTATGACTTTATAACTATGTTAAGGACTTTATAACTATGTTAAGGACTTTATAACTATATTTAGGGCTTTATAACTATGTTTATGACTTTATAACTATGTTGATGACTTTATAACTATGTTTAGGACTTTATAACTATGTTTAGGACTTTATAACTATGTTTAGGACTTTATAACTATGTTTAGGACTTTATACTATGTTTAGGACTTTATAACTATGTTTAGGTTTAGGACTTTATAACTATGTTTAGGACTTTATAACTATGTTGATGACTTTATAACTATGTTTAGGACTTTAGAACAATGTTTAAGACTTTATAACTATGTTTATGACTTTATAACTATGTTTAGGACTTTAGAACAATGTTTAAGACTTTATAACTATGTTTATGACTTTATAACTATGTTGATGACTTTATAACTATGTTGATGACTTTATAACTATGTTTATGACTTTATAACTATGTTTAGGGCTTTATAACTATTTTAGGACATTATAACTATGTTTAGGACTTTATAACTATGTTTAGGACTTTAGAACAATGTTTAGGACTTTATAACTATGTTTAGGACTTTATAACTATGTTTATGACTTTATAACTATGTTGATGACTTTATAACTATGTTGATGACTTTATAACTATGTTGATGACTTTATAACTATGTTGAGGACTTTATAACTATGTTTATGACTTTATAACTATGTTTATGACTTTATAACTATGTTTAGGACTTTATAACTATGTTTAGGACTTTATAACTATGTTTAGGACTTTAGAACAATGTTTAAGACTTTATAACTATGTTTATGACTTTATAACTATGTTGATGACTTTATAACTATGTTTATGACTTTATAACTATGTTTATGACTTTATAACTATGTTTAGGGCTTTATAACTATGTTTAGGACTTTATAACTATGTTGATGACTTTATAACTATGTTTAGGACTTTAGAACAATGTTTAAGACTTTATAACTATGTTTATGACTTTATAACTATGTTGATGACTTTATAACTATGTTGATGACTTTATAACTATGTTTATGACTTTATAACTATGTTTATGACTTTATAACTATGTTTAGGACTTTATAACTATTTTAGTTATAACTATGTTTAGGACTTTATAACTATGTTTAGGACTTTATAACTATGTTTAGGACTTTATAACTATGTTTAGGACTTTAGAACAATGTTTAGGACTTTATAACTATGTTTAGGACTTTATAACTATGTTTAGGGCTTTATAACTATGTTGATGACTTTATAACTATGTTGATGACTTTATAACTATGTTGATGACTTTATAACTATGTTTAGGGCTTTATAACTATGTTTATGACTTTATAACTATGTTTATGACTTTATAACTATGTTTATGACTTTATAACTATGTTAAGGACTTTATAACTATGTTTAGGGCTTTATAACTATGTTTATGACTTTATAACTATGTTAAGGACTTTATAACTATATTTAGGGCTTTATAACTATGTTTATGACTTTATAACTATGTTGATGACTTTATAACTATGTTTAGGACTTTATAACTATGTTTAGGACTTTATAACTATGTTTAGGACTTTATAACTATGTTTAGGACTTTATACTATGTTTAGGACTTTATAACTATGTTTAGGTTTAGGACTTTATAACTATGTTTAGGACTTTATAACTATGTTTAGGACTTTATAACTATGTTTAGGACTTTATAACTATGTTTAGGACTTTATAACTATGTTTAGGACTTTATAACTATGTTTAGGGCTTTATAACTATGTTGATGACTTTATAACTATGTTGATGACTTTATAACTATGTTGATGACTTTATAACTATGTTAAGGACTTTATAACTATGTTTAGGGCTTTATAACTATTTTAGGACATTATAACTATGTTTAGGACTTTATAACTATGTTTATGACTTTATAACTATGTTTAGGACTTTATAACTATGTTTAGGACTTTATAACTATGTTTAGGGCTTTATAACTATGTTGATGACTTTATAACTATGTTGATGACTTTATAACTATGTTTAGGGCTTTATAACTATGTTTATGACTTTATAACTATGTTTAGGACTTTATAACTATGTTTAGGACTTTAGAACTATGTTAAGGACTTTATAACTATGTTTATGACTTTATAACTATGTTAAGGACTTTATAACTATGTTTAGGGCTTTATAACTATGTTTATGACTTTATAACTATGTTTATGACTTTATAACTATGTTTAGGGCTTTATAACTATGTTTAGGGCTTTATAACTATGTTTAGGACTTTATAACTATGTTTAGGACTTTATAACTATGTTTAGGACTTTAGAACAATGTTTAAGACTTTATAACTATGTTTATGACTTTATAACTATGTTGATGACTTTATAACTATGTTGATGACTTTATAACTATGTTTATGACTTTATAACTATGTTGATGACTTTATAACTATTTTAGGACTTTATAACTATGTTTAGGACTTTATAACTATGTTTAGGACTTTATAACTATGTTTAACTTTATAACTATGTTTAGGACTTTATGTTTAACTTTAGAACAATGTTTAGGACTTTATAACTATGTTTAGGGCTTTTATAACTATGTTTATGACTTTATAACTATGTTGATGACTTTATAACTTTTGATAACTATGTTGATGACTTTATAACTATGTTGATGACTTTATAACTATGTTTAGGACTTTATAACTATGTTTATGACTTTATAACTATGTTTATGACTTTATAACTATGTTTATGACTTTATAACTATGTTAAGGACTTTATAACTATGTTTAGGACTTTATAACTATGTTTATGACTTTATAACTATGTTAAGGACTTTATAACTATGTTTAGGGCTTTATAACTATGTTTATGACTTTATAACTATGTTTAGGACTTTATAACTATGTTTAGGACTTTATAACTATGTTTATGACTTTATAACTATGTTTAGGACTTTATAACTATGTTTAGGACTTTATAACTATGTTTAGGACTTTATAACTATGTTTAGGTTTAGGACTTTATAACTATGTTTAGGACTTTATAACTATGTTTAGGACTTTATAACTATGTTTAGGACTTTATAACTATGTTTAGGACTTTATAACTATGTTGATGACTTTATAACTATGTTTAGGAGTTTAGAACTTTTATTTTATAACTATGTTTATGACTTTATAACTATGTTGATGACTTTATAACTATGTTGATGACTTTATAACTATGTTTATGACTTTATAACTATGTTTATGACTTTATAACTATGTTTAGGGCTTTATAACTATTTTAGGGCTTTATAACTATGTTTATGACTTTATAACTATGTTTAGGACTTTATAACTATGTTTAGGACTTTATAACTATGTTTATGACTTTATAACTATGTTTAGGACTTTATAACTATGTTTAGGGCTTTATAACTATGTTTATGACTTTATAACTATGTTTAGGACTTTATAACTATGTTTAGGACTTTATAACTATGTTTAGGACTTTATACTATGTTTAGGACTTTATAACTATGTTTAGGTTTAGGACTTTATAACTATGTTTAGGACTTTATAACTATGTTGATGACTTTATAACTATGTTTAGGACTTTAGAACAATGTTTAAGACTTTATAACTATGTTTATGACTTTATAACTATGTTGATGACTTTATAACTATGTTGATGACTTTATAACTATGTTTATGACTTTATAACTATGTTTAGGGCTTTATAACTATTTTAGGACATTATAACTATGTTTAGGACTTTATAACTATGTTTAGGACTTTAGAACAATGTTTAGGACTTTATAACTATGTTTAGGACTTTATAACTATGTTTAGGGCTTTATAACTATGTTGATGACTTTATAACTATGTTGATGACTTTATAACTATGTTGATGACTTTATAACTATGTTAAGGACTTTATAACTATGTTTAGGGCTTTATAACTATGTTTATGACTTTATAACTATGTTAAGGACTTTATAACTATGTTGGGACTTTATAACTATGTTTAGGACTTTAGAACTGTTTAAGACTTTATAACTATGTTTATGACTTTATAACTATGTTGATGACTTTATAACTATGTTTATGACTTTATAACTATGTTGATGACTTTATAACTATGTTTAGGACTTTATAACTATGTTTAGGACTTTATAACTATGTTTAGGACTTTATAACTATGTTTAGGACTTTATAACTATGTTTATGACTTTATAACTATGTTAAGGACTTTAGAACAATGTTTAGGACTTTATAACTATGTTTAGGACTTTATAACTATGTTTAGGACTTTATAACTATGTTGATGACTTTATAACTATGTTGATGACTTTATAACTATGTTGATGACTTTATAACTATGTTTAGGGCTTTATAACTATGTTTATGACTTTATAACTATGTTTATGACTTTATAACTATGTTTATGACTTTATAACTATGTTAAGGACTTTATAACTATGTTTAGGGCTTTATAACTATGTTTATGACTTTATAACTATGTTAAGGACTTTATAACTATATTTAGGGCTTTATAACTATGTTTATGACTTTATAACTATGTTGATGACTTTATAACTATGTTTAGGACTTTATAACTATGTTTAGGACTTTATAACTATGTTTAGGACTTTATAACTATGTTTAGGACTTTATACTATGTTTAGGACTTTATAACTATGTTTAGGACTTTATAACTATGTTTAGGTTTAGGACTTTATAACTATGTTTAGGACTTTATAACTATGTTGATGACTTTATAACTATGTTTAGGACTTTAGAACAATGTTTAGGACTTTAGAACAATGTTTAAGACTTTATAACTATGTTTAGGACTTTATAACAATGTTTAAGACTTTATAACTATGTTTATGACTTTATAACTATGTTTAGGACTTTATAACTATGTTTAGGGCTTTATAACTATGTTGATGACTTTATAACTATGTTTATGACTTTATAACTATGTTTATGACTTTATAACTATGTTTAGGGCTTTATAACTATGTTTATGACTTTATAACTATGTTTAGGACTTTAGAACTATGTTAAGGACTTTATAACTATGTTTATGACTTTATAACTATGTTAAGGACTTTATAACTATGTTTAGGGCTTTATAACTATGTTTATGACTTTATAACTATGTTTATGACTTTATAACTATGTTTATGACTTTATAACTATGTTTATGACTTTATAACTATGTTGATGACTTTATAACTATGTTGATGACTTTATAACTATGTTGATGACTTTATAACTATGTTTAGGGCTTTATAACTATGTTTAGGACTTTAGAACTATGTTAAGGACTTTATAACTATGTTTATGACTTTATAACTATGTTAAGGACTTTATAACTATGTTTAGGGCTTTATAACTATGTTTATGACTTTATAACTATGTTTATGACTTTATAACTATGTTGATGACTTTATAACTATGTTTATGACTTTATAACTATGTTTATGACTTTATAACTTTTTATTTATAACTATTTTAGGACATTATAACTATGTTTATGACTTTATAACTATGTTTAGACTTTAGAACTATGTTTAGGACTTTAGAACAATGTTTAGGACTTTATAACTATGTTTATGACTTTATAACTATGTTTAGGACTTATAACTATGTTTAGGACTTTATAACTATGTTTAGGACTTTAGAACTTTTATAATAACTATGTTTAGGACTTTAGAACAATGACTTTATAACTATGTTTATGACTTTATAACTATTTTATGACTTATAACTATGTTTAGGACTTTATAACTATGTTTAGACTTTAGAACTTTTAAGACTTTATAACTATGTTTAAGACTTTATAACTATGTTTATGACTTTATAACTATTTTAGGACATTATAACTATGTTTAGGACTTTATAACTATGTTTAGGACTTTAGAACAATGTTTATGACTTTATAACTATGTTTAGGACTTTAGAACAATGTTTAAGACTTTATAACTATGTTGATGACTTTATAACTATGTTGATGACTTTATAACTATGTTGATGACTTTATAACTATGTTTATGACTTTATAACTATGTTTAGGGCTTTATAACTATGTTTATGACTTTATAACTATGTTAAGGACTTTATAACTATATTTAGGGCTTTATAACTATGTTTATGACTTTATAACTATGTTGATGACTTTATAACTATGTTGATGACTTTATAACTATGTTTAGGGCTTTATAACTATGTTTATGACTTTATAACTATGTTTATGACTTTATAACTATGTTTATGACTTTATAACTATGTTAAGGACTTTATAACTATGTTTAGGATAACTATGTTTATGACTTTATAACTATGTTAAGGACTTTATAACTATAACTTTATAACTATGTTTATGACTTTATAACTATGTTGATGACTTTATAACTATGTTTAGGACTTTATAACTATGTTTAGGACTTTATAACTATGTTTAGGACTTTATAACTATGTTTAGGACTTTATACTATGTTTAGGACTTTATAACTATGTTTAGGTTTAGGACTTTATAACTATGTTTAGGACTTTATAACTATGTTTATGACTTTATAACTATGTTTAGGACTTTAAAACAATGTTTAGACTTTATAACTATGTTGATGACTTTATAACTATGTTTAGGACTTTAGAACAATGTTTAAGACTTTATAACTATGTTTATGACTTTATAACTATGTTGATGACTTTATAACTATGTTGATGACTTTATAACTATGTTTATGACTTTATAACTATGTTTAGGGCTTTATAACTATTTTAGGACATTATAACTATGTTTACTTTATGTTTAGGACTTTATAACTATGTTTAGGACTTTATAACTATGTTTAGGGCTTTATAACTATGTTGATGACTTTATAACTATGTTGATGACTTTATAACTATGTTTATGACTTTATAACTATGTTTAGGGCTTTATAACTATGTTTATGACTTTATAACTATGTTAAGGACTTTATAACTATATTTAGGGCTTTATAACTATGTTTATGACTTTATAACTATGTTGATGACTTTATAACTATGTTTAGGACTTTATAACTATGTTTAGGACTTTATAACTATGTTTAGGACTTTATAACTATGTTTAGGACTTTATACTATGTTTAGGACTTTATAACTATGTTTAGGACTTTATAACTATGTTTAGGTGACTTTATAACTATGTTTATGACTTTATAACTATGTTTAGACTTTATAACTATGTTTAGGACTTTATAACTATGTTTAGGGCTTTATAACTATGTTTATGACTTTATAACTATGTTTAGGACTTTATAACTATGTTTAGGACTTTATAACTATGTTTAGGACTTTATAACTATGTTTAGGACTTTATAACTATGTTTAGGACTTTATAACTATGTTTAGGACTTTATACTATGTTTAGGACTTTATAACTATGTTTAGGACTTTATAACTATGTTTCGGACTTTATACTATGTTGTAGTAGCCAATAGGATAACTTTGATTCCTACTGTTCATCTGAACACAACTAGACCTGAGCACAAATACAACTATTGTTATATTAGTATGTACACCGTAGGCTATTTCATTTAAACTTGTAAGGAATACAACTCTGCTTTTGGGTATCAAAGGCAGAATATTTATATTAACTTGGCAGAAGAGAGTATATTAGCCTTTTACATTCAGTCACAGACGAGGCTTTCCTTTTTGTCTTCCTTGAAAGGACAGCCCTCTTGTTTAATCTGCCCTCTTAAGACAGTGCCACCTGCGCTCCTGTGTGTGTGTGTGTGTGTGTGTGTGTGTGTGTGTGTGTGTGTGTGTGTGTGTGTGTGTGTGTGTGTGTGTGTGTGTGTGTGTGTGTGTGTGTGTGTGTGTGTGTGTGTGTGTGTGTGTGTGTGTTGTTTAGACCCTGCCTCTTTCTGAACATGATGCCCTGGGACTTAATTACTCTTCACAGACACAGACCCATTCTCCGCAGTAATAGGGTCCTAATTGGGGGAGTCAAAACACTAATACCACTATCGGTACGGGGACCTCAGATGGTTGTCAAGGGCGATGTCACCTGGGCCCCGATTCACAAAACCTTCTTAAGAAGAAATGTCTTATTAACTGCCCATTTAACCTTAACTATAGACTAAAGAAGAAAGTTAAATATTAGTTGCTATTCCTCAAAAATGTTATTGGAAATGTTCTTGTGCTATTTCTTATGTTTTTCCTAAAGCAAAAAGTTAAGAAGAGATTCTTGAAAATAAAGCTTTTTTTGAGGACGCATGACTCGACCTTTGCCTCATTGGCGAGTTGCAGCGATGAGACAAGATCGCAATTGGAGCGCAATTGGATATCACAGAATTGGGGAGAAAAGGGGGTCAAATTAAAACAACAAAAAAGTTTATGTTTTTGCGTAAGAAGTGTTTTGTTAATCTGGGCCCAGGTCAGTATGAGGGATTTCTGTTTTCCCATTTCTTTCCATCTCACAAAAAATGGGTTTTGACAACCCCCACTGTGGGTGTAGGCTAGGGTCAGTGCCTGAGTTTGTATTCTCCCCACCAACTGTTTACTTTAAAGTTGGACCAGGAAGCCCAATTTGACCAAAAGCTCCAAATAGGTTTTTGTCCATCCTGGATCTTTTTTTATGGGGATGACAGGACCTTCTCGCCGGGCATGGCTCCTGCTGTGCCAAGCTGCTATTTTAGCTCACAGAAGCTGAGGGGCCAGGCTGAGGAGGGGCTGCACTGAATAGAATGTTCCTCTGGGATGTGAAGAGGAAAGAGGGAGCAGTTGGGGCTGGTTGGCTTCCACTTGAGTGAGCAGGGAGTCGAGGAGGTCAGCTGGAAAAGTGCGGGGCTCAACTCACATCTCCTGGGGAAGAGTGGAGGCCTACTGTATGTAGGGCCATGCCCCGAGTGGGGCTAAAATAGGACCTGCCCTTGGATTTTACACCCCAATCGGTCTCATGGGTTTAGCTTGATGACGTGCAGTCCCAGAAGAAACATCAGTCTTGCAAATTCTCCATTCGAAATAGTACAAAGACATTTCAACCATGCCATACCAACAAGAATGTATTTATCCTGAATGGTTGTAGTTCATTCAATTGTTGTGATGGTATAACATATCATTTCCACTTTACTGTACTCACATACTTTGCTTTACGTTTGCCCTTTGTTTTTGCAGACAGAGGTTAAAGTGGTTCAACACATTTGTTCTGGAGCAGATGTGAATTTGTGGATAATTGGATGATTATAATGACACTTAGGTCGCGTTGGCTTGCAGTATAGAATGAGCTCGCCATCTCCTGGAAGAACTGCGAACTGCACCAGAATAGCTGACAAATCGTATCGATAAATTGAGAATAACGTGCATCAGGAAGACAGTTCGTCAGTTATCCACCACTGATAATGTTTCACTCTAAATATGTAGGTTATAGGTTTTAGATTAAATAAATACTAGTTCACAGTATGATAGTAAATTAAGAGGACGTAAATTGTCGCAAATGTGTCCAACATAACGACTGTCTGACCTGCTTTACGGTTGTCGAAAATACTAACACGTGTGTGCTGCCTCCTTATCAACTGTACGGAAGATACATCTGCGTCTATGTATGTTGACAGTCTTTTATTAATTACAATACCATCAATAGGAGTAAATTGAGTATACCGAATACTAGTTATTGAAGTATAAAAACATTGAATGGAATAGGCCGATCGATTGTTCTAAAACAATCCATTTTCTTTAGCAGTGTAGCTAGCTATTAGCCAAAAGCTTGCAAACGTGTCTGTTTATGTTGAGTCTTGCACATTTAAAGACAGTAAAATCATGGACAGTTTAACGGCAGTTCATCGTGATTAACTATACAAGAACCTCGATTTATGATTGAGGGGGATTTGGACTATACGTATGTCTTTGCTGAGTTGATGGCATGAGTGTTGTTTATATGAGCCAAGAACTCAGTCATATGTATGGCTAGGCTCTGCAGAGACTGTCACAGAACTAGAGTTAAAGCCAGCCGGGATGTCTTATGCAAGTGGATCTGTGTTTCCATTACGTAACCCTGTCTTTCAGAAAACCTAAAAATGGCCAAAAGTCTGCGAAGCAAATGGAAGCGGAAGATGCGTGCTGTGAAGAGAGCGAAGAACGCCCCTAAGGAACTGGCTCGGCTGAAGCTAGCCTTGGCCCACGGTGGCACAGGAGAGATCTCCATGAATGACATTCAGGACATAGCTACAGTGGTGCCAGCTGGGAAGATAAAGGAGAAGAAAGTGGATGTAGACATGGAGGCAGAGGAAGTCGATGGTGAGATCACACACAGATCAAACATTTTGTATCGTTTCCTATGTCTTGAGTTTTGACACCTTTTTGTTTTTGCATTGCAGATGGAAAGATGGACATGGACAGCAAGCGCAGTAAGACGACCCAATTGGACGAGCACGGACAGTACCCAACATGGATGAGCCAACGACAGGCCAAGAAACTGAAAGGCAAACGCATGACAAAAAAATCGGGAGGAAAGGCCAACAAAAAAAAGAAGGGCATTGCCTGGTAGCCTGGAGAAAACCAAAGGACTTCTGACTTAGAACCTGTGACACTCACATGAGCATTGAATACATGATCCTTCTGGACTTGAGTTGCCTGCCTTGTGTTCAAGTTAAATGGTGATATGAGGCAAAGGATCTAGATTGTGCAACCCATTGTCTGTAAGCTCATTTTAATGTATGAAAGGAAACAACAGAGTTGTGTGTTGAGCACAATGGTATAATACTGCATTAGCATACTTCACTTGAATGAAAGCCATGTTTTCTTATTGCTGTGGTATACAGAAGATGGTAGATTCTTTACATTTTACCTTAATAATGCTGTTGTTGGTAGCTCCATTCTAGTTTGATTTGCTCCTCTTTCTGTAGCCTAGCCCATAGTTACAAAGACATTCATTATACATGCAACAAACTGTCCATATCATATTCTGGCTATCACACAGTAAATAAATGTGTTTCTGTACATTAATACATTTTGTTGATTCTAGAAATGACCTTTTTAACCTGTTTCAGATATTATGCTTTTCCAAAGTATGACAATGTAATTCAAGTTAAGGATTCCATCAATAGCCAAAATACAATTCTCTGTAGTTACTCATTATTGTTTTTAAACAAAACATTCCATAGCTAAATGACTTACATAATCCTTTGAAATGCAAGTGCATGAGAACATTCTGGAACATTTAGCAATCAGCGTTTATAAGGGGAAGGGCTGCATCCCACCCTGAGCAGTATGAAGCACAATGACTATCCATTATATATCATGACTACTGACCGGATATAAATCAATTGACTAGAAAACACATGGGGAGAATCTGAATTGTATACTCCTTGCGTCCTCTCTCCTCACCTCAAAACCCATTGGATGAGAAAGCCAGAGGTCCCTCCCCTCTGACCTCCAATGGTTATTAAGAAAGTGAGGATAGAGGAGTATGCAATTGAGATGCTCCCATGGTACAATCAAACTATACCTGTCCGATAGGATCAATATGCTGATGTCTCCCCTGTGAAAAGACCCACAGGTCCTATGGGCTCAGGTATATGTCTGTGTTGGAGACTGTATAGGCACGCTCACTACATCATTTTCACGAATGTAGCAGGGAAAAGTCCAATGCGTCCGTGACAGTGTCCCTTCCACCAGCCTTCGTCCACCATCTCTATGTTGGTGATGACATCATCCGGGTTGAAGGAGATCTCATCATCTGCCTCTTCATGTGTGAGAATAACATTATTTTAGGATTTTGTCTCCGAAAGGGTTTATAGACTTTTGTGTTGAGCAATGTTTAGCATTGATTTCTGTATTCATCCACAATGGAAGAAACAACATCACAGTATGACACAACGATATGATATCACAACGCAGTCATTGATACAGTAGACTACCTACCTCCCTGGTAGTCATAAATGGCCACTGCTGTCTGACCGCATGTCAGGTCCTCATAGTCATTATCCAAAGCTGTAGAGGGAACACATGGAAGGGTCTTTGATATGACACAGTAATGGATTACACATCCCCTCTATCCCACTGGGTGTGGCACACTGACCTGGAACAGGTTCTGGGAAGAAAGGTATTGGTGAGATATCCTCATACTCTCCCTCATCCTCCTGCTCTGGTTCTGATGGGGTCTGCTCCTGAGGTGGCTCCGCCTCCAGCAGGTCACTTGACCGTGGGGGCAGGCACGGGGGCTGGTCACAGTCTGGCTCCTCCTCTTCCTCCTCCTGAGACCACAGAAAAGGAGGTGTGAATTTCACCTATTCATTTTATAACGTTGCAGTGAAGAAGAAATTGCCGTTTTTACGTCATCGGTGAGTTGCATTGAATTAAATCAGATATTTACCACTAGCTCAGGTTCATCTCTTGGTATCTGAGGCACTGCCCTGGCAGTGGGCAGCTGTGGTGGTTGGGGCTTCCTGTTGGTCTCTTCAACAGGTGGAGGTCTCTGCTCTTCAACAGGTGGAGGTCTCTGCTCTTCAACAGGTGGAGGCTGATGCTGCTCTGCTTCCTCCTCCCTGCTGTTCTGTTCCTACAAGAGATACATACTGCTGTGTCAGTGTGCATGTTTATTGGAGTAACATGTTTATTGCAGTACCTGTTGTCTGCGTCGTGCCTCCTCCTGCTCTCTCTTCTCTCTAGCCTGTCTCCTGGCTCTCTCCTCCTCCGCTCGCTTTCTGTTCTCCTCGTCTGATGACCGAGCCAAGTTCTCAAAGCGAGCCTTCAGGTTGCCTGCCCCTGCACTTGCTGCACAGACAGACCGGAAAATCTAAAATGGTATTTTCCTCTTTGAACTTGATAACTAAATGTTTAGCAAGCAGAACAACTTCAGCCCTTCTATGAGGAACTATAAAGAGCATACTTACATGCCTCCAATGGTATTGTCTTCTCATAGGCAGAGGTAGGGGATTCCATGTCTGTGAAGGCCACTGCACTCTGTAGAGCGAATGGGGAACCATAATTCCAATCAATGAGAAAACGTCATAGTCTGAGTGTGTTTGTACAGGTCAATGTAAAATGCATCAAGAATTACTGTCATCCTGAGTCGAGGGTCACGCAAGACTCACTTTATCCATGCGGTCTGTCTGGACGCCATGGCGTCCCCCAAAGCCCTTGGCATAGTCTGAACGTGGAGATCAAAAGGTCAGTTTAATGTGGACATGGTCCTTGACTTTCACAAACACAACTGTGGTTACAACTGTGAGTAACTGACCTTTCTGTGACTCATGCTTCTCTGTCTCTCCCTTGTAGTCGTAACCTAAAGCAGCCTTGTCCACTTTCTCCTTCTCCACCCCAAACTTCCCCCCAAAACCCTTGGAATAGTCTGGTGAGGGAAAGTGAGTGATGAGGTTGTTTCAAATATGAATTAGAAATCTAATATTAATAATTGACCATGAAACGTTTCTACCTACAAACAGCCCACAGTACAGTTCCCCTCTAACCTTTCTGAGACTGGTGCTTCTCGGTCTCTCCCTTGTAGTCGTATCCCAAGGCAGCCTTGTCCACTTTCTCCTTCTCCACCCCATACTTCCCTCCAAAACCCTTTGAATAGTCTGGCGAGGGAGATTGTGGGATATGTTTAAAATATGAACTAGAGATCCAATAACTGACCATGAAACATTTCTACTTAAAAACAACAGCCCACGGTACAGTTCCCCTCTAACCTTTCTGAGACTGGTGCTTCTCGGTCTCTCCTTTGTAGTCGTAACCTAAAGCAGCCTTGTCCACTTTCTCCTTCTCCACCCCAAACTTCCCTCCAAAACCCTTTGAATAGTCTGAAAGATAAAAGCAGGGTGAGAGGTATGCCAGGAGTAGATGGGTAGGATAACAACATGCAGTCAACTTATTGGAAATCAGAACGTATGTGTATTAAACGTCCTGAAGGCTGTACCTTTCTGAGATGTATGCTGCTCCACCTCTCCCTTGTATTCAAAACCCATGGCAGACTACAGGGAGAGAGAAGGAATGTTCATCACCAGAACGATCCCTCATCCTGCTCATCAAATCCTGTGATATCTTTGTATTTGTCAGTATGAGTATAGTTTCCTCACCTTATCCACACGGTCTTTCTGCACTCCAAATTTCCCCCCGAATCCTCTCTTTGCATCGGTCTGGGATGAGTGCTGCTCCACCTGCGCCACGTAGCCATGCCCCACTGCCCCCTGGGTAATTACACACACATAATACATCAACACAGGAAACGATCTTTGATAAACTGTTGAAGTCCATAAAAATTGCAATAGGTCAGCACACAGAACTGTACTGTCTGACAGCATATGTTTTGGGGTGAGTAGCATTGCACTAGAGGAAGCCTTGCTGTGTTATTTGCATTAGACTGAAGACCTTATGAGCGAAATACACTATATATACAAAAGTATGTGGACATCCCTTCAAATTTGTGGATTTGGCTATTTCAGCCACACCCGTTGCTGCAATGTGTATAAAATCAAGCACACAACCATGCAATCTCCATAGACAAACATTGGCAGTAGAATGGCCTTACTGAAGAGCTCAGTGACTTTCAACGTGGCCCCGTCATAGGATGCCACCTTTGCAACAAGTCAGTCCGTCAAATTTCTGCCCTGCCAGAGCTGCCCCAGTCAACTGTAAGTGCTGTTAAAGTGAGTGTGGAAACTTCTAGGCGCAACAAGTCTCTGCTGCAAAGTGGTAGGCAACAAAAGCTCACAGAACAGGACCGCAGAGTTCCAAACTGCCTATGGAAGCAACATCAGCACAATAACTGTTCATCTGGAGCTTCATGAAATGGGTTTCCATGGCCGGGCAGCCGCACACAAGCCTAAGATCACCATGCGCAATGCCAAGCGTTGGCTGAAGGGGTGTGAAGCTCTCCGCCATTGGACTCTGGAGCAGTGGAAACGCGTTCTCTGGAGTGATGAATCACGCTTCACCATCTGGCAGTCTGATGGACTGGGTTTGGCAGATGCCAGGAGAACGCTACCTTCCCAATGCATAGTGCCAACTGTAAAGTTTGGTGGAGATGGAATAATGGTCTGGGGCTGTTTCCCCTCTAGCGCCAGTAGAGGGAAACCTTAACACTACAGCATATGACATTCTAGACGATTTTGTGCTTCCAACTTTGTGGCAACAGTTTGGAGAAGGCCCTTTCCTGTTTCAGCATGACAATGCCCCCGTGCACAAAGCGAGGTCCATACAGAAATGGTTTGTTGAGATTGGTGTGGAAGAACTTGACTGGCCTGCACAGAGTCCTGACTTCAACCCTACATTTGGGATGAATTGAAACACCGACTGCGAGGTAAGCCTAATCACCCAACATCAGTGCCCGACCTCACTAATGCTCTTTTGGCTGAACGGAAGCAAGTCTCCACAGCAATGTTCCAACATCTAGTGGAGTCTTCCCAGAAGAGTGGAGGCTGTTATAACAGCAAAGGGGGGGACCAACCACATATTAATGCCCATGATTCTGGAATGAGATGTTCGACGAGCAGGTGTCCACATACTTTTGGTAATGTAGTGTATGAACATCACATGATGACATGTTATAACCTAACCTTGTCCATGCGGTCTTTCTCCACTCCGAACTTCCCCCCGTAACCATAAGAGGCCTTGGGAGCCTCCGCTCGCTCCTTCTGCTTCCCCACCTCATGCTCCTGGGACACCTTCTGTCTCAGCTCTGATACACTGGGAAGAAGCAGGGATGACACACACACACGCAGGGAAAATACACACACACCAGAACTTTGTTGCATAAATGTATTTCCATTTGACATTATCTGCTGACACCGGGACTACATAGTTACACTTGTCTGTGGCTAACCCTTAGATTTACTCAGTCACCAACCCATATTTGGTAAGACTCACTGCTTGACAGCCTACACACTGTTTTCACTTCCTTTTCCTGTTTCTACAGAGCTAAAGCAGCAATACACAGCTGAGCTAACCATCCCCCATAGCTCTCCAACAGCATAAAACACCAATCATACTGTGATCGGTCTTTGATGTGTAACTTCTGGTTTGGCCACCTCAGGCTGACCACCCACCCCCAGTTAATGTTCAATGGTTACCTGATGTGTTCTTTTCGACCAGACCCCTCAATGGTCTTGGCCCCCCATCTCTGTTCCTGTTCTGACACATCATTCTGAAACACAGAACCCAAGTCCTTCTCATCACCCAACTGTGGTCTGAAGACCAAGGTGTCGTTGAAAACAGGACTGAAGCGGTTACGCATCAAGCATAAACAAAACAGTAATTCCACTGGGAGAAAATATTGATTAGAGTGCTTTAGTAAATACACTAGCTCCATAAGGACCCTCGCTCCCTCCACCCCAGTAGCTAACCTCAAAGTCAGGGTCGGTCTCCCAGTCGTCCCCCTCTGCAACCTTTAAGCTCACGTTGTGTCCCACCACTGACTTCCACATCTAGGAAGAGAAACAAAACAGAAGATTTGTACTGTCAGTCTAAGCGTAGTGTCTGTGTAAACACAAGAGGGACCACAGCTTGTTGGTCCCTGGTGTAAAAACAAGTTGAGAAACACTGCTTTAGTAAACACTGTATGTACCTTGTGAACAATCACCTGTTCCTGCAAATACAAATAAGCTTCAAGGCATTTAACATTTCCTCTGTCAGTGGAAAAACTGACAGCTGACCACAAGTATATAGTCTCATTCTGCTGAGGTCACAAAATAGGAAGTTGAGTTATTTATACAGCACTGAGCTGCAGTGCTCTCATCATAAAATAACACACTATCATCATTAATGAATAGTTTAACAAAACACAAAGTAACCTGATGGAAGTGGTGGGTATCTTACAGCTGGGCACAGCTGTCCAGACTGATGTCAATTTAATGTAGGGCAGCTACCTGATTGTACCACACAAATTGCAGTCAGTTACACATTCAAAGTCTGGTAATTGCGGATATATCTAAAGGTTGTACATTTGAGGGACATGCTTTTGGCATTTTGATTAAGTTAAAAAGTTATACGAATTATTTAATTAAAAAAATAACGATGATAAAAGGAACCATCTGGCTTATATTAACTCACCTGTTTGATGCGTGCATTGTCTGAAAGTGCACTTACCCAATATACTAGTAAAACTAAACACAAGTTGGCTATAATTTACACAGTAACTATTTATATCTTCTAAGTAGGCTTGACCTTCCGTTGATTCAACTTTGAAACAATATAACGTAACGTTAGCCAATGATGAGACCAGTACAGAACTAATCTGCAACTTCCTGAAAGACACGTTTAGAATGTCTAATATCACGGTGATAAATACTTCATTCAAATAAAGAAACATTATTTCATGGTAATTACACGTACCTTTGCGTTGCCAGACAACTTTCCTTGATGTAATAATGCCACAAATGTATATTTTCACAAGTCTCAACCAGAACGAGGATAGAGTCGCGCAAACAGTTGATGTAGGAAATAATGCGCGTGGCCGATGACATGCAAGTAGCTACGGGCTTGCTACTGTATCAAAGCTGGACACAACTGTACTCAAAACGATAATGTTTGTTAATGAGTAAAAACACATTCTCATTCCGTAATAAACTGCAATAAACATCCATTTCTTTTCCCAATATATTTCAATGTAAAAAATACCCCAAGAGTAACCAACAATGATCATACAGAGATTTGACACTTAAAGGACTAGATTTACTTTGCACCAGTTATTTTCATCAGGTCATAAATCACGTGTCATTCCCAATATTTGTCTGATCTTTTCACCAGTTATGTTCTAACTAGTCCCCTTTGAAATTGACTGGTACACATCTAGTCCTATACTTCTCAGTGGGCTGTGCTGAAAAACACGTATCGTTATCATCCTCAATCATCATCAATCATCATGACAATTCACTCTATACAGCACAGTACAAGGTCATTAACAATAGAAGTTAACAGAGGACAAGTGAGTCACAAGATGTGTAGGGGGACAACAGACACCAAGAATACGTTTTTGAGTAGTCATTTTCCCCAGCAGTATTGTGTTCACCCACCATACATTGTAGTAGATTATGCGGTTTAAATGCGTAAGCAATAAATAATGCTAAATTATAGGAATCATAGATTGGATGGACATTATTTGTAGTGTCACAGAAAAAACACCAACACGATTTAATCTGGAATGGACAACATTACACCAGAATGGCAAATGAATCTGCCATAAAATCAATAGAATAAAACCCTCATCTGTGCACCAATGGCAGAAATTGGGGAATTGATTGGATAACCCACATCCAGTACATACATCCAGTACATACGACATACAAATACTACAGGAGTCAAATATGCCAATGACGGTGCTCTCTCTTTAATTACAGAGAAAACAAAGAGGAAAACGAGGGGAAAAGAAAACAAATAGATGGTTGTGGGAATGTGGTTATAGCAGGTTGTACACGTTTCAGTTGGTGTCCATTGTACATGAGAACATAGGAGAGAGAGAGAGAGAGAGATCTGAACAGATCCACAGATCCTAACCCTCACTCCATCCAGACATGAAGTGATCCTTTATTCTCCTCATTTAAAGGCACCTAAACCACCACTAATATAAAACGGTCTGAAAAACTAAACACCGTGTAAATCTACTGTATAGTGTCATTTCATATTAGTTCCCCCAGGTACATTTAAAGATGCATAATATCCACGTCCCTTTATAGAAGTCTAACAAACAACAGTTCTGAGGTAGTGCAATACTGCTTCTCATTTCCTCTACAATAACATTTGACTGATCATGTATGCTAATGGTAACATATTACAATTGATATTACATATTGATGGCTAACGGTAACATATTACATATTGATGGCTAACGGTAACATATTACATATTGATGGCTAACGGTAACATATTACATATTGAATCAAATCAATGATGGCAGAGGGTGTTTTTGAGTCCCAGTATATAAAAAAAACGATTCACTTTGGTTAACAGGCTAAGACACATTATCGTTGTTTTTTTGTTGTATCAAAAGTGCATGGTCTGTGTGTGTGTGTGTGTGTGTGTGTGTGTGTGTGTGTGTGACAAGTCTTCTCCTATTCTACAGTATTGAATGTAACAATAATATATCGGTCTTGGAGAGGGGGAGGGAGGGTCTGTGTCACATGTCCGTTATCTCTCCATCTCTCTCCTCTCTCAGTCTCTAAGGGGTGGAGGGGGCCCTAAACGTAACCCCCCAGGCAGAGCAGTAGCAGCACGTGCACGGTGAGCAGGTAGAGGGACACCAGCAGGGGTGTGCGCTGGCGAGAGCAGAAGGACACGCGCAGCATTCTCATCAGGCCTGGTCCGTTGCTGCTCCGAATCTGATGGAGGGAGAGGGAGGGGGAGGAGAGAGGGAGGGGGAGAGAGAGAGAGGGGAGAGAGGGAGGGGGGGGAGAGAGAGATGGAGAGATAGAGGGAGAGAGAGGGAGAAATGGAGAGAGGGAGAGAGGGAGGGGAGAGAGGAGGGGGAGAGAGAGGAGAGGGAGAGAGAGAGAGAGAGAGAGAGAGAGAGGGGGAGAGAGAGAGAGAGAGAGAGAGAGAGAGGGAGAGAGAGAGGGGGAGAGAGAGAGGGGGAGAGAGAGAGAGAGAGGAGGGGGAGAGGGAGAGAGAGAGGGAGAGGGAGAGAGAGGGAGGGGGAGAGAGAGAGGGAGAGAGAGAGAGGGAGAGAGAGGGAGAGAGAGAGGGAGAAATGGAGAGAGGGAGAGAGAGAGAAGTATAGACAGTTACAGGAGGCAGTAGTAGTAGTAGTAGTAGTAGTAGTAGTAGTAGTAGGAGGAGGAACAGACCATTCTTACATGACAATGGTGAATGGTCATTTCATCTTCAGATATGTATCCTGTGTAAATAATCCAGGGTGTTGGTTGGTACTTACTCGGGTGACAGAGCCTCCTGGTGGCTCAATGAGGACAGATGTCTCAGAAGCAGAGAACTGCCCTTCATGGGCCGACTGCCATTCACCCTGGTTGATCCTACGGCAGGTGAGCGAGGAGAGAGATGCTGAGTAAATACTGTCTGACACACACAGGAAAGCACACAGACAAGTTCCAACACAAATATTCCAAACGATGACTTGAGGCCAATAATCCCATTATCAACACTGTACCTCTACAAATCACAGAGCATCTCTATAGAGCCTGACAGTCACAGCAGCAAGCTGACATGCTCATTCCTCATTAGAATCACACTTTGTCAGTGAGTGTAGAGCTGTAGGAGAAGGCAGAGGATGACCCCTGTCATGTGACAGGTGACACTAAGCTGTGATAACTCTCTTACAGTTTGAGGCGGTCCTGGGCGGCCATTAGCTGCTCCTCCACAGCCACCCTATACTGCTGCTCCTCATCCAGTCTGACAGGCACAAAGAAAGGACACATTAGTATGTCAGACATGCTTGCGTTATCATGGGCTGGGGCTGTGTGGTGTTGAATGGGTTTGTTGTGTCTGTTCTGTTTGTTATTGTTCATTTTTTTGCGTGTGTGTTTTGGTCATTGGTAGAGAGAACGTGTGTGTGTATTGTATGCGTGTGTGTTTTGGTCATTGGTAGAGAGAACGTGTGTGTGTACTGTATGCGTGCGTGTTTTGGTCATTGGTAGAGAGAACGTGTGTGTACTGTATACCTGTGTGTTTTGGTCATTGGTAGAGAGAACGTGTGTGTGTGTGTACTGTATGCGTGTGTAACGGTTTTGACTTGAGGTTATTATTTATAGGGGTGCCAGGTAGGTTGTGCCTACCAGAGAAAACATTGGTTTCTCCTTTTAGTTTGGGTGGGAATGAGTCCCATCTGGTCCGTCAAGTCTACACCAATACAAAGGACGTATGTAAAAGTCAGGATGGAAATAAACTTTTCATAAACCCTTAAAACATTGAAAAGAACTTCAAAAACAACTATATTCTGTTGCGTGGGTTGTATTAGCAACAACAATGATTACACACACACATAATAATATCACAATGAGTTCTGGTTCCTCCAGAAATGTCCTGTACCTCGGGCCTAAAAAGAGTCCAGCCCGGTAAAGGAGTTCAGTGAACTCAAGTGACTTTTGTCACGCGATGTTTGTCCGTTCATTCAGTGTAGCGTAAACCCAGTACTAAACATACAATCAATATAACAATTACTTTACCACAGAACTTTAAAGCGGATCAACTCTTAATTAAGTCCTCAACTACAACTAACTACATAAATCACAGTATACATCACATCCAAACAAATGAAATACCGTATACAAAAAGGTGGTAGTCAGTCGGTCAGTCAGACAATCCAATCCGCCAATAGATCTCCAGCGGAGAAAGGCCACGAAGAACGGAGAGGTGTAGTCCAGGGATGCAAAGAGTGGATCCGATCCTGGGTAAACTCTCTTAAGCTACAAAACACACGTTTAACGGCAACAAAACAAACGGAATCGAGAAGCTTCGGAACTGAGGGTTGAACACATCCTCATGCACGTCTCCATCACAACCCCCCTTTCGTGCAGCTGATGCTGGCTATTTAATTGGGAATTAAAGGGAAAGCGCCCTATTGGAAGGAGCTGCACTGAGACGGTTCAGAAAAATTCAGGGCCGTCACACACCCCTCCCTGGAAAAAGCCGACCATTGCCCTGGAAGGCACATCTTGGTCGGGAAACCGAGAAAGGTCTCCTCATCACTTTCCTCTACAAAAATATTCATTACTTTTTGGAGCTCACGCTCCTCAGCTGAGGAGTCACAGGCCTTAAGGTGCGAGACTTCTGGGTCTGGGAATCCGAGAAAAGTATCCTCACTATCCTCTTCAAAGATATCCAGGACCTTGCGGCGCTCAATCGCCTCCAATTCCTCAGCCGAGGGGTAACAGGCCTTAAGGCGTGAGACATGGACGATGCGCATATCTTCACCTGTGTCCTCTTTCACCACTCGGTAGTTCAAAGGGCCCATCTGCTCCACAATCCTATATGGTCCTTGCCATTTAGGAGCGAGCTTGGCCGAGAAGAATTGTTCAGCTTTCGAGTAAGGATGAGAGCGAAGCCACACCCGATCACGAAGCTGGAACTGCATGTCTCGTCTGTTCTTATCATAATTTCTCTTCTGCTTGAGTCGAGCCTGGATCATGTTCTTTGAGACAAGAGCTCTCAAGTCATGGAGATGGCCTACCTGGTCATAGCAAGCAGCGTCTGGAGTAAGCTGCTGGGGCTGTAGCACCATATCCAAGGGTCCTCGGAGAGGACGACTTAGGTTCAGCTCTGCAGGTGTGACTCCAGTGGACTCTTGCACCGCAGAATTCAGGGCAAATCGAAACTCGTGAAGGTGCTTGTCCCAGTGTTTGTGCTGGGTCCCTACATAGGAAGCAATCATTGTCTTCAAGGTTCGATTTACTCTCTCAGTGAGATTGGTCTGTGGGTGATAGGCCGTGGTCAACTTCTGTCTCAGGTTCCATCTTTGGCAGGTCTCCTCAAAGAGATCAGAGACAAATTGGGAACCTCGATCAGACAGGATGTAATCAGGCACTCCCCAGCGAGTCAGGATCTCTTTCGTAAGGATGTTAGAGACGGTCCTCGCTGTGGCCTGACGCAGGGAAAAGAGCTCCACCCACTTTGAATAATAATCAACAAAACAAGCATGTACACATTCTGATTGAGCTTCTAGGAAATGGACCCATCAAATCCACTCCTAACATTTCCCAAGGTCGGGTAACCACCGTTTGCTGCAACTTGCCAGCAGGCTTTCTACCTTCTGGTTTGTACATCTGACAAACCTGACAATTTCGGATGTGTGACTTCACATCCATGCTCAGATGTGGCCAGTAGAGTAACGCTTGCAACCGCTTGTAGGTTTTGAACCTGCCCAAATGACCAGCTAATGGGTCTTCATGGAAATGTTGAAGCAGTTGTAGGCGTAGAGTGTCCGGTATGTACATTTGGTAGAGTGTTCTGTGAGGTAGTTGTACGACTCGGTAGACTTTATCTTCAATGATGGTCAGCTTTGTGGTAGGATTGACCATCTTTTCTCCATCTTCCAGGATAGTCTGGTACAAAGCCTGTACTTCTGGATCATCCTGTTGAGCTTTCCATATGGCCTCATCAGAGATGGGAAAGTCCGTTTTGGGCGAGTCTCGACTGCTTGACAGGACAGTAGCACATGTAAGATCAGGGCCACCGTTATCACAAGTAGGAGCTCTGGACAAGGCATCTGGAACAGTGTTGTATTTTCCTTTCCTGTATTCCACTGCAAATGTGAACTCTTGCAACCGTAGAGCCCATCTTATGAGTCTGGTGCTTGGTTTGTTGGTCTTGAACACCCACACAAGGGAGGAATGGTCAGTGACCACAGTGAAGTGTCTTCCCTCCAAGTAGTACCTCCACTTTTCCAAAGCCCAGACCACTGCAAGGCACTCTTGCTCTGTTGTGGAGTAGTTCCGTTCTGCTCCATTCAATGTCCGACTGGCGAACGCTAGCACTTCTTCAGTGCCAAGTCCAGTCTGTTGGACTAGGACAGCACCAAGTCCAACATCACTTGCATCAGTGTAAACAACAAAAGGGCAATCAAAGTTGGGATGACCTAAAATGGGAGGTGTGACGAGATGTCGTTTCAGGGTTTCAAAGGAAGTCTGGCACTCTGCCGTCCATTGGAATTTAGCTCCTTTTCGCTTCATCGCGTTGAGGGGTTCTGCCACCTGGGAGAAGTTCGACACAAACCGATGGTACCATCCAGCCATACCAAGGAACCGTTGAAGGGCCTTGAGTGTGGTTGGCACAGGGAAGTCTTGTACAGCCTTTGTCTTTTCAGGATCCACATGAATGCCGTCGAAAGACACAATATGGCCAAGGAACTTCAGGGAGGTTTGGCAGAAGTTGCTCTTCTTCATATTTAAGGTCAGACCAGCTTCTCTTAGCTTGTCCAACACTGCTTGAAGATCTTGAAAGTGTCTTTCTCTGTTCTGAGAGTAGATAATTATATCGTCCAGGTAGACGAAACAGATCTTCCCTTTGAGCTCACCTAACGCAATCTCCATGAGTCTTTGGAAAGTGGCAGGGGCATTCTTTAATCCAAAGGGCATCACCTTAAAGGAAAACAAGCCCTCGGCACAGACAAACGCAGTCTTGTCCTTGCTTTCCTGGTCCATCTCAACCTGCCAATAACCACTATTGAGATCAAGGGTAGTGAACACAACAGCGCCAGACAATGACTCCAGGATCTCATGGATGGTGGGAAGAGGATAGGCATCAGTCTGGGAAACATTGTTGGTCTTCCTATAGTCCACACAAAATCTAAGACCACCAGTCTTTTTTGGGATGAGGACAACAGGAGCAGCCCAGGGAGAGGAGGAACGTTCTATTATATCTTGGGTTAACATATCATTTATGAGTCCCTTTTGGATGATTAGCTTCGCTGGGGACAAACGATATGGCTTTTGCTTGATCGGCATTTCCTGTGTAAGGAATATTTTGTGCTTCAGGAGCCCGGTGCGTCCTAGCTTTGAAGTACATACATCAGCATTATTCTGCAGCTGCTCCAACAGCCTTAACTCCTCTGGCTGTTCCAGCTGAGCTCTTCTCACAGCCTGTAAAAGGAGATCATCAGAAGGATTATCAAGGGTTAGTGGTACCGAGCAATGGCAGAGAAGACTGCCACATTTGAACCCCAATCATGTAACTTTTTAGCTTCCGATTGGTGCGGTATTAACTGAAAGGAAGGGGATGTCGATGGGGGGCGTAGGCAGTGACTCTTGGGGTTTCAGCTCTGGTTAAAGCACCCAGAGAAGGATGGTCATTCCTGCGAAGAGAGTTAGGTGTGTTGGCCTGTTGTGATTTGTGGTTTCTGGAAGGGTTTACTTGATACGGTCTTGGACATTCAGAGGTGCCAGCTTGGCCCTCAGTGGTCTGAACTGAAGTGGACACCAGGGAAACTCTGTGTAAGGAGTTGTGCCTAATGGAGGCCATGTCCACAGACACGTCATCCAACATTTTAACACAATTAGAGAGTTCTGTCTGCAAGTGGTCTACAGTGTTAACCATGGGAGAAAAAAACAGAATTAACATCCTTGAGGACCTCAGTGTGGTGATGTTGCAGGCGCCATTGGAGAGTGGCAGTGAGTTGGTTTCGTTGGTAGTCAAACTGCCTGTCCATGGCACCAGTCATTTCCCGTCTTCCACTCTCACTGAGCTCTTTCAGCGTGTGGGTTAGAGTGCTCAGTGAGTTTCTGAATTCCATGGCACTCTGTTGTTGCTCTTCCCTCAGACATTTGAATTTATGGTGGATAAGAGTTTGGAGATGTTGTTGAGTCCGACGAATATCAAGGATGTCACCTTGAAGTTGTAAGACTACAACCTCTGGAGATAAACCAGACAATGGAGGAAGGTTGGGTGTCAGAGGGAGGACTAGCTCAGTACTTCCACACAGATCCATGTCAATAAGTGAGTAACTGGTTAGACCTCCTGTGGCCTGTGGCTCAGGCCGAGCATTCAGATTCCCAGGGCTCTGGCCCAAATCAACTCCATTATCTCCATTCACATTATGATTTGTATTGTCAGCTTGATGGTCAGAATGGCCCTGTGTATTCCCATTGACAGGTATGACATGGATGAGCACATTATCTTGGGGTGAATCCATTGTTTTAATTCCACACAAAATATTTGCTTTGGTTAGTTCTCAATGTTGAGCTGTCCCATCTGGGGTGCCATTTTTTATGTAACGGTTTTGACTTGAGGTTATTATTTATAGGGGTGCCAGGTAGGTTGTGCCTACCAGAGAAAACATTGGTTTCTCCTTTTAGTTTGGGTGGGAATGAGTCCCATCTGGTCCGTCAAGTCTACACCAATACAAAGGACGTATGTAAAAGTCAGGATGGAAATAAACTTTTCATAAACCCTTAAAACATTGAAAAGAACTTCAAAAACAACTATATTCTGTTGCGTGGGTTGTATTAGCAACAACAATGATTACACACACACATAATAATATCACAATGAGTTCTGGTTCCTCCAGAAATGTCCTGTACCTCGGGCCTAAAAAGAGTCCAGCCCGGTAAAGGAGTTCAGTGAACTCAAGTGACTTTTGTCACGCGATGTTTGTCCGTTCATTCAGTGTAGCGTAAACCCAGTACTAAACATACAATCAATATAACAATTACTTTACCACAGAACTTTAAAGCGGATCAACTCTTAATTAAGTCCTCAACTACAACTAACTACATAAATCACAGTATACATCACATCCAAACAAATGAAATACCGTATACAAAAAGGTGGTAGTCAGTCGGTCAGTCAGACAATCCAATCCGCCAATAGATCTCCAGCGGAGAAAGGCCACGAAGAACGGAGAGGTGTAGTCCAGGGATGCAAAGAGTGGATCCGATCCTGGGTAAACTCTCTTAAGCTACAAAACACACGTTTAACGGCAACAAAACAAACGGAATCGAGAAGCTTCGGAACTGAGGGTTGAACACATCCTCATGCACGTCTCCATCACAACCCCCCTTTCGTGCAGCTGATGCTGGCTATTTAATTGGGAATTAAAGGGAAAGCGCCCTATTGGAAGGAGCTGCACTGAGACGGTTCAGAAAAATTCAGGGCCGTCACAATTGGTAGAGAGAACGTGTGTGTGTACTGTATGCGTGCGTGTTTTGGTCATTGGTAGAGAGAACGTGTGTGTGTGTGTGTACTGTATGCGTGTGTGTTTTGGTCATTGGTAGAGAGAACGTGTGTGTGTGTGTACTGTATGAGTGTGTGTTTTGGTCATTGGTAGAGAGAATGTGTGTGTGTGTGTACTGTATGTGTGTGTGTTTTGGTCATTGGTAGAGAGAACGTGTGTGTGTACTGTATGCGTGCGTGTTTTGGTCATTGGTAGAGAGACCGTGTGTGTGTACTGTATACCTGTGTGTTTTGGTCATTGGTAGAGAGAATGTGTGTGTGTACTGTATGCGTGTGTGTTTTGGTCATTGGTAGAGAGAACGTGTGTGTGTGTGTACTGTATGAGTGTGTGTTTTGGTCATTGGTAGAGAGACCGTGTGTGTACTGTATACCTGTGTGTTTTGGTCATTGGTAGAGAGAACGTGTGTGTGTACTGTATGCGTGTGTTTTGGTCATTGGTAGAGAGAACGTGTGTGTGTACTGTATGCGTGCGTGTTTTGGTCATTGGTAGAGAGAACGTGTGTGTGTAATGTATGTGTGTGTGTGTGTTTTGGTCATTGGTAGAGAGAACGTGTGTGTGTGTAGTGTATGTGTGTGTGTTTTGGTCATTGGTAGAGAGAACGTGTGTGTGTGTACTGTATGCGTGTGTGTTTTGGTCATTGGTAGAGAGAACGTGTGTGTGTTTGTGTACTGTATGAGTGTGTGTTTTGGTCATTGGTAGAGAGAACGTGTGTGTGTACTGTATACCTGTGTGTTTTGGTCATTGGTAGAGAGAATGTGTGTGTGTACTGTATGCGTGTGTGTTTTGGTCATTGGTAGAGAGAACGTGTGTGTGTGTACTGTATGAGTGTGTGTTTTGGTCATTGGTAGAGAGAACGTGTGTGTGTGTGTACTGTATGTGTGTGTGTTTTGGTCATTGGTAGAGAGAACGTGTGTGTGTACTGTATGCGTGTGTTTTGGTCATTGGTAGAGAGAACGTGTGTGTGTACTGTATGCGTGTGTGTTTTGGTCATTGGTAGAGAGAACGTGTGTGTGTACTGTATGCGTGTGTGTTTTGGTCATTGGTAGAGAGAACGTGTGTGTGTAATGTATGTGTGTGTGTGTTTTGGTCATTGGTAGAGAGAACGTGTGTGTGTAATGTATGTGTGTGTGTGTTTTGGTCATTGGTAGAGAGAACGTGTGTGTGTGTACTGTATGCGTGTGTGTTTTGGTCATTGGTAGAGAGAACGTGTGTGTGTGTACTGTATGCGTGTGTGTTTTGGTCATTGGTAGAGAGAACGTGTGTGTGTACTGTATGTGTGTGTGTTTTGGTCATTGGTAGAGAGAACGTGTGTGTGTGTAGTGTATGTGTGTGTGTTTTGGTCATTGGTAGAGAGAACGTGTGTGTGTACTGTATGTGTGTGTGTTTTGGTCATTGGTAGAGAGAACGTGTGTGTGTACTGTATGCGTGTGTGTTTTGGTCATTGGTAGAGAGCACGTGTGTGTGTACTGTATGCGTGTGTGTTTTGGTCATTGGTAGAGAGCACGTGTGTGTGTACTGTATGTGTGTGTGTTTTGGTCATTGGTAGAGAGAACGAGTGTGTGTAGTGTATGTGTGTGTGTTTTGGTCATTGGTAGAGAGAACGTGTGTGTGTGTGTGTGTACTGTATGTGTTTTTAAAGGGGGGTGTCATGGGGTTGAGAACTGGTACCTGCGCTGGAGCTCTTCAAAATCCACCCTGAGGCTCTCGCTCTCTGAAGGGCCACTGTGCTGCTGAGGAGCTCCAGGGGCACTGTCCACTTCCCCTATCCTCTGGGGGCCACAAGAAATAGTCAAAATCACTAAACTTTGTAGAAATCACTATAGTGCAGTCTTAAATTGTTCCAGAGATGTCAATGTGTAAATCTAGTTCCTCTGTGCCATAGTGGACACATTATCTTTAAAAACATATGGTCAGTATGTATCAACTAGGGACAGTGAATGAATCAGAGCAGAGTGATATCCAAGGGCGTGCTGACCTTGCGCTTGTCTTCGTGCAGTTCCTCAAGCTGCCTCTGGAGGGCAGTGCAGCGGCTCTCTGCCTCGTCTAGCCTCTGGGAACTGCCTTGGAACTGGGAGGAGAGATGGCGGTTCTCCTCAAACACCTGCGAGAGCTGAGGGGAGGGAGGGACAGCAACGGGCTCAGCAGACTGTACACACACACACAAAACCAAAAGACAGAAGAACGAAGAAGAAGCAGAGAAGAAATTATGAAAGAAAATGGAAAAGGAGCATGCAAGAGAAATGAAAAGGAAAGAGCCAGAGGGGGAGACATTTATGAAATATGTGATCATCTAATCCATTAACATGAAATGAAGTACCTTTCATTCAAACATGTCATTAAGTACTGAAAGTCAGAGAGGGTGATCAGAGGTAGTTGTGAGATAGCGTAGTAGGAAAACAGAATGATTGCAGGTAGGGTTGCTGAGACACGGACAAGGGGCTATAGGTGACAGGAAGGAGGAACAGTCTCTACCTTGTTACTGAGCTGTGTAATCCGCTGCTCTCGCAGCTGAAGATCATTCAGCGGGCCACTCTCTGATTGAAGGACCCCTACTTTAGATGACAGGTCTGCCTCAAGAGGTGCCTGAGCACAAAAAACAACAAACAAGAATACATAAACAGCCATGGAGAAGAGACAACAGAGGTGAACAATAATCACACCATTTAACCGTCTCTTAACTGCACAAATGTATAACTTAAACCTAGATTTGTAGATAACATTGATAAGGATCTACTTTACATTTGTACCACAGTCATACTTGACACAGCACATTCATCATTTATACTGTATATCCAATTGTGAAGATATCAGTTTTATTACTATGCATATGACCTTCCTTTAATTCATTGTTATTTTGATTGGTCCAGAAAAAGGTGATTTCACTGCACTTTTTATACCCGCTGTAAACTGTGTACATGACAAATACAATTTGATTTGGACATGAACAGCAGTCTGCCATCTCACTAATGCCTGGTCCAAGTACAGTCGTTATCAGTTTCAGGTTTAGAGGTGTCCACCTCCTCACCTGTCTCTGGTGGTGTTCCTCCGGTGGTTTGGGCCTGGTGGCGCGGGCCTCCTCCAACATGGCACCGAGCTGGCGCACCTGCTGGTCACGGTCTGAGAGGGTGGCCAGGGTCTGCTGCTTCAGGAGCTCTGCCTGAGCCTGCCAGTCAACCTGCTCCAGCCTAGAGAGAGACAGATATACCTATGTAGCCAAGGCATAGACACTCATATACCTCTGATTAAGAATGTTTGGATTTTAAATAACATAAGCAGCTCTTAATGAAGTATGTCTCACCTGAGAATTTCTAGTTCCTGGTTCTCCCTCTGCCTCAGGTTGTCTAGCTCCCTCATCCTGTCCATCATCTCCTCAGCCCTCCTCCGCTCCTCCTCTAGCTCCTGGCTGAGTTTAGACAGCTCTCCTCCTCCCAGTCGAGTGAGCTCTGAGTGCTGCTGCTGGAGCTGTTCCAACTACAGGACAGGGAGAAACAAAGCTTGTGTTACTGTGGATACTGGTATATGAAAACACTATATACAGGTAAGTTATGACATCACTACCATTGTGGTTGCGTTAGTAGTGATTTAATTGAATACTTTGTGCAAAATGGAGATTACTCTGGTTGATTACCAGTCTCTCCCTGTCGTTCTGCAGGGCTGACAGGGCGTTCTTCAGTCCCCACACCTCCGCAGTGGATCCTCCATGGCCCGTGGTGGGTGTCTGCTGGCCCCCTGCCCTGCTCATCTCCTCCAGTCTGAGGCTGAGCTCCTGGGCCTGGCTGAGTGCCTGGTCCCTGCTGCCCTGCAGTGACGCCATGGCCTGGCCGAACGCCTGGTTCTGGGCCCGGAGCTGGCCGGCCACCTCCCTCTCCTCCAGCAGCCTCTGCTCCATGCTCAGCAGGTCTCGGGCCAGCTCAGCCACCCTCTCTGCCGCTGTCTCCGACTCAGTGCGCGTCACCCCTCCCTCCCAACGCAGTTCTTTCAGCTCCTTCTGCCGAGCCTCCTGCACCTCTCTTTCCTTGGCAAGGCTCTCTTCCAGGCTCTCCACCTGGGCCCTGGCAGCCTGCAACTGCTCCCTCAGCTTCTCTACCTCCGCCCCGGGAGCGTCTCTTACCTGCCTGTTTCCACTATCACCAGCCTGGCTGAGTGTCTCCCTCTCCACCGCCTGAACAAAAGCCTCCCCTCCCTCCAGGCTCTTGATCTTAGCCTCTAGCTCAGCTCTCTCCTTCTCCAGGGTAGCGATGCGCTCCAGCTGGCCGGACAAGAGCTGCTTGTGCTGGGACTCCTTCATGGTGAGGACCTGGGTAAGGTCGTCCCTGTAGCCGTGAAGCTGGGCAGATAGCTTGGCCTTCTCTGCGTGGAGGTCGTCCCTCTGGACCAATAGGGAGCGCAGCTCCTCCTTCAGACTGTTATTCTCCGCAGCAGCCTCCTGGATCAGAGCGTCCTTTTCCATCATCACCTGGGACAACAGACCCATTACGTAGAGGGATGGGTTATACAACTGGGGCACGAGGAAGACATCACACTAATAATATCCCTCTTATCACTACATACAGTTTCAGCATGTCGATGACATGCGTGTACGTAAACAAACATGGACCATTTACCACCGATTTACATTAAGTGTAGGAGAATCCATTCAGAATCTCTTCTGCCATTTATGCCTCTGTACATCATTGTTTCTCTACCTGCAGATGTTTCTCCTCCAGCTGTTTGTACATGCCAAGTACTCTGTCTCTGTCGTCCTGTAAAGAGCCCATGGCCTTGGTGAAGGCATCCAGCCTGGCTTTGCTGTGGCTGCTCTCCTCCTCTGCCTTCCGCAGCCGGTCCTCCAGACCACGCACCTCCTTTCTCCTCTCCTCCAGCTCCTTCTCAGCCTCCTGGGCCCTGGCGTCAGCCTCCCTCCTGGCCTCCTCTGCAGCCTGGGGGGGAGAAAGCATGTCAAGAAGTTGCAGGGGAATGGGTTTTAACATTTCCAAGCTCGTAAAACAACTTGATAGCTCAATCAAAACAGTAACATCACAATACATTTGTAGGGAATTTTTACACCCTATTTTGAATAAATGTAGAATTTGACACCCTGTGCATTGAAATGAGCAACTATTCATTGTGATGACAAAACATGTCATAAAGCAGAGATGAAATAACAGTGATGCGTACCTGTGTCACGGCCTGCTCCTTCTCCCCCAGCAGCTCTACCTCTCTCCTCTCCTTCTCACTCAGCTCTGTCTGCAGGCTCTCTGTCAGGGTCTTGGAGGAGCGCAGGTCTGTCTCCAGTTGTTCCACGCTCAGGCCCAGCCTCCTCCCCTCTGCTTCCCTCTCCTTCAGCTGGGACCTGGCCTCGTTGGTCTCTCCCTGCAGCTTCCCAACTGCCTCTTCCAGGGCCTGGGCTCTGTGGCGGAGCCCCTCCGCCTCGCTCTCCAGGGAAGCCAGCTGGGCGCGAGTGTCAGCCAGGGAGGTCTCAGTCTGGGCTAGGGACTTCTGAAGCTCCCCCCTCTCCTGCTCCAGGGCAGCCTGGTTCTCACGGAGCCTCTTCTCTTCCTGCTCCCATTTCAGCTGCCACTGCTTGTCTGCTTTCTGCAGTCTTGATAAAAAAAAACAAGAAAAAAAAACACATTACATAACATACTATAGTGTATCACAAACCTGGCAGGAAATTGGGGCAATTTAATTAATTAACTTTTTCAGGAACTGTAGCCATTTTTACCTGTCCACTGTAAGCTGTAGCTCTTCTCTCTGTGCGGTCTCTTTCTGCAGCTGTTCAGCCAGATCTCTGGATCGGGTCTCTCCCTCCCGCACCTCTGCCTCCTTCCCCTGGAGGGTGCTGTTGAAGCGACTCTCCCACTGCCGGGTCTCATCCAGCACGCGGTCCCTGTCGTCCTGCAGGGAGGACATACAGCGCGAGAAGGCAGCCAGTCGGGCCAGACACTCATCGAGGCGGGCCTGCATCTGCTGGGCCTGTCTCTCAGCGGTGTCAGCCAGCTCTTTTGCCTCCCGGGTGGCATTCTCCTCTCTCTCCCTCTCCCGAAAAGACTCCTCCAACCTCAACTCAATCTGCTTCAGCTCAGCTCCCAGCCTGAACCTCACAGAGTCCAGGCTCTGCTCTGCCTCTGCTTTCAACTCAGCCTCTCTCTGTAGAGCGGTCTGCTCATAGGCTCTCCTTTCAGCTTGGGCCTGGCTGGCCTCTGTCTGGCTCTCAACCAGCTGGGCTTTGCAGCTAGATAGCTCAGCCTCAGTCTTCTTCAAAGCGTCTGTGACTTTGGTCCTCTCCAGATAGGCTTGCCCAAGCTCTTTGTGGATCTCGTTGCTGCCCAGCTGCAAAGCCTTGCTCTCCCTGGCCATCTCGCTGATCCTTTCCTGGTACTGGATGCAGTCCTTCTGCATCTGGCGCACCTCCAGCTGCTTCTCTCTCAGCAGCTCCTCCAGCTGCTTTGCCCGACTCTGGCTGCCCTCTTTCACCCTCTGGGCGGACTTCAGCTGCTGCTCCAGCTCCCTCTGTTTCCCTGACACTGCCTCTGCCTCAACCCTCTCTCTCTGGGCCTGCCTCTTGTCCTCCTCCAGCCTGGCTGCCCGGTCCCTCTCGCTTTCGGCCAGGGCTTCCAGTTCAGCCCGCTCCCTCTCCAGTCTCTCCACCTCCCGCTGCAGCTCCGCAAGGCGCTCCCGGCTGTCTGCCGCGTCCTGTTGGTAGCCGGCGATGCTGCCATTCAGCTGGGCCAGCTGGTTCATCAGACGCTCCTCTAGGTCGTCCTTCTCTACCTCCAGGCTGCTGTGGAGCCCCTGGAGTTGGGCTTCCCTTTTAGAGCTCTCCTCCATCAGGCTCTGTTCCTTATCTTTACTCTCCTGAAGGAGCTGCTCCAGAGAGGCTAGTCCAGCTTTGAGTTCAGCCTCACTCTCTTGCCACTGTTCCCTCTCTGAATGTAGGGCTGCCTCCATTTCCCTCCGCTTTCCCTCAATTGTGGCCAGTTCACCTTCAGACATGTCCTTCTTCACTGGCTCCTCCCCCTGGGTCTGTTCCTTTTCTTTACTCTCCCGAAGGCGCTGCTCCAGAGAGGCCAGCTCAGCAGTGAGTTCAGCCTCGCGCTGTTGCCTCAGTTCCCTCTCTGACTGTAGGGCTGCCTCCATTTTGCTCAATTTTACATCAATTAGGGCCTGTGTACTTTCAGTTATTTCATTCTTCCCAGTCTCCTCAAAAGAGTGCATTTCAGGTGCAGCTACCTCAGACTCTATAGCCTGACTATGTGCCTCTATGTCCTGAGGCTGGCTCTTAACTGGCTCTTGGGTAGTTTCAGTCATGACTGTACTAGACTGCTGGGCAACAATAGTTTCCTCCACTACATCATCAGAGATGGGGGTTTTATCTGGAGCTAATCTGTCCCCTTTCTCTTGGGCTAGTTGTTCCCTCACCTCAACAACTTGCTGTTCTAAGGAGTCCCTCTGTGCCGTAGTGACATTCAAATCAGCTTTCAGAACCTCAAACTCTTCTTTGAGTCTTTCAAGTTCTCCTTTGAGTGCCTTGTCCTCTCTTCTTATTCCTTTCTTTTCATCCATCTCTCGGAGTCTCTCATTCTCCTCCTCTAAATCCATTATTTTCTGCTGCTTGGTCTTGGCAAACTTCCTCATCTTGTCTTTGACAGTGTCCACCTCTTTCTGGGCCTCTTCTTTCTGCCGCTCAGCCTCCTGCTTGGCTGCCTCGTGGGTCCTGGCTCTAGCAACAAGCTCCTTCCTCTCCTGCCTAGCAGCTTCCAGCACCCGTCTCACACGCTCTGCCTCATCACTCACGTTCTCATAGGACTTTAGCAGAGTCTCATACTCATCCTTCATCCCATGCACCTTCTCCTCACATTCTCTGCATGCCCGGGCAGCCTCCTCCTTGGCAGACTCTGCCTCTCTTTTACAGAAGTCTTTCTCTGTCAGCATACCCTCCATGGCCAGCTTGAGGCTCTCGCAGGACCCCCCAAGGCTCTGGTTCTCCACCAAGGTCCGATCGACCTCCTCTATCAGCCTCTCTCTTTCTGCTCTCAGCTTCTCCAGCTCGACTTCTCTAGCATCCATCCTCTGCTGCAGTTCAGTGATGACTTTCTCAGTGGAGGCCAACTCCTCTTTCTGGCTTTTGTTCTCTTTGAGGGCCTCTTTGCGGGAGATAAGGGCGGCCTTCAGCTTCTGCTGAAGCTGCAGGATCTTGGCCTCGCTGCCCTTCTCTTCCTCCTGCCTCTGGGGGACCTCAGCCTCCAGTCTCTGGCTCTTTTCCTTCTCTGCTCTCAGGCCTTCCTGCAGGGAGGCGATCGACTGGTCCTTCTCATACACTGTCTCTTGCATAGACTGGAGGAGAGAGCTTTGCTCACCCAGCTGCTGGCTAAGCTCCATGATCTCATCGTTCTTGTTGCTCAGGAACTGCTTGAATTCCTCCACCTCTGTCTGCAGGATGGCAATGGTGGACTCAGCGGAGTCTGAGGCGGCTCCCTTGGCCGCAGCCTCCAACTCTGCTTTCACAGCTTCTGCATAGGTCTGAGCCTGGAGACACTTCTCCCTCAGAGCCTCCAACTCCTCATAGACATGTTCAATCTGGCTCTCCTTCTCTCTCAGGGCCTGCAGCTCTTTGCCCAGCTCTAGAAGCTCACTTTTCCTGAGTGACAGGCTTGCCTGGCTCTCCTGCAGTTGGCCCTCCAACTCTGTACAAGATGCCCTCTCAGCCTGGACCTCTTCTTTCAGAGCTTGAAATGAGGCCTCAATGTCAGCTGAAAGTACCTGAGAGGGTTCCTCAGCACTGGGAATGGGTTTATCACCTCGTTGTTGTGCTTCGTTCTCAGGAGCGGCAAAGTCCACCCAGTCTTCCTGGACCCAATCTCCTGCAGCTGGCTTCTTAATCTTCTCCACTGCAGCGTTGGTCTCCAGCTCGGCATGTACTTCCTTCTCTGTGCTCCCCTCTTTCTGTGCCTGCAGTTCCTCAAGCTCTCTCAGTCTAGTCAACAGCACATCTCGTTCACCAACCTGCTCCTCCAAACGCTCCAACAGCCCGTTGTACTCTTCCTTTTGTTGTTTAAGCTGTTCGCGGTGGTGCCTGTCCTTTTCTTTGGACATGCGGATGGTGTCTTTGCGAGAGTCCTGGGCCTCCTGGAGTTTCTTTTGCAGTGTTTCGCAATCTGACTCCAGCGAGGCCACCTGGGACTGAAACCCAGTGATTTCAGATGAGGTGTCAGCCTCAGTCTGCTGAGCTCCCTCACTCAGCCTTCTGTTCATTTCAAGTGTCTCTTCCAGAACCTGATCCTGCTGGCTGATTTTCCGTTCCAAAACCTCCATGACCTCTTCTTTGGACCTCAAGTCTTGTCTGAACTCTTCGAGAGTAGTTTCAATTGCCATATCCTCTTGTTTTCTGTCTTTTTCTAACACTGGTAGACTTGCAGGGGCTTCCTCCGTTGCTTTCCCTACTTGTTCTTTCCTTTGATCTGCCTCTTTCTCAAACTCTGCAACTTTTTTCATCAGCTCTTTGCGCTGCATCAGGGCTGCCTGCAACCTCTTTTTCATGGTGGCCACTTGGGTTGTCAGATCCTCTTTGTCCTTTCGCAAACTAGTGAGCTCATCACCATCCTCTACATGACTCTCCCCTGTCACTTTCTCCTTTTCTCCAGCTTTCTCAAGTTCAATTATCTGCTCCTTCAGTTTCTTGACTTCAGCACTCATCAGGAACTTCTCCTCACCGGTCTGGAGCAGTTTGGCAGACATGCCATTGCTCAGCTCCATCATCTCCTGCTCTTTCTGGGTGATGCGCAGTTGCAGCTCGTTAATCTCTGTGTCCCTCTCAGACAGTACAGCTTTGGCCATGTCCCTAGCCTGGGAGATGTCCAGTAGGCTGGCCTCCATGTCTTGGAGCTTCTGCTCCAGCTCAGAGGAGGTGATCTCCCCTTCTTCCAACTGGGCACTCAGCATCCTGGCCTGTCCCTCCTGCTGAGAGAGAGAGCGCTGAGCCTTGTCCAGGTCTGCCTGCAGGGCCTGGATCTGCTGCTCTTTGGAGCGGCCTTCTGTCTGCAGGCTGTCCAGCTGCTCCTCCAGGAGATGCATCTCCATGCTCTGCCTCTCCAAGTCAGAGCCACTGTGCTGGGCCACCGTGTCCATCTCTGACCTGGCTGACTGGAGCTCTTCCTCATATCTCTGAGCCTGGGACTCTGCCTCATCCTTGGCAACTGCCAGGGACCGAATCTCTTCCTCAAGGCCTTGGGCTCTCTCCCGTGACTCTGAGGCAGCCTCTCTCAGTCTCTGGAGCTCAACCATGAGCTCACTGTACCTGTTCTGCAGCTCATCTGCTAGGGCCTGGGCAAACACCTGTCCAGGGGCAGAATCAGAGTCAAAGAGGGTCGCCCCCTGCTGGCTGAGGTGCACCTGCACAGTCTCACGGATGATGACAGATGAGGACTCCACCTGGACTGTGGATGTTTCCTGCCCAGAGCTGTTCTCTTCCCAGGATTGCATCTGGAGCTGGCCAAAGCCCTGCAGTATGGGAGGCGACTGCTGACCTTCATCTTGGTTCACAGCCTCTAGGAGGGTCCAGCTGCTGTGGGCCACCTCGGAGTCACTGCTCGTGACCATCTCATCAGAGGAGGCCCCCTTAGATTCTCCGGGAGAGTCAGACTGGGGTTCAATGAGCTCTGGACTGCTCTCGTTATCAGCGGACACTGACAGGATTGACCTATCCTCTGCCACCAGGGTGGTGTCCTCCTCTCGCGTGTCTTCTAGGAGGTCTGGCAGCACTGCAGGACTGTCGTAGGGGGCCATGGCAGTGTCCTCACTCTGGTCTAGAATCTGATCAGCGCTTACCTTGAATGCATCATTTGAGCCCTGCTCTTCAGCCAGCACAAGACTCTCTCGCAGGGCAGCCAACTCATGGTCTTTCTCCAATAGCTGCTGCTCCAGAGACAATATTTGGGCTGGGGAAATCAATAAAGATGAAAATTAATAGCCAGCCTAATTATCTCACAATACACAATTAATTGATCATACCTGAATTGCCAAAACAGATATTTTTTTCATGACTCCGCCTATATATTATAGATTTCCTTTCAGATTTTTGCTTCTAACTGTTAACAATTGAGATTATTGACATACTGTCAACATACTGACAATACTGTTAAAATACTGTCAATACTGTTGACATGTCTACTAAACCACCAGTCTTTCAGGTTTAGTTACAGACTGTGTGAAATGGGTAAGGCCTGTAACCGCATCTGCATCACTATGCTGAACTCTGTTGGCAGTGGGGCCTGTGACAGCACAGTGTCCAATCCTATGCAAACACATCAATAGAGGGTGTGTCTGCTGGCAGGATGTATGACTGGTCCTGGCGGTTGGCTTTCAGATGTACGACTGGTCCTGGCGGTTGGCTTTCAGATGTACGACTGGTCCTGGCGGTTGGCTTTCAGATGTACGACTGGTCCTGGCGGTTGGTCCTGGCTTGTACGCTGTCCTGGCAGATGTACGACTGGTCCTGGCGGTTGGCTTTCAGATGTACGACTGGTCCTGGCGGTTGGCTTTCAGATGTACGACTGGTCCTGGCGGTTGGCTTTCAGATGTATGACTGGTCCTGGCGGTTGGCTTTCAGGTGTGTGAGGTCCTGGCGGTTGGCTTTCAGATGTACGACTGGTCCTGGCGGTTGGCTTTCAGATGTACGACTGGTCCTGGCGGTTGGCTTTCAGATGTACGACTGGTCCTGGCGGTTGGCTTTCAGATGTACGACTGGTCCTGGCGGTTGGCTTTCAGATGTACGACTGGTCCTGGCGGTTGGCTTTCAGATGTACGACTGGTCCTGGCGGTTGGCTTTCAGATGTACGACTGGTCCTGGCGGTTGGCTTTCAGATGTACGACTGGTCCTGGCGGTTGGCTTTCAGATGTACGACTGGTCCTGGCGGTTGGCTTTCAGATGTACGACTGGTCCTGGCGGTTGGCTTTCAGATGTATGACTGGTCCTGGCGGTTGGCTTTCAGGTGTGTGAGGTCCTGGCGGTTGGCTTTCAGATGTACGACTGGTCCTGGCGGTTGGCTTTCAGATGTACGACTGGTCCTGGCGGTTGGCTTTCAGATGTACGACTGGTCCTGGCGGTTGGCTTTCAGATGTACGACTGGTCCTGGCGGTTGGCTTTCAGATGTACGACTGGTCCTGGCGGTTGGCTTTCAGATGTACGACTGGTCCTGGCGGTTGGCTTTCAGATGTATGACTGGTCCTGGCGGTTGGCTTTCAGATGTATGACTGGTCCTGGCGGTTGGCTTTCAGATGTATGACTGGTCCTGGCGGTTGGCTTTCAGATGTATGACTGGTCCTGGCGGTTGGCTTTCAGATGTATGACTGGTCCTGGCGGTTGGCTTTCAGATGTATGACTGGTCCTGGTGGTTGGCTTTCAGATGTATGACTGGTCCTGGTGGTTGGCTTTCAGATGTATGACTGGTCCTGGTGGTTGGCTTTCAGATGTACGACTGGTCCTGGTGGTTGGCTTTCAGATGTACGACTGGTCCTGGTGGTTGGCTTTCAGATGTACGACTGGTCCTGGTGGTTGGCTTTCAGATGTACGACTGGTCCTGGCGGTTGGCTTTCAGATGTATGACTGGTCCTGGTGGTTGGCTTTCAGATGTACGACTGGTCCTGGTGGTTGGCTTTCAGATGTATGACTGGTCCTGGTGGTTGGCTTTCAGATGTACGACTGGTCCTGGTGGTTGGCTTTCAGATGTACGACTGGTCCTGGTGGTTGGCTTTCAGATGTACGACTGGTCCTGGTGGTTGGCTTTCAGATGTATGACTGGTCCTGGTGGTTGGCTTTCAGATGTACGACTGGTCCTGGTGGTTGGCTTTCAGATGTACGACTGGTCCTGGTGGTTGGCTTTCAGATGTACGACTGGTCCTGGTGGTTGGCTTTCAGATGTACGACTGGTCCTGGTGGTTGGCTTTCAGATTCAGAGAATAAAAACACACATTTTAAAATAAGTCTCCTTACCTTTTTCAGCATCAGTCACTTCTTCCACAGACGGGTCAGTCACACACTGGACCAATGACTCCCTAGCAGCCTAGGAGAGAAAGACAAAGGCCTGAGTTATTACTGAACACACAGAGGGTGTAAACCTTATGACTTAATAATACATCAATCCCATTGAAGTGGGACTACATTCAAAATGAAGTGAGTTAACAGTTTCACACAGCTGTAATGTAGTTCCACAATAGTTACACTGTAGTTATGATGAGCCTGGGTGTGAAGGTCAGCCCAGGGCTGCAGTCATAACAGAGGATCAGTGGAGAGGCGATTAGCATTGCCTTGACCCAAACGACAGGAGGACATTCTGCCTCAGCATTATTAAACCCAACCGCTGTCTCTGTCCCTCAGGCTGTCCGCTCTGAGATAGATCGTGGCCAACTGACCTGCCCCAGTAGTCAGGGCAGCGACCAGAGAGACTTCCCCACATGAATAAGCATGTGCGACACTCAATGTGCTGACTGGGCAGTCCTCACAGCACAGTGAAATAACAGCACACCAATAGATCATATTGTTTCAGACTGCACACACATACAGCACAAATGTCTACAGAGGGTTTGTTGCTTTCTATTGTGACTACGCACAGTCAACAAATTCTGTCTGGAAAGGGGATTGTCTAACAATTAGATTCAACATACAGTGCCTTCAGAAAGTATTCACACCCCTTGACTTTTTCCACATTTTGTTGTGTTACAGCCTGAATTTAAAATTGATTAAATTAAGATGTTTTGTCACTGGCCTGAACACAATACCCCATAATGTGAAATTGGAATTGTGTTTTTAGACATTTTTCAAATTATTTAAAAATTAAGAGTTAAAATGTCTTGAGTCAATAAGTATTCAACCCGTTTGTTATGGCAAACCTAAATAATTTCAGGAGTAGAAATGTGCTTAACAAGTCGCATAATAAGTTGCAGGGACTCACTCTGTGTGCAATAATAGTGGTTAACATGATCTTTGAATGATTACCTCATCTCTGTACCCCACACATACAATTACCCCTCAGTCAAGCATTGAATTTCAAACACAGATTCAATTACAAAGACCAGAGAGCTTTCCAATGCCTTGCAAAGAAGGGAACCTATTGGTAGATGGGTAAACATTTTAAAAGCAGACATTGAATATGCCTTTGAGCATGGTGAAGTTATTAATTACACAAAGATACAGGCATCCTTCCTAACTTAGTTGCCGCAAAGGAAGGAAACCGCTCCGGGATTTTACCATGAGGCCAATGGTGACTTTAAAACAGTTACAGAGTTTAATGGCTGTGATAGGAGAAAACTGAGGATGGATCAACGACATTGTAGTTACTCCACAATACTTACCTAATTAACAGAGTGAAAAGAAGGAAGCCTGTACAGAATAAAATAATTCCAAAACATATCTGTTTGCAACAAGGCACTAAAGTAAAACTGCAAAAAATGTGGCAAATAAATTAACTTTTTGTCCTGAATACAAATAGTTATGTTTGGGGCAAATCGAACACAACACCACTGAGTACCACACTTCATATTTTCAAGCATGGTGGTGGCTGCATCATCTTATGGGTATGCTTGTCATCAGTAAGGACTGGAGAGTTTTTCAGGATAAAAAGAAACAGAGCTAAGCACAGGCAAAATCCTAGAGGAAAACCTGGTTCAGTCTGCTTTCCAAAAGAGACAGATTCCCATTTCAGCAGGACAATAACCTAAAACACAAGGCCAATTATAAACTGGGTGGGTCGAGCCCTGAATGCTGATTGGCTGACAGCCTGGTATATCAGAGCGTATAACATGGGTATGACAAAACATTTATTTTTACTGCTCTAATTACGTTGGTAACCAGTTTATAACAGCAATACGGCACCTCGGGGGTTTGTGATACACAGCGTTGCGTCGTGCCTAAGAACAGCCCTTAGCTGTGGTATATTGGTCAAATACCACACTTCTGGCCTTATTGCTTAAATATACACTGAGTGTACAAAATATTAAGAACACCTGTTCTTTCCATGACATAGACTGAACAGGTGAATGCTAGGATCCCTTATTAATGTCACTTGTTAAATCCACTTTAAATCAGTGTAGATGAAGGGGAGGAGACGGGTTAAAGAAGGATTTTTAAGCCTTGAGACAAGTGAGACATGGATTGGGTACATCTGCCATTCAGAGGGTGAATGGGTAAAACAATAGATTTAAGTGCCTTTGAATGGGGTATGGTAGTAGGTGCCAGGAGCACCGGTTTGCGTAACACTGCTGGGTTTTTTCTCAACATTTTACCATGTGTGCTAAGAATGGTCCACCACCCAAAGGACATCCAGCCAACTTGACACAACTGTGGGAAGCATTGGAGTCAACATGGGCCAGCATCCCTGTGGAATGCTTTTGACACCTTGTAGAGTCCAAGCCCTGACGAATTGAGGCTGTTCTGAGGGCAAAAGGGGAGGGAAGGGTCAACTCAATATTAATAAAGTGTTCTTAATGTTTTGTTCCTAGTGGCCTAGTTACAGTTGACTTAAATCGTCTTGAAAATCTATGGCCAGACTTGAAAATGGCTGTCTAGCAATAATCAACAACCAACTTGACAGAGCTTGAAGAATAAAAATAAATAAAAGTGAAAATATTGCACAATCCAGGTGTGCAAAGCTCTTGGAGACTTACCCACAAAGCCTCACAGCTGTAAACGCTGCCGAAGGTGGTTCTAGCTGTATTGACTCAGTGGTGTGAACACTTATGTAAATTAGATATTTCTGTATCTCATTTTCAATAAATGTAGTAGCACTTCTAAAAACATGTTTTCACTTTGTCATTATGGAATATTGTGTGTAGATGGGTGAGAGATTTTTTAAATTTACATTTCGAATTCAGGCTCTAATGCAACAAAATGTGTGTTATGGGTCAAGGGTTATGAATACTTCATGTAATTTCACTGTGTGCGAAAACATCTGACATAAATAGATGCCATATATTAACATAATAATAATTAATAATTAACATAATAACAATCTTGGATCATTGGTCATAGTTTTTTTGGCATTGCATAACTTCTCAAATAATGAGCATTGTAAGACATCCACAGCTTTGTCTTTTACACAGATGAAAATGAGCCCACCATTTGGTCAAATTACAGAAATACATTAGAGAATCTAGCAATGGGTACAACAGACTGAAGAGTCTGGTCATTTGGGGTTCACAGATAATATACCATATAAGCTATTTCTCCCAAAGTACATTTTGATGTTTATTTTCAGATTATTACAGGATTCAAAACAAGCTTACAACATGTGCTACCTTAATTCATTTAGTAGTCGTAACAATCTCCTAAATTAATTTAGTGCGTCTGACTGCTCACCATTCCAATTTGCTGCTCCAGCTGTTGTATCCTAGCAACTGCCTCTTTGCCTTCTGCGGTGCGCTTATCCAGTTGTTCTGAAAGAAAAAAGAAAATGATTAAATACGTTGCAAGCAAGCCACTTGTTAGGGTATCATGAATCCTATACACTTATAAACGGAACTTGCATGATAGTGTATTTGGTTCCCTTACCTTGCAATGTCTCCATGGTGTGGGTGACCTGGGCGCAGCGTTCCTCGCTCTCCCTCTGCTCCACCCTCAGCCTCTCCAGCCGGACCTCCAGGGCCTGCAGTGTACCCAGGCACTGGGCCGGGTCGGTGGGAACAGGGCTGTCCTCCTCGGCCCCCTCTCCAGCCAGAGAGCGCAGGCCTGTCAACAACTCAGCCAGGGCCTCTCCTGCCCTTTGCCCCTCTCCATACTCCACTCTTAAGGCAGCAAGCTCCTTCTCTAACCTGGCTACTTCTCTGTTGGTCACTTCCTCCCGCTCTCTAGTGGCCCACTCCAGTTTCACTGTCAGCTCCTCCATCTGGGTTGATCTGTCTCTCTCTGAACCCTCCAGACTGGCTAGCTGAGCAGCTCTGTCATGCTCTGAGGCCTCCAGGTTGGCTAGCTGGGCTGCTCTGTCCTGCTCGGAGGCCTCCAGGTTGGCTCGGAGGGCCACCAGCTCTGCCTCGGCCTTGCTGGACCACCCAGCCCACTGCTGCCTCTCCTCCTCCCTCTGCCTGCCAGCCTCAGCCAGCTCCTGCTCCATCTGGCGGAACTGAGCTGTGAGGATCTGCAGAGAGAAGGGGGAGAGTTAGAGATAGAGTGAGGCAGAGAGGGGGAAAGAGACAGAGAGAGGCAGAGAGAGAGAGAGAGGCAGAGAGAACAAGAGAGGCAGAGAGGGCAAGAGAGGCAGAGAGATAGAGGCAGCGAGGGCAAGAGAGGCAGAGCGGGAAAGAGAGGCAGAGCGGGAAAGAGAGGCAGAGCGGGAAAGAGAGGCAGAGAGAGAGAGAGAGAGAGGGAGAGAGAGAGAGGCAGAGAGAGAGAGGCAGAGAGAGAGAGGCAGAGAGAGAGAGAGCGAGAGAGGCAGAGAGGGCAGAGAGAGAGGCAGAGAGGGCAAGAGAGGCAGAGAGGGCAAGAGAGGCAGAGCGGGAAAGAGAGGCAGAGAGAGAGAGAGAGAGAGAGAGAGAGAGAGAGGCAGAGAGAGGCAGAGAGAGAGAGAGAGAGAGAGAGAGCAAGAGAGGCAGAGAGAGAGGCAGAGAGGGAAAGAGAGGCAGAGAGGGAAAGAGAGGCAGAGAGGGAAAGAGAGAGAAAGAGAGGCAGAGAGAGAAAGAGAGAGGCAGAGAGAGAAAGAGAGAGGCAGAGAGAGAAAGAGAGGCAGAGAGAGAAAGAGAGGCAGAGAGAGAAAGAGAGGCAGAGAGAGAAAGAGAGGCAGAGAGAGAAAGAGAGGCAGAGAGGGAAAGAGAGGCAGAGAGGGAAAGAGGGCAGAGAGGGAAAGAGAGGCAGAGAGAGAAAGAGAGGCAGAGAGAGAGGCAGAGAGGGAAAGAGAGGCAGAGAGAGAAAGAGAGGCAGAGAGAGAAAGAGAGGCAGAGAGGGAAAGAGAGAGGCAGAGAGAGAAAGAGAGGCAGAGAGGGAAAGAGAGGCAGAGAGAGAAAGAGAGGCAGAGAGAGAAAGAGAGGCAGAGAGAGAAAGAGAGGCAGATTTAGATGAAAATGAGGCAGAGAGGGAAAGAGAGGCAGAGAGGGAAAGATTCAGAGAGGGAAAGAGAGGCAGAATCAGAGAGGGAAAGAGAGGCAAAGAGAGAGAGAGGCAAAGAGAGAGAGAGGCAGACAGAGAGAGGCAGACAGAGAGAGGCAGACAGAGAGAGGCAGACAGAGAGAGGCAGACAGAGAGAGGCAGAGAGACAGAGAGGGAGAATGAAGACAGATGAAGACGGGGACGGTAGGGTCTACAAGGAGGACTGCTCGGCTCTGCGAGTAAAGCAGTGATTTTGCATTTAGATGAGAAATGAGTCTGCCCCTCAGCCCTTATGTAACATTCAACATTCAAATCACCAAATGTACTTACTCAATCAGTGTCACACTAGTAACTTGGTGAATAATGTAATACAGTACTCTGTGTCAGTCTCTTCAGATGGGCTCATTTTGCTCATTGTTATTCTATTGTGACCTTCATTGAGAAAACACCACTGACCAGCACAGTAGAGCATGTCTGTACCTGTTTCTGCTGGTCGGCATTGTTCAGCTCCCCCTGCAGCATCTCCAGCACCTGGCAGCGTGACCGCATGGCTTCCTCCTGCTCCTCACAACGCCGCTGGGCTGCACGCAGAGCCTAGCAACACACACACTAAAGGCTTGGGTACAGGCTAAAAACAGTGTATAGGACCTGGCCTGTGTGAGGGAGTGTAGAATGAGTCAGAGAATGAAGTTTGTACCTGCTGCAGCTCAGCGTCGTTCTGGCTCTGCACTGTGACCCTCAGCAGCTCGTCCTCATGCTTCTGGATCTGCTCCTGGAAACGCACGTCCTTTTCACAGACAACTGCCTGAAGCACACGAACCTAAACGCATGACACATCTCTGCAGTCAGCTGAAGGGCCCCCCCCTTTTTTTTATACAATGCAATCCGGAACATTTTCATTGAAAATGGTTAGAGTAACAACAAAATTGGCACCTGCTCCGTGTGTACGGCTTCCTTTTCACACAGGGCCTGTTCGGACATCTGGAGACGCTCCTCGAGGTTCTTCGCCGAGGTCGAGACCTCACTGAGCTGCTTCCTCAGCTCCTGGAGTTCCTCCTCCACAGCAGGAGCTGAGCTGGTGAAGGAGCTGTCTGGAGAGCTCTTCAGGAAATAGACAAGGATTTCAAAATGTTATTGATGACAAAATAGTCTAGTGTAGACCAAACTGGCTGTAAAGAATCGACAACATTTTAACTGAATACATAACAGCTAAAATACACATCAGAACCATGCTTAATGAACGTAGAGTTATTTGAACTCAGCTAAAGGACTCACTGTTGCTCCCTCCTGCCCCTTGAGGTCAGCAATTTGTTTGTTCAGAGTAGCCATCTTGGCTTTGGCCTGCAGCTTCAGTTTAGTGAAGCGTGCCTCCGCTGTCTCCCTTTCACTCTGTAAACACACCAACAAACACAGCATTGAAACTTGTGTTCCAGCAACAACAGCATCATCTCAGTATACTTCTGACCACAATCATTATTTGACAAGAAGTGCATCAAATATGAATATTTCATGAACCCAACCCACACAGGAGAGTAAAAATCGAAGCTATGCATTAAGGGCAAATCCATATAAAACCACTGCATTCATGTGTCTCACACACGCATACAAAGTCAAAGCAATACACACAGGCAGGCATGCACACACACACACACACACACACACACACACACACACACACACACACACACACACACACACAACAAAATACATGCAGGTCCACAAAACCAAAGGAAAACACACCCACCTGTACCCAGGCCTCACCTTGAGCTGCGTTTCGAATGTGGCCAGCTGGCTGTCCTTATCTCTGACCACCTCCTTGAGATGCACAGTCAGTTGCTCCAGATGAGCCAGCCTCTCCAGGGGCTCCTCCTCCACCCCAGGCCAAGACTCCTCAGGGGCCCCGGGGGCATCTCCAGGGGGGAGCTGGGGGACCAACATATCCTGCAACAGAGTCACAGAGAAGAAGAGTGGATACAAATATGGGGACTTGGAGAACATTAAGGTCTTCAAAGGTGATTCGTTAGAGCAGGGTTTCCCAAACTGGATCCTGGGGTCCCTCCTGGGTGCACGTTTTGGTTTCTCCCCTTGCACTACACAGCTGATTCAAATAATCAACACTTGATGATGAGTTGGTTATTTGAATCAGCTGTGTAGTGCTAGAGCAAAAAACAAAGCGTGCACCCATGGGGGACCCCAGAACCGAGTTTGGGGGAACATGTGTTAGAGTGCTGATCAGTTTTGCCTTTTAGATCACAATGGATTTATTATTATGGACAGAGAGGAGCTGATCCTAGTTAAACACTACTGCTCTGAGACAGTCCCAGGACAGAAAACATGTGCCATGTTATGTAAGCTTTTGAGGGGTTGAGGGAGTCTCTCTTACATGAGGGGCTCCATCGGGGGGCTCGTCCCCAGACAGCTCCTGCAGGACGTTGGTAAAGCCCTGGGACAGCCGGCTGAACATGTAGCCGAAACTGGTGGTACAAAACAGAGACAGTAGGCCTTTATCTGGACAGGTGGAACCTGGGTCATAGTCAGTAGGTTGCAAAAGATCCTACCCCAAAAAGGTCCTTCAAGAGGTCCTACCTAAACTTTCCAAATATATTTTGAGGCTTTCTTATCTTCTGAGTCCATAGATGCCACAACAAAATAAATGATAAGCTTATCAAAAGTTTCTTAAAAATTGTGAATATTCCATTCAGTGTTTCTTCCCATGCAAGATCCCTGATCAAAGTAAACCCATGTCCTAACATGATACTTTCACCTTGGTTTGACATGTTAGATATGAGATTTCTGAGAGATGCCCAAGATTCTGGAGTTTGGAGATTGAGGGTTCTGTCAAATCAATCATTATTTATAAAGCCCTTTTTACATCAGCAGTTGTCACAAAGTGCTATACAGAAACTGGATCAAAAAATCTCCATGGAGTTATGATGCATTTCCAATGTTAGCACCCCTGTTACGTTATGATTCACATTTCTGTGTATTGAAATGATTTAAGACAAAAACATAGATAAAAATAAAATAATAAATGGAAATAAGTGCAGTGGATGATAACAATTGAGACCAGTGAAATCATAGAATGAGGATTCCTGGACAGTCAATCACTGGAGGCCCCTCGGAGGACCATCCTCCTCAGTGAATTTCATAAGAAATTATGACATTTTCAAAAAGTTACTATTTTTTGATCAAACTAGAGGTCGACCGATTAATGGGCGATTAATTAGGGCCGATTTCAAGTTTTCATAACAATCGGAAATCGGTATTTTTTGGCCCCGATTTGCTGATTTTTTGTATATTTTGATGCCTTTATTTAACTATGTAAGTCAATAAATAACACATTCTTATTTTCAATGATGGCCTAGGAACGGTAGGTTAACGACAGATTTTCACCTTCTCAGCTCGGGGGATCCAATCTTGCAACCTTACAGTTAACTAGTCCAACGCAATAATGACCTGCCTCTCTCTCGTTGCACTCCACAAGGAGACTGCCTGTTACGCGAATGCAGTAAGCCAAGGTAAGTTGCTAGCTAGCATTAAACTCATCTTATAAAAAACAATCAATCATAATCACTAGTTAACTACATACACATGGTTGATGATATTACTAGATATTATCTAGCATGTCCTGCGTGGCATATAATCTGACTGAGAATACAAGCATACAAGTATCTGACTGAGCGGTGGTAGGCAGAAGCAGGCGCGTAAACATTCATTTAAACAGCACTTTCTTTGCGTTTTGCCAGCAGCTCTTCATTGTGCGTCAAGCATTGCACTGTGTATGACTTCAAGCCTATCAACTCCCGAGAAGAGGCTGGGTGTAACCGAAGTGAAATGGCTGGCTAGTTAGCGTGCGCTAATAGCGTTTCAAACGACACTCGCTCTAAGCCTTCTAGTAGTTGTTCCCCTTGCTCTGCATGGGTAATGCTGCTTCGATGGTGGCTGTTGTCGATGTGTTGCTGGTTCGAGCTCAGGGAGGAGCGAGGAGAGGGACGGAAGCTATACCGTTACACTGGCAATACTAAAGTGCCTATAAGAACATCCAATAATCAAAGGTTAATGAAATACAAATGGTATAGAGGGAAATAGTCCTATAATTCCTATAATAACTACAACCTAAAACTTCTTACCTGGGAATATTGAAGACTCATGTTAAAAGGAACCACCTGCTTTCATATGTTCTCATGTTCTGAGCAAGGAACTGAAATGTTAGCTTTCTTACATAGCACATATTGCACTTTTACTTTCTTCTCCAACACTTTGTTTTTGCATTATTTAAACCAAATTGAACATGTTTCATTATTTACTTGAGGCTAAATTGATTTTATTGATGTATTATATTAAGTTAAATTAAGTGTTCATTCAGTATTGTTGTAATTGTCATTGTTACAAATAAATGATAAAAATCGTCCGAATAATCGGTATCGCCGTTTTTTTTTGGTCCTCCAATAATCGGTATTGAAAAATCATAATCGGTTGACCTCTAGATCAAACTATACTAAATATATTCACGTCACCAAATAATTGATGAACACACTGTTTTGCAATGAAGGTCTACAGTAGCCTCAGCAGCCCTCAGCATGTTAGCACCATAGTGTAGCTGGAGGACAGCTAGCTTCTGTCCTTCTCTGGGTACATTGACTTGAATACAAATCCTAAGAGGCTCATGGTTCTCACCCCATTCCATAGACTTACACAGTAAGTATGACAACTTCCGGAGGACGTCCTAGAAACCTATCACAGCATGAACTGACATGTCCACGCAATCAAAAGATAAGAGAATGAATCTAGTACTGAAAGCATAAGCTTCAGCTAGCTAGCACTGCAGTGCATAAAATGTGGTGAGTAACATTAGTTGACTCAAAGACAGAGAAAGACAGTAGTTGAACGGTTAACAAAACAATTTATTCTAAAAATTAAGGAAAAGTAAGAGAGAGTGTTGTATTTTATTTGTTACTTTCACTTACTTAGCTAGCAAATGCAGCAAGCTAGTTAAGTGTACAGAGAGGGATGATATGTTAACTAGCTGGCTATCCAACACTGGATTTCTTCCAAGGTAAGCTTTTTATTTTTACTTATTGCCGCCGGGTTCATAAATGGAAAGAAACTGGGGGAAAAAGACCTGAATTTGTCCAATAGAAATTCACATTTGCAACTGTCAGCTAGATGCAGTCAAGAGTGTGGAAGGCGGTATCGACTGTGTCACTGTCTGTCACCTTGATTCTCCACCTCATAGGCTAGGTTGTAGCAGCATCACAATGGGTACAGGGGAAATTAGAGTATCATGTAGTAGCCTAAACCTATCGATGTTAGCTGGGTGAATGTGAATGAGTCATCCGATATGCTGTAATAGAAATAAGGCCATACTCATAAAAATGTATCATCCTCCCTCATCTTAAATGGCCCCGACCGCCACTGCAGTCAATCATCCTTTGTGCCAATAATATACCTGTGGCAACATACATTTACGGGCATTATTGTTACTGCGACCCAGATAGTTCGTGCAGAGGGCCTCGGGGTTCGAATGTCACCCGAAGAACCGAACACTGCCGAACAATAGGGCCATTCGACTGCGGCTGCGTCACTTCGTTTTGCCCACTACTCCTGAACAGCAGATTATGGGGAGAAATGGATGGCTTACTTTCTGAACATTGTGACAGTGCTGGCTCCAACCATAGTAAGAGTATTTGATGTTTATACATAAATCGGAATTATGATGTATTGGTTGCGCTTGTATAAAAACAGCACAGTAGACAATCTCAGAGAGAAAGCGAACGACTTAGCTTTTCAGTGCACGTAGACAAGCAGCTAGCTAGCTTACTGGCTAACAACGATAACAATATTGTCTAAATATATCGCCGTGCCTTGTTTTATTGGAGCGTGTGGCAGCTGTTCTAAATTGCAACTCTGTGAATGGTGTGCTGATAGTTGAAAGAACGAGCAACTAACCTGTATGAAAGCTTCTCAGATGTCTGTTTATTCTTTTTATATGATAAATCGCCTCTGCTGTATTTCTGTGCATAGCCACATCACCAAACATCCCGGAAACAAAACTTGCAGAACATCGATTGGCCAGTGGACGATTTGCTCAACAGTAAGGGGGAGTCTGTAAATTCCGACCTTTACCATTTTTATAGAGACCGTCTTAGGGACATGGACATTTCAAAAAACGAAAAATGTGCAACATGCGCCAAAACACTTAAAAAAAATGTTTTTTTTACAAGATAATGTTTGTGTCTTTTTATACCACGATTAACCTTCTTATCCATTTTCGTTTGGAACCACACTGCTGAATTTATTAGGATGGGGCCGGGTCATGACCCACGGGTCAATCTGATCATCAACAATGGAAGGCAACTTGGACGAAGCCTTCTCCTACTTGCACACTACACCACAGTGTTTCTGACCTTTGTGAGTCGCTCTGTGAACTTGTTTGTGCAGATGCTAAAGTGGACCACACTGTTTGCACGGTACACCGTGTCCGTCTTTGACTCTATCTACAGACACCTGCATTGGTGGCGTAGAAGGGGCGGTGGAGGGGTTGCCAAGCAGATCTGCCCCAGCCCTGACACAAAATCAGGGTGACCAGAGTAAACATGCCAAGTCCCTTTAAACCTGAAGAAGTCACAATTATTCTAAGAGTTTTAACAAACCCTATCACTAACCGGACAGCCTGCTCAAGACATCACATCAGAAGATCTCACTGATCTTTTGGGAAAATTAAGTGCAACAGTGGTGAGAAAGTTGGGAGAGAGTTGAAGTAGAATGGAAAGAGCACCTTACTGAAGTCATTCAGCTTGAGCATTTAATTTTTAAATTTAATTTATTACTAACAGTCTCGTGTTTTACAGTATATGCATGTATCGGTTGCATGTGTATTCCTTGTACTGTAATGCCAATATGAAAGTTACATGTTTGAATATTCATATCATAAACTACTATAATAATGTTCAAGGAAAGCTTCTCCAAAACCACTAACAGGAGGGGAAGAATCGGGCATTAAACACACTATTGTAACACTTTTCTAAAGGGGATAACGTCAATTCAACTACACTACCCACATATGAACTGTCATTTGTAACATATATAGGATGTACAGTATATGGGTCTAACTAAGCAGCTATTTTGTCCCACAGCCAGCTTTTCATGTGACTGTACATAACTGAGAAGTATGTTTCCTGGGCCACCAGACAGGGAATGGGTCTTTCACATTCTAATCTCGGCACCCAGAACCAAATCTACTCAATTACATTCATGTTCAGTCTGTCACAAGACTATTCCCATTCCTGCATTATACTGTGTCAATCAGAAATTCAAACCACTATTGAGTTGAACGAATACAGAATTGTCTTTATCTATGCTTATAATGTGTATTCTTTTATTATTGTATTTACTTATTTTATTTGTACAAACTGAAAATACTATATGAATGGCAGCATTATGTTCAAAATCATGCCAACAATAATCCCTAAAGTTGCAAATGTGTTGACTGTTGTCTGGATGTGTGAAGTTAGCTGGATGTCCTTTGGGTGGACCATTTTTGTTACACACATGAAACTGTTGTTAGAGTGAACAACCCAGCAGCATTGCAGTTCTTGACACAAACCGGTGTGCCTGGCACCTACTACCATACCCCATTCAAAGGCACTTAAATCTTTTGTCTTGCCCATTCACCCTCTGAATGGCACACACACACTCGATGTCTCAAGGCTTAAAAATCCTTCTTCAACCGGTCTCCTCCCCTTCACCTACAGATTGAAGGGGATTTAACAAGTGACATCAATTAGGGATCATAGACTGTCCAGGTGAAAGCTATGTCATGGAAAGATGTCCTTAATGTTTTGTATCCTCAGTGTATATCACAGGTGTCAAACTCATTCCACGGAGGGCTTTCGCTCCTCCCTTGTACTCGAGAGGAATTAAATCAAATAAAATCACATTTTGTCACACGCCCCGAATACAACAGGTGTAAATCTGACAGTGAAATGCTTATTTACAAGCTCTTAACCAACAATGCAGTTAAGAAGAATACAAATAAATAAATAAAGTAACATAATTAAAGGGCAGCAGTAAAATAACAATAGCGAGGCTATATACAGGGGGTACCGGTACAGAGTCAATGGGCAGGGGCACTGGTTAGTCGAGGTAATTGAGGTAATATACATGTGGGTAGAGTTATTAAAGTCACTTATGCATACATAATAAGAGAGTAGCAGCAGTGTAGAATAGGGGGGCAATGCAAGTAGTCTGGGTAGCCATTTGATTACATATTCAGTAGTCTTATGGCTTGGTGGTTGAAGCTGTTTAGAAGCCTCTTGGACCTAGACTTGGCGCTCCGGTACCGCTAGCCGTGCTGTAGCAGAGAGAACAGTCTATGACTAGGGTGGCTGGAGTCTTTTAATTTTTTTAGGGCCTTCCTCTGACACCGCCTCGTATAAAGGTCCTGGATGGCAGGAAGCTTGGCCTCAGTGATGTACTGGGCCGTAGGCATTACCCTCTGTAGAGCCTTGCGGTCGGAGGCCGAGCAGTTGCCATAACAGACATTGATGCAACCAGTCAGGATGCTCTCGATGGTGCAGCTGTAGAACCTTTTGAGGACCCATGCAAAATCTTTTCAGTCTCCTGAAGGGAATAGGTTTTTGTCATGCCCTCTTCATGACTATCTTGGTGTGCTTAGACCATGTTTGTTTGTTGGTGATGTGGACACCAAGGAACTTGAAGCTCTCAACTTGCTCCACTAAGGTCACCCACTAGTAAGGAACTCCCCACACCTGGTTGTTTAGGGCTCTATTGAAAGGGAAAAAAACAAACCTGCAGACATGCAGCCCCACATGGGAATGAGTTTGACACCCCTGGTCTAGATAAAGCCTTTAAAGATGGAATACACATTAGGGGAAACGGCACCACTGTCTCTCAAATTTGGCCGTACGTGTCCTCCTCTTCTTGATATGCCACACCTGTCTGGTGGATGGGTTACCTTGGCACGGGAGAAATGTTCACTAACAGGAATGTAAACACATTTCTGCATATCATTTTGGAGAAATAAGCTAAGCTTTTTGTGCAAATGGAAAAATTCTGGGATCTTATTTCAGCTCATGAAACATGGGCTCAACACTTTACATGTTGCGTTTATATTTTTGTTCAGTATAGTAATATCCCAAACGGATATGAAAGTTTCACCATTAAGGATTCCAGCTTTAAGAACCAGTAAAGCAAACTGTTTTGGGGATTTCTGTGAAAGCTACAGCATGTACTCTGTACTGTAGTCTAAATAAGAAACCTCTAACCGACTGTAGGATGTGCCACAATATCTGGGCCTAAGCGCCACAGTTTAAGTACTTTATTGTGCATTATGCTAAATCCACTGCTTGTCTGGCCTCAATGTTCCTGTTGGGCTGCATGAAGAATCAAAGTCTGGCACTGTAATACAGAAAGCATTGTCTTGTAGTCATGATGAAGTTATTTGTGAGTAATGACCTGGGCCTACTTGGTCTATGAATGTGAAGGAATCTCAATAAACCAAACTAAACACAGAACTGTGACATTCTTTACTATTTTCTTCCCTTTCCAGTTAAATGCCACACAGACACATGGTCCTGATTGACGTAGGCTTACAAATAGGTGAGAACATGAAATGATTCCAGATTGTTAGAGAACTTCTTGTCACCCTAAGAGTTAGTCTGTTGTTGTGTTAAAGAGCTCAGTCTTCAATGAAAACATAATTTCCAGAAACAGTAGCATTTCCTTTACAATTGCTGATCCAGAGAAGCTCATATGTATGACTAATGATGCTGTAGTGCATTCAGTGGTGGAAAAAGTACTCAAAAGTCATACTTGAGTAAAAGTGAAAGTAAATGCGTTACATCAAATGTCTTCGATTAAGAAAACCAAATGGCACACTCCAACACTCAGACATCATTTAGAAACAGTATTTGTTTAGTGAGTCTGCCTGATCAGAGGCAGCAGGGATGACTGCTTTATGGTGATAGGTACGTGAATTGGACAATATTGCTGTCCTGTCTTAGCATTTCAAATGTAAAAGTTGTCAAAAATATAAATACTAAAGTACAGACACCCCCAAAAAAATACTTAAGGTCCAATGCAGCAATTTTTTAAATCTCAATATCAAATAATTTCTGGGTAACAATTAAGTACCTTACTGTGATGGTTTAATTAAAATTGTCAAAGAGCAATTTCTCAAGCAAGAATTTTGCTAGGACTGTCTGGGAGTTGTCTGAGTGGGGAGGGGAAAACTGAATATTAGCTGTTATTGGCCGAGAGGTTTTGAACTCTTTCTTATTGGTCTATTAAATCATTTCCAGCTTGGTGATGTCACCATGCAGGCCAAAACTCCATCCCACTAAAACAGGCTGAAATTTCAGGCAGTCTTTTCAAACAGCTCTTACACTAAAAATACTATAATTTTCACAGTATTATTCCAACCTCAGTGTGGAAATATATATAAAAACACAGGAATATCACGTTTTTGACTGCCTGGGCCATTAAATAGTGCTTATCAGTTTGGGAAAAGAATAACACGGTGTTTGTCAGTGTCCCTGTCCCATGGTTGGTGGACAGTGTACAGTCCTCCTTTCCTCCAATGGGACCTTAAGCCTTTTATCAGCTGCTTCACAGCCAATTAGAGACAAGGAGAACACAACAGGGTGTGGCCCATCCGACCTGATACAAAAGCCCCGGCCGGTGCCCACCTCCTCCCCAGGTCCCATCGTTGTGTGACTGTGAAGAGCGATTACCCTCCCCTTCACAGTAGACCAACAGGGCTCTTAAGTCGACCGCCAACCCCGTCCTTCGACACTTCACAACACAGTCAGTCGACTGTACAGACATGGGTAACTCTACAGGATCCACTGTGGAAGATCTCCAGGCTGTGGAGAAGCACCTCTGGTATAAGAAGTTCATGACCGAGTGTCCTTCGGGTCAGCTCACCCTGCATGAGTTCAAGCAGTTCTTTGGGCTCCGGGGACTGGATGCTGAAGCCAACGCCTACATCGAGCAGATGTTCCGCACGTTCGATATGAACAAGGTAAGACGATGCGGCATTCATTGAACCGAGGCTGCTTGCGAAGGGGATGCTATAGGCTAAAATAGGCGTTACATTTATGTCAAAGTAGGAACGCCTCAGGCACACTCAAAATGGTGAAGGGGACACCTTACCAACAGAGGTATGTATAAGGCTGTATTGTAAATGTATGCACTAATTACAAGTGCACCTAAATATATAGTATTGTCAAAATGCCAATACTCGAATAATACCCCTAGTTCTCCATTTCCAAATGCTAAAGTACATTTTAAAAAGTGTACATCTTAAACCAGAAAGTATCTACAGTTAAACATAGGGAATCTCTTGAATCCAAGGGTTTTGTTTAGACTAGTCTTCCAGATGAGTTTGAAGAAGCTAATCGTCTCACAAGTACTAAGGCTCAATTTACACAACTATATTTAGTAACCCTGTCACCTTTGATTATAATATTATAATAGGCTGGGATTGGATTCATATGCGATTTAGTATGAGGATTATTTTGAGAGACAAGTTGTCTATCTCTGTGGTAGGAGTGCGGTCTGAGTTTATCTACTATTCTCTTCAGAAAGACAGCACCAGATTCTGGTATTCTACAGTACATTCTGGTTGATTTCAGAATCAATTCAATAATTTCAGCATCAGTGACAGCTGATTTTAATTAGTAATAACTTATGTGAAAGTTTAATGACGGAACATGATGCATGTGAACAGTTGGTTACACTGATCAGAATATTGAATGTTCACTTAAAAGGGAGATTCAAGCAATTTCTTTGATCATATTGAAGCCTAAGGAATGTCCAGATCTCAAGAGCTGTGTGCCAGAATAGACCGTTGTCTTTTGAGTTTCCCATTTCTGTCAGTAGCTAGTAGTTTTATGGGTGTAGCTGGGGAGGTTGGTACTATGGTACTATTCCCTGGGGACAGAACTGAGTGACTAACTGCTATTTTCAGATCTTCAGGACAGTGCAGTGAACAGGGCTGCTAATTGTGTTATAAAACGGGATGTTTGAATCCTGTCATACTGCACTTCTTAATCAGAATGCAATCTTAGATTGTGCACGTCAGCTCCGTTTAACCAGGCAGCCCAATTCTGATATTTCTTTTCAACTAACTGGTATTTTTTCGACCAATCACAGATCTTTTTCAGAGCTGATCTGATTGGTCAGAGACCAATTAGTGAAAAAAAGATCAGAATTGGGCTGTCAGTGTAAACGCAGCCATAGTTAAGTGAGGGAGGGTGTCAGTGTAAAGCTGAGGGAAGTGCGACTCATTTGGGTTGACCCAGAGGGCACTAATGCTGCCAAGTAATTTTGTAGGATCTTAAATGGGAGCCAGTTTTCTATAGCAGGAAAATAATCCTATATCAACAGGAAATGTGAATTATGTGGATTATAATTAATGGACATTTTTTTGAAGGGGTTGATGTGTTTTTCACGAGAGAAAATCAAGTCTGAAATGTCAAAGTGGAAATTAAACTTCAGAAGCCTTTTAAAACCTCAAATACACTACAGATTTAAAAAGTCTTACATTGCAGGAAAGTTAACCTGCAACAGGGTGATCAAATTAAGATCCTTAATTGTGTTCCCACGGCCTTGGCACAGATCAGTGTGGAGATAATCCCCCAGAGATTATACATAGTTATCATCTCTGATAATGGATCTTCTAAGCAGAACATGATCACCTACATCTTGAGGAGATGACTGAGATAATCTGAGATGGTAAAAAGAGACGTTCCAACTAACACGCTTTCCTTTTTACAGGATGGCTACATAGACTTTTTGGAGTATGTGGCTGCTCTAAGCCTGGTGATGCGGGGTAAAATGGAACATAAGCTCCGCTGGTACTTTAAGCTGTATGATGTGGACGGCAACGGGTGCATTGATCGAAGTGAGCTGCTAAACATCATAAAGGTATAGAGACCAGTCCAGTAACGCAGTGCTGTACAATGGAATTTGTATCACACAAAGACATGCAGGCTAACTATTGCCTTTTGTCTTATTCAGGCTATCCGTGCAATCAATGGGAATGAAAACCAGGAAGTTGATGCAGAGGAGTTCACCAACCGGGTGTTTGATAAGATAGATGTCAACGGAGATGGCGAGTGTCCACTTCTTTTTTTGTCAGACTTGTAAGGGTTGCAGTTCTGTCCCTTTCAATTTCAGGTTAAAAACCTCTTAAACTTGTCTTCTACCCATCAGGGGAGCTGTCTTTGGAGGAGTTTGTGGCAGGGGCTCACACTGACGAAGACTTCATGGAAGTGATGATGAAGACCTTGGATCTCACCCACATTGTCGCCATGATCCACAATCGGAGGCACAGTGTTTAGAGTCTGCAGAAGGGCCACATAGGAACTGAGCCATGAGCCCTCTCAAAATTTCAGATTTGTATAAAGACCATTTTTATCTTAGCAATGCCGAAGGGCCATGCTTTAAATGCATTATTTGTTGTCGGAATTCACAAGAGGTTGAATGACGATGAAAAATGCCCTTTGCCTGCAAACAAATGACTCAGTCAACCATCGCTGGCTGGTTAGTGCCCTTGTGCATGATCTAAATCTCTGAGAGGTCTACATAATGAGAGAAAGATCATCTCTCACACCGTCAGCTGAACCGGAGACCCAACTAGGTCATAACATAAGGAGGGTGAAGGATAAAGAGGGTGGAGGGAGTGGTGGGGTTCTATTGGTGGAAGTTATAATTAATCTACTTTCCTCCCAGAACAGTCAGCTCAAATATGACTACAACCCAAGTTTATTTTGTGCCATGATTAAACGGTCCAGTTCCTCAAGAAACAGGTACTTCCACAAGTTAGGGATCTTCAATTTGATACTTGTCACAAAATGCACTTAGTAAAAAAAAAACAAGACCAGCATGTTTTAACATTGCACTGGCCCAGTTGTGAGGAGATTAAAGTTAGCATTTTTATGACTTCATTAACTTGAAGGAATATCGTAACAGAACTACATTCTAATGTTTACCCTACAAGACAGTAAAATGTAAAAAACAAAATTGTGCAAATTTGTTTCTGTGAGTGTGAGACATGATGCATGAATGATCACTGCTCTCGCCTAGTGGGCATTAGAATGAACTTTATATACAGTAGCAGTCAAGTTTGGACACTTACTCATTCAAGTCTTTTTCTTAATTTTTTACTAAAACATATGGAATCATGTTGTAACCCCCCAAAAAGTGTGCAAATCAAAAATGTGATATTCTTCAAAGTAGCCACCCTTTGACTTGATGACAGCTATGCACACTCTTGGTATTATTTCAACCAGCTTCATGAGATAGTCACCTGGAATGCATTTCAACTAACAGATGTGCCTTGATTACTTTATATATATTTTTTTATTTCTTTCCTTCTTAATGCGTTTGAGACAATCACTTGTGTTGTGACAAGGTAGGGGTGGTATACAGAAGATGGTCTTTTACCAAATAGGGCTAAGTCCATATTACGGCAACAATAGCTCAAATAAGCAAAGAAAAATGACAATCCATCATTACTATTAAGACACGAAGGTCAGTCAATACAGAACATTTCTAGAACTTTGAAAGTGTCTTCAAGTGCAGTCGCAAAATCCATCAAACGCTATGATGGAAGTGGCTCTCATGGGGACCATCACAGGAAAGGAAGACCCAGAGATGCCTCTGCTGCAGAGGAAAAGTTAATTTGAGTTACTAGCCTCAGAAATTGCAGCCCAAATAAATGCTTCAAAGTTCAAGTAACAGACACATCTCAACATCAACTGTTCAGAGGAGGCTGCGTGAATCAGCCCTTCATGGTCGAATCGCAGCAAAGAAACAACTACTAAAGGACACCAATAAGAGGAAACTGGCTTGGGAAACATAAGCAATGAACATTAGACAAGCGAAAATCTATCACCTTGGTCCGATGAGTCCAAATTTGAGATGTTTGGTTCCAACCACTGTCTTTGTGAGACACAGAGTAGGTGAACGGATGATCTCCGGATGTGTGGTTCCCACCGTGAAGCATGGAAGAGGTGATGTGATGGTGTGGGGGGGGTCCTTTGCTGGTGACACTGTTGGTAATTTATTTAGAATTCAAGGCACACTTAACCAGCATAGCTACCACAGCGTTCTGCAGCGATACTCCATATCTGGTTTGCGCTTAGTGGGACTATCATTTGTTATTCAACAGGACAATGACCCAACACACCTCCAGACTGTGTCAGGGCTATTTGACCAAGAAGGAGAGTGATGCATCAGATGACCTGGCCTCCACAATCACCCGACCTCAACTCAATTGAGATGGTTTGGGATGAGTTGGACCAGAGTGAAAGAAAAGCAGCCAACAAGTCCAACAATATTTTCATCACACTCCCAAAGCTTTAATTGCTCGCTATTGTTTTAGAAATCAAAATGCCTAACAGACATTACAGTCTCTGTGGCGTAATGAGGGAGACAGGGAGGTGAGTCACAAGACAGACCGTGCCAATATGGTTTCCATGACAACCAGGGCCCATTTCCATGGTAACACACATCCATAAAGCACTACAAAAAGGTTGATATATAGAAAACACCCAAACCAAATAAAAAGGAGTTGAGGTCACAGTCAGTCAGGGTGAGGACCTAAAACCACCAAAACTCCCCTTGTGGATCTGACTGTACTGGCTTTACCTCTGCAGACAGGCAGGACAGACTGCATTGTGCTGTGCTGGACAAAGGCCTTTAATCATCTCTAAAATACAGCCGCAGCTTGCAGGCACATCCCAAAGCTGGTTCAAGAGGAGGCCATTGTCATCACCATTGTTACGGGATTCACTGGGGCAGGAATGGCTAGTGACAAATAAACAAGTACCCAGGAACATGGCACCCGTCATCCCAGAAAGCATTAATAATCTACAACTGCTGCCCATAACACACCACTAACCACATATACTAAATCAATGCACCACTGTTATAAGGAAGGATGAGAACCATCATGGAGAGCTGATCATTTTACATTTTAGTTATTTAGCAGACACTCTTTATCCAGAGCTTCTTACAGTAGCGAGTGCATACATTTTCATACTGGTTCCCCGTGGGAATTGAATGCACAACCCTGGTGTTGCAAGCACAATGCTCAACCAACTGAGCTAAGTCGCTCTGGATAAGAGCGTCTGCTAAATGACTTAAATGTAATGTAATGTACACAGGACCAATGAGACAAGTGGACTGCTACTACCTACTGCTTTAGCTCAGAACCCTCCCACATATAATTTAAAGAGAATCTGAGAGACTACGTAGTACATGGGCTTTGACCATTATAGAATTTTGGGAAATGATTAATTGTCATGAAAACGGTCATGGATATTGTCAGTCATTTTTGTTGAAAAATATTTTGCGCTTTTAATGTATTATACTGAATCTTTGAAAATAGCCATGACATAACTAATGAATACAACACTGTTTTGGTGACAACCGTGTCTCAAAAATGAATGGGTTTGACCTCTTAGAACATTTGGAAAGAAAGTTTCTCCTCTCGACCATGCCGTTCTGCTCGTAAAACGATGACCAACTTTACTCATGTAAAAAAGAAAAATTGCTATTGAGTAAACTTGTCTATATCTACTAAATAAAGTGGAACCACCCCTCCCCCTCCTAAAATGAAGGTTTCAAGAAGAATTAACATTTTTGTTCACAGTTATTGCTCATAATTTTCATTTACATTATTATTTTGCCAACCTTATTTCATACTATCAGCACAGCCATTTACGCCAACGAAGCAATTTGACTTCATGGGAACGCAAGATCTAGAATCAAAGAGAAGGAAACCTAGAAATAAACTCAGCAAAAAAAGAAACGTCCTCCGTGTCAGCTGCATTTATTTTCAGCAAACTTAACATGTGTATATATTTAGTATGAACATAAGATTCAACAACAGACATAAACTGAACAAGTTCCCCAGACATGTGACTAACAGAAATGGAACAATGTGTCCCTGAACAAAAAAAGGGGGGTCAAAATCAAAAGTAAGTCAGTATCTGGTGTGGACACACGCTGCATTAAGTACTGCAGTGTATCTCCTCCTCATGGACTGCACCAGATTTGCCAGTTCTTGCTGTGAGATGTTACCCCACTCTTCCACCAAGGCACCTGCAAGTTCCCGGACATTTCTGGGGGAACGGCCCTAGCCCTCACATCCAACAGGTCCCAGACGTGGACAATGGGATTGAGATCCGGGCTCTTCGCTGGCCATGGCAGAACAATGACATTTCTGTCTTTCAGGAAATCACGCAAAGAACGAGCAGTATGGCTGGAGGCATTGTCATGATGGAGGGTCATGTCAGGATAAGCCTGCAGGAAGTGGAACCACCCCTCCCCTACCACATGAGGAGGAAGATGTCTTCCCTGTAACGCACAGCGTTGAGATTGCCTGCAATGACATGCTCAGTCCAATTATGCCGTGATACACCGCCTCAGACCATGACGGACCCTCCACCTCCAAATCGATCCCGCTCCAGAGTACAGGCCTCAGTGTAACGCACACTTTGCCAACGCTTACCACCACCCCGGTGAGACAAAAACCGCTACACGTCGAAGAGCACTTTTGCCAATCCTGTCTGGTCCAGCGACGGTGGGTGTGCCCATTTGACGTTGTTGCCGGTGATGTCTGGTGAGGACCTGCCTTACAAACAGGCCTACAAGCACTCAGTCCAGCCTCTTTCAGCCTATTGCAGACAGTCTGAGCACTGATGGAGTGATTGTACATTCCTGGTGTAACTCAAGCAGTTGTTGTTGCCACCCTGTACCTGTCCCGCAGGTGTGATGTTCGAATGTACTGATCCAGTGCAGGTGTTGTTACACATGGTATGCCACTCAGAAGACGATCAGCTGTCTGTCCTGTAGCGCTGTCTTAGGTGTCTCACAGTACGGACATTGCAATTTATTGCCCTGGCCACATCTGCAGTCCTCATGCCTCCTTGCAGCATGTCTAAGGCACGTTCACGCAGATGAGCAGGGGCCCTGGGCATCTTTGTTTTGGTGTTTTTCCAGAGTCAGTAGAAAGGCCTCTTTATTGTCCTAAGTTTTCATAAGTGTGACCTTAATTGCCTACCGTAAGCTGTTACAAGTTATGACCGAGCAAGCATGTGAAACAGTGTTTAAACCCTTTACATTGAAGATCTGTGAAGTTTGGGATTTTTACAAATTATCTTTGAAAGACAGGGTCCTGAAAAAGGGACTTTTTTCTGAGTTTATTATATTCCTCCATTTTGTACCTTAAGAAGTCTTTGATGAATCCTTCATTCTACCAGGTTCTTATTGTGCGTAGCAGTAGATGACAGACTATGGAGAGAACAGAATCCTGTCACAATTATGAAACCTTTGTTAAAACAGGGACATTTTATTTTGAAGTACTGAAAAATAATATTAAAGTCCACCAAAACCCGAAGATATCCAAGGGCTCCTGTGAATCCAGAAAATTATGAATGTTCTCTATTGTTTGTTCACCACAATCAAACAGGTGTAGCTAGGGAATCAATAGGCGCATTCACAATACAGTACATTCACAATGCTGCAGATGCTGGTGTCTGACAGTGGTTCCAGTCAGTCACCAGGGGGCAATAAAGCATAGGCTTAATGATTACATAGTCCTCTGGTCCTGCACAGTGCACACACAGTGAGGAGTCCAGACAAGAGAAGCATCTCCCACCTTTCTGCTCATGTTTGTCCAATGTCCACCAGTACATTCCATTCCATCAGAGTCCAGATGAATTCCTCTCCATTAAACCACCACGGCTAGAGGAAGTCATACAGGTACTTTACCATGTCAAAGCTCACAGTCCTGGAAATTAAGAGCAGTGGGTCACAAAAGTCAGCATCTGATATTCTAAAAATAGAAATGTCTAGCCATAAAACAGATCTGTGGCGAATACACTAAAGTAGGGCTCTCCGACTCTGTTCCTGGAGAGCTTGCCCTCCTGTAGGTTCCCTCCATCCCTGTTCCTGGAGAGCTACCCTCCTGTAGGTTCCCTCCAACCCTGTTCCTGGAGAGCCACCCTCCTGTAGGTTCCCTCCAACCCTGTTCCTGGAGATCCACCCTCCTGTAGGTTCCCTCCAACCCTGTTCCTGGAGATCCACCCACCTGTAGGTTCCCTCCAACCGGTTGGTTGATGAACCAAAAGAGGTCAGTTACAACTGGGGTTGGAGCGAACACCTAATGGAGGGTATGTCTCCAGGAACAGGGTTGGAGAGCCCTGCACTAAAGACAACAGTAACATATACACACCTGGAGATGGTGAGGATGAAGTCCAGAGAGACAGAACATTTGTATTTAGGCGCATCCAGCTGGTCATCGTGGCCCACCTGATTCAACAGCTGAAGGGTCACCAGGGAGGAGATCTGGGGGCGTTGTCATCAACCATGTTTCATTTGGCTTTACACAAGTAGAGAATTCAGACTGGAGATCAAATCATTTTAAAATCACTTCACATTAAGCCCGTACCACACATCAATTCAAGAGCAGTTCAGGGGTTGAAATAATCTATCCAAGGAGACAGCTGGTGAATTAGAATAAGAATCATCCAATACTAATACTACAATCACATACATGACTGTTCCAGGAGTTCCACTAAACAACATTGCTACATCATTTTCCATGATCCCAGTTCAGAGTCAGAGCTGATTGAGGACCTTTTCACTGAAGACACCAAGAATGAGTTTGTTTTATACTGAACAAAAATATAAAATGCAACATGTAAAGTGTTGGTCCCAGCTGAAATAAAATATCCTAGAAATGTTCAAGAAATCTTTCCAGCCCAGGACCTCCATATCCAGCTTCTTCACCTGCAAGAATGTGTGTGTGTGGGGGGGGGTACTGAGGAGTATTTCTATATGTAATAAAGCCCTTTTGTGGGGAAAACTCATTTTGATTGGCCAGGCCTAGGTCACCAGTGGGTGGGCCCAGCTCCCTATGCCCTCCCAGGACCACCCATAGCTGCTCCCCTTCCTAGTCATGCGAGATCCATAGATAAGGCCCTAATGAATATATTATATCAACTGTAACTCCGCAAAATCTTTGAAAGTTGCATTTATATTTTTGTTCCGTATATATGATTGCGTTTTACTTTTCATGTATTGACTTGTATATTCATGTGTATAGTGACGTGTAGGTTTGATACATGGCTCATCTGTAAGAGACCTTGATCTCAGCATAACTCCCTGTCAAAATAAAGGTTAAATAAAACAATTGAAATGATCCTTTGGATGGCACTGCAGAAAGCCTGAGTGTCTCAGCTGACCTGACAGAAAACACTGGCGGTGGGGGCCACTCTGCTGTCCACCACACTGTAGAAGATGGCCAGGAGACGGTCCAGAGGGAACGGCTTGGGCCCCAGCAGGTGATTACTGGTCTGAATGGGAGGGAGGTGAATTCACTAGGTAGAACATATCATTGACTAAACCTAAAGAATAGTACAACAGCTTCAGCTAAAGACAATCACCTTTTCATGTTTCTTCAAAAAGTTGGTATTTTTTATTTTGCCATGGTGCTGTAAGGGAGAGAGAGAATCATGTAAATCACCAACTAAAACACACAACGGGGGGATTATGCAAACAATTACATTGATAGAAACTACAATCCATCTGCAATGTTAAAGCTGGTCTACCCCCCACAAAAAAAAAGAGAAAGGGAAAAAAAGAAATATGAGTAGGAAAAGTTGCAGGCAAATAGAGTTGGTGAATAGCAGGTGGCATTGATGTTTAACAACTGACTCCTATTCCAATGATGACTTAACAGTCATGTGTCTAGCTTTTGAGATGGTGAGGTGAAGGAGGTTCAGGTGCTGAGGAGAGAACAGGTACCTTGAGGAAGAAGCGTTTGTCAGTGCGAGCAGGGTTGTAGGAGGCCAGGTATGCAGCTATCAGCAGGAACTTGGAGTAGTAAGGCAACTCCACATGGGCATGAGCAGACAGACCTGAGAATGGCAGAGGAAGCTCTCAATGTCATTACCTGGGAAACATGTACAACATCTACAGACGGCTTGTGGATAGGAGATGAGAGAAACACCTGCTGTTGTTTCCACTGTCTGGGTATCTAGTACCAATGAGTCTGGAGTGGGCCCTCCATTCAGGGATAAACATAGGGGTAGTTTAGAGGGTCCACTCTCCTGAACTCCCTCTCAGGCTGGGGACAAGCAGCAACACAAACAAGGGGATAGCTGGGGTCTGGGAGTGTGTGAACTGGTCCTGGTCACTAGATTCTAACTAGGTTATTTCCACCGGTTTTGTTCTCAGTGCATGCGTGCATATGTACTGTGTGTATCGGTGTGTCCACACTTCTCCTTGCCTACCTCTCACGACTCCTGCCTCCTTCTCCTCCATCTGCAGCTGTTGCTCCCACTGCACACTGAGCAGAAGAGAGACATGGCGAAGTCAGGGGACACACCACTATTACAGAGCCAGCAGCACTGAGCCGCTGTTGTGTAATAAAAGCCGGCAAACGGAATTAAGGCTGCCTGTCGTCAGTCCATGAGAGAAGGTCGGTCACGGAAGCTAAATCAATGGGAGTCGATCATCTTTGGCTGAGGCAGATGTACACAGACAGACCTGGACACCTCTCGCAGGTACACCGTCTGCATGGCCTTCTTCAGGTGAGGCTCGATGTTCCTCCACAGCTTGTGAGTGTCACTCTCTTTCACTGAGGGCAGAGAAAATAAAGGTTGGAATTTAAACATTTATAATCTGAGAGACAAGCTAGAGAGAGGATGACATGAAAGGAATCCATCATCAAATTAAAGTACAGAGACACTAAGGGGAGACAGCAAAGTCATTGAAATATTCATGTAGTTATTACTGTTCTAGAAATATGAATATATTACCTTTGCCTTGCTCCAAAGGTTCAACGAATTTAGAGAAATGGAGGGCAGCCTGTTTGAAATGAGAATTACAAATATGAAAGGACAACAAGTACAGACTCTGACAATGTAAACAACATGTCTGCGTTGGATCATTATTACAATTCTGCATATCAAAGAAAATCCCAATCCGTAGACGTAGTAACTCAAGTGGACTAAATAAAATAGTAATGGATAGATAGCCTGGAAACAAACTCATACTGAATCCTCAAAGGGTAGCATGGAGAGTGTGTCCATACAACAGAGCAAACTGTTGCCTAATCTGAAATGAACCCCTTGCACCAACCTATTGGCACTTCTTTAAGCCCCCAGAATACATCTTAAAGGACTGGATAAGTGTGTATGCCATACATTTTCTTTAAACATACATGGGGGCATCAAGATACATCTAGAGAGACGTGCAAGAGCTAGTTCTTTGTCAGAGTGTGTCATGACAGCGTGTTAACAGCTATGTGAGAGTTGAGAGTTACTTTGAATGTGTCTGTGTTCTTACTGAGTGTGGTCTGAATGTGTGAGCATGTGTCTGAGAATTCAGTTGTTACTATGAGTATGCATAACTGACCAGGTGTCTGAGCTCTCGGAGGTCCCTGCAGGCAGAGTAGAAGACTCCCAGTAGGATGTTGATGAAGGCAGAGTAGAGCTCTGGGGAGTAGGATGGGTGGCTGTCCTCAGACAGGATCTGCTGCAGCTCCCCTGCACAGGAACAACACACACACAGTCAACGCCTGCCTCAAATGAAGTCACACACAAAGACTCTCTCACACGACTGTAGTCATTTTATGTACAGGAACTCAGACATTCTTTCAAACATTGATTAAAGCCTAAGTGTTCATTTTCTCAACATATTCTCTCACATATGCCTTTGTTTGTTGTGTTCTGTCAAAATCAAATCAAACTTTGTCACATGCACTGAATACAACAAGTGTAGACCTTACCGTGAAATGCTTACTTACAAGCCCTTAACCAACAGTACAGTTCAAGAAGAGTTAAGAAAATATTTACCAAATAAACTAAAGTAAAAAATCAAATCAATAAATACTTTTTATTAACACAATAACGAGGCTATATACAGAGGGTATCCGTAACGAGTCAGTGTGCAGGGGTACAGACCAGTTGAAGTCATTTGTACATGCAGGTATGGGTGAAGTGACAATGCATAGATAATAAACAGTGAGTAGCAGCAGTGTAGAAAACAAATGGAGGGGTGTCAATGTAATAGTCCGGTGGCCATTTGATTAATTGTTCAGCAGTCTTATGGCTTGGGGGTAGAAGCTTTTAAGGAGCCTTTTGGTCCAAGACTTGGCGCTCCGGTACCGCTTGCCGTGTGGTAGCAGAGAGAACAGTCTATGGGTGACTGGAGTCTGACAATTTGATGGGCCTTTCTTCGACACCGCCTAGTATATAGGTCCTGGATGGCAGGAGGCTTGGCCCCGGTGATGTACTGGGCCATACGCACTACCCTCTGTAGTGCCTTACAGTCAGATGCCGAGCAGTTGCCATACCAGGCAGTGATACAAACGGTCAGGATGCTCTCAATGGTGCAGATGTAGAACTTTTTGAGGATCTGGGGACCCATGTCAAATCTTTTCAGTCTCCTGAGAGGGAAAAGGTTTTGTCGTGCCCTCTTCACGACTGTCTTGGTGTGTTTGGACCATGATAGTTTGTTGGTGATGTGGACACCAAGGAACTTGAAAATCTCGACCTGCTCCACTACAGCCCCGTTGATGTTAATGGGGGTCTGTTCGGCCCACATTTTCCTGTAGTCCACGATCAGCTCCTTTGTCTTGCTCACTGACAGTTCTCTGACCTCCTCCCTATAGGATGTCTCATTGTTGGTCTAGACGTAGCATCTCGGTTCTGCCGGTGCATGGAAAATCCTGCAGTTCTATGTTATCCGTGTCGTCATTCAGCCACGACTCGGTAAAGCATAAGATATTACAGTTCTTAATGTCCTGTTGGTAGGACAATCATAATCGTAGGTCATTAATTTTATTTTCCAATGATTGCATGTTAGCAAGTAGAACGGAAGGCAGTGGGAGTTAACTCACTCGCCTACGGATTCTCAGAAGGCAGCCTGATCTGTGTCCTCTTTTCCTCAGTATTTTCTTCACACAAATGACGGGGATTTGGGCCTGTTCCCGGGAGAGCAGTATATCCTTCGGACTCGTTAAAGGAAAAAGCTTCTCCCAGTTCGTGGTTAGTAAATCGCTGTTCTGATGTCTAGAAGTTATTTTCAGTCATAAGAGACAGTAGCAGCAACTTTATGTACAAAATAAGTTGAAAATAATGCTAAGAAAAACTAACAAAATAGGTCAGGAGCATTGGTCAGGAGCATGTAAAACGTCAGCCATCCTCTTCGGTGCCATCTTAGTCACAGTCATTTCTCAAGTGTTGGTGCAAAACCACATGTACAAAGAGTTCTCACTAATCACATGAGGTTGGTGGCACCTTAATTGGGGAGAACAGGCTCGTGGTAATAACTGGAGCAGAATCAGTGGCATGGAATCAAATACATCACACACGTTTTCCAGGTGTTTGATGCCATTCCATTTGCGCCTTTGCGGACATTATTATGAGCCGTCCTCCCCTCAGCAGCCTCCACTGCCACGCATCTATCTGTACCTAATTCAATGCTAAAGGCCATAGATGCCTATCTGCTGACAGCTGTACCTTTACTGTAGTCAGGGAAGTGGAGCAGCAGTGGTTCAAAACAGCCAGTGTTGGGTCGGAACTTATCCCACACAATCTCACTGAGCAGGATCACCGTCACATTGTCCTCGACCTGCCAGGGAAACAGTGTCCATTACGTCGAGGTATAGGATCAGATCACATTGTGGATTCACAAAGAATACAACTGTTTGTTTTCAACATTTAGTAGTCAACTACACCTTTACAGTACCACTACAATATCAATGCAAGGGGACGAGTTTTTAAAACACTTCTACCAAGATAAAGACAGGCGGCTTTCAGCTTTAAAAACTAAACGAAAACTAAACTAAACATTCTGGTCGTCTATCTGCACTTTTGATGTTCAGAATTAATATGCAAAGAATGATTATCAAGAATGATTGTCATTCTTCCTCATCTCTGCCTTTCAAAACACTTATTCGAGTGCCTCCTTGAAACATTCAAATCAAGGTTATCAATCAAAAAGGGACCCTTCTGCGCTAGTTCACCATCCATCACTCAGTCTGTCTGCAACTTAATGAAGTAGAATGCTCAACAGGTGACATGACTCTTACCAGTTCCTGAAGGCGCAAGAAGGCAGGGAGGAGATTGGTTTCCATATCTCTAAGGAGCTCAGCCCGGTCCAGCACCTACCCAGATACACACAGCAGAGGTCACTGTAACTGTTTCATCATACATTATAAACCACAAATTATGCTTTATAACAATTCACGTTATACTTCATCAGAAAGAGAGCGTGCAATGTAACTGAGGATGCTATTTTTAAAAGAAGTGGATTATCAAGCATGAATATCACAGGTGAGGATGATTTTTACTCACAATGTATCGTGTCTGCTTGGCCGAGGCCTGGACACACAGTTGTTTGTAGACTCGTACGAAGTCTGACAGGGAGGGACTGCGGGACAGTAGGGAGGCAGAGTCGGAGCCAAAGAGGGAGAGGAGAACCTGCTCAAACAGCATTCCTACAGAGACACATTCCACACAGCTCACTGTGGCATAGGGAAGCTCCAGTTCCTTCAGCAAGGTGTGTATCACATGGCTTTTTCCTGTGGCACGATGACCATAAATGAAAATGGAGGGGTAGCTGCATTGCTCTGGCTATAGGCACAAAAAGTATACCATGTATTAAAGTGTCAATACAATGATTCACATATTTGGGCTAGAATTGTTTTTGGAACATATTATGTAATTGTGGCGGTGGGTGCTGTTTAAGATGAAGGAGGACAATCATTTTTTATTGTATTATCATAGCCTTATTTCTATTACAGCATATTGGATGACTGTCATTCATATTCCATTTACCCAGTTCAATGTAACATTGATTTAGGCTACTACATGATACTTGAATTTTCAACAGAATCATTTAAATGAATACACCCCTGATCACACGTAAACCCAGTTCACTTTCATAGCAGCCACGTTGTATTCCTTCTCGCATATACTTGCAAAAAAAAACTTTCCAAGCCAAACCCGCTACACACAGCCTACAACTTTGTTATCATATGAGCTAAAGTAACGTCATTGTCAACATAGCTAATTGAATTAACACGTTAATAAACCCGCTACAATCATGCAGTACAGTGTAAGCAGTTTAGCAGTTAAACCGACAGGCCCCAATGGCAATACATTTGTAAAACCAAAAGCTTAACTTGACTTGGAAGAGTTCCAGTGTTAGATAGTCATAGCCAGCTAACTATCTGTTGTTTTATTTAACCTTTATTAAACTGTTTACCGTAATGTGCTTTATGTTACAATGTTTGCAAATCATGCAAATCAGACACAGACCTCTCCCATCAACGCCAGCAGCATGCTCGCCTGGACATCTCTGCAAGGCAACCTCTCCATCACACGCTGCAACTTTTCATCCTCATACCCTAGGTCCTGAAGTTGTGCTGCCATAGTTTAGGCTACTTTTAGACACACACCGAACCGTAAAGTGTATGACTTACAAAGTAGTTTGGCCTATAACAGAAATAAAGAGACAGTTACAGAACAAGGTAACGTTAACTCTTTTCAAACTAGCAGTGCATTGTGCAAATTGTCTGTCCTTGCTTCCCTTCCTCTGCAGCAGTGCTAACTAGCTAGCTAACTCAACTGACAACAACAGTGTAGCTCTCGTGGAAACTCAAGGGTAATGTTAAGTTGTTGAAAGTTCATATTTTGTTACTGCAAGCATACTGAATAATGTTACCTGGTTGGAGTCCATGCAGTGAAATGACCCATATCCAACATCCCTGTAAACATGTCAAGAGTTTCCCGCGTCTCCAAATGCCACGTCACAATGTCCTGTCTCTTTACAAGCCAATCACCGCCAGGTTAAAGCAGTTGACTCTGGGAGTTGTAGTTGTCTATTTGCAACGTAATGCCACTATCACCAAATGCTGTCACCCCTATTTGCAATGTTTTGGATGTATGAAATCGAGTGATTTTAATTGAGGACATTTTGTTTCATTGCAAAAATGTTCAAACACCGGCTTCTCGGGCATTAACACTTAAATAAACTACCAGCTTACTGAATACCGTTGGTGTTTAATATGAGGGTTTTAGCATTAAATATGTTTTATATTTTTTACACACTTATTTGACTGCTTTGTTGTAAATGTTTTGACGCCAAACTAGTTGAAGTTGTGAAATAAGTCAACACTTGGAAGAGTTAATTGAAAATAAATGCCACTCATCAGCCTAATTAGGCTATTTGTTTTTGAACATATGGTCTGGTCTATCCACTAGAAGCCTCACAATATGGACCATATGAAAAATGAATACTATATATGTTATTCAAGTATAGGCCTACAGTTCCAGTTACCATAGATTACCTGTTGCCATAGATTACCGAAGATGTACGTAACGTTGGTCAATTACCCGTAGTTTTGCAATCCTGTAGATCTGTATCCGCGGCTTGATGGAAGCTGCTAGGCTACTCCTGGCTAAGTGAGGTCAGTGGAAATCATTACCCCCGCCTGCGCCACTCTCTCAAAAGAACAGAGCTTCCATACTAACCAAACTACCGATGGTTTTACTTGACAGCTTTACTATTTTGTGGCGTTGGTTTTTGTTTGAGATGGTTAATTAATTGTACCATGGTACCTGCAGGATTGGAAACAGAACGTGAGAACACTCTGAATTAAGGATGAGTAGAATATGGTTATTTTTTATTTGATTTTTTATTGACCTGATATTTCTCCTCATTAAACACTTTTTGGTAGATCGCTATGTAGACAATCAACATCAGTCTACCCTACTCAAATTATATTTATTTCAATGAAGGTCTTAACTAAATGTTTATGCTGAAACAATGCATTATATAGTGGATGCTTCAACCCCAAAACAACATCAGAACCCTTACTTATGATATAGCGTTTACAGCGGGACACTACAGGCTAGTTAGTTGATGACGTGGGACAACATTGTCTCATTAGAAATGCATTAATGTCCCACTTCACCTGGCACTTATTGTGAAATGATCTATCCGACTTTGTAGAGGCTTAGGCCTATATACTGTATAAAACACGCTCAGTTTTCACCATGTCGTGACAAAAACCTTATACTAGACTCACCCCATGCCCTATGAATATTGATTTGGGAAGATTCCAAGCTCTTGGTAAAAGTTATATTATTCCCCAAATGCTGTCCCTTTTCATGAATTCGTTTAAAAAAAATCATAAATGTTTCTATTCTCTCTTTCTTACATGTCAGGGTCCTTTCTTTCTATCCTTACCGTCATACTTGTTATTTCCCTCTAATTCCTTCCACCATCATCCTATGCTGTTTTATGTGATACATAGCCTCTAGAATTTATTTTGAGATGTTATGAACAACTACAGCAACATATTTCTATGTATTTTTAGAATATCGAATGAATTAAATTACATTTAAATTGATTAAAGGTTTAATTTGAGCATTTTTGTAGCTGAAAAAAAGGTCCATATGCCACTATTCAAACACCATTCTTTGGAATTGGGACAGTACTATACATTTGCTTTTCGAGAAATACATGTTAACATGGTGATTATATATATAAAAAACTGACAATAACTTCCTTTTAATACCAAAAGTTAGATTGCTGAATTATAATTGACAGAATGACAGACATTATTCTAGGGCAAGGTTTCATAGTTTTCATGATTTCAACGGGTCACCCATCTAAGAAACCTGAACACACACTTTGCTCAGAGTCTGTGTAAATGGTCACCTTGTCTTACATTTACATTACATTTACATTTAAGTCATTTAGCAGACGCTCTCATCCAGAGCGACTTACAAATTGGTGCATTCACCTTATGACATCCAGTGGAACAGCCACTTTACAATAGTGCATCTAAATCTTTTAAGGGGGGTGAGAAGGATTACTTTATCCTATCCTAGGTATTCCTTAAAGAGGTGGGGTTTCAGGTGTCTCCGGAAGGTGGTGATTGACTCCGCTGTCCTGGCGTCGTGAGGGAGTTTGTTCCACCATTGGGGGGCCAGAGCAGCGAACAGTTTTGACTGGGCTGAGCGGGAACTGTACTTCCTCAGTGGTAGGGAGGCGAGCAGGCCAGAGGTGGATGAACGCAGTGCCCTTGTTTGGGTGTAGGGTCTTCTTCTACAGCTATGAAGTTTGCCATTTCTTTATTTTTTCAGATTGAGAATTATTCAATTTGTCTTACGCCATTCATAAACTAATAGGTATGCTACTGTAAATATAAAGTTATTTTCTCAGCTGCACAATAATTGTAACCACAAGCCTTCTCCTAAATAATGAACATAAAATGCTTTCATGCCTGTGTACACCTTGTTTGTTTTCTTGTTAGGCCTATAGGCTACCTCGCCGTGCTGTGGGGATAAATATGCCACATGCAGCTTTGAGAAGGCTAATCCTGAAGAAGAATAGACTGCACTGAGAGAAGGTACTGGCAGAGCAGTCAAAGCCACTTCAGAATCATCAAATGATCAACAAGAAGAACATCAAGTCAACCTAACCACTGAGCACTGTGCATACTGTTGCCCGCTGCATAGCACACACAGTTGGAGACTTTAAGTAGGCTATCAAACAGATGATGCATTTATAGTGATTACCCAGCCATCGCAGTCATGATTAAGTTTAGCCTATATCACGACTTCGTGATAAAATGCCATGTCGCAGGGCTGAGTTTTATAGCCTGTCCTTGATGTTGACGTGCACTTGCTCACTGTGCGCTAAACACCAGAGCGTCTTGATGTGCGACAGAAACCATCCTATTTCGGTGGACACAGATCAACACCGAGAGAGAGAGAGAGAGAGAGAAAGCTGAAACTTCAATATTCTGCCTCGAAGGTCAGAGCCAACCTAGACTAAATCAAATAGGAGTGTTGCTTTTTAGATTTAACAATTTTATTTCAGCTGTCTCCCATTCCATCATTGCACTGTGGCATGAGAGAGTGGGATTAGGGGATAGGCTGTATTGCGCATGGTGCTTTATCAGAGGGGCTTTGATAGGCCTATCGGTTGTGACAGTCGGACTGCGCCTGCCTGGAATACAGGTGTTCTTTGGTCAAATATGGACGCAGAGCGCATCATGCACAGTGAGCAGATTGTCAACACTCGCGACTTCATCATCTCAGTTAAATGCACCTCCGACACCTCGGGAAAATCGGCATTCGGTGGAAGATGAGATTGTAGCCTTGACCACTACGGTAGTGGCCACGTCTGTGAATGGGGATCTCAGCTGCTCTCGGTGGATTGTAGCAATTTTCATTGATTATTCATCTCTGTGCGCCCTCAATCGAATGCAGTTCTGACCGTAGGATGCTTGTTTAGCCTACTATGGCCGTTTCAAATTAACACCCGGTGATTATTACATGCTGTTATCTCAGTGATCATTCATTCAGAAGATTCCTCCTCGGTATTATTCGTAATATCTCTCGGATACCCAGCCTACCATTCAATAACGATAAGGAGTGGCGGACCCAAGCACAGTGCAAGCTGCAAGGCTTTAGTAGGCTGAACACTCGCCCAGAGGGGAGCAGTTTAGTCGGGGATATCATGTCACATTGACGCGGCCGGGATGTGCTTTGTGCTTGATTAAAGCTCTGTGTGTGAACAGTTCGTAAATGTAAAAACCTTTAGAGATTGAATGATGGTGCCTGGGGCTCCAACAACCATGCTTCCCGCTTCCGAGGCTGCCAAAATCTACCAGACCAACTATGTGAGGAACTCCCGCGCTATCGGGGTTCTGTGGGCCATCTTCACCATCCTCTTCGCTATAGTCAACGTGGTGTGCTTTATCCAGCCCTACTGGATCGGAGACGGGATGGACACGCCGCAGGCCGGTTACTTCGGCCTCTTCCACTACTGCATCGGAAACGGGCTGTCCCGGGACCTGACGTGCCAGGGCAGCTTCATGGAGTTCAGCACGATCCCTTCCAGCGCCTTCAAAGCCGCGTCCGTCTTCATCGGGATGTCCATGGTGCTGGTCATCGGATGCATCGGCTGCTTCACGCTCTTCTTCTTCTGCAGCACAGGCACCGTCTACAAGATCTGCGGCTGGATACAGCTGGCTGCGGGTAAGTTCCCCCGTTTGCATATTGATTCCTTGAAGGGTGAAGGAGTTCAGAACTTCAGCAGTTCTACAACCAGAGAGAGATCTCTGTACTCCAGCTGTTCAATCAGCCAGGAAGGGGAAATACAAAATGTGTTAAAGCTAGAATTCTTAGTTGCTACATACATTCTTGGACTTGTAAATTATAGGCTGCCAATTGATTATTGATGAATATAACTAATACATGCCTCATGAGTTTAGTTCAACTGTTGTGCCCCATCAGAACCCTAAATATAAACTTGTTTTACTCCAATGTTGATAAACAACGTAAATGTAAACAAACACTGTATAGCCTAAAAACATGGTTAAAACTATGCTTTCGATATCATTGGTGGTTAGTCCTTGCGTCTATAGGTCTGTCTGTGAATTTTAGAGTGGTTACATTTCTCCAGCCCAATCACTTAGATTTTTTTGCAAAACGGTCGGGGATGCTCTTTACTATTGTTTAAATGACGGATTCTAGCTTTAAGTGTGGTTGATAGTGTTATACTTGACGTCCGTTTTATAAGACGTGCATGATCAATGTCGGGGGGTTAAGTAGGTGGGTTAAGCAAATATATTTCTATAAAATGAGCAAAAGCTCCTTGCAGATGACAGCCATGTTTGTTTATCTGTCTTAAATCATCATACACTGTCACACTATCTTTAACACATCTATTAATGGAGCAAAGACAACAACACAAAATACAGCCAGACACGCGAACGACACCGGCCAAGTTGCATGTAAAAAACCTTGCAAAAATACATGTACACACGCACGTGTCAAGCGCAAACGTGGTTCTATTTCAGATGCTGCAGGTGCTGCAAGTCCCCTCCTTCTTGTATATCAGGAAGATACAAACCCACATAGATGCTTGAAAAACACACGATAAGAGATGGATTAAAGATAACTAAACACATTTACATACATTTAAACACCAACTAGGTTTCCCTTTTTATCTGTAGATGAGTCCTTGGAGTAGAGAAACACACGATTATGTATGACTCCAGGTCAAAATTCTACAAAAAAACATCTTAAAAGAGGACCATATGAATGTTAGGTAAAATAACAACCCAATGTTAATCTCCCAGCTAAATATCCATTAACGTTTCATGTGTTTTTGACCAACCCAAAATTAATATAATTGATGCACAGTTGATTTGAGTTTTAACCTGCATCTCATGATTGCATCTTGACAGATAGACAAAATCCCAGTGGCATGCAGACGCACTCCAGTGGTGTAGTCTCACACATCAGAATTTACCCAAGCTTGTAAACAAGCATCACAGTGAAAGTTACTTTGCAGAATTTAAGCTGGTACAGAATGCACACAGACTCCAGGTTGTGGCTTTAAAGCGGGTGCATACGATCATCGAGTGATCCACCAAAGGCAACGATCCTTCAACTCATCTCTGTAGCAAGTAACACAAACCACTGATTTAAAAAAACATAATGAATGGGTGTTAATGCTGCTTGACAGATGTTGGTCTGAGACCCACAACACCATCCGTCTGTACAGCTGTAGGAGCCTCGCTGTAAATTCATGTTGAACACAAACACTAGCATGGAGGATTCCACAGCATTCTCGTCCCAGACTGAGTTCAAACGGAAGCCCTGCCCAATGAACACAGCCAGGGTGTTTATATCAGTACCTTGTTTTTCCACATGAAAGAAAGACACTGCTTATCCCTCAGTGGTGACCGCTTGGTTGGTATCCACAAAAGGATTCTCAGGGCAGGAGTGCAGATCTAGGATTGGTTTTGCATTTTAGATCATCATGAGTGTGATTATATGGACAGATCCTAGATAAGCAAGCCTACTCTGAGATGTTCTGCATACGGTCTTCATAATACGGTACAGATCTGATCATGTTCAGACTATACAGGGGGGTGATCAACAAACGGACTAACACGGCCTGTATGATGGCAAAAAACACACTACTAAACATATTGTAAATATTTACGTCATTTAAATTAAGATAGTTATTTTTGACGATCTCTGCCTAGTTATGGGGCCTTTTCACCACTGAGATTCTCCAAAAATACAGGTGACAAATATGTTTTATCAACTCAACAGTCCATGCCATGTTGAGGTCACTGTGAAATGGGCTATTAAGACGTTCCTGGGGAGTAGTAAATCGAAATATATTGTACTTTTATTTTCTGATTGCAGCTACAGATCCCAGGCATGATTGTCAAATCCTTCTAGGCTCAGTGTAGTCAGACTTCTATCCAGGACCAACTGGCTGTTGTGAGTGTCTGCCAAAGACGGCTCATAGCGAAGATGCACCTCTCCTTAAAAGCAGAGGAGAGGATGAACGTCTGATGAGAACAATCTACCTGTAGGCATTTGAACAGCAACGCCAGAAGGAAATGTACATGAAACCAACTGACATGTTCCCGTCACAGCAATACAATACCTAAACAAGTCTGTCTCCTTACTACTATGAACACTCTTGAATAATCTGCTTAACTGGCCCACTGCACACAGCACGTCTCAGGTAGACATGCCCAGTCTGCACTCAGCCCAGTAGCTGCCTGCAAACTGGAGCAGCAGGACCATCCGCCCTGCCTCCCTCCATCCTCCCTCTCTCCCCCCTTGCGTCGCCTTGACCACCCCGATCACTGCGGACCAATTAACTCCCGAACTAAGACTGACAGGAAGCCCCCTCCATGACAACCACACTGCATGGTCGGTCGATGATAATCACACTCATCCTGTGACAACTTCCACCAAATGCCAGGCGCTTCTCCACTCTAGTGGAGGATGTGATGGATGGGTCGGCTCTGGCAGCATGACAATGTCTGCCTGTCTGGCTCTAGTGAGGAAGCAGATTGGTGCTCGGCTCGCCATCCTGGATGGAAACAAGAACTCCGCTGACCATCCCTATTTCCCACCCTCACCAAGGCAAATGCCTGAACACGCAGGAAGGTGATTATCATTCATGTATTCGGCAGGGGCTCCTTGCTCCGTTTGGATATGGCTTCCACAAGCAAACAAAGGAGCCAGGGGGGCTCTTGAGTGCGTTATGGAGGCATTTCAATGACCTGTTTCCTGGCTCTGTTTGGACCACTAGGCTGCCCATACGGGTAAGTGGCCGCACATTGCTGCACTCAGTACTGGTCCAATGGGTCCCCAGAGACGGAGGCTGGCATTAGCATCAAACATTAAAAGGCCCATTTGGTTGCTAGTGGTTTATTGATCCAGAGGTTTCTGTGCAGAACAAAACAGCACAAAGCTTCACTAATGGGAGACATATGCTGTCACCGTCTGGCTCCTCTGCTGCTTACAGGCAGTACTGTCTGTTGGTCTATTTATTCAGGTGTGTGTGAGTGTTTGAGTGTGTGTGTGCTACTCTTTACCGTGTCTTTAAATTATCATAGGTGTCTGTCACAATCCCTCAGTCTGGGGATTGGGCCCAACCCGTGCCTATGCATGAAAATGCATGATTTGGCATTTAAATACACACAGTCTGTTCATACAGTACTGTGGCTGTTGGGGATCTTTGCACAGTGTGGCTCTCCATTTCTCACACTTCTTTAAAATGGAGGCAAGTGAGAGACATCACATGGTGCCTTGTTGGGGGAAAGAGAGGAGGTGGATAAGAGACGTCAACTAAGGGAGGGGATGAAGACCAGCAGGGAGGAAAATATAAAAGCACATTAAAGAAAATGGAAAGTGATGGTCACAAAGAAGGTTTTGGAGAAATAAAACAGAGAGAAGAAGAATTCAAATATTGATGCTGAAAAGTACTATCAAGAGATGCGGTCAGGAAGAAAGCCATGCCATTAGAAGTTCAAGCTCGGGCCCAGCCTTTCTGAACCGAATATGACCAGCCATAAATGAGAGCTTAGCCTCCCTCTCCACTCACACCTTTACAAGGTTGTGCACTAAATCCAGTGGGCAGTTGCTGTGTGTGTCATAATACCACTAAAGTCAATAGATATTGACATCAACCAGCTCTTATCCTTCCTGTCAGTGATAACGTGATGAACTGGCTGGCTGGGCCTGAGATGATTCGGGAGATGATGTAACATGACCAAACGGGAGTCCTAGTTACTCTCTCTCTCTCACACACACACACACACACACACACACACACACACACACACACACACACACACACACACACACACACACACACACACACACACACACACACACACACACACACACACACACACACACACACACACACACACACACACACACACACTAGAGACATTAGTCAGAGTTTTAGAGGACAGCAGAAGTAGTGTGGTGGGACATCAGGAGGAGTTGTGAATGGGGCTGATGAAAGCCGGCCCACTACTCCAGCTCTTTGGAAGCCCATTGAGTCTCCCACAGTATACTCCACAGATCAGACTCTCCCACAGCATATTCCACAAATCAGAGACTCTCCCACAGCATACTCCACAGATCAGACTCTCCCACAGCATATTCCACAAATCAGAGACTCTCCCACAGCATACTCTACAGATCAGAGACTCTCCCACAGCATACTCCACAGATCAGACACTCTCCCACAGCATACTCCACAGATCAGACACTCTCCCACAGCATACTCCACAGATCAGAGACTCCCCCACAGCATACTCCACAGATCAGAGACTCTCCCACAGCATACTCCACAGATCAGAGACTCTCCCACAGCATACTCCACAGATCAGACACTCTCCCACAGTATACTCCACAGATCAGAGACTCCCCCACAGCACACTCCACAGATCAGAGACTCCTCCACAGCATACTCCACAGATCAGAGACTCCCCCACAGCACACTCCACAGATCAGAGACTCCTCCACAGCATACTCCACAGATCAGAGACTCCCCACAGCACACTCCACAGATCAGAGACTCCTCCACAGTATACTCCACAGATCAGACACTCTCCCACAGCATATTCCACAAATCAGAGACTCTCCCACAGCATACTCTACAGATCAGAGACTCTCCCACAGCATACTCCACAGATCAGACACTCTCCCACAGCATACTCCACAGATCAGACACTCTCCCACAGCATACTCCACAGATCAGAGACTCCCCCACAGCATACTCCACAGATCAGAGACTCTCCCACAGCATACTCCACAGATCAGAGACTCTCCCACAGCATACTCCACAGATCAGACACTCTCCCACAGTATACTCCACAGATCAGAGACTCCCCCACAGCACACTCCACAGATCAGAGACTCCTCCACAGCATACTCCACAGATCAGAGACTCTCCCACAGAATACTCCACAGATCAGACACTCTCCCACAACATACTCCACAGATCAGAGACTCTCCCTCAGAATACTCCACAGATCAGACACTCTCCCACAGCATATTCCACAAATCAGAGACTCTCCCACAGCATACTCTACAGATCAGAGACTCTCCCACAGCATACTCCACAGATCAGACACTCTCCCACAGAATACTCCACAGATCAGACACTCTCCCACAGTATACTCCACAGATCAGAGACTCCCCCACAGCACACTCCACAGATCAGATACTCCTCCACAGCATACTCCACAGATCAGACACTCTCCCACAACATACTCCACAGATCAGAGACTCTCCCTCAGAATACTCCACAGATCAGACACTCTCCCACAGCATATTCCACAAATCAGAGACTCTCCCACAGCATACTCTACAGATCAGAGACTCTCCCACAGCATACTCCACAGATCAGACACTCTCCCACAGCATACTCCACAGATCTCCAGAGAGGGAGAGAGAGAAAAGGGGCCCACCCCTCTATCCCTCTCCTATTTAACTCATCCCTCTCTCCGTTCCATCCCCAATCTGCAAAGCACCTGTCCATGCCCTGCTGTCAGCCACACACACACACCATCCTTTTAGAGTGTAATGTTATGTACAATGGGCCAATGGACCTTTAAGCCTCCAATGCAGTCATCAGGAAGTTAGATGGTGCGCCTGCCAGGCATGAAATGTGTGATTTCTCAAACCCACCTCCCAAATGATCAGCATAGCATGCCTCTTAATAGAACTGTCAGCTGGTAAATAAATCAGAAAGCAGATGTTGTACGTCAGGAGGTGTGAAGGCGTCAGAGCAGGAGGTGTTTTATGTATCTTCCTGTGGATTAGAGGTGGCAGATACAGTGCCAGGTTTAGGATGTCATTCTGACACATCCTGTACCTGCCAATGACCCATAAGATGGGTTTGTGCTAAGAGGAGAGAATGACTGTAGATGCCATTATTGGGATTTGCTTCAATAACATTTCATTACTAGATCTGATGGTTTATATGCCGTCTTATTATTCAGATGCGGGGAATTGTTTTAAAGATGTTGTGATCTCATCGTATTGGTGCACACCATTACTTTGATAAAATAGCTCGTCAATTTTTTTCATGAGTTTGATTGGCAGCTGTGTTGGAGGACTTGCTAGGCCTGTTAGAAATAGAGTGGGAGTGACATCTCTGATTGAAGAGTTGCATGGTCTTTTGGGACTAAACTGTGACTGACTTATGATTAGATCTAAGAGGGTGATGATAAGAAGGTGACAAGAGACAAATGTACAGCAGAAGAGAGGTTTGAAAGACAGCCGATTCCAGATAGAGACATCTAAAATAGCATGACAATGCAAATCCCTAAAGAACAGTTAGTCCTCTGGGAGTACAATATAGCCTCATTCAAAATGGGTTCTAACACTCAACTATCTTATGATCAATTTCCTTCCAATCGAATTTGCTTGGTATGGAGTGCAAGCATCAGCCATACTGCCAGGGAAAATTCAGAGCAATCCTAAATATATTTGATGGAGGCCTATCTGTCAATACACTGTTCCTCTCTGGAGTTAAATTCAAGCTTTCATAACCACAGGCACTCTGACTCTACTGCATCATTAAACCAACTTCCAGTAAAATAGAGCCATTTAAATGCTCTGCGAGCTATTAAAGTGGGTTCCTGCACATCAGTGGATTTTCATTGTGGACCGGCACAGTTGAACCACAAATTGAACTTTGTAATTTTTCAGGTGAAGGCTTTCCCCGGTACATGTCGCGCTTCCTAAAGAGCTGTGTCTTTCTGGACCTTTTCTCCCGGGGTGTCAGCCTCGGTGCCACAGGTGGGTGGGGGGTAACGCACTGTACCGTGGCACCGGCCGGCTGGCGTTAGTGTTATTTCCTGGGGGGTTGATAATGGGATTAGGACTGGTCGACTGACTGAGACGCTGGTACAGCTGACAGGAGAGATAACACAGCCTTTCCTAGAGGTCCTGCAGGATGCACATGGTGTATGTGTCAGTCTGCTGTTGGTGATGCAAGCTACAGCTCAAATCAGATGGGATGCCGTATCGCTGCAGAATGCTGTGGTAGCCATGCTGGTTAAGTGTGCCTTGGATTCTAAATCAATCACAGTGTCACCAGCAAAGCACCATCACACCTCCTCCTCCATTCCATGCTTCACGGTGGGAGCCACACATGTAGAGATTATCCGTTCACCTACTCTGCGTCTCACAAAGACACGGCGGTTAGAACCAAAAATCGCAAATTTGGCCTCATCAGACCAAAGGACAGATTTCCACCGGTCTGATGTCCATTGCTCATGTTTCTTGGCCCAAGCAAGTCTCTTCTTATTATTGGTGTCCTTTAGTAGTGGTTTCTTTACAGCAATTTGACCAGGAAGGCCTGATTCACTCAGTCTCCTCTGAACAGTTGATGTTCAGATGTGTCTGTTACTTTAACTCCGTGAAGCATATATTTTGGCTGCAATTTCTGAGGCTGGTAACTCTAATGAACTGATCCTCTGCAGCAGAGGTAACTCTGGGTCTTCCTTTCCTGTGGCGGTCCTCATGAGAGCCAATTTCCTCATAGCGCTTGATGGTTTTTGCGACTGCACTTGAAGAAACTTTAGAAATTCTTGAAGTTTTCCGTATTGACTGACCTTCATGTCTTAAAGTAATGATGGTCTGTAGTTGCTCTTTGGTTATTTGAGCTGTTCTTGCCATAATATAGCTTGGTCTTTTACCAAATACGGCTATCTTCTGTATACCAATCCTACCTTCTCACAACACAACGGATTGGCTCAAACGCGTTAAGAAGGAAAGAAATTCCACAAATTAACTTCTAACAAGGCACATCTGTTCATTGTAATGCATTCCAGGTGACTACCTCATGAAGCTAGTTGAGAGAATGCCAAAAGCGTGCAAAGCTTTCATCAAGGCAAAGCGTGGCTACTTTGAAGAATCTCAAATATCAAATATATTTTGATTTGTTTAACACATTTTTGTCTACTGTGTGTGTGGGTGTGTGCAGCTGTATGCAGCATTGTCTGTGTATTCCTACACATTTGACAGTTATCCTTCAGGAGTTATGCGTCTGCAATATTTGCCAGCACTACCTGGGTAATCTTGGGTAGAATGAGCAATCTACAAATGTCCTACTCTGCAATAGAGATCTTGCTCAGTCTGCTACAGTGCAGATGTAGGCTATTAATTTGAGCTAGCATGCTACAGCAGGAAAATAATCCTGCAGCAACAGGAAATTGGAATTATTATCTGTATTATAATTAATGGACATTTTTGTAGGAGTTGATACATTTTTCGTACGTACAAATCTAAAATGGAAATGACAAACTTCAGAAGGCTTTTAATAAACCTCAAATAAACCAGAAGTTTTACATTTCCTGCATTTCAGTTAAGTTCTCCTGCAACAGGGTGATCAAATTAAGATCCTACATATGTATCATCCGTCCCCAAGGGAGCGTCACTAAATAGCTAGGCTACCCACCACTGCACAAGGGATCAGTGACAAATCCCCTAGCAGGGGAAAGTAATAATCTCAAGGAGCATAAGCTTCTCCCAAGAAGAGAAAATACTGCCTGTCTCTCACTTTCTCTCTCCATTCTCTCTCTCATACAGCTCAGCTATCACTGATCATAGTGAGAGAAGCCGACTTATTTAAAGCAGATGGGTTAATGCCACATGTAAAACTTAATTTTAGGTCACTTGTAGAAGTAGCTATCATCAACTGCAGTAGTGAGTAAAAAATAAGTTGACCCGATTGACTTGTAATTTGTATGTTTGTCCTACTGCAGTTAGTCAAACAGTATGTGCTGAAGTAAACCTTTAATCCAACTGTCATGATGTGCCCTGGGGGGAGGATCCAAGCCCCCCCCAATTCAATTCAAGGGGCTTTATTGGCATTTGAAACATATGTTAACATTGCCAACGCAAGTGAAGTAGATAATAAACAAAAGTGAAATAAACAATAAAAATGAACAGTAAACATTACACTCACAGAAGATACAAAAGAAGAAAGCTATTATAAATATCATATTATGTACTGTATATATACAGTGTTGTAACGATGTGCAAATGGTTAAAGTACAAAAGGGAAAATACATTTAAAATACATTTACAATGGTGTTTGTTCTTCACTGGTTGCCCTTTTCTTGTGGCAACAGGTCGCAAATCTAGCTGCTGTGATGGAACACTGTGGTATTTCACCCAGTAGATATGGGAGTTTATCAAAATCGGGTTTGTTTTCAAATTCTTTGTGGATCTGTGTAATCTGAGAAAAATATGTGTCTCTAATATGGTCATACATTTGGCAGGAGGTTAGGAAGTGCAGCTCAGTTTCCACCTCATTTTGTGGGCAGTGTGTACATAGCCTGTCTTCTCTTGAGAGCCAGGTCTGCCTACGGCGGCCTTTCTCAATAGCCGTAGGCAGCTCACTGAGTCTGTACATAGTCAAAGCTTTCCTTAAGTTTGGGTCAGTAACAGTGGTCAGGTATTCTGCCACTGTGTACTCTCTGTTTAGGGTCAAGTAGCATTCTAGTTTGCTCTGTTTTTTTGTTAATTACTTGACACATTGAAAATAATTATCTTTTTGTTTTCTCATGATTTGTTTGGGTCTGTGGGGCGACGCACAACTGGCCTAGCGTCGTCTGGGTTAGGGAGGGATTGGCTGGTAGGGATATACTTGTCTCATCGCGCACCAGCGACTCCTGTGGCGGGCTTGGCGCAGTGCGCGCTAACCAAGGTTGCCAGGTGCACGGTGTTTCCTCCTACACATTGGTGCGGCTGTCTTCCGGGTTGGATGCGTGCTGTGTTAAGAAGCAGTGAGGCTTGGTTGGGTTGTGTATCAGAGGACGCATGACTTTCAACCTTCGTCTCTCCTGAGCCCGTACGGGAGTTGTAGCGATGAGACAAGATAGTAGCTACTAAAAACAATTGGATACCACGAAATTTGGGAGAAAAAGGGGTAAAATTCAACAACAAAAAACTGCATTGTTGGTTAAGGGCATTTCACTGTAATGTCTACATCTGTAGTATTCGGCGCGTGTGTCAAATAAAATGGGATTTGATTGTGTTATGATTGAAAATGAGATCATTATTGTTAAAAACTCTACATGTGCCAACAAACAAACCACAAGACACACACATGAAAACAGGTGTGAACAAGATCTGTTTCTTATGCTGCATATTCCTGAGGAGGCTTCAACACCCTAAAATGAGGGCTATGAAGCTCTCCATTAACGTAGACTTGTATTGGCCATGTTGATGAACTATGACAAGCACATCTAGCATACAGCATTGTGAACTCTTCTCACCACCAGACATTCTGCTCTCAACCTGTTAAATAAAATCGCTGTTTGATCCATCAATCCAGACAGTGTTGTTGTAGTCTAAGTAGTGATAGGCTATAGATGTATTGACCCCCATGTCTCCTCCAGTCTCTATGTCCCAGCCAGCGTTCAGAGGATTTGGCTTTATAGATTTCCAAACTGTGTTTATCTTCTAGATCAGCAGAGCCAAGCAAAGGAGGCAGGGGTTTGATTTATCCCCCTCTTCCAGAGAAATGAAGGGAAGAAGGAGGGAGGGGTTTGATTTATCCCCCTCTTCCAGAGAAATGAAGGGAAGAAGGAGGGAGGGGTTTGATTTATCCCCCTCTTCCAGAGAGAGGAAGGGAAGAAGGAGGGAGGGGTTTGATTTATCCCCCTCTTCCAGAGAGAGGAAGGGAAGAAGGAGGGAGGGGTTTGATTTATCCCCCTCTTCCAGAGAGAGGAAGGGAAGAAGGAGGGAGGGGTTTGATGTATCCCCCTCTTCCAGAGAGAGGAAGGGAAGAAGGAGGCAGGGGTTTGATGTATCCCCCTCTTCCAGAGAGAGGAAGGGAAGAAGGAGGGAGGGGTTTGATGTATCCCCCTCTTCCAGAGAGAGGAAGGGAAGAAGGAGGGAGGGGTTTGATGTATCCCCCTCTTCCAGAGAGAGGAAGGGAAGAAGGAGGGAGGGGTTTGATGTATCCCCCTCTTCCAGAGAGAGGAAGGGAAGAAGGAGGCAGGGGTTTGATGTATCCCCCTCTTCCAGAGAGAGGAAGGGAAGAAGGAGGGAGGGGTTTGATGTATCCCCCTCTTCCAGAGAGAGGAAGGGAAGAAGGAGGGAGGGGTTTGATGTATCCCCCTCTTCCAGAGAGAGGAAGGGAAGAAGGAGGCAGGGGTTTGATGTATCCCCCTCTTCCAGAGAGAGGAAGGGAAGGAGGGAGGGGTTTGATGTATCCTCATCTTCCAGAGAGAGGAAGGGAAGAAGGAGGCAGGGGTTTGATGTATCCCCCTCTTCCAGAGAGAGGAAGGGAAGAAGGAGGCAGGGGTTTGATGTATCCCCCTCTTCCAGAGAGAGGAAGGGAAGAAGGAGGGAGGGGTTTGATGTATCCCCCTCTTCCAGAGAGAGGAAGGGAAGAAGGAGGCAGGGGTTTGATGTATCCCCCTCTTCCAGAGAGAGGAAGGGAAGAAGGAGGCAGGGGTTTGATGTATCCCCCTCTTCCAGAGAGAGGAAGGGAAGAAGGAGGCAGGGGTTTGATGTATCCCCCTCTTCCAGAGAGAGGAAGGGAAGAAGGAGGGAGGGGTTTGATGTATCCCCCTCTTCCAGAGAGAGGAAGGGAAGAAGGAGGCAGGGGTTTGATGTATCCCCCTCTTCCAGAGAGAGGAAGGGAAGAAGGAGGCAGGGGTTTGATGTATCCCCCTCTTCCAGAGAGAGGAAGGGAAGAAGGAGGGAGGGGTTTGATGTATCCCCCTCTTCCAGAGAGAGGAAGGGAAGAAGGAGGCAGGGGTTTGATGTATCCTCTCTTCCAGAGAGAGGAAGGGAAGAAGGAGGGAGGGGTTTGATGTATCCTCATCTTCCAGAGAGAGGAAGGGAAGAAGGAGGGAGGGGTTTGATTTATCCCCCTCTTCCAGAGAGAGGAAGGGAAGAAGGAGGGAGGGGTTTGATTTATCCCCCTCTTCCAGAGAGGGAAGGGAAGAAGGAGGCAGGGGTTGATGTATCCCCCTCTTCCAGAGAGAGGAAGGGAAGAAGGAGGGAGGGGTTTGATGTATCCCCCTCTTCCAGAGAGAGGAAGGGAAGAAGGAGGCAGGGGTTTGATGTATCCCCCTCTTCCAGAGAGAGAAGGGAAGAAGGAGGGAGGGGTTTGATGTATCCCCCTCTTCCAGAGAGAGGAAGGGAAGAAGGAGGCAGGGGTTTGATGTATCCCCTCTTCCAGAGAGAGGAAGGGAAGAAGGAGGCAGGGGTTTGATGTATCCCCCTCTTCCAGAGAGGGAAGGGAAGAAGGAGGGAGGGGTTTGATGTATCCTCATCTTCCAGAGAGAGGAAGGGAAGAAGGAGGCAGGGGTTTGATTTATCCCCTCTTCCAGAGAGAGGAAGGGAAGAAGGAGGGGAGGGGTTTGATGTATCCCCCTCTTCCAGAGAGAGGAAGGGAAGAAGGAGGGAGGGGTTTGATGTATCCCCTCTTCCAGAGAGAGGAAGGGAAGAAGGAGGCAGGGGTTTGATGTATCCCCCTCTTCCAGAGAGAGGAAGGGAAGAAGGAGGCAGGGGTTTGATTTATCCCCTCTTCCAGAGAGAGGAAGGGAAGAAGGAGGGAGGGGTTTGATGTATCCCCCTCTTCCAGAGAGAGGAAGGGAAGAAGGAGGGAGGGGTTTGATGTATCCCCCTCTTCCAGAGAGAGGAAGGGAAGAAGGAGGCAGGGGTTTGATGTATCCCCTCTTCCAGAGAGAGGAAGGGAAGAAGGAGGCAGGGGTTTGATGTATCCCCCTCTTCCAGAGAGAGGAAGGGAAGAAGGAGGCAGGGGTTTGATGTATCCCCCTCTTCCAGAGAGAGGAAGGGAAGAAGGAGGGAGGGGTTTGATGTATCCCCTCTTCCAGAGAGAGGAAGGGAAGGAGGGAGGGGTTTGATGTATCCCCCTCTTCCAGAGAGAGGAAGGGAAGAAGGAGGCAGGGGTTTGATGTATCCCCTCTTCCAGAGAGAGGAAGGGAAGAAGGAGGGAGGGGTTTGATGTATCCCCCTCTTCCAGAGAGAGGAAGGGAAGAAGGAGGGAGGGGTTTGATGTATCCCCCTCTTCCAGAGAGAGGAAGGGAAGAAGGAGGGAGGGGTTTGATGTATCCCCCTCTTCCAGAGAGAGGAAGGGAAGGAGGGAGGGGTTTGATGTATCCCCCTCTTCCAGAGAGAGGAAGGGAAGAAGGAGGCAGGGGTTTGATGTATCCCCCTCTTCCAGAGAGAGGAAGGGAAGAAGGAGGGAGGGGTTTGATGTATCCCCCTCTTCCAGAGAGAGGAAGGGAAGAAGGAGGGAGGGGTTTGATGTATCCCCCTCTTCCAGAGAGAGGAAGGGAAGAAGGAGGCAGGGGTTTGATGTATCCCCCTCTTCCAGAGAGAGGAAGGGAAGAAGGAGGGAGTGGTTTGATGTATCCCCCTCTTTCCAGAGAGAGGAAGGGAAGAAGGAGGGAGGGGTTTGATGTATCCCCTCTTCCAGAGAGAGGAAGGGAAGGAGGCAGGGGTTTGATGTATCCCCCTCTTCCAGAGAGAGGAAGGGAAGAAGGAGGCAGGGGTTTGATGTATCCCCCTCTTCCAGAGAGAGGAAGGGAAGAAGGAGGCAGGGGTTTGATGTATCCCCCTCTTCCAGAGAGAGGAAGGGAAGAAGGAGGGAGGGGTTTGATGTATCCCCCTCTTCCAGAGAGAGGAAGGGAAGAAGGAGGCAGGGGTTTGATGTATCCTCATCTTCCAGAGAGAGGAAGGGAAGAAGGAGGGAGGGGTTTGATGTATCCCCCTCTTCCAGAGAGAGGAAGGGAAGAAGGAGGGAGGGGTTTGATGTATCCCCCTCTTCCAGAGAGAGGAAGGGAAGAAGGAGGGAGGGGTTTGATGTATCCCCCTCTTCCAGAGAGAGGAAGGGAAGAAGGAGGGAGGGGTTTGATGTATCCCCCTCTTCCAGAGAGAGGAAGGGAAGGAGGGAGGGGTTTGATGTATCCTCATCTTCCAGAGAGAGGAAGGGAAGAAGGAGGGAGGGGTTTGATGTATCCCCCTCTTCCAGAGAGAGGAAGGGAAGAAGGAGGGAGGGGTTTGATGTATCCCCCTCTTCCAGAGAGAGGAAGGGAAGAAGGAGGCAGGGGTTTGATGTATCCCCCTCTTCCAGGGAGATTTTTTAAAATGTATTTATTTTTTTAACCTTTATTTAACCAGGCAAGTCAGTTAAGAACAGATTCTTATTTTCAATGACGGCCTGGTGGGTTAACTGCCTGTTCAGGGGCAGAACGACAGATTTGTACCTTGTCAGCTCGGGGGTTTGAACTCGCAACCTTCCGGTTACTAGTCCAACGCTCTAACCACTAGGCTACGCTGCCGCCCCAGAGAGGAAGGGAAGAAGGAGGGAGAGAGGGACAAGGGCATGGTGATCCATTAAAAAAGCAGCGAGGCGGCAGCAGCATGTGTGATGTTGGTGTGTCTGAGTTTACTTTGTCAAGAGACTGTCGCGCAGTTCCTGTTTCTGTCATCATCAGTCTCTCCAACCGGCTGGTTATGACACCTGGCTTTCATTGTTGGGTTCTGTTGTTGGGTGATTAATGGGGAATGAATGAGATGCAGCGAGGGTAAGACTACTTGGCCCAGTTACTCAGGTCTAGAAAACAACAACGCCACCTGTAAAATGCTCATCTTTAAGAGACTGTGTGCTTGACTGTGTGGGCAGTGGTGACTCGTCTCGTACTGGCCAAAGTTTTCAGAGATCTTTAACTTTTTAAGTTTCCACGCCAATCAAAGGAGGACATAATATAGGGCAAATCCTTTGATGTGCTGGACCTGGGCAGCCATCCACTGTGTTGGAGCGTGTACGCCTCATCCTACTCATCCGGTCTCTCTCTTCCTCCCCTGATGTGCTGGACCTGGGCAGCCATCCACTGTGTTGGAGCGTGTACGCCTCATCCTACTCATCCGGTCTCTCTCTTCCTCCCCTGATGTGCTGGACCTGGGCAGCCATCCACTGTGTTGGAGCGTGTACGCCTCATCCTACTCATCCGGTCTCTCTCTTCCTCCCCTGATGTGCTGGACCTGGGCAGCCATCCACTGTGTTGGAGCGTGTACGCCTCATCCTACTCATCCGGTCTCTCTCTTCCTCCCCTGATGTGCTGGACCTGGGCAGCCATCCACTGTGTTGGAGCGTGTACGCCTCATCCTACTCATCCGGTCTCTCTCTTCCTCCCCTGATGTGCTGGACCTGGGCAGCCATCCACTGTGTTGGAGCGTGTACGCCTCATCCTACTCATCTGGTCTCTCTCTTCCTCCCCTGATGTGCTGGACCTGGGCAGCCATCCACTGTGTTGGAGCGTTGTCGTGGAAATTTCCTCTATTTACCTAATCATGGGAGCAAACCACACACACACGTCAGAGTTAGTTATAAAAGTCCATCTTTAATTATATGAGCTCTTATCACAATCCTCTGACTCTCAGATAAATTCAGTGTCTCCCAGTGAATTCTCCGAGAGCCCCTTTACAATGCAACTGAGTTCCTTTAATAGCAAAGACACACATAGTCAGACAGCATAGACATAATTCATCGTTCAGCTTTGTCTCCTTTCCCAAACCCCAGAACCAATAAACCAAATCCTCCATATCAACAGGCATATATCAAATTGTCATTTATACACAACCCACTCTAAATACAAACTCACGGAGAGGATAGAATGATTCCAGACACTGCCATCCTCCATGAGAAAAGTAGGGAGTGAACTGGCACACACACAGTGGAGCAAAAGACATGCTTACTCATGATGACACTTTGACCTCTCCCCTCTCTGTGGCCCAGGCAACTTAGTTTTGACATAGAACAGATAACTGCAACCTCACCACAGTATTATACAAATATACCATTCTGATGAGAAGTAACTTACACACATTTGATGAATATTAAACATCTTACAAATGTTACCAACAAATTCTGATAATTCCACGACAGCATGTACACCTCATCCTACTCATCCGGTCTCTCTCTTCCTCCCCTGATGTGCTGGACCTGGGCAGCCATCCGCTGTGTTGGAGCGTGTACACCTCATCCTACTCATCCGGTCTCTCTCTTCCTCCCCTGATGTGCTGGACCGGGGCAGCCATCCACTGTGTTGGAGCGTGTACGCCTCATCCTACTCATCCGGTCTCTCTCTTCCTCCCCTGCTCCTCCTGACCCATGGCTAATCAATCAGTCATTGTTTTGACCACCTCTTCAAACCGTAAACCAAAACCCAAGCCCTGAGGGCAATCTCATTCTCCATGTTATCCATGGCCGCCTCATCATCTCTCCGCACTTCCACGCTCATCATTTTAATCTGCTCATCAATCAATGCATCATAATGGATTGGGTTTTCCTGGGCTTGGCTGTCATATTGCCGTGCCTCCAGCATGTATTACCCTAGCTAACCCCAAGTCCCTCCCCGTCTGGGAGAAGCAGCTTGTGAAGATGTAGGTGGTCAGCTGACCCCAGAGTTGAAGGGAAACATGACAGCCTATTGCTAGCCAGCCACAGAGACCGGGACCTGGCATAGGGGTCTAATAAACGACCAGCAGGGATGGTTTTCCTGGAGCACCCTGTCATTGTTAAGTAAGCCACTAACACCGCTTGGGGAATTACCCCCGAACAGTAATTACTGTGAAGGAAGGCAGTGCAGCCATGTGAATGGGAAATTAGCCACTGGGCAAAACTGGTTGAATCAATGTTGTTACCATGTCATTTCAATGAATAAAAATCATTGGGGTGACGTTGAATCAATGTGGAAAACTGATTGGATTTGCAAAAAGTCATCAATGTATGGGCATTTCATATTTTTTTCAACCAACTTTGAACCTAGAACCAATGAGGTGGTGACATTTTTTGATTTCATGTTAAATATACGTTAGTTTTTAACTCAACCAAGTATGTGAAATGGGACCAGTGTGTATATTCAAAGGGAATGGATCTCTGTAAGACAAGCCATTTTTATTAATTGGTGCAATATCTAAAGGACTGGTAGTACCGAGCGGAGCTGGTTTTGAGGAACAATGTTCCCGCTGTGAAAGAAACAGCTAATGATGTTGACAGAGTGTTTCTTTCAAAGCGAGCCTTGCCGAGACCATGGTAAAAAAAAACTTTTACAAATGAGGTCTGTGTTGTGAGGACATCAAATGGCTTCGGCACTCGCGGAGCAGCACAACAGCAGAGGTTGTTATCTGAAAAATTTAGCGCAGTATATTGGTCTCCGGGAACGTGTGGTTGATACTCCAGGGAGTCTGGATGAGGACACGTTCTGTGTGCATTGCTGCACTTGTGACTTATTATACAATCTCCCCTGGGTTCAAATACCATACTGCTCTTTAATGAGATACTTTAATGAGATCGTCTATGTTACAGCTTCTGGTTTAGCATTGTAGTTAAGTTATTTTTGTGTTGCGATTTTGATCTAGCTGTAACCCAGTACGTTTACATGGACCTGTTTATGAAGGTTTACGGCTCGGAGGATGCGTAGCTGAGAGAGAGATGCACTGTTTCACCGTTGTTCGCTGTCAGCTCTGTAGTCAATATTCTTTCCGAGCTTGGCTCGCTCACTCCCCTGTGTTGCCATGGAAACGGCACACTACTCGCTCGCTTCCTGCCTCTCCCTATCGTGTTGCTGTGAGATGGGCAGGAACTCTCGGACACGGCGGGCGGAGACTGGTGTAGTGGTCAAAGAGGTTCCTTCTGGGAAGGCACCACTAGTGTTAAAAGGCGTGTCTCCATGGCAACCAGCTGGATATCGACCAGTCTGCCCTTTAAGCCGTTCCCTGCTGCCCTCGCCCCATGTCACTAGTTGGCATCAAAGCCTTCCCTCTGATACAGCTCTGCCATTCATCACTGCTCACCAAGCTCCTGCTGATCACTCTTGTTGATCATCATGACATAAGATCAGAGTGGGCAGAGAGAGACATGATGTGTCTGGCCCCCTACACAGACAATGAAACGACTGACAGTCCATCATTTAGCTTGGAAACTAGATTCAACCACTCACATCTCTCACTCTGTAGACATTTTCAGCTTTATAAACAACTTTTAAATTCCACAATTATTTCAGTATTCCACTCTCTGTGACACACTGCTTCCAGATTCTCACTATTGTCCCATTCAACAGTCTCTTCCCACTTCAGCTGAATGTTATTTTCATGATTACAGCACAACAGAGACGGTTGCATAAAGTAACTGTGCAAGATCACTCCCTGTATCCCCTCCTCTCCCAGTCCATCATTAGTCAGCTTGGTACTTCCAAACTGATCTCCAAGCAGTAGAGAGAGGATCACATCACATGTACCCTTCCGTCAGCCCAGATCAGAGGAATATTAAAACAATCCCATCAGCCAACTTCAAACGGAGCCGGGTGGGAAAAAAAGAAACGAGGACATCTAGAATATTCACCTGAACAGCCTTAGCCATCTTCCACTTCCAGAACCCTGTCACCACATCTGAGGAACTTGGGAAAGAAAGGAAGGATCCACGCTGAATAGTGAGGAAGTTCTTCTAATCTAATGGGGAGATGATGAGGCTATACTTGGGCCCGTCTCTTTCTGTTCAACTAAAAACTCAGGGAAGGGATTTTTGTTAGACATCAAGCATTGATGAGACACCTGGGTTGATTGGTGCAATGTAGAACTAACCCTGTGGGGGAATTATCTTGGAGGCTTGCAGCTCTCCATCAGAGTGGAGGAAATTGCTTTTCTATTGCTGCTCATTCAGCACAGTCAGTAAGCAGTTCCCAGTCTGTAGCTGGGTCCCGTCCAAAAAGCCTTGTTACTTTATGATACTATACTACTACTACTCAGCTTATACTACTACTCATTCCCTCTCATGGAAGCGCATCAAAACATTATTAGGTCGATTTTTTACATTTTCTTCTACTCACATGATTACAGTGCGTCAATAATTGTTGTTTTCCCTGTGAGGCTGCATTGCATGTCACTGTGGCTCCTCGTTGGCAGATGCGCGATACTCGGCGGGTCTGCCGCCGGTAGTTAATTGTAACACCTGTTCCCAATCACCTCTTCTGCTCTTCCGCCCTAGAGGTTCATGGGAAACAGTGTCCTCTGTGCAATGTGTCAGGCTACTGTAATACTACAGCTCTTTATGAGTATGATAAAGGGCTTGTCATATCTGAGCGAGGGGTTGAGCGTGAGTGTCCGTGACTCTTTAGAGGGATTGAGGCATATGGCAGGGTTGGGTTTACTCATGAGATGCGATGAAAGAGTGAGAGAGAGAGAGAGAGAGAGAGAGAGAGAGAGAGAGAGAGAGAGAGAGAGAGAGAGAGAGAGAGAGAGAGAGAGAGAGAGAGAGAGAGAGAGAGAGAGAGAGAGAGAGAGAGAGAGAGAGAGAGAGAGAGAGGGAGAGAGAGAGAGAGAGAGAGAGAGAGAGAGAGAGAGAGAGAGAGAGAGAGAGAGAGAGAGAGAATTAAAGAGAGGAACAGAGAGGAAGGGGAAAATGAGAGAGAGAGAGCTGGCTATGTGACTCATGTTGTCCTCTGTCACAGCATCAGGAGTGTGTGACTCTCACGGCTAACTGAGAGAGTCAGGAAGAGGTGACGCAAGAGGTTTTAGTCCGCCCAAAATCTGTCCATGAAAATAAGGAATTTAATGAGTGTCAACAAAAAAATGTTATTGCTGATTTGCTGTGTGTGGCTTATTTGATCGAATAGAAGTTTCGTAATGGTTAAGTTGTTATGAAAGCACTGATATAAGTGGACGCACATGGCATTTCTGCAACTTTATATCAGAGCCTGTTGTCATAGAGATAGAGGACTCATCATGGATATAACCCGTTTTAGCATGGACATTGCCATTGAGGGCTTCCACCATTTTATAGTAGTCATCTGGGTGGGGATTTCTATGAGTTGGGAGCAATCAGCCAATGAAGAAGAAGAAAATGGAATACTTTAAAATGGAGCCCTGTAACAATGTGCTCTGAGAGTCAGATAGCAAGTTCAGGGAGTGAGTGTTTTAATTTAAAAAAACACAACATAATACAAAATAAGAAACACGAACAACGCACAGAAGGAAGGATCCAAGGGGAGGGACATATATAGGGAAGGTAATCAAGGAGGTGATGGAGTCCAGGTGAGTGTCATGAGGTCCTGGTGCCCGTGACGATGGTGACAGTTGTACGGGAGAATGAGCAGCCTGATGACCTAGAGACCGAAGAGGGAGCACACGTGACAAGCCCAGAGGGGGTCAGTCAGTGGGCTTTCATAGAGAGATTTAAACCAGAGGGGGTCAGTCAGTAGGCTTTCATAGAGAGATTTAAACCAGAGGGGGTCAGTCAGTAGGCTTTCATAGAGAGATTTAAACCAGAGGGGGTCAGTCAGTAGGCTTTCATAGAGAGATTTAAACCAGAGGGGGTCAGTCAGTAGGCTTTCATAGAGAGATTTAAACCAGAGGAGGTCCGTCAGTGGGCTTTCATAGAGAGATTTAAACCAGAGGGACTCAGTCAGTAGGCTTTCATAGAGAGATTTAAACCAGGGGAGGTCAGTCAGTGGGCTTTCATAGAGAGATTTAAACCAGAGGGGGTCAGTCAGTGGGCTTTCATAGAGAGATTTAAACCAGAGGGGGTCAGTCAGTGGGCTTTCATAGAGAGATTTAAACCAGAGGGGGTCCGTCAGTGGGCTTTCATAGAGAGATTTAAACCAGAGGGGTCAGTCAGTGGGCTTTCATAGAGAGATTTAAACCAGAGGGGGTCCGTCAGTGGGCTTTCATAGAGAGATTTAAACCAGAGGGGGTCCGTCAGTGGGCTTTCATAGAGAGATTTAAACCAGAGGGGGTCCGTCAGTGGGCTTTCATAGAGAGATTTAAACCAGAGGGGGTCCGTCAGTGGGCTTTCATAGAGAGATTTAAACCAGAGGAGGTCCGTCAGTGGGCTTTCATAGAGAGATTTAAACCAGAGGAGGTCAGTCAGTGGGCTTTCATAGAGAGATTTAAACCAGAGGGGTCCGTCAGTGGGCTTTCATAGAGAGATTTAAACCAGAGGGGGTCCGTCAGTGGGCTTTCATGGAGAGATTTAAACCAGAGGGGGTCAGTCAGTGGGCTTTCATAGAGAGATTTAAACCAGAGGGGGTCCGTCAGTGGGCTTTCATAGAGAGATTTAAACCAGAGGAGGTCCGTCAGTGGGCTTTCATAGAGAGATTTAAACCAGAGGGGGTCAGTCAGTAGGCTTTCATAGAGAGATTTAAACCAGAGGGGGTCAGTCAGTAGGCTTTCATAGAGAGATTTAAACCAGAGGGGGTCCGTCAGTGGGCTTTCATAGAGAGATTTAAACCAGAGGAGGTCCGTCAGTGGGCTTTCATAGAGAGATTTAAACCAGAGGGGGTCAGTCAGTAGGCTTTCATAGAGAGATTTAAACCAGAGGGGGTCAGTCAGTAGGCTTTCATAGAGAGATTTAAACCAGAGGGGGTCAGTCAGTAGGCTTTCATAGAGAGATTTAAACCAGAGGGGGTCAGTCAGTAGGCTTTCATAGAGAGATTTAAACCAGAGGGGGTCAGTCAGTAGGCTTTCATAGAGAGATTTAAACCAGAGGAGGTCCGTCAGTGGGCTTTCATAGAGAGATTTAAACCAGAGGAGGTCAGTCAGTGGGCTTTCATAGAGAGATTTAAACCAGAGGGGGTCCGTCAGTGGGCTTTCATAGAGAGATTTAAACCAGGGGAGGTCAGTCAGTGGGCTTTCATAGAGAGATTTAAACCAGAGGGGGTCCGTCAGTGGGCTTTCATAGAGAGATTTAAACCAGAGGGGGTCAGTCAGTGGGCTTTCATAGAGAGATTTAAACCAGAGGGTCAGTGGGCTTTCATAGAGAGATTTAAACCAGAGGGGTCAGTCAGGGGCTTTCATAGAGAGATTTAAACCAGAGGGGGTCCGTCAGTGGGCTTTCATAGAGAGATTTAAACCAGAGGGGGTCCGTCAGTGGGCTTTCATAGAGAGATTTAAACCAGAGGGGTCAGTCTTTCATAGTCCAGTCCGGGCTTTCATGGAGAGATTTAAACCAGAGGGGGTCAGTCAGTGGGCTTTCATAGAGAGATTTAAACCAGAGGGGGTCCGTCAGTGGGCTTTCATAGAGAGATTTAAACCAGAGGAGGTCCGTCAGTGGGCTTTCATAGAGAGATTTAAACCAGAGGGGGTCAGTCAGTAGGCTTTCATAGAGAGATTTAAACCAGAGGGGTTCAGTCAGTAGGCTTTCATAGAGAGATTTAAACCAGAGGGGGTCCGTCAGTGGGCTTTCATAGAGAGATTTAAACCAGAGGGGGTCCGTCAGTGGGCTTTCATAGAGAGATTTAAACCAGAGGGGGTCAGTCAGTAGGCTTTCATAGAGAGATTTAAACCAGAGGGGGTCAGTCAGTAGGCTTTCATAGAGAGATTTAAACCAGAGGGGGTCAGTCAGTAGGCTTTCATAGAGAGATTTAAACCAGAGGGGGTCAGTCAGTAGGCTTTCATAGAGAGATTTAAACCAGAGGGGGTCAGTCAGTAGGCTTTCATAGAGAGATTTAAACCAGAGGAGGTCCGTCAGTGGGCTTTCATAGAGAGATTTAAACCAGAGGAGGTCAGTCAGTGGGCTTTCATAGAGAGATTTAAACCAGAGGGGGTCCGTCAGTGGGCTTTCATAGAGAGATTTAAACCAGGGAGGTCAGTCAGTGGGCTTTCATAGAGAGATTTAAACCAGAGGGGGTCCGTCAGTGGGCTTTCATAGAGAGATTTAAACCAGAGGGGGTCAGTCAGTGGGCTTTCATAGAGAGATTTAAACCAGGGGAGGTCAGTCAGTGGGCTTTCATAGAGAGATTTAAACCAGAGGGGGTCAGTCAGTGGGCTTTCATAGAGAGATTTAAACCAGAGGGGGTCCGTCAGTGGGCTTTCATAGAGAGATTTAAACCAGAGGGGGTCCGTCAGTGGGCTTTCATAGAGAGATTTAAACCAGAGGGGGTCAGTCAGTGGGCTTTCATAGAGAGATTTAAACCAGAGGAGGTCCGTCAGTGGGCTTTCATAGAGAGATTTAAACCAGAGGGGGTCCGTCAGTGGGCTTTCATAGAGAGATTTAAACCAGAGGGGGTCAGTCAGTGGGCTTTCATAGAGAGATTTAAACCAGAGGAGGTCCGTCAGTGGGCTTTCATAGAGAGATTTAAACCAGAGGGGGTCAGTCAGTGGGCTTTCATAGAGAGATTTAAACCAGAGGGGTCAGTCAGTGGGCTTTCATAGAGGGATTTAAACCAGAGGAGGTCTGTCAGTGGGCTTTCATAGAGAGATTTAAACCAGCGGGGGTCAGTCAGTGGGCTTTCATAGAGAGATTTAAACCAGAGGGGGTCCGTCAGTGGGCTTTCATAGAGAGATTTAAACCAGAGGAGGTCCGTCAGTGGGCTTTCATAGAGAGATTTAAACCAGAGGGGGTCAGTCAGTGGGCTTTCATAGAGAGATTTAAACCAGAGGAGGTCCGTCAGTGGGCTTTCATAGAGAGATTTAAACCAGAGGAGGTCAGTCAGTGGGCTTTCATAGAGAGATTTAAACCAGAGGGGGTCCGTCAGTGGGCTTTCATAGAGAGATTTAAACCAGAGGGGGTCAGTCAGTTGGCTTTCATAGAGATTTAAACCAGAGGGGGTCAGTCAGTGGCTTTCATAGAGAGATTTAAACCAGAGGGGGTCCGTCAGTGGGCTTTCATAGAGAGATTTAAACCAGAGGAGGTCAATCAGTGGGCTTTCATAGAGAGATTTAAACCAGAGGGTGTCCGTCAGTGGGCTTTCATAGAGAGATTTAAACCAGAGGAGGTCAATCAGTGGGCTTTCATAGAGAGATTTAAACCAGAGGGGGTCCGTCAGTGGGCTTTCATAGAGAGATTTAAACCAGAGGAGGTCAATCAGTGGGCTTTCATAGAGAGATTTAAACCAGAGGGGGTCCGTCAGTGGGCTTTCATAGAGAGATTTAAACCAGAGGGGGTCAGTCAGTACGCTTTCATAGAGAGATTTAAACCAGAGGGGTTCAGTCAGTGGGCTTTCATAGAGAGATTTAAACCAGAGGGGGTCCGTCAGTGGGCTTTCATAGAGAGATTTAAACCAGAGGGGTCCGTCAGTGGGCTTTCATAGAGAGATTTAAACCAGAGGGGGTCCGTCAGTGGGCTTTCATAGAGGGATTTAAACCAGAGGAGGTCCGTCAGTGGGCTTTCATAGAGAGATTTAAACCAGAGGGGTCAGTCAGTGGGCTTTTTCATAGAGAGATTTAAACCAGAGGGGGTCCGTCAGTGGGCTTTCATAGAGATATTTAAACCAGAGGGGGTCAGTCAGTGGGCTTTCATAGAGATTTAAACCAGAGGGGTCAGTCAGTGGGCTTTCATAGAGATTTAAACCAGAGGAGGTCCGTCAGTGGGCTTTCATAGAGAGATTTAAACCAGAGGAGGTCAATCAGTGGGCTTTCATAGAGAGATTTAAACCAGAGGGGTCAGTCAGTGGGCTTTCATAGAGAGATTTAAACCAGAGGGGGTCAGTCAGTGGGCTTTCATAGAGAGATTTAACCCAGAGGAGGTCAATCAGTGGGCTTTCATAGAGAGATTTAAACCAGAGGGGGTCAGTCACTGGGCTTTCATAGAGAGATTTAAACCAGAGGGGGTCAGTCAGTGGGCTTTCATAGAGAGATTTAAACCAGAGGGGGTCCGTCAGTGGGCTTTCATAGAGACATTTAAACCAGAGGAGGTCAGTCAGTGGGCTTTCATAGAGAGATTTAAACCAGAGGGGGTCAGTCAGTAGGCTTTCATAGAGAGATTTAAACCAGAGGGCGTCCGTCAGTGGGCTTTCATAGAGAGATTTAAACCAGAGGGGGTCCGTCAGTGGGCTTTCATAGAGGGATTTAACCCAGAGGGGGTCCGTCAGTGGGCTTTCATAGAGAGATTTAAACCACAGGGGGTCAGTCAAAGGGCATATACTATAACGCTCTGCATTTTCTATGATGGAATCAAAAAATATCTGAAAACAAAATGATCTGAAATATTCTTCATGAGGAGTCACAACAGTGTACCCTTGTACATTTGGTAAGAATAAGGCATGTAGAAACTTGTGTTTCGGGTCGACTGTTTATTCCCCCCCCCCCTGGCTATTATGAATAGCTAATATAGTATAACTGATGTGATCTTGCCTGGGCCTGGGGCTGATACAGACGTGGGCGGCTTGCTGCAGAATGATTGGGTTATTCATTTGATCCTCAATCACTTTTACGGCACACTGTCCTCCAGGGACCATCCATAAACCCCTCTGCTTTAGGAATGGAGAACAGAAGCAGATTTCTCTGCTTTGAATAGGATAGGACTTTTCCCCAGGCAGGGTAGAAAATACACAAAGGTCAAAGTAATGAATTGCAGAACAAATGCAACATATCTATTGGTTTAATTAAGAACCACCATTGCTGCTCAATTAAGGACAGGATGGAGTAGTCTTGCTAGTCGAACACTTCCTTTCCTCTCTTTATGTGTCAGATGGTGTCACGATCGGCGTAGTGAAGAGACCAAAGCGCAGCGTGGTGTGAATACATTATTTTAATGTTAGACGAATGAACACGAAGATCACTAAACAAACAAACAAACAAACAAAATAATGAGACGACCGTGACCGCTATCAATACTGTGTGAAAACATGCAACATCACATAGACAATAACCCATGAACCACAATACAAAACAGACTACCTAAATTTGGTTCCCAATCAGAGACAACGACAAACACCTACCACTGATTGAGAACCATATCAGGCCAAAACGCATAGAAACAGACTAACTAGACATGCAACATAGAATGCCCACTCATATCACACCTTGACCAAACAAAACATAGATACAAACAACACAAATAATGGTCAGAGTGTGACAGATGGGACGCATTGGGATTCTAACCCTGTATCCTCCCGATGGTACTTCCATTCAGCAAGCCCTCCCTCTATCCCTCTATCTTCTCCCCCATCCACACTCCCTCTATGTATTCCCACCTTCCTCCTCTCCTCTCTCCCTAGGAAAGAAAACAACAGGCACCTCATATAACTCTTACTCTGTTCAGACACTCGTTGTATAAACTAATAGTGCGTGTTCCTGACATGATGCTCTTTGCCTCTCTGTCTGCCTGCTCCACCTGTGCACAGTAGAGAAGCAACAGCTACAATTGATGTCATTCTGCGCCTGAGCCATAGAGACAGAGTGCTCAGCTCTTTCCCTCTCTCCTTCTGTCCCTCTCTCTTTCTAATCTTATTCCTTTGCCTTTATCTCTCCCCCTCTCCTTCCCTGTCTGCTTCCTTGTAAAATCCTTGTCGGCCCCAATGACAAGTGAAACAAGTTGTTGTGGAGGGAGAGAAAAAGAAGCATGCCAATGCTATAGTCTGCCTGAGTGTGTTGGATGCATACAGAGATGAGGGGGAAGAATGCACTCTAATCCAAACCACAGAGCAGCTCATGTAAGCCAGTTGGGTGAATGCAGCAGGTCTCCAATGGGGGTTTCAGCACCTCTTGATTGGACAGCTCCCTGCTAGCATTACAATTCAACTGTCTAAAATGAATCTCTTTGGCTGTAATCGCATTGACTGCTCTGTTTGTACAGTCAATGCGCGGTGCTGTAATTGGCTGTGCGTGCACATGGGTGTTTGCATTTGTGCTTTTGATGAGCTAATGAGCCTGGCCATATGCAGAAGACGGCACAGCATCCATGTCACACAGCCTGCATCCCCACATTACCCTCAGCCCTTAACACACTGAGCCTGTGACCAGCAGCACTATGGGAGGATTGAGGGGAAAGGTGTGAGAGGATTCGCACAGGAGAGGAGAGAGCCCAATTTTCATCTATCTCTCTCTGCCCCAATTTACACTCTCTATATATGCATTTGGCATGGTTCACCTTCGCACTGAAAGAAAACCTGCACGCACAAACACAACCTCAATCCCAACCAACCAGCCAGCCTCATTCACAACCAACCAGCCAGCCTCATTCACAACCAACCAGCCAGCCTCAATCACAACCAACCAGCCAACCTCAATCCCAACCAACCAGCCAACCTCAATCCCAACCAACCAGCCAGCCTCAATCACAACCAACCAGCCAGCCTCATTCACAACCAACCAGCCAGCCTCATTCAAGACATTAAGCAGCCGTGGAGTGAACGGGCGGAGAACTGGGGCTGTAATCTGTCTGTCTGTGTTGAGGAGAAGCAGCAACAGTTGGCGGGAGGATGGAGACGAGGAGTGAGAGGACTGAAAGTTCCCGACTCTGACTCCACTTGTCAAGATAATCCATCCACCTGACAGGTGTGGCATATCAAGAAGCTGATTAACCAGCATGGTCATTACACAGGTGCACATTGTGCTGGGGGCAATAAAAGGCCACTCTAAAATGTGCAGTTTTGTCACACAACACAATGTCATAGATGTTTTGAGTGAGCATGCAATTGGCATGCTGACTGCAGGAATGTCCATCAGAGCAGTTTCCAGAGAATTTAATGTTAATTTCTCTACCATAAGCCACCTCTAACATTGTTTTAGAGAATTTGGCAGTACGTCCAACCGGCCTCACAACCGCAGACCACGTGTATGGCGACGTGTGGAAGAGAGGTTTGCTGATGTCAACGTTGTGAACAGAGTGCCCCATGGTGGCGTCATTGGCTCATTAATTGACTTATTCAATGTTTGCCTGAGACTTAAACTTTAGGCTCCTTGTCCATTTCAGATGTAGGATCTTAACCCATATTGTTACAGTAAAATAATCCTGCAACAACAGGATTTTAACATTTGATGTTGCCTGTTTGTTGGTTAGGCTATTAGCGGGTCAAAAGTAGGCTACATGAAAAGTGCAATACTGTTTAATATAACCGTGTGTTAGTGTGGGTTTTCAGGGACTTTTGTAAATCACGAGGCTCATCTGCATTTCCTGTGTTGCAGGAAAATTGATAACAAAAGTGATCAAATTAAGATCCTACATCTGTAGGTTCCCATGCTCTTTCCTCACTCTGCATCTCCCTGGTTCACTGTAAGAGGAAGTGAACGGGTAAATTATGTTTTTATTGTTAATGTTGAGTTCAGAGTTAGAATGACTGCCCTCCTCTCAGTCTGGACCCAAGCTATAAGACCACCTCAGAACCATATTGTGTCATTTATGAAAAGGTCTGGAAGTGAGAGGACCATAGTCAAATGCAGAGCATCCAATCCAACACTCTCTCACACACAGCACATATAAACAAGATCAACGTTAAAAACGAGAGAAACTCATCGGTGTCCCATCCTCTGATCCGAGAACAGTGATTAGCAATGTGGATGATCAGTGCCGGAGTCTGACGCAGCGCTAACACTCCCGGCTAGGATGATCTGTTCACAATGATTCAGAAATAGAGAGGCATAGGTGATCATATCTCAATGTATTTAATTCAAATGATTATGTTTTTGTCAAATGCTATTGGTTTGGGCTACTTACGGTCAATTTGCAGAGTACAAATGATTTTAAATTGTGTTCCGGCCCCCTGACCATCCGCTCAATAAAAAATTGTCCCGTGGTTGAATGTAATTGGGGACCTCTGGTGTAGAGGTGGGATTAGATTATAGCTATTACATGCTTTAACACCAGTGTGCATTATTAAAGATCAGTTAGCACCGTTTCTATCATTACCACAATTCTGATCCATATCATCATGTCCTGTTGAACTCCATACTAACAGGAAACCACATGTCCTGTTTAACTCCAGACTAACAGGAAACCACATGTCCTGTTTAACTCCAGACTAACAGGAAACCACATGTCCTGTTTAACTCCAGACTAACAGGAAACCACATGTCCTGTTTAACTCCAGACTAACAGGAAACCACATGTCCTGTTTAACTCCAGACTAACAGGAAACCACATGTCCTGTTTAACTCCAGACTAACAGGAAACCACATGTCCTGTTTAACTCCAGACTAACAGGAAACCACATGTCCTGTTCAACTCCAGACTAACAGGAAACCACATGTCCTGTTTAACTCCAGACTAACAGGAAACCACATGTCCTGTTTAACTCCAGACTAACAGGAAACCACATGTCCTGTTTAACTCCAGACTAACAGGAAACCACATGTCCTGTTTCCTGAGATTGTGTCTTAAGTAGATAGATTTCTCTCTCTGTACTCTCTCACTGACTCTTTAGCTTAGCCTCTGACAGCAATGTCCACGATTGTTAACACACACAAATGCCTCTACTACGGACTCTGCTCCTGTGACTGTGTGGGACTGCTAGATATCCTCTGACAATACTTTTATTGATCTGTTACCACAGCCTGCACTGACGTCTCCGTGTTATTGTCACACACTCTGAACAAGTGAATTGAATTGAAGACAGTCCCAGTGTCTCTGGCTGGAGTGGCTGTGCGTACTGTTTGTGTCCATGGGGAGCTGCAGTGGTCACTCTGACAGTGGTCAGGAGATCAGGAGAGTGAATCAATCAGCTAGTGAACAGAGGAGAGGAGAGATTACAGGAGTAGGGGAACAGGAGAGACTACAGGGGGAGGATGAGAGGAGGGACTACAGGAGGGGAGGAGGAGAGACTACAGGGGGAGGATGAGAGGAGGGACTACAGGAGGGGAGGAGGAGAGACTACAGGGGGAGGAGGGACTACAGGGGGAGGCTGAGAGGAGGGACTACAGGAGGGGAGGAGGAGAGACTACAGGGGGAGGAGGGACTACAGGGGGAGGATGTGAGGAGGGACTACAGGAGGGGAGGAGGAGAGACTACAGGGGGAGGAGGGACTACAGGGGGAGGATGAGAGGAGGGACTACAGGAGGAGAGGAGGGACATCACAGGAGGGGAGGAGGAGAGACTACAGGGGGAGGAGGGACTACAGGGGGAGGATGAGAGGAGGGACTACAGAAGGGGTGGAGGAGAGGAGGGACTACAGAAGGGGAGGAGGAGAGACTACAGGGGGAGAAGGGACTACAGGGGGAGGATGAGAGGAGGGACTACAGGAGGGGTGGAGGAGAGGAGGGACTACAGAAGGGGAGGAGGAGAGACTACAGGGGGAGGAGGGACTACAGGGGGAGGATGAGAGGAGGGACTACAGGAGGAGAGGAGGGACTACAGGAGGGGAGGAGGAGAGACTACAGGGGAGGAGGGACTACAGGGGGAGGATGAGAGGAGGGACTACAGAAGGGGTGGAGGAGAGGAGGGACTACAGGAGGAGAGGAGGGACTACAGAAGGGGAGGAGGAGAGACTACAGGGGGAGGAGGGACTACAGGGGGAGGATGAGAGGAGGGACTACAGAAGGGGTGGAGGAGAGGAGGGACTACAGGAGGGGAGGAGGAGAGACTACAGGGTGAGGAGGGACTACAGAAGGGGTGGGGGAGAGAAGGGACTACAGTAGGGGTGGAGGAGAGGAGGGACTACAGAAGGGGAGGAGGAGAGGAGGGACTACAGTAGAGGTGGAGGAGAGGAGGGACTACAGAAGGGGAGGAGGAGAGGAGGGACTACAGAAGGGGAGGAGGAGAGACTACAGGGGGAGGAGGGACTACAGGGGGAGGATGAGAGGAGGGACTACAGGAGGAGAGGAGGGACATCACAGGAGGGGAGGAGGAGAGACTACAGGGGGAGGAGGGACTACAGGGGGAGGATGAGAGGAGGGACTACAGAAGGGGTGGAGGAGAGGAGGGACTACAGAAGGGGAGGAGGAGAGACTACAGGGGGAGAAGGGACTACAGGGGGAGGATGAGAGGAGGGACTACAGGAGGGGTGGAGGAGAGGAGGGACTACAGAAGGGGAGGAGGAGAGACTACAGGGGGGAGGATGAGAGGAGGGACTACAGGAGGAGAGGAGGGACTACAGGAGGGGAGGAGGAGAGACTACAGGGGGAGGAGGGACTACAGGGGAGGATGAGAGGAGGGACTACAGAAGGGGTGGAGGAGGGAGGGACTACAGGAGGAGAGGAGGGACTACAGAAGGGGAGGAGGAGAGACTACAGGGGGAGGAGGGACTACAGGGGGTGGATGAGAGGAGGGACTACAGAAGGGTTGGAGGAGAGGAGGGACTACAGGAGGGGAGGAGGAGAGACTACAGGGTGAGGAGGGACTACAGAAGGGGTGGGGGAGAGAAGGGACTACAGTAGGGGTGGAGGAGAGGGAGGGACTACAGAAGGGGAGGAGGAGAGGAGGGACTACAGTAGAGGTGGAGGAGAGGAGGGACTACAGAAGGGGAGGAGGAGAGGAGGGACTACAGAAGGGGAGGAGGAGAGACTACAGGGGGGAGGAGGGACTACAGGGGGAGGATGAGAGGAGGGACTACAGAAGGGGTGGAGGAGAGGAGGGACTACATTTGGGGAGGAGGAGAGACTACAGGGGAGGAGGGACTACAGGGGGAGGATGAGAGGAGGGACCACAGAAGGGGTGGAGGAGAGGAGGGACTACAGGAGGGGAGGAGGAGAGACTACAGGGGAGGAGGAGGAGAGACTACAGGGTGAGGAGGGACTACAGAAGGGGTGGGGGAGAGGAGGGACTACAGTAGGGGTGGAGGAGAGGAGGGACTACAGAAGGGGAGGAGGAGAGGAGGGACTACAGTAGAGGTGGAGGAGAGGAGGGACTACAGAAGGGGAGGAGGAGAGGAGGGACTACAGTAGGGGTGGAGGAGAGGAGGGACTACAGAAGGAGAGGAGGAGAGGAGGGACTACAGAAGGGGTGGAGTAGAAGAGGACTACAGTAGGGGTGGAGGAGAGGAGGGACTACAGAAGGGGAGGAGGAGAGGAGGGACTACAGAAGGGGTGGAGGAGAGGAGGGACTACAGAAGGGGTGGAGGAGAAGAGGGACTACAGAAGGGGTGGAGGAGAGGAGGGACTACAGGAGGAGAGGAGGGACTACAGAAGGGGTGGAGGAGAGGAGGGACTACAGTAGGGGTGGAGGAGAGACTACAGGGGGAGGGATGGAGGAGAGACTACAGGGGGAGGGAGGAGGAGAGACTACAGTGGGAGGGATGGAGGAGAGACTACAGTGGGAGGGATGGAGGAGAGACTACAGGGGGGTGACTACAGGGGGAGGGATGGATGGAGGAGAGACTACAGGGGAGGAGGGGAGGAGAGACTACAAGGGGAGGCAGGGATGGAGGAGAGACTACAAGGGGAGGGAGGGATGGAGGAGAGACTACAGGGGAGGGATGGATAGAGGAGAGACTACATTTACATTTACATTTAAGTCATTTAGCAGGGGCTCTTATCCAGAGCGACTTACAAATTGGTGCATACACCTTATGACAACCAGTGGAACAGCCACTTGCATCTAAATCTTGTTGGGGGAGAAGGGGGGTGAGAAGGATTATGGACTTACCCTATCCTAGGTATTCCTTGAAGAGGGGGGTGGAAAGGAAGGTGGTGATTACAGGGGAGGGGGACTACAGAGGGAGGGATGGATGGAGGAGAGACTACAGGGGGAGGAGGGGAAGGAGAGACTACAGGGGGAGGAGGGGGAGGAGAGACTACAGGGGGAGGAGGGGGAGGAGAGACTACAGGGGAGGGGGAACTACAGGAGGTGGGATGGATGGAGGAGAGACTACAGGGGGAGGGTGATGAGTTTAGAATGCTGCATAGATATGGTATGGGTTAATCTAACACTATCTCTTTGTCTCTCTCTCCCTCCACCTTTCTGTGTTTCTCCTGTACTCTCTCTTTTCTGTAATCTCCCCCTTTCTCCCACGTCTTCCTTTCTCCCTCCATCCCCCCATCCCTCCCTCCCTCTGTCTCTCCATCCCTCCCTTCCTCTGTCTCTCCGTCCCCCCATCCCTCCCTCCCTCCCTCCCTCCCTCCCTCCCTCTGTCTCTCCGTCCCCCATCCCTCCCTCCCTCTGTCTCTCCCTCCCCCCCTCCCTCCCTCCCTCCCTCTGTCTCTCCATCCCCCCATCCCTCCCTCCCTCTGTCTCTCCATCCCTCCCTCCCTCCGTCTCTCCATCCCCCATCCCTCCCTCCCTCTGTCTCTCCATCCCCCCCATCCTCCCTCCCTCCCTCTGTCTCTCCATCCCCCATCCCTCCCTCCATCCCTCTGTCTCTCCATCCCCCATCCCCCCTCCCTCTGTCTCTCCATCCCCCCATCCCTCCCTCCCTCTGTCTCTCCATCCCTCCCTCCCTCCCTCCCTCTGTCTCTCCATCCCCCCATCCCTCTGTCTCCATCCCCCCATCCCTCCCTCCCTCCTCCTATCCCAGGTACGTGCCTGATTCTGGGCTGTATGATCTACCCAGACGGCTGGGACAGTGACGAGGTGAAAAGGATGTGTGGGGAGCAGACAGACAAGTACACCCTGGGAGCGTGCTCCGTGCGCTGGGCCTACATCCTGGCTATCATGGGCATCATGGACGCCCTGATACTCTCCTTCCTGGCCTTCGTCCTGGGAAACCGTCAGGATGGGCTGATGGCTGATGAACTGCTGGATAGTAAGGACAACACTTAATCTAAAATCAGTTTGGGATTTTAGGTAATTATGAATAAGATTACATGGACAGGGGGGACCTGATTCTAGATCAGTACTCCTACTCTGAGATACTTTATGAATACAAGCTGTGGACTTTCCTCATGTGAGCATGCCATACAGAGGCTGTCTCAAAAAGTGATATGTGTGATAGTGCAATGCTCTTCAATCCTGCCCCTGGTGACCACAGGGTGTCTACCTGTCTCTGAAGGGCAGCACCATACTGATGTGTTAGTGCAGTGCTGGACCAAACACCTGCACACCCTTTGGCTCTCCGGGACCAGGAGTGAAGAACACTATTGCACAGAATAACAGAACCTCTGTAACTGAAGTCTGAACCCCCTCTCCTCCAGACACTTCCACATCTCCCATATCTTGGTGTTTAATGTATTTAGGCTAATAAATAAACACTTCTCATCAACCCCCTCCTCCAAAGCCCATAGCATGGGGTGGGTGTGTATCAAATGTACCCTGCTGTCAAAACCCCACATGGTAGATATTCATATTCTGTCCCTTTTTATGCAAATATTTTCAGCATAATTTCACACACCCGAGCCATCACCAATTAACATATTTTAACTGCTTCTCACATAACACCTGCCTACTGTTATTACCGATGGGATTGGGAATTGGTGAGTCAGAGAGAGAGAGAGAGAGAGAGAGAGAGAGAGAGAGAGAGAGAGAGAGAGAGAGAGAGAGAGAGAGAGAGAGAGAGAGAGAGAGAGAGAGAGAGAGAGAGAGAGAGAGAGAGAGAGAGAGAGAGAGAGAGAGAGAGAGAGAGAGAGAGAGAGAGAGAGAGAGAGAGAGAGAGAGAGATGGAAAGGAGAGAGGAAGAAGAGAGAGAGGAGATGGAGAGAGGAGAGAGAGAGAGAGAGAGAGAGAGAGAGAGATAACAAAACAAGATGGCAGAGTCGAAGAGAATGGCTAAAACGACAAGAAGGGGGAAGGAACAGAAAAAGAGAGAGATGGAATGGAAAGGAGAGGGGAATGGAAAGGAGAGGGAGATGGAAAGGGGAGAGGGAGATGGAAAGGAGAGGGAGATGGAAAGGAGAGGGGAATGGAAAGGAGAGGGAGATGGAAAGGAGAGGGAGATGGAAAGGAGAGGGAGATGGAAAGGAGAGGGAGATGGAAAGGAGAGGGAGATGGAAAGGAGAGGGGAATGGAAAGGAGAGGGAGATGGAAAGGAGAGGGAGATGGAAAGGAGAGGGGAATGGAAAGGAGAGGGGAATGGAAAGGAGAGGGGAATGGAAAGGAGAGGGAGATGGAAAGGAGAGGGAGATGGAAAGGAGAGGGAGATGGAAAGGAGAGGGAGATGGAAAGGAGAGGGGAATGGAAAGGAGAGGGAGATGGAAAGGAGAGGGAGATGGAAAGGAGAGGGAGATGGAAAGGAGAGGGAGATGGAAAGGAGAGGGAGATGGAAAGGAGAGGGAGATGGAAAGGAGAGGGAGATGGAAAGGAGAGGGAGATGGAAAGGAGAGGGAGATGGAAAGGAGAGGGAGATGGAAAGGAGAGGGAGATGGAAAGGAGAGGGAGATGGAGAAAATAAGACGGAACAAAAAGGGAGAGAATTTACAGAGTCCTGAATTACTAATGGCTGTTTACACAGCTTGGCTATCAGCCTGTCTAAATGAATCACATGAGCTGATCGGCGAGGGCTGCCAGTTGGCGCAGGAGAACGCCATGTAACAGAGGGAGGATGCCGTAATCAGCTATGGGACAGGAGGAGAGAGAGAGTCTCAATTGGGCACACATTCAAATGAAGTCTAGTAGGATCTGCTTCCAAAATCCCAGACACCCTCAATTATCAATGTTATAGGGTTTCAAGATGTCTGACTTCACATTATCAGCTATAAGACGAGAGAGAGAGAGAGAGAGAGAGAGAGAGAGAGAGAGAGAGAGAGAGTGACCGAGTCTCATTTTGGCAAAGTGATTAATTGTTCTGTTGCAGTAATGTATGTGTCAGTCCAATGATTAACTATGTTTATAAAGGAGGTCTCTGAGCCATTTAGATAAGGATGTCATTACCTTACCACTGATTGGTGACTTTTCCTCACTACTGCCACCGACTGGCGTGGCTCTGGTACTACAAGTACAGAAGCTCTAGTGGTATTCATAGTGACATTACCAATGCTAACCTCTCCTTTCTGTCCTCACAGAGACTGGTAATTCCATATAAACAGCCAAATACTGTACAAAGGTGGGTGTGCTTTTTTGTGAATTGTGAATTATCAATATAATTATAATAATTATCATAATCAATATTATCAATATCCATATGCTTGTGTTGCCATTGGTACATCTAATTGTGCTCTTTATTCACAGGTGTTGGTGCCCATCAGAGGTAAAGATAATGTAACACAACGTTCCAGCTTTCATACCTGTCACTCTGGAGGTGGAAAGGAGAGCTACTGCTGTTGGAAAGAACAGAACGAGAAAAGGACAATTGAATGAAAGGAGGAGACATCCACTCCAAGAGAACCCACTTAGTAAAGACCAACCCCTACGGCCCCGTTATCACCCAGACATGACCTTGAGTGCAACAACAGATGGAAGACTTCATATTGTTTTATGAAATCCGTTACTGAGTGGACACGGTAGGCCTAACGGGCGGCAGATAGCCTAGTGATTAGAGCATTGGGTCAGTAACCGAAAGGTCGCTGGTTTGAATACCTGAGCCGACAAGGTGAAAAAAAGTCTGCCGTTGTGCCCCCTGAGTAAGGCACTTAACCCTGATTTGCTCCAGAGGCGCTGTACTACTGTGACTGACCCTGTAAAACAACACATTTCACTGCACCTATCCAGTGTATGTGACAATAAAACATATTAGGAAACATATGAGAAAAGGTTTGTTTGTGAAAAAGACCTTGAGATTCTGTCCCACCATTCAAGGCCCTAGCATAGGAAAACACAAATTAACCCAGCGATTCCCAAACTCAGTCCTGGGGATCCCAAGGGGTGCACGTTTTGGTTTTTGCCCTAGCATTTGACCCAACTAATTAAAATAATTAACTAATCACCAAGCTTTGAAAACTTGAATCAGCTGTGTAGTGCTTGGGGGAAAAAACAAAACATGCACCCCTTGAGGTCCCCAGGACTGAGTTTGGGAAACGGTCAACTAACTCATGACCACACATGACCGCTAGGCTACAGCATTGGATTGTTCAGACGTCTGATCAAACAGAGCTGTCGTCTTTATTGTGTCAAACTCACCCCTGGACACAGACAGTACACATGTACCTGAACTGTGGATTCCTTCATGACTTGTGTTCCACTCTTTGCTCTTCATTGGGCTCATCATTGTAAGACTGTTTACAGTGGGTGAGCATGGTCCATGAGAACTGTAAGCACTGTCTGGAAGGGTGGAAGGGTCAGTGGTGCCTGGGAACCTTTGGACGTCCCTACACAAAACCCTAACCTTTATCCTTACCTTAACCTTTTTAAATAGAATCTTCAACGGGGTGACATCAGAATTGGTACGTCCCAAGGATCCCATTTAGACGTGTCCCTACTGGAAGACAACGGCTGAACAGAGAGCGATGCTCCACCACTGACACCACATTAAATGTGACCAAGTTGAAGGTAAAGAAGACATTTTGTAGCTGTAATGAATGACTGTTGTGATAGAATCAGCGAGGTAGAGATCAGCGCCATGTAGGACTAGAGGTCAAGAGCAGGCTGCCAATCATAGTGTCCTCGGCAACCCTGGAGAAAACCATGCTGAAGAACCATGTATTAAGTAGAAGAAAAAGCCTATTAACAAATAGAAATAGCTGTTCTACGTGTTGGAATATTATTTTGTCTCGACTATGATATTTACAATCGATGGACAACACTTAACACCCAATCGACAGTATTGTAGAGTATTGCCATTTTACTATGTGAAGAAGTGTTTCCATAAAGTGTGGCTCAGTGTCTTGAATTGTATTATCTGGGAATATAACCTTAGAATCCATCTGCAACTTTATCACTAGTAGCAATGTGTCCTTTAACGGAAAGTCATTCTTGCTCTCTATCCAGCACATTTTATCAATGAATACAAATACAATTTCTTGAAGGTCAAAATATGGACGTTATGGCCATATAAAGGGACAGAACTGGTTGAAAAGATCAGTAGCCTCCAGAGCCCATGTAAACTCAAGTCACGTAGTTTACCACTGTCACACAAACAGGGCTGCAACGCAACTTTATAACTATTATTTCAGCAGTCTACTGCCAGCAGCATAGCACCCTGCATCCCACTGCTGGTTTGCCCCTGAAGCAAAGCACGGTTGGTCCCGGTCAGTCCCTTGATGGAAGACCGGATGCTGCTGGAAACGGTGTTGGAGGGCCAATAGGAGGCACTCTTTCATCTGGTCCAAGGAGATCCTAATGCCCCAGGGCAGTGAAGGGGACATTGCCCTGCATAGGGTGCTGTCTTTCAGATAGGAAGTTAAATGGGTGTCTTAACTCTCTGTGGTCATTAAAAATCCCATGGCATTTATTGTAAGAGTAGGGGGTTAAATTCCCAACCTGGCCACCTAATCATCCTCCTAATTGGCATATATCACTTTCCAGCCGGTGAGTGTAGTGCTTTATAAATCCACGCTCATTATGTTATAAATGTGCCGAGTGTTCTTATAGGGCTTCTGGGCTGAAACAAGCTCAACTTAACATGTGAACCACAGAAAGCTGCTGTGGGGGCGGCTCATAGTAATGTCTGGGAACGGAGGCAATGGAATGGCATATCATTCCACTGATTCCAATCCAGCCATTAATATGAGCCAGTCCTCCCCAATTAATAAGGTGCCACCAACCTCCTGTGATGTGAACTAATCAACATGTGAACATATTCAATCAGTTCAAACCCCACTTACCTTATTATACTGGCTAGTCCAACCCCCACCTACCTTATTATACTGGCTGGTTCAACCCCCACCTACCTTATTATACTGGCCGGTCCAACCCCCACCTACCTTATTATACTGGCCGGTTCAACCCCCACCTACCTTATTATACTGGCTGGTTCAACCCCCACCTACCTTATTATACTGGCCAGTCCAACCCCCACCTACCTTATTATACTGGCTGGTTCAACCCCCACCTACCTTATTATACTGGCCGGTTCAACCCCCACCTACCTTATTATACTGGCCAGTCCAACCCCCACCTACCTTATTATACTGGCTGGTCCAACCCCCACCTACCTTATTATACTGGCTGGTTCAACCCCCACCTACCTTATTATACTGGCCAGTCCAACTCCCACCTACCTTATTATACTGGCTGGTTCAAACCCCACCTACCTTATTATACTGGCTTGTCCAAACCCCACCTACCTTATTATACTGGCCAGTCCAACCCCCACCTACCTTATTATACTGGCCAGTCCAACCCCCACCTACCTTATTATACTGGCTGGTTCAAACCCCACCTACCTTATTATACTGGCTAGTCCAAACCCCACCTACCTTATTATACTGGCCAGTCCAACCCCCACCTACCTTATTATACTGGCTGGTTCAAACCCCACTTACCTTATTATACTGGCTAGTCCAAACCCCACCTACCTTATTATACTGGCCAGTCCAAACCCCACTTACCTTATTATACTGGCCAGTCCAAACCCCACTTACCTTATTATACTGGCTAGTCCAAACCCCACTTACCTTATTATACTGGCTAGTCCAAACCCCACCTACCTTATTATACTGGCCAGTCCAAACCCCACTTACCTTATTATACTGGCTAGTCCAAACCCCACCTACCTTATTATACTGGCTGGTTCAAACCCCACCTACCTTATTATACTGGCTAGTCCAAACCCCCACCTACCTTATTATACTGGCTAGTCCAACCCCCACCTACCTTATTATACTGGCTAGTCCAACCCCCACCTACCTTATTATACTGGCCAGTCCAACCCCCACCTACCTTATAATATAATAATATATGCCATTTAGCAGACGCTTTTATCCAAAGCGACTTAGTCATGTGTGCATACATTCTACGTATGGGTGGTCCCGGGAATCGAACCCACTACCCTGGCGTTACAAGCACCATGCTCTACCAACTGAGCTACAGAAGGACCTTATTATACTGGCTGGTTCAACCCCCACCTACCTTATTATACTGGCTAGTCCAACCCCCACCTACCTTATTATACTGGCTGGTTCAAACCCCACCTACCTTATTATACTGGCTAGTTCAAACCCCACCTACCTTATTATACTGGCTCGTCCAAACCCCACCTACCTTATTATACTGGCTAGTCCAAACCCCACCTACCTTATTATACTGGCTAGTCCAAACCCCACCTACCTTATTATACTGGCTAGTTCAAACCCCACCTACCTTATTATACTGGCTAGTCCAAACCCCACCTACCTTATTATACTGGCTAGTTCAACCCCCACCTACCTTATTATACTGGCTAGTTCAAACCCCACCTACCTTATTATACTGGCTCGTCCAAACCCCACCTACCTTATTATACTGGCTAGTCCAAACCCCACCTACCTTATTATACTGGCTAGTTCAAACCCCACCTACCTTATTATACTGGCTAGTCCAAACCCCACCTACCTTATTATACTGGCTAGTTCAAACCCCACCTACCTTATTATACTGGCTAGTCCAAACCCCACCTACCTTATTATACTGGCTAGTTCAACCCCCACCTACCTTATTATACTGGCTAGTTCAAACCCCACCTACCTTATTATACTGGCTCGTCCAAACCCCACCTACCTTATTATACTGGCTAGTCCAAACCCCACCTACCTTATTATACTGGCTAGTTCAAACCCCACCTACCTTATTATACTGGCTAGTCCAAACCCCACCTACCTTATTATACTGGCTGGTTCAACCCCACCTACCTTATTATACTGGCTAGTCCAACCCCCACCTACCTTATTATACTGGCTGGTTCAAACCCCACCTACCTTATTATACTGGCTGGTTCAAACCCCACCTACCTTATTATACTGGCTAGTTCAAACCCCACCTACCTTATTATACTGGCTCGTCCAAACCCCACCTACCTTATTATACTGGCTAGTCCAAACCCCACCTACCTTATTATACTGGCTAGTTCAAACCCCACCTACCTTATTATACTGGCTAGTCCAAACCCCGCCTACCTTATTATACTGGCTAGTCCAAACCCCACCTACCTTATTATACTGGCTAGTTCAAACCCCACCTACCTTATTATACTGGCTAGTTCAAACCCCGCCTACCTTATTATACTGGCTAGTTCAAACCCCACCTACCTTATTATACTGGCTAGTTCAAACCCCACCTACCTTATTATACTGGCTCGTCCAAACCCCACCTACCTTATACTGGCTAGTCCAAACCCCACCTACCTTATTATACTGGCTAGTTCAAACCCCACCTACCTTATTATACTGGCTAGTCCAAACCCCACCTACCTTATTATACTGGCTAGTTCAAACCCCACCTACCTTATTATACTGGCTAGTTCAAACCCCACCTACCTTATTATACTGGCTAGTCCAAACCCCGCTAGTCCAAACCCCACCTACCTTATTATACTGGCTAGTCCAAACCCCACCTACCTTATTATACTGGCTAGTCCAAACCCCACCTACCTTATTATACTGGCTAGTCCAAACCCCACCTACCTTATTATACTGGTTGTCTGGTCAGCAAGCAGTGACAGGATCCGGGCGGTTTCCAAGTGTAGCTGGAGGAGTTGACTGCATGACAAAGTGTATTTACGGGTTAACACTGGGGTGCACAGTCCAAAAATATCTGCACACATCCCGTACATATCCGATAACAGACCACTTCTGTGTGCAGACATTTACAGACATGTATATATAAATTGGAGATGTACGGGACAATGTCAGACCCGTAAATGTGCCTTTTCATGCACTGTGAGTGTGTATGACAGCCTGGGAGGTGAAGAACCAGGGAAAGGGGTTTGTCCCAACCATTTCCATGTACATAAAAGCATTAAATATTATCCTACGAATACAACAGTTTTTAGAGAGCCAAAACAGGGGGGTAAATAAACTTTGAAAACAAACTCACTGCATTTGTTTCTTTAATGGTGTTTCTTTCAAATGTAATGACATTGTGTTACAATCAAAGACAGAACAAGCAACACAAGAAAGGCACTTCAAAATACAGTCGTGTGTTGTGTTGTAAAGCTTTGTCCCCATGCACGATGGGGACAGGAGAGCACTTGTAACCATGAAGAGGCTGCTAAATCATTGATGTCAGAGATTACATGAAATTCATCACAATACAGTCACATCAGCACTACATTATTACAAACACATTATGTATATGTACATTAAGAAATGATCAAACAGAAGAGACTGGAACAATTTCATCTAATATTAAACTAAATATTTGCAGGGATCTTTTTTTCTGTGATTCATGTGATGTTAATGCAAAGTGCAGTATTTTAAACTTAACAGAATCAAGGTCCATGCTGAGTATATGTCAGGATACCATTATCTTTGGTAACATCTCCACACTTCTGCAATGTCAAAACGTCATCCTCAGTCTGTGTGATTGACAGGGGAGATAATCAGAGGAGCAGAGTTTTCATCCCCAAAATTAGCACAAGGTCCTAAGTATGGATATAGTTTCTTAGCGAAGGTGCAGCCAGTGAAAGAGTAGATGTGAGACCTGGCCTCTACATCATAAAAGGAGACCAGCCCCTCCTCATAGTCCACAAACACCCCCACCTTCTGGGGCTTTTCTCTCAGGGAAAGGAGGACAGGTGTGGAGGTACAGGCTAGGTACTTACACTTTTCCCTCAGTGCCACAGTCCAGTAACCATCCTTAGGGCTCAGAGTGATAGTTCCCTTCCTGTTGATGGACTCTCTGGCCACTCCTAAATCCCACTTAGTCTTTCCCTTAACAGTCACCTCATAGTAAGATCTTCCTGAGGAGATGCCTTTATTTCCAATGACACAGGGACAGGTGGAAAACCTCTTTGGGTTGTCAAGGAGATCTTGTTGTTTCTGTTGATATCTCACTTCTTTCCCACTTGTCGACAGGATGATATAGGGGTTTGCCGTATCAGGGTCCAGAGTCACATCTACTGCATAGCGCTGCGCCCTCTTCAATTTGACTTTATCCATCTCTTTATTCAGTGTCTCCTCCAGTTGGGACACAACTCTCCTCCCAGTCCCCACATACAGATCACTGTGAACACTGATCTTAGACCAGTCCTTGGTGGGTGGAACGGTGCAAAGAGATGGGAAGCTCTGTAGGAGGTGGAGGTGGTCCTCAGTGTGTGAGAGCTGCTCCAGCTTAGTGCTTCTCCTCTGTAGCTCAGTGATTTCCTGCTCCAGCTCTTTAATGAGCCCTTCAGCCTGCCTCTCCGCTTTTTTCTGCTTCTCTTTGACCACCTCAATGAGCTCAGCCTGACTTCTCTCAATGGAGCGAACCAGAGCAGTGAAGACCTGCACACTGTCTAATATCTTTCTCTCTGCAACTCTCTTGCTGAGCTCTACAGAGTGTTTGATCTCCTTAACCTTTCTAGATCTTGTATGCAACATCTGCTGTACTACTGCCATCATCTTCCCCAGCTCAGCCATCTTCTCTCCATACTCTTCCTCCAGAGGGACTGTGTTGTGAGTCTTGTGTTTTGCCTCAGTGCAGAACTGACACACACATGTCTGATCAGTTCTGCAGAACAGCTCCAGGAGTCTGTCGTGCTTCTTACACATCCTGTCTTCCAGATTCTCCACAGGTTTGATCAGCTTGTGTCTCTTTAAGGCTGCGACTCTCTGATGAGGCTCCAGATGAGTCTCACAGTAAGAAGTCTGACACACCAGGCAGGACTTCAGGGCCTTGAGCTTCGTCCCAGTGCAGATGTCACAGGAGACTTCTCCAGTTTTGGCAGGGAGTTGGTCTGAGCTGCTGGTAGTTTTCACTTTAACTGATTTCCTGAACTGAGCAGCCATCTCAGAAATTAACGTATTGATGAACAGATCTGGTCTCGTATCAAATGTTTTTTTACACATGGGACACTGGCACAGGTCACTGGTATCCCAATACTTCCCAATACAGGCCATGCAGAAGTTGTGTCCACATTGAATAGAGACCGGCTCAGTGAACACATCCAGACAGATGGAGCACAGGAACTGCTCTTCAGCGAGGACATTGCTGGAGGACGCCATATCTAGATAGAGACCAAGGTAAAACCATAAAGCATTTCTTGCAATCAATCTGCTCTTGACAGTTTACCAGCATTGCCTTATGTGCAGACTAATCAATCTTGATACAAGGTGTTACCAAGAAACTTAGAAAATAGTTATACAACCAAAGGACAAAGAGTTAACGTTGGCCTACTGTAGCAAAGAAAAAGGGAGAATAAATAAACAAACACAGTAGAGCTGATCTTCAAATGTCCATATTAATCTCTCTACTCACCTGCATGTGTTTATGGATAAGATTTCAGTTCTACTTTCTGTTAGGTGTTAAGAGGTCCAAACACTGAATTTCACTATTTAATAGTTTTCTGAAGAGCTGGGGAGTTGGGTCTCATGCACAACATACTGCGGGCTTTAGTTTCACTTCAGAGAAATGACATTGAAAATGTTCCTCCTCCCCACGCAACACTGCAATGCACTTCTCTTCCTGGAATAATTAACTATACACAACCCAAGGGCACTCACTTGCCCAACCCCTATAGCCCTATTCTGATTGGACCATTTTGTTTTGCATGGCCCAGTTCCCCCGTGTGGGTGGAGAATTCACTTAAGGATCAATGGAATATTCTAAAACATGCAATCTCCACTCAACCGGGGAACCGGGCCATGCAAAACGAACCGAGCCAGGCATTGAACACAGACTTCTCGTCCAGATGGAACAGCACACTCCGGTAAAACGAGAGGGGCGGTCTGTGCATATTTGTAAAACAGCAGCTGCTGCACGAAATATAAGGAAGTCTCTAGATTTTGCTCGCCTGAAGTAGAGTATCTTGTGATAAAATGCAGACCACACTACCTGCCTAGAGAGTTTTCAGCTATACTTTTCGTGGCTGTTTATTTACCAACACAGACGGATGCTGGCACTAAGACCGCACTCAGTCAGCTGTATAAGGAAATAAGCAAACAGGAATCCGCTCACCCAGAGGCGGCTCTCCTAGTAGCCGGAGACTTTAATGCAGGGATACTTAAACATAATTTCCATCAGCATGTTAAAACCAGAGGGGGGGAAAATATTCTAGAGCACCTGTACTCCACACCCAGAGACACATAAAGTTCTCCCTCGCCCTCCATTTGGTAAATCTGACCAGTTATATCCTGCTGATTCCTGCTTACAAGCAAAAATTAAAAGCAGGAAGCACCAGTGACTCGGTCTATAAAAAGGTGGCCAGGTGAAGCAGATGCTAAACTACAGGATTGTTTTGCTAGCACAGACTGGAACACATTCCGGGATTCCTCCGATGGCATTGAGGAGTACACCACATCAGTCACTGGCTTTATCAATAAGTGCATTGAGGATCTCGTCCCCACAGTGACTGTACGTACATACCCCAAACAGAAGCCATGGATTACAGGCAACATTCGCACTGAGCTAAAGGGTAGAGCTGCCGCTTTCAAGATGAGGGACTCTAACCCAGAAGCTTATAAGAAATCCTGCTATGCCCTGCGACGAACCATCAAACAGGCAAAGCTTCAATACAGGACTAAGATCGAGTCGTACTACACCGGCTCTGACGCTCGTTCGATGTGGCAGGGCCTGCAAACCATTACAGACTACAAAGGGAAGCACAGCAGAGAGCTGCCCAGTGACACGAGCCAACCGGACGAGATAAACCACTTCTATGCTCACTTCGAGGCAAGCAACACTGAGGCATGCATGAGAGCATCAGCTGTTCCGGACAATTGTGTGATCACGCTCTCTGTTGCCAACGTGAGTAAGACCTTTAAGGTCAACATTCACAAGGCTGCGGAGCCAGACGGATTACCAGGATATGTGCTTCAGGCATGTGCTGACCAACTGGCAGGTGTCTTTCACTGACATTTTCAACATGTCCCTGATTGAGTCTGTAATACCAACATATTTCAAGCAGACCGCCATAGTCACTGTGCCCAAGAACACAAAGGCAACCTGCCTAAATGACTACAGACCCGTAGCACTCACGTCCGTAACCATGAAGTGCTTTGAAAGGCTGGTAATGGCTCAGAACACCATTATCCCAGAAACCCTAGACCCACTCCAATTTGCATACCGCCCAAACAGATCCACAGATGATGCAATCTCTATTGCACTCCACACTGTCCTTTCCCACCTGGACAAAAGGAACACTTATGTGAGAATGTTATTCATTGACTACAGCTCAGCGTTCAACACCATAATGCCCTCAAAGCTCATCACTAAGCTAAGGATCCTGGGACTAAACACCTCCCTCCAACTGGATCCTGGACTTCCTGACAGGCCACCCCCAGGTGGTGAGGGTAGGTAGCAACACATCTGCCATGCTGATCCTCAACACTGGAGCCCCTCCGGGGTGCGTGCTCAGTCCCCTCCTGTACTCCGTTTACCCACGACTGCATGGCCAGGCACGACTCCAACACCATCATTAAGTTTGCAGACGACAACAGTGGTAGGCCTGATCACTGACAACGACGAGACAGCCTATAGGGAGGAGGTCAGAGACCTGGCAGGGTGGTGCCCGAATAACAGCCTATCCCTCAATGTAACCAAGAATAAGGAGACGATTATGGACTACAGGAAAAGGAGGACCGAACACACCCCCATTCTCATCGACGGGGCTGTAGTGGAGCAGGTTGAGAGCTTCTAGTTCCAACAAACTAGAATGGCCCAAACACACCAAGACAGTCGTGAAGAGGGCACGACAAAGCCTATTCCCTCTCAGAAAACCAAAAAGATTTGGCATGGGTCCTGAGATGCCAAAAAGGTTCTACAGCTGCAACATCGAGAGCATCCTGGCTGCATCACTGCCTGGTACGGCAACTACTCGGCCTCCGACCGCAAGGCACTACAGAGGGTAGTGCGTAGGGCCCAGTACATCACTAAGCTGAGTGCCATCCAAGGACCTCTATAGCAGGCGGTGTCAGAGGAAGGCCCTAAAAATTGTTCTAGACTGTTCTCTCTACTACCGCATGCTAAGCGGTACCGGAGTGCCAAGTCTAGGACAAAAAGGCTTCTCAACAGTTTTTACCCCCAAGCCATAAGACTCCTGAATAGGTAATCAAATGGCTATTTGCATTGTGTGCCCCCCCCAACCCCTCTTTTACACTGCTGCTATTCTGTTTATCATATATGCAGTCACTAACTATACATTCATGTACATACTACCTCAATTGGGCCGACCAACATTGGCTAACCAGGCTATCTGCATTGTGTCCCGCCACCCTCTCTTACACTACTGCTACTCTCTGTTCATCATATATGCAGTCACTTTAACCATATCTACATACTACCTCAATCAGCCTGACTAATCGGTGTCTGTATGTAGCCTCGCTACTGTTATTTTTCACTGCTGTTTTTATTTCTTTACTTACCTATTGTTCACCTAATACCTTTTTTTGTACTGTTGGTTAGAGCCTGTAAGTAAAGCCTTTCACTGTAAGGTCTACACCTGTTGTATTAGGCGCACGTGACAAATCAACTTTGATTGGAAACACGTTTCTCTCGACCACATGTCCCTGAACTGTGGAATCTCTCCACTTGTGAACATGGAAGAGAGACACTCCAAAACCAGGAGTGGTGTGTTGTTGTGAAGCTCATTTGTGCTGGTTAGTCATGTGCATAACGGGGACAGGAGAGCACTTGTAACCATGAAGGGCCTGCTTAATCATTGATGTTCATGAAGACCGGAGTGTCTGCATTGATATGCACACAGCACAACAGATCAAAGAGAGAGTTGCCGCAACATCTGCTTACCAGTGATAAACTACCACTAACCAACATGCACAAGAGAGGCAGGCGCTCATTAGATGCAGTTAGTGTTGCTCTCCTGATGGAAAGGTCTACAATCTGTTGTGATAAGATAGCAGGCAACCACTAAAGAAATATTCATTAATGGGCATATCTGTTGCTGGCATGATGGTACACATTCCTTACACCTGAAAGGTAATCCACTCTAAAGGAATTCTCAGGGGACATGCTGAAGATGGTTCAGGTCTCTATGGTTCCATGATATGGTGAAGTTGTCCGACAGCATCCAACCAGGAGTTTTATTTGGAGGCGACAGGCAGCTTGCTGGTGGCATGTCAGGTAGGTTAGTGCTATCCGGGGTTCCTTGGGACATCCCTACCCTAAACATAACCATAGTCCTTACCTAACCCTTTCCTTGACCATTTTCAACGGTAACTTCTATGGAGTAGGGACGTCCCAAGGATCCCGGATAACAAGGACCACGTCAGGTAGGAGTCATCCGTCAAACCGTTTGAAAGTGATGCCAACACATCAGCCTTCCTTCTCCCAGACAGACAGAACATACAGACAACACCACCAGTGGTATAAAACTGTCATTACAGTGATTTATTATAATGAACCATGAAAATAGCCAACCAGTGCAGTGTTTGAGTCTCTCTCCTCTCCTCTGCACAAACATACTCACACGCACACACAAATAATACAAAAAAGACTACACTGAATAGTCCAGAGTGGAAGAACAAAAGAAAAAAGTGCTACGGTCACAGAAACATTAATCTTTGCCAAGAAGAGCGCTCGTATTTACAACCATATTCCAAAATGGGATGGGAGCCAATTGTACAAGCATAGGAAAGAAAAGAAGCAAATATATACAACCTGTTTCCGGAGAAGGCTGGAGTAACCACCTATACATTAAATTACAATTTCTACAAATAACCATTGATATTCAAAAATAAACCGCTATAACGTCCTACCTACGGGTGAGACCTCACTCTGGCTACCACAGAGGACTACTGCACTCGTTTCACACCATCACTTCCCTTTCTCCCACACAGGACAGACAGACACACACATACAGTCCACACACCTACACACACACAGTCCACACACCTACACACACACAGTCCACACACCTACACACACACACACACACACACACACACACACACACACACACACACACACACACACACAAGTGCAGCCTCCTGGGGCAGTGAAGCAGGCTCCCAGAACAGCATTTTCTGAGTCACTGCAGCGGTGCACAGATATTTGTTAAACAGTGGAATAAAAATAATAATTCTGTATTTTTTTTATCTTTACAAAAAGCTTTCTGTTTGCTATAATGAGCCACTAGATAAAACGAATAAACGGTGTAGAAGAGCAGACAATAGACAAAGAGAAGTAGAAGTGAAAGGCGGACTAACTGATGAAGGGGGGTGGAGGCTGGAATGTACATTGATACAGAAAGTGCGGGACCTTACAATAGAAGTCCAAAACAGACAGACGGTCAGACGGTCAGGCACTCTCTCCGCCACAGGAGGGATATTCAAAAGAAAACAGAGGGAGGGACGTCGGAGAGAGAGTGGGATGAGCACCGGGGGAATCGTCCATCTTCATTTCAAACACAAAGTCTCTGAATAAGATTGTTTCCCGGTCCTTGTTTTCAGTTTGTCCTTTAAAAAGCACCCCTTTATCCCACGTTCTCCTGTTTTTCCATTGGCCATGTGTTCAGGTACATAGAAAATATTTACAGCTTTTGTTGCTTGTTGTGTTCCGCTGTCTGTCAGAGAGAGTTCACAGGGGCTGGCAGGGCCAAGGGGGAGGCCTGCATGGAGGCGGTCAGTGCCACCCCGTGCCCAGGTACCCAGCGTTGTGAAAGGGGGCGGGGGACGCAGGGGCCCCACGTGTTCCGCTGGGCATCTGAGTGGCGGTGGGCACGGCCTGGGCCGGCTGAGTCTGCTGCTGGGGAGGGGGAGGAGGGGGGGGCAGTCCAGTCTGCTGGTGGGGCGGGGGGTAGGTGGAGGGGGGCACCGAGGGGTTAGCGGTGCCGCCGGTGTGCATCAGCGGGGCTGGAAAGCCCCCCAAGTTCTGAAAGTGGTGAGGGGCCTGCACTTGCATGGGGACACCGGTGGAGGAGGCAGGAGGAGGGGGTGGAGGGAGAGGCAAGCCCTGGTTGAGTGACAGGAGGGTGCTGGCACTGGGCTGCTGCAGCTGGTGGGTCTGGCCCTGTGGGGGAGGGGGCGGAGGAGGAGGGAGGGAGGACTGGGGGGATGTGGTCAGGAGGAGCTGGTGCTGCTGGACAGGAGGAGGCTGCAGGTTAACGTGTAGCAGGGCCGGGCCGGGCCCAGGGTGTTGTGGTGGGGGAGGGGGAGGAGGAGGGGGAGTGGTAGAGCTCTGGTAGTGCAGGGCGTGGGGAGGAAGAGTCTGCAGGAGGGGCTGGGCTCCAGGGGGGAATGGGGATGTCACGGAAGGCTTGAACCCAGGGAAGGATCCCACAGTGGAGGCTGACTGGCTGGGGAAGTAGGCCGCTGAGGCTGGAGGTGCTGGTGGAGGAGGGGGAGGCGGAGCGGACTGTGGGCTGTACTGGGAGAAGGGGGGCAGTCCTGGTTGAGCCTGTGGCTGGGACTGAGGAGGAGCAAAGAGGAAGGCCCTCTGGCTGCGGTAAGGGGAGCCCTGAGCCTGGGGGTTGGGGGAGTGGAGGAGTGAGGGTGCAGCAGGGTGTAGCTTGGTGGGGGTCAGGGGGGCTGTCTTGGGTACGGCAGGCTTGCTGGGCTGCTGTGGGGCGGCCTGGGAGGGGGTCCGAGGCCGGCTGTCACTCTCCTCCTCCTTCACTGTGCGACTGCCAGGCTGGGACGGGCTGCTGGGGCCAGGAGAACACGGCTAGGGAGGAGAGAGAGACTGAGCGAGGGAACGGGTAAGTCATGAACAATAACAGCCTACATCAGGGGTAGGCAACTACATTCAGCTGCGGGAGGATCTTTGTTGGAACGAATGGTCGGTGGGCACACTGCAAACTGACGACAAAAAGAGATTGTATTTGAAAATAACAATCATGTCATACCTTGATCACATTGAGACACCATCATGTCTTATTCTTTGTGGGAATACTTGGGAACAGATTTCCTGAATTTTGTTGTAGACCGAAAACTAAATTTTAACTTTGACGGTTTTGGCTCATGGGCCACCTGTTGCCAACCCCTGACCTACACTATAGGCTGTGTGATGGCTGTGTTTGGCAGCAACATGTACTTCACACTACTGTTTGAGCCAGAAAGCAGAATGTTTCTTACCGTGTGGGTTGGGGTCCTCTGCAGGCTAGGAGATGAACAATCTCTGCTGACTGGGGCCTCACTGCCCTCGGTCTCTCCATCTGAAACAAGCACACATTATTACAATTAAACTATCATCAGTAAAGAAGTTATGTCCAAGTGGTGTGTGTGTGTGTGTGTACCTTTGTCCTTGCTGTGGTCACTAAGCGACAGGGCTCTGTGGTAGCCACGCTCTCTTGCCTGCTCCACCGAGGTGGACGAGGTCCACTGTCCCTCTCCCCCCTCTCTCTCCCCCTCGACAGGGGGCTCTGTGTCCTCGCTGGGCTGGGGGGTATTTGGCTCAGGCGGGGTGGGGGCCACTGGAGCTTGGTCCGGAGCAGGAGCCAGGGGTGGAGGCTCTTGGGTGGTCTCCATGGGCAGAGGGAACATCTCCACCAGGGTAGGTGTTGTAGAGACAGGCGAGCCGCATTCCATTTTGGAGCCGCTGCGCCGCGCCTCGCGCTGACGTTTCCTGTACTCCAGCAAAGACACCTGGGAAAACACATGAATCACACAAAAACAGACATACCATTATCAGTCCAGGAACCTTAAAACAGCTTGAATGGGGAGGCTGTATAGAGAATATAGCAACTCACCTTTTTCTTCTGTGGGGGATTCTGTCCTGACCCTCCCTCTCCGGTGCTGTCTCCACTTAGTGAACGAGAGAAGGCCAGCGTTCCCCCCTCCTCAGGGCAGGGGTAGAAGAGAGACCCTGCAGCCTCTGTGAAGGGTCCTGCTGCCAAGGGTACTGGTACCGTCACAACACCAGCCACAGCCACCGCCTCAGGCCTGAAGGCCAAGATGGGCTCCAGGGTGTGTGAGGGGGTAAGGTCCCTCAGGTTAGAGTTGATGGGGGAGAAGGACAGACCCCCTGGCCCTGACAGACCCACTCTCTCTGGACTCTTCATCCAGGGGGAGAGGAGGGAGGAAGAGGCTGGGTCTGTGGGGGGGGCCTCGCTGCTGCCCTCAGCCCCGATCTCTGGCCCCTCCTCTCCCCCACAGTCCTGGGACTCGGCGGTGGGGGGCTGGGGGCTCAGGGGGGCGCTGATCTTGGCCTCGTGGGGGGGGAACACCTCCAGACTGGGAGCCCTGACCGCTACACAGGGGGAGGAGAGCAGCGAAGGTGGCCGCTCAGCCTCTTGGGGGCTGGATCTGCGACTGCCCTCTGGTGAGCTGTCCAGGGAAGACTCGCTCTGTGGACACAGGAACAGAGATATTAACACATTGTTCACTTCCCTCTATGAGTGTGTGTGTGTGTTTGTAGGTGAGAGTGCGTGTCTTACTTCCTGCGGGGCACTGAGTGTGTGTGTAGGAGTGCTTGGTAGAGCCTCGGGGCTCGGCTCCTCCATACTGGTGACGCGGGGTGGCGTGGCCATCAGCAGGGGTGTACCCGGCGCCTCTGATAGGTCGGCCCGGGTTGGCGTGGCGCAGGGAGAGCCGTAGGGGGTGGAGCTCTCTGACATGCAGGCGTCTAGTGGACACAGACCCAGGCGTCGCTTCTTCAGAGGAGTGGGCAACTCTGTATGACACATACACAGAGAGGAAGGGTTACTCACATGCAAAAAACAGACACTTGCATACATGACTTATGTTCCTTCTAAGTGATGAGAAACACATTCCTGAGTCCTCACCAGAGTCCTCACCTGGCAAGGTGCAGCTGCCGTTGTAGGGGAGTGGGCTGTCAGAGTCCCCGTTGATAGGAGGGCTGAGAGGGCCCTCGCTAGGCATGACCAGGGTGGGCCGGCCGCTGCTGGGTGGAGGGGTGGTGGTCTCCTCCTCTAGAGCCTGCTTCAGCCAGCGCTGTGGGGAGAAGACAGGGAGGGAGAGGACTTAGACACGTCAACCACAAATACAAATCACGTTCACTGACAATAACACTGTCAGTCTGTCCCTCTGCTGGTAACACTGTCAGTCTGTCCCTCTGCTGGTAACACTGTCAGTCTGTCCCTCTGCTGGTAACACTGTCAGTCTGTCCCTCTGCTGGTAACACTGTCAGTCTGTCCCTCTGCTGGTAACACTGTCAGTCTGTCCCTCTGCTGGTAACACTGTCAGTCTGTCCCTCTGCTGGTAACACTGTCAGTCTGCCTTTCTACCCTGCAGCTATACCTGACAGCTAACACTCTCCATTCCCCTGCGGGGTGGTGAACAACATACCTTCTTGCAGGAGCCTGAGGTGGGCGGCGTGTCGGGCAGCTCGCGGGAACGCCGGCGTCCGGTGGGCACCCCAGGGGTGGTGGGGCTGCGGTTGGCCAGGAAGGGCGAGGAGAAGCGAACATAGTGTTTGGGCGTGCTGTAGACGTGCGGGCTGGGGCCCATGCCGGGTAGGGCGTTGAGCTGGGTGGCCAGCACCTCCAGGTCGCTGCTGATCCTCAGGGGCCTCTCCGGGGCCGGCTCTGGGGTCCGCAATGACCGCTCCTGCTTGTCGACGCACCACTCACTCACTAAGTGCTGTAGAGAGACAGAGAGCTTTAGTCAGAACCACACTGCATTTGACTATAGTATTGAGTAACATTTCACTAGAAGGAATAGAACATTCCTATAAGTCTAAATAGAATAGTGACTAGTCATGTTTAGGGGTGAGCACTGAGCCGTGGCTAGGATACCTTTTTAGTTTTCGGGTACTTCTGCCCGGAGCGGTTTCTGTCAGGGGCCGGGGAGCCACTGTAAGGGGGGCTGGTGTCGGGGGCATGGGAGGAGAGGGCCTCTGGCTCGGGGTCCCTGGAGGCCTCTACGTCTGGGCCGTCATTGGCCAGGGGATCCAGGAGTTCCCCAGGCGAGCCGGGAGGTATGTCAGAGCAGGTGCTGATGGTGCGCGCTCGCCGCCTCTGCTGCCCAATGTGGGTGCGGCTCCGCGAGAAGCTCTTCCTCTGCTTGCTGCCTCGCAGCTTGGCCGGCGTGGGCTTGTTGAGACCCGGCTCCTCCTTCACCTCTAGCAGGGGCTGGGAGAGACAGGTTTAGGAAAGAATACAGTAGCATAGTTTTGGATGGGTTTATAGTCACCTTCAGCTAACCCTTCAGATTATTGACAACATCCTCTTTTAATACTAACGACCTGGTGAGTGCAGGCATAAAGAACTTGTTGAGGCAACTATCACTTACCGTCATGATACCAGGAGACTGCATGTCGGCCTCGGGGGTGGCAGGGGGCTCCTCCTTGATGCCCCCCTCTGACTTGGTGCCGATCTTCTCCAGGGCCTGCTCCCGCCTCTTCTCCCTCTTCTCCATGCGGGCAAAGGCCTGCAGGATGGCCTCCATCTTCCTCTCTTCACGGGTCTGTAGAGGAGAGGAGGACAGAGCAGTAAGCGTTAGTCCACGTGGCCTAGTCTCCTGAACCCACTGGGCCTAGAGGGGGAGGGACACGTTATCGCAACACAGGACAGGCAAGAGGCAGTCTGGCTGGCAGAGAAAAAAACAGCAGCGGCGCAGAATGACAGAAGAAGGACCACCACTTCCTCTTCCAGTGGAGGAAAAACCAATGGAGATTCAACAAGTAAACACCCTGTTGATGTGAGACCAAACTAACTGGATGTGGGAACGTAACATTAACCCTTACCAAACCATTCAGGGTGTTTAGAATACCACGGCTGCCTCCACCAGACTAGTTTTACCACCCCCAGTAGCAGAGACACACTGGGGTCTGCCACAGGGCCGGTCAGTGGAGAGAAGATGGAGGTGGGGGTTAGTATGTTTGTCAGTCAGTGGGGTCCCCTATGAGGTGGAGGGGCAGGCAGGCAGGCAGGGGGGGTATGTTTGGGGTTGGTGGGTCAGGTTTACCTCCGGTTTACTCAGTCCCAGACAGCTGGAGGCCCCCACGCCTTGCAGATGGGACTCCTCCGCTGGGCTGGCCTGAATGGTTTACAGAGAGACAGCCTGGTTTAGAAGACAAGAGGCCCGGTCCCCCCCAATAACACACATAGAACATACACACACCACCACGGTTCCCCACTCTAGGGGCTTCAGTGTGTTGCCGACCCTCAGACAGGTGGAGGTGTGGAGAGGTGACCTGGGCACTACAAGGTTATGAAAGAGGGGAGAGAAGAGGGGGGCAGATAGGGATAATTGCTGCCTTATGCCTGTAGAAGTGTGTCCAGTCAGGACTTCTTCACCTTGTCTGCTTACACCAGCATATCCAGTAGCAACACAACCCACCACTGGAACTCAGCCACTTGTTCACCACAGTGTCATAAACCACATACTGAACCCACGACACAAGGAAAGAAAACGAAGACAATAGCAACCAACCCAATCGCCAACTTTCACCAAGGTTGATAACATACCATCTGCAACACCCAAAACCAAACCTTAGTGCAACCAACATATTAACTGTGTGTTCCATGCCGTGTCTGTATCCCTGGCACCAAACCGGATCTTTAACATGAGTGTGGGAGACATACCATGCCTAACACACACAGACATCCGCCAGCGTTAAGAGCCCATGCAGACAGGCCATTGTTGTGGATGAGTGGTTGGGGTTGAACACCATAAATACACCAGACCAGAGGACGACAGTTTACGTCAGAGGACGACAGTGAATCCAGAAGCTCTTTCTTCCATAGTTTTGGGGGTTTACTCCTCCTGGACCAGCTTGCATCTTCCCTTGGAGGGAGGCAGGCAATTGGATGTCCCAAAGTCAATAAGGCCCTGGCAACAGAGAAGCCCCCCCCACCTTCTCTCTCTCCATTGGCCAGAACGATGAGTCAGCGCTTTACACCTTGGGCCTAGTCGTGTGAAAGGGAGCTGACGGCAGGGTAATTTCCAGAGTGTGTGTGTGTATATATATATGAAAGAGGGAGCGTGTGCCAGCGTGTGTGTGAGCCCATCTCTCTGGGTCACAGAGCTCTTTAGCAAGGGAGAGGGGAGTAATTGGCCATTTCAAAACAGTTGGCCAATTTTGTACGTGAGGGTCATACTCAGACACGCAGGGAGAGTTCCAGTACTTACGTGTGATGAGGCTGGGGCTCTTGTTTACTCAGATAATGAGAGGGGAGGAGGGGTAGGGGGGCCTGTGGCTCTGGAGGGCCCGGAATGGTGCAGTGTGTGATTGTTTAGCAAATTAACTCTTAAATAAATGAGGAAAATAACCCATAATGATGACCAAAATACAGAGCCTCAGTGTTTGAGGGCTCTGCCAGAGGAAGTGAGTGAGCGACAGAGAGCAGGGGGGGGACCCCGTGGGCTAGGCTACACAGCAACAGAATGAGGCAGAGACAGCAGCAGAAGCAGGGAGGTGGGGGAGAACCACCACCACACAAACAGTGACCCATACAGGCAAGGATGAGCTTTTTCCTATGGGTGAGAGAGGGGGGGGGTTATGGGCTGCATACAGCAGGGCGAGCTGCAGCCCTGGCTCACAGAACTTACCATCTTCCTCTTTCTCTCTGCAATGGTCTCCTCTGACTCCATCTCTACTTCACTGCTAACGGAGTTATCAGGCTGGTCTTCTACACCCTCTAACTCTGTAGGATCCTGTTAGAGGGGGAGAAGTGCTTTATCATGGCACTGACCAACCACAGGCAGTCTGGCTACAGACTAGAGGGTCTAGAGTAGTGAGGTGGTAGGTGTAGGGGGAGGGGGGGTAGTCTGGGGGGAGAGTGACCGTTGGGGGCACTGACTGGGGACGTGGTGGGTTTGTCTGTGCACAAACTTGCTCAGAGCTTGTATTCGGTCCAAGGCAGTCAGAATAACAGCAAAACGCAATCGTACCCCTTTTCAAAGAAGAGCGAGAGACCAGGCTCACTTCTGTAGTACCTTGTGGTCAATTGTTTTGTGCCCAGTCCCAACAACTAACCTATCATATGTCAAGTTGTGGCTCTTGTGGTCACACAAAGGTCTGTTAGCGCACAATGACAGATGTGGACAGCTTCCAAATTCAGCGTGTTCATTTCATGGTTTGTGCGTGTTGTTCCTATAGAGATGCCTCGCACGTCATCTCTGACGTCAGACCCCCTCTTCACCGTTCCTCATTCTAGACCAGGCCTGGGCAACTCCAGTCCTCGGGGGCCTGATTGGAGTCACACTCTTTACCCCATCCCTAGCAAACACACCTGATTTAAACTAATTAAATTCTAAACTGAAGATCATGATTAGGTGATTATTGGAGTCAGGTGTGTTAGCTGGGGAAAGTGTGACACCAATCAGTCCCCCGAGGACTGGAGTTTCCCAGGTCTGTTGTAGACCATACATCAGTCTAACAAGTCTCCATAAACCATGCTTCTGTGTCCTTCCCTCAGATCAGTCCTTAAAAATCACTCGTCGTGGGAACTACCAGTCTCTACCACAGAAGCAACAGGCTTGCCGATAAGACCTACGGCCTGGGTCGGGGTTATTAGACAATGCAACAAAATGTTTGCAATGGAATAGGAAAACAGACATTTCTTACTGGACAGGTTCAGATTGTACCTCTCAGTTTCACTGAGCGTTTTCTTCCGTTTGGTATCTACTGAACACAAGTTTGGGGACCACCCCAGAGACAGAGGGCTTTCTCTCTGTGTATAACACTGAGTACAGGGATGCCTAGTGGTGCGTTCAGGAGCTCCTGCAGCAGAGAGGACACAGCGTGATAGCATGTCTCATCTGCCACTAGAGGGCTGGATGCCAGACAGCTCTGAGCAGAGATACACGGCATGGTGAGAGAGATGGCTGGGTGCAGGAGTGGGCTTTGGGCCAAGGAGAACCAGGATGGATGATAGAGGAATACAAGTAGTCTACGAATGGATAACACAAATAAAACAGAAATGCAGCAAATATAACAGAAATATAAAAAAAAATGGCTACACTCATGGACATTGGACGCTAACTAAATGGAAAACAAGCTAAATATGATAACACAAAGGTCTTCAAGAGGAAAGCCAACTTATAGGCTCCTATGGGGCAATCATGAACAGAGAGAGTGATGGGGACCGGGGTGGGGGGGGGTGCGTGGTGGAGACATGGATTGAGGTGAGTTGTGTTGCCAGGGAAATCTTACCTGGTTGTTGGAAATGGAGAGGCGGAGGGGCGATAGCTTCCTCTGCTTTCCGTCGGCTCCCAGACCCTTGGTCCTGCCGTCACAGTCCAGGGTCATGTTCTGATTCTGGCCCAGGTCCAGGTGGTCCCCTCGCTGCATCATGGGCTCCTTGTCCTTGCGGCCCCGCCGGCGGCTGCTGGCTTCCAGGTTCTCTGTGGGCTCCAGGTTGTACTTCAGCACCGGGCACTCTGTGTTCCCCCTTACACATGCACAATCCACCTTGTATTTACTACAGAGAGGGGAGAGAGAGAGAAAGAGAGAGAGGGTGGGGGAAGAAGCGGGGGAGAAGAAAAAAGGTTGAAAGATAAGATTGGTCAACATCAACCATGTTGTCTTATATATATATATAAATGTGTGTGTTATGTGTGTGTTATTAGAGAACCCAAAAATGCATATACTGGTTCAAATCAGCAAATTTTTATATATATAATGACAATTACAACAATACTGAATGAACACCTATTTTAACTTAATATAATACATAAATAAAATCCATTTAAAATCAAATAAATAATGAGACATGTACAATTTGGTTTAAATAATGCAAAAACAAAGTGTTGGAGAAGAAAGTAAAAGTGCAATATGTACCATGTAAAAAGCTAACGTTTAAGTTCCTTGCTCAGAACATGAGAACATATGAAAGCTGGTGGTTCCTTTTAACATGAGTCTTCAATATTCCCAGTTAAGAAGTTTTAGGTTGTAGTTATTATAGGACTATTTCTCTCTATACCATTTGTATTTCGTATACCTTTGACTATTGGATTTTCTTAGGCACTATTGTATTGCCAGCCTAATCTCGGGAGTTGATAGGCTTGAAGTCATAAACAGCGCTGTGCACCAAGCATTGCTAGGAGATGCAGGCATACGCAGGAAAGTGCTGTTTGAATGAATGCTTATGAGCCTGCTGCTGCCTACCACCGCTCAGTCGGACTGCTCTATAAAATCATAGACTTAATTATAATGTAATCAACACACAGAAATACGAGCCTTAGGTCATTAATGTGGTCAAATCCGGAAACTATCATTTAGAAAACAAAAAGTTTATTCTTTCAGTGAAATACAGAACCGTTACATATTTTATTGACCGGGTGGCAACCCTAAGTCTAAATATTGCTGTTACATTGCACAACCTTCAATGTTATGCATAATTATGTACAAATCTGGCAAATTAATTACGGTCTTTGTTAGGACGAAATGGTCTTCACACAGCTCGCAACGAGCCAGACGGCCCAAACTGCTGCAAATACCCTGACTCCGCTTACACTGAACGCAAGAGAACGCAGTCTACTCGTGGATTGCAATGTAATTGGCCATAATCGGCATCAAAAAGTGCTGATTATCGATTGTTATTGAAAACTTTAAAATCGGCCCAATTAAAATTGGTCAAATTATATATGTGTGTGTGTGTGTGGTACGAGGTGATCAATTCCACCCTGCTTACCAGCAGCCATAGTCATAGTCGAAGCCTATGGTGATCTCGGTGCCTTTGCTGATGGACCTCAAAGAGTAAATGTACAAATGGAGCATACCATCCTCTAATACATGACGCACCTGAGAGAGAAGAGAGAGGTGGAGAAAAGGGGAGAGAGAGAGGCACCTATTGAAACTCATGAGGTTACATTAAGTTGAAGTTAGTGGCTCTGGGGGGTGTGGTCAGGGTTTAGAGCCGTAGGTTTTGTATCGTGGTCTGCGATTGGCTACTCACCTCAGAGTTGGGGGTGCAGGAGCGTCGAATGAAGCGGGCCTCGTTGCCAAAGCTGCGGGCGTCCACACACATCTCCAGCCCGTCAAACTTTGAGTAGAACAACACAAAGGGGTACGGCCTGGAGGGGGGAGAAAGAAAGACAGAAAAATAAAGAAAAATTAATGAAATGGAGTGCTGGGCAGACACATAGTAACAGATTGGGGATGTCCATATGGTGATCAGGGGAAGACAGCCAGGAGCTCAACAAGAGCTGAGAAAGAAGGTGAGGGACTTCACTGCCCACTGCCAAGGAAGGACCACAACAAACACACCCCTTCTATCAATCTCTCCCTCTACCTCTCAAATGTCTCAGACATACAACTATGGAAAGGAGTAGAATTCCACTTTTAAATTTGAGCTGAGGATTCTTCTTGAGCTCAGGTTTCCACCAGATGGGTCCTCACCTCTTGAAGAAGCATCCGTTGGCCTCAAACTGCTGTCGCAGCATGAACTTGCCCCTGTACTCTATGATGAGGGAGTCTGGAGCCAAATCCCTCACTGCCTTCAGGATCTTCTTGTTCTTCTGAACCTGGCTCTGGAGAGGGGAGAGAAAACAGGACATGAGGAAAGAGGCTGACTGATATTTGCAGAGGCAATACGTGTGTACAAACTGTGTATGCTGTCTGCTCAGGCACATTGAGGACACATGTTTGTAGGTCACTGTGTCGGTTCCAGCTACCTCCACGGGCGGTTTGAAGGTGGCCGTGTGAGTGTTGTAGGCCAAGGTCTTGCCGTCGCCGGCCTCCTTGACGCGGAGCAGGATCTGGACGTCCTCGCTGTACTGGTTGCTGCCGGCATCCTCGTAGGCCTCCATCCAAGCCTTCATCTTGTTCTCCCACAGAGACGGGTGCTCCCCGGGCTCCATTTCTGGAGCGCCACCCTTCACTCTGGAGGACTTCCTGGAGCCCTCACGGAACGCCTGTTAGACAGACAGCATAAAACAACAAGGTTTTACCACCCGTTTAAGAGACGTTACATAGTGCATAACAAATCGACAGATTTCTGTTCAAATAAAAATGCCAACTCATTTTTGGGTGAGTTGCTCCAAATACATGTAAAACTCAGAGGTACTGTTGGTGTCAAGATAAGAAACTATTGAGTGTCAATAGGTTTGAATGGAAGTTTGAACACAGACCTTCTTGGCTCGGGCTGACGTGGCGACGGGCTCCTTTTCTCCGCTCCTCTTGCGTTTCTTGTCGGCCTGCTTGTTGCCCGCCAGGCGGCCGGTGGTGAGTGTGATGCTGGTGGGCGTGTGCTGGAAGGCCGTGTACAACTCCAGCGGCACCTCGTCCCCACTCTCTGTGGCACTGGTGTCCCCGTCTGCAGAGATACATACCGGTATGCCTTAATAAAGCATTGGTAATAAAGGTTTATTTGTGCATCTTGTACAGCAGGGTCCAACCAAAGCAAAGTTTTCCTGGTTCTAATCTATTTAAAAACAAGATTTTCCATAGCAATCTGCCATTCTAAATGTCTGCATTGTTGTATTACTTGATGTGCCCAGCAGGTGTCAGCATTCAGCTGAATCAGAGATGTGGTCCTGGGACCCCCAAGGTGCACATTTTAGTTATTGCTCAGCACTACACAGCTGATTCAAATAACCGACTCAGCATCAAGCATTGATTATTTGAATTAGCTGTGTAGTGCTAGGGTAAAAAACATGTACAAATTACCTTGACTAACCTGTACCCCTGCACATTGACACAGCACCCCCTTTATATAGCCTCGTTATTGTTATTTTGTGTTACTTTTATTACATTTTTAAAAATGTATTTAGTAAATATTTTCTTGACTCTTTCTTGAACTGTTGGTTAAGTGCTTGTAAGTAAGCATTTCACATTAAGGTCGACACCTGTTGTATTCGGCACGTGACAAATAAAATGTGATTTGTGGCCTGGATCTCTCCAGACCCACAAGGGGAAGAGGCTGCAGTAGTGAGCAGAGCAGCCTGACTTACACAGCCTTTATTACACTGCCATCTGATCTGAGAGCTGTTTACTGGAGCGCACTGGGAGGGACTGGAAAAGGTAGGTATATATCTCACCATCTCTCCACTCACCGGACATGTTCTCCCTCTTGCGGGTCTGCAGCACGATGGCCCGGTCTCTGTCCAGGATGCGCGGCTGGCAGCGCTCACACAGGTACGTCTCAGGAATGTGCTGCCTGTCGATCCCCATGCAGTCTATGTGCTGCCACACACTGAGAGAGAAGAGAGAGGAGAGGGCAGAGAGTCAGTAACAGCAGCCATTCACAGTGCAACAGGGGATCTAGAGAGGGGTCACTAATCCCAAAGAAAAGTTGAGATGAGACATGGACACTGTTTGAAGGCTAGAATGTTCATAAATCACTGCTAGGACAGTTTGGACTCTGGTCTAAGTTACTGTGACCTGATAAAGGAGAGGGTCTATCCCAGTTCCTACCTGCACTTGTCGCAGCAGATCATGTAGCCGTCGTCGTGGGTGAAGCCACAGATGCAGCGGGTGATGTCGGCCCCGTAGCTGCCGTCCTCTGAGGTGCTGAGTGTGGTGCCCCTGGAAGCCTCGTCCTGCAGGCCCCCCGGCACAAACAGCCCCTCGCCTGGCCGGATCAGCATGGAGGGGGGAGGGGAGGCCGGGGGAGTGGGCGGGGGGCGTGCCCCATAGTTGTGGTCCTTGGGAGGAGGACATAAAGGTGTTGAAGGTGACACAAACAAGCCACAAAAATAAAAGAGTCGCACACTATATATAAACTCCCAGTAAATCACCAACTTTTCGGCATCACTGTGACTGCTTCAGGTTGACACACAACAATAGAATGTCAAACATTGAAATTCTAATTCAACAACTGCAAACGGCCACTTATTTCCAATATGAATTGTTCAATTGTCTTGAATTGGAATTTCCTTTTCGTTATTCACTAAGCTAAGATGGCATTGTGATTGACCCTAACCCATATCCACAGTCTCCTCCCCCAGGTGAGTGAACTAGCCTGTATGAGGAGTATTATAGTGAACGGTAGTGTCCATGTATTATAGTGAACGGTAGTGTCCATGTATTATAGTGAACGGTAGTGTCCATGTATTATAGTGAACGGTAGTGTCCATGTATTATAGTGAACGGTAGTGTCCATGTATTATAGTGAACGGTAGTGTCCATGTATTATAGTGAACGGTAGTGTCATTATGGTGTACGGTAGTGCCCTGTATTATAGTGAACTGTACTATAGTGTACGGTAGTGTCAGAGAACTGTATTATAGTGGCCGTGTCCTGTATTACAGTGCACGGTAGTGTCAGTGTCCTGTATTACAGTGCACGGTAGTGTCAGTGTCTTGTATTACAGTGCACGGTAGTGTCAGTGTCTTGTATTACAGTGCACGGTAGTGTCAGTGTCTTGTATTACAGTGCACGGTAGTGTCAGTGTCTTGTATTACAGTGCACGGTAGTGTCAGTGTCTTGTATTACAGTGCACGGTAGTGTCAGTGTCTTGTATTACAGTGCACGGTAGTGTCAGTGTCTTGTATTACAGTGCACGGTAGTGTCAGTGTCTTGTATTACAGTGCACGGTAGTGTCAGTGTCTTGTATTACAGTGCACGGTAGTGTCAGTGTCTTGTATTACAGTGCACGGTAGTGTCAGTGTCCTGTATTACAGTGCACGGTAGTGTCAGTGTCCTGTATTACAGTGCACGGTAGTGTCAGTGTCCTGTATTACAGTGCACGGTAGTGTCAGTGTCTTGTATTACAGTGCACGGTAGTGTCAGTGTGCTAGTGTGTGTCCTGTATTACAGTGCACGGTAGTGTCAGTGTCCTGTATTACAGTGCACGGTAGTGTCAGTGTCCTGTATTACAGTGTGTCAGTGTCCTGTATTACAGTGGGTAGTGTCAGTGTTACAGTGTCCCTGTATTACAGTGCACGGTAGTGTCAGTGTCCTGTATTACAGTGCACGGTAGTGTCAGTGTCCTGTATTACAGTGCACGGTAGTGTCAGTGTCCTGTATTACAGTGCACGGTAGTGTCAGTGTCCTGTATTACAGTGCACGGTAGTGTCAGTGTCCTGTATTACAGTGCACGGTAGTGTCAGTGTCCTGTATTACAGTGCACGGTAGTGTCAGTGTCCTGTATTACAGTGCACGGTAGTGTCAGTGTCCTGTATTACAGTGCACGGTAGTGTCAGTGTCCTGTATTACAGTGCACGGTAGTGTCAGTGTCCTGTATTACAGTGCACGGTAGTGTCAGTGTCCTGCATTTCAGTGCACGGTAGTGTCAGTGTCCTGTATTACAGTGCACGGTAGTGTCAGTGTCTTGTATTACAGTGGTGTACTGCAGTTTAGCGTTGAAGTGGAGTGTACTCACGGCGTAGGGCAGCCCAATGTAACTGTGGGAGTGGTGAGAGCTAATGCTGTAGATCTGGTGCGGGTAGCTGGACTTCTCCACCACCACAGGGCTGGCCTCTACCGATTCTGGTCTGCTGGACAGAGAGAAAAACAGTTAGGAGGGGGGATCCCATTCACAACGTAACAGAGAAGAGAGATCAGTGTGTTTTAAATAGAAGAGGTGCAGAAACAGTAAGGGGGATTCCATTTACAATAGTAAGAGAGAAAGCAGAGAGAAAAAAATGAAAGCTAGACATGAGGGAGAGAAACAGGAGGGAGATGAGTGTAGCGTTAAACGACAGGTAGAGTGAGAAAAGGGGTAGACTAGGAGAGCAGAGAGAACCTCCTCATAAGCAGTGAGTGTACTGTTGTGCTTCATTGATTCTCCTCTTCCACTGGCTAAATGAGGAGTGTTTATTTGGGAGGGCTTTAGGGGAGCTGACAGTGGTTATGACAGAGTGGAAGTGGCATGTGTGTCCCCTGCCCTCTTCATATCACCTTTGCTAACTGGACAGAGCTAATAGCGGGGATAATAACTATAATACAATATTTAAACCTGAGCCCCATTTCTGGAGGACACACACTACTGGAGGCTAACACACAACATTGACACACGCAGAAACAATAACAGACATTCACTTCCGTGAGCTCATTTATCAAACCGGTAAATCCACTTTTATTCTATGACATTGTAGTGGCACAGAGAAAGCCTGTTGAACATGGGAGTATGGTTAAATAGGCTACTTCTCACTGGCATTGAAGGAGGGGCGAGGGGTTCAAAAACAAGGGAAGTGGGATTGGCAAATGGACAAGAGAGGATATGAAGGAGGGAAGGTGTGATGGGAGGAGTGGCACTGTCAGGAGAGAAGTAAAGAAAGACCAGTGACAGCCTAGGCAGTTGGGACTCCAAGCTGATGTCATGACAAATCAGAAGGCTAGCTGAAGTTCCAACAACTAATACAGCAACTCCTACACACAGACAGCCTGTTGGTCAGTCATGAGGAAGAAACTCCAAATCCTCCCCTTCTCATGCAGGATAGTCCAGACAACTGCTTCAAGGTCGAAGAGGGGGGGAGTGAAGGAGAGAGAGGAGAGATGCCCCCAGGTGTATCTGAGGCTGGCTTTGCACATTCACACACATTTCAGAAGCAAAATGAAACCTTGACAAGAGGCCAACTGCCCTGCCAAAACGTTTGGCTAACAATGCAGAGCACAAGAGAAAAGCCCACTAAACAAACTGGACAGCTTCACAGGTACCGTGTTATAACATGTATGTGTGGTCTGATGGTGTAGTAGAATCCCTGAGGGGATGCTATGGCTATATGGCTCAAACAGGCTATGTAGCATATTTGGACATTGAGTACAAGGAACAGTTGACACACAAACCCTGAATAATAAAGAGAATATGTGAAACCACACACACACACACACACACACACACACACACACAGCCCCGCAGAAACACTTCCAGACAGTAACTGGAATACATGATAAGCCAGTAGCAGCACAGTAGGGTAGCAAAACTAGGCTACTCAAAACGAGTGGACGTGCCACGTGTCAGCATGTTAAAGTACAAACACACCTCTCCAATGCTCCAACCCTCCCTCTCCTTCTCTCTAGACACCCCGTCCCTCCTAGGGTAAAGCAGCAGTACCTGGTGGAGGCAGTCGTTCACCCCTAGTCTCCCCGCGTGCTGCACACCATGACCTCTCAATGCTCGCTGTGCAGCACTTCCTTAAATATGGTATTGGCGCTCAAGCACCAGGAGCTTTGTGTCAAACTGAAAACACAAGTGCATGTAAAAAGGTCTAGGGGCGGGCCCCAGGGAAGGTGTGTGTACATAACTTGCTGAAACACACACACACACACACACACACACACACACACACACACACACACACACACACACACACACACACACACACAGAGAGAGAGAGAGAGAGATCACTACTCTTCCCAGGGCAGAGAAGTATCCCAACCCAAATCCAAAGAAACTTTAAAGTAGGCCACTGAAAACAGTGTGAATGATTTACTAGAGTCAAATCTATACTTCATAATCAGGGATTTGCAGGGATGCAGCATGCATCATTCAGTGGTGAGAGAACATTCTCATTCATGTATTAAAATGAAATCAGTGATTGTATGATGAGTCATTAAAATGGCCTTTCTTGTGTTTTCATGGGATAGTTCCTCTGGTGAGAGGGGGGGGGATGATAGAAAAAGGAGAAGAGAACAGACATGTGATGAGCGAGATTGTTTGACGGATGGTGAGGGGCCATGTTTGGTCTCAGTGTGAGTGGCCAAAGGGACTGAGACTGACTGCATCAATCATATCTGTCTCATAGGAAGTCGGGGACGAAGGCAGAGAGACACAGAGCCAGAGTAGATGATGCTATAGTCAATCAAACACACACAAAAGTCACACAAAAATCTCACACACGTCTAGGGGGAAGCTATGAGATGTGAGACACCGGGAGACTCAGAGAGCAGAGACAGCAGAGAGAGACAACATAGATGGAACGGAGGTTTCAATTAAACAGACAGCTAGGCATGTGCTAATCATAGCTCACAGCTCAAGAGAGCTTAATATGGAGCAAGAGATCACACACACAGAGAGAGAGAGAGCACTTCTGCACAGCCAGAGGCAACGCCTTCACACCAAAGTGTTTCCACTCACTGCCATGGCGACGCACTGTAGCCATCAGCGAGTGCACGCAAACTGTGCCCCGTGTGTCGCTGGGTAGCTAGAATAACACACACGGCAGCCGCGCACAGCAAGTCACGACACACACACAGTCTGCAGCCACAGCGCATCCCCCTGCTCGTCCCAACGCTGCATCTTTCAGAGGGAGGTGGAGAGAGTGACTGCTCCGCTGGGAATAGTATTGCTGTTCCTAGGGTTAGCAAGTTAGCACACTAATGCTAACCTCAGCCCTGTGTTGAGAACACGAGGGCCTCGAAGAGTACCAAGGATCTGTGACTTGTTTTATCAGTAGGGTGGAAGGAAGAGGGCTAGATGAGAACTACCCTGGTCTGTGGGCACGCTGGCGGTCGGTAGTCTTGTGTGTGTGTGTTTTACAGACAGCCAGCTATACTCTGTGCTCCCGCACATTGGAGGCCCAATTCAAGCTTGTATCAGGCAGGGGGTAGGTCGCCGCTGGGCGGAGAGAGAAGGATAGAGAGAGAGGGCTTAAAACCTGCCCCTGTGAACAGAAGGGCTCTGGGCTGAGACACAGCCCTATAAAAAGCTGACTGGAAGGGGGAGGAAAGAGGTGAGCGCGACGGGAACCATTTAAGACGCCTTAACCGCAAGAGGGCCACCTGCCATTCAGCCCAGTGACCATGGCAATGGCCCCTGCGCATTGCGGAAGGGAGACATTGGGGGAGGTTGTCATGGCAACCAGCTGTAGCCGACTGCAACAGCTCTTAAGGCTGGGGGAGAGTGACACGGCCCCATTTAAAGAGACAAGCCCTCTAAAAGGAGACCTTTCTATTCTTCAACCACAGGAGCACAGAGGAGGTCTCTCTTATTTGTCTGTAATACTTTGCCAGTATCCCCGAGGAGGGTATAGGGAATACTATGAGGAGGGTGGTATGTTGTTGCTGCCATGGCGCCAGGCTCCACTTCCCTAACAAGGTGCACAGCATACAGACAAGAATCAGGTGAATCATTTTCAGAGTAAAATTCTCCCTCCACCTGGTGGAGTCATTCTAAAATCATGACATTAGCTACACTGACATTGTATTACACAGAAGCAACTCAGAAATAGAAATTGAACAGTAACAGTGTGATGCTAGATAGTCAAATACAACATATGCTGTGCTTATAAGTGACATGCTCTTCTGCCTCATATCTTCTCTACAAAGTGTGTTTTGTCATATATGGAACTTGGATGGTCTGGTCAGATTAACAGCTAGGACATTGAGAATGGTTATGGGAAGTGATGGTGTGAGACGGTGAGTGCAATGTATGTGATCAATGGCAGTGATTGACCAGGTCTGTCCCTTACAGCAGACAGCAGGGCTATGGAGCCCCTCCGCAGGGCTAGAGCAGAGACAATGCATCACAGAGACACAGAGAGTAGATACACACACAGAGACAGAGATACACATAGACAGAAAGCACTTAAGGCCGTAAGGGGGAGATATGGTCAACAGACAGATGACAGGCCCAATTAAAGTGAATGAGGAAGCGGGGGAGAAAGGATGAAATAAAAAGAGAGAGTGGGTGAGAAAGAGATGGGAGGGGGGATGACAGCAGCAGACAATGGAGGAGAGGCAGAGAATGAGTGAAAAGGAGAATAGAGAGTAAGAGAAGGGTGAGATGAATCATGAGATGGTGGGTTGGGCCTGAAGACGTTGGTATACTCACTCTGAGCCTGCAGCCATTTCCAGGTATGAGGTGTCTGCTGTGTCCACCCCTACAGGGATCACTATGCTCATGACGTTCTTTGCTGATCAATTCTTGTCCTACTGAGTCCAGAGCATGGGAGTCCAAAACACTGAGGCATGCCAGCCACAGCACTCATTGCAGACATCTAAGTGCATCCACAAGGCCTGCCAACACAGAGGGAGAGAGAAAGACAAGGGACAGACTGAAAACTGGGGTATTTCCAGGAATCACCATGATTCATAAATTCAGCTGTGTGAGATGTAGGTACTAGCTAACTGCTAGTAACATGGAAAATGAACCGCATGATAGGAATTTCCCTCACAAAGCTCTCAAAGAGAACCCTCGCCCACCTCACTGGCTACCTGAGACATTCATGGATGCAAGGAGGTAGAGGAGCACTATACACAGACTGCCAGGAATGCAGGATGCTGCGGTGGCAGTGTTCCACCACAAGGGGGTGTGAGAGAACACAGAGCTCTGACTGGCGGCCATTAATGTAGGGGAAAGAAAAACGCAACACTGAGAGGCCATCTTTTCACGGAGCTTTATTGTTCTATTAAGCAGAACAGCACACGCACGCACACACACACTCTCGCAAACACACAATCCTTTAACGCTGTAATTAGAGCTGTCACAAGCCCCTGGCTGTCTGGATGTGAAAGCCAGTGTTAAATAGGCATCTTGTCTCACTCTCCCCCTCTCACACTGTTTGTTCAGCATTGCAGGTGGACAGAAGATGCATAGAAAGACTAAGTCAATAATTAACTCCATTAGGTGTCAGGCAGACTGCAGCCTCTCTCGGATGAAGAGAGAAGTAGTACGAGGGACTAAATGGTTGGTTGACAGACAGGGGTAGCCATTCCCGCTAACAGGCAATAACAATGCTGTGTACATAGATTAAATAGACCTGTCCCAAGTAGCCTATACACAAACGGTGGGTGCTAATGTACAGGCTATTATAGCTTATAGCCTACGTAATGCAATGCATGTGTCCAGACAGGGGCATATGCGCTGGCCCTGATACTGAGAGCACAGCGTTGTTGATAAGTGGGATTAGTGGGAGGGACAAAATAGGATGGAGTTCACACCTCTGTGTGTATGTGCACCAGCCCTATAGCAAAGAGGGCTCATCTCAGACACACTGCTATACAAATCTGGACATTTCAGGTTTACTAGACCACTGAAACATTTTTACAGTCTCTTTAAACAGCAGGGCCCATATCACAACACAGCTTTGTGTGGCTCAAATAACAATAGAAACCAATTGTTGGTGGAACATTTCACAGTAACAGGGCTCTTAGCCAGACCACTGAAATGACATAAAACCCCTTTGTGGTATCTCAAAGGCTCACTATGTTTTGGTGTAGTAAAAATCCCTTCCTTCGGGAAACAGGCCGTCTGTTTCCAAGAGTTTTGCTGTGATCGTCTCTGCCTCTGTCGAAGAGAATCCTGCTGTCACTGCTCAGGAATGCACACACACACACACAGCTCACAACCCCCCCACACAGACAGATAAACCAAACCCCCTCCCCTTCTAGACCCTTGCACACATTCCTTTGCTGGGAGGCACCCAGGGGCGCAAGCACACACACAGCTACAGGCATTGCACCAGGGGCCAGACACATTCGAGACACACAAAAGGGGGGTTGGAAAAAGGCTAACGAGGACAGTACAGCATTCCTGACAAAAATCTGAGTGCTGTGAATGCCTCCGACGCTCCTCCCACTTCCTTTAGCGGAGCCGTCTGTCACACGGGACCAATATGCCAAAAAAAGCAGAGGAAAAAGACAAATGCTCTCTTCACCTCGCTCCTTCTGCCCTCCCTTGCTGTGCCCCATCCACCCCACCCCCGCCGGATCTCTCTCCTCCCTGCACTTCCTAAATAAACCTCAGAGCATGGAAGGGAAGGGGAGTGCCGCAGACAGTGCTCCTAATTACAAAGAGGCTGAGAGAGAGAGAGAGGCTGTGAGACAGGCTGAGCGAGAGGCTGAGAGAAATATCCAAAGTAAGCATTAGCAATATGTACATTGTTACATCATGCCAATAATGCAAATTGAATTGAGAGAGAAAACGGCTGAGAGAAAGAATGGTGAAAGGGAAAGGAGAGCGAGTACAAGAGGGAGATGGGGGGGAGAAAGACAAAGCAAAACATTATAAATGGCAGAACACGAGCTCGTCAAGTGAGGAGGAAAGCTGCAGCTCTCGTCCCCCACTCCCCCTTGCGTTCTGTCTGAAGTTCTCTCATCACGGATCTCACAGCGCTGCAGGGAGCCTTCCAAATGATCCATCTACCCTCTGTTTGGGAGAGGGGTGGGGGAGGTGCCCAAACTCCTGTATGGGCAACTAGGGTTCCTCTAGCACAGGCACAGCAGCCTTCTGAGACTGTGTGAGAGTAGAGCAGAGATGAGAGCTGAGCCCACTCCACCCCCTCTTCTCATTTGCCCTCATCCCTTTCCCAATCTCCCCTCCCTCACTAAGGCCATAGTCACGTCATTGTGTGGGGGAATAACTTTCCTTTTCAGACAGACCAGTCACTCTACTAAATTCAGCAGGAGAAACACACACACGCTCCCTCGTGTTAGGCTAGTTGGAGCCACTGTACGTCAGAGCTTGATTTCATTGAGGCTCTTTGGGCCAAGTCTCAGTGTTTGATTTTGAGCCGGGAGAAGAAAACGATAGACATAAAGACGGGCTTCTAACTGAAGCTGCGCTCCTCCTTTCCTCTAAGTTCCCTACAGAGGGCTGAAGTGACTTCACACCATCCTCATAGGCCGAGTCATCGCAGCAGCCAGCCATGAGCGCACACACACCAAAATAAAAGACACTCCTATACACTGGAAAAAGGCACCATCAGAATGTCACAACCCTTCCTTTCACAGTGCCCAAACAGGGCTACCCTCTGCAGCAGCTGTCCTTCATTAATCACGGTGCCCAAACTGCCAGGGCTCCCTCTGTGCTTTACCTCTGAAGGCGAAACCATACATCAACAATACAGGACATAAGAGATGTAGGTCTACATTGTGTATGCGTGTGTAAAAGATTGGGCACCACTAGCAGCGAATAGACAAGTTCCACTGTGATGTTTACCCATTGACCACCTATAGCGCAGCAGCAAACTGCCCTAAAGGGCATTGGAGAGAGAATGATATTGCATCGTCCACATCCACGCTCTGCAGAGCACACTAACCAGCAGACAATTAGAGAGACTGTGTCCTAGAGGCTACTCTACACACTTTGGGCTTGTACCCTGTCAAACAAACACACACAGGGGGTAAAGGAGGGATCTCCCATCTCAGGGGCAGGGTACAGCCAGCCAGCCAGGGTTTTCAGTGCAGAACATCCAGATTCTGACAGCTGGTCTGGGGCAGCCCTGCTCTGGCCTACTCTCCCTCCATACACCCTCCTCTCCCTAACAGAGCACGGCCCCATTTGACATTCTTAAATCTGATAAGGATGACCGATGAGAAACAAAATCTTGGATTTGCATCGAGCTCGCCTGTCCACCTGTGTGACTCAGTCTTATCTATATTAGGAAGGAAGGGCCAACTACTCAAACCAAATCAAATTAGACTGACAGGCTCAAATGCAGCTTTTCTGTGCCTGGTGTTAATTGTCGAGAAAGTGGGTCGCAATTATCACAATTGCAACATTTGGTTAAAAATGAGGCCTAGGTTTTTTTTGCCCATATCGGGCAACCCTACATGGCAGTGTGGAAATTATCTCAAATGAGTGCAGGAAATACAGAAATTGATTAAAAAAATGCAAGAAATGGTTTTATAGTGTTTTCAACCTCATCCAAAAATTATCTGAATGGAGAAAGACTCATTGAAATCACCCTAGGGCCTCGCACTACTCATAAAGCTAATTCAATACTTTTTACAAATAAATACAAATAAAGCTAATTCAAAACTTTTCTTTTTTTAAACACTAAATACCATCAAAAATAAAGTGATTTGATATTTTTGCCACCCACCACTGGTCAGACACTCCAGCCCCATTACAGCACAGTTCCATGATCGATTTCACACCTGGCGTTATATCACCAATCACCACATTCACCCTCACCTCCACTGAGTCTGCCCAGTACCCAGCGTGCCCTGCACTAAGTAAGTTGTGTTAGCATGTAGCACAGCAACAGGAAGTGGGCGGGGCTAGGGAAGTATCAGGCCACCTATTTGGGAGGTAGTCCATTACAGCCCAGCACCGCAAAAACAGTTTACCTGAACCCTGTTTCCCTCTCCTCCTCTTGTGTGACCTACACGACCGTGCTGGGCCTCAGAGCAAGGCCAGACTCCCATGAGCTACTGAAGGCATGACTCTAGCTCTACACAGAAAGGAGGACACTGGAGGCTTAGTGCCAGGCAGCCCCACAGGGTAAAACTACCTAGGCTGGCAGTGTACTGTTGTCAGCCAGCTATATCTATACAGATTATAGTTTCAGGATGGAGTCTGTTGTTCTCCAGGGACAGAGGGAGCAACACAAACACAAGTGGCACTCTTTACAGTGGAGGATGAGGCAGAGAGGAAGTCAATAGATTCTCACTATCCCCACTGAGGTGTGGCCTTCTTCTTTCCTACCCTTCTGCCCTACCCAGTGCAGTAAACATCCTGTATAATGAACCCCTTCACTTCCTCACTCTGTGGCCCACTGTCCTGGCTATTGGCAGCTCAAAAAGCCTTCATGACTTCTCTTATTGAGCCCTTCATGGATGCAAGTGTGCTCCTGGGATTGAGGTGAAAGGAAAGGTGCCACACAGCAGCAAGAGCTCCCTGCCACGCACTCCTCTGTCCCCCAGGGGGGAGTGGCAGGCAGGCCACATCTCCCTGTCTCTGTCAACACAGCCAGCGAAACACCATATCAGGTATTTACAGCTGTGTAAGAGTGTGCAGAGAGGGGGCACCCACCAGGGGAGCGAGGAGAGGGAACCAGAGAAGGCAGTGTGAGTCAGCGTGTGAGGCAATTCGAATATGGTGCAGATAGGGAGACTGTTACAACGCTACGAGACTGTGACATGGTTATGGTAGCATGGCGTCTAGCACCAGGACAGAGCGCAGGCCACTGTCCCTTTAAGAGGAAGAAGAGGTAGGTGACTGTGGATTGTGTATTATATACCAGCCTCTGATTAGACACAGCAGGCCCGCTCTCATCCAGTATTTATGTCCACTCAAAAGTGATAATTTTTTTACTGAATTCAGGGAGGCCAACATCAGGGGAAACAGATTTTTACTGTGTCAGCTACATCCATACACACAGGCCTCGTTACATGTCAGAGGGTTCCAAGCCTGCAGTTGTTCTGACGAACGGAGCGGTTCAAACTGGTGTCTATTTTACTTCCCGACAGGGGCCCCAAGTCTCCCAAGGTCTCTCTGCATCTAGGTCTCCACTGCATGAGTGACATCACAAACGTATCATGACATCATTCATTTGGTGGAGAATGAATCCCACTATGCAAAGCTAAGCTGTGGAAATACTAGAGGGAGCAGCATACAGCAGTCTGAGGCCTTACATTACCCCCACTGTTGACAGGCATTTGTGAAACAAGCACCTGTGTCAGTGAAAAGAAAGATCAGGAGTCACAAGCAAATGAGTGCCTGTATCAGTGTGTCAGTCAGTCAGCTGTGGCAGCGACCTACACAGCTCTCACTAGGCTCCTCTGGAGAAAGAGAGCAGCTGCACAGCCTCACTGTGGGGAAAACTGAAAACACCTCTGCCTCCAATGATTTGGCCTCCTGTCCTCAATTGGCAGAGGGGGAATTAACATAACCCTCACCTCATAAGGACACAGAAGCCTAATTAGTGCCGTCCTGGAGAACCAAAACAGAAAAGATTAATGGCCGTCTCTCTCGGCAGTCTCCATCCAAGATGGTCACAAATCCGGATAATTTTCTGTTAATGTGAGGAGGAGTCTCGTCTTAGGCTATGGCAACATGGGGTCATGAGGAGAAAAGGAGGAGAGAAAAAAAAACACTGGGCGACTGTCTCAAACTGGCATTTGGACAGAGGCTGCCAAAGTTTGCGCCACAGAGAAGTATCCAACTTCTTTAGTTTGTCTCACAGGCCAGAAGGGAGGAGGGAATGGAGCGGTGTAGAGCTGCCTGCCTCACACCACCCAAAAGCTAGAGCCACCACCAGGGGACTGAGGCATACTACTGGGAATGGGGCCTGAGCTGATGGAAAAATGTCACAACACATGAAAAGAAAGACATGCATTGTCAGGAGAAGATTGTTTGGGCAAAGTGGAGTCACGTGTACATGCAAGGTGTAGCCAGGCAGATTTAAAAGGTCTTGTTGTGGCACTGGGGCTCCTTCTCATTTCTATAATGGGTGATATAGAGCTCCTCGCTGGCCAACTCTCAACACGATCACAAAAACAACAGACAAAAAAACCCTGGCCATTTATTTTTCATTGGTGGGTTATTTGATGACGGACATCTGTTCTGAGCCTGTGAGGAGCTGAGAGGGCAAGAGGAGGGCAGCAGGTCTTTGTCAATGTCAAAGGGAAATAACCAAGTCACAGCTGTTGTTTCATTCCCCCTTCACAAACCTCAACACCTCTGACCACCAGGTAGGACTTGGGAAACAGCCTGTTGTTTATCTATTCATGAATTTAATGTGAATTAGGCAAATTCAAATTAGGCAAATCCTAATTGGAAAATACAATTGAGACAAAGTAGCCTATGTTCCAAAGAGCTAGGCCAAATCACACTGAAATCTTCCTAGCTAATTTAATGACAGTTTCTTGTACTAGGCATACCCGAACACTGGTAAATATTACACAAGCACATCGTTCCAGCCATAATGACACACACCATGGTTGTTGTGACCGGTTTCCTCTATGGTTCATATCCACAATCAGTGTCATGCTTTCCTTCTCAGTCGAGCTGACCTTTAGATAATCACTACTTATTAACTACATTTTAGAGGTTGACCGATTATGATTATTCAACGCCGATACCGATTATTGGAGGACCAAAAAAGCAGAGGCCGATTAATCGGCCAATTTTTTTGTTTGTAATAATGATGATTACAACAATACTGAATGAACACTTATTTTAACTGAAATAATACATCAATAAAATCCATTTAGCCTCAAATAAATAATGAAACATGTCCAATTTGGTTTAAATAATGAAAAAACAAAGTGTTGGAGAAGAAAGTAAAAGTGCAATATGTGCTATGTAAGAAAGCTAACATTTCAGTTCCTTGCTCAGAACATGAGAACATATGAAAGCAGGTGGTTCCTTTTAACATGAGTCTTCAATATTCCCAGGTAAGAAGTTTTAGGTTGTATTTATTATAGGAACTATAGGACTATTTCCTTCTATACCATTTGTATTTCATTAACCTTTGATTATTGGATGTTCTTATAGGCACTTTAGTATTGCCAGTGTAACAGTATTGCTTCTGTCCCTCTCCTCGCTCCTCCCTGGGCACGAACCAGCAACACAACGACACCAGCCACCATCGAAGCAGCGTTACCCATGCCGAGCAAGGGGAACAACTACTAGAAGGCTCAGAGCGAGTGACATTTGAAACTCTATTAGCGCGCGCTAACTAGCTAGCCATTTCACTCCGGTTACACCAGCCTAATCTCGGTTGTTGATGGGCTTGAAGTCAAAAACAGCACAATGCTTGACGCACAACGAAGAGCTGCTGGCAAAACGCACAAAAGTGCTGTTTGAATGAATGTTCACCCGCCTGCTTCTGCCTACCATCGCTCAGTTAGATACTTAGATACTTGTATGCTCATCAGATTATATGCAACGCAGGACACGCTAGATAATATCTAGTAATATCATCAACCATGTGTGGTTAACTTGTGATTATGATAGATTGTTTTTTTACAAAATAAGTTTAATGCTAGCTACTGCATTCGCGTAACAGGCAGTCTCATTGTGGAGTGCAACGAGAGAGAGGCAGGTCGTTTTTGCGTTGGACTAGTTAACTGTAAAGTTGCAAGATTGGATCCCCTGAGCTGACAAGGTGAAAATCTGTCATTCTGCCCCCGAACGAGGCAGTTAACCCACCGTTCCTAGGCCGTCTAGTTAAATAAAGGTATATATATAAAAATAAAAATCGGCACCCAAAAATACCGATTTCCGATTGTTATGAAAACTTGAAATTGGCCATTCCGATGAATCGGTCGACCTCTACTACATATGCGCAGGAGAATGGGTAGCCTAATGATAGTGAATTATGAGATATTAAAATCGTCCTGTCTCGTCATCATGTTGCTTTCTACAAACATGAGTTAAGACTAGTAGCCCACTTACTGTTAAATGTGGTAACTTGGTCCAAGTTGCCAAAATGGGTGGGAGTGTTTAGTGTTGGACAAAGCATGAGGTCAAAGAAGAGTGGGGGTGGCAATAAACATCATTGTTCTTTATACAAAGTGCTGGGTTTATATCCTGTTATGCAACTCCTCAATATGACAACCTGCTAATAACATAGCCAAATTCAACAACTACAATAAATCTGAGCTGACGTATATTGCGTTGTTGTAGTAGTATCTGTATATACATCCTGCTCCTCAAATACAATGCATCACGAAACACAATATTAGCAAAGAAATGTGAATGAACGTCATTGGGGGGGGGCTATTAGCTAACCAGACAGTTGGACAGCGAATCTCAAACTTATGACCTGACAAGTGTATGTTTGTATCAAAGGCGGACATTGTCACTATTTTAATGTACGACAGAAAGCAGTCCTTATTCATCTATCCCATTGTGCACTAGCTTGCCCGTGACTGTGTGTCGGCGTTGCAGTCAGCTCAGCCGATAGGGGTGTGGAGGGCTGAAAGCAGCTATTAAATTACAACATCAAGCCAAGCCGCCATTTTCATTGCGCTTTTCTAAGGACGGCAAGAAAACCGTGTAACTGGGGGACGGACACTCGCCACGAGAAGAAAATCCCCAAGAAATCAATCAATCGTCTTTCAGACATTCTTACTTAAGTATCAATCTGTCGATGCCGTTTATGTGTAGTTATTATTAGAAAAATGTAGAATCTCGTCGATAATTTAACCAGCTGGTTAGCTAACGAGTCATGCTAGCTAGCTGCAATGGCTTTCAAAGATACAAAACGTTGGCTAGCGAGTCTCGGCAAAGCAACCATTTTCTCAAGCTACATAGCTAGGCGGCTAACAAATTATATTGGGCCTCTTCGTCTTGAAAAATACATAAGTGAGTTATTGTATCAATATTTGAAGCTTGAACTACTACCCGACTGTTACATCAGTTGTAGTAAGTACTTAGCTAGCTAATATTAGCGTTCGAACTACGGTAAACGTCGTTACGCTGGCCAACGAGGTCTTTAACATGGAAAGATTAGCTACCCAAGCTAGTTTAGTACGGCAATTTGGCACGTCATAGTGTGAACAATGCGTAAAGTTCACACTTACTGAATATACGCTCTCGCAGTTTGATTTCACTTTTAAATAGCATTGAAACAATAGTGTAACCAATCGCAATTTAAACGATCAAAGAAGCTACATTGTCAGTGGAGGCAAGATTCCCCGATTTGAGTATGCCCCCTCCACTGAGGTATGGTCCCCTCCCCCCACGTTTGCAGCAGTTAAACCACATACCCTCTGAATCTAAATTAAGGGATGTAAATGCATTTGTCAACTAGGAACAAAATATAATGGTGGGCGTTTATCGGTCCAATAGCAGTTTGTTAATCTAGTAACAGAAGGTCTCTAGTTTTATATATAAAAAAACATTTACACAATTGTGGACATGCGATTGAACTTTGACCAGAAATATAATGAAACTACAATTTCCAGAAAATTATACGTAGTCTTTTGTTATCTATATGTAAACAAAAGACCTGTCAATGCCCTCTGCGCAACACCACATTTTGTGGACTAGCTGGCTACTCAAACGGAAATAAACCTTCATAGGATCAACAAGAAGTGCACTTCCAACCACATATGAAAATCTGTAACTAGATAACGAGCACGGATGTGTTAAACCAAGGCAGTCCAACAAATACTGCAATACAATTCATGATTTACTTGTTCTGTAAGTACAATTTTACCACTAGCCTATTGCATGGGAGTACATTGGCAAACTGACCATCCTTTGGGGGCTGGTTGAAAGAGAGCGGGGTAGTTCTCCATGCCACCTAGTTCGACTGCAACAGCATACTGACATTGCAGGTAAAACGAACTAGCCAAAATAGTTCAGGTTTGATATTGTATTGCTTTCCTTTCATTAACAATCCAATGTTATTCAACTGCATTAAGTAAGCGTGCTAACGTTTCAGAAGCAGCCAGTTGAATCTAAAATTCAAATGCGCTAAAGTTAGCCAGCTAAACACTGCACTGTCTAACTAGCAAATGCTAGCAGCTGCTAGCCAGCTAATACAAGCTAACGTTACACCAAAACAATACTATAATTCAGGCTAACATTCTAAGTGGCTCACTTATATAAAAAAATAACTAATTTCCTACCAGAAAGTTAGTTATCAACTTCCATCTAACTATAGCAGCATCCACGTAGCTAACGTTACTAGCTACAGTAGCTAGCCATGAGAAACCAAGTCGGCTAGGTAGACTAACTTGGTGAGCTCTTGAAAGTAAGACAACCTATGAGGTAGTTTTAAAGCGTTTTACTTACAGTTAAAGTCCACTGTAGATAACCTGAATAAAGAAACAGCGACCTGGGTGAGACCCCCGTCGCTAGAGCCTCGCTCTCTACACAACCAAAACAATAGCTACTTCACTCCACACTGCGGCTCTATAAGGTTTAAAAATATTTACACTGATAGCAATCTTTTTTAGAGACTCCCCCTACTGTAATTAATTTTCGTTGGTAATTATTGGAACCCAATAATGACAGTCAGTTCCGAACCGTTAAAATTGTGTCCAACCTACGCCGACTGTTAGAAATTAGATCCCCTCTACCCTGTCTCTTTTCCCTTTGCAAAAATGGCGGCCCTGGCAGGACTACCGTGACTCCGCCTCCTCCAGCCCCATCAACCCCTAACCCGAGCCCCGCCCCTACACTCTCCGGGGTCCACAGGCCAAGATTACAGGGGCGCCGTGAGATGAGATGGCTACATGCGCGTTCACGCGTCCGTTCTGTTCTGTAGTTTTCTGTCTGTAGTCCAAATTTCGCCGCTATAATGCCACTATGCAGGATTTGTTAGTTCAGTTGCAACGAGTTAGTTCTAGTGTGTGTGTGTGTGTGTGTATGTATATATATATATATATATATCTCTCTCTATCCTCTTGTTTATATGATCTCCAAACTTAATGTATAACAAATGTAAACATTTGTAGGATTGTTAAGAATCAACATCTCAGATTGTGTGAGTACAGCATGTTCAGCAACTCATTAAAAATGAATCCATTACCATGAATGGGATAATACCTCTTTATTGTCAATTAAAACATTTCATAAACATTTACATTTTCCTTCAACTGCTTGAAAGATCAAGCAACATGGTGCAACACAAAATGACAATACATGACAGACAATACAAGGCATAGACTAAACTCATGTACATAGTCCTGTATGTTTTTTTCTTTTCAACATGCATCTGAGAACAATTTCTACACTTTGATGTGTGAGGGGGTAAAATTAGGGTGGTCAGTGCTTGATTTGGGCAGAAGTTTACTGAAGCTGCGTACTGGCACTTCAGATTATCTACTGCTTGGGTTCCTGCACCATCTATAGAATATTAGCTCAAAAGTAGTGTGGAGCTCCTGCACCTGAATATAAACAGTACCCAAAATGAGTACTGGCACCTCCAGTATTTCAGTCCATGTCAAGCACTGTTGTGTGTGTGTGTGTAGTCAATGCAGTTTCTTAGCAGCCAAGCACAAAGTCTGGTTGCTTTTATTACTTCCTCTGGAGGAACTTGTTGAATTGTCAGCCCTTTCCCTCCTGTTTCGCACTTCTCTCAACTGCAAAGCAATCTGATGTGCTTTTGTCAACCATATGACCATGATGTCTGGCACAGAGAAATACAATGTTCTACATCTATGGTCTGCCATCTCACCACCGCTCATGTCTCAAAGATTCATTCATTCAAGTTCTCTTTCACTTTTATAGATGATCCTGCTGCAAAATGTCAAACTTTATTAAAATATAAAAAACAAACAGAAATATATTGTATTGTCACTGAGGTCCATGACACACCTTCTGTATCTGCTACAAATAAAACAAACTCATGAATGGCAATTATTTACATTTACATTTAAGTCATTTAGCAGACGCTCTTATCCAGAGCGACTTACAAATTGGTGCATTCACCTTATGACATCCAATTATTAGGCCCTAGTTACCAGAGTTTGAAATTAGCATCTAATTCTGCTGCCCAATGCAGTAGGAGGAAACAAATATCTTCCACATGAGCCCGTGCTTTCTTTGATTTAACTGAAGGCAAGGTGGGTGGCAGGCAATACTGACCAATGTCAACACAATCTACAAATGGAAGCATCGTGCTATTGTTAACAAGTACATTTAATTCATAATTGCCGTTACATTATTCCAGTCTCCCCCCAAAAACGGCACTATTATGAATACATTTTATATGTAGGCCTAGTTCAATAATACTGACAACAATGCGTATGGGCTACAAGAGGTCGGCTTCAAGAGGTCGAGGCAAACGGATCGTCGTATATGTAAAGTAAAACGTCTCCATGGCCAATTTTCAGAGTATATCATCCACACAGATTCATTTTCTAAGAGCTAAAGAGGTGCGTCCAACAAAGAATCAAAAAATACGTTGGACATGTCGTGTACGTGTCGTTCGAATTAAGGCGAAGATACAGTGGCTCCTGCGAATGTTCCTATCCTGTTCAAATATACAGTCATTGCCTGTTCACATGACATTACAGTTCGACCTCCCCTCCCCCACTGAGATCTCGCCAAACCGCATCCCCGCGCGCACGCGTAATACTGAAACTGGGCTTTCTCGTCTGTTGCTTGTATCAGATCGTCTTGACAGAGTAGATGAGCCTTCATAACTGCTACAACTATACTCATTTCGGAAATCTTATAGCGAACGTAGGTGATATTGTACAACAGTCGTTGGGCTATATAATACTGTATATATATATATATATTTTTTTTGTACTTGATTCAGAGTGTAGGTTTTTCATAACACTAGTTGGAGACGTTATCAAGAAGTAGCCTAGTCGGTTTCCGGGCAGTTTGATGAGGATGAGATTCGGTGGTAAAATAGAGCGTTCTCTCGTTTTCGCAAAATGGCGTTCTTGTTTTGATAGATTGACATTGCTCTCAGCCAATGATGCATGAATTGGCCTGTTTTTGCAGAAATGGTTGGCTTCTGATGACATCATTCGGACATCGGTTGTAGGCGGGTTCTGAGCTGTGAGGGGAGAGTGGCGCAACCGGAGAACTTGCAGAGCCAGGCGCCATTAGGGCTGAGTCAAGAAAAACAATGCTTTGGAATGCAAGATAAATACGGGATGAGCAATTTATTGCTGTTCGACGATATGAATTACTCAAATGAACTCGCCACTCAACGTATTGTATGCAGATAGCTATAGATCACTTTCCGTTATTTTTGTGAAATTGCAACAACGCCGCTGGTGGCAAATAAGATGGCGCCTGCCGTTAACGAGCACGCACGTGCATAAAGCGCACTGACTAGGCGGCGGCACTGCGCGCACTCCCGAAAGGATTGCGGAAAGCATCGTTTCTAAACCATGCTCTTAACTTTTGTCGTTAAGTCGTGTTTGGTCTTTATGTATTTCCTATTCTGGCATTTAAACCGAGATGCAGACTGGCGAGCCAATTTATAAGTCGAAACATGGGTGGATGGAAAGTAACGGTCAATGTCTATGAAATTGTAAAAGTGGCCAAAAAAAGCTGAACTGAACATTGGCATGAAAGGGAAGAAACTTTTCTGCAGGACTTTAAAGTACAATTCGATTACAGCTGGATACATTACAACTGATGGAACGCGAAGTTAATTGCAAATTTGATATTTTTGTAATAGTTTCCACCAGAAAAAAAGCAACTGTCAAACCGCTTAGCTGTCGATAGGGAGCTTAGAGCTTGTCCGCCATGTTTTTCCACTCGGTTCTCAGATTCATTAATCAGTAAAGGGCGAATACTCTTCACAATTACTAAACAGAAGAACTGCTCTCGTAATTTAAATGCTCATTAGCCATTTGTACCTGTTATGCCTGTCTTTTGTCACTTGATGTTTTTCTTTAAACCTGACTGCCGTCCTATAATATCCCTCCACCTTAATTTACTATACTGGATGCAAAACAAATGCACTGCATTTTCTACTACTATTCACCACTCACCCATGTCATGGAAGACATATACACATTAAAGGCAGGAGGTGCATGACGTTCCAACACAAAACCTTTACTCAAGAGGAAGGAAATTGGAAGGACTGCCATGACCACCAACCGTCCTTGCTCAGTTGTCAGTTTCTAAAAGTTTGCACAGATGCACGTATGCATTAATTCACCATGTCACAACACAAGTTTCCAGCATTACATTTTCATATGAAAAATTAAATACACATTTCCCAAATATTTGCTATACGATTCCCTTTTATGAGTTTCATACATAGATGCATTTAAAAAATCTACTTCTGTAACTACCTAATATACATATACACGTATATAAAGGGCTTTGTCTCCATCTAGTGTGCAAAAGTGGAAGCGACACGAGTCGATCCATTTTCTGAACAACCCTCCATCTCGACCAATCATAGCGCTCGTTGTTGGTTGGTCGCCCTCTGTCAAGGTGGAACGACATTTTGAGAAAACACTGGGGGAAGAGAGAAACAACGATGTCTTCTTTTGGAAGGGCCATGGGTGTCCTTAGGGCCGGGACGCAGCTTCTTACACGTGGACCTCAGAAAATAGTAACCCGAAAGTAAGTAACGTTACTGGTGTTATAAACGTTAACTAGCTATGTGCTAAGGACGAAAGGTTGACTTCAATATCGTCCTTCATAATTAAATAAACATTATCAATCACAAGTCAACTGTACACATATCACTGTCTTCTTAGCTTTAAACAGTAACGTTTGGCTATAGCTTATAACTAGCTTACAAGTTAACCAACTAGCTAGCAGTCTGACAGTAGGCCTACCAAACAGATGTCCAGAGGTAGGCGCCATGATCAGATGTTAACCCATTGGGTTGTTGGGTTTAATGAAATGTGTAGAGCGTAGCTACATTATACCGGTATAGGGTGTAAACAGTGATACCATCAGTGCTCTGGTTTTCTGTTCATTTTCAGAGCTGGCGGTGGACCACACATAGAGGCCCAGTACAGGCAATTCCCACAACTCACCAAGAGCCAGACGTTCCAAGCAGAGCTCCTCAGCAGTGCCATGTGGTTCTGGATCCTGTGGCACTGCTGGCATGACCCAGATGCAGTAATGGTGAGTTAAATGTAGATTAGGCTCCTAATCATAGTTATGCCTGATATGTCCTGTCCAATCTAGTTTTGGCAGTTCATAGAGTAAAGGATGGAGACAAAGCCGGTGTCTGTCAAGCAGACTTAACCTCATAATGCCTCTTCTCTCAGGGTCACTTCCCATGGCCTGATGCATCCGCATGGACAGATGAAGAACTGGGGATCCCAGCTGACAATGAGGAATGAGTTGCTCTCTACCCCCAGGTGTGCCTTTTGCCCTGTCTACGGCTACATCAGTCTTCTCCACCACAGGATCTGTGACTCATCCAAGGGATGTTTGTCAATGAGAATGTCTTGTCCTCTGATGGAAGATTGTGTTCATCACGCAACAGTCTTAAACTGTTGGTTTTATGCACATTTGCATTAGGATGGGAAATGGAATGCTTATTCAGTTAGTACAGTATATGCACGAGAGCCCTTCTGTAACAAGATGTGTTAATATGCCCATTTCAATTAGGTTCCTTACTGTAGCAGTGGCATGTTGTATAAGTATATTGTAATAGTACTTCTCTATTTCTTGCATTTCTAGACCCTGTGTGTGTGTGCCCAGTCGCTACCTGGAGGTTAAGGGTGTCCCGAAAGGCTTTGTTGTACATAGACAAATAAAATTCAATTTATTCTAAAACATATCTTTGGGGTGTGTACATATGGAACGCAATGACTGTTTTTGAATGAGTCTAATAACTCCTAGTTCTAGTCGTTTCCTGTAAAAAAAACAATAAAAGCATCAATTCATTTATATATTTACAGGTCACTTTTGAAATGCTGAAACAGTCAATGCATTAAGTAACAGTGTCACAGTAAGCCAGTGTTTATGGTTCAAACCATCTGAAGGACTAATGCACAGAGAAGAAACATGACCATTGATGGAAAAAAAAATATGCAAATAGATTTGCATGTAAGAGTTTACGGTAAATTCTGTACAATGAGAACTGCTGCTAATAACAAACCCTGCCTGCAGGCTAGCTCTTGTGCTTATTATTACACAGACGAGTGGTGAGGACTTCAACATGCAATAAGAGTTAAGGTGGAAATGTCTGGCAATAGGATTCAACACTATTCTGTGGAGGGGAAGACATTAAAGTAGTGATCTTAGTCATTAGGTGAAATCTCATTAAGGGCTGAGCGATAGACCACAATTACACCAAGGTTTGGTGCACTGCAAGTTGAAATCATAGCACAGCTTTCAAGTCAGATACTGTATTAAAGTTACTTGGCGACTAAGTAAGTCGATGTCATTTAGTGAAATATTCTGTAGACTAGAGAGAGGGTGTCTAAGGATGTCGGGACAAGCATTTAGCTCAACACGTACAAGTGGTGTTTGGGAGGGGGTCTGTCAAAAGAAAGATTTTGAATGTCTTGGATGTAGAGTTAAACTTGTTAAGTAGCTAGGCAGAGCTTGAGCATAGATGGTATCATCTCCCCCCCCCTTCAAAATGTACTTTTCTTCAGATTAAAAAGGACCAATTCAAAAGCACAACTGCTTAGTTAGATGAGAAAGAAGTGGAACAGGAGTCTGGTTGGAAGAACTTGCCTTAGTAGTGTACATAATGTAGCTGGTGATTAAATCAGAGGTCATATCTGTGGCATCATTCCCTGAGAGTGAATAACTACAATTCCAAAATCCACTTCAGCACCATATCATAGGAATCCCCCCTTCCCCCCTTCAGATTAAAAGGACCACCAAAGATTTTCGTTAGCCTACTTGACGTTGTCTATAGGTGTAGCAGGGCAGGTAACCTTTTGGAGTCACAGTATTACCCATTCTCTTAACACACAACCCCTCTAACCTTTGGAAACCAGAAGAGATATAGGTTCAAATCAAGTTAAGAAACCCTACTTGGACAGAATAGAAGTGGAGAAAAACAAGTTTTAGTTAGAAATGATCTTACTGACCTACACAATATATCATGACCACATGAAGTCTAAAATGTCCACATATACAATAATCATAAGAGAACAAAAATAAACCCCTTTCGAAGAAAATCCGAGGTTTACGGCCAAAATATAATAAAATTATTATTCACCTCAATTAATAAATACATAATTCAGAATCCATAAAAAAAATAAAATTAAAATCACTTTAAAAAAAACTATAAATAAATTAAGCAGGATATTGTACAAGTTGTTTTTCAACCAAGTAAACAACTTACACGATAAAACATTTCTTATTGAGGCAGCACTCTGTGTTAGTCTCCCTTTGACCATCAGAGGGCAGCAAAATCATTTCGATTCTATATAGTGGAGTATGGCTTTCGTATGACCTAGCAAGCATTAAAGCATGTGAAATTCAAATAGAGAAACTTATGATGAACGAATGCAGACAGGTTAAAATGTCATTGTTTTAAACCTGATGGGTTTTTACCCCCCAAAAAAACAGTGCAATTATAAATTCGGCAATCATCTTTCAATAGATGAATGACAATGTATCAGGGAATGCTAACCAAGAGAGTGCTGCCTCAAAACTTCTCTCAACGTCATTATTGCTGGTGTGATTGAGATAAGGGGAGTTGGGAGCATGGAGGACGTACAAACATTAAGCACCATTTCGAAAAATTAGCTTAGCACTTTCTTCCCTCAGGGCCAAAAAGGACCCTGCTAGAGAGAGCCCAGACACGGCGCCAGGTGGGTCAATGCCAGTCTGTGGAAAGCCAGCGTGTCTATCCCAACTTCCATCTTGTCCTGGGTCTCATCCAGTTCATAGTGCTCCAGATATTCAAGGAAGGCAGCGCTGGGAGATGCAGATGGTGGGACATCACACAGCCTTCATCAGCCATTAACATTGGCTGAAGATTTGTCTTCAATGTTGCGATGTACTGTAGACCTCATTCCTACCTCATCCAGACATCTAACACTTCCCCATGTCACATTAATGCCCACTGGAACTCTCTAAGTTTCCCTGAAGTTGAGTAATCAACATGCTTCCCCCATCTTCTCCATTACGTTTTAGAGTGCTTGCAGTGAAGCTGTGCGCTTGATTGGTAGCTTGCTCATGTGAATCCAATACCCTGTGGTCCTAAGCATGCACAGTAAGCCTGTTCGTTTGTGTGTCTGACAACAACAAGTCTTTCAGATGGGCCCTTTCCCCAGGCAGTGATTTCTCCAGGCCAAAAAGGTTTCGACTAAATGTACAGAATAATCTGGATGTGAGGACAGGGGTCTGTTCCCCTCCTTTAGCTTTGCCTGTGGCCCTCAGAGCTCTATACAAAGACGCCATTGTGTCGGTTCATCTTTAGGATCTTCCCCAGTCTCTGCTTGGCCGTGGCCATTCCTTTCTTGGGCCGCTTGCCTGAAAAACAACCCAAAACCCCACATGAATGGCTGACGTGCTGAATGAAGAGAGAGTTGTGTCACAGTAGCATCCAATCCCTGAGAACATGAACTAATTACTAGACAAATGGAAAGAATAAAATAGTTGGTTGCGTACCTTTCGTGGCCTGGTTGCTGACGGGAGGGGAGTTGGAGGCATGTCTTTTGGAGGGGTGGAGAGGGGGAGATATTGAGGGATCACAGTACTGGTAGTTGTCGACCTCTGGGCTGGCGTCGTGGCTCAGGGCCCCAAGGGAGAGGGGCCCCTGATTGTCCCAGGCCTCGCAGCTGCTGTTGCCCTGGCTGTCCATGGGGCTCTTGTCCCCCGCCACGCGACGCTGGTGCTGCTCTCGGCGCTCAGGCGAGCCTCGGCTCGGGCTGGACCACCACGGCTCCTGGGAAGTGGCGGCCTCGTCTGGCTTGGAGGGGCACAGCAGGCCAGCCATGGACAGCATGCCTTGAATGGCCTCCTCTGTGCTGGGTGAGGTAGGACGTTCTCTGCAGGGACACAGAAGAGTCAATCACAGGCCACCGCGCCAGACTCCACAAAAGCCAACTGTGGTCATCTTTACCAGTCAAAAGGGAAGTTGTACATATAATCTTTGTATGCATAATTGGCACATGCTTCGGTTTCAATTCCATCTCCATCGTTATGAGATTACTAAACCGATGGCGTGAACTTTTAGACATTTCTACAAGAAATCATCCCTTAATAAATAACTCAATTGCTAAAATATTTTTGTGATTCCAATAACAGGAGCTGTGTTTTAGCTCGCCCACGCACAGCGGGTCAGACCACCCACCTTTTGAGTGGCTTGTGTTTGTGCCGGAGGTTCAGGTCTGTTTGGTCCAGCTCTATGGTGTGCCCCGCAGCCCTCTGGGATGAGCCCCTCTCCTCATCATCATCATCATCATCATCATCACTCTGGGAGCTTCCTGAATTTTCCTCAGAAGAGGTGTTTTGCTGCAGAGAGGGAGAGAGACGAGAAACTGGTTGAGGGTTGATGCACGGCAGCGTAGCCTAGTGGTTAGAGCGTTGGACTAGTAACCGGAAGGTTGCGAGTTCCAACCCCCGAGCTGACAAGGTATCTGTCGTTCTGCCCCTGAACAGGCAGTTAACCCACTGTTCCCAGGCCGTCATTGAAAATAAGAATGTGTTCTTAACTGACTTGCCTGGTTAAATAAAGGTAAAATAAAACATTAAATAAAGAGTTAAGTTCTCACTGACAAAACCACAGTGGGGGTAGACCATGTTAATATCAGGTACCTGTGTGTTGGAATCACTGTCCGAGTCCATGTCCGACACATCGGAGTGTCCTGAGGCTTCTTCACCGAGTTCAGTCTTAACCCTCTCAATACCCCCTGAGAAGGCAAACATACATCATTAACCACAGATAATGGTAGGAAACATTCCCTCTCCGTGTCCAAGTCAACAGGTTACTAGACCTAGTCAACAACATGACCCTTTAGAAAGCATGGTGTGTCTGGGACAATGAGGTCAATAAACTGACAAAGTTGAGTCAGATTATAAACCATACAACAAACACATACACATATATACACTCTGTCGTCACAGAAAAAGACCACAGTGGCATGCCATTCATTTTCTAATAAAAGCTGAGTACTGGGGTATTGTCCAGACAAAGATTTTTAGTGTAGCAATATTAAGTTTATGAAATTAAATCAGATGTGAAAAATAGGCTATGCAAAAATGTGGGCACCCTTGTCATTCTGTTGATTTGAATACCTGTAACTACTTAGCACTTATTAATTGGAACACACAATTGGTTTGGTGAGCTCATTAAGCCTTGAACTTCATAGACAAGTGCATCAAATCATGAGAAAATGTATTTAAGGCCAATTGCAAGTTGTTGTTCTCTTTGACTCTCCTCTGAAGAGTGGCAACACGGGGGCCTCAAAACAACTCTCAAACGACCTGAAAACAAAGGTTGTTCAACATTATGGTTTAGAGGAAGGCTACAAAAAGCTATCGCAGAGATTTAAGCATTTAAGCTGTCAGTGTCCACTGTGAGGAGCATAGTGAGGAAATGGAAGACCACAGGCACAGTTCTTGTTAAGGCCAGAAGTGGCAGGCCAAGTAAAATATCAGAGAGGCAAAGGATGGTGAGAACGGTCATAAACAGCCCACAGACCACCTCCAAAGACCTACAACATCATCTTGCTGCAGATGGTGTCACTGTGCATCGTTCAACAATTCAGCGCACTTTGCACAAGGAGAAGCTGTATGGGTGAGTGATGCGGAAGAAGCCTTTTCTGCACACACGCCACAAACAGAGTCGCTTGAGGAATGCAAATGCACATTTGGACAAGCCAGCTTCATTTTGGAATATGGTGCTGTGGACTGATGAAACAAAGATTGAGTTATTTGGTCATAACAAGGGATGTTATGCACGGTGGCAAGAGAACACAGCGTTCCAAGAAAAACACTTGCTACCCACAGTCAAATTTGGTGGGGGTTCCATCATGCTGTGGGGCTGTGTGGCCAGTGCCGGTACTGGGAATCGTGTTAAAGTTGAGGGTCGCATGGATTCCACTCAATATCAACAGATTCTTGGGAATAATGTTGAAGAATCAGTCAAAGTTTAAGTTACGCCGGGGCTGAATATTTCAACAAGACAACGACCAAAAACACTGCTCAAAATCTACCCAGGCATTTATGCAGAGGAACAAGTACAATGTTCTGGAATGGCCATCCCAGTCCCCAGACCTGAATATCATTGAGAATCTGTGGGATGATTTGAAGCGGGCTGCCCATTCTCGGCAACCATCAAACCTAACTGGAGATGTTTTGTAAGGAGGAATGGTCCAAAATACCTTCATCCAGAATCTAGACAGGCGATGGGAGAGGCGATGGGAAGCGTCTAGAGGCTGTTATATTAGAAAAAGGAGGCTCTACTAAATATTGATGTGATTTTTCTATTGGGGTGCCCAAATTTATGCACCTGTCTAATTTTGTTTTGATGCATATTGCACATTTTGTTAATCCAATAAACCTCATTTCACTACTGAAATATTACTGTGTCCATCAGTTATGTGATAGATGAAAATGAAATTGTTTATCCAAACACCCAATTATTTATAAATGGAAATCATTGAAATTGTCAGGGGTGCCCAAACTTTTTCTTACGACTGTATATACATACATACATACATAGTGAATTGCTTCAGCATCATGACTTACTGAGGTGGCCTGGTTTCTCCTCTCCTCCCATAGTGCTGTGCTGCCGTTCCTGGTCTGACTCCGTCTTCATCTCCTCTCTGCTCTTCAGCTGGCCCACGGACGACCGCTCACTCCCCGCCTTCACCGGGCTGCTAGCCGTGCTACTCCCTGGTCTCCTCGCGTCTCGGATGATCCGTCCGTTGTGCAGCGTGAGACGCAGGTGTGTGTCTGGGTTCTCAGCAGCAGCGGCAGAGGCGGTGGACACCATGTTGAACTTCCCATGCACCGGGGGACAGAAGGTAGGGTCCTGTGGTAGAGACAGAGAGAGAGTTATAGGACTCATTCAACACAGGTATCAGACGTTTCTATTGAATTGTATTACTTTGTCTAGTATGGGAGCAGTATTTTGTAGTAGTAATGAACGGAAAATACTAAATGTGGTTTATTGATTGATCTAATGATAATTTCCAATAATAACAACAAGGCATTTAAATATGACGTATGCCAGAGAGCGTGTGACATGCTAGTTTTACGTTGTGGGAGTTTGACCTGCTCCTCTCACCTCCTCCAGAGGGCCCACCACCAGCCTCCTGAGCACCTCTCTGGTGTGCAGCTCCAGGATCTCCAGGTTAGAGGGAACCTTAGGGCCCTGCTCCTGCTGCTCCCGGAGCCTCCGGGCTGCCCGCCGTGCCTGACGGGCCGGGCACACCCTCTCCAGCGTGGAGCGCGTGGCCGGACACTGGCTTCCACCGCTTCCCTGAGATTTCACTGGCTTGTTGGTGCCACCACTGCTGGCCTGGTCTTCCTGTTGGAACACACACACACAACATAACACCATTAGAGGAGGGAGGGGTTTGAACATAACCTCAATCTTTAAATCTAATCTACGTCTATGGACAAGGAAGCCGCAAGAGACAGATTGGCAGTTACAAATAAGGTGCAACAAATCAAACACGTCAGTGACATACTGCATGATCCTGAAAGATGGATTTGAAGCACTTGTCATACAGCCCCTCAGATCGAGTGCTCTTCCACCTACACAAAGGTGATGCTCCTCAGGCCCTCCATCCTCAGACCTTACCTCTAGGTAGCGGATTTCCTTGGTCAGCTCTTTAATGAGACGGTTGGGCCTGATATGGTCCGGGACCTCGCTGGTGGGCTCCGTAACCTGCAGTCAGAATGTTCCATACACACAATTAAGGTGGAGTTGAACAGAGAGGCTGTGTTTCCACCACTGGCACAGTGTCATCAGATCTGGGGAAAACCACTATGACCCCCCCCTCCCAACCCCCCCATCATCAGAGCTCAGCTGGGAGATAAACCATTCAGTCTAGATATTCATCAGCCAACAGAGTCAGGTGCAGAATAGAGAAGGTGAAGCCAGTACCATCACCCAAAGATACAATGGGAAAAAAAAAAATCACATTTCATTCTGTGCCCCTCACCTCTCTCTTCAGCCAGGTTTTCAGTGGACTGATTAAAGATTTCACTCCCTCCACTAGGTAGGTCTGGGGCGGGCAGTTGTCTTCTCGCAACTCTGAGAAAGAGAACAAAGGCGTTATATTTGTTATGATGCATGCAAAATAAAATGTAAAAAGCCAATAAATATATTGTAGTATCATGTGGATTTTACAGCTTCACTCACCTTTCAGGGTCTCCAGCAGGTTCTTGGCCACATACCAGCAGATAGCCTCAAAGTAGGGAAACTTGAAGAGGTCTGGAGTCTTCAGACGACGCTCCATCTCGTAACACCTGAGCTGCATGCCAATGTTGAGGTTGTGGAGGAAGTTGCCTCCGAACGCCATGCAATCCTGAGAGGTGAGGACGGCATGGATCCATCCTGCAGAGGGCAGCACACAAACACACAGTCAATGTTTGACTCACTGACTGGTAATACATGGACACTGGCTAGGTGTTGTATTCGTCAAATAGCAGCCAAGCATCGATCATCATGTCACCAGAACCCATTGGAAAGGAGCATCAAGCCTATCACCTTGTACTTTCACCCCCCTGTGAAGTTCACAAGTTTTATCATCTGTATCCTAATAAACTGCATGGTTTCATGAGTCGTAGTGGGAAGACCACACACCATGTCATCGTGTGACTCCAAGTTTACTTCAATATGATGGTTATTATATCAACATTTGCACAAAGGCAGTTCCATCACATAGTTCATTTTATCGACACAAAAAAAATCGACATCTTGTCCAGCGCATTTTGTTTTGACGACAATTGGAAAGTTTACAGACAAATGTTGTGTTTCCGTCAGGTCTGTCATCACATTCCCTCTCCGACATCTACTTTACTGGCATAAAAAGGTTGGTATTTGACACAAACACCCAACCTGATAAAAACCGACACACACACACTGTTGGCACACAAACTGACCTGACAACACAAACATACAGGGTCATATCAGGTCTGCCTGACCTGGTCAAGATAAAGCATTGCTCTTTATACCTCCGGAGAGAACAGAAAGCAGAGACGGCGGTGACGCAGCACTGATACTGCAGGCACTGACGCGGTTACGGGGTTACTGCGGTTGAGCGGCCAAGTATGTTGTGCTCTACCCCCTCCCCAAATATCTATCCCACCTCTCCACACCCCCTTAACCCCCTGGAAAAGACACAGCTGAAGCCCTGGTCATGATTAGTCTTAACCTTTACTCAAGATACACACAAAAAATTTTTTTTTAAATGTGTGTGTGAAATTTTTCTCCCCAATTTTGTGGTACTATCTTGTCTCGCTACAACTCCTGTACGGGCTCGGGAGAGACGAAGGTTGAAAGTCATGCATCCTCCGATACACAACCTAACCAAGCTGCACTGCTTCTTAACACAGCGAGCATCCAACCTGGATTGTGCGTCGCCCCACGGACCTCCCGGCCGCAGCCGGTTACGAACACAGAGTCTCTGGTGGCACAGCTGGCGCTGCAGTACAGCGCCCTTAACCACTGCGCCACCCGGGAGGAAAGGTATACAACTTTGGGAGCATTTTAAAACGTGTGGGTTTTCCTTCTTGTTCCTATGGGAGTATTGACACAGAAATGTATGGATACCCTGAACTTTTGAAAAGTCTGTTGAGTTGCACACGATTTCTGTTCTGAACCGATGACATATCCTGTATAGTTTTACATCGTCCTCAGGTGATCTCCACAGGCAAAAAAAACATGGAACCCTGTGATCTACAAATGAAATACGACCCCCCCATCAGGTAAGCTTATGGAAGGATCCTTGTGGTGATAACAGAGATGGTGAGATGGGGTTAAATCACTAAAGGACATGAGTGAAACCCCTCTAAAAGCCATCTGGAGTTAATGAGGAGAACAAGGAGCATGTGTTAACCATGAGGTTCTGCTTACTGCGGTCGCCCGTTCACAGCTCTCTAGACGTGTTACGTCATCAAGACATGGGGTGGAATGTGAGAGGTGAATTACAAGTCACATGCTATAGCAGAGGCTTGGCTGAGGATAAAGTAGGCCCAAGAGCTGCTAATATGGTCGCTTTCATGACATTACTGGTGCTGTTGTTCCATTAGGGAACTTCCTATTGTGTTACGACAATATAGACGGGTGTGTCTAGTGTCTAGGCTGTTGCTGAGCAAAGATTCCTTTTCCAAATTCACTTGGCAATGACATGTCAGTGTTTTTCCCAGGCAGGAACCCTGGGAAACTAGACCGTTTTTGTTTTTTGAGGATATAGACAGGTTTCTCTACGGAAGGGCAGACAAGACTACCAGTCTATTTATACATCACCAAAAGCAGGCGTGTGAGAGAGGTATTTAAGGACACAGTGGAAAAGGTCTTTTAAGGACACTGTCTAATTCCAGAAGGGGTTTCTGTGTCACACGCTCACAGGGCCAGTCTCCATCGTCAGTAGTAACCCCTCTTCATCTACACTATGGTTCCAGGAACACAAGCCTAATGTAAGCTGTTTAGCTCTTCAGGAAAACTAAACACATGGCCTGTTACAAGAGAAGGCAGTGGAGGCTGCTGAGGGGAGGACTGCTCATAATGTCTGGAATGGAGCAAATAGGATGGTATCAAACACATGGTTTCCATGGTTTCCATGTATTTGATACCATTCCACCTGTTCCGCTCCAGCCGTTACCACGAGCCCGGCCTCCCCACTTAAGGTGCCACCAGCCTCCTGTGACACACACACCTGTGGGGATGAGCAGCGTGGTTCCTTGCTGCACCACACACTTGTAGCACTTGTCCACCTTGTCCCCAAAGAACACCTCACTCTGGTTGGGGGAGGAGCTCCACGCCTCGTATAGTGCAAGGTTGGCCTGGGTCGGCTTGATCATGTAGAATACCTTCTCACCCTGGAAACACAGAGAGAGTAGAGAGAGTTAATGAGAGTTCATAAAAATAAAAATAAAATTTAAACCAAAAAACATCAGAATGTGACTAAAATTAGAAGCATTCAGATGCCTGCAAAGATGCTTCATTTCAGACACACAGATGCGTTTGACTTTCACACCAGGGGATTTTTTTCTTCCTGTTTTTCACAAGCTGAGCTGCACATTGCTTCTATAGCGAAGGAGAGTGCTTGCCTGCCAGCCTGGTGATGTCACCATGAACACAAAGCACAGTTTGTGATTAGCAGTGGTTGGTTACTTTGTTGCCGTTGGAGGGATCATTTATTACCACGGCGGGGACACAATTCCCCCTGGAACTTCTGCCAGGGTACCAATCAGCCTAGATTGCTCTAAATAGCTCCCCCATGTACAAACATACTTGATTAAATGTCAGCACGCATTACAAGTGGTGAGAGGAATGCCAAAGAGCGAGCCAGGCCGTCGATTTATCACCAAATAATGTTGTGGACACAGTTGATTTCATTGACTTGCCAAACTGCACTCAGCTCACTGCTACGATTTGATAGTTACATGTCCTACATGGACACTAGGCTAACACCCACTCACCCAGAGAACGTGGTACCACACAGAGGTGCCGCCGAAGTCGATGTGGAAGTCAGTGTAGCTGTTCTTAACCCCCATGAGGCAGTACTTCTGGACAAAGGGCTTGGGGAAGAAGGAGTCATCTGGCCAGTAGTTCTCCACCCAGGACATGTTCTGAGCTATGTCAGGTACCACCACCTGATCTGCCATTCTGGGGGGGAGAGAGTGAGCGGTAAGAGGGGTATGGCTACTTAAGAGGGTCAAAAATCACAGTAAAAAGTGCTGAAATTGACTAAATAATGAGATCATTGATAATACGTAGTTTGATCACTTTTGTCATGAGCTGAACATCATGTATTGTTGAATGTTTGTGTTCATTCTTGTTTTTCTCTTGTGAATCATGAAGAACTTGACAGCAGTCTGTGGATGCTCTTGTTTTCGGTTTGCGTGTCTTGTAAATAGCATTAATTTAAAATGTATCCATTTGAATGGAGAGAGAGTCTGCAATGGATTATTAGAAGTAGGACCAAATTACAGCTTACCTGGTATCAGAGAACTCCAGGCTGATAACGTTGAGCACCTTGGGCCGATGAGGCTTGTAGTAATACTTAATAAACTCTTTCAGCTTCATCTTGCTGTCTGCTTGCCTGGCCACGTCGATGACGTCAATGACTTTGTCACCGCCTGTGGACGACAAGAGAATGATGACCAAGCCGTCATATAGTGGAGCAGACAGCAAAACGTGGTATCAGTCTGCCCATGGAATCATCATCATTTTGTGTCTACAGTCTAACAGTTGCACCATTCAGCCAGATATATAATACATCTGGTTAAGAGAAAGGATCATTCCTACTGAAGTGACAGACACCAGGGATAACCATTTTAAATGGGAGTCAGTGGGCGAGGGGATCTGAACTCTGAAGCTCTCTGGCATTTCCATGTCTCTGTACAACTCCTAAGGGAGATACCGGCACAGCCAATACACCATATGAGTGGATGGAGTGGGGGGCGGGGGGTGAGGGCCAGACAATCTGTCCAGTCCATATGAGTCCCAGAGGTGGAGACTGGGGAAGGGGCCACTGTCTTTAATGGGTGTGAGGGTAAAAACCCACCAGCACTCACACACACAGCTGGGAGGCAGTGAATCAAACAACACAGTGAACGCCGGGGAGAGAGAGGGCCGGAAACGGGGGCCTATCGGCAGTGTGGGGACAGGACAGCTGGTGCTTGTGTGATCCTCCCACCACCAACCCACACACCCCTAATGTTCCCCAACCCCCTACACACACAGCGGGTCCAGCTGGACAGCGTCTGATGACAGTGAACAGCTGGAGTTAGGGTAGCTAGCCAAACAGAGAGAGCAGAACAGAGAGTGTTCGTTCTGTCAGTACCAGCCAACAAGCCCAAAACAGACCATAGTAAATACTCCACACTACACCTTTATATTGGCTGGTAGCACATGGTCAAACTATTCCTGTGTTTTAAGCAATGCACCGACACCTGGCATTCACTCCAGCTAGACCCTGTAGGGTCCTTCCAGACACCAACCTTTCACATGATATTTAGACTGAAAACTTCACCTACCTCCAACGAGGAGGAACAACATTAAGTACTGGGAGGTGACAAATGCCAGGTTTATCCTAAGCTGTCCGACCATAGTCTAGGCTTGGGTAACCCCAGGAGACAGCAGGTTCCAGGCCTGTCCCCCATTGTGTCCCAACTTTTAAGGAGGTAGGTAACCTGATCCTGCTTGTGTTCTGTCTCCACCCAGTCACAACACCTGTGCTGCTTCCTATCAGAGCAGCTTAATGCTCAACGGAGTATGGCAGAGGGTGGAATATGAACTTCCACGATGAAACACAAGTAGCTTAATGCTCAACGGAGCATGGCAGAGGGTGGAATATGAACTTCCATGATAAAACACAAGCAGCTTAATGCTCAACGGAGTATGGCAGAGGGTGGAATATGAACTTCCACGATGAAACACAAGTAGCTTAATGCTCAACGGAGCATGGCAGAGGGTGGAATATGAACTTCCATGATAAAACACAGTTTAATGCTCAGCGGAGCATGGCAGAGGTGGAATGCTCATGAAACACAAGAGCATGGCAGAGGGTGGAATATGAACTTCCATGATAAAACACAAGCAGCTTAATGCTCAACGGAGCATGGCAGAGGGTGGAATATGAACTTCCATGATAAAACACAAGCAGCTTAATGCTCAACGGAGCATGGCAGAGGGTGGAATATGAACTTCCATGATAAAACACAAGCAGCTCAACGGAGCATGGCAGAGGGTGGAATATGAACTTCCACGATGAAACACAAGCAGCTAATGCTCAACGGAGCATGGCAGAGGGTGGAATATGAACTTCCATGATAAAACACAAGCAGTTTAATGCTCAACGGAGCATGGCAGAGGGTGGAATATGAACTTCCATGATAAAACACAAGCAGCTTAATGCTCAACGGAGCATGGCAGAGGGTGGAATATGAACTTCCATGATAAAACACAAGCAGCTTAATGCTCAACGGAGTATGGCAGAGGGTGGAATATGAACTTCCATGATAAAACACAAGTAGCTTAATGCTCAACGGAGCATGGCAGAGGGTGGAATATGAACTTCCATGATAAAACACAAGCAGCTTAATGCTCAACGGAGCATGGCAGAGGGTGGAATATGAACTTCCATGATAAAACACAAGTAGCTTCATGCTCAACGGAGCATGGCAGAGGGTGGAATATGAACTTCCATGATAAAACACAAGTAGCTTCATGCTCAACGGAGCATGGCAGAGGGTGGAATATGAACTTCCATGATGAAACACAAGCAGTTTAATGCTCAACGGAGCATGGCAGAGGGTGGAATATGAACTTCCATGATAAAACACAAGTAGCTTAATGCTCAACGGAGCATGGCAGAGGGTGGAATATGAACTTCCATGATAAAACACAAGCAGCTTTGGGTTGCGTTGGGCATCCAGTCGGTCCAGATAGCTGTGGGTTAGTAATGGGCTTGTAATAGGAGCCTTGTGGTACCAGGCCTTTCTATTCTATAGAGAGCAGAGGTGGTCCTGTTGGGGGCTGAGGAAGACCTGCCCTCCCCTCCTGTAGGGCTTATTCAGCCTTTGGGAGATGATTGATAAAGGGGCTAAATACCCTCTGAACCTGGCAACCTGTTTGTTTGATGGACAGATGGCGTCCGCACAACGTTAGGCGCTCATTATCTGACAGAGAATGCATTCATTAGCTTTTAATTATATTCTATTTCAAAACAATAGGTGCAGGTCACATATGTCCTATCAAATAGGCATCCCATGCAGTAGACAGGCAGTGGATGGGTTGGTTATCAGTCTTAGTTGTGCTACATACTAAATGTCTGCCCTACTACCCCACTTAGTTACTTAGACAGACAAAAGCCCAGGGTGCTTGAGCATGTACTCAAGCACCCCCCCCCCCCACACACACACACACGTATACACTCTCTCTCTATGTCCTTACCGACAACTTGCTCCACATCTTTGACAGAGAAGGATGGTTGAGGCAGCCTGAGTCCTAGTCCCTCTATGTTGGACACAGCGATGGGGTACTGCCAGCCGTGGCTTTCCAGGTACCTCTGGGTCACCTGCTCCCCAGCCATCCACTGCAGGATCTCATCCCCACTGCGACACACAGACACACAGACAGACAGACAGACAGACAGACAGACAGACAGACAGACAGACAGACAGACAGACAGACAGACAGATACACAGACAGACAGACACCCAGACAGATACACAGATACACAGATACACAGATACAGAATGGTTAATGGCTAATTCCTGTTGATATGTTCAACTCTATGTAAATACCCAATGAGAGAAATTAAGAACATAATACATGTTAAGTATTGTGACTAAAACAAAGATCACAGTCTTGTTCATAGAAACACGACTGCTGAGGAAACGTGCGTTTTCTGTGCAGGTGTGAGAGTGGGTCTAGCTTGGCATTAGAGTCCTCGGTGGTAGGTGTTCTGGGCTCCTACCTGGCAAAGGTCCTGTTCTGGAGCTCCTTGACAAACACAGAGGTGCCAGCCTGCACTGGCTTGGTGCCATCGTCCTGCTCGGTGTAGTCATGCCTGTGCCAGTTGTTGCGCTTTTTCACTGCAAGAGGAGAAACGCAGAACATCAGACTCACAAAACGCCACAGCCTTCACTGGCCATGAAAACGATCACTATAGCCAGTGACAGACCTGAGACAAATTATTACTGTATTCAATTTTCTTCCCTTAAACCAACAGAGCCTTGTGAATTATGGATAGTCATTAGTCTTGATAATATATTTTCCCCGTTCATCCCCGAGCACAGAGGCCAAGGTGAGGGCTAGGACCCATTTAAGTCAAAAGATTACAGCTCCATTCAATTAGCCTGTTAATGTCTGGCCCCAGGCTCTCAGGGGTCAGGCTCCTCTAAATCAGACTGGAGACTCTGCTGCTCTCCTGGGGACAGTCCATCAGCCATGAAGGGAGAGAGAGGGGGAGGGATGGAGAAAAAGAGGAAGAGTGAACAGGCACGGGGGACGGAACAAATAGAGAGAGATAAAGAGAGAGAGCGCGGGAGAGAGAGATAAAGAGAGAGAGATAAAGAGAGATAAAGAGAGAGAGCGCGAGAGAGAGATAAAGAGAGAGGGGGAGGGATGGAGAAAAAGAGGAATAGTGAACAGGCACGGGGGACGGAACAAATAGAGAGAGATAAAGAGAGAGAGCGCGGGAGAGAGAGAGCGGGAGAGAGAGAGCGCGGGAAAGAGAGAGAGCGTGAGAGAGAGAGATAAAGAGAGAGAGATAAAGAGAGAGAGATAAAGAGAGAGAGCGCGGGAGAGAGAGATAAAGAGAGAGAGCGCGGGGAGAGAGAGATAAAGAGAGCGGGAGAGAGAGATAAAGAGAGAGAGCGCGGGAGAGAGATAAAGAGAGAGAGCGAAGAGATGAAGAGGGAGAGAGATAAAGAGAGAGAGCGCGGGAGAGAGAGATAAAGAGAGAGATGAAGAGAGAGAGCGCTGGGAGAGAGAGAGAGAGATAAAGAGAGAGAGCGCGGAGAGAGATAAAGAGAGAGAGGGGGAGGGATGGAGAAAAAGAGGAAGAGAGAGAGAGAGATAAAGAGAGAGAGATAAAGAGCGGGGAGAGAGAGATGAAGAGAGAGAGAAAGAGAGAGAGAGCGGGAGAGAGAAAGAGAGAGCGCGGGAGAGAGAAAGAGAGAGAGAGATAAAGAGAGAGAGCGGGAGAGAGAAAGAGAGAGAGCGCGGGAGAGAGAGATGAAGAGAGAGAGAGCGCGGGAGAGAGAAAGAGAGAGCGCGCGGGAGAGAGAAAGAGAGAGAGCGGGAGAGAGAGATAAAGAGAGAGAGCGCGGGAGAGAGAGATAAAGAGAGAGAGCGCGGGAGAGAGAGAAGAGAGAGAGATGAAGAGAGAGAGCGCGGGAGAGAGAGATGAAGAGAGAGAGCGCGGAGAGAGAGAGAGAGAGCGGGAGAGAGAGATGAAGAGAGAGAGCGCTGGAGAGAGAAAGAGAGAGAGCGCGGGAGAGAGAGATAAAGAGATAAAGAGAGAGCGGGAGAGAGATAAAGAGAGAGAGATAAAGAGAGAGAGCTAAAGAGAGAGAGAGAGAGAAAGAGAGAAGAAAGAGAGAGAGAGCGATAAGAGAGAGATGAAAGAGAGAGCGCGGGAGAGAGAGATAAAGAGAGAGCGCGGGAGAGAGAAAGAGAGAGAGCGTGGGAGAGAGAGATAAAGAGAGAGAGATAAAGAGAGAGCGCGGGAGAGAGAGAAAGAGAGAGAGGGGGAGGGATGGAGAAAAAGAGGAAGAGAGAGAGCGCGGGAGAGAGAAAGAGAGAGAGCGCGGGAGAGAGAGATGAAGAGAGAGAGCGCGGGAGAGAGAAAGAGAGAGAGCGCGGGAGAGCGCGGGAGAGAGAGATAAAGAGAGAGAGCGCGGGAGAGAGAAAGAGAGAGAGCGCTGGAGAGAGAAAGAGAGAGAGCGCGGGAGAGAGAGATAAAGAGAGAGAGCGCGGGAGAGAGAGAGATAAAGAGAGAGAAAGGGAGAGAGAGCGGGAGAGAGAGAGATAAAGAGAGAGAGCATGGGGAGAGAGAGAGAGAGCGCGGGAGAGAGAGAGAGAGAGAGATAAAGAGAGAGAGAGAGATAAAGGAGAGAGATAAAGAGAGAAAAAGAGAGAGCGGGAGGGATGGAGAGAGGAGAGATAAAGAGAGAGAGCGCGGAGAGAGAGATAAAGAGAGAGAGCGCGGGAGAGAGAGAGAGATAAAGAGAGAGAGCGAGAGAATAAAGAGAGAGAGATAAAGAGAGAGAGCGAGGAGAGAGAGAGAGATAAAGAGAGAGAGCGGGAGAGAGAGATAAAGAGAGAGAGCGCGGGAGAGAGAGATAAAGAGAGAGAGCGGGAGAGAGAGAGATAAAGAGAGAGAGCGCGGGAGAGATAAAGAGAGAGCGCGGGAGAGAGAAAGAGAGAGAGAGATGAAGAGAGAGAGAGAGAGAGAAAGAGAGAGAGCGCGGGAGAGAGAATGAAGAGAGAGAGAGATGAAGAGAGAGCGCGGAGAGAGAGAAAAGAGAGAGAGCATGGGAGAGAGAGATAAAGAGAGAGAGCATGGGAGAGAGAGATAAAGAGAGAGAGAAAGAGAGAGAGCTGGAGAGAGAAAGAGAGAGCTGGAGAGAGAAAGAGAGAGAGCGCGGGAGAGAGAGATAAAGAGAGAGAGCATGGGAGAGAGAGATAAAGAGAGAGAGCATGGGAGAGAGATAAAGAGAGAGATGAAGAGAGAGCGCGGGAGAGAGAAAGAGAGAGAGCGCGGGAGAGAGAAAGAGAGAGCGCGGGAGAGAGAAAAAGAGAGAGCGCGGGAGAGAGAAAGAGAGAGCGGGAGAGAGAAAGAGAGAGCGCGGGAGAGAGAGAAAGAGAGAGAGCGCGGGAGAGAGAAAGAGAGAGAGCGCGGGAGAGAGAAAGAGAGAGAGCGCGGGAGAGAGAAAGAGAGAGAAGAGAGATAAAGAGAGAGAGAGGGAGAGAGAGAGAGAGATAAAGAGAGAGAGAGATAAAGAGAGAGAGAGCGAGAGAGAGCGGGAGAGAGAGATAAAGAGAGAGAGCGGGGAGAGAGAGATAAAGAGAGAGAGAGAGATAAAGAGAGAGAGCGGGAGAGAGAGAGATAAAGAGAGAGAGCGATAAAGAGAGAGCGGGAGAGAGAGATAAAGAGAGAGAGCGCGGGAGAGAGAGATAAAGAGATAAGAGAGAAAGAGAGAGCGGGGAGAGAGAGATAAAGAGAGAGAGCGCGGGAGAGAGAGATATAAAGAGAGAGAGCGCGGGAGAGAGAGATAAAGAGAGAGAGCGCGGAGAGAGATAAGAGAGAGCGCTGGAGCGGGAGATAAAGAGAGAGAGAGATAAAGAGAGAGAGAGAGCGCGGAGAGAGAGATAAAGAGAGAGAGCGCGGGAGAGAGAGATAAAGAGATGAAGAGAGCGCGGAGAGAGAGAGATAAAGAGAGAGCGAGAGAGGGAGAGAGAGATAAAGAGAGAGAGCGCGGGAGAGAGAGATAAAGAGAGAGAGCGCGGGAGAGAGAGATAAAGAGAGAGAGCGCGGGAGAGAGAGATAAAGAGAGAGAGCGCGGGAGAGAGAGATAAAGAGAGAGAGCGCGGGAGAGAGAGATAAAGAGAGAGAGCGCGGGAGAGAGAGATAAAGAGAGAGAGCGCGGGAGAGAGATAAAGAGAGAGAGCGCGGGAGAGAGAGATAAAGAGAGAGAGCGCGGGAGAGAGAGATAAAGAGAGAGAGAAAGATAGAGAGCGCGGAGAGAAAGAAGAGCGGGAGAGAGAGAGATAAGAGAGAGAGCGCGGGAGAGAGAGATAAAGAGAGAGAGCGCGGAGAGAGAGAGATAAAGAGAGAGAGAGATAAAGAGAGAGCGCGGGAGAGAGAGATAAAGAGAGCGCGGGGAGAGAGATAAAGAGAGAGAGGAGAGAGAGAAGAGATAAAGAGAGAGAGCGCGGGAGAGAGAGATAAAGAGAGAGAGCGCGGGAGAGAGAGATAAAGAGAGAGAGCGCGGGAGAGAGAGATAAAGAGAGAGAGCGCGGGAGAGAGAGATAAAGAGAGAGAGCGCGGGAGAGAGAGATAAAGAGAGAGAGCGCGGGAGAGAGAGATAAAGAGAGAGAGCGCGGGAGAGAGAGATAAAGAGAGAGAGAGCGGGAGAGAGAGAGATAAAGAGAGAGAGCGCGGGAGAGAGAGATAAAGAGAGAGAGCGCGGGAGAGAGAGATAAAAAGAGAGAGCGCGGGAGAGAGAGAGATAAAGAGAGAGAGCGGGGAGAGAGAGATAAAGAGAGAGAGCGGGAGAGAGATAAAGAGAGAGAGCGGAGAGAGAGAGAGATAAAGAGAGAGAGCGCGGGAGAGAGAGATAAAGAGAGAGAGCGCGGGAGAGAGATAAAGAGAGAGAGCGCGGGAGAGAGAGATAAGATAAAGAGAGAGCGGAGAGAGAGAGATAAAGAGAGAGAGCGGGAGAGAGAGATAAATAAAGAGAGAGCGCGGGGAGAGAGATAAAGAGAAAGAAAGAGAAAGAGAAGAAAGCGGGAGAGAGAGCTAAAGAAAGAGAGTGCGGGAGAGAGAAAGAAAGAGAGTGCGGGAGAGAGAGATAAAGAGAGAGAGCGCGGGAGAGAGAGATAAAGAGAGATGGTAGTAAAACAGATAGGAGAGAAAAGAGATGGAGAGAGACCGACTGAGGAAGAGAAGACAGAGAAAAAGACAGGATGGACAGACAGCGACACACACAGAAACAGACTGGAATACTGACTCAAGGAGGGTCCGTGTTGGGGTTCACAGTTAGGACAGTGGTAAACGTCAATATCCACCGCATGGTGCTCCTCCACCTGGACACAGCTGTGGGGAGACAGGAGACATCACATTACTGTCAGTATATACACAATTGAAGTCGGAAGTTTACACCTTAAATACATTCAAACTCAGTTTCACAATTCCTGACATTTAATCCTAGTAAAATAAATCCCTGTCTTAGGTCAGTTAGGATCACCACTTTATTTTAAGAATGTGAAATGTCAGAATAATAGTAGAGAGAATTATTTATTTAAACTTTTAATTTTTTCATCACATTCCCAGTGGGTCAGAAGTTTACATACACTCAATTAGTATTTGGTAACATTGCCTATAAATTGTTTCACTTGGGTCAAACATTTCAGGTAGCCTTCCACAAGCTTCCCACAATAAGTTGGGTGAATTTGGGCCCATTCCTCCTGACAGAGCTGGTGTAACTGAGTCAGGTTTGTAGGCCTCTTTGCTTGTGCAGGCTTTTTGAGTTCTGCCCACAAATGTTCTATAGGATTGAGGTCAGGGCTTTGTAATGGCCACTCCAATACCTTGACGTTGTTGTCCGTAAGCCATTTTGCCTAAACTTTGGAAGTAGTGTCCATTTGGAATTGTCCATTTGCAACCAAGCTTTAACTTCCCAACTGATATCTTGAGATGTTGCTTCAATATATCCACATAATTTTCCTGCCTCATGATGGCATCTATTTTGTGAAGTGCACCCGTCCCTCCTGCAGCAAAGCACCCCCACAACATGATGCTGCCACCCCCGTGCTTCACGGTTGGGACGGTGTTCTTCGGGTTGCAGGCCTCCCACTTTTTCCTCCAAACATAAATGGCCATTATGGCCAAACAGTTCTGTTTTTGTTTCATCAGACCAGAGGACATTTCTCCAAAAAGTACGATCTTTGTCCCCATGTGCAGTTGCAAACCGTAGTCTGGCTTTTTTAATGGTGGTTTCGGAGCGGTGGCTTCGTCCTTGCAGAGTGGCCTTTCAGGTTGTCGATATAGGACTCGTTTTACTCATAACACCAGAGAAGCTGTTGTGGAAACAGGCTCTCTCTCACTGATATCTCCATCCATGGTTTCAGGGCCCATGCTCGGGATTGAGAGAGTTTTGTACACAAAAGGAATAAGCCCACTGCATGAAATACTTGACTTTGTCTGTGGGGGGTGACTCCTACTTACATGATTTAAAGCCTTTGGGAAAAGGGGTCACATACAAGTTTCTCTCACTGGGTCATCCGTTGGGCCAGACTTGAGACTTACGAGACACAAAAGATATCATGGTTTTGCGAAACTGACACCCTGTTCTGGCACTCTGTGTGGCTGTGGATAGTGATGTATAGGAGGAGTAGAGAGAGGCCAAAGAGAGGTTAGAGGTAAACACAGAGCCAGAAACACTACAGAGTGGTGTTGTATATGAGGAGCAGGGAGAGGTTAGAGGTAAACACAGAGCCAGAAACACTACAGAGTGGTGTTGTATATGAGGAGCAGGGAGAGGTTAGAGGCAAACACAGAGCCAGAAACACTACAGAGTGGTGTTGTATATGAGGAGCAGGGAGAGGTTAGAGGCAAACACAGAGCCAGAAACACTACAGAGTGGTGTTGTATATGAGGAGCAAGGAGAGGTTAGAGGTAAACACAGAGCCAGAAACACTACAGAGTGGTGTTGTATATGAGGAGCAGGGAGAGGTTAGAGGCAAACACAGAGCCAGAAACACTACAGAGTGGTGTTGTATATGAGGAGCAAGGAGAGGTTAGAGGTAAACACAGAGCCAGAAACACTACAGAGTGGTGTTGTATATGAGGAGCAGGGAGAGGTTAGAGGTAAACACAGAGCCAGAAACACTACAGAGTGGTGTTGTATATGAGCAGGGAGAGGTTAGAGGTAAACACAGAGCCAGAAACACTACAGAGTGGTGTTGTATATGAGGAGCAGGGAGAGGTTAGAGGCAAACACAGAGCCAGAAACACTACAGAGTGGTGTTGTATATGAGGAGCAGGGGAGAGGTTAGAGGCAAACACAGAGCCAGAAACACTACAGAGTGGTGTTGTATATGAGGAGCAGGGAGAGGTTAGAGGTAAACACAGAGCCAGAAACACTACAGAGTGGTGTTGTATATGAGGAGCAGGGAGAGGTTAGAGGTAAACACAGAGCCAGAAACACTACAGAGTGGTGTTGTATATGAGGAGCAGGGAGAGGTTAGAGGTAAACACAGAGCCAGAAACACTACAGAGTGGTGTTGTATATGAGGAGCAGGGAGAGGTTAGAGGTAAACACAGAGCCAGAAACACTACAGAGTGGTGTTGTATATGAGGAGCAGGGAGAGGTTAGAGGCAAACACAGAGCCAGAAACACTACAGAGTGGTGTTGTATATGAGGAGCAGGGAGAGGTTAGAGGTAAACACAGAGCCAGAAACACTACAGAGTGGTGTTGTATATGAGGAGCAGGGAGAGGTTAGAGGCAAACACAGAGCCAGAAACACTACAGAGTGGTGTTGTATATGAGGAGCAGGGAGAGGTTAGAGGCAAACACAGAGCCAGAAACACTACAGAGTGGTGTTGTATATGAGGAGCAGGGAGAGGTTAGAGGCAAACACAGAGCCAGAAACACTACAGAGTGGTGTTGTATATGAGGAGCAGGGAGAGGTTAGAGGCAAACACAGAGCCAGAAACACTACAGGGTAGTGTATGTGGAAGACGACCTCAGGTGACCTTTTGCTCCCTCATTATTTTTAAAAGGTATGAAAAGTCAAGCAACCTTGAAGTTGGGAGGCGATCGGTTTTACTTGTCTGGGGGACAGTGGCCTTCGGGCAAGGAATTAGTTAGTTAGGGCAAGGAGATTTTCCCTGGGCCCTAACAATAACCTCTAGACCACTCTGGGCCAGACCTTTCCCATTAGCTCAACCATGTGTTTGTCTCAGTATCACACAGAACTGCAACAGTGTCGACGTCACTCAAACCCCTACACCACCAAACCCCCGACCGCCCCACAACAGCCAGACCACAGGCAGCAACACACACATTCCTCTGGTGCATACCAACGCTCTGTTCCATAAGAGAACGCTGAATAACACACAGAATCCTGTGAATAGGCTCTGAGTGTTGCCATTATGCGTGGATGCCCACCGATGCATGTAAAGGGGGAGAAAAACAGCAGGCAACATTTGTGTCACTGGGATATGGGAGGAATCTAAGACAGCACTTTAAAGAGCTTCTTCTCAAGTAAACAAAAAGATAAATTGTCTAAGCTAAACTTTAGTTTCAGCTGACAAGAGCATAAAGAGACAGATGTGGACTAATATCTGTTGCTGCTCTGACATGGATATTATGTAGCAGAAGACACAAAGGGACTGTTTGTTCATAGTGACAATCTGTTCTCTTGTAGAAATACAAACAAATTGAGTTTCTCGAGTAGCTAGTTTAAGAGTCTTGAGAGTTCATGAAGATGGCAAACAACTCTATGAACTTTACGCAATTCCGCCTTTTTCCCGCTCTGCAGTCTTCCTCTCATTCGAATCTCCCTGCTCTGTGACTGGTCTTCAGTGGGTAAATCTAAATGAGTTTGGAGGTCCTGCTCTCTGAAGTTGGGAGTGACAAACAGTGGAATTCCTTTCAGTGTGAAAACAGAAAACACTCGGGGACTTGCTTAGGGTGGTAAATGACAGTCATTAAAGTTCCAGCTCCCTCCCTCAGGGTCCTGGAGTTAGCCTGGAGGCTAGGTGCTGTGTGGTAAATGACAGTCATTAAAGTTCCAGCTCCCTCCCTCAGGGTCCTGGAGTTAGCCTGGAGGCTAGGTGCTGTGTGGTAAATGACAGTCATTAAAGTTCCAGCTCCCTCCCTCAGGGTCCTGGAGTTAGCCTGGAGGCTAGGTGCTGTGTGGTAAATGACAGTCATTAAAGTTCCAGCTCCCCCCTCAGGGTCCTGGAGTTAGCCTGGAGGCTAGGTGCTGTGTGGTAAATGACAGTCATTAAAGTTCCAGCTCCCTCCCTCAGGGTCCTGGAGTTAGCCTGGAGGCTAGGTGCTGTGTGGTAAATGACAGTCATTAAAGTTCCAGCTCCCTCCCTCAGGGTCCTGGAGTTAGCCTGGAGGCTAGGTGCTGTGTGGTAAATGACAGTCATTAAAGTTCCAGCTCCCTCCCTCAGGGTCCTGGAGTTAGCCTGGAGGCTAGGTGCTGTGTGAGGACGTAGGAAACGTTTCAAAGCAGATAATGATACTATTTTCACAGAGGGCCTGTCTAGGAGTGGACACAGTTCTCACCAGCCACTATCAGCGTTGATCAGAGTGGAAATTGCAGGAAATTGTAAAGGGAAACAAAGGCCAGCAGGAAACACCGTCACACTTGAACTTTCTCTGGTGGTGTGTTGTTGCTTGTTAAGTCTCCTCAGCAATGGTGTTGTTGTTCAGCAGAATATTGATAAGACAGCAGCTATCAGGCTACGCCTGATTTTAGGTAGGGATAAGTGTCATATATTTTTTTTATTGTAACATTTCTTGGGTACTTTTTACCCCTTTTTTGTGGTATCCAATTGGTAGTTACAGTCTTGTCCCATCGCTGCAACTCCCGTACGGAGTGGTTGAACGTCGAGAGCCATGCGTCCTCCGAAACACGACCCTGCCAAGCCGCACTGCTTCTTGACACACAACTCGCTTAACCCGGAAGCCAGCCGCACCAATGTGTCAGAGGAAACATTGTCCACCTGGCGACTGTGTCAGCGTGTATGTGCCCGGCCCACCACAGGAATCGCTAGAGCGCGATGGGACAAGGATATCCCGGCCGGCCGGCCAAACCCTCCCCTAACCCGGACAATTGTGCGCCGTATCATGGGTCTCCTGGTCTGGGCCAGCTGCGATACAGCCCAGGATTGAACCCGGATCTATAGTAAAGCCTCTAGCACTGCGATGCAGTGCCTTAGTGGTCTCCCGAGTGGCACAGCAGTCTGAATTTTTCCTGGTCAGGTCATCGGAAAAAACTCAGGGCCACATTTACAGAAGATACAACGCTATAAACTCCTTCAGTATCCTAACCCTACAGAGTGGCCTCCACAGTCCACCTCCACAGTCCACCTCCACAGTCCACCTCCACAGTCCACCTCCACAGTCCACCTCCACAGTCCACCTCCACTCACTTCCTACGTCAGCAGGCATGATGAGCTACAATGCAGCAGTGGGCTGGAATCTTGGCTCCTGAGTCCTGAGGTTGCTCAATGGCCTTGCTGGGGAGATGAGAATGAGTCACCGCGCCAATTACGTCACCCCGGGCCTGACATGAATTCTCCTGCCTGTCTGTCGGGTTAGGACATGCTAGAGCGAGCGCAACAGAGTGAGCGTCTGGCTGTGGGATTGAGCCGAGCCAAGCTGACCTCCTACACCTACTCTGCCTGGTCATCTTGTGTAACACCAGTGCAGCGCGGGCCGGCACGAGGGGGAAGCAGGGCACTGTGCCACCAGACTGATGCGGTTTCTTCCTTTGCGCAGCTATGACGGGTTGGGGGAGTCACTTGGAAACTGGAGGGCTGGGGAGTGTTGATGATGCAACTTGTGTAGCTACTTATCCTTGACTCCTCAAACTAAATCAATCTCACTCTTTAAAAACTACTGAGGCTGCCCCATCGAAGACAACAAAACTATACATCTGACTTCATTTAAGAGCTGTGTGGAAGACAAAACTTTGGTATTTAGTGTATAGTAATAAATCAAGTGACATCAGCCCTGGGGGAAATAAAGCCCAATATGGTTCTGTGTGTCTGTCACTGTCTCACCACTCTCCCAGAAACAATGCCAGCCCCCTGCCAATGGTGGGCAGACACCAGCCTAGCAGCATGAGGTCAAACCACAGAGATAGATTGAGGACTCATATTTTTATCTGTGCCATTAAAGAATCTGTAACAGCATGGGAAGCACCATTGAGGCTTTCTTCTTCTTCATTGGCTGATTGCACCCAACTCATAGGAATCCACACCCGGTTGACTACTTTAAAATGGTGGAAGCCCTCAATGTCAAAGTCCATGCTAAAATGGGTTATATCCATGATGAGTTCATCTCTATGGGTCAAACATCCTGTCCTGAATCAGGAGAGCTGTCAACTCTCCCACCACCATCAGCTCCTATCCCTCTACATCCTCTGTTGTGGAGCTGCCCGCCTTCCTGTGTGACTGGGGTTATTCATTAGTCTATGTACTGTGAGGGCTTCATTGTGTCTCAATGATCAGCCGAGACACACAAAGGGTTGTAGGAGGGCTCAGCCATTACGTTAAGCACTTAATAAACCCCCTGCATTGGGCTCCAACCCGCCTATATTAGAGAACTGGCAGATAGCTAATGGATAATGGGGGAGAGGATGGGAGATGGGGAGGGGTGAGGGCAGTTAAACACACCTGCCTGGGTTCATTTAGACCCAAAGGGCACCTGACCCCTGCCTTTCCAAAGACTAGGATCCAAGTGGGCATAAAAATCAGACCATTTGCACCCTCACTGAGAAAAGGAAAGGATACCCATCATATCAATGGGGTACAATGCACTGATGAAGGGCCTTCGTACACAACAACGTCTCTCCACCATTAACCCACATCACTAAGCTTCTACAGACAGCTTAGGGTAGAAGTACTTCTCTGTAGGCAGCTGGAAAACAAAAGAGGATTGCTGCTTTGTTGTTTATGGGACATTGCAGTCCCCTGGGGAAGGAGTGGAACAACTTCATTGTTTATGGTGCAGGTTGCATTGCCTTGAGCTGAGTCGTTTCTTCTAAGGCGGTGGGGGACTGGGTTTGTGTCTTCTCACACATGCTCTCAACATAGGCCTACGTCTTTTAGTGAGCCTCATACACCTAGGCCACACACCTAGGCCTTCATAGTACACCCTCAGTCTCTGCCTCTCCCACTAGATCGATCAACTAGAGGTTGACCGATTAATCGGAATGGCCGATTAATTAGGGCCGATATCAAGTTTTCATAACAATCGGAAATCGGTTTGGCCGGGGGTTTTTTTCAAACTTTTTTTTACACCTTTATTTAATCTTTATTTAAGTTAAGAACACATTCTTATTTTCAATGACGGCCTAGGAACGGTGGGTTAACTGCCTTGTTCAGGGGCAGAACGACAGATTTTTACCTTGTCAGCTCAGGGATTCAATCTTGCAACCTTACAGTTAACTAGTCCAAAGCTCTAGCCACCTGATTACATTGCACTCCACGAGGAGCCTGCCTGTTATGCAAATGTAGTAAGCCAAGGTAAGTTGCTAGCTAGCATTAAAAACGTATCTTATAAAAAACAATCAATCAATCATAAATCACTAGTTATAACTACATATGGTTGATGATATTACTAGTTTATCTAGCGTGTCCTGCGTTGCATATAATCGATGTGGTGCGCATTTGCGAAAAAGGACTGTCGTTCCTCCAATGTGTACCTAACCATAAACATCAATGCCTTCCTTAAATTCAATACACAGAAGTATATATTTTTAAACCTGCATATTTAGCTAAAAGAAATCCAGGTTAGCAGGCAATATTAACCAGGTGAAATTGTGTCACTTCTCTTGCGTTCATTGCACGCGCAGTCAGTGTATATGCAACAGTTTGGGCCACCTAATTTGCCAGAGTTTTACGTAATTATGACATAACATTGAAGATTGTGCAATGTAACAGGAATATTTAGACTTATGGATGCCACCCGTTAGATAAAATACGGAATGGTTCCGTATTTCACTGAAATAAATGTCTTGTTTTCAAGATGATAGTTTCCGGATTCGACCATATTAATGACCTAAGGCTCGTATTTCTGTGTGTTGATTATGTTATAACTAAGTCTATTATTTGTGAGAGCAGTCTGACTGAGCGGTGGTAGGCAGCAGCAGGCTCGTAAGCATTCATTCAAACAGCACTTTCGTTTGTTTTGCCAGCAGCTCTTTGCAATGCTTGAAGCATTGAGCTGTTTATGACTTCAAGCCTATCAACTCCTGAGATTAGGCTGGTGTAACCGATGTGAAATGGCTAGGTAGTTAGCGAGGTGCGCGTTAATAGCGTTTCAAATGTCACTCGCTCTGAGACTTGGAGTGGTTGTTCCCCTTGCTCTGCATGGGTAACGCTGCTTCGAGGGTGGCTGTTGTCGATGTGTTCCTGGTTTGAGCCCAGGTAGGAACGAGGAGAGGGACGGAAGCTATGTTACACTGGCAATACTAAAGTGCCTATAAGAACATCCAATAGTCAAAGGTTAATGAAATACAAATGGTATAGAGAGAAATAGTCCTATAATACCTACAACCTAAAACTTCTTACCTGGGAATATTGAAGACTCATGTTAAAAGGAACCACCTGCTTTCATATGTTCTCATGTTCTGAGCAAGGAATGAAACGTTAGTGTTACAGATACAGGTATTCTGTGTCTGTGTCTGTGTCTGTGTCTGTGTCTGTGTGTGTGTGTGTGTGTCTGTGTCTGTCTCCTGTGTTCTTTTCTCTCCTTCTCCCCTCACAGGTGAAAATCATCACTCCTCAATCAGTCACCAATCCAATCATCAATCAGAAGACACACTTCCTCCCGTTTCCTACCCAATCACCGTTCCTTTCCCTTGGTTTAAAAACCCCATCAGTTGTTTGCTCAAGAGCTCAATCTCTCTGAAAATGCCATGTCTGTAGGTCTCTGTGTTTCACTCTCTCTTTGTGTATTAACCTATCTTTTGTTTGAGCACCTCCATAGCACTTTCATCACCTGTGAGTATTGTTTTGGTTATGGTGTTTTTGTTGGTTTGCTGGTGGGAAAAGGGGAAACCAAGACAAGTCGCCCATGGGCATACACTACCCGTAGGTAGACTTTTAAATACACTAGTTAGAACTGGGTGGACCACCCACTGTATTTTTGGTTAGTTAGCTGTTAAAGTAGGCTAGTCTAGCTTGGGTGTTTTTGAATACTTAATGTTTCTTTCCTTGGGTCCAGCTCAGCCCCTTTTCCTGCTCCCCCATTACCGTGTGTTTACAAATAAACCTTGAGTTTGACGGTAGATTTCTGTTGTCGTAGTTATTTCGTTCTCACTTTTACTTTGTCACTATTATAAATTGCATGAGTTATGTTACGGGTCTCATTACCATCCCCCCTAGACTGTCGGGCCAAAAGGGATTCGTAACAGTTAGCTTTCTTACATGGCACATATTGCACTTTTACTTCTCCAACACTTTGTTTTTGCATTATTTAAACCAAATTGGACGTTTCATTATTTATTTGAGGCCAAGTTGATTTTATTGTTGTAATTGTCATTATTAAAAATACATTTTTTATATTTTTTTAAAAATTGGCATCGGCTTTTTTTTGGGGTCCTCCAATAATCGGTATCAGTGTTAAATCATAATCGGTCAACCTCTACTGTCAACGCATGATTACACTGGCTGACAAACTGGATTGGTCCTTAGTGCAGCAGAGCTGACTCTTCTAATATTCAAGCATGATATGTAGGCAAAGTAGATGTCAATCAGGCAGTGATGCAACTTGCCATGCTACTTTTCAGAGGGTTTCTGTCAGTGATGAAAGGAATGCAATCAGCTAAATGTGGTTATCCTTAGTAAAATCCTACTTTCAACTCCTCATTGTATTTCCAAGAGATCAAAACATTGGTCCATTCTCCCCATCAGCTGCAGAATAAGTTTGAAGCCAAGTTCACCCTTGCTTCATCATCATAAGCGAACCAACTAATATACCGTGACTCTAAACGACTGGAAATCAATACATGATGCTGTTGACCTCCTAATCAGCATTGATCAATCTGAGAGCAATGTCATTAGCATACCCCAGAGACAAAGACCCCACAGATTCCCACTAATGAATGTAAACATGACACTAACCGTCTGAGTCACACACACTAAAAACAAGCTCTCCCACAAATTCAAATTCTCACAACATTGAGGACAGGGGGAGAGCATCCATCTCTCTTCAGTCTTTTCCCCTGGTTGAGAGTGTAGCACATGTTGGATGCCTCTGGAGCGACCATCAATCATTCCCATGTCCCATCCAGTCTGCTGTTTCACCACTACCACACACTCTACCAGAACCAGACATGAACTGGGAGTTGCAGCCTGGAGAGAGATGCAGGTCTGTGGGCTGCAACGTGAGACACTGACGCCATACGGGGTTTGTTGTCGTTCGTAATGCAATGTCTCAGAGTGCCATCTCCTTAGTCTCAGCAGAAGCATCCGCAGCACATGCCTGCTCAGTAGATGTGAGGCTCTTTTACTGCACAGGCCTGTAGTGTAGTGTGTTAGGCCATTAGGAAACTATCAGGGCATTCTTTCTGTCTTCTGCCCCCTACCTGGTCCATAGTCTACACCTTATAAACAACACAGAACACTCTGGTTGGCTCCTCTGCCTAGTTCCGTTTGGAAGCCATACTGGTGTAGCCAGGGTTCAGTCACTGGTGAGAGAAAATAGATGCCCTCCCGGCCAGGCAGCTAGACACAACCCCGGCTCACTTGGGGAAGTATGGTGGTGTGCCGACAAGCGGGCACCAGGATTCCGGTGCAGGCATGGCAGCTTCTCTGCTTTCCACTACGTTTGCATGCCACTTCCTTCTGGCGAGCCTGATGGGGAAAGAATGGTAGAGAACCCTCTGGTTTTGGAGCAGAGCAGTGTGTACATGTGTTATTAGTCAATGGGGAAGCGCCAAAGTTTGTTCCTCTTCTTTTGGCACATGACAGACTGAGTTCCCTGGCTCAGGCATCCCATCATTCTGGGTGTTGTTCTTGGCAGTCTACAGAGTGTAACGCAATAGCTTTGCAATTTCCACACACGCAAACTGCTATTGTAGTCTTATTGTCTTTAATTTTCTCCTCAATACTCCTTTCTTCCACTAGGGGTATAAAACATGTGCCCATTTTCGATGAAAGGGGGATTTAAATACCCCAACCTCGAGCTGTCAATCAAAAGCCCACATAACAATCATATTTTCTCACCATAGGTTTTTGGCCACAAACGAGGTCACTCACTCAAATAGTAGGATTTGTGTGGTTCACCCCTAAAAATGTTGATCGTGCAATAGGTCACTTGGCTAGTGAAGTGATGCCACCAATGTGCAAGAGATTGATGTTCCATTTCAATCGAATTCACAAAAGCGCGTGGCCTAAATTCTCAACTAGGAACGTCCAGGGTCAGGTCAGGCTGTCACATGCACCAACATAGTCTGATTAATCAGACTGTAACACACAATTATTGTATATTAGAGGCTGATTAAGCAGACTAGCATTAACCCAACTCATTTACCCAACTCAATAGTAAAGTATTAAAATCAGAACCCACGCCTTTACTCGATAACCAGGCAAGTTTGTTCTCAACTCAATTGGATAGGCGAAGCCTATAGGCTTCTTTCAACAGACCAGATGTTTAAAGGGCTGGCTTTAATCACTGAGATTGACAACTCGTCACACACAAGCTTAGCTGGCTAGCTAACGGTAGCAAACTAGTAACGTTAGGCTAATTTCTTTTGACAAACTGCTGTCGGCAGTCACGTTCAAACCTCCAACACACACTAATATCCCAATAAGTAGAGTAAAATACTAACTCACAATATGTATAATGGAAATAAAACGGCTCGGTTTACTATTTTGTAAAGTTTAGCTAGATCGAGGTGTCAATAGAGTGAGACCAGCGAAGACCCCGTTACACACAAATAGCAGTCACAACGGCATGACAATCCTCGCTTACTCCCAAGCACCTGCTGTTAGTTTAGTCGGTTAAATCGATTGCATGTGTCAAGGAATGTGTCATCTCCATACCTGCCATGAAACCAGTCGTTACAGAGGTCGCATTCGATCATAAACCGACTCACATCGTAAGACTGCCGGCAGACACAGTACAGCGGGGCCGCCGCCATCTTCCTACTGTCCCCAAACAACGCAGGAATAAAGTGGGGCGGGGATTTGGTTGGGTACGCGGAAAGAGTCGAGGGGAAACCCGATCATATGCGAAAGAAAGCATGGGAAAGCCATTGGGGCAAGCCTATCTCTGACGTCAATTTCCAAATTATTTATTTCCATCTGGTTACTCAGTGTAATAGCAAACACCTATACTTATAACATTGTGAATGATGTAAATAGTTGTTTTTTATTTAACTCGACAGTGATCATTGACCTATAAACAACAGTGATATGATGCAAACTGACACAACTTGGTCAAAGTGCCCAAGGCTGCACTCAGCAGGAAAAGCACTGCCATTGGTTTGGACTCATATGGCCTGGTTCAGAATACAGGAAGCGTGATCAACACAACAAAATGCTCTCCCTGCCTGGTATTTCTCACGGAGCGTGTCTGACGTGCTCTACGTGCTTTGTGGGCAGGGAATAGCAATAGGACTGCCGACCCGTTTGATCTGTGTGAGCTGACAGTGCCCATCCCCCCCATAAACCCATCTGTGCAGCTCTGCATAGTCAAGTAGGCTTAATGCATGCAGGGCATGCGGAACTGTGACTGCACCTATGGAAACATGCAGTTATTTGCTGACTTTGGCATGTGCCTGATACTGTATTTATACTAGAAAACCATTTATGAAGCCCTCCTAAGGAGAGACAATGATGCTATTTAGCAGTTGATATTTCATAAACATGCCAATAATTGTCGGATTTTAACATGTGTAAGTGTAACTGAGTTTGGATGTTTAAATAGCCTTGCTACAACTTGATTTTAGGGTGCTTAGGTCAAAGCCCATCAGTCATGATGGTGTGGATATGGCCTGGGGCATTCCCTAAGGTTTCATGACAGCTCCCTGTGGGGAGCCACGCTGCTTTAATGAGCTGTTGTTACCATAGTCGGCATGTCAGAATAAGCATCATCCAGGCAGGACACTTCGCCTGCATTGGTCTATTTGAGCAGAATCGCATTAGTGGAAACCAAGACTGTTCTCATGGCAGGGCTGGTTGTGGTTAGGTATTTTATAGTTGCGTCAGAGACAATTTTAGCTAACCCTAGCCCTAATTCTCATAACCTACTGATGTGAACTGTGCATGAGCCCAACAATGCCTTTTAATTAATTATAAAGTCTAAACAGCTGGGGTTACTTCAGTTGAAGAAGCAGTGTGTGTGCCAACAACATGCAATCAGAGCAGGCCAATTATAAGGGATGAAAATATGTTAAAATGGAAAACGGAATTGCAATGTATACTTAATGTGTATGTTTTAAGTAAAAGGTATGTTGTAAAAACATTACCACACGAATTTATTGTGCAATAGCAAAATACTAGGCATGATATACCTAGGTCTAAAATGGTGAAGCTAATACAAATCGTTATCATCCTGTATACAAAATAGTTTTGAACTTAATAAAATTATGCAACATTTGGAATAATGTCCTACATTTTAGGGAACAAGCTTTGAAAGAAGACAAAAGAATGCGGTGTGAGAGTATTTTCACGGGCTCGAGCGCCATCAGGTGTACAATGCGTAAAATGACAACACATTTAGAGCCATTCGCGAGCTCGTCGACAGGTGGCGCTAATTGAAAATGACCATTGACAGTTCATATCGCCTAGCGGGTGGTCGTGTTGCTAAAACAAGACAGCACCCGGTGAAGAACGCTAGAAGCTAACACACGTCTTTTTTCACTCGTTATAATGTTATGAATTGATACCTGCTTTGCAATCAATTTACCGGAGTATAGACGCATGAAACCAAGGTAAAAAGAGACAATTATGAATGAATGGTTCTCAGACAGCCATGAGCATCTTTGCTAACTTGTTGTAGTTTACGTTGGTGATGCTGGTGTTGTGTGGCTGTACAATGTTTACTATCACTAGCCATTGAAGGAAACACTATATATCATATTGACGTTGGTGGGCTATTTCAGTTTTTTTGCATAGATAACGTTATTGCCCACGGACACGAATGTATATTGAATTGGGCTTGGTGCCCCAACCCCCCCGTTGCTTTCTAGCTATAATTATACTGATGAGGACTTCCTCGTGCCGGTAGTGCTGAGCGATGAATGCTTTTTGAGGTCGGTTCGATTTCGGTTCATTATTAAAAAATAATCCCAGATTTTGGTTTCGAATTTGGGTTAAATGCAGTAATAACACAGAATAAAACAATAAATGTACTATGATGGTGGTAGTGACTGCTGTATTTTATTAACCATCATATTGACATTCATTTATTTCCGTTGTTTACATTTACATTTAAGTCATTTAGCAGACGCTCTTATCCAGAGCGACTTATATCATGTTTTCTTATTTGATGACATCATTTAATTCCAAGTCATCTCATCCTATAGAGCTGCTGCCTATGCTGTCTGACAAAATCACTATTTTGTAGTTCTTCAAAGTAAATATGGCATACTTTTATGACTACTGAATACCAACTATCAATCACTTTGATCGTGTATTTTCAGCTAGAGCTACCTGGCCAAGAAACAAGCTGCTCTCAATAGAGGTGTCATAATACCCATAAAACCTAGCCATCAAAAGTGACCTTGTCCTAGAGAGATTTACACGGTTAACAAAACGTCACGCCAGGCACGGTAAGCCTACACGAAACACAGCCATTATTTTAAGTGTTTCTAAAGTCCCCTATGGGAAACGTGAATGCTGGGAAAATGATTTGAACAAGTTTCTTGTTTGGCCACAAGGTCTTATGACTCACCGTGGTACTCTATATCCCCTCGTGGTACCTTCTCCGCTGTTCAATCCAGTTTCCGAGCTGGTCACGGGTGCACCTCAGCCACGCTCAAGGTACTAAACGATATCATAACCGCCATCGATGAAAGATAGTACTGTGCAGCCGTCTTCATCGACCTGGGCTTTCGTCTCTGTCAGTCACCGTATTCTTATCTGCAGACTCAACAGCCGTGGTTTCTCAAATTACTGCATCCCTGGTTCACCAACTACTTCTCAGAGTTCAGTGTCAAATCGGAGGGCCTGTTGTCCGGACCTCTGGCAGTCTCTATGGGGGTGCCACAGGGTTCAATTCTTGGACCGACTCTCTTCTCTGTATACATCAATGATGTCGCTCTTACTGCGGGTGATTCCCTGATCCACCTCTACGCAGATGACACCATTCTGTATACATCTGGCCCTTCTTTGGACACTGTGTTAACAAACCTCCAAATGAGCTTCAATGCCATACAAAACTCCTTCCGTGGCCTCCAACTGCTCTTAAACGCTAGTAAAACTAAATGCATGCTTTTCAACCATACGCTGCCCGCACCCGCCCAACTAGCATCACTATTCTGGACGGTTCTGACTTAGAATTTGTGGACAACTACAAATCCATAGGTGTCTGGCTAGACTGTAAACTCTCCTTCCGGACTCATATTAAACATCTCCAATCAAAAATCAAATCTGGAATCGGCTTCCTATTTTGCAACAAAGCCTCCTTCACTCACGCTGCCAAACATACTCTCGTAAAACTGACTATCCTACCAATCCTCGACTTTGGCGATGTCATTTACAAAATAGCCTCCAACACTCTACTCAGCAAACTGGATGTAGTCTATCACAGTGCGATCCGTTTTGTCACCAAAGCCCCATATACCACCCACCACTGTGACCTTTATCATCTAGTCGGCTGGCCCTCGCTACATATTCGTCGCCAGACTCACTGGCTCCAGGTCATCTATAAGTCTATGCTAGGTAAAGCTCCGCCTTATCTCAGCTCACTGGTCACCATAGCAGCACCCACTCGTAGCACACGCTCCAGCAGGTATATCTCACTGGTCACCCCCAAAGCCAATTCCTCCTTTGGCTGCTTTTCCTTCCAGTTCTCTGCTGCCAATGACTGGAACGAATTGCAAAAATCACTGAAGCTGGAGACTTCTATTTCCCTCACTAACTTTAAACATCAGCTATCTTAGCAGCTAACCGACCGCGGCAGTTGTACATAGCCCATCCAATCTACCTACCGCAACCCCAAATAGTTTTTATTTACTTTTCTGCTCTTTTGCACTCCAGTATTTGTACTTGCACATCATCATCTGCACATCTATCACTCTAGTGTTAATTTGCCAAATTGCAATTACTTCACTATGGCCTATTTATTGCCTTATCTCCTCACGCCATTTGCACACACTGTATAAAGACTTAATTGTTTTCTATTGTATTATTGATTGTATGCTTGTTTATTCCATGTGTAACTCTGTGTTGTTGTATGTGTCAAACTGCTTTGCTTTATCTTGGCCAGGTCGCAGTTGTAAATGAGAACTTGTTCTCAACTAGCCTACCTGGTTAAATGAAGGTTAATATATATATATATATATATATATATATATATATATATATATATATATATATATATATATATATATATATATATATATTTTTTTAAATGGTCATGCGTTCCTGTCTCTCCTTAAGCAGGTGTAAAAAAATAAATAATAAATTGACCTGACATGAATTATGGCTCATTGTAGTTAATTACCATGTTTTATGTACTAAAATATTGGCCTGTTGGAAACTACAACTCCCTACTACATCGCACAGTTCAGGCTGGAACTGATTTCTCGCTAGAGAAACTGCAATGTGCACATTGAGCTCACAGAAAAAATAAGGAATTAGTCATTTAAAAACTGAAAAATAACCACCATTTTGGTTAATCGCTCAGCACTACATGTGGGTAGTAACTCATTTGAAAAAAAAAATTACATAGTTAGTTGATTGGAAGAATGTGGTGTCAGTGATATTGCCAATCAAGCCTAGCCAGGTATGACCGATGTGTGTAGCGATGATGGTGGTAACCTGCATATTGTTTTATTCCTATATTACACAGATTAGAGAAAAAAAACATAAAGGACTATTCTGTATGATTTCACTTTCCCAGGTTAGGTGTATGAAGGGAGGACGTGGAGAGTGGTCCTGAAGATGAGGCGTCTGTACAGGAAGAAAGCCCTGAGTCTGGTTAAGGAGCTGGATGCCTTCCCCAAGGTCCCAGAGAGCTATGTCGAGACCACAGCCACAGGGGGGACAGGTGAGATTTCACTCTCAATACTGCTCACATATGTCAGAATACTGATTCAGTAGCCTCAACTTTGGATAATGTCGCTAATGTTCTTCTCTCGCCCATCCATAGTGTCCTTGATAGCATTCACTGCCATGGCACTGCTGGCCTTCTTTGAGTTCTTTGTGTATCGGGACACCTGGATGAAGTATGAATACGAAGTGGATAAAGATTTTTCAAGGTACATAGAACTGTTGATTTTGTTTCATCATGATAAGCTCTTATATAAGACTGAACTGTGTTTTACTGCCAATACATTATCTTGGAATCTGACAATACTTTTTCTTCATTTACAGTAAATTGAGAATAAACATAGATATTACAGTTGCCATGAAATGCCAACGTAAGTATTCAACTTATCACACTATTTATTGGAATCATTCATGAAATGTAGGCCTTCATATTTTGGGCATAATTAATGTGTTATGATGTACTGTAATTTTCCCCACAACCCCCTGGAGCTAAAGATTGAGTTGGTGTGCTGTTTCAGATGTGGGTGCAGACATTCTGGACCTGGCAGAGACTATGATAACATCAAATGGCATTCGGTATGAGCCTGTGAGTAGATCACTGAGCATTCTATTACATACAAATAGACTTTGGTGATCCTAAACCCTGATCTATTTTCTTCCCTGTGTATAAATGTTCAGGTGATTTTTGAGCTGACCCCGCAGCAAAAACTGTGGCACAGGTAAGTAGTTTACTCAGTTAGTACGTGTGCATGTCACTGTTGAAATATCACCCCACCACTTTGTAGGTGAACAGCTGAGGGTGGGGTAGAAATGTAACTACTCTCAAATTCATAGACAGAGCTATGGATCCCAGGACTGACCATCCATGATATCAGAATGATAGTTGTTCTTTTTTGTTGTTGAGCCTATACAGTGTTTGTTTACAAGTAAATTAATTACTAACAAAATAGTAAAACAAGCTTCTATTTTGGGTTCTGATTGGGTTAGACAGTTAAACTAAGCTCATGAGACATTTATAATGTTTTATTCTTAAATAATCAATGGCTATATATCATGAATTTAAAAGTAAAAATAAATAGGTAGTAATTGTAGATTAGCCCTTGAAGCACTTCGTTAATAGTTGGAAAATCTCACTCAACCACATTCCAAAAGAAAAAAACTATTTAGTCATCCTTCCTGTATGAAATGAGTAGGTAACCTGTTTCTCCCTCTCCCAACTCTCTTTAGGACCCTGTTGCTGATACAGAACAGGCTGAGGGAGGAGCATTCTCTACAGGAGGTCTTGTACAAGAGTGTTCTAAAGGGAGCCCCTACGGCCTTGCCCCCTAGGTTAGTAGTCCCGCCTTGCCCCCTAGGTTAGTAGTCCCGCCTTGCCCCCTAGGTTAGTAGTCCCGCCTTGCCCCCTAGGTTAGCAGTCCCGCCTTACCCCCTAGGTTAGTAGTCCCGCCCCTAGGTTAGCCCCCCCTAGGTTAGTAGTCCCGCCTTGCCCCCTAGGTTAGTAGTCCCGCCTTGCCCCCTAGGTTAGTAGTCCCGCCTTGCCCCCTAGGTTAGTAGTCCCGCCTTGCCCCCTAGGTTAGTAGTCCCGCCTTGCCCCCTAGGTTAGTAGTCCCGCCTTGCCCCCTAGGTTAGTAGTCCCGCCTTGCCCCCTAGGTTAGTAGTCCCGCCTTGCCCCCTAGGTTAGTAGTCCCGCCTTGCCCCCAATGTTATGGTTAGTAGTCCCGCCTTTCCCCCAAGGTTAGTAGGCCCGCCTTGCCCCCCCCACTCCCCCATGTTATTAGAGGCCCAGCCTTGTCCCCCCCAAGGTTAGCAGGCCCGCCTTGTCCCCCCCCAAGGTTAGTAGGCCCGCCTTGCCTCCCCCCAAGGTTAGTAGGCCCGCCTTGCCCCCCCCCAGGTTAGTAGGCCCCCCCAGGTTAGTAGGCCCGCCTTGCCCCCAAGGTCCCCCAAGGTTAGTAGGCCCGCCTTGCCCGCCTCCCCCAAGGTTAGTAGGCCCGCCTTGCCTCCCCCCAAGGTTAGTAGGCCCGCCTTGCCTCCCCCAAGGTTAGTAGGCCCGCCTTGCCTCCCCCCAAGGTTAGTAGGCCCGCCTTGCCTCCCCCCAAGGTTAGTAGGCCCGCCTTGCCTCCCCCCAAGGTTAGTAGGCCCGCCTTGCCTCCCCCAAGGTTAGTAGGCCCGCCTTGCCTCCCCCAAGGTTAGTAGGCCCGCCTTGCCTCCCCCAAGGTTAGGTTTGCCTCCCCCAAGGTTAGGCCCGCCTTGCCCCCCCAAGGTTAGTAGGCCCGCCTTGCCCCCCCTTGCCTCCCCCAAGGTTAGTAGGCCCGCCTTGCCTCCCCCAAGGTTAGTAGGCCCACCTTGCCTCCCCCAAGGTTAGTAGGCCCGCCTTGCCCCCCCAAGGTTAGTAGGCCCGCCTTGCCTCCCCCAAGGTTAGTAGGCCCGCCTTGCCTCCCCCAAGGTTAGTAGGCCCGCCTTGCCTCCCCCAAGGTTAGTAGGCCCGCCTTGCCTCCCCCCCCTAGGTTAGTAGTCCCGCCTTGCCTCCCCCCCCTAGGTTAGTAGGCCCGCCTTGCCTCCCCCAAGGTTAGTAGGCCCCCTTTAGCCTCCCCCCCAGGTTAGTAGGCCCGCCTTGCCTCCCCCCCAAGGTTAGTAGGCCCGCCTTGCCTCCCCCCCCCCAAGGTTAGTAGGCCCGCCTTGCCTCCCCCAAGGTTAGTAGGCCCGCCTTGCCTCCCCCAAGGTTAGTAGGCCCGCCTTGCCTCCCCCAAGGTTAGTAGGCCCGCCTTGCCTCCCCCAGGTTAGTAGGCCCGCCTCCCCCAAGGTGCCTCCCCCAAGGTTAGTAGGCCCGCCTTGCCTCCCCCAAGGTTAGTAGGCCCGCCTTGCCTCCCCCAAGGTTAGTAGGCCCGCCTTGCCTCCCCCAAGGTTAGTAGGCCCGCCTTGCCCCCCCAAGGTTAGTAGGCCCGCCTTGCCCCTCCCAAGGTTAGTAGGCCCGCCTTGAACCCTAGGTTAGTAGGCCCGCCTTGAACCCTAGGTTAGTAGTCCCGCCTTGCCCCCTAGGTTAGTAGTCCCGCCTTGCCCCCTAGGTTAGTAGTCCCGCCTTGCCCCCTAGGTTAGTAGTCCCGCCCCCTAGGTTAGTAGTCCCGCCTTGCCCCCTAGGTTAGTAGTCCCGCCTTGCCCCCACTTAGGTTAGGTTAGGGCCCGCCTTGCCCCCCCCCTCAAGGTTAGTAGGCCCGCCTTGCCCCCCCAAGGTTAGTAGGCCCGCCTTGCCCCCCCAAGGTTAGTAGGCCCGCCTTGCCCCCAAGGTTAGTAGGCCCGCCTTGCCCCCCCCCAAGGTTTGTAGGCCCGCCCCCAAGGTTAGTAGGCCCCCTTGCCCCCAGGTTAGTAGGCCCCTTGCCCCCAAGGTTTCCCCCTAGGTTAGTAGGCCCGCCTTGCCCCCCCCAAGGTTAGTAGGCCCGCCCCCAAGGTTGCCCCCCCCAAGGTTAGTAGGCCCGCCTTGCCAAGGTTAGTGAGCCCGCCCCCCAAGGTTAGTAGGCCCCCCCCAGGTTAGTAGGTTGCCCCTCCCGAGGTTAGTAGGCCCGCCTTGCCCCCCGAGGTTAGTAGTCCCGCTTTGAACCCTAGGTTAGTAGTCCCGCCTTGCCCCCAAGGTTAGTAGTCCCGCCTTGCCCCCTAGGTTAGTAGTCCCCCAAGGTTAGTAGGCCTTGCCCCCTAGGTTAGTAGTCCCGCCCCCTTTAGCCCCCCCTAGGTTAGTAGGCCCGCCCCCCAAGGTTGCTCCCCCAAGGTTAGTAGGCCATTGCCCCCAAGGTTAGTAGGCCCGCCCCCCCCAAGGTTAGTAGGCCCGCCTTGCCCCCCCCCCAAGGTTAGTAGGCCCGCCTTGCCCCCCAAGGTTAGTAGGCCCGCCTTGCCCCCCCCAAGGTTAGTAGGCCCGCCTTGCCCCCCCCCGCCTTGCCCCCAGGTTAGTAGGCCCGCCTTGCCCCCCCAAGGTTAGTAGGCCCGCCTTTAGTAGGCCCCCCCCCCAAGGTTAGTAGGCCCGCCTTGCCCCCCAAGGTTAGTAGGCCCGCCTTTCCCCCAGGTTAGTAGGCCCGCCTTGCCTTGACCCCCTAGGTTAGTAGGCCCGCCTTTCCCCCCCTAGGTTAGTAGGCCCGCCTTTCCCCCTAGGTTAGTAGGCCCGCCTTTCCCCCCTAGGTTAGTAGGCCCGCCTTTCCCCCTAGGTTAGTAGTCCCGCCTTTCCCCTAGGTTAGTAGTCCCGCCTTTCCCCTAGGTTAGTAGTCCCGCCTTTCCCCTAGGTTAGTAGGCCCGCCTTTCCCCTCCCCCCTCCCAGGTTAGTAGGCCCGCCTTGCCCCCAAGGTTAGTAGGCCCGCTTTGCTCCCCCAAGGTTAATAGTTGGTATGGCTCTCAAATGCAAAATTCATCACTACTGAGGTGTTGGGATAATACATTAAGTACAGATATGTTTTCGTACAAAGGTAATAGTATGTGTGTGTGTGTGTGTCTTCAGAGAGGGCACCGCCTCAGAGCCCTTAAGTGCCTGTAGGATACATGGGCACGTCTACGTCAACAAAGTGGCTGGGAACTTCCACATCACAGTGGGAAAGTAAGATACCGATACACTTTCCTATAAGCATGATATATTTAAGCAACGATGCCCGAGGAGGTGTGGTACATGGCCAATATTCCACGGCTAAGGGCTGTTCTTATACACAACGCAACGTGGAGTGCCTGGACACAGCACTTAGCCGTGGTATATTGGCCATATATCACAAACCCCCGAGGAGCATTATTGCTATTAGAAACTGATTACCAACATAATTAGGGCAGTGAAACTAAATGTTTTGTCATACCCATGGTATATGGTCTGATATACCATGGCCTTCAGCCAATGAGAATTCAGGGCTCAAACCACCCTGTTTATAATTAAGCAATCGTGCCTGAGGGGCTGTGGTGTATGGCCAATATACCATGGTTAATGGCCGTTCGTAGTCACGACGCAACACAGAGTGCTTTGGATACAGCCCTTAGCCGTGGTATATTGGCCATATACCACAAACCCCTGGAGTGCCTTATTGCTAGTATAAATTGGATACCAACGTAATTACACCAGTAAATAGTCATGTTTTGTCATACCCATGTAATACAGTCTGATATACCACGGCTTTCAACCAATCAGCATTCAGGGCAAGAACAACCTTTTTTTTTAATAGTGCATTTTGAATGTAAATCATTCTTTATGGGTGTAATGGGGGAAAGCTATGTAATACAGCCAAAGACTCAGAGGCTCATGGAGTTTATCTCATACGTTAGAAGCTTCCAAGCTCCACAAATTGATGCTGCGAATGATTTATGAGTCTATGTCTGATGGGGAAAAGGGCACTCATCCTATAGAGCACAGTATATTTATTTTTGATGAAAATGCTCCTCACGCTTCTAACCCTCTGTCTTTCTCAGGCCTATTCATCATCCTCGTGGCCATGCTCATATAGCAGCTTTTGTAAGCCATGACAGTAAGTTCTCTGCCAGCCTGACCAGGAAAGGGTGACACTCATTTGCATAAGTTATTTGTTTTTGACAAGGACAACATTAGTACTGTTCTCTGGTTGCTTACATATAATCTGCATTTCCATTTTTCAAGTGATAGATAAGTGTACTCTAATGCAGTGCCAAATAACTATTTTCTCAGAATGATTCACTCCCAAATAGAGGTTTTCACTGTCCTATTTCACCTGACTGAATGTGAGCTGGGTTTCATCAATGCATTGCAGCGTACAACTTCTCCCATCGGATAGACCATTTGTCTTTCGGAGAAGAGATCCCCGGCATCATCAACCCTCTGGACGGGACAGAGAAAATCACCAGCAACCGTAAGTTACTGATCCTCCTCACCGAGACCAGGAAGTAAACACATTAATATGTTCTTATCAAACCTCATTCAACTGTTACTCAATGTGTAGCTATGACTACAGAATGGTAGAGCTGTAAGTGACTGTATATTGAGGTACTTTGTAGCAACAATATTGTGTTGTGAATAAGCCACACTGTCAAAACTCAAACTGTGTGTAGGCTGATTATGTACATGAGCTCTGATCCACACTTCCAGCCTATTCTGCTCAGCATGTTGTCATGAGTTTGCAGGGAGAAAATGTAGCTATTTGTATCCATTTGAAGTGGATTCACTGCAGTCTTGCTTTCATTCACTTGCCATTCAAAGCAGCCTAGTTTCTCCAGGGGAAAGAACTGGAGCCCCCTATTTCACCTTTCTGTGTAGTCTGTCACTAGATGGATGGGTTTAAAGGCTTTGCTCTTTGTCTTGTTGTTGCAGATAATGAGATGTTCCAGTATTTCATTACGGTGGTTCCTACCAAACTGCACACGTCCAAGGTGTCGGCAGACACACACCAGTTCTCTGTGACGGAGAGGGTAAGTCCTGATTTAGGCACAGATCTACTATCAGCCTGCCTTCCCCAAATCCTCATATTAACCGTCAGGGGGAAAGGAATTCTATTTGATGTTGACCATGATGGAGGATGCTGCAGTGGGTTCAGATGATGGATCAGTCTCCTCATCCATCCATCCATCCATCCATCCATCCATCCATTCAGCTCCCTCTGCTGGCTGCCAGAAGTTACTTCTAGCTCTGCTGTATGACACCACATCACAACCCGAGACAGTCATAGATTTCTCTCTTACAAACACACAAAGGCTAGATGCTAGAAAGGTGTGTGTGTGTTAGAGGTCGACGGATTAATCGGCATGGTCGACGGATTAATCGGCATGGTCGACGGATTAATCGGCATGGTCGACGGATTAATCGGCATGGTCGACGGATTAATCGGCATGGGCGACGGATTAATCGGCATGGTCGATTTGAATTAGGGCCGATTTCAAAACAATCGGTAATCTGCATTTTTGGACGGCGATTACAATGCAATCCACGAGGAGACTGCGTGGCAAGCTAACCACCTGTTACACGAGTGCAGCATCAAAAGGACCTTGAGGCTGCAAGGAGCCAAGGTAAATTGCCAGCTAGCATTAGACTTATCTTATAAAAAAAACAATCAATCTTAACATAATCACTAGTTAACTACACCTGGTTGATGATATTACTAGTTTTAACCTGCCTGTTAATTTATCATTGAATCACAGCCTACTTCGCCAAACGGGGGATTTAACAAAAGCACATTTGTGAAAAAAGCACAATCGTTGCACCAATGTACCTAACCATAAACATCAATGCTTTTCTTAAAATCAATACACAACTATATCTTTTTTTTAAAACCTGCATATTTAGTTCAAATAAATTAATGTTAGCAGGCAATATTAACTAGGGAAATTGTGTCATTTCTCTTGAGTACAGTGGAAGCAGCGTCAGTGTATACACAGTTTGGGCCGCCTGGCTCGTTATGAACTGTGAACCATTTCTTCCTAACATTGACCATAATTAATTTGCCAGAATTGTACATAATTATGCATAACATTGAACATTGTGCAATGTCACAGCAATATTTAGACTCAGGGTTGCCACCCGTTCGATAAAATACAGAACGGTTCCGTATTTTTTTTATTTTTTTTTATTTCACCTTTATTTAACCAGGTAGGCTAGTTGAGAACAAGTTCTCATTTGCAACTGCGACCTGGCCAAGATAAAGCATAGCAGTGTGAACAGACAACACAGAGTTACACATGGAGTAAACAATTAGCAAGTCAATAACACAGTAGAAAAAAATGGGCAGTCTATATACAATGTGTGCAAAAGGCATGCGGAGGTAGGCGAATAATACAATTTTGCAGATTAACACTGGAGTGATACATGATCAGATGGGCATGTACAGGTAGAGATATTGGTGTGCAAAAAGAGCAGAAAAGTAAATAAATAAAAACAGTATGGGAATGAGGTAGGTGAAAAAGGGTGAGCTATTTACCTATAGACTATGTACAGCTGCAGCGATCGGTTAGCTGCTCGGAAGCTGATGTTTGAAGTTGGTGAGGGAGATAAAGTCTCCAACTTCAGCGATTTTTGCAATTCGTTCCAGTCACAGGCAGCAGAGTACTGGAACGAAAGGCGACCAAATGAGGTGTTGGCTTTAGGGATGATCAGTGAGATACACCTGCTGGAGCGCGTGCTACGGATGGGTGTTGCCATCGTGACCAGTGAACTGAGATAAGGCGGAGCTTTACCTAGCATGGACTTGTAAATGACCTGGAGCCAATGGGTCTGCAAGTAGTGAGGGCCAGCCGACTAGAGCATACAAGTGCAGTGGTGGGTGGTATAAGGTGCTTTAGTGACAAAACGGATGGCACTGTGATAGACTGCATAGTTTGCTGAGTATGTTGGAAAAGATGACATCAATCAATCAGTTTTACTATAATCAGCATAGTGAAGGAGGCTTTGTTGCGGACACCTGGTTGATTTTTGATTGGATTTTGATGTGAGTCTGGAAGGAGAGTTTGCAGTAAGACACCTAGGTACTTATAGATGTCCACATATTCAAGGTTGGAACCATCCAGGGTGGTGATGCTAGTCGGGCATGCGGGTGCGGGCATCAAAAGCATGCATTTGGTTTTACTCGCGTTTAAGAGCAGTTGGAGGCCACGGAAGGAGTGCTGTATGGCATTGAAGCTCGTTTGGAGGTTTGAACAGTGTCAAAACGCACATTTGGTGAAAAAAGCACAATCATTGATATATACAGAGAAAAGAGTCACCAATGAACCTGTGGCACCCCCATAGAGACTGCCAGAGGACCGGACAATGCCCTTGATTTGACACACTGAACTCTGTCTGCAAAGTCAATTGGTGAACCAGGCAAGGCAGTCATATGTTGAGTCTGCCAATAAGAATTTGGTGATTGACAGAGTCCTGCATCGATTTACTGTCTTTTATCGAATGATATCATTTAGTACCTTGAGTGTGGCTGAGGTGCACCCGTGACCGCTCGGAAACCAGATATGGGATTCGAGATGGTCAGTGACCTGTTTGTTGACTTGGCTTTCGAGACCTTAGATAGGCAGGGCAGGATGGATAGGTCTATAGCAGTTTGGGTCCAGGGTGTCTCCTCCTTTGAAGAGGGGGATGACACAGCTTTGGGCCGCCTGGGGATCTCAGACGATATGAACAGGCTGGTAATAGAACCATTTTTCCTAACATTGACCCATAATTAATTTGCCAGAATTGTATCTGGATTTGGGTAAAGGAGAACCTGGAGAGGCTTGGGTGATAATTATGCATGCTTATTGAAGTTTTCGAACGGTGGACATTGTGTTTCCTAAGTGCAGTGGGCAGCTGGGAGGAGGTGCTCTTGTTCTCCATGGACTTCAGTGTCCCAGAACTTTTGGGAGTTGGAGCTACAGGATGCAAACTTTTGCCTGAAGGTTGCTGGCCTTAGCTTTCCTGAAAATAACAGATATCACGGGGGCTATTCGATGCTATTGCAGTCCGCCACAGGATGTTTTTGTGCTGGTCGAGGGCAGTCAGGTCACTGAAGAATAAAAGTTTTGTTTTCGAAATGATAGTTTCCATATTTGACTATATTAATGACCTAAGGCTTGTATTTCTGTGTGTTTTATTATATTATAATTAAGTCTATAATTTTATAGAGCAGTCTGACTGAGCAGTGGTAGGCAGCAGCAGGCTCGTAAGCATTCATTCAAACAGCACTTTAGTGCGTTTGCCAGCAGCTCTTAGCGATGCTTCAAGCACAGCGCTGTTTATGACTTCAAGCCTATCAACTCCCGAGATTAGGCTGGCAATACAATAGTGCCTATAAGAACATCCAAAAGTCAAAGGTATATGAAATACAAATGGTATAGAGCGAAATAGTCCTATAATTCCTATAATAACTACAACCTAAAACTTCTTATCTGGGAATATTGAAGACTCATGTTAAAAGGAACTACCAGCTTTCATATGTTCTCATGTTCTGAGCAAGGAACTGAAACGTTAGCTTCTTTACATGGCACATATTGCACTTTTACTTTCTTCTCCAACACTGTGTTTTTGCATTGTTTAAACCAAATTGAACATGTTTCATTATTTATTTGAGACTAAATTGCTTGTATTTATGTATTATATAAGTGTTCATTCAGTATTGTTGTAATTGTCATTATTACAAATATATACATAAAAATCGTCCGATTAACCGGTATCGGCTTTTTCTGGTCCTCCAATAATCGGTATCGCCGTTGAAAAAAAAATATCATTGGTCGACCTCTAGTGTGTGTGTGTAAAGGAGAGATTAACCCCCACCCCACTCTACCTACCCACTGTCTGGTCTAGGAGCGGGTGATCAACCATGCCGCGGGCAGCCACGGTGTGTCTGGGATCTTTATGAAGTACGACACCAGCTCTCTGATGGTGACGGTCAGTGAGCAGCACATGCCCCTCTGGCAGTTCCTGGTACGACTGTGTGGCATCATCGGGGGTATCTTCTCCACCACAGGTCCAGACAACACTCACTCTTACCACCCAGTGTTATGGGCAGACCTCATACTGTTCATGTCTCACAAATCATTCCACAGTTGCTTTGCCAGCCTGATACTGTGCCACGTTAGAGAAATGCACCCTGAACATCTTCATTGATCTTCTCTCTTCCACAGGCATGATCCATGGATTTGTTGGCTTCTGTTTCGACATAGTCTGCTGTAGTTTCAAACTAGGCCCATATAAACCTAGAGAGGTGAGCCCAGTCTTCTTTATTGCCACTAAAACTATGTCACAAAATGATGGTAAATCCATGTACATGTACCAGGTTCCCTGTGTCTCACTGGTAGTAGTGTATTTACACTGTACTTCTGCGTGTTTTCTATTTCCAGGTGAACAATTGTGCTGCTCCGCTCCTGACGGACAACCACGTACAGGAGTAGCCCTGTGACCTGCGCCCATATCCACAAAGCTCTGTGAGTAGGAGTGCTGAGCTTGGATCAGTTTTGCCCTTTTAAGATAAGATTGTATGGACAGATCCTAGATCAGCACTCCTACTGTGAGACGCTTTGTGGATATGGGACCTGGAGCCTGCTGCTGATCGAAGTATCCAATCACAAGTATGTGGATTGCTGGGAGTTTGGTTTGAACCAAATAAGAGTAAACTGATTAGGATCTGACAATCATAATTGTTCTATTTATTGTTTTGGACAGTATCCTCATATGACTACCATTATAATATATTTATATCCTGTAAATATGTATTTTACACTGGAAAATGGAAAGCTGCTAACTCCCCAATTTTATCAGGCTTAGTGTGTAAAGGTATTGGGACGTTGTCATCTGTAAGTTAGGCTGAATGAAATCTGATCCTTCATACTATTAACTTGCATGTCATGTTTGTTCTATTTCTATCTATTTGCACTGTTGTTCAGTATCTGTTTCACATCTGTCAATGGGAGATGTCCTATTAAACGTGTTTTAGTGCACTTCATCACTTCATGCTGTACACTTTACATTAATTTAAATCTCTCGTTTGGTATCCCACTATGTGATTGTGCATGCGCTTACACAGGCAGTCCATTTCGGATCTTTTTTCCCACTAATTGGTCTTTTGACCAATCATGTCCAATCTCTCAAAAGACCAATTAGTGAAAAAAAAGATCAGAATTGGGCTGCCTGTATAAACACAGCCATGGAAGTAGGCTAAATCTATTTTCTACATGAGGCAGCAGTGTATGAAGCAGAATGATTAGCACACTGACCAATTTGTTGTCTTTTGGTTTATTCATGTTTTGCCAAACAAAGTGTTTTCAAGAGCAGAAAGAGGGTCATTTAACATTTGCCAATTACATTTGAAAAAGGAAAATTAAACAAAATAAAGTCAAGTGTTGCAGTTTACAGAACATTGCCCAGTTAGCTCTGATCTACCCACAGTGCTCTGCTTCCACTATGTATCATAACAAAGACACTGCTTTGTTGTCAACATGACAGATGCAAAGATCTGTAACAAGCAGGACATTTTGTACAACTTCATTGTACAGAAAAAGCCATTTTCTGTATTTGGCGTGCGTTTGGTTCATAGTCCCTTACTGAATTTAGGAAAGGACGGTCACCATTGTTGCACACCATTACTGACTCACATATAAACATGTTGTTCCAGAGGGAGGATTTGGGGTACATTTAGTCAAGACTTCTACCATAGGTCTACCATAGATACTGTATATAGCTGTATCAACAAATAAAATTGGACTACTGCTGTCTGCCACAAGTAACACTACAGATCTAGTCTGGGGAGTGCTGTGGTAGAGTCCGACTCCTGCAGAATCAACCCTCAGGAATGGTAGTCTAGAAAAATAATATAGAACTTCAACTATTTACACATCTTCCACACTTATATACGATACTATCACCATCTACAGAGCATTTGGAAAGTATTCAGACCCCTTGACTTTTTCCACACTTTGTTACATTACAGCCTTATTCTAAAATTGTCCCCCCCCCAATCTACACACAATACCCCATAATGAGAAGTCTAAAATTCCTGTTTTTGCTATTTTAGCAAAGTATCACATTTACATAAATATTCAGACCCTTTAGTCAGTACTTTGTTGAAGCACCTTTGGCAGCGATTAAAGCCTTGAGTCTTCTTGGGTGTGACGCTACAAGCTTGGCACATCTGTATGTGGGGAGTTTCTCCCATTCTTCTCTGCAGATCCTCTCAAGCTCTGTCAGGTTGGATGGGGAGCATCGCTGCACAGCTATTTTCAGGTCTCTCCAGAGATGTTTGATCTGGTTCAAGTCCGGGCTCTGGCTGGGCCACGGACATTCAGAGACTTGTCCCTAAGCCACTCCTGCATTGTCTTGGCTGTGTCCTAAGGGTCGTTGTCCTGTTGGAAGGTGAACCTTTGTCCCAGTCTGATGTCCTGAGCAGGTTTTTCATCAAGGATATCTCTGTACTTTGCTCCGTTCATCTTTCCTTCTATCCTGACTAGTCTCCCAGTCCCTGCCGCTGAAAAACATCCCCACAGCATAATGCTGCCACCACCATGCTTCACTGTAGGGATGGTGCCAGGTTTCCTCCAGATGTGATGATTGCTGGGCGGCCAGCTCTAGGAAGAGTTTTGGTGGTTCCAAACTTCTTCCATTTATGATGGAGGCCACTGTGTTCTTCGGGACCTTCAATGCTGCAGAAATCTTTTGGTACCCTTCCACAGATCTGTGCCTTGACACAATCCTGTCTCGGAGCTCTATGGACAATTCCTTTGACCTCATGGCTTGGTTTTTGCTCTGACGTGCACTGTCAGCTGTGGGACCTTAGACAGGTGTGTGCCTTTCCAAATCATGTCCAATCAATTGAATTTACCACAGATGGGCTCCAAGTTGTAGAAACATCTCAAGGATGATCAATGGAAATTTCGAGTCTCATAGCAAATGTCTGAATACTTGTGTAAATAGGGTATTTGTTTTTTATTTAATGAATTTGCAAAAATGTCTAAACTTGTTTTCGCTTTGTCATTATGAGGTAGTGTGTGTAGATTGAGGAAAAACATGTATTTAATCAATTTTAGAACAAGGCTGTAATGTAACATTTGGAAAAAGTCAAGGGGTCTGAATACTTTCCCGAATGCACTGTACCACTTACATAGGACAAGCCTTAGTTTGACACAATTATTTATAAAGATGAAAAAATAGTAAACTTAGTTTCAAAATAAACTGCTGTACAAAACAGGTAAAAAGTGGACAAACGGTAAAACAAAGAATGAGTCTTATGCGTTGTGTCAATCATACCGATGTCAATATTCAGTAGTCATCAACCAGGTCAGATGTTTGTAGTTCTACAGTAGTAGTCTCCAGTGGTTAAGATTTAGGGCTCCATTCAATCCACATCAGAAGTTCAGCTTTACGGCATGATTGAAACAAAGGGAATGTACCTGCTCTTGAAGACTGCATTCACGGTAAAAGCTGCATGTGTTGGCTCAATTGGAAATGACCTTTTTAATTTATATCACAGTCTAATGCTTCAACTTCACAGATTGAATAGAGCCCTTAATGTGATCAACACTGAAGTTACTCTCGGATATCCTTAGCTGGCCTCGCTACAGAGTACAGGTTCCCAAATATTCTGTCAGTACAAACCAATACAAGGTAAAAAATACTTTGCCCATGGAAGAAGAGAGGAGGCCTGACATACAGTATTTCAAGTATGCAAAAAAAATAATCTATGACATTGTCTGGGTTGGGGAGGACGAAAACTATGAGCAAAAACGTGGGGAGAGTATACAATGAGTTTATTGTTGCACATGTAATCTGTCGCTTTAAGAAAAGCCGTAGTTCGAAAAGAAATAACACTTACATAGTGGTTTTACTGTATGACGTACAACAGGGTCAGAAGGAACAGTGTCTGGTTGAGGAGTGGGGTTGTGTGCTGCTGGTCTGAGGGGTGTGGTCTGGTTGAGGAGTGGGGTTGTGTGCCGCTGCTGGTCTGAGGGGTGTGGTCTGGTTGAGGAGTGGGGTTGTGTGCCGCTGCTGGTCTGAGGGGTGTGGTCTGGGTGAGGAGTGGGGTTGTGTGCTGCTGGTCTGAGGGGTGTGGTCTGGTTCTAGAGGAGTGGGGTTGGGTGCTGCTGGAGGTCTGAGGGGTGTGGTCTGGTCTGAGGGTGGTCTGTGGTCTGGGTCTGAGGGGTGTGGGGTTGGGTGCTGCTGGAGGTCTGAGGGTGGTCTGGGTGAGGTCTGGGTTGAGGAGTGGGGTTGGGTGCTGGTCTGGAGGTCTGGGTGAGGAGGTGTGGTCTGGTCTGAGGGGTGTGGTCTGGGTGAGGAGTGGGGTTGTGTGCCTGCTGCTGGTCTGGTTGAGGAGTGGTGTGGTCTGGTCTGAGGGTGTGGTCTGGTTGAGTGGGGTTGGGTGCTACTGGAGGTCTGAGGGGTGTGGTCTGGTTGAGGTGAGCAGGGCGTTCAGCTGGTCAACGGTCAGTTGGTCATCAGTTGGTAAGTGTGCTGGAGGCCCTGAAGTAGGAGAGGAACTTGAAGCAGAGGCTGACCACAAAGTACCAGATGTTCCTAGCCATCTGAGAGCGGGCGATGAACACCCTCCAGATGAAGACCAGCAGTAGAGTGTTGAATGTGTAGCGGATGTTCCTCAGCCTGAGGGAGGGAGGGAGTTGGTGATAGAGGAAATCGTAGTTAAGATGAATAATTATGTATACATTATTGATATTCTAATACTATTATGTTATGATATGAAAAGTAAAAGTTATTGGTTAAGCTGTTACTGAAAATGTAAGCAGAACTAATTTGATTGTCTGTGCCTCTTGGGAAGGTCAAGGGGGAGAAAAAGCTTTTCAGACAAGATAAGAATGTTTGGGTTTTGTTCCATTGGTGAGAGAAATCTGTATCTTTTAGACAGGTTGTAATGTCTGGTTTATGAGGGGAGTAGAAAGCATCTCCGGACCTAAACAAAAAAACAACGGGGCTATCGTGGGAAACTGATGATGTCATTTTGAGTTTATAACCTGTGGAAATCTGTGTATGTAGTTAGTACTCTCTGGAATTAAACGCTCTTTAACCTGGCTTTTAAGACTGGTCTCGATCTACTTCATGCATAATTAATGAACTTACAACTCATTAAATGAATTAGAAATGAGTGCTAATTGGTTTTGGCAATTAAAACATTAAAGGAATTTAGAATTCCTCTATCAGTTGGAAGTACACACTCATTTACATCCTTCTTCAAAATAAGACAGGAGCAAACACAGTCAGCCCTGTAAGTAGTCTACTCACTTCCTGAGGTGTTGCCTGGCTGCAGGGATGTCGGACATGTCTTCATTCAGAACGTACTTCTTGGTGCCGATGCAGTAGTTCTCTATGTATTCCGGCCAGTTCAGCTGACGCACGTCAAAGTTGAATGTCTGGGGGAGAGAGTTAGGATGTTGATGTGCGGTAAGACATGGCTATTATGGTCACATTCAGGCGATTATGGGACATCTATAATTTAACCCTCTGAAAATGAATGATGTAAGTATTAGTAACCTGTTGTCTTTATCAATAAAGCTGTTTGAGCTGAAATGATGGCTTGGTGGCATTACTAGGTGTAAAACATACCATTTGACTACATACATCAACATGCGGAGATAGTGTGTGCATAGAGGATGGATGCTGAGTCTACTGTACCTTCCTGTCCTCCGGGCTGAGGTGGCTCATCAGCATGTTCATGTTCTCTGAGTTCCACTCCCAGTCCTGACTGCTGAAGTACTCTAGCAGGCCGATGGCCTTGTGTAGCCGGTTGAAGATACGCATCATCCTACACAGAGAGAGCGGAATGGAGGATCTCAGTCCAAATGTGCTGCATGTATGTTTATAACACAAGTGTAATGTTTGTTTCACTGAAGATCACTTGTATGCAGCAAACACTGATTTCAGATAATTTGATATATTTTTACATCACACTGTTGATTGGGTTGAAAACAAGTAGGTAGTTCAATTTTCATAGACCGAACAATGGTCTAGTGATAATGCTGATTGTCAGGACATTAGTAATCTTACTGGGGTTTCTGTCCAGACAGTCTCAGGTAGAGGTCGTAGATGAGGGCAGGGAACTTGTGGCTGACCAGGACCCAATACTGGTTCATCAGGTAGTTGGAGGTGATGTTGGCATTGGGCCTTCTGAAAGCCTGCTCCAGAGGGTTCCTCTTGAAACTGGACATCACATGGTGCTCTGAGAGAGAAAATACAAAGCAGTTAAAAATGTGAAGGAATCTGTGGCTTAGAGCTGACATCCATATCTTACAGCTCTATTCTGTTGTGGCATTTAAGAGGAGTAACGTTAAGGACGTGCCTTTCACATCTTCCTCAGCCACAAAATTAGAGAATTGGGATGTATCCAGGGGTGTGGTTTTCTGTTGCACTAATGACCTCATTCACAGCAGCTGCATACCTTCCCCACCTGGCTGCAATCAAGGCTGCTCAGACCAAGGTAAAACTGCTGGGGGAACAGCTAAGTGAAAGAACCAGTGGGTGATACTGGTGTGAATTTGTTCCTGTGTGCTTTCTTTTGAAGAGTTGTGACCTACCAGCCTCTATAAAGAAGTGAACAGGCTTACGAGGGTAGCTCTCTCCTGTGTTGAAGACTATCCGGGGTAAGCCCGAGGGTAGCTCTCTCCTGTGTAGAAGACTATCCGGGGTAAGCCCGAGGGTAGCTCTCTCCTGTGTAGAAGACTATCTGGGGTAAGCCCGAGGGTAGCTCTCTCCTGTGTAGAAGACTATCTGGGGTAAGCCCGAGGGTAGCTCTCTCCTGTGTAGAAGACTATCTGGGGTAAGCCCGAGGGTAGCTCTCTCCTGTGTAGAAGACTATCTGGGGTAAGCCCGAGGGTAGCTCTCTCCTGTGTAGAAGACTATCTGGGGTAAGCCCGAGGGTAGCTCTCTCCTGTGTAGAAGACTATCTGGGGTAAGCCCGAGGGTAGCGCTCTCCTGTTGAGTTGTAGTTTTGTCATTTAATTTATTCCCTCTAACTGTTTTTGTGTTTTTGTTTAAGTTGATCATCACTTTTGAGACATCTCCACAAGATGAGAGCCAAGTGGAGAAAGCACCGTATGCGCAGGCTGAAGCGTTTAAAGATGGAAAATGAGGCAGAGGTCCAAGTAGACTGGGCCCATCCCCTACAGCTGTGATACCCCTCCAAGACCACTCTGGTGATTGAAGCCTGCAGCCCATGATGTGAACCATGGTTGTATGAAGCCAACCTCATTGCAATGGAGTAAAGGACAGATCCTGGCTACCCAGCCCTCTACTATGCTAATGGAGGCTGGCCAGCAATGACTACTGGAGAATGGCGAGGAAGACTTGAGGAAGACTTGAGAAATTATCTCCTGTCATTGAACTCTGGACTTTTACCACCTGCCCAGCATTTTATTTGTTGTAAAGACTTTAATACATCTTTGGTTTATTAACTACAAGATAGAGAACCATTTTTATTGGTTAAACCCTTGTCTATCATGTTGTAGTACCGCCCCTTCACCTTCCATTATACCCAGACTAGATGTAACACAGTAAATGTAAGTCCGGGCGACACTCTTTATTACATGTTTTTTGCCTTACGTAGACTGTCTAGCAACCCAAAGGTTGTGTGTTCTAATCTCCTCACAGACCATTTTAGCTAATTAGCAACTACAATACTTAGCATGTTGGCTAACCTTAACCCCCCCCGCCTCATTAGCGTTAGTCATCTAGCTAATGTTAGCCACAACCAATTGGAATGCAATATATCCCTTACAGTAACTGCAGTCAACTGTGGTATTTTGGATGCAGTAATTGCTGCATTTATACTCTAGCCCAATTGTAATCTTTTTTTCCATAAGGGATATTTTGCAAATTCTTAACATGCTGTAAGATTTGCAATTCATGAAATGAGACATCTACAAATGAATACATCTCATCCTAAATGGAGTGTCTTGGATTTAAGTACAAAATGCTCTGTGACCACGTGCCACACATGACCCTTCGAAGAATCAAAGCCACACTGTGCTCCAGCCCATTTCTGTGGATGATCAACGCTCCATCATTTGTTCTAAGATCTTAACTCTAAGTAGAACAACATTTTGGGAAGGGATTAAATATTTTTTAGCCAGGATTCTATCTGATTGCGATTTGTTGGTTATGTGCCATTTAAAGGGAGAACATGCTATGTTTACCTTGAGCACTGCCTTTACAAGGTGCATAGCTGACAACGGGTGATGTTATTGAATCTCAGACACAGTGAATATTCTCCAGCCCCACTAACAAGAGTTGAAAGATGGTTTTGGTGTTGAGTGCGAGTGTTCTTTGCTAGGGAAAGGTAACACAAATATACATTTTTTGAAAAAGGACATCAGCAAGATTAGATCCTGTGACCTTCTGGTCCCAATCCCTGTGCCTAGTCCACTGCGCTAGTAGGGGGGAGGGTAGCAAACTTAGTTGTTTCATGTATTTAATGATGTTCCGTCAAAGTTAAAAAAAAAAAAAAAAAACTAAGATTAGAAATGTAATTAGTTAAAAATGTTTGGTAAGGAAATCAAAATTCAGAACCAGGATTTGAACTGGCAACCTTTTGGGTCAAAATCCATGTTGAACACCCTCCATCCACCTTCAACCTACCTCCCTGAAAGCATTCATTTTATTTGACTCATCTGTAAACTCCACCCACTTAGTTTTCATCCAACCAATCACATTTGTTCTGCCCTAGAAAGTGGAGCTTCCCTCAGAACAAGATTGAGGCTGGGGATCAATTCATGGTGCTGTTAAATGGTACATTGTCGAGTGCCTAGTGCGCTGTTCTATAACAAGCCTTGGATTGAATCCCAGCCTGATTGAGGAAAACTCCTGAGCCCTATTCCATGGCTCTTTCTCAATTCAAGGGCTCCTTCATCGATTCCTTGGGAGATTCTCTATTGCACAAAAGTCCGGCCTCTCCTCGACGCCTACATCATCCTCTCCTCAGTGATAAGTGGTCATGAAGAGTGTCAATTCATTTGCAAGCTATCAGAGGAGTGTCATCCAGTCCTCGATAGCCTCCTCTCACCAAGGATAATCATAGCTGCTAGCTCCGAAGTGTTTCAAACTTTGCCACACCCCCTTTGAATCAGCTGTTGTTTTCTCGAAGGATAAATACTTTACTTATTCTTTTATCTATAGAATGTATTGCACAAGTAGCTATATTCGTTTTTATGACTTTGTATTTTGTGATTCCTCCTCTGTAAACGTTATTTGCCTGATGTCGAGCGAGTGAATGACCGTCTCATTTCTTGCAAGAGCATTTCCCTCCACGTTCCCTCTCCTTACCGCTCCTCAGTTATATTGACCTTTTTCAAAACTGGGTGAGAAGCGGACAGTGGTGAGAAGGCAACCAAAACCAATTAAGGTACCAGAATTTTGATAACATATCCAGCCAGCAAACCTCAAATTTCCCTAAGCAGCCCCATGGGCCCCCTAGACCCAGTTTGATTAGCTTGATTCTTATGTGGTCCGGTAGATTAGTGCCCACTATCCCCACTATCCCTGGTTTATAACAGTGATGATCCCTAATCCCTCTGCCAGCCATCTGGTGGCAATTTCCCAGAGTGAAAGGAGCAGATTCACTAATCTAATAGTATAGGGACCCTGGCTGTCGCCCGCTACCGCGCTAATCTGAGCCTGACAGATACCCGGCCCGCATGCATCCTTTTCATCTCATCACTGGGATATACTGTAGATGATGGGCCGGGAGGTGAGCTCCCACCACAACCAATTTTTTTTATTTTTTATTTTACCTTTAAAATGCTGGTGGGGGTGATGATTTCATGATGACACTTTGCCTCTACTTGTTATTGTTTGGTCAACTGTGCTTTACTGCTGATGGGAGTTGTCATTTGGGCAGATCCAGAGTGGTGAGGTCAAACAGATGTACACAGTGTGGGGGTTCAGTAATGTTCTACTAGCTGCCAGAAGGTGGCAGTAAACCCTCGCCACTGTCAAATCCCTGGGCATCTAATTATGACACAGATCATTTATCCACCTGCTTCTCACTGCTACACCATTCAAAGTGATTTAGGAGAACCAGGACTGACAGACAACCCACCGTTTCATATCCCCGGTGGGAATGTATGATGTATAGTGACAACACCATCAACCAAATGGATCACTAGTCACTTTAATAATGCCACTTTAATGTTTACATATCTTGCATTACTCATCCCATGTGTATATGCTGTATTTTATACCATCTATTGCATCTTGCCGCTTTGTCATTGGTCATCCACTTATTTATATATATATATTCTTATTCCATTCCTTTACTTAGATTTGTGTGGATTAGGTAGTTGTGGAATTGTTAGATATTGCTGCACTGTTGGAACTAGACGCACAAGCATTTCGCTACACTCGCAATAACATTTGCTAACCATGTGTATGTGACCAAGATTTCAACTACTGAAGTACACTGATTTATGAGGACGGAAGCCACAGCGGCAGATGAACAAACACTAATGATGTCACTATAAAAGGCAGACAGATACCTACCGATCTCTCCCCAGTGGAAAGGGTTGATGCCGCCCGTTGTGCAGTTGTAAACCAGCGCTGCTTTGGGTCTGCAAGGGAGCAGAGAGAGGAGGTCAGAGGGGTCAAGTGTTAAAGGGATCAAAGGGGAGGGTCCATTAGGAAACATCTATAAAATGAGCCCATGAACACATCACATTAATTGAAAACACTGGGCTTCTTCATCAGTCAATGGTGTAGAGCTGGGGAGATGTGTTTGAACAAACTGGGCTAAGGTAGGTTTACAGGAGAACTTCCTGCAGGTCAATATGGGGGGTGTTTGTTTGTGTGGGTTAAACCATACAGTCATTGGTCAAACCATATTCCACCTGGGGGGAAAGTTAACCTGTGCACTGCCGTGTACCAGCCAGCGGCCAGGGTCAGGTTGATGACCACGTCCACAGGGATGAGGTCCGCCACCGCATCATTGTTGGCTCTCATGGTGCGCAGGATGCCCTTCCCCGCCTGATCAGACAGGACACAGGGTTACCACCACAACTCATCACCTGATCATCGTTTAAACTAGTGGCATCAAAATGAGTATATGAAAAATACAACGTAATAAGTATATGCTGGTACTTACGGCGATGAAGACTCCGCTTGGTCCATTGAAGTTGTCGATCCAGCCCTGAGACAGAAGAATAGGGAGGGAATACATTTGTGTAATGAGAGATTAGGGGCTCTATTCAATCCATAATTTAAATTTAAAGGCAATGTTCCCGCGTTAGACATATGCAGTCAAATGCTGCATATGTCTGTTCAATCGGAAAGTACTTAAAAATGTATATCTCGCAATCTGGAACGCTAAAGCGATGCAGACTGAATAGAGACGTAGATGAAAGAGAACCCTAAGTACCCCCGTTAAAGCTGGAATCCTTAATTGGATGTATAAATTAATGATATATACCCATTGATTCTTGAAGAATATACCTTATAAATGCCTCATGAGCTTAGTTCAACTGTCGTACCCCATCAGAACCCAAAAATACAAGCTTGTTTTACTTTCATGTTTGTAAATGTAAACAAACATTGTGTAGCCTAAAAACATAGTCAAAACTATAACTTTAATATCATGGATGGTCAGTCCTTGCGTCCATAGCTCTGTCTATAAAATTTGAGAGTGGTTACATTTCTCCAGGCCCATCTCTCAGCTTTTTACCAAAACACAGGCAGGGTGTCCGCTTTGTTACTGTTTCAATTAGGGATTCTAGATTCAAGCACCGCTATAACATTGCTGCAACATCATCAAGTTACAAATAGCCTCCTAACAGCAACATAAATTAGATTGTTGTGTATCTGCTGAGTTAGCATTCCGGTGGTGTGCTAAGCTAGCAACCTACGGTGAGTGAGATTGAAATAGGGAGAGTAACATAGTGTCCACATCAATTAGCCCTCCGGTAATACATTGGTAATAGACTGGGCTTATCTGTGTGGGTCTGTCTGTGGCTTGTCAATACAGGGTAAGACTACATGATCTGGTGCAGACAGACAGACAGATAAGAGTCCTTATCACACCGTCTCAGTCCATTTTTGGCCCCCAGTGACATTTGAACACTTAACGGAGTTCTGAGGACATGGAGATGGAAGTTAATCTCACACACACACACACCTCCCTCGTCGCTCCCACGGTCTCGAGGTGCCAGTGCAATAAACTGGTAATACGTGATCTTTTGGCTGTTTTGCCGCCAGGCCTGGCCCATCTCCACTTCTACACCCACTGGCTCTGGATCCTACACTGTTCAAAAGTTACAGTCCCAGAAAACTAAATACAGCCCTGGGGCTATGTAGTCGTTTTCTGTGAATATACTTTGTGCTGTTTAAAAGTGTATTATACTCTTATCATTTTTTCGTCTTCTAGATCTTTGGTATTTTTCTGTGTGAATTCATGAAGCCTCAGACGTTCAAATAATATTCCCGTTGGAAAATAAAGTAAGCATGTCACCTGAATTTGATTTGGGGGAAAGAACTTTGACGAATATTATAGTCATGAAAATGATGAAATGTTGAACACCATCCTCCTATTGCTCCTCCAAAATTTTAAGCAGCAATAAAGTCTACATTTATTTTTAAAAGGCTTTAATATGTCCATCTGCCGCTATGTTAAGTGAGATTATAACGCTAAACGCTGTGGAATCCTTACGCTAAGATGTTAGCCTACACTATAACAGCTGGACAGAATAGAAAATAAAAAGCAGCTTACTCATGAAAGTACCATCACCCTGTACATCCAGAAGAGGACTGGCCACCCCTCGGAAGTTGGTTCCTAGCTAGCTTTCTCCCTAGGTTCCTGCGTTTCTAGGGACAACTGCTGATGTCAAAAGGCCGTTATAAAATACATTATATTGATTGATTGTTTACTGCACTTTCAGAGTGGCCTTTCCATTAACCTACAGTTGCTTTTCAGTGACCTTCTATCTAGTAGGAGACATTCAGAGGCTCTCCGGTTTCAGCACTGGCAGTACCCCTTCCCCCATCGCCCCTTCCTTGCCCCCCTAACATCGCCTACCCAGCTGTTGGGGTTAGGGATTCTCCTCTTCGAGTCCTGGAATCTAGCCAAGCCGGACTTTCTGAACCATAATAACACACCCGTCTTGGTCCAACCCTAATACAACCATTACTCACCATTACACCCCCAATCCCCCTTTAAGTCTGACTGTACACAGGGGCAATATATTGACCAGTGTACTGTTACAGCGATCGATCGCTAATTCCCATCCATTTGGCACCACAGCAGGACATGATGGTGTGAGAATTGACAGGATTTTGACTGTGCCCTTCTACCATCACAGTGAAAGTGCTACATACAGTCAGTCAGGTGGCTGAGCCAATCACACTTCTTCTGATATACTTATCTTGCTGACCACTGTGTAACGTCCACAGACTACATACAGAATGTGATCCATGTATCTATTGATCATCTATTGAATTTATTGCTGCCAGCTATCCAGAGCCAATTCCCAATAGAGTAATCAAGTCTCACAGAATGATGTATGTATATGATACTGTATCTCTATGGTAACGGTACTCACAGGGAAAGGCTCCTGCCAGCTGGCTCCCACTATGGAGGGTCTGATGATGCCGATGCTGAGCTTGCTGCTCTCCCTCTGAACCACGCACTCTGCCAGGGCTTTGGTGTAGGTGTAGGTGTTTGGGCGCTCCCCGATGAGGCGTGGTGTGATGTCACGGACAATGCTGTCCTCCATCCACCTGCAGTCACAGACACAAGAGAACACTCACAATTAGACTCACATCACAATGGTACAGGACACATGCCAGGATTGAAGTAAAGTTGGCATTTTGTGTAGATAGACGAAACATCACTCTGATAGCTGTCTGTGATGGTATTTATAATCAATCATTAGTTGGAAATGGCACAAGGTGGTGTGAACTTGACTGCACCCGTGGTTCGGTTCAATTCCATTTCAATCAGTTCATTCAGGAGATTAATTGAAATTCAATGAATATACTGTCATTTATCTAACTAATGGCTAGATTCTATCAGATCTGCGCTAGTCGACACCAGCATAGCAGTTGTTTGGTGGAACAGCGTTAGAGCTGTCAAATCCACAAGCAGCTCCCGACATTATACCTAAAGCAGACATTTTCTCGTTCTGAACTTCCAACGCGAGTGGGACAGGTGTGGCATTGTGACAATGATCACATGAGCAGCTGCTCACCGATGTGACAGGTACAACGTAGTTCCACCTCCGACTGCGCCAAAACATCAGCTATGCGGGTGTTGGCTCTCGCCGGTTAAAGCTTGATCTGATTGAATCCAGATCTATGTGCCATTTATCTTCAGTGAGCATATTTTCAATGCATGAAATTTGCAAATTAATTCACTTCCTGAATAGATGGAGTCGTAATAGCAGCAACCCCACCCTCAACTCGGGTGCAGAAAGTAGACTTCACACTACTCACTCCAGGGTGTCGATGAGCTTCTTGGGTTCTACAGGCGGTGGGTAGATGATCTCGTCGATGTGCCTGCGGTTGCAGTTGGCATAGGCTGTGGAGATGTGGATGAAGGCCTGGAGGTGGTGCATCTGCTGAGCCAGACTCAGGAGCTGCTGCGTCGCAATCACATTCAGCTGCAGGGCGTGTCTAGGAAGAGAGGACACACACACAGCAGGACTAGGTAAGAGATCACTGTGCATAAGTACACATAAGAAGCATAAGCACACTATGCATTACCATAATATCATCACAAGGAGAAAAGTGAGACAGTGAGAGAGAGACCAAGAGAGACAGAGACAGAGCGACTGAAAGACAGTGATAGACCGAGAGAGAGAGACAGAGATAAAAAGATAAACAGAAAAAGAGAGAGAGGAGGGTGAGAGAGAGCACGTTGGAAGGTTGGCATTATAATCATCCTCCCTCAAACCCTTTAATCGTCACACTTCATTCCAGGAATGTGCTTCCATTCCAGGAATAAACAGACAGAACTCTAGCTCACCTCTCAGCCAGTCTACAGAGAAAGATAGTGCTTCTCAGCCACAGTCAGGCAGTGTGGACGGTGTGTGTGTGTGTGTGTGAGTGCAGATGTGGTTTGGCAGCGGTTTCCCATTAACGGCAGCGCAGGGACGGCAGTCATGACAGTCAGTGGCGACAGTCAGTGGCAGTGGCATGTCACGGGGGATAAGAGTGGTAGTAGAAGTAGGCAAGTAGGCCAGTTTGAGAACTATCAGAGCACTAGGCCAGTTTGAGAACTATTCTAGAGTACTAGGCCAGTTTGAGGACTATTATAGAGAACTATTCTAGAGCACAAGGCCAGTTTGAGAATATTCTAGAGAATTATTCTAGAGCACTAGGCCAGTTTGAGGACTATTCTAGAGAACTATTCTAGAGCACTAGGCCAGTTTGAGAACTATTCTAGAGCACTAGGCCAGTTTGAGGACTATTATAGAGAACTATTCTAGAGCACTAGGCCAGTTTGAGAACTATTCTAGAGAACTATTCCAGAGCACTAGGCCAGTTTGAGAACTATTCTAGAGTACTAGGCCAGTTTGAGGACTATTATAGAGAACTATTCTAGAGCACAAGGCCAGTTTGAGAACTATTATAGAGCACTAGGCCAGTTTGATAACGACTATAGAGCACTAGGCATGTTTGATAACTATTACAGAGCACTAGGCCAGTTTGAGAACTATTATAGAGCACTACGCCAGTTTAAGAGAGAACACCACTGTGACTGTGGACTGCTCCCAACGGTGTTTCTCACTGTTCCAAGCTGCTAACAGTGCCTCTTCAACCTCAGGAGGAAATTTGGCTTGTCACCAAAAACACTCAAACTTTTACAGATGCACAATCGAGAGCATCCTGTCGGGCTGTATCACCGCCTGGTACGGCAACTGCTCCGCCCACAACCGTAAGGCTCTCCAGAGGGTAGTGAGGTCTGCACAACGCATCACCGGGGGCAAACTACCTGCCCTTCAGGACACCTACACAACCCAATGTCACAGGAAGGCCAAAAATATCATCAAGGACAACAACCACCCGAGCCACTGCCTGTTCACCCCGCCATCACCCAGAAGGCGAGGTCAGTACAGGTGCATCAATGCAGGTACCGAGAGACTGAAAAACAGCTTCTATCTCAAGGCCATCAGACTGTTAAACAGCCATCACGAACATTGAGTGGCTGCTGCCAACATAGTGACTCATCTCTAGCCACTTTAATAATGAAAAAATTGATGTAATAAATGTATCACTAGTCACTTTAAACAATGCTACTTTATATGTTTTCATACCCTACATTACTCATCTCATATGTATATACTGGACTCTATACCATCTACTGCATCTTGCCTATGACATTCGGCCATCGCTCATTCATATATTTTTATGTACATATTCTTATTCATTCTTTTACACTTGTGTGTATAAGGTAGTTGTGAAATTGTTAGGTTAGATTACTCGTTAGATATTACTGCATGGTCGGAACTAGAAGCACAAGCATTTCGCTACAGTCGCATTAACATCTGCTAACCATGTGTAGGTGACAAATCCAATTTGATTTGATTTGACAACATTGTGTGACAGACAAGAGAACGTGAGAGAGAACAGGGAAGAGAGAGAGAGAAATACAGAGGAAGGGATGGAGAGGTAGGGGTGAAAAGACAAAGACAAAGTGAGAGAAGAGAGCTATGATGCTGTTCAGAGAACAATCTCACAGCTTTTCCCAAACTGAGCTGTCAGTCATGGCTAATGTCCCGCCTCCCCACACCTCCTTTCACCTCTCTGACTGCATCTCATCCCTTAAGGCTGTCCTGTCTGTCCTACTCAACGGGATATGTTCCCAGCAGCCACACAGACACCCAGACAGGCGTATTTAACACTATGATGAATACTTGTGAGAATACACTGAGACAGATAGCCACAGAGCTCTTTAATGTTTTAATAATCCCTCTGAAGACCTCATTCCTGCTTCCTCACTGAGTAGGAGACATCTAAAGATCTCTCTACCCCCTACAGCTAGCTACCTGCAGACATCTCTCTACCCCCTACAGCTAGCTACCTGCAGACATCTCTCTACCCCCTACAGCTAGCTACCTGCAGACATCTCTCTACCCCCTACAGCTAGCTACCTGCAGACATCTCTCTACCCCCTACAGCTAGCTACCTGCAGACATCTCTCTACCCCCTACAGCTAGCTACCTGCAGACTCCCTGGATACATCTCTCTCTCTCTATCTCACCACATGGAACATCGATGCACTGTCTACTACGTGAGATAATGAAACCACGTGGAATATTGAAAACTTAAACAGTTTCAAAATCCTTAATATAAATTCAATGTTACTGTAAGTCTTTATTCGCTCAACAACATTGTTTTGGATTTTGATTTAATATGTTTAATGATGCACTCAACAACCCGGTCGCATTCCGCTTCGCTCCACAGGTAGTATCACATTTTCATTTCATTTCATTACAGCACAACGGTTTGATTTGTTTGATCGTAGCTAGCTACATAGCCGTCTGTGTATCAAAGATAATTGTGTAGTCTAGAGCGATTTTCTAGGTTAGCTAGCCAGCTATTGTCGTTCTTTTAACGCAACGTAACGTAATCAACACTGCTAGCTAGCCAGCTAGCCCCTGAATAGCAGCACTGTAGAAACTATTACACTCAACGGAACGACTTGATTAGTGTAGTGTCAACAACGCAGCCACTGCCAGCTAGCCTACAAAGTCAACAACGCAGCCACTGCCAGCTAGCCTACTTCAGCAGTACTGTATCATTTTAATCATTTTAGTCAATAAGATTCTTGCTACGTAAGCTTAACTTTCTGAACATTCGAGACGTGTAGTCCACTTGTCATTCCAATCTCCTTGCATTAGTGTAGCCTCTTCTGTAGCCTGTCAACTATGTGTCTGTCTATCCCTGTTCTCTCCTCTCTGCACAGACCATACAAACGCTCCACACCGCGTGGCCGCGCCACCTAATCTGGTGGTCCCAGCGCGCACGACCCACGTGGAGTTCCAGGTCTCCGGTAGCCTCTGGAACTGCCGATCTGCAGCCAACAAGGCAGAGTTCATCTCAGCCTATGCCTCCCTCCAGTCCCTCGACTTCTTGGCACTGACGGAAACATGGATCACCACAGATAACACTGCTACTCCTACTGCTCTCTCTTCGTCCGCCCACGTGTTCTCGCACACCCCGAGAGCTTCTGGTCAGCGGGGTGGTGGCACCGGGATCCTCATCTCTCCCAAGTGGTCATTCTCTCTTTCTCCCCTTACCCATCTGTCTATCGCCTCCTTTGAATTTCATGCTGTCACAGTTACCAGCCCTTTCAAGCTTAACATCCTTATCATTTATCGCCCTCCAGGTCCCCTCGGAGAGTTCATCAATGAGCTTGATGTCTTGATAAGCTCCTTTCCTGAGGACGGCTCACCTCTCACAGTTCTGGGCGACTTTAACCTCCCCACGTCTACCTTTGACTCATTCCTCTCTGCCTCCTTCTTTCCACTCCTCTCCTCTTTTGACCTCACCCTCTCACCTTCCCCCTACTCACAAGGCAGGCAATACGCTCGACCTCATCTTTACTAGATGCTGTTCTTCCACTAACCTCATTGCAACTCCCCTCCAAGTCTCCGACCACTACCTTGTATCCTTTTCCCTCTCGCTCTCATCCAACACTTCCCACACTGCCCCTACTTGGATGGTATCGCGCCGTCCCAACCTTCGCTCTCTCTCCCCCGCTACTCTCTCCTCTTCCATCCTATCATCTCTTCCCTCTGCTCAAACCTTCTCCAACCTATCTCCTGATTCTGCCTCCTCAACCCTCCTCTCCTCCCTTTCTGCATCCTTTGACTCTCTATGTCCCCTATCTTCCAGGCCGGCTCGGTCCTCCCCTCCCGCTCCGTGGCTCGACGACTCATTGCGAGCTCACAGAACAGGGCTCCGGGCAGCCGAGCGGAAATGGAGGAAAACTCGCCTCCCCTGCGGACCTGGCATCCTTTCACTCCCTCCTCTCTACATTTTCCTCCTCTGTCTCTGCTGCTAAAGCCACTTTCTACCACTCTAAATTCCAAGCATCTGCCTCTAACCCTAGGAAGCTCTTTGCCACCTTCTCCTCCCTCCTGAATCCTCCTCCCCCCTCCTCCCTCTCTGCAGATGACTTCGTCAACCATTTTGAAAAGAAGGTCGGCGACATCCGATCCTCGTTTGCTAAGTCAAACGACACCGCTGGTTCTGCTCACACTGCCCTACCCTGTGCTCTGACCTCTTTCTCCCTCTCTCTCCAGATGAAATCTCGCGTCTTGTGACGGCCGGCCGCCCAACAACCTGCCCGCTCGACCCTATCCCCTCCTCTCTTCTCCAGACCATTTCCGGAGACCTTCTCCCTTACCTCACCTCGCTCATCAACTCATCCCTGACCGCTGGCTATGTCCCTTCCGTCTTCAAGAGAGCGAGAGTTGCACCCCTTCTGAAAAAACCTACACTCGATCCCTCCGATGTCAACAACTACAGACCAGTATCCCTTCTTTCTTTTCTCTCCAAAACTCTTGAACGTGCCGTCCTTGGCCAGCTCTCCCGCTATCTCTCTCAGAATGACCTTCTTGATCCAAATCAGTCAGGTTTCAAGACTAGTCATTCAACTGAGACTGCTCTTCTCTGTATCACGGAGGCGCTCCGCACTGCTAAAGCTAACTCTCTCTCCTCTGCTCTCATCCTTCTAGACCTATCGGCTGCCTTCGATACTGTGAACCATCAGATCCTCCTCTCCACCCTCTCCGAGTTGGGCATCTCCGGCGCGGCCCACGCTTGGATTGCGTCCTACCTGACAGGTCGCTCCTACCAGGTGGCGTGGCGAGAATCTGTCTCCTCACCACGCGCTCTCACCACTGGTGTCCCCCAGGGCTCTGTTCTAGGCCCTCTCCTATTCTTGCTATACACCAAGTCACTTGGCTCTGTCATAACCTCACATGGTCTCTCCTATCATTGCTATGCAGACGACACACAATTATATCTTCTCCTTTCCCCCTTTTGATGACCAGGTGGCGAATCGCATCTCTGCATGTCTGGCAGACATATCAGTGTGGATGACGGATCACCACCTCAAGCTGAACCTCGGCAAGACGGAGCTGCTCTTCCTCCCGGGGAAGGACTGCCCGTTCCATGATCTCGCCATCACGGTTGACAACTCCATTGTGTCCTCCTCCCAGAGCGCTAAGAACCTTGGCGTGATCCTGGACAACATCCTGTCGTTCTCAACTAACATCAAGGCGGTGGCCCGTTCCTGTAGGTTCATGCTCTACAACATCCGCAGAGTACGACCCTGCCTCACACAGGAAGCGGCGCAGGTCCTAATCCAGGCACTTGTCATCTCCCGTCTGGATTACTGCAACTCGCTGTTGGCTGGGCTCCCTGCCTGTGCCATTAAACCCCTACAACTCATCCAGAACGCCGCAGCCCGTCTGGTGTTCAACCTTCCCAAGTTCTCTCACGTCACCCCGCTCCTCCGCTCGCTCCTCTCTCCACTGGCTTCCAGTTGAAGCTCGCATCCGCTACAAGACCATGGTGCTTGCCTACGGAGCTGTGAGGGGAACGGCACCTCAGTACCTCCAGGCTCTGATCAGGCCCTACACCCAAACAAGGGCACTGCGTTCATCCACCTCTGGCCTGCTCGCCTCCCTACCACTGAGGAAGTACAGTTCCCGCTCAGCCCAGTCAAAACTGTTCGCTGCTCTGGCTCCCCAATGGTGGAACACACTCCCTCACGACGCCAGGACAGCGGAGTCAATCACCACCTTCCGGAGACACCTGAAACCCCACCTCTTTAAGGAATACCTAGGATAGGATAAAGTAATCCTTCTTCCCCCCCCCCCCCTTAAAAGATTTAGATGCACTATTGTAAAGTGGCTGTTCCACTGGATGTCATAAGGTGAATGCACCAATTTGTAAGTCGCTCTGGATAAGAGCATCTGCTAAATGACTTAAATGTAAATGTAAATGTAATGTAAGTGTTTGCCTGTCAACCATTTTAGGTCAACAATGTTGCTTGATAGACGCTACACAAAGCTATATTATTGGGGAATCTCTGTTATCTTTCTCAACATCCTCATCATACTCTAGATGTATCAGCTTTCCCATTGGTCAACACCAGAACACAAATAGACCACACTATCAACCAAACATCACTTCCTGTAGGAAGTCCCCGCACACTGGGCACTTCCTGGTACTCGGGACAATGACAAAGCAAAACCCTTCGACCCCATAAACCAGACCAGAGTAAAACATCAAAAATAAAACATGTGACCAAGATACAGATGACCCTGGCCCCTATACGGGCTGACCTCGTCTCAACTAGAGACGGTCTACTGTGTTGACGTCAGTTAATAGGATCTCTATGTCTTTGTACCTCTCTCTGTGTCAGACACAAGCTATGTCCATGCATTTATACACAATCAAACAGATTTGATTTGTTGAGTTGATAAAGTGGTGAGTCAGCATGATAGCTAGGTGATAGAGGAAGAGTCAGTGTGTAGGGGGTTGTGGTCCTCACTTGAGGGGTTCGTCGAAGCGGATGGTGGCAGCACAGTGGAAGATGATGTTGACGCAGGAGGTCAGTCTCTCTACGTCCTCAGGACTGATGGCCAGGGCAGGCTGTGTCAACTCACTGCTGATAGGAACTATCTTCTGGTGGAAGTCTGGGTTGTCCTCCCTCACGCGGTCAAACAGCTGCAGGAAATGCACACATAGATGCATCAGATCATATCAACGTATGTCAAGCCATTGATTTAGCCAGGTCCATATGTAAAGGACACTATATGCATAGATGTCTGTAACAATTCTGTCCACATTGATGTTTGGCTGGAGGCTATTCCTCTGCACAACTGCTACTGTGTGAAGCCATGGCAGCTTTTACCTAACAATAGCACCATAGTAGTATTTGCAAGCCTCAGTATTAACAATATGGGTCATGTTGCCCTATGTAATTGATGAATGACTCGTATTTAAACACAGATTGAGCGGGTGTCAATATTTGCATTTTCCCACAATGCCCTTGTAGCAGTGGCGTTGCTCATAGGAGACCACACGCTGCAGTACCAGAGCACACTGTTTGCGTGTGTGTGTGTAACATGTTCCCTTTGGCTGTGACTCAGATGAGGCAGGGCGTGCACCCTACGGAACACTGCACAGGAAATGAAACCACCTTATCACCAAGGAGGGAGATAATATCACTCCTTATCCTCCATGCAAAAACCATGATCAACAAATTATAGGTTTTAGTCTTGAAGGATGGTGTTTTAGGGCTGAATATAAGAACACAACAAACAGAAGGGAAGATAAAGTATCTTGTGACAGAAGAGACATAAAGTAGATGGCCAGCGTGCACCTCAGATTTGGCTCTGGGTGTCAAGAATAAAGGAAGTGCAGAAGAAAACTTAACATTTCAGATTGCTAGTGATTAGGATTAGCATGTGTGAGTTATGAAATTGGCTCTGTGTGTGTGTGGTGTGTTTGTGGCAGTACCGGCTGCCCTGGTAAGCAGACCACGAAGTGAAGAGCAGGACAGATGTTGAGTAATGCCTCCAACAGCTGTTCATATCCATATTCTCTCTCTCCATCTCTCTTTCTATCGCTGTCTCTTTTCTGGCTCTCTAATGAGTCAATGTTGACTGCACTTTTCCTCACATCCTGACAAACTCTGATGAACTCTGTTGACCTCATTCACCCTGGTGGAAAAAGCCCAAAGTCACTGAGGTCACAATGTATTGTCCTCCCCATTCTGCTTTCTACTCCAGCTCATCCCAGCCTCTACTCTACTGATTTCAGAGGAGCTCGGTGTGGCCCCACCATTTTTTCAATGCAGCCCTGAAGTTGTGGCCGAGCTGGCCGTGAACCTCTAGGCCATGTGTTGGTGTAGCCCCCTTGAAGGTGGGCACCAAAACTGGCACACCAAAACTGGCACAAACACCCACCAACCAACCCAGGTAACACAGTGCTCCGAGGAAGTTTTTACCCAGTCAGCAAAACAACAGAAATCAAACAGAGACCAGCCTTTTACAGTTCTGTAACACAGCTGCCTTGGAAGAGGTACTGGGTCTAAAAAGCATGAAAACGAGGTGGCATAAAGTGGCACAGACCCTTTCATAGTGGCTTGGAAAAGGCCCACTTTAAGGTATGGGGCACGCTTAGTGAGAGAGACAGAGGGAGGGAGGGAGAGAGCAGGATCAGTTTCACTCCCGTCTGTAACCGGCTATTCCCTTCACTCTTATCAGAGTGGTCCCAGCCATACAGAAAACCACTGCTGCTGATCCAACAAAAAACTATGACTACACTGTACATCATGTATAGTACCAACGCTACTACTACACTGTACATCATGTATAGTACCAACGCTACTACTACACATCATGTATAGTACCAACTTTACTACGACACATCATGTATAGTACCAACGCTACTACGACACATCATGTATAGTACCAACGCTACTACTACACATCATGTATAGTACCAACGCTACTACTACACATCATGTATAGTACCAACGCTACTACTACACATCATGTATAGTACCAACGCTACTACTATACATCATGTATAGTACCAACGCTACTACTAAACTGTACATCATGTATAGTACCAACGCTACTACTACACTGTACATCATGTATAGTACCAACGCTACTACTACACATCATGTATAGTACCAACACTACTACTACACTGTACATCATGTATAGTACCAACGCTACTACTACACACATCATGTATAGTACCAACGCTACTACTACACATCATGTATAGTACATCACTGTCATGTATAGTACCAACGCTACTACTACACTGTACATCATGTATAGTACCAACGCTACTACTACACTGTATAGTACATCATGTATCATGTACCAACGCTACTACTACACATCATGTATAGTACATCATGTATAGTACCAACACTACTACTACACTGTACATCATGTATAGTACCAACGCTACTACTAAACTGTACATCATGTATAGTACCAACGCTACTACTACACTGTACATCATGTATGTAGTACCAACGCTACTACTACACTGTACATCATGTATAGCACCAACGCTACTACTACACTGTACATCATGTATAGTACCAACGCTACTACTACACTGTACATCATGTATAGTACCAACGCTACTACTACACTGTACATCATGTATAGCACCAACGCTACTACTACACTGTACATCATGTATAGTACCAACGCTACTACTACACTTTACATCATGTATAGTACCAACGCTACTACTACACTGTACATCATGTATAGTACCAACACTACGACACTGTACATCATGTATAGTACCAATACTACTACGACACTGTACATCATGTATAGTACCAACACTACTACTACACTGTACATCATGTATAGTACCAACGCTACTACTACACTGTACATCATGTATAGTACCAACGCTACTACTACACTGTACATCATGTATAGTACCAACACTACTTACTCACTGACACATCATGTACAGTCAACGCTACTACTACTACATCATGTATAGTACCAACGCTACTACTACACATCATGTATAGTACCAACGCTACTACTACACATCATGTATAGTACCAACGCTACTACTACACTGTACATCATGTATAGTACCAACGCTACTACTAAACTGTACATCATGTATAGTACCAACGCTACTACTACACTGTACATCATGTATAGTACCAACGCTACTAATACACATCATGTATAGTACCAACACTACTACTACACTGTACATCATGTATATGTACCAACGCATCATGTATAGTACTACTACACTGTACATCATGTATAGTACCAACGCTACTACTACACTGTACATCATGTATAGTACCAACGCTACTACTACACTGTACATCATGTATAGTACCAACGCTACTACTAAACTGTACATCATGTATAGCACCAACGCTACTACTACACTGTACATCATGTATAGTACCAACGCTACTACTACACTGTACATCATGTATAGTACCAACGCTACTACTACACTGTACATCATGTATAGCACCAACACTACTACTACACTGTACATCATGTATAGTACCAACACTACTACTACACATCATGTATAGTACCAACACTACTACTACACTGTACATCATGTATAGTACCAACGCTACTACTAAACTGTACATCATGTATAGTACCAACGCTACTACTACACTGTACATCATGTACAGTACCAACGCTACTACTACACTGTACATCATGTATAGCACCAACGCTACTACTACACTGTACATCATGTATAGTACCAACGCTACTACTACACTGTACATCATGTATAGTACCAACGCTACTACTACACTGTACATCATGTATAGTACCAACGCTACTACTACACTGTACATCATGTATAGTACCAACGCTACTACTAAACTGTACATCATGTATAGCACCAACACTACTACTACACTGTACATCATGTATAGTACCAACACTACGACACTGTACATCATGTATAGTACCAATACTACTACGACACTGTACATCATGTATAGTACCAACACTACTACTACACTGTACATCATGTATAGTACCAACGCTACTACTACACTGTACATCATGTATAGTACCAACGCTACTACTACACATCATGTATAGTACCAACTTTACTACGACACATCATGTACAGTACCAACGCTACTACTACACATCATGTATAGTACCAACGCTACTACTACACATCATGTATAGTACCAACGCTACTACTACACATCATGTATAGTACCAACGCTACTACTAAACTGTACATCATGTATAGTACCAACGCTACAACTACACTGTACATCATGTATAGTACCAACGCTACTACTATACTGTACATCATGTATAGTACCAACGCTACTACTACACTGTACATCATGTATAGTACCAACGCTACTACTAAACTGTACATCATGTATAGTACCAACGCTACTACTACACTGTACATCATGTATAGTACATCATGTACATCATGTATAGTACGCTACTACTACACTGTACATCATGTATAGTACCAACGCTACTACTACACTGTACATCATGTATAGTACCAACGCTACTACTACACTGTACATCATGTATAGTACCAACGCTACTACTACACTGTACATCATGTATAGTACCAACGCTACTACTACAACTGTACATCATGTATAGTACCAACACTACTACTACACTGTACATCATGTATAGTACCAACGCTACTACTACACTGTACATCATGTATAGTACCAACGCTACTACTACACTGTACATCATGTATAGTACCAACTACTACTACTAACTGTACATCATGTATAGTACCAACGCTACTACTACACTGTACATCATGTATAGTACCAACGCTACTACTACACTGTACATCATGTATAGTACCAACGCTACTACTACACTGTACATCATGTATAGTACCAACACTACTACTACACTGTACATCATGTATAGTACCAACTACTACTGTACATCATGTATAGTACCAACGCTACTACTACACTGTACATCATGTATAGTACCAACGCTACTACTAAACTGTACATCATGTATAGTACCAACGCTACTACTACACTGTACATCATGTATAGTACCAACGCTACTACTACACTGTACATCATGTATAGTACCAACGCTACTACTACACTGTACATCATGTATAGTACCAACGCTACTACTACACTGTACATCATGTATAGTACCAACGCTACTACTACACTGTACATCATGTATAGTACCAACACTACTACTACACTGTACATCATGTATAGTACCAACACTACTACTACACTGTACATCATGTATAGTACCATACTATCATGTATAGTACCAACACTGTATCATGTATAGTACCAACACTACTACTACACTGTACATCATGTATAGTACCAACACTACTACTACACTGTACATCATGTATAGTACCAACACTACTACTACACTGTACATCATGTATAGTACCAACACTACTACTACACTGTACATCATGTATAGTACCAACGCTACTACTACACTGTACATCATGTATAGTACCAACACTACTACTACACTGTACATCATGTATAGTACCAACACTACTACTACACTGTACATCATGTATAGTACCAACACTACTACTACACTACACTGTACATCATGTATCATGTACCAACGCTACTACTACACTGTACATCATGTATAGTACCAACACTACTACTACACATCATGTATAGTACCAACGCTACTACTACACTGTACATCATGTATAGTACCAACACTACTACTACACTGTACATCATGTATAGTACCAACACTACTACTACACATACATCATGTATAGTACCAACACTACTACTACACTGTACATCATGTATAGTACCAATACTACTACTACACTGTACATCATGTATAGTACCAACTGCTACTACTACACTGTACATCATGTATAGTACCAACGCTACTACTACACTGTACATCATGTATAGTACCAACACTACTACTACACATCATGTATAGTACCAACACTACTAACATGTATAGTACCAACGCTACTACTACTATCATGTATAGTACACTGTACATCATCATGTATAGTACCAACACTACTACTACACTGTACATCATGTATAGTACCAACACTACTACTACACTGTACATCATGTATAGTACCAACACTACTACTACACTGTACATCATGTATAGTACCAACACTACTACTACACTGTACATCATGTATAGTACCAACACTACTACTACACTGTACATCATGTATAGTACCAATACTACTACTACACTGTACATCATGTATAGTACCAACACTACTACTACACTGTACATCATGTATAGTACCAACGCTACTACTACACTGTACATCATGTATAGTACCAACACTACTACTACACATCATGTATAGTACCAACACTACTACTACACTGTACATCATGTATAGTACCAACACTACTACTACACTGTACATCATGTATAGTACCAACACTACTACTACACTGTACATCATGTATAGTACCAACACTACTACTACACTGTACATCATGTATAGTACCAACACTACTACTACACTGTACATCATGTATAGTACCAACGCTACTACTACACTGTACATCATGTATAGTACCAACGCTACTACTACACATCATGTATAGTACCAACGCTACTACTACACTGTACAACATGTATAGTACCAACGCTACTACTACACTGTACATCATGTATAGTACCAACACTACTACTACACATCATGTATAGTACCAACGCTACTACTACACTGTACATCATGTATAGTACCAACACTACTACTACACTGTACATCATGTATAGTACCAACACTACTACTACACTGTACATCATGTATAGTACCAACGCTACTACTACACTGTACATCATGTATAGTACCAACACTACTACTACACATCATGTATAGTACCAACGCTACTACTACACTGTACATCATGTATAGTACCAACACTACTACTACACTGTACATCATGTATAGTACCAACACTACTACTACACTGTACATCATGTATAGTACCAACACTACTACTACACTGTACATCATGTATAGTACCAACACTACTACTACACTGTACATCATGTATAGTACCAACGCTACTACTACACTGTACATCATGTATAGTACCAACACTACTACTACACTGTACATCATGTATAGTACCAACGCTACTACTACACTGTACATCATGTATAGTACCAACAATACTACTACACTGTACATCATGTATAGTACCAACACTACTACTACACTGTACATCATGTATAGTACCAACACTACTACTACACTGTACATCATGTATAGTACCAATACTACTACGACACTGTACATCATGTATAGTACCAACACTACTACTACACATCATGTATAGTACTAACGCTACTACTACACTGCACATCATGTATAGTACCAACACTACTACTACACTGTACATCATGTATAGTACCAATACTACTACGACACTGTACATCATGTATAGTACCAACACTACTACTACACTGTACATCATGTATAGTACCAACGCTACTACAACACTGTACATCATGTATAGTACCAACACTACTACTACACATCATGTATAGTACCAACGCTACTACTACACTGTACATCATGTATAGTACCAACACTACTACTACACTGTACATCATGTATAGTACCAACGCTACAACTACACTGTACATCATGTATAGTACCAACACTACTACTACACTGTACATCATGTATAGTACCAACGCTACTACTACACTGTACATCATGTATAGTACCAACGCTACTACTACACTGTACATCATGTATAGTACCAACGCTACTACTACACTGTACATCATGTATAGTACCAACACTACTACTACACTGTACATCATGTATAGTACCAACACTACTACTACACTGTACATCATGTATAGTACCAACACTCATGTACTACACATCATGTATAGTACTAATCACTACTACTACACATCATGTATAGTACCAACACTACTACTACACATCATGTATAGTACTAACACTACTACTACACATCATGTATAGTACCAACACTACTACTACACTGTACATCATGTATAGTACCAACGCTACTACTACACTGTACATCATGTATAGTACCAACACTACTACTACACTGTACATCATGTATAGTACCAACACTACTACTACACTGTACATCATGTATAGTACCAACGCTACTACTACACTGTACATCATGTATAGTACCAACACTACTACTACACATCATGTATAGTACCAACACTACTACTACACTGTACATCATGTATAGTACCAACGCTACTACTACACTGTACATCATGTATAGTACCAACGCTACTACTACACATCATGTATAGTACCAACGCTACTACTACACTGTACAACATGTATAGTACCAACGCTACGACTACACTGTACATCATGTATAGTACCAACGCTACTACTACACTGTACATCATGTATAGTACCAACACTACTACTATACTGTACATCATGTATAGTACCAACACTACTACTACACATCATGTATAGTACTAACACTACTACTACACATCATGTATAGTACCAACACTACTACTACACATCATGTATAGTACTAACACTACTACTACACATCATGTATAGTACCAACACTACTACTACACAGTACATCATGTATAGTACCAACGCTACTACTACACTGTACATCATGTATAGTACCAACACTACTACTATACTGTACATCATGTATAGTACCAACGCTACTACTACACTGTACATCATGTATAGTACCAACACTACTACTTCTACACATCATGTATAGCACCAACACTACTACTATTACACTGTACATCATGTATAGTACCAAAACTGCTACTACACATCATGCATAGCACCAATACGACTACTACACATCATGTATAGTACCAACACTACTACTACACTGTACATCATGTATAGTACCAATACTACGACTACACTGTACATCATGTATAGTACCAATACTACGACTACACTGTACATCATGTATAGTACCAATACTACTACTACACTGTACATCATGTATAGTACCAACGCTACGACTACACTGTACATCATGTATAGTACCAACACTACTACTACACTGTACATCATGTATAGTACCAACACTACTACTACACTGTACATCATGTATAGTACGAACGCTACTACTACACTGTACATCATGTATAGTACCAACGCTACTACTACACTGTACATCATGTATAGTACCAACGCTACTACTACACTGTACATCATGTATAGTACCAACGCTACTACTACACTGTACATCATGTGTAGTACCAACGCTACTACTACACTGTACATCATGTATAGTACCAACACTACTACTACACTGTACATCATGTATTGTACCAACACTACTACTACACATCATGTATAGTACTAACACTACTACTACACATCATGTATAGTACTAACACTACTACTACACTGTACATCATGTATAGTACCAACACTACTACTACACTGTACATCATGTATAGTATGAACGCTACTACTACACTGTACAACATGTATAGTACCAACACTACTACTACACTGTACATCATGTATAGTACCAACACTACTACTACACTGTACATCATGTATAGTACCAACGCTACGACTACACTGTACATCATGTATAGTACCAACACTACTACTACACTGTACATCATGTATAGTACCAACGCTACTACTACACTGTACATCATGTATAGTACGAACGCTACTACTACACTGTACATCATGTATAGTACCAACGCTACTACTACACTGTACATCATGTATAGTACCAACGCTACTACTACACTGTACATCATGTATAGTACCAACGCTACTACTACACTGTACATCATGTATAGTACCAACGCTACTACTACACTGTACATCATGTATAGTACCAACACTACTACTACACATCATGTATAGTACCAACACTACTACTACACTGTACATCATGTATAGTACCAACGCTACTACTACACTGTACATCATGTATAGTACCAACGCTACTACTACACTGTACATCATGTATAGTACCAATACTACTGCTACACTGTACATCATGTATAGTACCAATACTACTACTACACTGTACATCATGTATAGCACCAACACTACTACTGCACATCATGTATAGTACCAACACTACTACTTCTACACATCATGTATAGCACCAACACTACTACTATTACACTGTACATCATGTATAGCACCAATACGACTACTACACATCATGTATAGTACCAACACTACTACTACACTGTACATCATGTATAGTACCAACACTACTACTACACTGTACATCATGTATAGTACCAACACTACTACTACACTGTACATCATGTATAGTACCAACGCTACTACTACACTGTACATCATGTATAGTACCAATACTACTACTATACTGTACATCATGTATAGTACCAACGCTACTAACACTGTACATCATGTATAGTACCAACGCTACTACTACACTGTACATCATGTATAGTACCAACACTACTACTACACATCATGTATAGTACCAACGCTACTACTACACTGTACATCATGTATAGTACCAACACTACTACTACACATCATGTATAGTACCAACGCTACTACTACACTGTACATCATGTATAGTACCAACAGTACTACTACACTGTACATCATGTATAGCACCAACACTACTACTTCACATCATGTATAGTACCAACACTACTACTACTACACATCATGTATAGTACCAACACTACTACTACACATCATGTATAGTACCAACGCTAGACTACACATCATGTATAGTACCAACGCTACGACTACACATCATGTATAGTACCAACACTACTACTACACATCATGTATAGTACCAACGCTACTACTACTACACATCATGTATAGCACCAATACGACTACTACACATCATGTATAGTACCAACACTACTACTACACTGTACATCATGTATAGTACCAACACTACTACTACACTGTACATCATGTATAGTACCAACGCTACTACTACACTGTACATCATGTATAGTACCAACACTACTACTACACTGTACATCATGTATAGTACCAACGCTACTACTACACTGTACATCATGTATAGTATCAACACTACTACTACACATCATGTATAGTACCAACGCTACTACTACACTGTATATCATGTATAGTACCAACACTACTACTACACTGTACATCATGTATAGTACCAACACTACTACTACACTGTACATCATGTATAGTACCAACGCTACTACTACACTGTACATCATGTATAGTATCAACACTACTACTACACATCATGTATAGTACCAACACTACTACTACACTGTACATCATGTATAGTACCAACACTACTACTACACTGTACATCATGTATAGTACCAACGCTACTACTACACTGTACATCATGTATAGTACCAACGCTACTACTACACTTTACATCATGTATAGTACCAATACTACTACTACACTGTACAACATGTATAGTACCAACACTACTACTACACTGTACATCATGTATAGTACCAACGCTACTACTACACTGTACATCATGTATAGTACCAACACTACTACTACACATCATGTATAGTACCAACACTACTACTACACATCATGTATAGTACCAACACTACTACTACACATCATGTATAGTACCAACGCTACTACTACACTGTACATCATGTATAGTACCAATACTCCTGCTACACTGTACATCATGTATAGTACCAATACTACTACTACACTGTACATTATGTATAGCACCAACACTACTACTACACATCATGTATAGTACCAATACTACTGCTACACTGTACATCATGTATAGTACCAACGCTACTACTACACTGTACATCATGTATAGTATCAACACTACTACTACACATCATGTATAGTACCAACGCTACTACTACACTGTATATCATGTATAGTACCAACACTACTACTACACTGTACATCATGTATAGTACCAACGCTACTACTACACTGTACATCATGTATAGTACCAATACTACTGCTACACTGTACATCATGTATAGTACCAATACTACTACTACACATCATGTATAGCACCAACACTACTACTACACATCATGTATAGTACCAACACTACTACTTCTACACATCATGTATAGCACCAACACTACTACTATTACACTGTACATCATGTATAGTACCAAAACTACTACTACACATCATGCATAGCACCAATACGACTACTACACATCATGTATAGTACCAACACTACTACTACACTGTACATCATGTATAGTACCAATACTACTACTACACTGTACATCATGTATAGTACCAATACTACTACTACACTGTACATCATGTATAGTACCAACACTACTACTACACATCATGTATAGTACCAACACTACTACTACACATCATGTATAGTACCAACACTACTACTTCTACACATCATGTATAGCACCAACACTACTACTATTACACTGTACATCATGTATAGTACCAAAACTACTACTACACATCATGCATAGCACCAATACGACTACTACACATCATGTATAGTACCAACACTACTACTACACTGTACATCATGTATAGTACCAACACTACTACTACACTGTACATCATGTATAGTACCAATACTACTACACTGTACATCATGTATAACACCCACACTACTAACTTATCAGAATTAATGTAACCTGTCAGCCTTGTTGTAAAAAAAACAATTTAAGACAAGAGAGGGATAGGAAAAAAGAGGAAGAGAGAGTGAGAGAGAGAGGAAGAGCGAGGAAGAGAGAGTGAGAGAGGAAGAGAGCGAGAAAGAAAGAGAGAGGAAGAGAGATGGAGGAAGAGAGGGAGAGAGAGGGGGAGAAGGAGGAGGTAGAAATAGTGAGTGCATTAAGGTCAGAGGGGTAAGTGAGGTCAGAGATTGTGGGCCTGTGCATGGCCTTTGTTCAGAGATGAGGAGAGAAGGGCATTGTGGGATATGGGTGTTCTTTTGTGAGAGACTGAGGCAGTCTCCCAGTGCCAGCCTACCACTGATCTCCCCTCTGGCACAAACCATCTGACTGTGTGTTACTGTGTGTGTCTCTCTCTCTCACTCTCTGTGTGTGTGCATGAGTTTCAATGTGTGTGAGAGATGTGTGGATGTGTGCCCGCATCTTCCCACAGTAACAGCGCAGCATGGCCGTCAGGGCTGAGACAGAGGAGCTAATCTCTCTGTCTCTCTGTATCCTCAGACACAAAGTCACTGCTGGGATGACTGGGCTCGAACACAGCATCCATTTAACAGGGATTATCTATTCAACAGAGTTATCTATTAGATATCTGTTATTCTGACTATGTAGGGCTGCCAGCCTCGCTGCCTCTCGTGCCACATGCCAACCAGCCCCAGATGAGCAGCGGCATGAAATGACTGGCACCGTGCAAAGCTGGCAGCCTAGGCCTCTCTGTCAAACTCCCGGTCTCTGGGTGGGTCTCTGGGCAGGACCTGTGTGTAAGGGTATAACCCTGTGTCGGTGAGTACTCTCTGATCATGCCAACCTGCTTCAGGTGAGTCTATATGTGAAGAAATGCCTAGGGGTCGTAAATCTCCAGACTCTCCTCCCACTTGGCCTTGGGGGTCGTAAATCTCCAGACTCTCCTCCCACTTGGCCTTGGGGGTCGTAAATCTCCAGACTCTCCTCCCACTTGGCCTTGGGGTCGTAAATCTCCAGACTCTCCTCCCACTTGGCCTCGGGGTCGTAAATCTCCAGACTCTCCTCCCACTTGGCCTCGGGGTCGTAAATCTCCAGACTCTCCTTCCACTTGGCCTTGGGGTCGTAAATCTCCAGACTCTCCTCCCGCTTGGCGTCGGGGTCGTAAATCTCCAGACTCTCCTCCCGTTTGGCCTTGGGGTCGTAAATCTCCAGACTCTCCTCCCACTTGGCCTTGGGGGTCGTAAATCTCCAGACTCTCCTCCCACTTGGCTTTGGGGTCGGAAATCTCCAGACTCTCCTCCCACTTGGCTTTGGGCTCGTAAATCTCCAGACTCTCCTCCCACTTGGCCTTGGGGTCGGAAATCTCCAGACTCTCCTCCCACTTGGCCTTGGGGTCGTAAATCTCCAGACTCTCCTCCCACTTGGCCTAGGGGTCGTAAATCTCCAGACTCTCCTCCCACTTGGCCTAGGGGTCGTAAATCTCCAGACTCTCCTCCCGCTTGGCCTTGGGGGTCGTAAATCTCCAGACTCTCCTCCCACTTCAACAGTGGCGTTTGTAGACTTTCACAGTGTTAGGTTCTAATTTTCAGAGTAAATAACTCGAGAAGCTTTAATCAAGTTAAATTCTTCCCAAAGGTTCGACACAGCTGTATTCAGACAAAAGACATGACTTCCCCCGTGGTGGTAATCATACCCCAGTTTGGGTGGAGTCTCCTCTTTATCTCTAAACATTGCATCATTCTTGCTAAGCAGGGAACTAAGTGATATGAGCCTTCAACAGTTTCTCCACTTATCAGTACTGTCACATGCAATCGTTTCCCTTGCACTCAGCACATTCCAAGCTTAGTTGTCTTACTACAGAGAACCATTCACTTCTCACTCTTTTATATACTAGGAGTCTGATCTATCATGTCTTTAATATCTCAATGTTCAAAGTTTACCCCGAATACAACAACAGAAACCCAACACTAATGGCCCCTTCCTTTCAGCTAGCAACCTAAGCTGCCATGTTAAAACAGCTTCACTGACCATCCTGTAAATATAGCCGCTCATTCACAGTCCCTTTAGAGATGTCAGAGAGAGTGAGAGAGAGCGAGGGAGAGAGCGAGAGAGAGAGAGAGGTCCCCTGGAGCAAAGATATGGCAGGGAAAGAGAGAGTAGCTAGAGCGAGATAAAGAGAGGGAAGGGAATAAAAGTTACAATGTGAATGACAGAAAGGGAAGGATGTAGAGTGTTTTGTGTGTGCTGTTGTCCCTAGGGAGGCTTGTATACAGCAGCATGATGAGATTGTATTGCTCATGCATGGTGGGCTGTGGTTGGATGTGATGGGGAGTGGAAGGGAGCTGACTGGGTATCTCTTTGCCAGGTGAGCCACAACTTCACAGGTGTGAAATAGAATCATGACATAGAAGACTGGCTGCAGCTCTGGAGTGATGCAGACTGGGCATCTGTCCTGATTCATGTACAGGGTCCCTAGTGGCTGAAGCAATCACATGTACAGCTCAGGATTGGCACATAAATGCACACGGGGTAAGACACACAAATGAACATAGACACATGTAAGTACGCACACGCACACCCACCCACCCACACACACAGCCATGTAGGCCAAATAGGCTGTCTCTGCAGGTAGCCGGCTGGTAAGTGCTCAGATTAAACGCAGTACACACCAAAGATATCCCTGGCTTCTTCCCCCACTCCTGGTCGAACAGCTGTTAGTGTTTCAGCCAGGCTGGGTGGATAGATGCTGGGTAATTGGGTCTGCTTTGTGGTTGGCCCCCTCTCAGCTGATCACAAAGCCGGAAATCTACAGTAGCTCGAAGTCCCGATAAGTCTACAGTACAAAGGTAGAGCACTATAATATAGGGAATGGAGCTGTTTAAAGACATATCATGGCTTTAAGCCATTTCTATGTGTCTCAGTTTATTATCTCTGTTTAGTCTTCATATTCTCTGTGGTTGACTCTTGAGGGGAAACATTGGAGTGGACTTCCAGGAACGATTCCCCTGGGAGAGAGCGCCAGCTCTCTTGGACGTCATCCAGTTCCCGTACATACCACGGCTCCTCAAAGACCCGGGGGATTCTTCAGCGGTGCAGACCAGGGCATAGGTCACAAAAGCAAACAGAGGCGGAAGACAGAGCATTGCTGATCATCCAGTCCCAGCTGGAGGCTATCTAACGCTGTGCTCAACTCAATACGAGAGGATCAATACCAACAGGACAGTACAGTTTACTTTACGGTGACAAACTGCAATATTAGAATATGCGCTCGGCAGTCGGCATACCGATGGCATGACATTCCACTTCTGAGACAGTGACCTCATGGCGAGCCATGGCAAATTCCATTATCCCTCTAGAACAAACTAAATGGAACTCAGGACTACTTTGTAATGAGTGATACAAATCCATGTGGTCACTGGAAACCACCGACAGGGACAGGCCTAACTCCATGCTTTTATGATCAAGCAAACGTAATGCTCACGTTAACTGCTACTTCTCCTCAGTGGTCGTACTGTTGTAACCCCTAGGGGTTAGGGAAGATGACAGAGGGCTGTGGCCCCTCTGAGGAGCGTTACTTGTGGCCCCCGGCGGCCGGCCCTGGTCCAGAGGAGTGTTCGGCCGAGCAGAATCCCGGAACTCGGGTCGGAGCGCTATTGTCGTCAATCCATCGATTACAGAGGAAACCAAGCTGACAGCACCCCCACGCTCCAACGAGCACCGAGACACACACTGCATCATGGCAAGAAAAACACACACACTTCAACAAAAAAATACCAGAGGTGCTTCCACACAAATGGAATGTTTCCATGTAACAGAATCAGCATTCTACTGGCATCCAAACCATCCTCCTTCACCTGAGTCACTTATTCCTTAAAGGAAACCTTCTGGTGGTTTGATTCAGTCTGGTGACGATGTGTGTTTCAATCAGTTTCCATTCACAGTTTATCAAAGGGAGGAACACGGTGAGGCTGGGTAATCTTGATGAACACGATATCCTCTGTGTTATAGAGAACAGGCTCTTATCCTGACATCAAAACCTGGAGCTTCTCAGAACCTCTGACTCCTTTAGAGGAAATGAAAATGGAGCTCTCTCATCCCAGGCTAGATCAATAGCATGCACGTAGGCATGCAAACACCCGCGCGCACACACACACACACACACACCTGCACACACAGACACACACGCATACCAAGGGCTAAGTCATTACACATGAACAAGTCAACGCTGACCCCCAAGCATTCCATACTTTCATATTTCACAGCGACAGTTTCTCTTTTCCTCTCGCTGTTTAAGCTCCATCCGTCAACCACAAGTCCAAGACTGGAGAGCAGTAGGTGACCAATGGCTGTGCAGGTCTGAAGAGATGACCTCAGGGCTCTGTCTACTGCCTCCTCCAGGTCATTCATGTAGGGCGTCTGTTAGAGTTGGAGACGTTGTGATTTGGTGTGCACCAAGGCACCGTTCTAGCATCGCTACTTTTTGACCTCAACATGCGGTCACACAAAAAGGTCATCAATCATGTAGAAAGACCATCACATTGGATCAGCGAAATGCCTTGTCTAATACACAAACAACTATCTAGATGTGGAAAGGGCAAGGTGTTTGGCAGACTCTTTATCCCTATGGGGACACCAGTGTGGGTTGCTGTGGTCCCCATTAGGGCCACCACTGAGCATGTGCTAAATGCATGTCTTCCCGACCCTGATGGGTCTCCTGGCACTGTTCAATGTACTAATTTGTTCATTTGTGGCCTAATTAGACGCAAATCTCTTTCTTTCTCTCTCTCTCAAGGGAGTCGTGGGTGTGTGGAGTGCCTGCCGCTAGCCTCGCTGCCCCTCGTGCCACATGCCAACCAGCCCCAGATGTGTAGCTGCATGAAATGACTGGCACCGTGCCAAGCTGGCAGCCTAGGCCTCTCTGTCAAACTCCGGTCTCTGGGCGGGTCTCTGGGCGGGTCCTGTGTGTAATGGTATAACCCTGTGTGGGCGAGTGTTCTCTGAACTGTTATATCCACCATTTAAACAGCTTTACAGAGCCTTGTAATATACTTTTATGTATTGAAATGTAATTCCACGCAGTAAACACACCATACTATAGGATGCAGTCATTGGACCTAGTTCAATAACACCAGGCCAGATGGGAGCAGCAGTGCTAGCCATGGACCCGTTTTACAGTTATGCCCTGCCTGTGTTAAAGGTGATTACCCACAGTGAGAGCTGGCCTTTATCAATGCAGGGAGACAGTTACAAGGTTATAAGTAGGGCAGGAACAAGTGGAAACACCAAGCTCCCTGTTAGGGAAGAAAGCAATCAGGCCTGAATATGAGTCGCAAAAAAAGAGGAAATCGATAATGCAATGTATTCGTGGGGGACCCATGCATATCCACGAGCACACGCATACGAGCACACACACACATATTTATCCGCAGTACCCTTAATGGGCTCGGGAGTTGAGGGCCTTCCCTCCTTCACTGTGGGTGACTCTTGAAACTCTCATACTAGAGCAGGTCTGCAGTGCGTAGACTAGCCGTGTAAACACAGCCAGCCAATAAATGTTACCCTGGATGCTCCCCTGAGGTACTTGGTCCACACCAGCCGGCCCATCCATCCCAGGGGCACCCAAAATGCAAAAAAATATAGGCTGAATGCCAAGCTTGTAAACTTTGTGGATTTTACATTGCCTGGCCAACATGCCTTGCTTATATTTTTACAACTCAGTTGTTCGTCATATCATAGAAATAATTCAAATGTGTAAATGGCTGGTGCACCTTAAAGGAGCCGAGGGATTATTAAGTCATCATTGGCCAGTTTTCCTCCATGTCTAGTTTTCCCTGACCACAGAACCTGACCAGGAAAACTCCTGGTCCTAATGGGGTATGGATGTGGTAGTACAATAACCTTTAGATGACTGGCTAGGTAGTCTGTCCTGGCTGTCATTCTGATCTGGCCCTGCCCTCCCTCCGTAGAGACTAAACTCCAGGCCAATGTTCCCTCTAAGCTGCGAGCGTTCACAGTCACGCAGCTCCCCCAGAAACAAATATAGCCCACAGAGAGAAGCACTCAACAATCGCAATCGACTGGTCGATCTCCAAGCAGGGCTGTGGCGGACACAGAATTTTGTCAGCCAGTGAAATGTCAAGAAAATAACTGTCGGTCTCACAGTAATTGACCGTTCATGAACAAACACATTTAGCATCTCCTGGCTTCCACACACAGCCTACAAGACACGGATGCAGACCTGTGGAACATCGACATTTGAAAAAGTCTAATAAATGTAATATAACCTACACCTTCACAATAAATCCATTATTTACTTTAGACAGGTCTAAAGAAACATGATATGAAGAAAATGTAGTCTATTTCAGAATAACAGAATACCATACTCTGAGTTGTCCTTATGTTAGATACTGATGTGGTATGCCATATGGCTGTGGGCTACACTAGTTAATTTAGCTGACAAGATTTGCTTCGAATTTCGTGGCATTATTTTATAGAATGAAGAATACAATTGAATACAATTGCAACAGTGTGCATCCTTATCCAATTCCGAGGTGCATATTGAAGACATTGGAACTGTCCACATTTAAGATGAGTAGGCCTAACGAACAGCAAGAGCACTAGCCTATGTCAATCTACTCTCCCCATAGTACAAAAGTTGACCTATTCTATTCTGTGTGAGAAATAAATATTCCAAACAGTCTGGGACAGATGCGATAGATCCCAAATTAACACCACCACTAGCATCAACATTTTTTTTTTTTACGCAATTAGGCTGACGCAACCGATCAGAACGTTTAGCTTAAACTGTTGATAAACTATTAGGCTATTTCGTCACATTATAAGCACAGCAATACGCACACGGCAGTAGGCTACAAACGCTAATGGGAAAACAGAATTATCAAAAGTTACCACAAATATGATATGCAGGTAATGCTTTTACTATCAAGGTACATTTTATGGTGAAAATGATCTTCCCCAAAGTTGAAACTCACACGCTGCACACATGATGTATGCCAGTTCAACTCCACACCCGTTGTAAAGCAGATTAATGTGCTTCATTTTAAGAAGTTATTTGGCCACTTTAATTGTGATACAATCCTTATTAAAACATATTGGCCTATGGGTTAGGCTACATGGGGTGTGTGACTATGATTCGAAAAAGTAATTTCAAAAAGGCATTGTTTCTTATGCTGGGCATCATATACAAATGATAATATATAATTCACAAGTGACAGGCTAATATTGCACCCATCAGACCCAGCAGCGTACTTAGAGTTCCACATGTTTAATAATTATGAAACTCACCAAAAACAATACAGAAGAAAACTAAACGTGACGTCCTGGGCTGCTCACAGGCAGCTACACAACAACAAGATCCCACAAACAACAGGTGGGAAAAGGCTGCCTAAATATGATCCCCAATCAGAGACAATGATAGACAGCTGCCTCTGATTGGGAACCATACCAGGCCAACAAAGAAATAGAAAACATAGATTGCCCACCCTAGTCACACCCTGACCTAACCAAATAGAGAATTAAAAGGATCTCTAAAGGTCAGGGAGTCATTAAAACTTGTTTTTTAACCACTCCACAAATTTCTTGTTAACAAACTATAATTTTGGCAAGTCGGTTAGGACATCTACTTTGTGCATGATACAAGTAGTTTTTTCAACAATTGTTTACAGACAGATTCTTTCACTTATAATTCACTGTATCACAATTCCAGTGGGGCAGAAGTTTACATATACTAAATTGACTCTGCCTTTAAACAGCTTGGAAAATTCCAGAAAATTATGTCATGGCTTTAGAAGCTTCTGATAGGCTAATTGACATAATTTGAGTCAATTGGAGGTGTACCTGTGGATGTATTTCAAGGCCTACCTTCAAACTCAGTGCTTTGCTTAACATCATGGGCAAATCAAAATAAATCAGCCAAGACCTCAGATAAAACATTGTAGACCTCCACAAGTCTGGTTCATCCTTGGGAGCAATTTCCAAATGCCTGAAGGTACCACGTTCATTTGTACAAACAATAGTTCGCAAGTATAAACACCATGGGACCACGCAGCCATAATACCGCTCAGGAAATAGACGTGTTCTGTCTCCTAGAGATGAACGTGCTTTGGTGCGAGAAGTGCAAATCAATCCCAGAACAACAGCAAAGGACCCTGTGAAGATGCTGGAGGAAACAGGTACAAAAGTGTCTATATCCACAGTAAAACGAGTCCTTTATCAACATAACCTGAAAGGCCGCTCAGCAAAGAAGCCACTGCCCCAAAACCACCATAAAAAAAGCCAGTCTACTGTTTGCAACAGCAGATGGGGACAAAGATGGTACTTTTTGGAGAAATGTCCTCTGGTCTGATGAAACAAAATTAAAACTGTTTGGCCATAATGACCATCGTTATGTTTGGAGGAAAAAGGGGGATGCTTGCAAGCCGAAGAACACCATCCCAACCGTGAAGCACGGGGGTGGCAGCATTGTGCTGTGGGGGTGCTTTGCTGCAGGAGGGACTGGTGCACTTCACAAAATCGATGGCATCATGAGGGAGGAAAATTATGTGGATATATTGAAGCAACATCTCAAGACATCAGTCAGGAAGATAAAGCTTGGATGCAAATGGGTCTTCCAAATGGACAATGACCCCAAGTATACTTCCAAAGTTGTGGCAAAATGGCTTAAGGACAACAAAGTCAAGGTATTGGAGTGGTCATCACAAAGCCCTGACCTCAACCCTATAGAACATTTGTGGGCAGAACTGAAAAAATGTGTGTGAGCAAGGAAGCCTTCAAACCTGACTCACTTACACCAGCTCTGTCAGAAGGAATTGGCCAAAATTCAACCAATTTATTATGGGAAGCTTGTGGAAGTCTACCCGAAACATTTGACCCAAGTTAAATCAAATCAAATGTATTTATATAGCCCTTGGTACATAAGCTGATATCTCAAAGTGCTGTACAGAAACCTGGCCTAAAATCCCAAACAGCAAGCAATGCAGGTGTAGAAGCACCTGCAAGTGTAGAAGCACAAACCATTTAAAGGCAATGCTACCAAATACTAATTGAGTGTTTGTAATTTTCTGACCCACTGGGAATGTGATGAAAGAAATACTATTTGAAATAAATAATTCTCTGTACTACTATTTTGACATTTCACATTCTTAAAATAAAGTGGTGATCCTAACTGACCTAAGACAGGGAATTTTTACTAGGATTAAATGTCAGGAATTGTGGAAAAACTGAGTTTAAATGTATTTGGCTAATGTGTATGTAAACTTCCGACTTCAACTGTATACTAAATAATATATGTGTGAAATTTGTTTTGATTTAGAATGGACCATTATCATGCAAACAGTGGTAGGGGAAAAATACATGCCATCACTGCACTTAAATAGCGAATGGAGGACGCTTTTCCTGTGGTTCATTTTCATGCCAGTGAGGTAGGCTATACTCCTGTTGTAAAGATAAGTAATGTGCTTAATATTTGCTTAATATTAGGAATGTTGAGAAATAAATCAAGTAGGCCTAGCCTATAAAAAGCTGAATGGTGCCTCCCCTTTATAATAGAAGCCATCACTCTGTTTTCTCATACAATTGCATAGCCTATATAAATGTTGCACTACATGAGCTCATGGGCTCTTATGAAGTGTTTGATTCGTTTTGTAAATACATTTGCATTGATGTCAGAGTGATTAGAGGGACAATAGAGTGCTGAGTACCAGGCAGTTAGCGAGTTTGGTAGGCTACTAATGACCATCAGCAGCATCAGAGCTTGGAGATCCTTATTACTGTGACTAAACGATCACATGGAATTTGACTTCCTTCATGACTCGTGATGGTCACTGCAACATCAATGTTGTATTTTGAGACAGGCTTGAATAAGCCAAGTAGCCAATAGGCAGAGGGTAGCATCATTTGTCTGATTCTCTGTAATAATGGATGGGAAAAAGAATGCATTTTATTTTGTAAAAAGGTTTCTTGCATCAAACAACACCAACATTTTCAGTCAACTTGTCTGAAGGACAAGTGGATAAACAGTTAAAACATTTTTTTTTTTTAAACTCGGCAAGTCAGTTAAGAACAAATTCTTATTTAATTCAGATCACTGGGCCAACTGTTCCCCACCCTATTGGACTCCCAATCACAGCCGGATATGATGCAGCCTGGATTCAAACCAGGTACTGGAGTGACACCTCTTGTACTGAGTTGCAGTGTCTTAGACCATTGCGCCACTCGGGAGACCAGTTTAATATCAACACCTGCACGTTTTTATCAAACGTTTAATGGAATGTAGGCCTACACTGAACACCACACATTGGCTGCTACTGTAGGGTGAATGATAGAACAGCTATATCCATGTTAAAAAGTTATTGGACGGCCTCCCGGGTGGCGCAGTGGTCTAAGGCACTGCATCGCAGTGCTAGCTGTGCCACCAGAGACTCTGGGTTTGAGCCCAGACTCTGACGCAGCCGGCCGCGCCCGGGAAGTACATGGTGCGACGCACAATTGGCCCAGCGTGTTCCGGATTAGGGAGGGTTTGGCCGGTAGGGATATCCTTGTCTTATCGTGCACTAGCAACTCCTGTGGCGGGCCGGGCACAGTGCACGCTGACCAGGCCGCTAGGTGTACAGTGTTTCCTCCGACACATTGGTGCGGCTGGCTTCCTGGTTGGATGCACGCTGTGTTAAGAAGCAGTGCGGCTTGGTTGGGTTGTGTTTCGGAGGAAGCATGGCTCTTGACCTTCGTCTCTCCCGAGCCGTACGGGAGTTGTAGCGATGAGACAAGACAGTAACTACTAATAATTGGATACCATGAAATTGGGGAGAAAAAGGGGGTAAAAAAATTATGGGATGCTTTTTCTCCATTGTTTTTGAAGGTAGGCCACTCTGGTAGGCCTGCATTATGATCAAATTGCCACAGTAGCCTACTTGGCTAGTAGCCTATTTAAAGTGGGTACAGCCTCAGTGTTCACAGTAAATACGTGCTGGAAGTTGCACAGAATGTTCACAACATTCAAGTTTGCTCTCAGCAGAACTGAAATTTGCTCAGTGCCAAAAACAATTAGACGGAACGTAGCTCCAGGCATGTCCCAACAGACAGAGATTAAAACAGGAAAAGCACATAGCCCACACTACAACAACAGGCTTTTCCTAAGAAATATACATCCAACTGGCTGTGGTCATATATATATATATATATATATATAGAGAGAGAGAGAGAGAAATCCAATTTTGATAAACTCCCATATCTACTGGGTGAACAGTGTGCCATCACAGCAGCAAGATTTGTGACCTGTTGCCACGAGACAAGGGCAGCCAGTGAAGAACAAACACCATTGTAAATACAACCTGTATTTATGCTTATCTATTTTCCAATGTTAACACATGTTTCCCATGCCAAATGCATGCTTTTCAACCGATCGCTGCCTGCACCCGCATGCCCGACTAGCATCACCACCCTGGATGGTTCCAACCTTGAATATGTGGACATCTATAAGTACCTAGGTGTCTGGCTAGACTGCAAACTCTCCTTCCAGACTCACATCAAACATCTCCAATCAAAAATCAAATCCAGAGTCGGCTTTCTATTCCGCAACAAAGCCTCCTTCACCCACGCTGCCAAGCTTACCCTAGTAAAACTGACTATCCTACCGATCCTCGACTTCGGCGATGTCATCTACAAATGGCTTCCAACACTCTACTCAGCAAACTGGATGCAGTCTATCACAGTGCCATCCGTTTTGTCACTAAAGCACCTTATACCACCCACCACTGCGACTTGTATGCTCTAGTCGGCTGGCCCTCACTACATATTCGTCGCCAGACCCACTGGCTCCAGGTCATCTACAAGTCCATGCTAGGTAAAGCTCCGCCTTATCTCAGTTCACTGGTCACGATGGCAACACCCATCCGTAGCACGCGCCCAGCAGGTGTATCTCACTGATCATCCCTAAAGCCAACACCTCATTTGGCCGCCTTTCGTTCCAGTACTCTGCTGCCTGTGACTGGAACGAATTGCAAAATCGCTGAAGTTGGAGACTTTTATCTCCCTCACCAACTTCAAACATCAGCTATCCGAGCAGCTAACCGATCGCTGCAGCTGTACATAGTCTATTGGTAAATAGCTCACCCTTTTCACCTACCTCATTCCCATACTGTTTTTATACTGTTTTTATTTATTTACTTTTCTGCTCTTTTGCACACCAATATCTCTACCTGTACATGCCCATCTGATCATTTATCACTCCAGTGTTAATCTGCAAAATTGTATTATTCGCCTACCTCCTCATGCCTTTTGCACACATTGTATATAGACTGCCCATTTTTTTCTACTGTGTTATTGACTTGCTAATTGTTTACTCCATGTGTAACTCTGTGTTGTCTGTTCACACTGCTATGCTTTATCTTGGCCAGGTCGCAGTTGCAAATGAGAACTTGTTCTCAACTAGCCTACCTGGTTAAATAAAGGTGAAATAAAATAAAAATAAATAAATAAAATGCCAATAAAGCCCCTTGATTTGAATTGAATTGAGAGAGTGAGAGAAAGAGAGAGACAGAAAGAGAGCGACAGAGAGAGTCAGAAAGAGAGCGACAGAGAGAGACAGAAAGACAGAGATAAAGAGAGAGGCAGAAAGAGAAAGACAGAGATAAAGAGAGAGAAAGACAGAGAGAGACAGAGATAAAGAGAGAGCGAGAGAGAGCGCGAGAGAGAGAGAGCGAGAGAGAGAGAGAGCAGAGAGAGAGAGCGAGAGAGAGAAGAGAGCGACAGAGAGAGACAGAAAGACAGAGATAAAGAGAGAGGCAGAAAGAGAAAGACAGAGATAAAGAGAGAGAAAGACAAAGAGAGTCAGAGACAGGGATATGCTATACAGCTATAGGTGGAGTGTGATAGCCACCCTGCCCTAAACGTGTGTGTGACACCGTGATCAGGGTCGGTCAGGGAGACAAAATGAAAGGCAAAATGTAATTTCTCTCTCACTCTCTCACACACACACACACACACAGGAATGGGGACGTGGATACCTAGTCAGTTGCACAACTGAATGCATTCAACCGAAATGTGTCTTCTGCATTTAACCCAACCCCTCTGAATCAGAGAGGTACGGGGGGCTGATTTAATCCACGTCATCAGCGCACAAGAACAGTTCTTGTGTGGCGTAACTGCCTTACTCAAGGGCAGAAGACACAGTATATCACCACACCCTTGCTTCCCTGCTGCTCCGTCAGTCACACAATGTACCCTTCATTCAGAGTAAGACGAGGAGGACAAAGAGAGAGATGACTGTTCTTTACCAAAACAAGAACAACACAACAGTTGTTCAGTAGAGGCCTGGTTCAACACCCTCCATGCCCTCCTCCTCCCCTCTGATAACTGAGTACAAGTTTGAACAAATATGGAGAACCAACAATCGGTTACATTTCCACATCCACTAGACCGTTTGATAAGAGAGGTGTGGTAATAGCGGAGGTATGGTGTTAAACAGGAGAACAGAAGGTGGGCAGTGGGGGACAGTTCTGGGATGCAGTACACCAGGGCAGTTGTTCAGTTCTGGCCCTCCTTTGGTGAGATCCAGATGATAAGGTACACAAACACACAAACAAACACACACACACACACACACACACACACACACACACACACACACACACACACACACACACACACACACACACACACACACACACACACACACACACACACACACAATCCCTCCATGGTTTACATGGAGCCATTTAGGTTCCACCAACCACATCCCACCAAACTAAAAACCACTCCTCTTCCACTGACCAATTCTCAATACAGAACATATTGGCCAGGTCATCACCCACTCAGACCCAAGCCCAGTCAGCAGAATTCCAGCAGATTCCCATTCTTGCCCCTCTAGCATTCCAGCATCCCCACCTCTCCCACACAGATCTGCACTCTGACAAGAACACGCTGGGCTAAAGCTCTGTTTCAGCTCTAAATAAGGTTATTCTATGTCTAGAATATAAGAGAATAGCAGCCTATTAGTGGGAGAAGGCATGCAAAAAAGCCTCAACTATAAGGCACCCTTACCCCTTATGCATATCTATCACACGTTACATTACATCCAATGCCCTGCAATTCACAGAACTCAACTAACCAGACAACAGCTAATTTATAGGCCTGTTCTTTAATGGTCAAGGCATATCAGGAGAGAGTCAAATCAATCAGATGTCTATCTGGATGTCCTTTTCCAGGTCACAGCACCTCTGCCTTAACGAAGCCCACAGAGACGCTCGGTTTGGCTGTTACCTAGCAACAAGTGTTCTGAGTGACATTCGATGTCCATAAGGCCATACAGCATGAAAGGCGGCTGGAACGGGCCGAGAGCATTCATCCTATAGAATCCTCGTTTGTAAAGAAAAACCTCTAAGACGGATAAAACAGACCGTAAACACGGCACCCAGAATCTCAAGTGAACTCTGTTGTTATGACTGTCACGAGAGACGATGCAGACTGCAACAGTGACATGAATAACAATCGGAGGGAAATACTTTATACAGACGTAGTTAAGCACATTCCTTTGCATGGTCTGGTTTGATTAGGCTAGATATGGCAGCCAGTCTGTTTCTTTATCCTCTCCTCCCTCACTGTCTTGTTTGGCCGGCTGGTGTTGTCAACTGCACAAACAGACTACTGTGTTTGATGAACACCAAGTTGTTATCCTATCTCTGGTGTGTGAAGACACATTCTTGGCGTTTGAATTCAGCAGCAGGTAGACACATCTCTCTCTCTCTCTCTCTCTCTCTCTCTCTCTCTCTCTCTCTCTCTCTCTCTCTCTCTCTCTCTCTCTCTCTCTCTCTCTCTGGCTCTCTCTGGCTCTCTCTGGCTCTCTGGCTCTCTCTCTGGCTCTCTCTCTGGCTCTCTCTCTCTCTCTCTCTCTGGGCTCTCTCTCTCTCTCTCTCTCTCTCTCTCTCTCTCTCTCTCTCTCTCTCTCTCTCTCTCTGAATTCAGCAGCAGGTCTCTCTATCTCTCTCTCTCTCTCTCTCTCTCTCTCTCTCTCTCTCTCTCTCTCTCTCTCTCTCTCTCTCTCTCTCTCTCTCAACCATTAACTGGTGCCTCCATTGTAGACAGAGAGTTAATTAAGACACAATTAACTGGTGCCTCCATTGTTTGCAGTTAATTATCTGTGTGTGTGTGTTTTCAGTTAGAGCAGTAGCAGCAGATAGTAAAACAGAGGCCCGATGCTTCAGTGTGCATTTGTGAACACGTCAATACTCTCCCAGTCTCAATCTATCAGAGCTCATTAAGCCCAACAGTCTTTTCCCATCCCTCTCTCCTTCCCTCTTTCTTTCTCTTCCTTTCTCTCTTGCCCCTTTATCTCTCTGTAGGTGAGTAGGCTCGTATGGTTTGGATGAGCTTAGTCCATTGGAACTTCACTGGCAACAGCCATACAACCATTTTATATACTATTCATTGGGACATTTCTCTCACAACATCAAGCAATGTTTCAATAAACACAAAGCTGCATGAAAACAAAACACTGAAGCCAATCAACCTGCATGTGGCACAAAGCCAACAGGAAACAGATTCATTATACAGTTTTCCTTCACTTCAGATCTGTGCAGATCAATAGGATGACATCATGAGAAGGAACTTCTTTAGACTAGATTCACCCCCTGGTATAGTGTACTACAGCCTAGTGTACTACAGCCTAGTAGTGCCCCTCACCTTGCACTTCATCATGTCGCTGACCCGTTCCTGCATGGACTGTCCAGCCTTGGGTCTGACCAGGATGTAGAGGGTTCGGACCTCTGGACAGGACCGCAGCAGTTTCTCCACCAGCACCTTGCCCATGAAGCCCGTGGCGCCAGTGATCAGCACATTCTTGCCTGCGTAGTAGTCAGCGATAGATGCCATGCTGGCGTCTGCCCCTGCCTCTTCTTCTGTCTTTCCCATCTGTGTAGCTCGTCCCAGTCCCAGCCTTCACAAGGCAGCTCCTAGAGAGATAGATAAAGGGGTGGATGGAGAGAGAATGAGAGAGAGAGAGAGAGAGAGAGATAGAGAGAGAGAGAGAGAGAGAGAGAGAGAGAAGAAACGATAGGAGACAATTAGCTGAGGCTGAGAGAAAATTAGAACCACACTACACTCTGTTCAGACTCAGAATCTCTTTACATGAGCAAACACTCATTACTCTTGACATAACCTACACTATGTATTGTGTATGTATTAATGCTTAGTATTAGGTGACAGACCTGTAGAGAGAAGTAAAGCTGGGACTCACTGGGTGCTGGGAGTAACTTTGTCATGGTAAGTGGGGAGGACAGGAAGGTCACAGACATGCACAAGCGTGTCTGTGATGTTATTGCGGATGTAGTGAAAGTGTCACACCCTGATCTGTTTTACCTGTCTTTGTGCTCGTCTCCAACCCCCTCCAGATGTCACCCATCTTCTCCATTATCCCCAGTGTATTTATACCTGTGTTCTATGTTTGTCTGTTACCAGTTTGTTTTGTTCGTCAAGCCTATCAGCGTTTTTCCCCTTGCACCTGTCTTTTTCTAGAAATGCTTGTGTTCCTAGCACCAACAGTGCAGTAGTATATAAGAAAACACAAATCAAAAAGTAAAATAATGGAATTAATAAATAAATAAATATGAATGCAAAAAAAAATGTTTTGGGCTAATAATGTAAGAAATAACACCAAAAAAACAAAATACTGCAAAGTTGCTTAGGAGCTAGAAGCAGAGCTGCCATGTCTATCAGCGATCATGAATATTCATAAGGCAATCAATCACAGCCTATAGCTGTAGTAAAGGTAATGCATCATTATTACCCCATTCAGAAGAGTGTCAGCCAGCTTTGGTTATAAGATAGTTTCCAAGCCAGTACAAAGAGCATCATTAACCCCTTCCTTCTCAGGGCAGTCATCCAGAGAGCCAACTACATATCGAGGTCAGCAATAGAGCTCGCCAGCTTGTAGTCACAAAAAAACTGAAATGACTTAGCATTTTCTACCTCTAGCTTGTTCAGCCATTCCTATGGAGGAAATGAAAAGGGATAGAATGGGGTTTTGGGATAAACGCAGAAAACAAGGTCTGGGGTTGAAATAGGTTTAGGAGATTCAGTCATTTTAGCAGATGCTCTTATCCAGAGGGACTTACAGTAGTCACTGCATACATTTTCATACTGATCCCCCACGGGAATCCAACCTACAACCCTGGCGCTGCAAGTGCCCTGCTCTACCAAGTGAGCCACACATTTTGTTCTATGAGATAACATCAGTCAGTCAACATGACCTTTATGAATTATGAAAACTTCATGTGCTTTGGGACTGTTTTTATTCCATAAATTCTTCAGAATTCACAAAAAGTGACATTAGCTGATGATGATGATCTCCTAGAAAAAAATGTATAAGATCTCTTAAGCCTGTGTTTACCACAGAACTTATTTTGGGAGTTTATCCAAAACCCCTACAAAACCTCCATTAATTTCCCCACAGGCTTTGGCCATCGAGCCATGGTGGAATTAGTGTCCGTTAGTGCCTACAAAAAGACACCATTACTATTGCTCTCAATGCCCGCACTCCTACTGTATCTTAACACCTTAACCAGCATGAGATGTGAGGTGAACAACATCGCAGCACGATCCGTGACTGCTGCAGGCTAGGGTGGGGTGTGTGTGTACACGGGTGGCTTGGTCTGTTAGAGCAGCACCCTCATGGTGTGTTTGAGGAGTATCATCTCACATTCTTATGCCAAGCATAGCAACACAGTTACACATGGAATAAACAAACATACAATCAATAATACAGTAGAAAAATCTATATACAGCATCTGCAAATGAGGTAGGATAAGAGAGGTAAGGCAATAAATAGGCCATGGTGGTGAAGTAATTACAATATAGCAATTAAACACTGGAATGGTAGGGTGTGCAGAAGATGAATGTGCAAGTAGAGATACTGGGGTGCAAAGGAGCAAGATAAATAAATAAATACTATATGGGGATGAGGTAGATTGGATGGGCTATTTACAGATGAGCTATGTACAGGTGCAGTGATCTGTGAGCTGCTCTGACAGCTGGTGCTTAAAGCTAGTGAGGGAGGTAAGAGTCCCCAGCTTCAGAGATTTTTGCAGTTCGTTCCAGACATTGGCAGCAGAGAACTGGAAGGTGGTGGCCAAAGAAAGTATTGGCTTTGGGGGTGACCAGTGACATATACCTGCTGGAGCGTGTGCTACGGGTGGGTGCTGCTATGGTGACCAATGACAGTATACCTAGCTTCACGTTGAAATGATGGTGTCCTTTGGGTTTATGTAGGCTACATTGACATCTGATTTGTCCAACCTCACATCAAATGTACTTTCAAATACAGCCAGCGTTAGAAAAGTTAGAGGAGTTACTTTCAACTATTCAATGTGATTCCATTCAACATATCACACGTCTCTCCAAAGCGGATGACAACCCTGGCCTAAGTTAACCAGCCTGCAAAACTGGTGTCCTATCACTGTTATAAACGATGCCCATCAAATACTGGCACAAAGATTGGTCAGTGCTTAGTGGGGCCAGCCACAATAAGTGTTCAAGCTAGAAAAGCCATGTGCGGGTTCTCTGTATCCTTCTCCATCTTCTCTCCTGGTCTCTGGGCCACAGGTTCCCAACAGTGTTAGCTGAAGGACTGGAACTACATCCCCCAAAGAAACAACTAAGATAACAGAGAAAATAGAGAAAAACCTACCTCCCTCCCTCAAACACACATCTCTGACCCTAACCTCTCTCTCCCACAGTGTGACTCTTTAAACGCCCCTACAAAAGGGGGTCACGGTCAAGGTCCCTCCATTGATATCATGTCATTCCGGCTCTATGCTCCAGTATATCGCAGAGATTCTTGGGAGACTAAAGGACCAGGGGGGAGGAGCTGGAGGTCACTATGGATTAGCTCCTCACATGGATATACACACACACACCAGTGGTCCAGCCAGGGCATTCCATCCAGGTCACAGCCTGCAGCCGCTCGCTCCTCTTCTCCCCATCAAGAAGTAGATTGGAGTGGGAGAGTGAAGGAGCTGATAGGAATAGCCTCACTAACACTCACACAGTATGGAACTATGGTTATCTATGATCTGTAGACCACTATACTCTCTGTGACTGCTTACAGTAGTTTGGGTCTATAGGGAGAGACTGGCTCTCCTGCCTTCACTAAACATCAGCTATGGTATGTCCTTCACCAAGGGGATGGACACTGACACCTGCTGCAGTAGAGTCCCAGTCTTAACACATGGGGCTGGGGGCAGAGGGGAGCTGTCAATCACAGACATGCAGCTTGGAGCGAGGGAAGGTGAGGTTGATCCTGGCTCAGGATAAATCCCCAAACCATTTATCTGGTCGATAATGTGTATGATCGAGACTTAGAGGACTCTTAGAGGCTCTGGAGATGTCAATCTGTATTAACTTGATCCAAACTGCTCTGTCACTAAATGACAATATCATCACATTCCCTGCTTTGTAACCCTAAAGAATAAGTCAACTACTTGTTTGCTGATAAGTGCAGAGTCTTCTTGACAAAGAACCATGTAGCCTCAGAAAGTCATTTAAAGACAGTTCCATAATGATGTTGAGAGACTTTTCTGCTACCAAAGTTACAACACAAATCCTCCTCCACTGCAGTATTTTCTCATTAGGCATCCAGCTACTGCCGTTTCCTTTGAACGAGTGCTTTTCTGTGCTTTTCCTTGGCAGCTCCTCTCACCAGGAGGTCTGTGCCTGTTTTAAGGAAGACAGCTGTTGGAGTCACGGCGTTCCTCAGCGGTACTCTGCCACCGAGGGCCTTACAGCCTTTAAGCACATCAATCTACCATTGGTCGGTCAGTACTAAGAACGGGCAGTGCCCAACATCACAAAAGAGAAGTCAGCAGCCTTTTTCACAAAACAGCCACTCTGCCCTGAGAACCCGGGCCTTGGAGGCTGCTCAACCAAAGAGCACCACCCACAACAGTAAAAACAGCCACTCTCCCCTGAGAACCCGGGCCTTGGAGGCTGCTCAACCAAAGAGCACCACCCACAACAGTAAAAACAGCCACTCTCCCCTGAGAACCCGGGCCTTGGAGGCTGCTCAACCAAAGAGCACCACCCACAACAGTAAAAACAGCCACTCTCCCCTGAGAACCCGGGCCTTGGAGGCTGCTCAACCAAAGAGCACCACCCACAACAGTAAAAACAGCCACTCTCCCCTGAGAACCCGGGCCTTGGAGGCTGCTCAACCAAAGAGCACCACCCACAACAGTAAAAACAGCCACTCTCACCTGAGAACCCGGGCCTTGGAGGCTGCTCAACCAAAGAGCACCACCCACAACAGTAAACACATCTGTGCCAACCACCTGGGTTTCAGGGAGCAGCGGGCACCGGCTGCCAACAGCCCTATCTCATCCAACAACCTGGCATTGTGCACTCCCTGGAACCCGTGAAGCCGTGCCCTACTTAGGAGCCCAACTATTCCACAGCCACAGACTGTCAGTCTGCCTGTCTATCGTTGGCTAATGGGTCAAACACAGAGCTCTGTTTAGAGATTAAGATGGATGACATTGATGATGAACGAGGATTACTGTTTTCATGAGGCACAACGTTTACTGGGAAGGATGAGTAGGGTACAGCCTTGTGAATGAGGGCTGGCATTTACAATGCTGCTTTCCTTCGTTTTGCAGGCCTACTGGTTTGGCCAAAAGAGGAAATGAGTTATTCCTTTCTCTGTGTTGCAATACGGTGCTCTTTGGCCTGAAGGGGTGGATGATGGAGAAATATACTGGTCATTAGATTAAAGCAGTGATTAACGTTTCAACAAATTACACCTTAAAGAAAAAAAAGATGGATGAACAGGGAATAGAAGGTACATGAGAACGCTAACAAGCAAACTAAGAAGCACAATAATTGGTTTTCAGCCCAGGACCCACATCAATTTCAAGATGGTGGAAATTCAGTGGACCGCCAACAGGTTAGTATGACATTCACTGACAATCCACTGCTGGTCATTCACTATTCCCAGGAGACACAAGAGTGTCAGTAAACCAGACACAACCCTCCACTGTTGCTGAAGCATCCATGTCTTGGGCCTTTCTCAATGATGCATCATCCTTACATGTAACCGCAGCCTCTACTTCCTGCTATCTAGGTCATAATAGTGTAAACAAACATCACTTTGTGGTCAAAACACAAAGCAATCCACCACAAAAGCCTTTCACCAATAAGTGACAGTCAAGGGCTCTCGTTGGAGATGGCATTATATTATTTACCCCACACAAACATTCTGTCAGGAGCTTTTCCTGCTTTGTTTTTTGTTGCCTTGCATGTGTGGGCGTTTAATTGCCAAAATAGTTTGATTTAATTGCATTAGCTGTGCAAAAATCTTTAAGCTCTTTCTTTTATAAGCCTATATGTGATTAATTTAATGTAATAATGAATTTAATTTAGTAATTTCCTTTCTAGTTCTCCCTCCACTCTATAGATACACAGTAAACCTGGGCAATGGAGACGGTTGTTATTTTATGACGTCACATTTCCAGTATGGTGCTTGGCCCATAGACTCTCACTTTGCTGTTTCCACAAGCCCACTGTCAGATTCAGGTGTCCTCTATGGAACTCATGCACTGGTCGATTGAATGTGTGTTACCTGTGATCTAAAGGATTCTGTAATTACACTACCCCTGACAGTGAGTGACAGAGGCTGGGTACATGGTGTCTATTTGCCTTTGGTCCAGACCCAGACCTGGCCTCTGCTCACTGTACTGCATCACCCTGGTCTGAGTCAGACAGGCCAGGCACAGGATATCATGGCACCTTGGCATCAGTCCAAAGCTCCTATATGGTGAGTGACAGCTACCACAGCTTCCTTGCTCATTAGCCAATAAGATCCAGGATATCTGTGTCCATTTTAAAGACAACCTGCCTAACGTGTGGGTATAACGTTTAGGGTTTAATCATGTTAAAATATTGAATATGACAGTAATAATATATCATACATAGAGTAAAATACAAGCCTATATGTTCACGTATTTTAGTAATGGACACATCCACTCAATCGCATGACATTTTGAAAGCCACACAGACCAAAATGATGTGATCCCATGAAAATACACACATGCACTGGTAGTCCTGTCCACACACGCACTGGTAGTCCTGTCCACACACGCACTGGTAGTCCTGTCCACACACGCACTGGTAGTCCTGTCCACACACGCACTGGTAGTCCTGTCCACACACGCACTGGTAGTCCTGTCCACACACGCACTGGTAGTCCTGTCCACACACTCACTGGTAGTCCTGTCCACACACGCACTGGTAGTCCTGTCCACACACGCACTGGTAGTCCTGTCCACACACTCACTGGTAGTCCTGTCCACACACGCACTGGTAGTCCTGTCCACACACGCACTGGTAGTCCTGTCCACACACGCACTGGTAGTCCTGTCCACACACGCACTGGTAGTCCTGTCCACACACGCACTGGTAGTCCTGTCCACACACGCACTGGTAGTCCTGTCCACACACGCACTGGTAGTCCTGTCCACACACGCACTGGTAGTCCTGTCCACACACGCACTGGTAGTCCTGTCCACACACGCACTGGTAGTCCTGTCCACACACGCACTGGTAGTCCTGTCCACACACACACTCTGGTAGTCCTGTCCTCACACACACTCTGGTAGTCCTGTTCTCACACACACTCTGGTAGTCCTGTCCTCACACACACTGGTAGTAAGGGGTTAGGATAGATCAGGGATGGGCAACTCCAGTCCTTGGGGTCCAGAGAGGTTTCACACTTTTACCCCATCCCTAGAAAACACAGCTCATTAAACAAATTGCATTCTAAACTGAAAACCATGATTAGTTGATTTTTGTAGTCAGGTGTGTTAGCTGGGGCGAAACTGTGACACCAATCAGGCCCCCCGAGGACTGGATTTGCCCATCCCTGGGTTAGATTAGGGGGAAATGATATACCACACCCAGGCAGATTACAGTATTGTAAAATATTTCTTTCTTTCCATGAACTCGGCACACAAGAAGAAAATCTCCCTGGATGCCTCCAACAAACATAGACAAGATGTTCTAACATGTATCATCCACACAACCATCTGTAAAGTAGAGGTACAACCTAGAAAAGCTCACAGATATCAAGGGAGATGTAGGACTATTCTTCTTTCACAGGAGAACAATTCACAAAGGAATATTTTTTATGTCGGTTTTTATCCTTTTAATTCCAAGATTGCCAAAGACAATTTTCCATTAACCTAATGGACAATAAAGTTTTCTTTCAAATCTGACTAACTAGATTTTGGGCCGGGAGTTCTTGTTGTGTTCATTTGGTTGTTCGGGGAAAAGGGGATACAATCAGCTTTGGCCTTCTGCTGGGTACAAGGCTGGTCGGAGTGAGAAATTAAATAAATGCTGCTCTTACAGCTCCCAGCTGTCTCTAAGGTTATTCTCAGAGACACCGCTATTGCTATAAAGTCTTGTCCCACTTATCTCACACTGTGAAAATATTCCAAACACAGACAATTAAGTTGTTTGCTTCACAGTGCTCTTCCAGTAGGTGACAGACATTCCTGAGACATTCAGGTGAGAGTAAGACATTCTTGAGACATTCAGGGGAGAGTAAGACATTCTTGAGACATTCAGGGGAGAGTAAGACATTCTTGAGACATTCAGGGAGAGTAAGACATTCTTGAGACATTCAGGGGAGAGTAAGACATTCTTGAGACATGCAGGTGAGAGTAAGACATTCTTGAGACATTCAGGGGAGAGTAAGACATTCTTGAGACATTCAGGGGAGAGTAAGACATTCTTGAGACATGCAGGTGAGAGTAAGATATTCTTGAGACATTCACAAGGATGTCAAACCCTTGCGTGTGTCGTCACATGGACTGAGTGGCTCTATCATTGGAGAAGCTGTGAGCAGCGTTAGCCTATAGCATACTGGCCTATAGCCATCCTTTGGGATAACATCACTGCCGACATTTAAACAGTCTCATAACTCACACACACACACACACACACACACACACACACACACACACACACACACACACACACACACACACACACACACACACACACACACACACACACACACACACACACACACACACACACACACACACACAAACAATTGTATTGGTCTCCATTCCCTCTATTAACCCATTTAACCCAGTCTAGAGATGGAAAATCAGTACCTCTTCTCAATGATGCTTTATGATATTCTGTAAACAGAATACCCGTGTCCTTCTACCTGTTCAGAAAATGTCAAACTCTACCCTGTTTTTTTCTTTTTTCCCAGCTCCCACAACACGGCTCTGGTCTGAAACAGCCAACAGGTCCACAGACATCATAGGGAGGCAGCTAGTGTTGAATTTATATCCCTGCTTTGAGGCGTAAATGTTCCATCAAATGAACTGTTAACAGTGTGTCAGGCAGCTGGGCAGCTCCCCGCCCCCCCCCTTCCCATCCAAAGGCCATTCATCCTTGAGGTCTGACAGGTCCCCTCCTTGATCCCTTGCCTCCCCTGCTCATAAATACAGGGACCGGGTACAATGGCCTTCAGTGGTGACACAGCGGAATCTGGGTCTCCCATGAGGGATGTGGGTCAGGTGGAAGAACAGCGTTCCGTTTCCTTCCTCTTTCCTCTGCCTCATTTGTTCTCCTCCTTTCTTCTTGGTATTTTCCTCTGCTTCTTTTCTCTTCTATTCTGTCTATTTATCTTGCTCTAATGCTATTTAATGATCCTTCCTTCATTCTTTTGAACTCATGACAAAACGTTTCCTTATAAGAGGGTCTTCAGACTTATAAGACTTTTCACAATAAATACCCTTGTCATCTATATACTGCAATGTAAACTTGTGAACTTGTCACTTCTCGACTGCTACCTCCAGAGGTAGGGCACAACACTCCCCCAAAAGTTTCCCCCCTCTAAGCAGGGCAGTGTAAACACAATCGTCTCGTTGAGCCAACACTCTTACAGTACAAATTGTAATAGCATAGCAATGTTTTTGAAACAGCTGAAATGTACAGACATTTACCTTATTTCTAAGACTTGTTTTATTGAGTTTTTACCTAAAATACATTCTGAAATTGTCACCGTAGGCTCAAATCTCAGTTGTTGTTTTGTTTTTGCTCGACTGCACTGAGCCAACGAGGTCCAGGCTAGGAAGCAACTCTGAATTATCAACGTTTTACCTCATATAATGACTTCAATGATATTGATCAAATTAAGCCTGGTTTGTTCTAAGATAACTCTAATACGCTAGCTAGTGTAAACCTAAGCTATGGTTAAGCTAAACGTCAGAATTCAGCTACAGCCATCACGTTTATATGAGAGTTAAGAAATTATATTGTTTCGCAACCTAGCTTGCTAGCTAACGTTACCTAGCTATGTAGCCTATATCAAATCAAATTTTATTTGTCACATACGCCCAAATACAACTTGTGTAGAATTTACAGTGAAATGAATGATTATGAGCCCTTCCCAACAACGCAGAGTTGAAAACTAAAAATAGCAACACAAGAGGAGTAAAATAAAATACACAAGAATGAAGCTATATACAGGGAGTACCAGTACCAGATCAATGTTCAGAGGTACGAGGAATTTGACGCAGGGTAAAGTGTCTAGGCATCAGGATAGATAATAATAAGAGTAAAATAAAGAACAGAGTAGCAGCAGCAAATTATGAGTGTAAAAGTGTATGAATGTGCATGCGTGTAATGTGTATGTATGTGTGTTTGTGTTGGGTCAATCTGTGTGTGTGTGTTATGTGTGCGTGTGAAGTATATGTGAATGTGTGGGAGTTTTGTGTTGGAGTGTCAATGTAGTGTGTGAGTGAGTGTGTATATGGTGTGTATATGTGACCAGTTTCAGGAAACTAGGCGTATGTCGCAAGTCACAAATTCACAGGAGAGCCATTTTAATGTTTTAAAAAATTAAATAAATAATGCAGGTTGTTTTTGCAGAAATGCCTTCTGGAACATGCATGTGCCTTAACAAACTTGTATGCCATCTGTAAATATGAATACAATTATTAAATTACAAGCTTTGTTGGTTAAGCCATAGAAAAAGTCAGCAACCTTCCAACGAGCAATGATTGGCTGAGATAATGAGTGAGCTGGACATGTCGAGAGAGGAGTTCGGATTGGTCTGCCATATAGAAGGCTTCTGTCTATTTGAGCTGGTCAGTCTGTGTTAGTTATCCTGTCAAACGCAGCTTTACATTTTTTTATTGTGTAGTGAAACTGCATAAGTGTTGCTCTCCACTTTCTGGAGGATCAAGTTTAGAAATCAGTGGAATTAGAGTATGGTAGCTAAAGAGATGGAGAAAACACCTGTCTCCGTATTATATCTTCAAACTAAGGACAACCGTCGCATGGCATCCGTGACAGGGAGACGTCTCCATCATGCATGATAATGTATAAGGGTAAGATAGTCTAGTGTTACCTAGCTACATTTTCAGATATGACATGTTTCTAATTTTGACAGAAAGTGGTTTAATTTCAAGCTAAACTGTACTGTTAGCTAGCTAGCTAATGTTAGCTGGCTGTCTCCCTAGCTGACGTTATTATTCGTATCCCAGAGTCGTTTGCTTTGCTAGTTAGAGCCTAATGTTAGCTAGCTAACATTGAACCTGGTTGGTTAGCTCCCAGCCGATTCATGAAGGGTAGTCACGACATGATTTGGCACTGTGTTCATTGTTGTTTAACTAGCTAACGTTAGCTGGCTGGCTTTTTAGCTAACGTTACGTGACGTGTGTGATCTTACATGTTGTTTACCTAGCTAGGGTAATTGTTTACCTAGCTAGCTACATGTCTAAAGTGTACAACACCTGTTGAATATGGCGGGTGTCAGTAAACGTCGGCAAAAAAGCGTAATGAAATTATTGCCAGCGGAGCTGGTTAGGCTGTTTTCATGTTATCCAGAGGTAAACAAATCATCAGTCAAGTGTGCACTCTGAACGCTCCAAGAGCGAAACGAGATGGGTGGGGTTAAAGCTTAAGAAGGTGTGTAGACAAAGAAGAGCTCTTCACTGCATACCAAAACATTCAAAGGCCATTTTATCAAAAGTGAGTTTACAAGTGTATCAACTTTCAAAGCAGAATTACTTTCCCGGAGTTCCTAAAAAATGCAGTATATGATATACCATTTTGTAGCTCTGAGTCTCTACTTTTATCAAATGTAAAAAAACACCATTTCAAATTTTGCTACATAAGACCGAATCCAGGTGGTGAGTCACATATAGAGTCTAGTCTGGCAGGCCTGGGCAACTCCAGGCCTCAGGGGCCTGATTGGTGTCACAGTTTTGCCCTATCCCCAGCTAACACACCTGACTCCAATAATCAACTAATCATGATCTTCAGTTAAAAATGCAATTACTTTAAATCAGGTGTGTTTGCTAGGGATGGGGGAATAGTGTAACACCAATCAGGTCCCCGAGGACTGGAGTTGCCCAGGCCTGTGTGAATGTGCATAGTGTCAGTGCAAGATAGAGAGTGCAGATAGTTTGGGGTACCATTCATTTACTATTTAGCAGTCTGGACATTTAGCAGTCTTATGGCTTGGAGGTAGAAGCTGTCTCGGAGCCTGTCTCTGAATTTTTCAGGCCTTCCTCTGACACCACCTGATGTAGAGGTCCTGGATGGCAAGGACTAGTGATGCACTAGGCAGTCTGCACCACCCTCTGTAGTGCTTTGCGGTCAAGGGCAGTACATTTGCCATACCAAGCGGTGATGCAGCCAGTCAAGATGCTCTCGATGGTGCAGCTGTAGAGGATCCGAGGACCCATGCCAAATCTTTTCAGCTACCTGAGGGGGAAGAGGTGATGCCGTGCCCTCTTCACGACTGTGCGGGTGTGTGTGGACCATGTCCTTAGTGATGTGGAAGCCAAGGAACTTGAAGCACTTAACCTGTTCCACACCAGCCACTTCGATGTGGATGGGGGCGTCCTCTCCCCTCTTTCTCCTATAGTCCACGATCAGCTCCTTGGGCTTACTGACGTTGAGGGAGAGGTTGTCGTTCTGGCACCACACTGCTAAGTCACTGGCCTCCTCCCTGTAGGCAGACTCATCGCCGTCTGTGATCAGGCCTACCACAGTTGTGTCGTCAGCAAACTTGATGGTGTTGGAGTCGTGTGTGGCCACGCAGTCGTGGGTAAACAGGGAGCACAGGAGGGAACTAAGCACACACCCCTGAGAGCACAGTGTTTAGGGTCAGCATGGCGGAGGTGTTGTTGCCTACCCTCGTCTCCTGGGGCCGTCCCGTCAGGAGGTCTTGGATCCAGTTGCAGAAGGAGGGGTTCAGTCCTAGGGTCCCTAACTTGGTGATGTGGTTGGAGGGGACTATGGTGTTGAACGCTGAGCTCTAGTCTATGAGCAGTATTCTCACATAGTTATTTCTTCTTTTCTTCAGGTGGGAGAGGGCAGTGTGAAGTGAACTTGAAATTGCGTCATCTGTGAATCTGTTGGGGTGGTATGCAAATTGGTGGCCAGCTTGAAACATGTTGGGATTACAGACTGGGACAACGAGAGATTGAAAATGTCTGTGAAGACACTTGCCAGCTGGTCTGCGCATGCTTCGAGAACGCGCCCTGACATTCCGTCTGGCCCGGCAGCCTTGTGATTGTTAACCTGTTTAAATGATTGGCTCACATCAGCCATAGAGAGCGAGATCAGACAGTCATCCAGAAAAAAAGGGTTTTCATTCAAGGCACAGTGTTATATTCCTAATTTGGGAGTTCTGCATAGCTGGGCAACTCATGGCTGGGTTTCCCTTTGTAATCCATTATCGCCTGCAAGACTTGCAACACATACGACGAGCGTCAGAGCCGGTGTAATAGGATTCAACCTTCCTCCTATATTGTTCTTTTGCAAATTATAATAGGAAGGATACTGTATAACGTTACTGTATTTTTATATTCCTATGGGTGGGGTAAACATTCATTATTGATATGCTAACGTTACTTGATCATTAAGCATGTTGTTAGTTAGCTAGCTAGCAGGAGTTAGCTATGTATTGTGAGCTAATTTAATGTGTACGGACGAGAAAGTGAACCCTTTAATTGTAGGGCTGGGAATTGCCAGGGACCTCACGATACAATTTTATCATGATGCTTAGGTGCCGATACGATATGTATTGCGATTCTTTCGATTCTATATGTATTATGATTCAATAACGGGATTTTATTGCGACTATGTGTTTCCAACATATTGCTCAGAGGGACAAGAGAGAGCCATAATAAAACTAATTGGCTCCCTATTTTAAAAGAAGATGAAGAGAAAGCTATGGAGGAAAAATACTGGAGTTTTGGTTCAGGTACAACGATATGATACGATACATCGTAAAAAAGGATCTGCACATGATTTGGTTGCATTATTCAATATTGTAATATGTTTAAGTAGAAAAGTTGCTTGGATTATGAAATCATTTTTTGCTTAACTTAGTGGCTACTTTGATATTTACGGTCAATTTGAGCTGCGGACCAAGAATGCATGTAGTGTGAATTAAAAAGTAGAAATCTCTTTGGCCACTCTGTTCCTCAGACTCTCCTTCATCTCTCGTAGTGGGAATAGGGCCATATTTAACAGAGTGTGTGTTTAGTGTTACTCACATCCTGCTGTGCCAACTCTCTCCATGACAGGATTAGCATCTCCACTGGCACTGAGCACACAAATCACACAAAACCAAAAACACAGAACCAAATCAACCAGTTAAATAGATTACATGGTCACACTAATTATGGGACTGTATTGGAACAGAAGCAAAGTTGAAGTAATTGTATCACAGATATGCCTCTAATAAGTTAACTGAAGCAGTAATAAACATCCTACAAAGCAAGTAGCCTAAATTGTTTCCTTTCCCATTGCTTCAGTCTAATGTGTTTGTATTGTCTAGGGGTGAAGTGCATCATCAAGTCCCATTAACATGGCTCCTGTGCCTGACCTCTTCAACCCATCACAGGATGGGACTACACGTCTCCTTATCTATGCATTTCCCTACATTATTCATTCACTTCATAGACAATCCCAACAGCATGCAGGTCCTTGCATTCAACACATGAGACTGTTAAAGTTTGAGGTCTACCTTTTCTTCAGCATGTTTTTAGTGGTCATTAAAGGTAGCAATCAGCAGTTAAAATAACAACAAAGCAGCTCCCCACCACTGTGTGGGTAAAAAGCAGGGGGATGGGGCTGGAGCAATGGGACCAGTCTCAAATTCAAAGACAGAGCTATGGATTTAATGACTGACCATCCGTTTTAAGCATGTTTTTTAAACATGTTTCTATGAACTGTAATATAAGTTTTTTAAACTTTTCGTCTGAACTTTCACCTGGACTTGCCCGTGCCTAGTGAATTTGGATTTGTTTACCAAACATCCTAACAAAAGGAGGCATTTGGACATAAATGATGGACTTTATCAAACAAAACAAACATTTATTGTGGAACTGGGATTCCTGGGAGTGCATTCTGATGAAGATCATCAAAGGTAAGTGAATATTTATAACGCTATTTCAGACTTTTACTGACTCCACAACATGGCGGGTATCTGCATAGCTTGTTTTTGTGTCTGAGCGCCGTACTCAGATTATTGCATGGTTTGCTTTTTCCATAAAGCTTTTTTGAAAACACAGCGGTTGCATTAAGGAGAAGTATATCTATAATTATGTGCATAATAGTTGTGTCTTTTATCAAAGTATATTATGAGTATTTCTGTAAATTGATGTGGCTCTCTGAAAATTCGCCGGATGTTTTTGAGGCACAACATTACTGACCATAAAGCGCCAATGTAAACTGAGATTTTTGTATATAAATATGAACTTTATCGAACAAAACATACATGTATTGTGTAACATGAAGTCATCTGTGCCATCTGATGAAGATTATCAAAGGTTAGTGATTGATTTTTATCTCTATTTCTGCTTTTTGTGACTCCTCTCTTTGGCTGGATAATGGCTGTGCGTGTTTTTGTGACTAGGCTCTGACCTAACATAATCATATGGTGTGTTTTTGCTGTAAAGCCTTTTTGAAATTAGACATGATGGGTAGATTAACAAGAAGTGTATTGCACTTGTGAATGTATGAAAGTTACATATTTCAAAAAAATATTTTTGAATTTCGCCTTTTCAGTGGAATGTTGTCGAGGGTTTCCGAAGTTGTTTAAGGGATACAGTGTTTGTTCATATTTACTGTTTACAAACATTGGAGTAAAAAAAAGCTCATATTTTGAATTCTGATGGGATACGACAGTTGAACTAAGCTCAACTCCAAAAATGGATTTAGCAACTTCTGACTATCTGTTTGAGGAGGTTATTTACGGTTACATAGTTGAGGAGTTCATGCAATGGAATATCTCTGATTCTCAACAGGTGTATTTTTCCTTTTCCCCTCAGGTCCAGAACACTTACAGCACAACCTACAGTTACAGCGCGCCTCATCACATGAGCTTTATGCCACAAAACTCCCCCCAAATATCCATCCACCCACAAGCATCCTGATGTGTTTGCATAACACAAAGCCTCTTTGACAAAAACCCCTGCAGGTCTCCAGACTAACCATACGGGTCTTGACAGATTCAGACCTGCTTTACACGTAGATGTTTCTAGAAGTGCTTTTGAGGCTGTTGCACAACTCTTCCACCCCAAACTTGTACTTCCAGAAATGAACACGAGTTGAAAGGAGGACGGGACTTATCTAAGTGGAGAGGAAATACTCAACCACCCATGATACATCTGTGATGTCCATGCCACCCTCTCTCACTCTCTCCTACACCCAGGTTCTGTTATCTCAGGTCGTAAATTCCTGGCTGAGACTCTCTCCCCCATTTCATGCAGAGAGAGACCACAGAGTGAACAAAGGATTTCACATGGCCGAACTTCTAAATCCCCAAAATGGGAAAATTAAACTACATGTCCACTTGTGAGAATGTGGGAAGGGTCCGTGGACACTTAAGGGACAGTTATGTTGAGTGTGTTTCATTTGGTGACCTCACGAAGGACAGGAAACACGCATAACTATATCTCTGAATGTGTACATTTCTCAATTATGGTGTTTGCATCTAATTGTTGTATAAAATTAATGAGTAAAGATGAAACTATTTGTGAAATGATGTAATGTGATGTTAAACCTTTAATTTTGAGAGAATTGTATTCCCTGTCAAATTTAACTAGTCAGCGGCCACACCCCCTGAGCACAGACATAATCAAGCGTCATGGAACCACCCCTTCTACTGTTACGAATAAAAGCCCCTCCTAAAACAATCCTCTTCAGACTAAGCAAACCCACAACGGGAGCTGTGATTGCGAATAGTTAAGTACCAAAACTAGAAAACTATACCACGTGGAGCATTGGCTACACGGCTGGAAATGGTTAAACTCTGAGACTATCGAACCCTACAGAATAAGAGCAAATCTTAGATACTAATTACTGGTCTGCTACTAGAAATGATGTAAATCTGGGATGCGAATGCCGACAACCGCCGAAACATCTATCCTAAGAATAATGGATGCCTGACATATCCATTACAACAGACACGATCAGGAGCAGCCGATAGACCCTACAACCACTCTCTGATGAACTGACTCCAGCAGACAGACTGACGATTCCAACAGAGAAGATCACAATGACATGTGGGAGTAATATATATTGATTGCAATTATTCCAGAATGAGTGAGCGTTCATGTGCAAAGGACTATCATTTCAATGAATATAATTATCAACTGTGTGTAGTGATCCCTTTTGTCTTTCCCGCTTCTTTCCCAGTCCACACACCCACTTCCCTGCATTTCTGTGATTAGTAAATAAATGATTAAGCCAATTGGTGTATGGATGATTTATAGTAAAGGCTGGGTTCATGCAGATAACCAACCATTTATGATGTTCAGATGAGACTGACGTGAGGTAAAGAATAATTCATTCATAGAAGACTAATTGATCAGATATTAAAATATCCATAGAGTTATATTCGGAAAATTATATTTTTGTAATCTGAAGATTTTCCATGGTGCCCCGACTTCCTAGTTAATTCAATTTACATGATTAGTTTAATCACGTAATAATAATTACAGAGAATTGATTTGATAAAATAACAGCCTTCACCTTTAATGATGCCAAAGACACGACACTGCCTTTCCACACTAAGAAATAAGAGAGGGAGAGGCAGGAGAGAGAGAAGAGAGAGTGAGGCGGAGGAGAAGCAGGGCTCAGAGACAGTAAAGAAGAGAGAAAGAGAGAATGCAGTGAGCACAAAGGAATGGAGAGGGTATGCCCCTGGAAATTGAGGGTGTAATTTAGACTTCCTTAATGTTCAGTCAAGAGGGTCAATGGTCATCTCTAGTGTAATGTTCTCAGTAAATTACATTACTACGTACCTTACTGGAATGAGTGTACAAGAATGTAGCGCAGCTTTTACATGGACTTTTATGAGGGGAATGAAGTGTACTCTGTCAGGTGTCTACACCATGCACATTCTCACACACACATAACTACTTGGCTGTGAACAAGAGCAGATCATCACTGAGGTCTCCTAACAGAACAAACAGTAAATATAGACCAGTGCCAGTCTCTGAGGATAATTCAACCTATCTGTGACATCTATGTTTATTAACCACCACAAGACAATACCTTTCCTATGTTTTCTTTCTTTTTAAAACTGATGACAAGTGACATAGTGTGACAAGCTATTTTCTCACACCACATACCTCTGGACTCCAATAACTGGCTCAAAGCACACTGACATATTTGGTGCTTGCAGAGGTCAATTTGGGCCTCACTCTCATTCTCCTCGCCTCTGCAGGGTTGTATATAAGGTCAACAGGGATTCTCACACATTCAAAGGTTAGGAGCCCATCAAGGTGCAAATATAGGCTTAAGGTCCAGGGTCAGCCACTTCAGATATGTTGTAAAGGACTATATGAACTCAAATTCAAATCTGACGACTGGAAGTCCCACACAATACAGTGGTGGATGCTAGCTAATTCTAATGGACAATGATAGCAAAAGACACACACATTGTCATGATGCAAAATCCAACATTATCTACAACATTATCTCCTGTTAATTTGAGGCATTTTAATTCGGAAATAAATTCTTTGGAAGTTGCACAACATAGATAACAATACTGTCAAAACACGTACCCCCAATAATTTATGAACCTTGTTGCGCAAGATAGAGAACGCGTGCTTCACTTTCAGCGCTTAGAGAGAGCACTCGCGGATTACTCAATAAATGAGCGCCAGCGCTGATTCCACATGAGAAAGCGCTGCGCAATATACCAAGATGACAGTTCCATCTGAGTCATTTTACCGGCTTTTATACCGCCTCCTTTTATTCAGCACCATTTATCTAGCCGAATTATTCAGTTCTTTTGGACTATTGTAAACTAGTCTATGTGTGCCTACAAGGAACAATATTTACGCACACAGAAATATTTTGAGGATTTACAAAGAGACCTCCCTCACCTTCCGGAAAGCTATATGCTGTAGCGACTGTTCTGGATTGACTGGCCGCTGGTAAAATCGGGCACTGTAGCTCGCGCGCACTCACTCATGTTAAGAAATGAATGAAAGCGATCACAATATGGCTAGGCTAAATTAAATGTGCATCATAACAAGCTAATGTGCATGTTTTTAAACAAACTGAAGGCGTCAAATGGGCACGCTTTCTACATTCCCATCCCAGACAAATCTGACTGGGGATTGGAGAGATGCTACAGCCTTCAGTCCTTCACTCCAGCGCCTTCTTATCCAATTACACCAAAACGTGATTTTAAAAATTGAAAAACGAGTCAAATCAATCTTACCTTGGATAGGATATCCTTGTATGTATGTTTTGGCTGTAGGTTTGCGACCCAGAACTGAAACATGCACCTTTCACCTGGGGAATGCAGATGCCTGCCTGCTCCTACGAACAGTCTCGTTGTGGAATACTTTCACTGTCCTAGACCGCGACAGCCGGCCTCTCTCATGTCTCCCAACGGAATACAGAGGAGGAGCGTGGTTATGGGTGATATGGGATGAGAGAAACTGGAGGGCGTGTTCCAGACAGACAGAGACGCACCTTTTCTCAGTTATGGAAACCGTTGTTTTCTTTTGGTTCACCTGAGACGGACCCTTTCCGGATGCCATCCTTCGTTTTTTTGATGATGGTCAGCAACAAAAGAGAGGCTTCAGCACAGGTCACTGTATAACCAAACACATTGGTTGTGAACTGAATTGTATGGATATTGGACACAGATAACAAACAACCAACCACAGGTGATAGGTATTCTTCTGCAAGTACCAGCCCACATCTAAACACTCACCACTGAAAACCAGTTGAGTGGTCCCATGAATGCCTTATTTTTCATTCAGAAGGAAGCTCACACATCTCCATCATGTCAAGACATGTTCTATCAATTACTGAATGGACACTTCATTATAGAACATTAGAAGTTGACATTTAGTACTTAAATGTGCTACACATAGGATTTATTTTTCATTTTGCATTGTAATTTCACAAAATGTTCATAATATATATGCAGTAATAGTGGAATGATAGTGTTTCACAGTGTTGCGATTGGCTGTGATATTTTCCTACTGATATCTCCTGCCAAAGCAGCATCTGTTGTCAAAATGGGAAAGCTGTTCTGACTTTGGGGCTGTGTTATCTAGTGGAAATGGTTCTGTCATTTCCTGGTTGCTAAAATGTTACACTGTTCGCTCAATTTCAGTTTATGTGAGAAAGCAAGAGCTTAATAGTGTAGGGAATCATTGTACTATCGAAATCGCTGTGAAATATCTTGCAATTCACCTAGCATTAGGCTGCATTCAAAACAAATGCAAATAATCTAACAAATCCTATGTGTATCACCTTTAAGGTTGCCAAGGAGCAAGCCTCCATCCATCTGACTCCACCCATCCCAACAGGGTAGGCCTGGCTCGCAGTCGGCATTCCAATTCATCCCAAAGGTGTTCTATGTGGTTGAGGTCAGGGCTCTGTACAGGCCAGTCAAGTTCTTCCACACCGATCTCGACAAACCATTTCTGTATGGACTTCGCTTTGTGCACGGGGCATTGTCATGCTGAAACAGGAAAAGGCATTCCCCAGACTGTTTCCACAAAGGTGTAAGCACAGAATTGTCTAGAATGTCATTGTATGCTGTAGCGTTAAGATTTCCCTTCACTAGAACAAAGGGTTCTTAGCCCGAACCATGGAAAACAGCCCCAGACCATTATTTCTACTCCACCAAACTATACAGTTGGCACTATGCAACTGCTCAGCCTCCGTCCACAAGGTACTACAGAGGGTAATGTGTACGGCCCAGTACATGACTGGGGCCAAGCTTCCTGCCATCCAGGACCTCTATACCAGGCGGTGTCAGAGGAAGGCCCTAAAAATTGCCAAAGACTCCAGCCACCCTAGTCATAGACTGTTCTCTCTGCTACTACATGGCAAGCATTTCACTGTAAGGTCTACAACTGTTATATCCGGCGCATGTGACAAATAAAATTTAATTTGATGCATTGGGGCAGGTAGCTTTCTCCTGACATCCGCCAAATCCAGATTCGTCCGTCGGACTGCCAGATGGTGAAGCGTAATTCATCACTCCAGAGAATGCGTTCCCACTGCTCCAGAGTCCAATGGCCCGCGCGCTTTACACCACTCTAGCCCACGCTTGGCATTGCACATGGTGATCTTAGGCTTGTATGTGGCTGCTTGGCCATGGAAACCAATTTCATGAAGCTCCTGATAAACAGTTCTTGTGCTGACGTTGTTTCCAGAGGCAGTTTGGAACTCGGGTAGTGAGTGTTGCAACCGAGGACAGACGATTTTTGCACACTATGCGCTTGTATGGCCTATTACTTCACAGCTGAGCCGTTGTTGCTCCTAGACGTTTCCACTTCACAATAACAGCACGTACAGTTGACTGGGGCAGCTCAAGTAGAGCAGACATTTGACGAACTCACTAGTTGGAAAGGTGGCCTCCTATGACGGTGCCACGTTGAAAGTCACTGAGCTCTTCAGTAAGGTAATTCTACTGCAAATGTTTGTCTATGGAGATTGCATGGATATGTGCTCGATTTTATACACCTGTCAGCAACCAGTGTGGCTGAAATAGCCAAATCCACTAATTTGAAGGGGTGTCCACATACTGTTGGATATATGGTGTATTAATTTCAAATGTTTTTTTATTTTGGGATTTTAATTTAAAATCACTTCCTGAATTGACTTCTTTCAATTCTAATGAACCCCAGCCCTTAGGGAAACTGTGGCTGTAAGGAGGATGAGACACACAGCCCCTGTGTGTGTGTGTGTGTGTGTGTGTGTGTGTGTGTGTGTGTGTGTGTGTGTGTGTGTGTGTGTGTGTGTGTGTGTGTGTGTGTGTGTGTGTGTGTGTGTGTGTGTGTGTGTGTGTGTGTGTGTGTGTGTGTGTGTGTGTGTGTGTGTGTGTGTGTGTGTGTGAAGAGAGAGAGAGAGAGAGAGAGAGAGAGAGAGAGAGAGAGAGAGAACCGGCTCCGCTCCTCAGTACTACAACAGGAGCCAGCAGAGAAAACAAGGTGACAGATGAAAGGATAAGGAAAGAATGGGAGTGTTTCACTGCTCTGATGCAAGCCTCGCCTCATTTAACACATTTCGTTACACAGAGAGGCAGCTGTCGCCTACGGAGAGAGGGAGAATAGATGTTTCCCTCTGGCCAGGAGAACAAGTAGGGAGACAGGTTTCCCTTGTATCAAAATTGAGGATCCATTGACAGGTCAATATTTCTCAGAGTAACATGTTAAAGACACATTTAATATTTGCGGTAAATGTTTGGTGACCCTTGGTCGAGTGTGAGGGAGTGATTCTAACATTCCCTGAGAGAGAGGTAAGGCCATCCGTTCATTCACACCAGATAAATGCCCAGAATTTCCTCATACATTCAGTAGACTAGGGAGTAGAGCACTGGGATGGAATCTGGTACTGTTATCTCATCCAGTAGACCCAGCCTATGGACACTACTGAGTATCAACCAGCTCTTTTTAAATGTTCTGTGTAAAGAACAGAATGTATTCTATGAAGGAAAATATACTCCATGAGAGCATCTTGTGACCGCGCCCTTCCAATAACCAATAGTCTTATAGCTATTTCCTAATTACCATGTTACACTCTCAAGCATGTCTGAACCCAGCAGGTTTAATGGACGGGGGGTTATGATGACAGAAGAAAACCTGCTCTTTGTGGAAATACAAGTTGTGTCTTGACATGTTATCCCAATCAATGTTCTTAAATCCAGCTCCTCCATCACAGCTAAGAGTCTGCCTCCAGGTAGAAGAACCGGTTCAATGAGTCATGATGGGAGACATAGTTTGCTTTTACTGAGGAAAATACATTAGCCCCACCCTGGTTCTAGTTCAGCCTCTGGCTCTGCATCAGCAGGAGGGTTTGTCTGGGTTTCTCCTGCGGTGCCTCTCTCTCTAGGGCAGTGGTCACCAACCGGTAGATCGCGATTGACTGGTCGAACTACAAGCCATTCCTAGTCGATCACTAGAAATTGATCAAGTGAGATTTCCAAACTTTTAAAACCATTAAAACGAGAGACAAAGAATGCAGCTGCTCTTTTTATGAGTAAGTTCATGTTTCAATTGTTATTCAGTACTGTCAATACCTTGTTAAACATTTTTATAAGCTATTAAATGCCCGTTTCGATAAGCTCGAGTTATTATTTGTGCCCTGTCTTTTTTAATATCGAGGAATATTTCACGTTCTCTGGTCATAGGAGTAACAACATGAATTGGTGCACGAAGCAGAAGTAATGCCGTGCGACTTAAGTTTTGTCATCAGCTGAAAGACTGTGTCCCCTTTTCTCAACGGAGGGCGGGAGTGAAGAGGGGTGGTAAGTGCCAGCAGCATACCACCCTGCATACCACTGCTGGCTTGCTTTTGAAGCTAAGCAGGGTTGGTCCTGGTCAGTTCCTGGATGGGAGACCAGATGCTGCTGGAAGTGGTGTTGGAGGGCCACTCCAGCAGACACTGCCCTGTGTAGGGTGCCGTCTTTCAGATGGGACATTAAAATGGGTGTCCTGACTCTCTGAGGTCATTAAAGATCCCATGGCACTTATCGTAAGAGTAGGGGTGTTAACCCCGGTGTCCTGGCTAAATTCCCAATCTGGCCCTCATACCATCACCTAATAATCCCCAGTTTACAATTGGCTCATTCAACCCCGTCCTCTCCCCTGTAACTATTCCCCAGGTCGTTGCTGCAAATAAGAACGTGTTCTCAATCAACTTCCCTGATAAAAAAAATAATTAAATAAAAATCAGTTAATTTAAGTCTGGTGAGAGGTCAACCTCACCACTGCTCCCTCCATCCCCCAGTCTGACCATCAGATGCAGGCCACCAGTCCAGTAAAAGAAGCACATTATTATACTCACTTAGCTGTGCCTCACAAGTAATACAACACATCATCTATTACCAGTGTGATCATGTTCCTACAGTTTTGAAATAGTTTCAAACTTGTCTGAGAAGAACCACATTGACAGGGCAAGTCAAGCTTAGCCAATATGCAGTGATAATGTATTGGGCCTGTAGCCTGCTGCACAAACCTCATTGCTACACAACAGTTTTTAATTGGTTAATGTTGCATACATATGCTTGTTTTTTAAAGTCATGTTACATTTTTTTATTTTATCTGAGCGGTAGATCTCGGCTTGCATTTTGACTCAGAAAACGTTGGTGACCACTGCTCTAGGGTGTCTATTATCTCATCTACCGGTCAGCCTGCCAGAATTCCTACCCTTTCTGCATACAAATAGCTGTCAGTAAGCCTCGCTTTAGGAAAGGAATGACAATGCTGGTTTAGATCGGGGGCGACTCACCGGTGAGGTGGATTTTCATTCCATAAATTCCGCATTTGCAGGTGCTGGTTCTTAACTCTTCTTGAACTGTACTGTTGGTTAAGGGCTTGTAAGTAAGCATTTCACGGGAAGGTCTACACTTGTATTCGGCGCATGTGACAAATTGTTTTATTTGATTTGGTAACTGTGACATTAAAAGGTGAAGATTACACAACTCCAGAATTCTAGTCAAAATGCGCTGATTGAAAGGGCAAGAAATACCTAATCAAAATGGAATTCCTTTCTCAAGTAAAGTACATTTACAAGACGTTCTCTAGTAAAGTTAAGTATGAGATAGATTTGATCAAATATCTCGTCATGTCCTTTTGCCAAAAATAATGCCAGACAAAGGTAGTTTAAGGCCAAGTGAACATGTTTGTTGTTGCTTAGCTTTGCCAGTCAGATTGTACATATCTCAAATAAAGTAGACCAGATTCGAGTGCCTGTTAAAATCGTAGGATGAATATTTGGAACAGCTTAAATAGGTTAAATAACCTATGCATGTATATAAAAGAAAATGTTACGAAACGATGCAAAAAAACAAAAATGAGTCTACAATGCTCTCTAGTGGAAACAATACGAATGTACAATAGTCATTTTGAAATCAGTGATTTGCCTTCTTTCCTTACACAGCATTGCCCTCATGTGGTCGGTCATAAGGCAGGGGGAAATCCCGCTGTAAGTACCTCCGGGCATATTGAGTTGTTTTCACTTGGAACAAAACAGAAGCAAACAAGACAAAACACGGAGGAACTAACCTGAACTTGTCCTATAAGAAACCTTTGTTTTTGTAGCAAAACGTTTTACTACGGCGTGCACTAATGAATGGGCACTCTGTTCACCTGCCATAAGGCCATCAACGCGGTCAGACATAAATCGGTGACAGCTCGATCCTAATTGAATACTTTACACCGTGTCAAGATTTTATTTGACAGCATTTCAGAATATCATACGGTAAACAAGATTTCTGCAAAAGTTAATATATCCATAGTGTTGCATTTCATAAAAATAGGCCGTTCACTTATAGTCTGGGACTATCCATAATAATACATTGAGTCATATTTATAATAGCGACACACCTGTACAATGTCAATACCACGGCTAATAATAACACTACACAGTGATACCCTGCTGCATTAGGTAGGCTCAGGGGGTTCATGTATTGTACGTGCGTCAGTCTTCAACACACTCACCGTTTTAGATATACCCATCTCTTCTGATCTGTCCATAGAAAAGTACTGATATTTGCCTCAATGGGGGACTGCTCTGACGAGAAAAAGCGGCGAACTGTGCAACGAAGGAAGGACATTCTTCCTTGTCTCTAGTCTACACAGAAGTCATGATAGGCTTAGTGATGAAGGTGCAGTATACAGTCAGGACTGGCCAGACACTATAGGAATGGTTGTGTGTGGGGTGACCACAGTGGCACTGTTCAAATGAATCCTTTCTTGAAGTAACCAGTGACACTTACATGAATGAACATGTACCTGTGCTTTACATTATTATATATTTATTTATTGTCATGTAACAGATGCTCTTATCCAGAGCAATTGGGGTGAAGTGCCTTGCTCAAGGGAAGATTTTCCACTTATTCAGCTCGGGATTCAAACCAGCAACCTTTCAGTTACTGGCCCAATGCTCTGAACATCTAGGCTACCTGCTGCCTACTTACTTGAAGTAACCATTGTTCTTACAAGACGTTAGGAAAGAGAGAAGGAAGAGAGGAAGGATGCATTGTTAAAGTATTCAAACAGGCCCAGACAGCAGCTGAGCCACAGACTCCTCTCTACTCAGGGTCAGTTCCCCAGCACAATTTATATACCAATTCTCTGAACCACTTTGTGCTTTAAAGAAATATATTTTCCTCTCATAAATAGAGATTCCAATGGGCTCAGCGCATCACTCACCTCTCTCGTAATTACTGCTATTCTGAAAGACTGTCTGCATTTCTTCCACCCGAGGGGGACAGCTTTGTTCTGCCAATGTCATCCTCTCTTTGCTGGATTTTTAGCTCGACACACTGCAAATTACCACTCAAAAATCAGATGTCTGCAGGAACTAAAGGGGACACATTCGGATTGCTCCTTAATGACTTTTCTTTTATCGCCAAGAATGATTCTTGTGTCTGTCAATGATCATAATGTCTAGATGATTGTAGCCTCTCCACATCTCCATGTATAGTATATTAGTTATCAGAGCGGCAGATGAATTAGCTTCTGGTAGTCCCAGGGCCAGAGAGAGGGTTTGAGAGAGTTTAAAAAACTAAAAAACTCTACCTTAGTCATCGGATGACAAGGCGGTTCTGAGGGACGCGCGTGTGTGTATTACTGTGTGTGTCTTAACTGTGTGTGTCTTAACTGTGTGTGTGTGTAAACTGGTAATGGGGGAGTGTAGAGCTCCGAAGTTAATTGGGCCACAATCTGGTAGAGAGTGATGTGTATCTATATTTTAACGTCACTGGCTATGTAGACACTTAGAGACTAAACAAACGTTGAAATGAATATCCAGACAGTTGTCAGTTGTAATGTATACATATGCGTCTTTGGGAGATAAACGTGTTTCATGTGTTGTGTAAATGAACAGCGTTAAGTGAAGCACAGAGCATTAGACACAGTTAAGTGATGAATGAGCTCGTGACAAATAGCAATGTTTCTCTCTCTCTCTGATCCCCACCAGAAATACTAGTGTAGTTTCCTGCTTTCATACCCTTGCCATATTTTCACCCAAACACGTAATTCTGTGTAGCTACAGCTTGATTACACCATCTGTTTGAGATGTTCTGTCTAGACATTTCGATATCTGACAATGCGATACCAACAGAACCCCAAAAGTTGTGGAACTAACTTCAATCTGCAAGGAAATGGAAAGATTTGCTAATGTTTTCTGACCAAATAAATACTGTGGGGTCTGTAAATATAGTGAACAAATTTCAACAATCAGATATAAAACCATGAATGTCTGTCATGGCACAGATGTATATGAATATTGGGACATTGGTATTGACTGTACGGTAGCAGCCTGGATTGAACCACATCAGTCTAGAGTGTTCTAGGTTCTTTAAGTCCATAACAGACCTCTCTGTCCGTCGGTCCCTGATCGTAAGGCACTCTGCCCCGATATCCCATGAGCCTTCACTCTCTCCACATTGTCCACCAGACAAACCTCAGCAAATTGCTTTGTTCGCGAAGCACAGTGAGGGGGAAATGTATCTCCTGTGACCCAACCGTTGATGATTCAAGCACGAACAGCCCTTAGAGTCCACTGCAGTCTCGTAGAATGGGTCCACACAGACTAGAAATGCAATATTATAGTGGATTTGTGGCTGTGGAGTCATAAGGGAGTGTTGAAAAACGGTGTTGTGTTCCTTCACTCGTCGAGCTTATGAGGCGTCTCAGAACTACCATTGGCCCGACTAGGTATGCATGAGAGATGATCACGTCCCACATATTAATACCCATCATATAATAGATTTATTTCTATACCGTTTGATAGATTCCTCGGGATAGCTTCTTCAGTCTCGTACAGTCTCTTATTTAAGGCAAAGTCCCATTAATGCGTATACTCTTTTTCTAGTTCTGGTTTTCATTCTCTCTTTTCAAAATACACAAAAACAGGCAACCCCTCTTCAACATTCCTTTTCATAAAATAGACTTCATTGTATAAAATAACTGCAGTGTCACAGTCAACCAATCGGTGAGTGGTTCAATTTGCATGTACGTCCTGGACTGGAGTGCTGTGGGGATTTGAGCACTTCCAAATGAACTTCCTGTATTCGGACCCCTTAACACTGCTCAAGGATCCAGTCACGCTACACACATTCTGCTTGGTTTCTTCTTGTTTTGAATTTTTAAGTGGATGCTTTCCAGTTCTTAAGGTGGTCGGTGTAAAATATCTCTCAAAATAATTTAGAGTACAATATAAATAAAAATGGTTCTCTAAAAACGCATGGACGAACCCCCCTTTACATCTGAGGTCTAGAGGGTGGGGTAGGGGAGGCAGGGCGAGGGGAGACAATGAAGGGGCTAGCCAGGCTTAGTGTAGCCCGGCCTGGGGGTCTGGTAGTGGGTATACTCCAAGGTGTTATCTGCTCACAGTGGACGTGCCCGAGCGCAGGGTGCTGGGCAGCTTGTCAGAGCCGGGGATCTTCCAGGGCCCAGGGGACACAGTGGCCTTCCTACCCGCTGCCGTGCTGCCGCTGCTGGTGCTCTTGTTGGGGCGGCAGGGCCGGGTCTCTCCAGGGCCCCTCTCTGCCTCTCTGGGCCTGGGCTTCTCCTGCCCCGGCTCCCCCTGATGCCCGACACTAACGTCTGGGTGACTGCTGCTGCCACTCTGAGTACCAGCACCGCTGCTGCCGTTCCCGTTAGAGTTTGTGTATGAGGGCTTGGAGCCTTTCGTCGGGGACTGTGTGGGTTCTCTTTTCCCCTGGGACGTGCTGCTGCTCTCCCCAGCTATCCTCTCCTTAGACCTCCCCCTGGAGGAGCTTTTGGGCTCCCCTCCCCCAGGTAGCAGCTCATCCCTCCCCACCGGCCCTCCCTCTTTGGGGCAGCTCCCTCTGCGGGTGGACCTGCCACCTTCCTTCTGCTTGGCCCTCCCATTACTGCAACCACTCCCACTGGGCCGGTCCCGGTCCCTCCTCCCGTGACCGGTCTGGTCCGGATTTTGCGGCTCGGTCGGGCCCTTCCGGGGGCTCTGGGAGCGATCTGCCTTCCTGCTCTCTTGCACCGCCGGCTCCCGCGGGACCTCCTGCGGTGGCAGGCGAGCCAGGTCGGGGCCTGGGGGCTGCTGGGACGGGGTCAGATGAGATGAGGGCGATGGCATGGTCAGAGTGTCTGGGGGCAGGGCTACTTCCGACAGACTTGGGGAGGCTGAAGGGCGTGCATCCCAGGGGGAGGTACTGTCTGCTGGGGCACAAACACACAGTTAGACATGGGAAAGGATAGTCTTAACAGTCAGGGGCGAATCCTACCTTCCATTTACTTAGTCATGCATGGATGTCAATGGGAGACTGAGTGAAACATTGACTTAAGTGGAAGTTTGCCCTATAGAGATATATCTATGAATCTATAGATTTATCCAAACAACACACACCAAGCCAAAAAACATGCCTCTAGTCTACATGGATGACAGCATCCATATTATAGCAATCACAACAATCAAACCCAGTCTTTGTGGTATGGGCTGCAAGTGAAATATCACTTCACTCCTATAAGTCACACACTGCAAGTTCACTTTTAGGCAGCACACATCTCAGTTCTCTAGCTCTCTTTAAAGCCTCAGCACTTCTAAGAAGGGGGCAGAGTAATCGAAAACAGGTTTATTAATGGAATGGATGATATGCTGAATCAGGCGGTGCTTCAGCTTGGCTCGGGAGAGAAAACCTGCGGGTTCGAGACTCCCCACCGGTGCTCTGGGCTGAGTAACCACGGTAGTGGCTAAACCTACAGGGCTCTACCTTCTCCTCAGAGGCTGCTGCAGCTCACAAGGCCTGTTAGCTTCTCTCTCTGCATCGCTAAGCTAGCAGTCCCTGGGTAATCATTCATTACAAACAGGCAGGCAGGGGGGAAGTCACCAGGGAGGCTAGCGCCATTCGTCTAACTAGCAGGGGGAAAGAGGGAGGCTAGTTCCATGAGGCCTCATTACAGACTAGATGGACTCCCAGACCAGCTAGGAAGGTCTGATGTTTGGAGAGAGCTCAGTGGGCAGGCTCACAGTCAATGCAGGTGCCTGTTGCGCTCTGAAACCCTGGACTATTCACACCAGCTCATTCCGCTACCCATCAGCCACTGCTTGGTGTATTGAAGTGATGACCTGTCTCCCGTGGAGGCTGTGTGGCCCAATAGGATTGTGAGAGGGAGTATGTGTGCTGAGCTAATGCCTGCTGTCACCTTGGATACGGCTCTGTTCGTTCTGAGGGGTGAGGGCCCTGCTGCCCAGCTAGCTGACTGGATCTGACCTTAATACAACCTCCATACTCTAGTACTCTGTATGAGGGGACAAATGTACACATGCTCTAATACATCCACACAATACACAGCATGCACACGTCCACATACTCACAAACGTCATGCACGCGCACACACACAGTATTATATTATGTGGTACTAAATGTGACAACCGTCTTTTATTCAACTTCATTATTTCATCAGGATGCAGTTTTTATAAGCTTTGAATTCGTTTTCCTCTGCAAAGTACTGTATAAACTAGCTGAAAATACAGAGCCGCTTTGCAAAATGTAGTTAAATAACCCCGAAGCAGCGCATCAAACATAAATACTACATCCTCTCAGTATACAGATAAACCCAGGCCTGTAAAAACATCTACGTATCCACACAATCCCCCACATCCATGTTACAAATGGCTATTCCACTTTTATGTGACTGCTCTGCCCAGAACACACAGGTTGATAGTTGATATGAAAAGTGACGCTGGTGATTTAATATGGCGTCCTCTGGCTGACAGTGTAATGGGCTCATGGTGCGTATTTCACAGCTTTATGTCACCCGCGGGCAGGTAATAGAAAAAAGTCTTTCTAATGGAGGAAAGGGGGGAGAGAGAGGGAGGGAGAGAGAGGGAGGGAGGGAGAGAGACAGAAATAGATAACAAAAAAATCTCTGTCATAAATGGCCGGGGAGTGTCTCCGACTGGGAGTGGTAGTCAGAAGTCGTCTAGCGACGAAGAAGGAGACAGACAATCCTATTTCCTGTGTTTAAAGACCCTGGTCACCTGCCAAAGCTAAGTGCTGATGACTGTATTTCACAGTGGAGGCCTTGGCTGGCTGTGGAAGAGTCATGTGCAGTGTTAGCCTCAGCGCTAACTCACTACCCACAGGCCGGGAGTGTGACTCTCCGTTACAGAGGCCATGGGAGAGTCTGACACATCACGATTTATTACCAAGAGGGCCGCTAGGTGCTGTCATTCCCTGAGGTGCTGGGGACATAAATGTCTGTTAGGGGCCTCAGCGTGCACCATGGTGGGATTTTATCACAGGAAATAGTCTGCCTATATATTTCTGACTAATCTATCTAGACGATAGTGGCTGTCAGTTTGAATCACTATTTTGTAAAAGTTGGTCCATGGATCTTTCTAAATGTGTAATATGTATTTATTGTGTGTACATACAGTATAATAATTCCATTGGGCTGGCCTGATGACCACGTGGACATATTCTGCGTTCAAAACACCTGGGAACTTGGAAATCTCAGACTTAAGTGTGTTCAAGACAACTGGGAACTCAGGGGAAAAAACGAACACCGACTGGGAAAATAGTTTTGAACGGTCAAACTCTGACATCTTTATAAAGCTCAGAGTTTCCGACCTGAAGATCAGTGAAGTCATGATTTGACCCCCCACCCAGTTGTCTTGAAAGCCCCAATAGCTGGGGAACTACTGTAGGTTGATGTCACTGTGATTGAAGTGGAGAGGAGGAGCCAGTGTGTTCTGACCAGGAAGTCACAGCTGCAACCCACGGCATGGGCACACAAAACCACACCACAAACCACGACACCAAGTAGAATTAGACTGGAACATGCAGATCGTCACAAACCGTGTCTTTAGAGTGGCCCATTAGGAAGAAATAGGGGGAGCCATGCTTGTCACTTTTCATGCACATGGAGAGACTGGAAGGTACCATTCCTAAGGAAAGGGGAGTAACAACCTATACCAGTCATTAGGGTTAAACCAGATGCCTTGAAAGGAAGAGTTACACTATTGTTAGTCAAGAGAAAGACAAGTTTATCAGTGTTAAAGTATTAAGTGGAGAGAAAGACATTGCTATGGATGTAGAAAATACAACTACATTATAAGATAGGCATGCCAGACATAAGCAGAGTTATAGTTATAAGTTGATGTTTTATAGTTGATGTTTTTTGTCATTCTTACCACCTTTTTCAACTCAAATTAGTGATTGCGAAATTGTCTCATCGCGGCAACTCCCCAACAGGCTCGGGAGAGGCGAAGGTCGAGTCATGCATCCTCCGAAACATGACCCGCCAAACCGCACTTCTTAACACCTGCCCCGCTTAACCCGGAAGTCAGCCTCGCCAATGTGTCGGAGGAAACACCGTTCACCCGCAGGCGCCCAGTCCGCCACAAGAAGTTGCTAGAGCACGAAAGCCAAGTAAAGCCCCCCCGGCCAAACCCTCCCCCAACCAGGACGACGCTGGGCCAATTGTGCGTCACCCTATGGGACTCCCAGGCTGTGGTGTCGCCGCAACACTCCAATGCAGTGCTTTAGACTGCTGCGCCACTCGGGAGGCCCGAGTAAAGAATCATCTATAGACGTAATCATTTTAGAAATGCGTGTGACTTTTAAAATGTGATTATAGTGTTACTGGAATCAGATGAGATTAGAAGGTAAGCAGGTGTATTTGAGTGTGTTACAGCTGGATTAGCCTTGGTCTGGGGAGGGGTAAACAACAGGGTTCAAGGGACAGAATGGAAACCCACCATACTCTGGGACCTGCCCTGTGCCTCTCTTCAGGAGCAGACGTACCCGCCGGCCCCCTGACTTGATGAGCTCGATGGCCCGGGCGTGGGTCATGTCCCTGGTGGTGTCCCCATTGATCTCAATGATCTGGTCCCCTACCTGGAAAGGAGGAGAGACAACACAGTGAGAGAGAGAGAGTGAGAGAGAGAGGGAGCAATACTGTAGATAGATAGTGTGTGTGTGTGTGTGTGTGTGTGTGTGTGTGTGTGTGTGTGTGTGTGTGTGTGTGTGTGTGTGTGTGTGTGTGTGTCCGCTGTGTGTGTGTGTGTGTGCATGCAGGTGTGTGTATGTGCATGAAATCCTGTTGCCATGCAGAAACTGCACAGACAATAAATAGACAATTGACCACTGTGACAGTAACCTCTAAATCACCAACCCACTGAGCAACCTGTGTTACATAAACATGCGTTACATTGCGTGGCAAGTTCACACCAATTCCCTGATTAGATGAACAAATTATGGAAGAACACTGGCACACACTGCCGCAACCCCCAACGCAATTATTTCTTGGCAGGCCTCGGAGATAAGCACACACACTACGTATTGAAGCGCAAAATTAATAAGGCAAATTTATTGTGGATCACAATTTATTAGGATCAATGTGTATCTATAAATCATAGTGGTGCAGAGGGATCAGAGCGGCCAGTGTAAAGCTCTAATCAGAATTAGCACTCATGAATATGAATGTGGTGTCAGTTGTCATTAATTCCTGCAGCCCGTTTTTATAATGTCATTTAGATTGAATTATGGACTCGTCCCTGCAGGGGGGCTGAGACTAAAGAGGATACCCTCCTGAATACCAATGTCCTGGGCGTTGTTCATTACGTACCAAATGGAAGAAACTAGACTGAAACAGGGAGGGAGTACCTGAATCAGTCCAATAAGTAACAATTGTTTTAGCTTTCCGTTGCAAAACGTATTCCTAATGAATATGACCCAGGACATTAGTAGCTGAAGACCTGGTAGTAACCTATTCATTTCACTAAGTACACTCCCTTCCAGCACTACAGTGAAAAGGTTGTGACCTCTCTATGACTACAACATCAAGGTCGGAGGCCGATTGTATAGGCATATCCCCTGAAGGATCTCACTAACACACTTCCTTCACTTGGGAATGGGACCAGTGCCCTCTTGACTGATAGTGTAGGAGACCACGTGCTGCGGCGCCAAATGTATAAACCAATTACTGTAACAAATGGAAAAGTCATCGGCTAATAGTGGAAGTAATTTGAAAGTGAGAGGAGAGAGAATCCGCCCGGCAACAGAGAGAGAGAAGGGGAGTCATTAAGTGTTATTAGGCTCATCTGAGCGGAGCTGGGCCGCCCGTCCATCTCCACCTTCTGACAGTTAGTGAATGGCAGAGGCCGGCCTGAGTCATTCCCCTTTAAATGGATGGGAAGTGACTGGGTGTGGATGGGAGAATTGAACACCAAGCCAACAGCAGTAGTATGACCTCCAGATGAAGCATGGTTATCCTTGGATTGTCTCTCCTCTAGATGCTATCTCGAGTACAGCCAAGCTTACTAAGGTTGTGTCTGAAACAGCACCCTATTGCCTATATAGTGCACTTTTGACCAGAGCCTGAGCCTTGGTGGTGTAACAAGTATTATACTATATAGCCAGCCGGCCGGCCCATCCCAGTTCATTTCAACAGCGGTGTTAGATGATCCTACCTTTCCCCCTCGACCATTCATCTCCCCATGATCAGAGTTCAAACTGGGCCTGTGTGTGGCGGACTGCAGAGTTTGAGTAGGCCTTTTAAATCTGTGATTACTGAAGGATAAATCACGATACCGGCCCGGGCGTAGAAGAGAGAGAACAGGACCGCTAGCTATCCCTCATCCCCAGGCGATGGGTTTGGGCCTGGGCCCGCCGAGCTGCATTTACCTCGCCGTGACGGAGTGAGAGTAATATCCCTACGGGCCGTTTCACACACATTATCTCCGACAGGTTCATTACAGATAAGGAATGCACAGCGATGACGCTATTGGCCCACACTAGGGAGATTGGGCAGAGAGAAAAGTGTGACGGGTAGGAGACGATCAAGATACTTTAGGAGATATAGAACAACTGCGATGACAGAAAAGTAAAGCGAGATTTCTGTATCTTTTACACCATTAAGTGGTCAGAGTCACTCTGGATGAACATAGCAGGCTACAAGAACATATACAGCTGTTGAGAGAGAGTGACTCATACTTTGACAGAGGTGATGGAAGGAAGGTGTGAACTTGGGGAAAAACTAAAAGCTTGGCACGCTCGGCATCTTTTTACAAAGAGTACTAACGTTACATTTGAACTTCTTTTTTTGTGTTAAACAGATGGCAGACTGTCCCTGGAGAGAACATTACGAAATGGACAAACGTGAAAACTACTCATGGTAAAAGCAGCCACCCTTTAATTATTCATCTGAATGTTTATAGTACCTAATGTATTATTGACTAGACTAGGGAAACGTTTCTGCTGCCAGTAAACCCACTAACCCAGCAGGTGTCAAAACATCCCAAATCCTTCACACACTCAGCCACACTGCATTAGCAGATTATTTTCTTACAGGGCTTAAAATGGAAATTTGCTGCCAAGATAATCATCAGACAATTATAACTAGCAAAGATTTATTATTAATATCCCACTAAACCAGCGTTGGGAGAGAAGCTACTGTAAGTATGATGAGGGGAAGTGTTAGTTCAGCACAGGATGTGACATCGTCATCAGCCTACCCTCATCCTCCCGTTGCGGATGGCGGGTCCGTCCTCGGCCAGTCGCAGGACAAACAGGTCCATCTTGTACTCCCTCCCTCCACGGATACTGAAGCCAAACCCCTTCACACTCTTCTCCAGCTCCACGGTGAAGAAGTCAAAGTCCTGGAGAAAGAGCAGGACACATTCAGACAACGGGCAGTAAGAACCAGGGAGGAGGGGAAGGAGCAGGACACATTCAGACAACGGGCAGTAAGAACCAGGGAGGAGGGGAAGGAGCAGGACACATTCAGACAACAGGCAGTAAGAACCAGGGAGGAGGGGAAGGAGCAGGACACATTCAGACAACAGGCAGTAAGAACCAGGGAGGAGGGGAAGGAGCAGGACACATTCAGACAACAGGCAGTAAGAACCAGGGAGGAGGGGAAGGAGCAGGACACATTCAGACAACAGGCAGTAAGAACCAGGGAGGAGGGGAAGGAGCAGGACACATTCAGACAACAGGCAGTAAGAACCAGGGAGGAGGGGAAGGAGCAGGACACATTCAGACAACGGGCAGTAAGAACCAGGGAGGAGGGGAAGGAGCAGGACACATTCAGACAACAGGCAGTAAGAACCAGGGAGGAGGGGAAGGAACAGGACACATTCAGACAACAGGCAGTAAGAACCAGGGAGGAGGGGAAGGAACAGGACACATTCAGACAACAGGCAGTAAGAACCAGGGAGGAGGGGAAGGAACAGGACACATTCAGACAACAGGCAGTAAGAACCAGGGAGGAGGGGAAGGAGCAGGACACATTCAGAAAACGGGCAGTAAGAACCAGGGAGGAGGGGAAGGAACAGGACACATTCAGACAACAGGCAGTAAGAACCAGGGAGGAGGGGAAGGAGCAGGACACATTCAGACAACAGGCAGTAAGAACCAGGGAGGAGGGGAAGGAACAGGACACATTCAGACAACAGGCAGTAAGAACCAGGGAGGAGGGGAAGGAACAGGACACATTCAGACAACAGGCAGTAAGAACCAGGGAGGAGGGGAAGGAGCAGGACACATTCAGACAACGGGCAGTAAGAACCAGGGAGGAGGGGAAGGAACAGGACACATTCAGACAACGGGCAGTAAGAATCAGGGAGGAGGGGAAGGAACAGGACACATTCAGACAACGGGCAGTAAGAACCAGGGAGGAGGGGAAGGAGCAGGACACATTCAGACAACGGGCAGTAAGAACCAGGGAGGAGGGGAAGGAACAGGACACATTCAGACAACGGGCAGTAAGAACCAGGGAGGAGGGGAAGGAACAGGACACATTCAGAAAACGGGCAGTAAGAACCAGGGAGGAGGGAAGGAACAGGACACATTCAGACAACGGGCAGTAAGAACCAGGGAGGAGGGGAAGGAGCAGGACACATTCAGACAACAGGCAGTAAGAACCAGGGAGGAGGGGAAGGAGCAGGACACATTCAGACAACAGGCAGTAAGAACCAGGGAGGAGGGGAAGGAGCAGGACACATTCAGACAACAGGCAGTAAGAACCAGGGAGGAGGGGAAGGAGCAGGACACATTCAGACAACAGGCAGTAAGAACCAGGGAGGAGGGGAAGCAGCAGGACACATTCAGACAACAGGCAGTAAGAACCAGGGAGGAAGGGAAGGAGCAGGACACATTCAGACAACAGGCAATAAGAACCAGGGAGGAGGGGAAGGAGCAGGACACATTCAGACAACAGGCAGTAAGAACCAGAGAGGAGGGGAAGGAGCAGGACACATTCAGACAACAGGCAGTAAGAACCAGAGAGGAGGGGAAGGAGCAGGACACATTCAGACAACAGGCAATAAGAACCAGAGAGGAGGGGAAGGAGCAGGACACATTCAGACAACAGGCAGTAAGAACCAGGGAGGAGGGGAAGGAGCAGGACACATTCAGACAACAGGCAATAAGAACCAGAGAGGAGGGGAAGGAGCAGGACACATTCAGACAACGGGCAGTAAGAACCAGAGAGGAGGGGAAGGAGCAGGACACATTCAGACAACAGGCAGTAAGAACCAGGGAGGAGGGGAAGGAGCAGGACACATTCAGACAACAGGCAATAAGAACCAGGGAGGAGGGGAAGGAGCAGGACACATTCAGACAACAGGCAGTAAGAACCAGGGAGGAGGGGAAGGAGCAGGACACATTCAGACAACGGGCAGTAAGAACCAGGGAGGAGGGGAAGGAGCAGGACACATTCAGACAACAGGCAGTAAGAACCAGAGAGGAGGGGAAGGAGCAGGACACATTCAGACAACAGGCAGTAAGAACCAGGGAGGAGGGGAAGGAGCAGGACACATTCAGACAACAGGCAGTAAGAACCAGGGAGGAGGGGAAGGAGCAGGAAACATTCAGACAACAGGCAGTAAGAACCAGGGAGGAGGGGAAGGAGCAGGACACATTCAGACAATATCAGTCACCATCACAAAAGCTAATGGCCATGTGTATTACTATAGCCTGGTTAAACCAGACTGAATGCTGCACTCGCCATTGTTTAACTCAGTGCTGCGTTCAGTCTCGTTTAACCCTGATAGAATTACCACATCTTCTTCGGTAACTTCTCTTCCTGAACTACTGTTTCTTGCTTGTCAATGACCATGTATTTCAGTTGAATGTATTTATTTTATTTTAACCTTTATTTAACTAGGCAAGTCAGTTAAGAACAAATTCTTATTTACAATGACGGCCTACACCGGCCAAACTCGTACAACGTTGGGCCAATTGTGCACCGCCCTGTGGGACTCCCAAACCCCGCTGGTTGTGATACAGTCTGGATACGAAACAGGTCGTCTGTTGTGACGCCTCTAGCACTGAGATGCAGTTTTTTAGACCGCTGCGCCACTTGGGAGCCCCATTTTGACAGCTTTACATACTTAAAATAAAAGTAACGTAAAGTAAAAGTACAATTTAAGTTAGCAGACATCCCAGGTCAATATTGTATTGATGAGTAAAGTATCTAACCTGGTAGACCTGTGGCATCTGTGGCTGGATCTGTCTGTAGTCGTGGGGCACAGGCATAGGGAAGTGCCTGGGGTCAGTGGACAGCTGTCTGTAGTCCATCAGAGGAGGGTGTCTGTAGTCCAGGGTGGGTGGCTGGCGGTAGTCTGCTACAGGAGGGTGTCTGTAGTCCAACGGGGGCTGTCTGTAGTCTGTGAATGGAGGCTGTCGGATGTCCGGTTTCACATCCTGCCTCGCTTTCACCTCTGACCTGTAACTAACCAACCAATCAAGTTAAAGGGACATTTCCCACTGGGCATAAACTGGTTGAATCAACGTTGTTACCACGTAATTTGTCAATGTATTGTGACAAGGAATATACAAGGAAAATACATTGGATTTGAAAAAAAGTAATCAATGTTTTGAGAGTGAAATTTCAACCACGTAGATGAGGTTGTCACGGTAACCACATTTCAACATAGGTTTGTCTTTGTTGAATTTGTACCTTAAAAACAACATCAGATCTTCAAAACAATAGGCTGGGCAGCACCTCCTACTGGAGAATTGGTATATCTACAGCTACCCTTTAGTCTCCCACCTAGGGTTTTAACCAAGCCCCACCCTGCTTAGATATGATATTTGTCAGTGACTATTACCCTGATTCTATCTTGAGAATCATTTTTTGAGATGTCACTTAAAAACTAAATAGATTCGCTGTTGCTATCAAAGTCATTCAAAAGGAAGGTTTCACAGAGCAAATTAAATGTGACCATACTTTATCACTCATATAACGTCAATGAGACTATTTTGGCCTCTATAGCATTTGCAAAGTCATCGACAGCCATTGTTTCAATTCAACCCAGAATTCATCTAAAAATAGACAATACAATAGGCCCAGGGTTTCAAGCTTTGATTCATTTAAAATGTAATGATATTTAGTTATATTGAATTGTGTTCAGTTGTCAACCCACCAAATAACGACATTTGAAGGAAATGTAATTCTTCTGCTTGGATACTTCCACCTGTAATACTGACTTACTCTGGCTTTAATTACAGTTTGTCTCCAAATTCATATTTGATATGTTGGAATGACAACGTCTCCATCGCAACGAAATACGTAAGTCAACACAACAATCCAAGTTAAAGAATAGGACTAAATCAAATCCAACATTATTTAAAGTGCATTTAAAGTTTGATATGATTTAGTCCTATTCTTTAACTTTGATTGTTAAGTTGAAAATCAAACACAATTCAATGTTTGAAATACAATAAACAATGAATAGCATATTAACTTGTTGACAAGTTTAACCAATGATATGTTGGATTCATGTCTCTAACTCAACCAAAAATACAAGTTCAAGAATGGGATTAAGCCAGTGGCTCAGATGGAACTATGCAATCAGTAGATACATCTAATTTAAAATGTTGATATTTGGTTGCTTTGTCAACCAAACACAATTTAATATAGCCTAAATGAAGGCTATCGTACAAACTAATGTAACATTCAACTATAAAACGAGTAACACATCCATGGTCACCTTAAGGTTGAGTAATTATAAAATCCTTATTATAAAACATGCATGAATAGGTTGTCGCAGGTCTCTGGAGATCTTCACTATTGCTGTAATAATCTGTGCAGAATCTTGAACAGCATTGATCTCTGCACCATGCACTTTTAATGTAATCTCAAACGCAATCCAGGTCATTTGGTTCTGCTATTAGATGAAACACAGTGATAAGACATTCATCTGTTGTATAAATGAACTAAATATCTGGCATTGTATTTCCATTAGAACTTTGCTGTGCTTTTAAATGGTTGAAAGCGCAGTGAGACATTTCAGTGAAAACCAAACCAAAAATATGACGTTGTTTTTCCGTTGGAATTTGGTTGTGCTTTTTTCCCGATGGTTGAATGCACGGTGATAACACGTTGGACATTAAACTGTTTTGAGTGGTCTTTTTGAGTGGGTGAATATACAGTATGTTGTAGTCTCATTGATCAAGTTCTCAACTAAATATTACCCAATTACCAACATTGAAACGATGTAGTGTGCCCAGCGGGTTATCACTACAAGCATTTCATATGAAAGCTCCAACTTCATTCGGTTGTGAAGGTAATGCTCTTTGAATCAATTCATGTCAAATTCATGTCAAAGTTATTTACAAATACCTTGTTTGTTTCAATCAAACTACCTTTTAGGCAAGACTAGTGGTGGTAAGTGAAATCTATATTTTCAACCACATAAAAAGACTCTCAGTCTTTTACAGAGTTGGCAATAAATAAGAGGAAATTCTCCAGAGCAGGAGAGAAAGGACAATGACAGGGTACATTTTTGGGCCCCCTGTAAGAGCTTGATGAAATATTCAGCGTAGGTCTATAAAGAAGCTATTTAGGTTAATAATTCAGGAGTCCATAAGAGTTAAGTGATGTTATACAACAAACTGGAGACAGGGAGAGAATACCTCGCTCTCACCTGTAATTCCCTTAGGAACAGTGCTTTTACCCCAGAGATTAAAAAAATTAGATACTACTGTGCTGTATAAGTGAGATTTCCAAATGTGCCCTAAAGATTACATGAACCCATACACATAGATGATCAACCATCTTAAACGATTTAAATACATAGGAAATGATAGAGCACTTAAATGCTGCACGTCTTACATCAAATCAAATGTTATTGGTCACACACATATTTAGTAGATGTTATTGTGCGTCTAGCGAAATGCTCGTGTAAATTATGGCCCTATCCTGGCGGACCAATATTTAGAACTGGGCTGGGTGCTATGAATTGGTGTGTGTGTGTGTTTTTAAGCAGTGTGCGTCTGTGTGTGTGTGACCATCCGGTTGCCGTACCTGCTGTCGTGGGTGTAGATCTGGGGTGGGGGGGCTGGGGTCTGTGTGATGGGGCTCTGGTGGGTCAGGGAGCTGGGCTGGGTGACTGCAGGACTGGGCTGAGTGACTGCAGGGCTGTTCTGGGTGACTGCAGGGATGGGCTGGCCCACGGCGGGACTGGGCTGGGCCTGAGGACTGTGCTGCTGGGTCACTGCTGGGCTCTGCTTCTCTGAGCTAGGGGCTGACGGGCTCAGCTCTGAAACACAGACAGACAGAAGTGTCAGACACAGTGACAGGTAGATACACACCACTGCATAGACTATGCTAAACAGAGCCACATTAACATAATACACGGTGCATCTACTTCAAAGAACTGTCAGTACAATGCTCTAATCTACAGTAGATGCTCGTCATAACCAGAAACACCCATGAAGCATTAGAAGATGGTGACAGAAACCGACTCACTAGACAGTTCTCCCAAACAGACATATCACTCGCTGATCCTTTAAAAAAGGGATGTAAAACGGTCTGTACAGTAAGACAACGTGCTGCATTTAAGATGACAAACAGTTTTAACAACAGTCCCTGAAAGTCCCCCCACATCTACATTATACAATTCTCTAGTACCCCTTGGTCCCCCCATTATCTCCATTCTGCTGACCGTTGCCCCCCCGTCTCACTCACCTTCCTGTGGTATGATCCGGAGGGTGACGCTGAGGCCGGCGTCCTTGATGAGCTTAACGATGTCGGCGTGGGGCATGTTGATGATGGACTGGCTGTTCACCGCCAGGATGCGGTCACCCACCTTCAGTTTGCCACAGCGGTCCGCCGGGCTGCCGTCGATGATACGCCCAATCTTATGGGGCACGCCTGGGATGGGAGGAGAGGCGGAGGACAATACACACAGAGTGAGAGACACACAGATATGGTTAGTTGAGGATGGGTCTGAGTTCAGGCTAATCTTACTGGTTGGATGCTTTCTTTCCATCTCTCCCTCTCTTCTTTCTATCTATGTTGCTCGCTCTTTTCACATTTCTCCCGCCCCCTCTCAGCTTATGTAAGACAGCTGGCTGTATGCACGGCGAGTGTGGGCAGGGCACTAAAAGGCGACGCGGCGTACTGGAGCCTAGCTACCTCAGATCTGAGGGATTGATACAGTCAGGAAACCATTTGGAATTGAGACGGGTTAGATGGTTAGACGAGGAGTACATGGTTCAAAAATAGAGGTGTTACATTTTTTCTATGGTTGGGACCTCTTCCTCTCAGCAATTTCTGTGAAAATGGATTTGGTTTTCTCTGCTTGGAACGGTCGTATCTGCTGGACTAAAATGCATTAAAACTAAAGAGCATAATAATATGCGAAGCCTTCCCTTTTAAGGTGAAATTGCCATAAGGCAGTACATTGTAATGTAAACAACCCATGGACATGCAATAACACACACACACACACACACACACACACACACACACACACACACACACACACACACACACACACACACACACACACACACACACACACACACACACACACACACACACACACACACACACACACACACACACAGCAGCACTCACTGATGGCGGCGGCGGTCTCGGGCCGGTTGAGCGAGCTGATGATGACGAATCCAAACCCTTCACTCTCCTTGCGGTGGATAATGACATCACTCGGTGGCTGCTGCACGCTGGAGGTCGGCTCTCCATCTGTGGTGCTACCTGTAACCATGGCGTCAGTGGGTGGGGCTGCGTTGTTGCCAGGATACGTGACATTGGTGAAGTCGCTGCGTGGGGAGCTGTGCTGGGTGGACACAGAGCCGGGGCTGCGGCCGTTCTCTGGACACGGCTCTCCTGTGGGGGGGTAACAGAGAGCTGAGTTAACCTGCTCTGCTCTGCTCTCCACCACACCACACTGCAGCACAGCACAGCACTCATCAATGGACAAAGACAGGCCCTGTCTGGACTGGCTATCAGATCAGTGAAAGGTCATGGTTTCTCTCACACCTCATCGGCTGTATTGTTGCATCCAAAGATCTTTTTAATGCAAAAGAAAACCTCCATTGAAGATATCTGTAGATACAATCGCTAAGAACTAACATTCCCTCAAAACCAAGATGTCATGTTAGAGCTCATTACATCTTCTTCAGTGATCAAGGTTGAACTGACGGTAGTGTGACCTCTGGGAGAGACAGAGTCTTGACATCTCCAAAAGTGTTACTTTGAATCAAACGTTCGAGGGATGAAAGGCAAGACCACGGACGACACGGGTGAGACAGACATCCTTTCATGACTGGAGACGGAAGGAGAAGAGGGAGACAGAGGAGGGGAGACGGGATCTCACCAGGGTGGCTGTGCTCTCCTCCCCAGGCACCAAAGGCAGCCGGAGCGTAAGGGAATGGGGAGATCTGAGGGGGGAAGGTGTGTGTAGAGGGCTGCTACACTCATCACACAGCAGGCTCTTGCAGCTCTACAATTCAAGGTACAATACAACAGCCAGACTCCACATAAGACCAGAGAAAGGAAGACTATCAGGCCTTCTTGGAGTAGGATGAATTTGACCCTAGAAGATGCTCTAAGGTCAGAGTTCCGTTTTCCTCCCTAATGATTAGAATTAGGAGTTTTCAGTAACTGATCCTAGATCTGTCCCCTCCAATCCTCTCACCTGGGCCCTGCAGCCTCCTCCTGATGGTGAGGTTGACTTGTCCATTGCGGGCGGCGCCGTGCATCAGGTCGATGACGTAGCGGTGGGGCTTCCCCGCCACCGGGATCCCGTCCACGAAGATGAGCTCATCGCCTGGCCGCAGGCGCCCGTCTCTGTCTGCAGGGCTCTTCTCTATGATGGCCCCAATCAGAATCTGTTTATGGGAAAAATACCAATCAGAACGCATGGAGAGCTAGGGGTAGGGGTTAAAAAGTCGGTTGACCAATCAGAGGGCAAGATTCATAAAAGGACTACATTGAAGTGAAGTGTAGCCATGGTCAAGTGGACAAGAAATATGCAGGGAGTAACTGTATGTGAAATGACATGTATAAGTGGTTGTTATGTCAGTGGTGCTTATGAATAAATACGTGGCTCCATGTTTGCGCTGAGTGTTACTCTACAGACAATTAACCAGTAACCATCCACAGCAGTATCACCAGTCTCTCAGTCAGTCAGGGTTCAGGGTTAGATATGCATGTAGTGGGTTAGAGAGGAGAAAATGACAGGGTTCCACGCCCATCTCATACGAGCCTTCTCACGGGTGTCCGGACTCACAGGCTGACCCGCCTCGTCTCCCCCAAGGATGCGGAAGCCGAAGCCGGACTTCTGCCTCCTCAGGTGGACCTCCACCTCCTGGTACTCTGCCCCTGGGGTCAAGGAACAGACAACACCTGTGACACGTGTTGACCTTGGAGTGCCCTCAGTCTAATGTCTAATTTATGTGAAGCCAGAGGATTGTTGATCACATATTGTGGAAGTTAACACATGAAATTAAAGGCACTGTTATTTCTGTGTTTTATATAATATTGTACAACAGCTGATGGAACTAACACTAAAAGTGTGAACATTTTTTATCACTGTTATTTCCTGGTAGTTGCTTGTTGAAAAGAATCGACACAGGACCCTTAATCAGCAGGTTTGCCTGGGCGGGAGTTTCGGCTTTCCATGGGGACATCAATGTGGTATATTGGTTAATAGACCAATAACAAAGAGAGTTCCAAACTTCTCTGCCAATAACAGCTAGTTTTCCGTTTTCCCCTCCACACTCAAACCAGACAGTTCTTGCTAAATTCTTGCTTGAGAATGTTTCTTGGGCTAAAAAGCCAATTTTGCCATTTTTAATGGAAATCTATTACAGTAAGGCTCTTATTTGTTACCCAGGAATGATTTGAGACTGATATAAAATGACCGCATTGGGCTTTTAATGCAAATTAAATGAAATGTTCCAGAAAATAAGACAACATTTAGAATAATCCCCTTTCCTCCCTGTGAGGAGTCTTCTTCAGGGCCAACGTACATACCAGAGTGGTCCACAGAGAAGATGGTCCGTGGCAGGCCTGGCTCTGTGTGGGGGAAGGAGATTGAGGGAGCACCCATAAACAATAATACAACACACATACTGTCTTACAACTGTCTCACTCAGAGCAGACTACTAAAAAGACTGAGACTAGAGCAAGACAGAAAACGACTTGCCTCAGCACATTGTTTGCACAGAGTTCCTACATCATCCATTACACTGTGGAAAAGAAGTGCTTCGGGCTTGTAATACAGCTATCTTTTTATTTACAGTATGTGTTACGGGAGCAGAAACTCATCTGCAATCAGGCCTTTACTGGAAAGCAGAATGATTTGTGGCATAGTGATATTCATTACCCTGAAAACCCTTTCCTATGAAATGAAGTAGAGCGGGTCAAAGTGACTGTGATGAGAAATGAGCTCTATTTACAGCAGGTTTAATCACGGAGACAAGTGTCCGCTGGGATACCAGAGGAATTAATTGAGGAAACAAAGATGGCGGATGACACATAAGGAGACTGACTGACAAGTCTTACCACGGAACCCATATACAGTGTTTTAAGTTTATATTAAATAAGATTGCTGGATAAAATACTCATCGATGTTGGCAGAAGATAAGGACAGAATGACCTTGTTGGCTAGAGGATGATTTTGGTATATTCCAGACTATTGCAGTTTACATAAAGTACACAATTCATAAATCTCCATCTAACTCCAGATCTCTCACATGCAATGGGGTCTCTTGGTTCCCGACTAGAATAAAGGTATCCAATTACAGATGTAGGATCCTAATTTGACCACTCTTTTGTTACTGAGAAGTTTCCTACACAGCAGGAAATATAAATGTGTAGTGTAATAAAGCTTTAAAATGATTCTAAAGTTTGGAATATATATTATCAACCCCTACATTTATCCCATGAATTATAACCTGTTTTTTTTCCTGTTCCTGCATGATTCTTTTCCAGCTGTAGAAAACCTTATCAACATTCAGTGGAAGCTACACTGACTTGTCTATGGTTGTGGGGTATGGGTGCATTTTCTTTCTCTAACAGCCTGTATTGGTCTCCAGAATATATTGGGAACAGTGCTAGTTAGATAAGGTTACTGAAAAATACCAGTGTTCATGACCTAGAACTCCCACACCACTGAGGGAAACAAGGAAAGTGTTCCTAAAAGTTGCCCTGTGCCTCAACCCTGTTAACCTGACTGACCAACAGTCTGCACGTGTAGCCTAGCAGCGAACAGCACTAATGGGGGCATGTTACATGGAGGGGACAGATACTTAAAACTAAACAAGGGACTAAAGGAGAGAAAGAAATGATGGAAGTGAGAAACAAAGAGAGAGAGGGAAGTGAGTGAGACAGAGAGAGAGGAGAGAGGGAAAGAGACAGAGAGAGAGAGAGAGACACAGAGAGAGAGAGAGAAAAAGAGACAGAGGAAGAGAAGAGAGACAGTGACAGGAGAGAGAGAGCGACAGACAGACAGACAGACAGACAGACAGACAGAGATAGAGAGAGACACAGAGAGAGAGAGAAAAAGAGACAGAGGAAGAGAAGAGAGACAGTGACAGGAGAGAGAGAGCGACAGACAGACAGACAGACAGAGATAGAGAGAGACACAGAGAGAGAGAGAGAAAAAGAGAGAGAGGAAGAGAAGAGAGAGAGAGAGAGAGAGAGAGAGAGAGAGAGAGAGAGAGAGAGAGAGAGAGAGAGAGAGAGAGAGAGAGAGAGAGAGAGAGAGAGAGAGAGAGAGAGAGAGAGAGAGAGAGAGAGAGACAGACAGACAGAGACAGAGACAGAGACAGAGACAGACAGACAGACAGACAGACAGACAGACAGACAGACAGACAGACAGACAGACAGACAGACAGACAGACAGACAGACAGACAGACAGACAGACAGACAGACAGACAGATAGATAGACAGACAGATAGATAGATAGATAGATAGAGATAGAGACACAGAGAGAGAGAGAGAAATGCAGATAGAAAGAGAGAGAGGGAGAGAAAGGAAAGCTACAGAGAAAGATTGACCGAGACGCTGGAAGGCTTTGACGTGGAGTTCTTCCGACAGCCCTGTCCTCTTTAATAAAGGTTGTGTTGCGTAAGCGCGCACACAGCTTGTCTCTCTCCTCACCTACGACTGACTCAGGCCCACAGAGATTCTACCATAGAGAGGAGCAGAGCATTATCATCGTCCACCGGCTAGAGCCTCGCATGTCAATCATGAAGCCTCTATGGTACATCAAGCTGCACGGACTTAACAGAAACTAGCACTGTCACTAGCACTGGTCAAAAGGATGAGTTCACTTTATGTTCAGAATCATACAGTAGATATGACTACTGATGTCAAAAACCAATGGTATACTGTCGTACAAATCTTTCTACAGGGCATATCTTGGCAACCCAGTTAAAAGCTTGGTCGTACACTCAATGAACTGAAAGGAAATCCCTATGCTTGTACACCTGACAGGATCTTTAATGGCTAAAATATAATAGTTGGCTCCTAAAGTTTATAGCGGCCTAGGAAGACAGGTTGTTGGCTGAGATGTTCCTGGGAAAAAATGGCTAATTTGACTATACACTCTGGCAGAACATTGACTGGAGGCAGAGATCCGCGATTCAGAGATTCCCCTAACGAAGGAGTCTAGGCCAAATACAAATGTATCAACATCAAGTCATCTGTCAGCACTAAGTTAAAAGTATAAACTCTTAAACCGTTGTCACACTCCATCATATTTACAGAAATACATCTACAGACAAAACAACATAATACATCTCATTCTTCAGAACTCAGATAACACAGACTATGTCCCTATAGGAACAGAACCCAGACTATGTCCCTATAGGAACAGAACCCACACAACCCAGACTATGTCCCTATAGGAACAGAACCCACACAACCCAGACTATGTCCCTATAGGAACAGAACCCACACAACCCAGACTATGTCCCTATAGGACCAGAACCCAGACTATGTCCCTATAGGAACAGAACCCAGACAACCCAGACTATGTCCCTATAGGAACAGAACCCACACAACCCAGACTATGTCCCTATAGGAACAGAACCCACACAACCCAGACTATGTCCCTATAGGAACAGAACCCAGACAACCCAGACTATGTCCCTATAGGAACAGAACCCACACAACCCAGACTATGTCCCTATAGGAACAGAACCCACACAACCCAGACTATGTCCCTATAGGAACAGAACCCAGACAACCCAGACTATGTCCCTATAGGACCAGAACCCAGACTATGTCCCTATAGGAACAGAACCCAGACAACCCAGACTATGTCCTTATAGGAACAGAACCCACACAACCCAGACTATGTCCCTATAGGAACAGAACCCAGACAACCCAGACTATGTCCCTATAGGAACAGAACCCAGACTATGTCCCTATAGGAACAGAACCCAGGCAACCCAGACTATGTCCCTATAGGAACAGAACCCAGACGATGTCCCTATAGGAACAGAACCCAGACAACCCAGACTATGTCCTTATAGGAACAGAACCCACACAACCCAGACTATGTCCCTATAGGAACAGAACCCAGACAACCCAGACTATGTCCCTATAGGAACAGGACCCAGATAACCCAGACTATGTCTCTATAGGAACAGAACCCAGACAACTCAGACTATGTCCCTATAGGAACAGAACCCACACAACCCAGACTATGTCCCTATAGGACCAGAACCCAGACTATGTCCCTATAGGAACAGAACCCAGACAACCCAGACTATGTCCCTATAGGAACAGAACCCACACAACCCAGACTATGTCCCTATAGGAACAGAACTCACACAACCCAGACTATGTCCCTATAGGAACAGAACCCAGACAACCCAGACTATGTCCCTATAGGAACAGAACCCAGACAACCCAGACTATGTCCCTATAGGAACAGAACCCACACAACCCAGACTATGTCCCTATAGGAACAGAACCCAGACCACCCAGACTATGTCCCTATAGGACCAGAACCCAGACTATGTCCCTATAGGAACAGAACCCAGACAACCCAGACTATGTCCTTATAGGAACAGAACCCACACAACCCAGACTATGTCCCTATAGGAACAGAACCCAGACAACCCAGACTATGTCCCTATAGGAACAGAACCCAGACTATGTCCCTATAGGAACAGAACCCAGGCAACCCAGACTATGTCCCTATAGGAACAGAACCCAGACGATGTCCCTATAGGAACAGAACCCAGACAACCCAGACTATGTCCTTATAGGAACAGAACCCAGACAACCCAGACTATGTCCCTATAGGAACAGGACCCAGATAACCCAGACTATGTCTCTATAGGAACAGAACCCAGACAACTCAGACTATGTCCCTATAGGAACAGAACCCAGACTATGTCCCTATAGGAACAGAACCCAGACAACCCAGACTATGTCCCTATAGGAACAGAACCCAGACAACCCAGACTATGTCCCTATAGGAACAGAACCCAGACGATGTCCCTATAGGAACAGAACCCAGACAACCCAGACTATGTCCTTATAGGAACAGAACCCACACAACCCAGACTATGTCCCTATAGGAACAGAACCCAGACAACCCAGACTATGTCCCTATAGGAACAGGACCCAGATAACCCAGACTATGTCTCTATAGGAACAGAACCCAGACAACTCAGACTATGTCCCTATAGGAACAGAACCCACACAACCCAGACTATGTCCCTATAGGACCAGAACCCAGACTATGTCCCTATAGGAACAGAACCCAGACAACCCAGACTATGTCCCTATAGGAACAGAACCCACACAACCCAGACTATGTCCCTATAGGAACAGAACCCACACAACCCAGACTATGTCCCTATAGGAACAGAACCCAGACCACCCAGACTATGTCCCTATAGGACCAGAACCCAGACTATGTCCCTATAGGAACAGAACCCAGACAACCCAGACTATGTCCTTATAGGAACAGAACCCACACAACCCAGACTATGTCCCTATAGGAACAGAACCCAGACAACCCAGACTATGTCCCTATAGGAACAGAACCCAGACTATGTCCCTATAGGAACAGAACCCAGGCAACCCAGACTATGTCCCTATAGGAACAGAACCCAGACGATGTCCCTATAGGAACAGAACCCAGACAACCCAGACTATGTCCTTATAGGAACAGAACCCAGACAACCCAGACTATGTCCCTATAGGAACAGGACCCAGATAACCCAGACTATGTCTCTATAGGAACAGAACCCAGACAACTCAGACTATGTCCCTATAGGAACAGAACCCAGACTATGTCCCTATAGGAACAGAACCCAGACAACCCAGACTATGTCCCTATAGGAACAGAACCCAGACAACCCAGACTATGTCCCTATAGGAACAGAACCCAGACGATGTCCCTATAGGAACAGAACCCAGACAACCCAGACTATGTCCTTATAGGAACAGAACCCACACAACCCAGACTATGTCCCTATAGGAACAGAACCCAGACAACCCAGACTATGTCCCTATAGGAACAGGACCCAGATAACCCAGACTATGTCTCTATAGGAACAGAACCCAGACAACTCAGACTATGTCCCTATAGGAACAGAACCCACACAACCCAGACTATGTCCCTATAGGACCAGAACCCAGACTATGTCCCTATAGGAACAGAACCCAGACAACCCAGACTATGTCCCTATAGGAACAGAACCCACACAACCCAGACTATGTCCCTATAGGAACAGAACCCACACAACCCAGACTATGTCCCTATAGGAACAGAACCCAGACAACCCAGACTATGTCCCTATAGGAACAGAACCCAGACAACCCAGACTATGTCCCTATAGGAACAGAACCCACACAACCCAGACTATGTCCCTATAGGAACAGAACCCACACAACCCAGACTATGTCCCTATAGGAACAGAACCCAGACAACCCAGACTATGTCCCTATAGGAACAGAACCCAGACTATGTCCCTATAGGAACAGAACCCAGACAACCCAGACTATGTCCTTATAGGAACAGAACCCACACAACCCAGACTATGTCCCTATAGGAACAGAACCCAGACAACCCAGACTATGTCCCTATAGGAACAGAACCCAGACTATGTCCCTATAGGAACAGAACCCAGGCAACCCAGACTATGTCCCTATAGGAACAGAACCCAGACGATGTCCCTATAGGAACAGAACCCAGACAACCCAGACTATGTCCTTATAGGAACAGAACCCACACAACCCAGACTATGTCCCTATAGGAACAGAACCCAGACAACCCAGACTATGTCCCTATAGGAACAGGACCCAGATAACCCAGACTATGTCTCTATAGGAACAGAACCCAGACAACTCAGACTATGTCCCTATAGGAACAGAACCCAGACTATGTCCCTATAGGAACAGAACCCAGACTATGTCCCTATATGAACATAACCCAGACAACCCAGACTATGTCCCTATAGGAACAGAACCCAGACAACCCAGACTATGTCCCTATAGGAACAGAACCCAGACAACCCAGACTATGTCCCTATAGGAACAGAACAGGTGGAGCTGAGGCCATTGTTATATTGCACTATGGAGCCCTGACTACTGTTCACGAGGGCTACAATGATTCATTCAGGAGATGAGGTGTGTGTGTGTGTTTGTGTGCATCTTCATTGGTCCACCTGTTCAGAAGAACATTAACCCCTGGAACCCCAGACAGATATGATGGGGCTGTTGTTGTTGTTGTACTAGTGTGTTTCCAGTACTTACGCCTACTACTCTCATAGATAGCCCTGGACTTCTCATAGAGGTCATAGGGGTCGGGCCTGCTCAGATCAAAGCCCTCGGGGAGGGCAGAGTCTGGGACTGAGGCCCTGTGGAGGTGGCGGGTCAGGAAGGGGGCGTTGTGGGGGACAACGGGAGCAGACAGACTGGTCTGGGGGCTGCCCTGACCCCCTCCCTGGCCTTGGGCCGCATCCCACTGCTCCAACACCTGTAAACACATCAGACATCAGGGCATTGGTTCAGTCTCCACCACCCCTACCCTGGTTCTCACCCGGTCCTTACGCACTGACATCCCTAAGGGATGCAAGGGGGCGCTGTCCTGGTACTCTAACAACTTCCTCTTAGACGAACCAAATGAGGTGAGAGCAGGTAGCAAAGCTATTCATAGTATACAGGTGGGGACAGAGAGTCCTTCAAGGACGTCATCGACATCATTGACCTCTGTCATTCACTACAGAAGTCTAATATTAGTGGGAGTAGTAATGCAGCAAAGCAACATGAGCACCAGCCGGCGGAGACTAATTAAAAGCAACAACAAAGATGAAGAGAGGGGAGGTGAAGAAACGTTTTAAAGGAAATAAAAGATGCCAAGGCTTATTAAAGCAGGTCTGGAAAAGCAGTGTGTTAATTATGCAGAAGGAGAGAGAGCACAGGCACACCAGTTCAGGGCTGCTGGGAGGAAGAGGGAGGCAGGCGGAGAGCATATTAAACATGTCAGTGTGCCACTATCGTCGTCGGCGGCAGACGGCAAATGGCCAAAGTGGGCACACAGAAGGTACTGGCCCAGTGTAGAGTGGCTACGGCCCAAGACGTTCTATGATAGAGACTGTAGTGGATGCTAGAGGGGCGTGGTGATAGGAGGAGTGCAAACACACAGCATTCACCCCCCTCAGAGAATTTATTGGATGAACCTGTGTGTCTGTGTGTGTGTGTCTGTGTGTGTGTGTTCTGCAACTATAATGGAATGTAGATGTGGTGAATAATGTGTGGTGTCTCTATTGTGGAAAACACTATTGTGGTGTCTCCAATACAATGCAGAAAAGCCAGCAGTGCTAATGTCAAAACAGGTTTGTTTAGTCCCAATTACTCTCAGCAGTGTTGAATCCCAAACCACTCAGTGTGCGTCCAGGAGAAAAAGAGAGAAGTGGTAATTTATGCGGGCGTACAACCAAACAATGCAGCTAAATGCTTAAGTGCATAAAATATGATTTCTCTTCCAATTTGAAATAAGCACCACATTGATTATTCGTGATACACACTATGACCTATTTTCTTGTGTTGTGCAAATGTCAGTTGTCTTTAGAAAACAGAGTGGTGTTGATGAGATAGTGAAGATGACACATCGGTATGTTAGGATGACAGTGAGAATGATAGTTGTCTATAGTACCACCCCATAAAATGACTCGTTTGATATCAGGAGCTGTATAAAAAGATGCTGCCAAAATCAAAGGGTTCTCACTCTGTGTGGTTCCGCCCATCTCTGCTACTGATCTTCAGAATGTCTTGAGTGTCTGGCCGTGTAATGGCAGGGTGACAGTCAGGGGATCTTATTAAGTCTGGACCAGACTATAGCACTATCACTTCCCTTACCTCCTCCTCCTCCTTCTCTCTCTCCCTCCATATATTACGCTGTATGTACTAAGTGAAGTATGAAGTATGTCAGTCTTTCCTAACTGGCCCTGAGAGGGATAAATAATGTTGTTTTGAATTTCATTGAATCTTTCCCCCTCATTTAGTCACGGGCAGTCAGGCTCTTTAAGACTGTATGACCTGTGTGTGTGGCTAGAGACTGCTGTTTCCTACACACAATACTCTCAGGTCCGGTCATAAATTGACTCTGCATCCACACCAATAGTACTAGATATATTCTGTTCTTCACTCTCATGACTATATGAGAATATACTCATATATGCACAGGCTTTGTTCCAAACTGAATTCGGAAGGCAGGGCATCATTATTACTTGTACCGACTTTGAGTCACAATTACAGAACTACCCTAGTCTCAGTTCTTAAACTTTGTATCCATGTCGGATTATTTGGGCTGAGATTCTTTGGGCTATGGAAATCGTCTTGGAACTAATGATATCCAATTAAACCTGGGCTGAACTCTGGACTGTGTTGGGGGCGGTTGGCAGCTGCTGTCGCTCTGAAGCCTGTTCTGCCTCTTCTCCACCACAGCTGAATTTGTGGAGAGGAACAAACACACGCTAGGGGGGAGAGAGAGAGAAAGAGAAGCTTCAGCTGGACCGCCTGCCTGCCTGACTCCATAGCTATTTTCCCAGGCACTTCTTCTCCGGGAGCTCAGATTCAGAATTACCATTAATCTGTTGGAAACTGAGAGATTCAACAAAGAGGAGAACAGAAATGAGCTACAATGAGGAGAAATCCATGTGAGGGCTTGAGAGAGCTGCTGACAAGAAGGGATAACACAAAGACTGCTTCTTCGGAGTCCATGGATGTGTGGAATGTTATGATCTGTCGCCGGAGACTCCACAAATGAGCCGGGGTTAGGAGCTGGTTAGCTATATCAGAGCCAAACTAGAACATGAAGTAGCATGAAATGGGATGCGCGCACACACACACACACCTTGTTTCTTGGCAATACACCATGTCTAACTCAACTCAGAGAGTGCATGTTGTTGTTATTCCTTGTTTGGATGACAAGTGTTTATTGAGTGTTTGGGGACAGAGTCCACACAGACAGACCAACAGACGGACAGACAGACAGACAGACAGGAGGCTAGGTTTGAACAGAGGTGTCTAAGAGGTCTCAGACATCTTGAAAGTTTCAGCTTTCAACATGTTAGTACAATCCGTCTCGACAAAATCTAAAAATACAACATTTGTATATTTTGTCTGACATATATGACATCTGAGAAAACACAGATATGACAAAAGATGATCAGAAAAGATAGCCAAGTTAGTAGCAGATCAATAGCAGCCTGGAGATGAAGGAAGAAGGGAAGAATGGATGAGTGATAATTCTCAGTATGACTGTTAGAAAAGGGTTCTCTCACTCTCTCTATCAGGGATACAGAGGAGCTGAGAGAAGGATGGAATGTTGAGGGGACCATGCCAACCCAGAGTCTGGACCATAGATATAGCATTACTAGAAGAGCATCTGGTCTAACAGTTTGGATAGATGTAGACTGTCTCATGTGCATAGACATACACCACATAGAATGACCATCAGTATTTATTTAGATCATGGCCCATCTGGCTCGGGGTATGACCAGTCTAGTAATTCTATATCTATGAGGGGGCCACTTAACCCTTTCCTCTGCATGTGATGGCAAGAGGAAGGGTCCAACTCAAGGCCAGGATACAGCAGCAGCCGAGACACGACAACAGCACTACAGTTAGTATAAGGGAAGGGAATAGAATAGAGTAGTCATTCTCAGCTAGTTCAGAAGATATAGATTTAAGGTTATGTAGTAAAGTCAATCAGAGCAGCTCCAACATATATGCACAGTGCAGCCATTTTGTTAACTAAATGAGTCAATTAGAATTAATGGGAGAGCTGAGGCTCGGAAGACAATGCATTTTACCTGTTTAGGGGTCTTCCAGGGTGAATAGTGACCTGCAATAGTGAGAAAACAACAATGTTTAGCCTAGAGAGTAGTGGCAGCCATTACATTAGGTCTGAGCTGGTCTGTCTGTGTCTGAGGGCTACTCCACGAACTAAAGAAAGATAACAAAACTTAAACGCAATAAAACATTAAGAAACCAACGGAAAGATGACAGATTTGCACTAAAAGCAATGAGAGGGCTGCAAAATAATCTCACCCCAAGTGGTGCGATGCAATGTCCTTGAGAAGCAGATTCTTGAAGCACCAGAAAGACAATGGGTCAGAGAGGATCTTACAGTTGGTCTCCAAGCCAAGGGGACGTTGAAAACTGCCACCACCACAGTGCACAACACATGAAGAACACCTGCTCTTTCCATCACATAGACCGACCAGGTGAATGCTATGATCCCTATTTGATGTCACTTGTTAAATCCACTTTAACCAGTGTAGATGAAGGAGAGGAAACAGGTTAAATAAGGATTTGTAAGTCTTGAGACAACTGAGATAATGATGGTGTAAGTGTGCCATTCAGACGGTGACCAGGCAAGACACAAAACATTAGCACGTTTTGAACTGGGTATGGTAGTAGGTGCCAGCTGCACCGGTTTGCGTCAAGAACTGAAACACTGCTGGGTTTTTCACACTCAACAGTTTCCCGTGTGTATCAAGAATGGTCCACCACCCAAAGGACATCCAGCCAACTTGACAAGAACTGTGGCAAGAATTGGAGTCAACGTGGGCCAGCATCCCTGTGGAACGCTTTCGACACCTTGTAGAGTCCATGCCCAGACAAAGTGAGGCTGCTCTGAGGGTAAAATGGGGGGTGCAAACTCAATGTTAGGAAGGTGTTCCTAATGTTTGGTACACTTAGTGTATATATACACATTACCGTATGTGTTGCTAAATTATCCCAAATAATTGATCGGGGATCATATTGGAGAAGCCTTTACCAATATTTGGATAAACATCCAGGCTTGATCTTACAACAGCATTCTCTGTCATTGAATTTGCCTTACAGGGACAACGCTTGGGAAAAACACCAGAGGTGACAGTCTGATAAAGAAAGAAATGGGATTCACACAGAAGTATAATAGGTCATAACCTTAGAAAACCCTAAACTCTCCCCTGACTCTAAAGTTGGATTAAACTGATGAGAATGATTCGATAGGTGATGAGGCTTCACCATTCAACACAGGAGGGACTGTTTTCCACTGACAACTATAACCTACACAGTAAATGTCCATGTTAGACTGGCAGATTTGATACAATACAAGATATACACTACAGCCGTGGTATTCAAACTGTTTCAGCGGGGACCCCGTGTTTTCAGCCAAAATTTCCGGGCACCCCATTTTTTCCCCTGAAGAATTTCTCGCGAGCCCACCCCAAGTCAAATGACACAACTTTGAAATCGGTACATTTGGATTTCTACATCAACAAATAACTTTCAATGCATTACATTTTCTTCCCTTATCAAAATGAAAGGAAACCAATTCATATATTTACTCAATAAAATTACGTTTCTCAAAAACGTTTGTATATTGTACCATCTGTCCTCAAATTTTTGGTTCCAAAAATAATTCTGCATATGTTTTTATTTTGCAACCCCTACTGCAGTTCCCCCGACCCCCGACCCGAATCTCACTGCACTACAGTGTACAGAGCCGTGTAGGTCCTGTAATTGTGTGGTTTCAGCAAGTCATTGCATGCACTTAATTACATTATTTGCCAGCAGTCGTATGGACCTCTGCCTTGGTTTGAATCATTCAGGGAACTGTCGTCACAACAGTCACAGCATGTGTGTGGGGTGATGACATATCACAACACTACTGTGCTTGGACCACATACTGCCAGACTAGAGGGCTCCAACTGTTTCTCGGGTAAATATTCATATTCCAGTTAAAGGTGTCTACTATATCAACATGGATTGTAAACTTTCGTTAATTGATTGAAGGCATACCAGAGGCGCTGTATGAATGTGCAACGTTTTGGGATGATTTTGGCCGGAGGGTAGTGTGAATGAATTGGCCGTGTTAGGAGTAGGTCATGTGTTTTCAATGGGAAAACAGAGCCCACTTCGCCCCCCATACGCCTCCCCTCCCCTCCCTATACACCCATCTGTACGCTGTAAATAATATGGTGGAAGCTCCACCGCCACACTTCTATCTGTCCAGATCCGTCAGATCTGCAAACACCGAAGGGGAAGGGCGAGTCCTTACCCACCACCACTGTCATCTAAACAGGCCCAGCCAACATTTACTCAGCAAATGACAACATTCCACAATCTACTAGAACACATGATCACAACAAACAGAGTGTAACAGAATGCAGGAATTCCAGCGATACTCGCAGAGCTATGCAACGCAAGGCAGCAGTCTCACATCAAAAGACCCAGCTTCATAACACATACGGCCCAAACTATTCACTCCACATCGCCCCCCGGAGAAACGTCAAAAACAAAAAAACAACAGACTGTCTGTCTTCTCAATTCAATTTTCACCCCCTCCAGGAACAGAACGAGTGGATGCAAATCGTCGAGGATCGAATTAGCGAGTGGCTGCCTGCCTTAAATGCCAGGAGGCTTCCCAGTGCTAGTCTCTTTTTAAGGGCGCAATCACACCGTAAACATGCCCTCCATCACCAACGAGTGGCACAGCAGAAATGGAAAGTGATCAACAAAAGAGAGGCGGTGGTAGAGGATGGAGGAAGGGAGAGAGATGAAGCGACAGAGAAGACATATTTGCAAACTATCAGTCTCTCTCAGTGAGTCATCAATCTGACTGGAGCTTGCCTTGCACAGATCCACGGCTAGAATATAGATTTTTATAGATGGGGGGGAAATTACAGCAGCTTATCAGGAACGACTTTAACAATTCTCAAATCCAATTATTTTTTTGGACAGCTCTATCAGCACAGGCACAACATATATACAGATGATAAAGAACCCACATTACCGGGTGACACATGAGAGAGCGTTCAGACGGCAGGTCTGTTTTTTAATGAAAACTGACTCTCTTCACTTTCTCAGAACAAGGTCAATCATTACGAGTGCTCTTAGGATGACCTGCTATCAACCGGCATTACTTCAAGACAGAACAACCTGTGTTCCCTGGGGGAGGCAGAGAAACAACCATCATGGAGGGTACTCCACAGGGGAAATCCATTCATTGTTAACTCAGGCATAGGAGGTGTTTGGTTAGACAGAGATGTCAGTGGTGCCCTTTCCTATGGTAGATCAGCACTGAGATGTATTGAGTGACAGACTCTTGCCTCTGTTCCTGTGAGACCCCATACCAGAGAACATTACTGAGTCAAATATGTTCTAATACCTGAGCTGCATTTAATTTTGTTTGCCTGGTACGGTAGAACCAATTTTATAGTTCAGATAGTGCAAGGATCTGAGCTAGTGCTACATCTGCAAGTTAACCATGACAGGTCACGTTATCATTGGCCTACAGTACTCATAGTATGTAACACTTGCAATGATGACATTCCACCTGGAGATCTGACATAGTAGAGGTGTCTGAAGTGAATGATTTGTCACAGAGCAATGGGACAGGACCATGTAAGAGCAGTGGGACAGGACCATGTTAGAGCAGTGGGACAGGACCATGTAAGAGCAGTGGGACAGGACCATGTTAGAGCAGTGGGACAGGACCATGTTAGAGCAGTGGGACAGGACCATGTAAGAGCAGTGGGACAGGACCATGTAAGAGCAGTGGGACAGGACCATGTTAGAGCAATGGGACAGGACCATGTAAGAGCAGTGGGACAGGACCATGTTAGAGCAGTGGGACAGGACCATGTAAGAGCAGTGGGACAGGACCATGTAAGAGCAGTGGGACAGGACCATGTTAGAGCAGTGGGACAGGACCATGTTAGAGCAGTGGGACAGGACCATGTTAGAGCAGTGGGACAGGACCATGTTAGAGCAGTGGGACAGGACCATGTTAGAGCAGTGGGACAGGACCATGTAAGAGCAGTGGGACAGGACCATGTTAGAGCAGTGGGACAGGACCATGTTAGAGCAGTGGGACAGGACCATGTTAGAGCAGTGGGACAGGACCATGTTAGAGCAGTGGGACAGGACCATGTTAGAGCAGTGGGACAGGACCATGTAAGAGCAGTGGGACAGGACCATGTTAGAGCAGTGGGACAGGACCATGTTAGAGCAGTGGGACAGGACCATGTAAGAGCAGTGGGACAGGACCATGTTAGAGCAGTGGGACAGGACCATGTAAGAGCAGTGGGACAGGACCATGTTAGAGCAGTGGGACAGGACCATGTTAGAGCAGTGGGACAGGACCATGTAAGAGCAGTGGGACAGGACCATGTTAGAGCAGTGGGACAGGACCATGTTAGAGCAGTGGGACAGGACCATGTAAGAGCAGTGGGACAGGACCATGTTAGAGCAGTGGGACAGGACCATGTTAGAGCAGTGGGACAGGACCATGTAAGAGCAGTGGGACAGGACCATGTTAGAGCAGTGGGACAGGACCATGTAAGAGCAGTGGGACAGGACCATGTTAGAGCAGTGGGACAGGACCATGTTAGAGAAATGGGACAGGACCATGTAAGAGCAATGGGACAGGACCATGTTAGAGCAGTGGGACAGGACCATGTAAGAGCAGTGGGACAGGACCATGTAAGAGCAGTGGGACAGGACCATGTTAGAGCAGTGGGACAGGACCATGTTAGAGCAGTGGGACAGGACCATGTTAGAGCAGTGGGACAGGACCATGTTAGAGCAGTGGGACAGGACCATGTTAGAGCAGTGGGACAGGACCATGTAAGAGCAGTGGGACAGGACCATGTTAGAGCAGTGGGACAGGACCATGTTAGAGCAGTGGGACAGGACCATGTAAGAGCAGTGGGACAGGACCATGTAAGAGCAGTGGGACAGGACCATGTTAGAGCAGTGGGACAGGACCATGTAAGAGCAGTGGGACAGGACCATGTTAGAGCAGTGGGACAGGACCATGTTAGAGAAATGGGACAGGACCATGTAAGAGCAATGGGACAGGACCATGTTAGAGCAGTGGGACAGGACCATGTAAGAGCAGTGGGACAGGACCATGTTAGAGCAGTGGGACAGGACCATGTTAGAGCAGTGGGACAGGACCATGTTAGAGCAGTGGGACAGGACCATGTTAGAGCAGTGGGACAGGACCATGTTAGAGCAGTGGGACAGGACCATGTTAGAGCAGTGGGACAGGACCATGTAAGAGCAGTGGGACAGGACCATGTTAGAGCAGTGGGACAGGACCATGTTAGAGCAGTGGGACAGGACCATGTTAGAGCAGTGGGACAGGACCATGTTAGAGCAGGGACAGGACCATGTTAGAGCAGTGGGACAGGACCATGTAAGAGCAGACAGGACCATGTTAGAGCAGTGGGACAGGACCATGTTAGACAGTGGGACAGGACCATGTAAGAGCAGTGGGACAGGACCATGTTAGAGCAGTGGGACAGGACCATGTAAGAGCAGTGGGACAGGACCATGTTAGAGCAGTGGGACAGGACCATGTTAGAGCATGGGACAGGACCATGTAAGAGCAGTGGGACAGGACCATGTTAGAGCAGTGGGACAGGACCATGTTAGAGCAGTGGGACAGGACCATGTAAGAGCAGTGGGACAGGACCATGTTAGAGCAGGACAGGACCATGTTAGAGCAGTGGACAGGACCATGTAAGAGCAGTGGGACAGGACCATGTTAGAGCAGTGGGACAGGACCATGTAAGAGCAGTGGGACAGGACCATGTAAGAGCAGTGGGACAGGACCATGTTAGAGCAGTGGGACAGGACCATGTTAGAGCAGTGGGACAGGACCATGTTAGAGAAATGGGACAGGGCCATGTTAGAGAAATGGGACAGGACCATGTTAGAGAAATGGGACAGGACCATGTTAGAGGTGGGACAGGACCATGTTAGAGCAGTGGGACAGGACCATGTTAGAGCAGTGGGACAGGACCATGTTAGAGCAGTGGGACAGGACCATGTTAGAGAAATGGGACAGGACCATGTTAGAGAAATGGGACAGGACCATGTTAGAGAAATGGGACAGGACCATGTTAGAGCAGTGGGACAGGACCATGTAAGAGCAGTGGGACAGGACCATGTTAGAGCAGTGGGACAGGACCATGTTAGAGCAGTGGGACAGGACCATGTAAGAGCAGTGGGACAGGACCATGTTAGAGCAGTGGGACAGGACCATGTAAGAGCAGTGGGACAGGACCATGTTAGAGCAGTGGGACAGGACCATGTTAGAGCAGTGGGACAGGACCATGTAAGAGCAGTGGGACAGGACCATGTTAGAGCAGTGGGACAGGACCATGTTAGAGCAGTGGGACAGGACCATGTTAGAGCAGTGGGACAGGACCATGTAAGAGCAGTGGGACAGGACCATGTTAGAGCAGTGGGACAGGACCATGTAAGAGCAGACAGGACCATGTTAGAGCAGTGGGACAGGACCATGTAAGAGCAGTGGGACAGGACCATGTAAGAGCAGTGGGACAGGACCATGTTAGAGCAGTGGGACAGGACCATGTTAGAGCAGTGGGACAGGACCATGTTAGAGAAATGGGACAGGGCCATGTTAGAGAAATGGGACAGGACCATGTAAGAGCAGTGGGACAGGACCATGTTAGAGCAGTGGGACAGGACCATGTAAGAGCAGTGGGACAGGACCATGTAAGAGCAGTGGGACAGGACCATGTAAGAGCAGTGGGACAGGACCATGTTAGAGCAGTGGGACAGGACCATGTTAGAGCAGTGGGACAGGACCATGTTAGAGAAATGGGACAGGGCCATGTTAGAGAAATGGGACAGGGCCATGTTAGAGAAATGGGACAGGACCATGTTAGAGCAGTGGGACAGGACCATGTTAGAGCAGTGGGACAGGACCATGTTAGAGCAGTGGGACAGGACCATGTTAGAGCAGTGGGACAGGACCATGTAAGAGCAGTGGGACAGGACCATGTAAGAGCAGTGGGACAGGACCATGTTAGAGCAGTGGGACAGGACCATGTTAGAGCAGTGGGACAGGACCATGTAAGAGCAGTGGGACAGGACCATGTTAGAGCAGTGGGACAGGACCATGTTAGAGCAGTGGGACAGGACCATGTAAGAGCAGTGGGACAGGACCATGTTAGAGCAGTGGGACAGGACCATGTTAGAGCAGTGGGACAGGACCATGTAAGAGCAGTGGGACAGGACCATGTTAGAGCAGTGGGACAGGACCATGTAAGAGCAGTGGGACAGGACCATGTAAGAGCAGTGGGACAGGACCATGTAAGAGCAGTGGGACAGGACCATGTAAGAGCAGTGGGACAGGACCATGTAAGAGCAGTGGGACAGGACCATGTTAGAGCAGTGGGACAGGACCATGTTAGAGCAGTGGGACAGGACCATGTTAGAGAAATGGGACAGGGCCATGTTAGAGAAATGGGACAGGACCATGTAAGAGCAGTGGGACAGGACCATGTTAGAGCAGTGGGACAGGACCATGTAAGAGCAGTGGACAGGACCATGTAAGAGCAGTGGGACAGGACCATGTAAGAGCAGTGGGACAGGACCATGTTAGAGCAGTGGGACAGGACCATGTTAGAGCAGTGGGACAGGACCATGTTAGAGAAATGGGACAGGGCCATGTTAGAGAAATGGGACAGGACCATGTAAGAGCAGTGGGACAGGACCATGTTAGAGCAGTGGGACAGGACCATGTAAGAGCAGTGGGACAGGACCATGTTAGAGCAGTGGGACAGGACCATGTAAGAGCAGTGGGACAGGACCATGTTAGAGCAGTGGGACAGGACCATGTTAGAGCAGTAGGACAGGACCATGTAAGAGCAGTGGGACAGGACCATGTAAGAGCAGTGGGACAGGACCATGTTAGAGCAGTGGGACAGGACCATGTTAGAGCAGTGGGACAGGACCATGTTAGAGCAGTGGGGCAGGACCATGTTAGAGCAGTGGGACAGGACCATGTAAGAGCAGTGGGACAGGACCATGTTAGAGCAGTGGGACAGGACCATGTTAGAGCAGTAGGACAGGACCATGTTAGAGCAGTGGGACAGGACCATGTTAGAGCAGTGGGACAGGACCATGTTAGAGCAGTGGGACAGGACCATGTTAGAGCAGTGGGACAGGACCATGTTAGAGCAGTGGGACAGGACCTTGTAAGAGCAGTGGGACAGGACCATGTAAAAGCAGTGGGACAGGACCATGTTAGAGAAATGGGACAGGGCCATGTTAGAGCAGCGAGACAGGACCATGTAAGAGAAATGGGACAGGACCATGTTAGAGCAGCGAGACAGGACCATGTAAGAGAAATGGGACAGGACCATGTTAGAGCAGTGGGACAGGACCATGTAAGAGAAATGGGACAGGACCATGTTAGAGCAGTGGGACAGGACCATGTAAGAGAAATGGGACAGGACCATGTTAGAGAAATGGGACAGGGCCATGTTAGAGAAATGGGACAGGACCATGTTAGAGCAGTGGGACAGGGCCATGTTAGAGCAGTGGGACAGGACCATGTAAGAGAAATGGGACAGGACCATGTTAGAGCAGTGGGACAGGACCATGTAAGAGAAATGGGACAGGACCATGTTAGAGAAATGGGACAGGGCCATGTTAGAGCAGCGAGACAGGACCATGTAAGATAAATGGGACAGGACCATGTTAGAGCAGTGGGACAGGACCATGTAAGAGAAATGGGACAGGACCATGTTAGAGAAATGGGACAGGACCATGTTAGAGTAGTGGGACAGGACCATGTAAGAGAAATGGGACAGGACCATGTTAGAGAAATGGGACAGGGCCATGTTAGAGCAGCGAGACAGGACCATGTAAGAGAAATGGGACAGGACCATGTTAGAGCAGTGGGACAGGACCATGTTAGAGCAGTGGGACAGGACCATGTAAGAGAAATGGGACAGGACCATGTTAGAGCAGTGGGACAGGACCATGTAAGAGAAATGGGACAGGACCATGTTAGAGTAGCGGGACAGGACCATGTAAGAGAAATGGGACAGGACCATGTTAGAGTAGCGGGACAGGACCACCATTTTTACGGTGACTCTTCTGCTCCAATGAGACCATGCTGACCCACTGCAGATTCCTGTGGCAACTAATCGATGACCATGGCGGAGCACTGAACAACTTGCCCTGTCCATGGTCCTAATGTCCCTCAGGATATCAGGTAGTGTGTACTGTATGTAAGGAAGGGATATTGAATTTGGGGGCTTGAGGGCTGAAGTACTGCGGGCTTTCTTTTCTACCTTGATTAATTGATTGGCAGGCTGAGGTTTGAATCACTTCCTGATTAGAAGAAAAATGATAAATAGCTCTGATGTAAAGTGTGACTGTCAGTGAGAGTGAGAGGGCTGACATATTTTCTGCCGACGACGAAAGAGCTGTATGCTAAATGAATCAGTAACATACTAATGGGACTTAGTGCTGCCCCCGTACAATTAATGAGTTGATTGAATCAGAGCCATACGAAACCCCATGTAGATTTAGATATTTCCAACATGACACGACACACCTGCACACGCGTACAGACATGCATGTGCACACACACACACACACTCACAACCGTGAAGAGCACTGTAATATCACACCGCCAGGCTAACAGCAGTCCATGTCATTATTTAAATGAGATTTGGATAACACTACAATTTGATGGAATCGTGTATAGCTTATGAATAAAGCCCACAGGGACGGTTAGTTACTTTAAATAATATCTGGCGCATGAAAATGGATTTTGTTGCATGCTGGTTCCATGTTCACTCACGTGTTCAATACCAACACACATCTAGCTGAGGAACAGTAGAAACGATGTGCAGAGAGAAAACGCCATGCTTCAATCCACATTACAGCTCACAACAACACAATCATTTCTTTATCCCTACTACTCGTATAATACAATCACACTTTAAATCGCATGCTTTAAACACACTCCAAATAAAAGAGCCTAGTTTTGTCAATGGAGCCGTTGAGCCGATCCAGGTTAAGCACCCTACTTAGACTTGCTACACACTTTTGTGGAGCCTTAACCCCTGACTCAATGAAAGTGATCTTAGCACCACTCAACCCTAGTAAATGTGTCTAACCTCTTCCAGCCCCGCTCGGATCTGACCTGGCTGCTCACCCATAAGCCATTTGGATGTCTCTTCCACATCCCTCTCTCTTCCTGTTCCTCTCTCCTAGGGCCATTCTGATTGGCCAAGGATTCCTGCAGCGGCACAGGTCAGTTCTGGATTGGCTCAGCTCTGCATGGTGCATGTTGGTGGAGACAGAGCTGTGAACATGGCTGTTGCTGTTCAGCACTGTGCTGGTTTGGCAGGCAGCCTGCTCTAGCGCCTCTTACTGTTAGCCAATGAATCACTGTCTGGCTGTGTGCTGAATAATCCCTGTGTTGCTGGGCGGTGCTCATTGATTCAAAGACTCTCCATCCCTCCCTTCTCTCGATCTCTCCCTCTCTCATTCTCTCTCTTTGTTGTGATAGTCATCTCTGGTCCAGCCTGGAGGAAGATATAGCCACCTTAAAGAGCATTAGGAGGGAACAGGACAGGCCAAGTGAGCAAGAAAGACTAGAATGACACACACACTGGCAGCATTGTCAAGAGAAAACCTCAGTGAGAGAGTGTACTCGACCAGCAAACAGCTATTGACCATGTATGGGTGTATGAGTATGTGTGTACTGTGTATGTATACATATGGGTTTCTGCTGATGGGTAAGCATGGGTGGGCGAACGTATGTGAACTTCACAATCCTGCCACATCGAGGCACACTAAACGGACATGTCTGAAATCCTCCAATTAGTGTTATGGTGAAGGCAGCTTGGGTAATGGCGTAGATGGGCCTTAATGAGGGTGTCTGCAGCACACTCGCTAATTAGTGGCACTGATGAGAGGCACGGCGGCTATTTGTATTGGCAGAAACAGGCCAGGAGTCAGCGGGGAGTTGAAGGGATGGCTGAATATCATAACTTTATTAGGAGAGTGATCACGCGTAATTCACTGGATGTTAGGGATGGTAAGTGAGTCCGTTTCTGATCCATGGAGGAGAGAGTAAACTGTGTGGACCTCCTCCATTCCTGATGATGAGCATTATGGGAATTGATACCAATACAAGTGAAGACATACACATGGATGAACACACACACACACACAACCAAACATAAGCTCACGCACACACATTCACATCGCAAGCTCAAGTGACTGCACTGATAACATCAATTTAGCTGTCATAAGGTAGTTATGAGGTAGCAAACCATGAAGCAATAATGAACAACTATATGACAGGAACATCAGAAAGCTATGGGCTAGAGGCACGGTGTAAACACAGACATGACATCCACAGTGTATGTACAGCTAATATATGTGTTTCTGCTACCATTTAGCAATGATGATCACTAACGCCACTTCAAATACTATAATATTTGTGGAGACACGGTGAAACACATTCAATGAAGCCTCCACACAGTGACAGTGGTTGCAACTTTCACGGCAACTCTCATCCGTTGAGTACTGGTGACCATGACAACGTGCAGCCGGGCTACATCATAAACAAAACGCACGCACGCAAGCAATCGCACACAAACAGAGTGCTGGGCCCTCTCTGAAATCATACATCTCAATAGTCAATAGGTCCCAGAGATAAGAGCTCTCCCTCATCATAGTCAGTGAGGCCTGTGGCCATCCCCTGACAGACAGAGCTGCTGTGGGGTAACTCAGCCCCCACTGATCATTTAGGATCTCACTAACGCTGTCTCTGCCTTTAATGGAGGGGTTGGCACGGCAACCCGCCGTAAAAGAGCCACAACAGCGCCGCGAGGCTCTACACGGACAAGAAATCATGAGTGTGTGTGTAAAAGAGCTGAATAAACGTTTAATAATAAGGCTGTCACAGCTTCCCCCTCTGGTGACAGAGTGTGTCAGTACTAAACACATCCACCAGATGGTGCTGTCTCAGTGTGTTGTGAGGCTGGGAGGTGGTAGACTGTTGACACGTCTGGAGCCGTCTGTCATTAGATGAGCCGCATGGCAGTGCTAGCCACACAACCATCTGGCCCCACCACACGCACACACGCTCATACACACACTGCTGCACAACGGACAGAGCCAATGCATAATCAACTTAGTTAGCTAGTCCTCCCTCTGCTCTCTCTCTCAGTTTGAGAGTGTTTACCAAATAGATGAGCTGTGTGTATGTCTGTGTGTCTGTGTGTATGTGCCATGACACAAACAAGGTATTTGAGAGTCAATGAGAAGAGAGGACATGTTTGCTAGTTGAATACAATGTGGTGACAGACAGACATTGGTGGTCATCTCTTTACTCTCTCTCTGGGCAGTGAGTTGAGTGGAGGCACAGGTCCTCAGGGACCGAGACAGGGGCCATTTTAATTAGAATGTATGGCCTGGGTCCATTTCCCTGACAGCCCAGCCAAATCGCTGGGCATTAAGAGCTGGAACATCATTACAATGGAATGGTGACAGTTTTATTAGGGACGTAATGGCCTGGCTAAACGCTGGAAGCTCTCATCCCTGATTGGATTGGAGGGATGGAAAGATATTTTTTCTGTTTTCACCCGAAGCAACAGAAGTCAAGATCTGGGAGCCGGAAGGGAGCGTGAGCTATTGCCTGCAGGGGTTGAGGTCCTTTCCATTCTAATTCAGTTCAAGTTAGGACATGAGGTGAATTGAAATTCCAATTCAATCACTGAACTTTTTTTATGACAGAATCTCCAGCCAATGTGGTATGGGTGGGGAAGGGGCTAATAATTTCTGTTTCCCCACTGCAGACGGCCATGTTTGAAACAGACTGAATCGTGTCAAGTGACTACTATGACCTTTCACCCTCACAGGGTGTCCGACACTGTCACAAGATGTCCGACAAACCGTGGCGTTCTGCCTCAGGGTGGTGGTGTGGAAGAGCTAAATGGTGCTAAGTGGGTTTGATGTAATGTGACTAAATCTACATCAGTTAGCTAGCTGCTTCATGGGCCAGCAGGCAGCGCTTCTAGGAGAGCGCACTCCTTTTGACCTTCCAGCTCTGCTCGCCCGCCAGGGTCCGACTACCACACAGATGGGAGGCTCTTTGAGTGTGTGTGTATGGGCATCCCTCATGAGACAAAAATGACTTAACCCTCCTAGCACCTAATCCCACTTCCTGGTCTCACATCTTCTGCTTTCTTCTCTCCTCCATTCCCCTGCTTCCCCCTTCCCTCTGTTTCTCATTCTGTTCACATGCACTCTGTGGGGCCATGGATTACATGCCAGCCTAATAAAGAAATGTGCAACTGACAGTCGATCAATTCCCAAAATGACATTGACCTTTCTCTGTAAGTTAGTCACCATGGAGCTATCTGCCTGGCTCTCTGACTATTAGTCTTCTACCAGTTGATCAACAATTACTGACGGGGTGTGTGCGTGCATAGCACCAGTGTAATGGCTGAGTCATTGTGGGGCATTATTGCAATCACACTTCAATAGGGCAGGAGGATTAATGGGAGCTTGCTGATCACAGCAGGCTTAACTACAACTCATGTCCTGCTATCTATGAACCTCTACAGTGGATGGGATCACTCTCTCTCTTTCCCCTGAATGATACAAAACGATACTGACTGATCACATTAAACAAGGTCCATCAAGTAGAGGTTTTCTACCTTATATTAGAAAGTGAGATTTTTCTGACTTTGACCAGTGACATTGAGTTCCTTATACAATTTTAACAGATTTCCTACCCCAAGTAATGTACAGCTTTCATATCACTGATCTATCTGATGTGATCATCTATACAACACTCCAATCATCCCTGAGGAAACAAGAGGAGAATCATAGTATGACTGAGATAAAGATGGCTAGCCTGTTACATGTTGTCTGTTAGCAGGCCTCAGACAAACAAGACGGAAATAAAAGCACTATAGCGCAAATAAGCAACTAGCGGTGGCTTGTTAACATTCTATATCCTGCTCGCGTCATTGTCTATTTATTTCCACGCTGTAATTCTCTGCACACAGAAGTCTTACATACTTTTTCTAAAAGAAAGGTCGCAGAGCAAATAGAAAACAGACACCTTGAAAATGAGTCAGCGTTTTTATCAAGCAGGAAATTTAATCAATAAAATCTCCACCTGGACGGGATCACTCCCTCTCTCACTTCCATGAGATCGCTCTTTCTCCCCTGAATGATACAAAACCATACTGACATCACATTAAACAACGTCCATCAAGTAGAGGTTTGCAACCTTAGAGAAGAAAGTCATTTTTTTTTACTTGAATAGGTGACGGTAGTAATATTGGGTTCCATATCAAATCTTAAAAGGTGCAATATGCAGAAATCGCGCCACCATTTCCTGGTTGCAAAAATTCTAGTAATTCGCCGTATGTCATTTTATGTGACAAAACAAGCAGTCATTGTGTAGCAAATCATTGTACCATCCAAACACCTCTGAAATATATTTTCCAAAACCAAAAATATTGTAATTTCAGCTGTTTGAAGCTGGTGTACAAAACCGAAAGTAAAAGACGCAAAAACGAAATTTAAGAATGGGAAACATAGAAATAGTGCACATAGAACAGATCTCCTCTATAGTTGTTCTAATACTCATACTAACCGTACTATTTGTGACGTGAAATTGAGTATATAGTATGCTTATTGGTCATAGTATGGATATAGTTAGTATGCCAAAAGTTCCCGGATGTCGTACTAAAATATGAAGTATACAAGCAGAGGACACTATTTCCGTACTTTAGGACCCATAATGCAATTATTCAGGAAATGAGTGTGGCTTCATATCGTTTTCAGATTTGAAGAAATGGAGGAAAATACGCAACGAAGTACAACGAGAGCGTATACAAATTCATTGCTACTTAACTAATTATGACAAATGTTAAGAAAATGTTGACCAATGTAATAAAGTAATGACTTTTCAAATAAGTTACCTTACACATTATGTTGGCTGACAATTTGTTAGCTACACTGCCATTACGAACCACATAGCATATCATTACAGCAGTATGTACCGGTATATTGTTAGCTAGCTACCTAACGTTAGTTAGTAGCCTAACATTAGGCTACTTATACATCAAACTTGCCAGTATATTAACTATAGGCTATCTAACTAACTACCCAACGCTAATTGACTTGATTATTCCCGTCATTCTTAGCTTAGCTAAATATAGTCGTTGTGCATTCTCAATGGACATTCGGGTGATTTCATAAATTCGTTCTAGCTATCTACTCCAATTTGCAGAATAATTCATTAACGAGCGCTCAACATCCATTGAATATGGCCGGTGTCAGTAAACCTCAGGAAAAAAAACGTCATTAAATTGTTGCCAGCAGCAGCACAGTTACAGTCACCAACGCTCTGGATAACATGAACGCTGCCAGCTCTGCTAGGGCAAGTCAAAAATTTAGAGTGATCTCATTTGTGTCTGGAAGCAGCTAGCAAACTAGCCAACATTAGCTTGGGTGCTTGACTGCCGTTGTAAGGTCAGAACACTCAAATCAACCCTACTCCTCGGCCCGAGCGTCCAGTGTGCACTCCGAGAGCAATTTACGAGCGCACTCTGACACTCCAGATTGAATTTAAGAACACACCCAAAGTCAAAAAATGTCTAACTAGTCATTTGTATGCTAACTAGCTAGCAAGAGGTTGCATAGCAACAGCATCAACTTCCGGTAGACAGGCGAAGAGCTAGTACGCTCAACTGAAAGGATACTGTTTGTTTACAGTATACTAAAATGAACTAATAGTATGTAGTATATACTCACTAAGTATGTAGTATACAGTATGTTAGTAAGGGTGTTCGAACACAGCTTACATCTTGCTCACATCACAGTCTTTTTATTTGGGCTGTAATTTTCTGCTCACAAAAGTCTAGACTGCACACATACTAAACTTTTAGGTCGCAGTACAAATAGAAAAACTGAAAAACCTTAAAAATGAGTCAGCGTTTTTATCAAGCAGGAAAGGTAATTTAAAAAAATCTCTGTTCGGATGCCAAAGAAAGAGCGCAAGCTAAATACACACAACATGAGTCCTTCAGAGTAAACAGAAGGTAAGCACTTTTTCTCCCCAGTCAAATGAAGTAGAGTAAAGATCCTGTGAGAGTAGCTGTATGTCAGTCAACACCGTACTGTATAATGGGTTTCTGTGGTCTTAGGACAGGACACACACAGACAGGACACACACACTCACCTGGACCAGGTCACCAGGAAAAAGAGAGAGAGATATAGAGAATAAAAGAGGAGAAAGAGAAAGACAGCTTGAGAGAGCAAGATATACAGAGAAAGAGATAGAAGGATATAATATCGATAGAAGAGAGAACGAGAAAGACAGAGAGAAAGAAAGAGAGGAAGAGAAAGAGAGTGAGAGTGAGAGTGAGAGTGAGAGAGAGAGAGAGAGAGAGAGAGAGAGAGAGAGAGAGAGAGAGAGAGAGAGAGAGAGAGAGAGAGAGAGTGAGTGAGTGAGTGAGTGAGTGAGTGAGTGAGTGAGTGAGAGAGAGAGAGAGAGAGAGAGATGGGTATATGAAGAAGCTCTTCCACATGGAGAGAAAGACAGGAAGTAGCCAGCCGGTTATGGAGGCCCCAGGGTTATTCTTACCTCCTCCACCCCTCTGGATGACCAGGCTGGTCTCAGCCCCGACGGCACACTCCTTGAGCAGCTCCACCACCTGGGTGTGACTGAGGCCCTGCACTCCCTGCTGGTTGATGTCTACGATCAGGTCCCCCTCACACAGACCAGGACACCCCTGGGGCTCCAGCACCTGCTTCACCCTCTGGCCCGTAGGGCTGTCTGCGATGGTGAACCCGAACCCTTCCGCCCCCTTCACCATGGTCAGCGTCAGCAGCTCCGCCTGCGTCGCCCCCGATGACGCCATGGACACAGAGTCCTCGCCGTGCGGCCCGCCGGGCGTCAGGGAGGAGCCGTCCAGGTGGGTGTCGCCGGGGTGCGGCGGCGGAGGGGGTTGATGGTGGTGGTGGGCGTTGAGATGTTGGTCACCGTGCTCCTGGACGAAACGTGCCGTGCGCGAGATGTAGTCCATGTAGCTGTCGTAGTTGGAGCGTCCATTGACCAGGAGGGGGCGCTGCTCCATCAGGCCCAGGGGGGAGAGGAGGGTGGTGGTGGTGCCGGCGCTGGCGCCCGGGTCCTCGGGGTCGTAGGGCAGCTGGTAGCCACGGCACAGCACCAGGGTTACGCTCTGCCCGATGGGCACTGACTGGAACAGCTTGACCACGTCGGCATGGGTGGTCCCCAGGACACACACGTCATTGATGTACACGATGACATCACCTGGAGGAGGGGAGACACACAGCCAATCAAGGCCAAATAGACTGCAAAAACAAAGACCTATAGGGTGTTCAATAGGGCTTATTCAATATTGTGTAGAACAAGCATGGTTCTTTATCATGCAGAATCTGTCTTTGTCTCAGTATCAATACGCTACATTTCTATCTAAAATGTAATCTGAACGTTGCATTCTACTGAATAGGTCCCAGAATTACTGTACCTGAATTAGACGTCAGATAATGGACAAAACCATTAGGCACAGAAATACACTAGTCAGTGAATTGTGTGGTGGACAAACGAGTGAGATTTGCCACACCTCATCATTGTACCTATCGCTACACAGACTCAGCTATGTAGATAACTGAACTATTTATTGACAGTTAATACACAATAGCTCTCGCTCTGACAAAGTGCCATATCTTCTTCTCTGTCTCCGGTGCTGTATTCAATTTAATATTGTATTTTGTGTTCTGTCAGGTGAGATACGGCTCTATATTTCAAAAGATGTTGATTAAGTGGGAGAACACAAGGTGGCATCCATATTAAATTTCAGTCCCGCCAAAACGCACTGCCCAGGTTTATAATGACAATCATTATTTTTCAATTAGAAGCATAATTATTATGCTAATCGGAGAGAGAGGAGAGATAGAGAGATAGATAGGGAGAGGGACAAAGAGAGAGACAGGGAGAGAGAGAGAGAGAGAGAGCGAGAGCGCGCGAGAGAGCGCGCGAGAGAGAGAGAGAGAGAGAGAGAGAGAGAGAGAGAGAGAGAGAGAGAGAGAGAGAGAGAGAGAGAGAGAGAGAGAGAGAGAGAGAGAGAGCGAGAGAGGGAGAGGGAGAGGGAGATGTATGCACAATTACCACAGATGTTTGCAACTCAGCACAAGCAGACCTGGGAACCAGTCTACTTAGCATACCCTGTCAGTGTCATTTCCTTTTTGTGTGGAGACGGAGCACTTTCAGAGTTGAAATGTAGGTTCATACTGACAGAGTGTTAACGTATTCCTGGAGGCAGTGTGACATGCGGAAGCAGGACTGTTTAATTCATCTGGGTAAATATGGACGACATTTGCCTGGAGCCCTGGTGTCACAATCAATACCTTCACACGCTCCTGGAAAACAAATGATGGCGCCATGACCTCATCATGCCCTGGCCGCAGTGGCCCCGGAAATCATTCTTTATGACGGGTGACGAGGAGGGACGCCACTGCAGGATTTCACTCGCATTTTCACACACACCAAATATGCAGGCGCATACATACGAACACACTCACACAGTGCCACACACACACACTTTGTCTCTCTGTCTCTATCCTCCGCTTTTATTTGACTTCTAGTTCGTTCTCAAAACAATCACGAACCTCTACTCCACATTACTCTATGTCTTAAACCTCCACTCCTGACCAATAGAAACACACTATCTAGCACCAAGGACCATGATGCTTCCATCACGTCTATCTTCATTGTCTAATAACATCTATCTTCTACTAATGGTCGTTCAACAGTATGGAACAGAAGACACCCTCCTCCTGCCAAGAACAGGCCATCATATAATAGTGTTAAAGTGTCCCCAGTAGGGGGGGTCTGACTGAAGTAGAGGCCATATGTGTCCATGGCGGAGGACAGAGTAGCCATCTGGACCATTAGCACATACACACACACACACAGGCAGAGTGAGAGAGATGGAGAAAGTGAAAGAGAAAGAGAGAGAGAGAGATGGAGAGGGAGAGAGCGATGGAGAGAGAGAGAGAGGGAAATGGAGAGAGATGGAGAGGGAGAGAGAGAGAGAGATGGAAAGAGAGAGAGAGAGAGAGAGATGGAGAGGGAGAGATGGAGAGGGAGAGAGAGAGATGGAGAAAGTGAAAGAGAGAGAGAGAGAGATGGAGAGGGAGAGAGAGATGGAGAGAGAGAGAGATGGAGAGGGAGAGAGATGGAGAGGGAGAGAGATGGAGAGGGAGAGAGAGAGAGAGAGAGATGGAGAGGAGAGAGAGAGAGAGAGAGAGAGAGAGAGAGAGAGATGGAGAGAGAGAGGAGGGAGGGAGAGAGATAGAGATGGAGAGAGCGAGAGAGAGAGGAGAGAGATGGAGGGAGAGAGAGAGAGAGAGAGAGAGAAACAGAGAGGAGAAAGAGAGAGCAGTAGCACTGAAGATGACACAGTGACAACCACAGCACTGCAACTGCACTACTGACCCCCACAGCACTGCACTGCTGTCACTGCAGAATGTCACCCTATTCAGGAAACTAGGGGTATGTCGCAAGTCACGACTTCACAGGAGAGCCGTTTGAACGTAAAAGTATTTGTTTATCAAAATGCCTTCTCGAACATGTGAACTTTCATGCCTTAATAACAAACTTGTATGCCATTTGTAAATACAAATAAAAAAATACAATTACGAGCCCTGTTGGTTAAGCCACAGAAAAAGACAGCAATCTTCCCACTAGCCATGACTGGATGAGATAATGAGTGGGCTGGACATGCCGTGAGAGGAGTTCGTATTGGTCTGCCATATAGAGGCTTCTGTGTTGGTAATTCTGTCTAACGCGGCTTTTAAAAAATTAATTGTGTAGTGGAGCTGCATAAGTGTTGCTCTCCACTTTCTGGAGGATCAAGTTTTGAAATCAGTGGAATTAGAGTATGGTAGCTAAAGAGATGGAGAAAACACCTGTCTCTGGATCACATCTTCAAACTAAGGACAACCGGGGCATGGCATCCGTGACAGGGAGATATGTCAATCATGCATGATGACGTATACAGGTAAGACAGTCTAGCGTTAGCTAGCTACATTTTCAGATATGACACATTTCTAATTTGGACAGAAAGTAGTTTCATTTCAAGCTAAACTGTACTGTTAGCTAGTTAGCTAATGTTAGCTGGTTGGCTCCCTAGCTGACGTTATTAGTGGTATCCCAGAGCCGTTTGCTTTTCTAGTTAGAGCCTAATGTTAGCTAGCTATCATTGAACCTGGTTGGTTAGCTCCCAGCATATTCATGCAAGGTAGTAACGACATGATTTGGCAGTGTTCATTGTTGTTTACCTAGATAACGTTAGCTGGCTGGCTCGTTAGCTTACGTGACATGTGTGATCGTACACGTTGTTTACCTAGCTAGGTCCATTGTTTACCTAGCTAGCTAGCTACATGTCTTTAGCTAAAGTGTACAACACCCATTGTACACTTTAATGAAATTGTTGCCAGCAGAGCTGGTTAGGCTGTTTTCATGTTATCCAGAGGTAAACAAATCATCGTCAGAGAGTCAAGTGTGCTCTCTGAACGTTCCAAGAGCGAAACGAGATGGGTGGGGCTAAAGCTTAAGAGGGTGTGAACGATGCTGAATAGGTGTAGACAAAAAAGAGCTCTTCACTACATACCAAAATATTCAAAGGTCATTTTCTCAAAAGTGAGTTTACAGGTTTTTCAAAACAGAATTACTTTCCCAAAGTTCCTCAAAAATGCAGTGTATGATATACCATTTTAGTGTATGATATACCATTTTAGCATATGATATACCATTTTGTTCCTCTACTTGTATCCAATGTAAAATACACCATTTCAAATTTTGCTCCATAAGACCGAATCCAGGTGGTGAGTCACCTTTAAGAATAGTAGGTAGCTTCTCTTCACAGGCAGATGCTTTAAGTTTTTAGATAAGGGTACGTGTGTGGGTTTAGTTGTGGAAACAAAGGTACATTGCTATTGGTTTGAACCCAACGCTATGTCAATGAACCCCATCACATACCGTGTCACTTTATCCTCCTCCAATACTGTACATTCCAGGTCACTGTAAAAGGTCACTTACTTTAACAAGAAAAATACTGTGGTTTCCCTCTAACAAATACAGTGTCACATCTAACCACTGTGTCCCCGCTGAAAGAGATGGTATCATATGTTTTTCCTCAACACATTTCTCTGGGCCTGGAACCATGTAGCGAAGCAGGCAGAAGTGGTGTGAGTGTGTGTGTGTGTGTGTGTGTGTGTGTGTGTGTGTGTGTGTGTGTGTGTGTGTGTGTGTGTGTGTGTGTGTGTGTGTGTGTGTGTGTGTGTGTGTGTGTGTGTGTACGGACACAGAGCGACAAATAATCCTTCTGAAATTGGGAATTTCACACTTCCACAGGCCTGGTTTCCCTCTCTCCCTCTCTATTAACTATGTGCTGCTAGAATCCAACACAGTTTAACTAGGCCACTGAGTCTGGAGGGAGAGAGGAGAGGAGGAGAAGAGAGGAGGAGAAGAGAGGAGAATAGAAGAGAGGAGGAGAAGAGAGGAGGAGAAGAGAGGAGGAGAAGAGAGGAGAATAGAAGAGAGGAGGAGAAGAGAGGAGGAGAAGAGAGGAGAATAGAAGAGAGGAGGAGAAGAGAGGAGGAGAAGAGAGGAGGAGAAGAGAGGAGAATAGAAGAGAGGAGAATAGAAGAGAGGAGAAGAAGAGAGGAGGAGAAGAGAAGAGAGGAGAATAGAAGAGAGGAGAAGAAGAGAGTAGAAGAAGAGAGGAGGAGAAGAGAGGAGAAGAGAGGAGGAGAAGATAAGAGAGGAGGAGATAAAGGGGAAAGGATGTTGGGAGGACCACAGAATAGATAGTATACCTAGCTATACAAAGTATTGCCTAATCAGACCATTACTGATCTGTTCCAGCTGGCTGGTAGGCATTATTGCAAACTTTACTTGGCAATACTTCCTCAATTCCCAACTTGGAAGACAATGCATGTTTTCAAAACTTCCATGGATAGTTGCAGGTGGTTTGTTTGAATTTAGAAAATGCTCCGTCATTTTACAAGTTTTTGCTCCCTGAAGTAACACCACAATGTGTACACTGACATCTTGTCTATTTCAAATCTTCTCATTGATCGAGACAGGTGAATGCCATTCAACATGACGATTGATTTCTAGGTCACGGTCATTACACAAGACACTTTGGGGTGGACATCCATCTGTCTCAATGAGATTTGAAAATATTTGAAATAGACAAGATGGCGGTGTTGGAACAAAAAATGAATTTAATTGAATAAAGAAGAATTTTCTAAATTCAACCAGCTGCAACTATCCATGGAAGTTTAGAAGACGTGTTATCTTCCAAGTTGGGAATTTATGAAGTATCGCCAAGTAAAGGTTGATCGGCAAGTAAAGGAAAATGATCTGTACACCACCTAAGTAATAATGCCTATTTGCCAGCTGGAACAGCAGTAATGGTTTGACTCGGCTAGATTTTTAATAGCTACAATAAAGTGTATCATATATTGTAATACGTTTGAAATGCTGAAATGCTTCAGTCTGTTTTTAGACCCCATCATAGCACTGAGACTGCACTTGTGAAGGTGGTAAATTACCTTTTAATGGCATCAGACCGAGGCTCTGCGTCTGTCCTTGTGCTCCTAGACCTTAGTACTGCTTTTGATACCATCGATCACCACATTCTTTTGGAGAGATTGGAAACCCAAATAGGTCTACACGGACATGTTCTGGCCTGGCTTAGATCTTATCTGTCGGAAAGATATCAGTTTGTTTCTGTGTATGGTTTGTCCTCTGACAAATCAACTGCAAATTTCGGTGTTCCTCAAGGTTCCATTTTAGGACCACTATTGTTTTCACTATATATTTTACCTCTTGGGGATGTCATTCGAAAACATAATGTTAACTTTCACTGCTATGCAGATGACACACAGCTGTACATTTCAATGAAACACGGTGAAGCCCCAAAATTGCCCTTGCTACAAGTCTGTGTTTCAGACACAAGGAAGTGGATGGCTGCAAACGTTCTACTTTTAAACTCGGACAAAACAGAGATGCTTGTTCTAGGTCCCAAGAACCAAAGAGATCTTCTGTTGAATCTCTGACAATTAATCTTAATGGTTGTACAGTCGTCTCAAATAAAACTGGACCTCGGCGTTACTCTGGACCATGATCTCTCTTTTGACGAACATATCAAGACTGTTTCAAGGACAGCTTTTTTCCATCTACGTAACATTGCAAAAATCAGAAACTTTCTGACCAAAAATTATGCAGAAAAATTAATCCATGCTTTTGTTACTTCTTGGTTAGACTACTGCAATGCTCTACTTTCCGGCTACCCGGATAAAGCACTAAATACATTTCAGTTGGTGCTAAACACGGCTGCTAGAATCCTGACTAGAACCCAAAAATTTGATCATATTACTCCAGTGCTAGCCTCCCTACACTGGCTTCCTGTTAAGGCAAGGGCTGATTTCAAGGTTTTGCTGCTAACCTACAAAGCATTACACGGGCTTGCTCCTACCTATCTCTCTGATTTGGTCCTGCCGTACATACCCACACGTACGCTATGGTCACAAGACGCAGGCCTCCTAATTGTCCCTAGAATTTCCAAACAGCTGGAGGCAGGGCTTTCTCCTATAGACCTCCATTTTTATGGAATGGCCTGCCTACCCATGTGAGAGACGCAGACTCGGTCTCAACCTTTAAGTCTTTACTGAAGACTCATCTCTTCAGTGGAACATATGATTGAGTGTAGTCTGGCCCAGGAGTGTGAAGGTGAATGGAAAGGCTCTGGAGCAACGAACCGCCCTTGCTGTCTCTGCCTGGCCGGTTCCCCTCTTTCCACTGGGATTCTCTGCCTCCAACTCTATTACAGGGGCTGAGTCACTGGCTTACTGGTGCACTTTCATGCCGTCCCTAGGAGGGGTGTGTCACTTGAGTGGGTTGAGTCACTGATGTGATCTTCCTGTCTGGGTCTTCCTCTCCCCCCCCCCTTGGGTTGTGCCGTTGTGGAGATCTTCGTGGGCTATACTCTGCCTTGTCTCAGGATGGTAAGTTGGTGATTGAAGATGTCCCTCTAGTGGTGTGGGGCCTGTGCTTTGGCAAAGTGGGTGGGGTTATATCCTTCCCGTTTGGCCCTGTCCGGGGGTATCATCGGATGGGGCCACAGTGTCTCCCGACCCCTCCTGTCTCAGCCTCCAGTATTTATGCTGCAGTAGTTTATGTGTCGGGGGGCTAGGGTCAGTTTGTTATATCTGGAGTACTTCTCCTCTCTTATCCGGTGTCCTGTGTGAATTTAAGTATGCTCTCTCTAATTCTCTCTTTTTCTCGGAGGACCTGAGCCCTAGGACCATGCCTCAGGACTACCTGGCATGAGGACTCCTTGCTGTCCCCAGTCCACCTGGCCGTGCTGCTGCTCCAGTTTCAACTGTTCAGCACCTGAGGTGCTGACTTGCTGCACCCTCGACAACTACTGTGATTATTATTATTTGACCATGCTGGTCATTTATGAACATTTGAACATCTTGGCCATGTTCTGTTATAATCTCCACTCGGCACAGCCAGAAGAGGACTGGCCACCCCTCATAGCCTGGTTCCTCTCTAGGTTTCTTCCTAGGTTTTTGCCTTTCTAGGGAGGTTTTCCTAGTCACCGTGCTTCTACACCTGCATTGCTTGTTGTTTGGGGTTTTAGGCTGGGTTTCTGTACATCACTTTGAGATATCAGCTGATGTACGAAGGGCTATACAAATACATTTGATTTGATTTGATTCATACTTCCACATGATATATTGTGGCACATAAAACATATGATCATCTCACAATGTAAAATGTACCATCTAGTCTGACCTGAAACAACCCATCAACAACCCATCAACTACTGTATCAGCCAACACTATACAGTACAGTATAGTACAGTACAGTATAGTACAGTACAATATAGTATAGTATTGTACAGTATAGTACAATACAGTATACTACAGTATAGTACAGTACAACCAGGTCAGCACTGATGAATGAGTCAGGAAAAATTACTGGTCCAGCCCAGTAATGCAGAGTAGTTTATAAATACACAGGGCCATGCATAGTAGTTTATAAATACACAGGGCCATGCAGAGTAGTTTATAAATACACAGGGCCATGCAGAGTAGTTTATAAATACACAGGGCCATGCAGAGTAGTTTATAAATACACAGGGCCATGCAGAGTAGTTTATAAATACACAGGGCCATGCAGAGTAGTTTATAAATACACAGGGCCATGCAGAGTAGTTTATAAATACACAGGGTCATACAGAGTAGTTTATAAATACACAGGGCCATGCAGAGTAGTTTATAAATACACAGGGTCATACAGAGTAGTTTATAAATACACAGGGCCATGCAGAGTAGTTTATAAATACACAGGGCCATGCAGAGTAGTTTATAAATACACAGGGTCATACAGAGTAGTTTATAAATACACAGGGCCATGCAGAGTAGTTTATAAATACACAGGGCCATGCAGAGTAGTTTATAAATACACAGGGCCATGCAGAGTAGTTTATAAATACACAGGGCCATGCAGAGTAGTTTATAAATACACAGGGCCATGCAGAGTAGTTTATAAATACACAGGGCCATACAGAGTAGTTTATAAATACACAGGGCCATGCAGAGTAGTTTATAAATACACAGGGCCATGCAGAGTAGTTTATAAATACACAGGGCCATGCAGAGTAGTTTATAAATACACAGGGCCATGCAGAGTAGTTTATAAATACACAGGGCCATGCAGAGTAGTTTATAAATACACAGGGTCATGCAGAGAGCATTCACATGACTTCCAGAGTTATATTCCCCTGATGACTTTTGGTGCAGTTGGCCAGTTTCTCAGTGTGTGTGTGTGTGTGTGTGTGTCCCACGCAGCCCGGGGAGCACAGGCAGGGCCAGGAGTTATGGTGTTCAGAAAATCCTTACAGTGATTAATGGACAAACACAGCCCCGCAGGCACACACGCACGCACACACATACACTCATACACACATGTGCACCCAACAGGCTTGCAGGCAAGTTTGCACACACACTGCACCCCACACACATGTGTAGAGAGAGACAGAGCGAGAGAGAGAGCGAGAGAGAGAGAGAGAGAGAGAGAGAGAGAGAGAGAGAGAGAGAGAGAGAGAGAGAGAGAGAGAGAGAGAGATGAGCTCTCCTGCTGGGTCACCACCATAGAGAGAGAGAGGGGGAGAGAAAGATAATATCTCCTGCTGGGTCACGACTATAGAGACAGAGACTAGTCCATGGCTCCCTTTGTGTCAGAGTGTGTTCATCTTTCTGACCAGTTCAGTTTTACCTGTGTCCACCTTTCAGACGAGGTCAGTTTGACCTGTGTCCCATCTTTCAGACTAGTTCAGTTTGACCTGTGTCCATCTTTCAGACTAGCTCAGTTTGACCTGTGTCCACCTTTCAGACGAGGTCAGTTTGACCTGTGTCCATCTTTCAGACTAGTTCAGTTTGACCTGTGTCCATCTTTCAGACGAGGTCAGTTTTACCTGTGTCCATCTTTCAGACTAGTTCAGTTTTACCTGTGTCCATCTTTCAGACTAGTTCAGTTTGACCTGTGTCCATCTTTCAGACTAGCTCAGTTTGACCTGTGTCCATCTTTCAGACGAGGTCAGTTTGACCTGTGTCCATCTTTCAGACTAGTTCAGTTTGACCTGTGTCCATCTTTCAGACTAGCTCAGTTTTACCTGTGTCCATCTTTCAGACTAGTTCAGCTTGACCTGTGTCCATCTTTCAGACAAGGTCAGTTTTACCTGTGTCCATCTTTCAGACTAGTTCAGCTTGACCTGTGTCCATCTTTCAGACTAGCTCAGTTTTACCTGTGTCCATCTTTCAGACTAGTTCAGTTTTACCTGTGTCCATCTTTCAGACTAGTTCAGTTTTACCTGTGTCCATCTTTCAGACTAGTTCAGTTTTACCTGTGTCCATCTTTCAGACTAGTTCAGTTTTACCTGTGTCCATCTTTCAGACTAGTTCAGTTTGACCTGTGTCCATCTTTCAGACGAGGTCAGTTTTACCTGTGTCCATCTTTCAGACGAGGTCAGTTTGACCTGTGTCCATCTTTCAGACTAGTTCAGTTTTACCTGTGTCCATCTTTCAGACTAGTTCAGTTTTACCTGTGTCCATCTTTCAGACGAGGTCAGTTTGACCTGTGTCCATCTTTCAGACTAGTTCAGTTTTACCTGTGTCCATCTTTCAGACTAGTTCAGTTTTACCTGTGTCCATCTTTCAGACTAGTTCAGTTTTACCTGTGTCCATCTTTCAGACTAGTTCAGTTTTACCTGTGTCCATCTTTCAGACTAGTTCAGTTTTACCTGTGTCCATCTTTCAGACGAGGTCAGTTTTACCTGTGTCCTAGTTCAGTTTTACCTGTGTCCATCTTTCAGACTAGTTCAGTTTTACCTGTGTCCATCTTTCAGACTAGTTCAGTTTTACCTGTGTCCATCTTTCAGACTAGTTCAGTTTTACCTGTGTCCATCTTTCAGACGAGGTCAGTTTGACCTGTGTCCATCTTTCAGTTTGACCTGTGTCCATCTTTCAGACTAGTTCAGTTTTACCTGTGTCCATCTTTCAGACGAGGTCAGTTTGACCTGTGTCCATCTTTCAGACGAGGTCAGTTTTACCTGTGTCCATCTTTCAGACTAGTTCAGTTTTACCTGTGTCCATCTTTCAGACGAGGTCAGTTTTACCTGTGTCCATCTTTCAGACGAGGTCAGTTTTACCTGTGTCCATCTTTCCGTCTTGTGCAGCGGGGCCGTCAGGTATGACACTCTTGACCTGCAGGAACTCATCTGGCTCGTCTCCTCCGATGATGGTGAAGCCAAAACCCATGTTGCTCTTCTGCAGGGCCGTGGACAGGAAGCTGCCCTTCAGCTGGGTGGCGTCCCGTGTGAACAGGGGCTTCTCTGTAAGGGAGAGCACACACATACACACAGACGGAGGGACGGACAGACAGGCACGCAGGCAGGCAGACACAACACACACAAGTACAAGTGTGCAGGGACACACACACACACACACACACAATCAATAAACAATATACACACACACAATCAATAAACAATATACACACATACATCATACTTAGACCTTGACAAAGCGAGCATGATGCACCACAAATGCTGATGCAAGGCCATTTTATCATTCAATAGGATGGTAGCGGTGAGGCTTGTTTGGTGGAGGGGCTGCATGAACACAGGGGTACTCTCTGGGTAGGTGGAGAGGTAGGCAGGGTTAGAACAGCGAGGGGTGGGTGCTGACTTATGCAGGTGGGACGGTGTTTGCTCCAGCTCCAAGCTGCCACAGCCAACGACCTTCCACTGAACGTCTGCAGCCATGTAAACTGTCATCACTTCCACTCCCATCCTACGCCAGGGTTCTGTTAGCTGAATACACACCCAGAGGCTGGAGCAAAAACACAGTGCAGAAAATCAAGGAATAATCAGCATCCATGGGAGTAGCTTGGTATATTTCCCTTCTCAGAGGGGTGAGGGGAAGCAGGTGAGAGATCTTCACATTCTGGAACAACATGCTGTTGGGAGTTGGAACACTGAAGAATCATGAGCTCGTTTCATCCGCCCAAAAAACAATGCTCATGGAACCAAAAGGTGGAAGGCCAGGATTCATGAAATAGTCTCTGGCACGGCAAAGGGGAAAACTCAGCCAACGAGGGTTTGCCACACTCAATTCAATCTCCCCTCCGTTCACCTTGGAAGGCAAGTAGGGGGCACACACCCGTCTCTCTCTGTTTGCTTAAAGCCAACGTTTGTTGTCAGGCGTCCAGACATAGAGCAGGGTGTTTACAGTTTCTGCTGCCTGCCGTCAGACGTAAGGAGGGGAAGACACAACGTAGTGTAGCGCCATCAAACATGTCGAGCAGCGAGTCGAGCGCCTGAGATGAGGAGGGATCCAGCGTGGGTCTGCCGGGGGAGCAGGCATGCTTTGAAAAGAGAGCGCGGCAGCTCAGTGCAGGCAGAAGAAGAACAAGCCTGTATTACTACTCACTGCCCTACTTACTGAGAGAGCACCACAGGGGGCTACAACCCACAGCAGCCGGCTCTACCACGAAAGCGTGCAGCGACTGGTGGAGGTGCAGGTGTGGGCAGCACGACGTATCCCTCCGCGCACGGTGGGGGCGCCGCAGTGGGGAGTTGGTGATGGAGGCAGGGGGTGTGTGGGTGTGCAGGCCCAACAGCGACACCCGGTGGCCCGGGGGGAGGGACTGGGAGAGGTCGCTGAGGCTCTGGCAGCGCTCCGGGGCAGGGCCGATGTGGGCCAGGGTGGCTCTGGGTAATGTGGCGGAGAGTGGGACCTCCTCTACCACTGTGACAGAGATAAAGTAGTCCACTCAATGTCTGATGCTCTCACATGTAAACTTCCTTTTTATCTCCTTGTTTAAATGTGTGGAAATATTCATTTTTTACCCTCTCTGCCGTCACTTAGGGGGAGAGAGAGCCTTCACTTTGCAGCGTACAGGACGGATAACCATGGAGACAAACCCCTTCACTCACAGAGGCCAATTTAACACGGAGACAAACCCTCTCAACATACACAGCATGTTTTACCTCAGACAGCCTCGATGAACTTAGTGGGGTGGTAAATGTGTGCTGAACAGAGAAGCTAGTGTTAGCAAAGTGTTAGCAAAGTGTTAGCAAAGTGTTAGCAAAGTGTTAGCAAAGTGTCAGCAAAGAAAAGAGAGTTGTGAAGAATGAGTGATGCACACACACACACAAAGACGACAGACATTTCCCTAGAGCTAAAAACATCTACACACAAGAAGCATTCACAAACGTTTAACACATTGGGTAGAGGTAGAGGATGCCTTACCTCTGTAGATAGTAGGTAGGGGCAGCGAGGACAGACCCTGCTCTTGCATTTGTTGGTGTTGCTGGACTCTCCTCTTGGCTTCCAAGACTGGGTTCTCAAACTGTGTCCGCCTGTTTATGTGGCTACAGAGAAAGAAAGGTACAACATTCCACTGTGCTCTCTGTAGTATCCACCTCCTCATCCTCTTCCTCATCGCCCTCTGTAAAGAGCTGGATGCACAGTGCTGTGCTACGATGATTCATTCAATAGCCTTAGTATCCCTAGTATTATGTAATGGAGCTGCAGGATGGATTGGCTAAGAAAAAAATGAACAAACACCCAATTAGGTCCCATTCTACTGAAATCAGCAGCTTCCTGTAATCAGCATGAGGAATCATTTAGTATTTCTGGAGTGGGTTCACGAAAAAAGATGACTCCTTGAGTGTATTTTCTTGAAACATTCTGTCAGTGTTAATGTAGTCAATAATTATAAATACTGTAATTTTGAAAGTGTGAAGTAATTAATCATCATTTCGACGTGCCCTCCTGGACGGTGCGAGACTGGAGGAATAATGCTTCTGTAGGTACGAACAGCGAACAGCGGCCTACACACCCTCTGTTTCTTCATGAGATATTAGGTTAACTCAACGGTACAGCCAGGCAGTGAGACATAATTATTGGACTTGGCAGGGTCAGGTATGGCGCTAGTGTGCGTGCGTGCAATGGCTCAGTGGTTGCCTGGGGATATGGGATTTCTACATGGCAGAGGGAGAGAGGGAGTGTAGGCAAGGCAGGCACAGTGTTCTGGTCTTTCTTGGGGATAGAGAATAGAACACGGCCAGCCAGCCAAACTCCCTCTCCAGCCAGGCTATAAATAGACCTCCTCTCCTCTCCCTGGACTAGGGGAACTAGTGCGCATCCAGCAGGAGAAAGGACACGTCCAGAAAAGGAAGGGTACATTTGGTTCAATAGAGAAGACAGAGACACCTCACCATTGCATCACATTGCACAAAGATGGCGCACACACAAACACACACACACACACACACACACACACACACACACACACACACACACACACACACACACACACACACACACACACACACACACACACACACACACACACACACACACACACACACACACATAAACTTGTGCATGTAAACAGGTACACGGGTACCTGGCCACAGCCCTGTACAGTGTTAATGACTCTGACAAACACAGGACAGTGGAAACATAACACGGGGCAACACCGTGTTGGATTCGGGGTAAACTTTGAACATTGGTATTCGCATAAGCATAGTATATAAAGGAGTGGGAGAGACTGGTTTTTATGTCAGAGGTTAATGGTTCTCTGTGGAAAGACAGATGGCTTTGGAATGTGTTGGGTGGACGGGAGAAGGTCACAGGATTGCTATAGGGGAAGCTGATGGACATCTGTGGATTAGGTGAAGGAGGGGTTGAGGTCAGGTCAGGTCACCTTAATTAAGGGAGACAGAACGGTTTATTACTCTCTCACTTCGTCTTCCTGTGGAACCATAAGATGTAAGGATTGGAGAGAAGGAGGAGTGTCTGAAGTGGAGTATATATACTTGTAGTGGTGGAAACATGTCTTTGTCTGAATACAGCTGTGTCGACCCTTTGGGAAGAATTCAACTTGGTTAAACTGGAAATCAAAATAGTCATTAAATATTAAAGCAGTGAGTCCAGACTTACTCCACATAGTAGCTTCCGTAAATAGGGTCATCGATCTTCTCCCAGCCATACGGCAGCTCTGTGGAAGAGACAAGCACAACAACATACTAGTCAGTCAACAGGCCGGGGGACAGCATGTCGATTCACAGAACAATATATTCATCAGGCAATTTTGATCACAACATTATTGTATGGTCATTTATTACAGAGAATTTGAGGTTAATTATAAAATCTTAATTGACTATGGTAAATCTGAAAATGATTTATTATGCTCTATGGTAGCTGTGCTAGTTACTGAATACTTGGTGAGGTCTATGAGCCTCCAGACTTGCAAACACTGTCAAAACATTTGGACAAACTTAAGAGACAAGACACATGATAACCCCATCAGCATTTGCAATCAACATTCAGATCCAAAATTCATGAGTGTGAAGGAGAATGGCTGTTTCTCAAGCAGCGGACCAAAGGTTACTTAATCAATGTCAATATGGCCCCACAGGTCTACCCCAACCATCTCCTTATTTCTCACACTACACCAAACACACTGATAGATGGAGTGGTTTGAATTGGGGTGATTTTAAATATTCATGTCCTGCCATCCTTTCTATGTTGTAAATATTCAGTTATGAAGCCAGCGATGTTTGGATATAGTTTAAATGTTTGTATCTGGAGCACGTACATAGCTCCTGGGCTCCTTAGCCCACACAATATTTAACTGAAACACATTACACCATTACAGTGGGGTCTCAGAATAGACTGACTGTGGATCTAACACAGTAGCTGTCAACTGTCGTGGTCCCAAAATAAACATTTGACTAGAACGTAGAATGTCATAACTTCAGTCATGTCGGTGTTGATGGTACAGGTGTTCCTCCACATTGTATCTACTCTGATATGATGAGCCACCACTGTGCCATGGGAAGTATTATAAATAGGCTTGGGCGGTATCCAGGGATTCATACCTTCATACCGACCTTGTTCCATCCCGGGATATTCGATAATACTGGTTAGCAATGCTAACAAATACATGTAAAATCTCATAGCGAATGCTAGCTAAATGCTAACGATTTTATACAGTCTCTGACATAAGCTATTTGCAGGATAGACATTTACATTTTACATTTTAGTCATTTAGCAGACGCTCTTATCCAGAGCGACTTACAAATTGGTGCATTCACCTTATGACATCCATCCCAGCTGATAAAGTTATACAAGTAACTAAAAAATGCTACTCAAAATTTGCTGCACGCACAAAACAAATGTTGACTCTTGATCAAGAAGGGAATTATCTGCTGTTACCAAGAGGAGCTTGATTGCAAGAAGCTAACCACTTAGCTAGCTAGCTAGAAAGTTAACTTAATAGTTATTAGATATCTAGCTGGCAAACATTTAGTTGTGAATTCCATAGTGTAACTACATATATCAGGATATAGATCATCTAGTATGTGCTGCACAACAGTGAGTGACTCATCATTTAAAAAGATGAAGTAGGGCCTCCCAGGAGGCGCATCAGTCTTAGGAGTTACTACAGACCCGGGTTCATTCGGGCTGTGCCACAACCGGCCGTGGCCGGTAGTCCCATAGGACGACGCACAATTGGCCCAGAGTCATCCCGGTTTGGGGAGGGTTTGGCCGGTGAGGCTTAACTTGACCCCGACCGCCAGATGAACGATGTTTCCTCCGACACATTGGTGCGGCTGGTTTCCGGGTTAAGCTGGCAGATGTTAAGGAGCGCGGTTTGGCAGGTCATGTTTCGGAGGACGCATGACTCCACCTTCTCCTCTTCTCCCTCGAGCTCAATGGGGAGTTGCAGTGATGAGACAAGATCGAAAATTGGGGAGAAAAAAAGTTGCTGTAAAAATGTATAAAAAAATATATCAAATAATTAGTTTCAAGGGTATTGAAAAACGGTCCAAATAGCCCGGTATGTGATATATATGGTATACTGCCCAAGCCTATTTATAAATACAGATATAATATGACTAGGCCTAGGGACACTTCATGGCCTAACCAGGAAAACTAACCATGTGAAACTGATTTGTAACTCACAATATAGAGGGTGGAGGGAGCTGTGTCCATAGAAATATAATTACTAGAATGGTAAAGCCCCTCACACCACATCAACTTTACTGGAACACTCGTGGGTACACTCAATATGGCTGAAAGTAACTCTATCTATGTGGCTAAGTACTTGGGCTAAAGCTGACTCACACTACAGAGGTCACTAACCCAACCTCCACTCCAAGTGCATCTTCATCAGGGAATTGTTTGATCAGCCTCCCTCTCTCTCTATTTCACCAGGGGTATACAGTAGGTTCAGCACACTGTGTTTGTTCTTTGTGATCAAAGTGGATCTCTCCCCAACCCTGACCTCCTCCCATCATTCATGTCTGACAGGATTGTTCTGCCTCTCTCTCTCATTCTCCCTCCCCCTTGCCACACCATACTGACCAGGGGGACTGGTCCATTGACTGAGCCTGCTTCCATTTAAGGCTATGAGGTTGTGACACCAGTGTGGTAGTGCTGAGAGAGCGAGCGAGAGAGGCAGGCAGGCAGGCAGGCAGGCAGGCAGGCAGGCAGGCAGGCAGGCAGACATTGCTGGGCTAATCAGGAGAGTAGAGATAATATCTCCTGACCACAAATATCAGTCAGAATGGGGTGATAATGTACCGTCCACAGGCTCTCAGGACCTCCATGATGATTCAGAAATAGGCTGGCACACACACACACACACACACACACCAAACCAATTCTTTCTTTGGCTGCCTCTCCTTCCAGTTCTCTGCTGCCAATGACTGGAACGAACTACAGAAATCTCTGAAACTGGAAACACTTATCTCCCTCACGAGCTTTAAGCACCAGCTGTCAGAGCAGCTCACAGATTACTGCACCTGTACATAGCCCACCTATAATTTAGCCCAAACAACTACCTCTTTCCCTACTGTATTTATTTAATTTGATTTATTTTGCTCCTTTGCACCCCATTATTTTTATTTCTACTTTGCACATTCTTCCACTGCAAATCTACCATTCCAGTGTTTTACGTGCTATATTGTATTTACTTTGCCACCATGGCCTTTTTTTGCCTTTACTTATCTCACCTCATTTGCTCACATCGTATATAGACTTGTTTCTACTGTATTATTGACTGTATGTTTGTTTTATGCCATGTGTAACTCTGTGTCGTTGTATGTGTCGAACTGCTTTGCTTTATCTTGGCCAGGTCGCAATTGTAAATGAGAACTTGTTACCTGGTTAAATAAAGGTGAAGTAAAAAATAAAATGAACACACACACATACACAATCGCAAGAACTTGGACACACATTTTTTTGTGAGTCCTTCATATTAATATCCCTGGCTCCATTGTCATACACATGCACGGTAAGTCACAATACATCAATACAAGCACATGCATGCCATATGTCTCTTTCTTTTACTCACACATATACTATTCAACACACGGAAGCCCCCCCTCCCCCCCACACACACCACTCCCTGCCCCCACCAGCCACAAAAACGAACTCACTAACATGTGCTGTGACTGATATGTGAGTCTGCTAGGAGTGGGTTGACAGCCCTAGGGAATAGCTCCTCTCCTCTCCCTTCCTTAGCCCCATCTTCACTCATTAAATATGAAAGAGGCTGGTTCATGTTCTCACCTCCACTGAGCTCCATACACAGAAAAACACCACACAGATCAAAGTCCTGCCATGTATTTCTGCCACGCACCACTCCGTCTAATGAAACACCCTTCTATTAAAACCACCTGAGCTTCAGAGCTAGGCAGGCAGTCTGTCTGTCTGTCATCAGCAGAGCTTCAGAGCTAGGCAGGCAGTCTGTCTGTCTGTGTCTTCAGCAGAGCTTCAGAGCTAGGCAGGCAGTCTGTCTGTCTGTCTTCAGCAGAGCTTCAGAGCTAGGCAGGCAGTCTGTCTGTCTGTCTGTGTCTTCAGCAGAGCGTCAGAGCGAGGCAGTCTGTCTGTCTGTCTGTGTCTTCAGCAGAGCTTCAGAGCTAGGCAGGCAGTCTGTCTGTCTGTCTGTGTCTTCAGCAGAGCTTCAGAGCTAGGCAGGCAGTCTGTCTGTCTGTGTCTTCAGCAGAGCTTCAGAGCTAGGCAGGCAGTCTGTCTGTCTGTGTTCAGCAGAGCTTCAGAGCTAGGCAGGCAGTCTGTCTGTCTGTGTTCAGCAGAGCTTCAGAGCTAGGCAGGCAGTCTGTCTGTCTGTGTCTTCAGCAGAGCTTCAGAGCTAGGCAGGCAGTCTGTCTGTCTGTGTCTTCAGCAGAGCTTCAGAGCTAGGCAGGCAGTCTGTCTGTCTGTGTCTTCAGCAGAGCTTCAGAGCTAGGCAGGCAGTCTGTCTGTCTGTGTCTTCAGCAGAGCTTCAGAGCTAGGCAGGCAGTCTGTCTGTCTGTGTCTTCAGCAGAGCTTCAGAGCTAGGCAGGCAGTCTGTCTGTCTGTGTCTTCAGCAGAGCTTCAGAGCTAGGCAGGAAGTCTGTCTGTCTGTGTCTTCAGCAGAGCTTCAGAGCTAGGCAGGCAGTCTGTCTGTCTGTGTTCAGCAGAGCTTCAGAGCTAGGCAGGCAGTCTGTCTGTCTGTGTTCAGCAGAGCTTCAGAGCTAGGCAGGCAGTCTGTCTGTCTGTCTTCAGCAGAGCTTCAGAGATACACACAACACCACACTGCAGGTAGCCAATATCTCTAGATTCCTACTGTGCGTTTCAATGTCACTGTTTTTGGCTGAAAAGGGCTTGTGTAGAGCACATGCATGCAACTCACGCAGAGGCACGCTTACACATACATACCCGCACGCACACGCACACGCACACAGCAGTGACTATGTTTTTGTGTGTGTTTGCAGTAAGTGTGTTTTAAATGCTGAACTCCAGAAGACTCTCTTTTCACTAAGCACAGCCCCTGTCAATTAGTAGCCTGGGAGCAGTGATTCCATGGATCTGGGAGAAAGAGAGAGAGAGTTGTGCTGTCCATTAGCCTGCAGCGCTGAAGAGAAGGGCCCCTTTGTCACTGTAACAATTTGTGCTCTCTTTATAGGGCCAACACTCAGTCTAAACACTGCTGTGGAGGAGCTGTCAACTCCCAGGAAGCCTAAGGACGGATACATCTGAAGGAGCTTATAGTTCCGGTGCCGACAGAGATGGCCGCCTCGCTTCCCATTCCTAGGAAACTATGCAGTTTTTTGTTTTTTTTACGTGTTATTTCTTACATTAGTACCCCAGGTCATCTTAGGTTTCATTACATACAGTCGAGAAGAACTACTGAATATAAGATCAGCGTCAACTCACCATCAGTACGACCAAGAATATGATTTTCGCGACGCGGATCCTGTGTTCTGCCTTTCAAACAGGACAACGGAATGGATCCCATGCGGCGACCCAAAAAAACGACTCCGTAAAAGAGGGAAACGAGGCGGTCTTCTGGTCAGACTCCGGAGACGGGCTCATCGTGCACCACTCCCTAGCATTCTTCTCGCCAATGTCCAGTCTCTTGACAACAAGGTTGATGAAATCCGAGCAAGGGTAGCATTCCAGAGGGACATCAGAGACTGTAACGTTCTTTGCTTCACGGAAACATGGCTCACTGGAGAGACGCTATCGGAGGCGGTGCAGCCAGCGGGTTTCTGAACGCATCGCGCCGACAGAAACAAACATCTTTCTGGTAAGAAGAGGGGCGGGGGCGTATGCCTTATGGCTAACGAGACGTGGTGTGATCAAAGAAACATACAGGAATTCAAATCCTTCTGTTCACCTGATTTAGAATTCCTCACAATCAAATGTCGACCGCATTATCTACCAAGAGAATTCTCTTCGATTATAATCACAGCCGTATATATTCCCCCCCCAAGCAGACACATCGATGGCTCTGAACGAACTTTATTTGACTCTTTGCAAACTGGAATCCATACATCCTGAGGCTGCATTCATTGTAGCTGGGGATTTTAACAAGGCTAATCTGAAAACAAGACTCCCTAAACTGTATCAGCATATCGATTGCGCAACCAGGGCTGGAAAAACCTTGGATCATTGTTACTCTAACTTCCGCGACGCATATAAGGCCCTGCCCCGCCCTCCTTTCGGAAAAGCTGACCACGACTCCATTTTGTTGATCCCTGCCTACAGACAGAAACTAAAACAAGAGGCTCCCCCGCTGAGGTCTGTCCAACGCTGGTCCGACCAAGCTGATTCCACACTCCAAGACTGCTTCCATCACGTGGACTGAGATATGTTTCGTATTGCGTCAGATAACAACATTGACGAATACGCTGATTCGGTGTGCGAGTTCATTAGAACGTGCGTTGAAGATGTCGTTCCCATAGCAACGATTAAAACATTCCCTAACCAGAAACCGTGGATTGATGGCAGCATTCGCGTGAAACTGAAAGCGCGAACCACTGCTTTTAATCAGGGCAAGGTGACTGGTAACATGACCGAATACAAACAGTGCAGCTATTCCCTCCGCAAGGCTATCAAACAAGCTAAGCGTCAGTATAGAGACAAAGTAGATTCTCAATTCAACGGCTCAGACACAAGAGGTATGTGGCAGGGTCTACAGTCAATCACGGACTACAAGAAGAAAACCAGCCCAGTCACGGACCAGGATGTCTTGCTCCCAGGCAGACTAAATAACTATTTTGCCCGCTTTGAGGACAATACAGTGCCACTGACACGGCCTGCAACGAAAACATGCGGACTCTCCTTCACTGCAGCCGAGGTGTGTAAAACATTTAAACGTGTTAACCAACGCAAGGCTGCAGGCCCAGACGGCATCCCCAGCCACGCCCTCAGAGCATGCGCAGACCAGCTGGCCGGTGTGTTTACGGACATATTCAATCAATTCCTATACCAGTCTGCTGTTCCCACATGCTTCAAGAGGGCCACCATTGTTCCTGTTCCCAAGAAAGCTAAGGTAACTGAACTAAACGACTACCGCCCCGTAGCACTCACTTCCATCATCATGAAGTGCTTTGAGAGACTAGACAAGGACCATATCACCTCCACCCTACCTGACACCCTAGACCCACTCCAATTTGCTTACCGCCCAAATAGGTCCACAGACGATGCAATCTCAACCACACTGCACACTGCCCTAACCCATCTGGACAAGAGGAATACCTATGTGAGAATGCTGTTCATCGACGACAGCTCTGCATTCAACACCATAGTACCCTCCAAGCTCGTCATCAAGCTCGAGACCCTGGGTCTCGACCCCGCCCTGTGCAACTGGGTACTGGACTTCCTGACGGGCCGCCCCCAGGTGGTGAGGGTAGGCAACAACATCTCCACCCCGCTGATCTTCAACACTGGGGCCCCACAAGGGTGCGTTCTGAGCCCTCTCCTGTACTCCCTGTTCACCCACGACTGCGTGGCCACGCACGCCTCCAACTCAATCATCAAGTTTGCGGACGACACAACAGTGGTAGGCTTGATTACCAACAACGACGAGACGGCCTACAGGGAGGAGGTGAGGGCCCTCAGAGTGTGGTGTCAGGAAAATAACCTCACACTCAACGTCAACAAAACTAAGGAGATGATTGTGGACTTCAGGAAACAGCAGAGGGAACACCCCCCTATCCACATCGATAGAACAGTAGTGGAGAGGGGAGTAAGTTTTAAGTTCCTCAGCATACACATCACAGACAAACTGAATTGGTCCACTCACACAGAGAGCATTGTGAAGAAGGCACAGCAGCGCCTCTTCAAACTCAGGAGGCTGAAGAAATTTGGCTTGTCACCAAAAGCACTCACAAACTTCTACAGATGCACAATCGAGAGCATCCTGGCGGGCTGTATCACCGCCTGGTACGGCAACTGCTCCGCCCACAACCGTAAGGCTCTCCAGAGGGTAGTGAGGTCTGCACAACGCATCACCGGGGGCAAACTACCTGCCCTCCAGGACACCTACACCACCCGATGTTACAGGAAAGCCATAAAGATCATCAAGGACAACAACCACCCGAGCCACTGCCTGTTCACCCCTATCATCCAGAAGGCGAGGTCAGTACAGGTGCATCAAAGCTGGGACCGAGAGACTGAAAAACAGCTTATATCTCAAGGCCATCAGACTGTTAAACAGCCACCGCTAACATTAAGTGGCTGCTGCCAACACACTGACACTGACCCAACTCCAGCCACTTTAATAATGGGAATTGATGGGAAATGATGTAAAATATATCACTAGCCACTTTAAACAATGCTACCTAATATAATGTTTACATACCCTACATTATTCATCTCATATGCATACGTATATACTGTACTCTATATCATCTACTGCATCCTTATGTAATACATGTATCACTAGCCACTTTAACTATGCCACTTTGTTTACATACTCATCTCATATGTATATACTGTACTCGATACCATCTACTGTATCTTGCCTATGCTGCTCTGTACCATCACTCATTCATATATATTTATGTACATATTCTTTATCCCCTTACACTGTGTATAAGACAGTAGTTTTGGAATTGTTAGTTAGTTTACTTGTTGGTTATTACTGCATTGTCGGAACTAGAAGCACAAGCATTTTGATACACTCGCATTAACATCTGCTAACCATGTGTATGTGACAAATACATTTCGATTTGATTTGATTTGTTAAATGTGGTATAGTGTTTTAGAGTACATCCCTTGTCCCAGGTCAATTGACCTTACATTAGTGACAATTATAATGGTATAGAGGTAGGTATTCCCAAACAGGTATTCCAAACTGGGGTATGCGTATCCCTGGCAATGCCGTCGAGGGTACGCCAAATAAAAATGTGATTCACATTTAAATAATTTTTAAAAACAGTCCATTTTCAAACAGTCCATAGAGACACATACCAGCTCTACTGGTAGTACTGCTACTACCAGCAGTACTACACCTGCACCTGTCGACGACACAAGTTGTTCTGCTTCCACGAGCACGTCCAATGCTAGCATCAGTAATTCTACATTTGTTGTTAGCCCAGCTAGCATGGACACTGACAGTTGTGAATCTGATGCAGCCGAGGAGCTACTGGCCCCTTACCTGGGAAAGCACCGAACAACAGACAGGGACGTAGGACCATCAAAGAGGCGCAAATATGATGAGAACTAGAGTCGTGGCCAAAAGTTTTGAGAATGACACAAATATACATTTTCACAAAGTCTACTGCCTCAGTTTGAATTTACATTTACATTTACATTTAAGTCATTTAGCAGACGCTCTTATCCAGAGCGACTTACAAATTGAATGATGGCAAATTTGCATATCCTCCAGAATGTTATGAAGAGTGATCAGATGAATTGCAATTAATTGCAAAGTCCCTCTTTACCATGCAAATGAACTGAATCCCCAAAAACATTTCCACTGCATTTCAGCCCTGCCACAAAAGGAACAGCTGACATCATGTCGATGATTCTCTCGAAAACACAGGTCTGAGTGTTGACGAGGACAAGGCTGGAGATCACTCTGTCATGCTGATTGAGTTCGAATAACAGACTGGAAGCTTCAAAAGGAGGGTGGTGCTTGGAATCATTGTTCTTGCTCTGGATACCTCCAAGGAAACACGTGCCGTCATCATTGTTTTACACAAAAAGGGCTACACAGGCAAGGATATTGCTGCCAGTAAGATTGCACCTAAATCAACTATTTATCGGATCATCAAGAACTTCAAGGAGAGCGGTTCAATTGTTGTGAAGAAGGCTTTAGGGTGCCCAAGAAAGTCCAGGGATCGGGGCACCATCAGTACAGAGCTTGCTCAGGAATGGCAGCAGGCAGGTGTGAGTGCATCTGCACGCACAGTGAGGCGAATACTTTTGGAGGATGGCCTGGTGTCAAGAAGGGCAGCAAAGAAGCCACTTCTCTCCAGGAAAAACATCAGGGACAAACTGATATTCTGCAAAAGGTACAGGGATTGGACTGCTGAGGACTGGGGTAAAGTCATTTTCTCTGATGAATACCCTTTCCGATTGTTTAGGGCATCCGGAAAAAAGCTTGTCCGGAGAAGACAAGGTGCTGCCATCAGCCCTGTGTCATGCCAACAGTAAAGCATCCTGAGACCATTCATGTGTGGGGTTGCTTCTCAGCCAAGGGAGTGGGCTCACTCACAATTTTGCCTCAGAACACAGCCATGAATAAAGAATGGTACCAACACATCCTCCAATAGGAACTTCTCCCAACCATCCAGGAACAGTTTGGTGACGAACAATGCCATTTTCAGCATGAAGAAGCACCTTGCCATAAGGCAAAAGTGATAACTAAGTGGCTCGGGGAACAAAACATAAATATTTTGGGTCCATGGCCAGGAAACTCCCCAGACCTTAATTCCATTGAGAACTTGTGGTCAATCCTCAAAAGGCGGGTGTACAAACAAAAACCCACAAATTCTGACAAACTCCAAGCATTGATTATGTAAGAATGGGCTGCCATCAGTCAAGATGTGGCCCAGATGTTAATTGACAGCATGCCAGGGCTGAGGTCTTGAAAAAGTCAACACTGAAAATATTTACTCTGCATCAACTTCATGTAATTGTCAATAAAAGCCTTTGACACTTATGAAATGCTTGTAATTATACTTCGGTATTCCATAGTAACATCTGACAAAAATATCTAAAGACACTGAAGCAGCAAACTTTGTGGAAATTAATATTTGTCATTCCCAAAACTTTTGGCCACGACTGTATATTGATTGGGAGTAGTACCTTTGTTCAGCCACAGTGTGTAATATGTGCAAAAGTACTATCTCACATCTCAATAAACCTTCACTCTTGCGCAGACATTTAGAAACAAAACATGCCAATTTTAAAATAAGCCACATTAGTTTTTTGAGCGAGAATAAAGACAACTTTTGAGTAGCAAGACATGTATAAAAGCAACAGATACCATTAATAAGAGGGGACTAGAATCGTCTTATATGGTGAGCTACCGAGTGGCTAGGACAGGCAAGCCCCATACTAGTGTGGAGGACTTCATTCTTCCTGCTGCCGCAGATATGGCTGGGACAATGCTGGGGGAAAAGGCCAACAAAAACTATACAGACAATGCCTTCATCAAACAACGCATCAGTAAAATAGCCAGAGATGTTTTGAAACAATTACTGCTTCGCATACAAGCCAGTGTATTCTATGCGTTACAGCTAGACGAGTCAACAGACGTGGCATGCCTGGCACAGCTCCTGGTATATGTCTGTCAAGTTTATGGGGGGTCAATTAAGGAAGACATCCTCTTCTGCATACCACTGGAAACCAAGACAACAGGAGGGGATATTTTTAAAGTACTGGACAGCTTTGTGACATAAAATGGATTTTGGTGGTCAAGATGTGTTGGTATCTGTAATGATAGCGCAAAAGCCATGACAGGGAGACATAGTGGAGTGGTAATGCGCATGCAAGTAGTTTCTCCCGATGCCACTTGGGTACACTGCAGCATCCACCGAGAGGCTCTTGCTGCCAAGGGAATGCCTGACAACTTGAAAGACGTTTTGGACACGACAGTGAAAATGGTTAACTTTGTTAAAGCAAGGCCCCTGAACTCTCGTGTATTTTCTGCATTGTGCCATTGATATTGGCAGTGACCATGCAACGCTTATACAACATAAAGAATTGCGCTGGTTATCAAGGGGAAAAGTATTGACACATTTTTTTGAATTGAGAGACGAGTTTAAAGTTTTTTCTTTTTCATTTCACTTGTCTGACAGCTTGCAAGATTACGAGTTTCTCACACGACTGGCCTATCTGGGTGATGTTTTTTCTCACCTGAATGATCCGAATATAGGATTACAGGGACTTAATTGTAGGATTACAGGGACTCTCCGCAACTATATTCAATGTGCGGGACAAAATGATTAAGAAGCTGGAGCTCTTCTCTATCTGTATTAGCAAGGACAACACACAGGTCTTTCCATCATTGTATAATTATTTTGTATGCAAATGAACTCAAGGTTATGGACAATATTGTTGGATTTGGGGTCAACTTTGAACATTGATATACAAAAGACATGACTGATCAGAAGCATAGTATATAAAGGTGTGAAAGAGAATGTTTTTTATGTCATAAGTTAATGGTTCTCTGTGGAAAGACAGAGTGGCTATGGAATGTGCTGGGTGGACGGGAGGGAGTCACGGGAGTGCGATAGGGGATACGGGTGGAGAGCTTTGGATGAGACATCAAGGGGGTTGAGGTCAGGTCAGGTCAGGTCACCTTAAGGAAGACAGAACGGATTATTACTCTATCACTTTGTCTTCCTGTGGAACCATAAGATGTAAGGATTGGAGAGAAGGAGGAGTGTCTGAAGTGGAGTATATATACTTGTAGTGGTGGAAACATGTCTTTCTCCGAATACAGCTGTGTCGACCCTTTGGGAAGAATTCAACTTTAAGCTTCTCTAGTGTCTGGGAGTTATTTACTCTGTAAGTTATTTTAAAAATTAGAACCGAACAATATCAAATGTAATATAGCGAAGCACCTGAGTGAGTTGGGTGCGGAATTACACAGGTACGTTCCCGAAACGGATGACACAAACAACTGGATTCGTTATCCCTTTCATGCCCTGCCTCCAGTCCACTTACCGATATCTGAACAAGAGAGCCTCATTGAAATGACATCAAGCGGTTCTGTGAAAATTGAATTGAATCAGAAGCCACTGCCAGATTTCTGGATTGGGCTACACTCAGAGTATCCTGCCTTGGCAAATCGCGTTGTTAAGACACTGATGCCCTTTTCAACCAGTACCAATGTGAGAGTGGATTCTCGGTCCTCACTAGCATGAAAACTAAATACAGGCACAGACTGTGTGTGGAAAATGATTTAAGACTGAGACTCTCCAATACAACCCAACATTGCAGAGTTATGTGCATCCATTAAAGCACACCCTTCTCATTAACCTGTGGTGAGTTATTCAATTTTCAATGAACAAATAAGGTTTTATATGAAGGATGGTTAAATAAAGAACATAATTATTGATTATTATTACTTGGTCCCTGGTCCTATACGGGCCGGGTTGTGATAAAAACTCACACTCATTCTTCTGTTTAATAAATGTATCGTATAGTGTGTGTGTGGCAGGCCTACAATGATGGAAAAAACAACATTTGAGAGTGCGCTGACCCTGGTGCTAGAGGGGGTACGCAGCTGGAGGTTGAATGTTTGAAGGAGTACGGGACTATAAAAGGTTTGGGAACCACTGATATAGAGCAGAGAGACAGCCACTATTGAGTGTTGAAATAAAACAATGGGTTTTCCCACAGGGTTTACCATGCAGTCTGAGAAATGTCGACATCAGTAGGCTAGGCCTCAGTAAATGTTCCTTTGGTTTATTCCATTTTGATTTCAGCAGGGGGGTTCTCTAAGCTCTCCCCCTTCTTTCACTCTCTCCTCCTCTATCTCATTCCCTGTTCGTCCATCCTCTCCTCTCCTGTCCGCTCCTCTCTCCCTGTTTGAAGAGCTCTAAAGGAAAACGCTTTAAAATGCACTCGTACAGAGGGACTGTTTGAAGTAAAGTTTCATGCTCTCATGCTCATGCATATTTCATCTGGCCTTTCTAATTCTGTCTGAGGAGAGGAACAGCCCATGTTACCCATGTTCCCCTGCTTTCCCTTCTCCTTTCTTCAGGGGAGGAGCTGGCTGAAGTGAATTCAGGTCACCTGCAGCACATGGGACTGTTTCGTCTCTGATGTCGCACCCCCTTCCCACTGGTGCCTGTTTAGACAGGAGACTAATACATCTCAACTTTTTCCTTCAGCCGCTTCCTCCACTCGCTGAGTATCTCTCCAGGGTATTCCCACTGAGAGTCAGGTGTGTAAAGTTATGCCCTTAGGCCTCTGTTTGAAAACCCTTATTTGAAGTGTTTTCTAGAGTAGTCTCGCCAGGTCTGATCCCCCACAATTCTCTATAATCTCCACTTGATTCACTCGCCAAACAGCTATCGTTGTTTTGGAATGGACTGAGGAGAGAGCAACTGAGACGGGAGCCACTGAAGGAAAAAGGAAAATGGGAATTGAACGAGGGTGCGTTGTCACAGTGATAGCACCACCATGCTGAGACAGAGGTAATATCAGTCAGTCTGCTGCTGAGAATGAGGAGGAGGAGGAGCAGGAGGAAGAGGAGCAAGTGGTTTGCTGGGTTTATTCTCTTTCCTTGATGAGGTGGTTGCCAGATGGAACAGAGGACATCTATATAGCCCCTGACACAGAGATATATACTGTATATTAACATGACAGCCCCAGTCCAGTTGAGTCACAACAGCTGGACTGAAACAGAGTCATAAACTGAAACAAGTCTTAAGAAACAAGACCTTGAAGGACCTCAAGTAAATCTTCTCCTTACACTAAGCAGCATTCCATTGACCTAGGTTTATTCGACAAAAACAATGTAATTGCGACACGTGTAATGTAAACAGCCGATATAGGAGACATTTTCTAAAGATTGACAACATTTGTTTCCGTTCGACAGGTTGGATTTGTCTTTTGTGTAAGTTTATTGCGACATATGATGATGGAAACGGTTTTTCCAATAAATTATGATAGCGGAATCTTTTTTAAGGTGCGCGTGATGTCATGGCCCCAGCATTTGCAAACAAAATTTTTCCGTGCTAAATCCATAAGACGGACTAATTTGTAAACAGGCTGACAGTGAGTTGTGAGCAAAATAAGCAGGAGGGAAGTTGACAATGGCTATTAATAGGCATTCTATTGTTGCAAGTCCTCAAAGATTGAATCAAATGAATCAGATCCATTTACCGCCCGTAGGTCAGGGTGCCAATAGTCTAAATGCCTACTGCTTGAAAAATACATTTTTTTCAAATATACAAATAATGTTTCTTTGCAGGACAAGGACGGTCATGACTTTCAAGAATGCCTGAATTGCTTCACCTTGCTTTTCTGGTTGCCTGGATGAAAGTTTCCCCATCCAATGATTTCAGATCTACAGGAGTGCAAATTGAACCATGGCGCGGACTGTGGCGATATGTTGGCAAGTGAGAATTATGCGAAAATGGCAAATACTAGTCAATTTCTTGCATTCTATCCATGCTGTCTTTCGCAAGCTACCTGCGACTGATAGGTGGGAGAGCACACAGACTGTCGCCAATTTATTAATGAGCAATTCTATACTTCATTTATAATCGACACTGCAGGTTTATTTTTTAGGTGTGACGTCATGACGTCCAGCTGTTTATATCGACACAAGATAGTTAAATGGAAACGCAGCGCAGTGGGCAATTGTCACATCTATTTTCTATGCAAACTTTCTAAATGTCAACCCCCCCAAAAAAAATCACAGGACAAGTTAATGGAATCATAGCTAATGTCTCACTGTGAAGGGAGATACGTTTCCATGGTAACCTGTGGAGGAGGAAGTGTGGGAAGTCTTTTGGGCTGAGCAGAGGGGCTGTCTGATGATGGTGGGCCCATTTGGACTACTAATCCTGCAGACACGTCAACCTTCCATGTCGCTGTACTTGACCCCTGACCCCTAACTGCACCCACTCAAAACAAGGAGTGGAGCAAAAGTATGCACTTAGGGCCAGGTTTCACTGTCGCCCCCGGAAATGAGCACACAGTCAATTTGAGCTGAATACAAAAAAAAAAAAAACTTAAATTGAAGGAGAAAGGTTGCTATTCTGGCATTTACCTAGGACGTAATAACTAACACAATCAATATTTCCCCACCGAGGTAACCTTTGATTTATAATCACACCTGAGCTCCCCAATCCACTGTGTTTGTTATAGTCTTAGAATTGGGATTCACAATCAGTACTTCAAACAAGTTGGAAAATTCGTTATCTCCAAACCAGTGTCTAAATACATTATGTGAAAACTGCGTGTTTCTATGATCTGTGGTCAAAAATAAGTTAAAAAACGGTGATTTTCAAAACCAGCAATGAGTTTTTAGCCAGAGGTATTTTATTTCTCCCCACATCAACACAACCATTTAAAAATAACAGCTTTTAAAATGATTCACCTTTGATGATGTAGTACGTTTTTACTTAATACTTTTTCCCACAAAACATAGAAATGTGCCGTTTTCAGATATGTCGACACTGGTAGTGTGCTGAAGATAATGACAATGAGGTTGGAAAGTGGTGAAGTTGCCCTTTAAGTTCTTCAGGAAAGCTAAGGGAGTTGGGTTTGTCCAAAAGCAATGATGTTCAAAAGCCATCTAAGCTCAGCTGATCTCTCCCTTCACAGCGAGGGTAAAACAACCAGTGGAGCAGAGCAGGTGACTTACTCAGGTAGAACAGCCTATTACTAGAGTTGATTTAGGTGCTGTGGAGGGAGGATGCAGAAGAGAGGAAGGGAGGGGGAAGCATGGATGGTTGAGGATGATTAACCATTAAGTGTGTCTGGAGTGGGGCGGAGTGTGACTGGGCTACTGAAGGACTCCTTCCTCTCCTCTTCAGCCTCTCCTCTCAACTGGCTGGGAGAAGGACACACACACACACACACACACACATCCAGCCACTGGAGAGCCTTACGGTTGTGTGCGGAGAAGTTGCCGCACCAGGCGGTGATACAGCCCGACAGGATGCTCTCGATTGTGCATCTGTAAAAGTTTGTGAGTGTTTTTGGTGACAAGCCAAATTTCTTCAGCCTCTAGAGGTTGAAGAGGCGCTGTTAGGCCTTCTTCACCACGCTGTCTGTGTGGGTGGACCATTTCAATTTGTCTGTGATGTGTACGCCGAGGAACTTAAAACTTTCCACCTTCTCCACTACTGTCCGGTCGATGTGGATAGGGGGGTGCTCCCTCTGCTGTTTTCTGAAGTCCATGATCATCTCCTTTGTTTTGTTGACATTGAGTGTGAGGTTATTTTCCTGACACCACACACCGAGGGCCCTCACCTCCTCCCTGTAGGCCGTATTGTTGTTGTTGGTAATCAAGTCTACCACTGTAGTGTCGTCTGCAAACTTGATGATTGAGTTGGAGGTGTGCATGGCCACGCAGTCATGGGTGAACAGGGAGTACAAGAGAGGGCTGAGAACGCACCCTTGTGGGGCTCCAGTGTTGAGGATCAGCGGGGTGGAGATGTTGTTTCCTACCCTCACCACCTGGAGGCGTCCCATCAGTAAGTCCAGGACCCAGTTGCACAGGGCGGGGGTCTTGAGCTTAATGACGGGTTTGGAGGGTACTATGGTGTTAAATGCTGAGCTGTAGTCGATGAACAGCATTCTTACATAGGTATTCCTCTTGTCCAAGTGGGTTAGGGCAGTGTGATTGTGTTGTCTGTGGGCCTGCTGGGGCGGTAAGCAAATTGAAGTGGGTCTAGGGTGTCAGGTAGTGTGGAGGATGTTCTCAGAATATACCCATCAATCATGTCACAGACTCTCCCTTCTCCTCTCCTGCTGGAGACTCGAGGTGAGAGAGGGCGACAACTTTTACTCAACACACGCGCGCTCACGCACGCATGCATGCACACGCACGCACACCCGCACGCGCATACACACACATACACACCTATCTGACCAGCACTGAGAGGGGTAACGCATAAGGTCAGGGTCCTCAAACCACTCCTAACACCACACCAACCTGATGTGTGAGTATCTGGGTATGTGAGCACAACAGAAAGACAAGCCATCAAATAAGGCTATTAGGAAAGAACATGTCGACCTTTCAACCCTAAAAGCATTCCCTCTTTCCTGCCAGTCTCATCTGCATAGTTTTTTACAGCCGGACAGAAAAACAATTGCTGCTATTTTCTCCGGAGACTGTTTTCACTGGGAGGAGATGAGAGAGTGAGCTCTGTGCTAACGGGTGAGACACGATGATAACTTTGTCTGGTGCGTCTCAGGCATGCTCCGTTTTACATGACTAGAATATAATTACCTATGCCCCGGCCTTGTCTCTCTCCCCCTCCCCCTGTCGCTCTCTCCCCCTGTCGCGCTCTCTCTCTCTCTCTCCCCCTGTCGCTCTCTCTCTCTCTCTCTCCCCCTGTCGCGCTCTCTCTCTCTCTCTCCCCCTGTCGCGCTCTCTCTCTCTCTCTCCCCCTGTCGCGCTCTCTCTCTCTCTCTCTCTCTCTCTCTCTCTCTCTCTCTCTCTCTCTCTCTCTCTCTCTCTCTCTCTCTCTCTCTCTCTCTCTCTCTCTCTCTCTCTCTCTCTCTCTCTCTCTCTCTCTCTCTCTCTCTCTCTCTCTCTCTCTCTCTCTCTCTCTCTCTCTCTCTCTCTCTCTCTCTCTCTCTCTCTCTCTCTCTCTCTCTCTCTCTCTCTCTCTCTCTCTCTCTCTGAGCCCTCGGTCTCGACACAGAGACGGCGTCAAAACAGACGAGACATAAAGAAACACAATGGAACAAAGCAGCCATTTAAAACCTTCAACCTTCAAACTCCTCCCAATGCCATCACAGCCCAGATCCCTATCAGTCACACCAGTCACTCCTAACCAAAGCCTTTCATTGGTTACACTGGATTCAATGTGTGTTGTGCGACAGCTTCTTAGGATAGAACTAACCCGACTTTTAAATGATGAAATGCATTGAAATAGTGACGACCGACAGGCAGGCAGGGTGGATTATTTTTCTTGTTTTTTTCTTTCTACGTATCAGGGGGATTCTGTTGGCTTCTCTGAAGGCACAGTGAGCTAGCAGACAGGTTGTATGTAGAACAGGAGAGAGAGAGACAGAGACAACTCTCAAAACAGGGGACCCTGTTCTGTCTTCTCATCCAGCAAATATGTGGTAAAACAGTAAAACAAGCTGGCTTTGAGGGAGAAGGAAGGAAGACAGAATTAAACAGCAGGCTTTGATTTGAAGACTGTCCTATTCCAGGTTCCCTCAAGTCAAAAAATGAAAGAGGACAGCAGGAAGATACAGAAGGAGAGAGAGAGAGGTTATGTAACCAAGCCATAGCGCTCCTCTGATGATGAGATCTCTCTCTATTATCACTGATGTGCCTTTGAACCGGGGGATCAGCTGACAACCACTCTGCTGCTGGCGCACACACACACACACACACACACACACACACACACACACACACACACACACACACACACACACACACACACACACACACACACACACGCACACACACGCACACACGCACACACGCACACACACACAGGTAGCAGACGTATGCCTGAATAATTGACAGATCTGCATGTATAAGTTGTTTATAGATCAAAATGAATGTTAGAGGATGTACAGTGCTGTTTCTTCAGTGTGTGTGTTCCTCCCATCCTCAGGGCTCCATGTCTCTCTGTTTGTTGAGTCTCTCCTCCTACCTCTCGTCTGTTGTTCAGAGACAGAGTTTAGACCCCATCCTGTGATCCTGTTAACGTTCTCCAGAGCGTGGGCACACACACACACTACACCCCTGCTCCACATGCCTCCTAATCAATACACAATATACAGCACCATCATCTCTCCTACACATCTCTCAGGGAGGCCTGTTTCGCTGCTACCCAGCTGTCAGCTAGTGAAACATGGGCAGATTCTCACTAACGTTCCCCTGATTATAGCTCCTAGCCCCGGCATGGGCCCTGGGGATCCCCTCTTAGATCCCCTTCTCCAGCTGGTTGAGGATCTACATGGAACCATAAATTCTGTCTCTCCCAGGGCCAGCGATCACTGGATGATCTGTTCAACTAGATCAATATTAATCTCTTTCACATACATTACATTACATCTCGTAGCATGGAACGGGATTGGAGGTACCCAGATTAACATCTCGTAGCATGCTACGAACGTCCTGACTGGAGGAATGGGATTGGAGGTACCCAGATTAACATCTCGTAGCATGCTACGAACGTCCTGACTGGAGGAACGGGATTGGAGGTACCCAGATTAACATCTCGTAGCATGCTACGAACGTCCTGACTGGAGGAATGGGATTGGAGGTACCCAGATTAACATCTCGTAGCATGCTACGAACGTCCTGACTGGAGGAAGGGATTGGAGGTACCCAGATTAACATCTCGTAGCATGCTACGAACGTCCTGACTGGAGGAACGGGATTGGAGGTACCCAGATTAACATCTCGTAGCATGCTACGAACGTCCTGACTGGAGGAATGGGATTGGAGGTACCCAGATTAACATCTCGTAGCATGCTACGAACGTCCTGACTGGAGGAACGGGATTGGAGGTACCCAGATTAACATCTCGTAGCATGGAACGTCCTGACTGGAGGAACGGGATTGGAGGTACCCAGATGAACATCTCGTAGCATGGAACGTCCTGACTGGAGGAACGGGATTGGAGGTACCCAGATTAACATCTCGTAGCATGGAACGCACTGGAGGAACGGGATTGGAGGTACCCAGATTAACATCTCGTAGCATGCTACTGGAGGAGGAACGGGATTGGAGGTACCCAGATTAACATCTCGTAGCATGGAACGTCCTGACTGGAGGAACGGGATTGGAGGTACCCAGATGAACATCTCGTAGCATGGAACGTCCTGACTGGAGGAACGGGATTGGAGGTACCCAGATTAACATCTCGTAGCATGCTACGAACGTCCTGACTGGAGGAATGGGATTGGAGGTACCCAGATTAACATCTCGTAGCATGCTACGAAAGTCCTGACTGGAGGAACGGGATTGGAGGTACCCAGATTAACATCTCGTAGCATGCTACGAACGTCCTGACTGGAGGAACGGGATTGGAGGTACCCAGATTAACATCTCGTAGCATGCTACGAACGTCCTGACTGGAGGAATGGGATTGGAGGTACCCAGATTAACATCTCGTAGCATGCTACGAACGTCCTGACTGGAGGAATGGGATTGGAGGTACCCAGATTAACATCTCGTAGCATGCTACGAACGTCCTGACTGGAGGAACGGGATTGGAGGTACCCAGATTAACATCTCGTAGCATGCTACGAACGTCCTGACTGGAGGAATGGGATTGGAGTTACCCAGATTAACATCTCGTAGCATGCTACGAACGTCCTGACTGGAGGAATGGGATTGGAGGTACCCAGATTAACATCTCGTAGCATGCTACGAACGTCGTGACTGGAGGAACGGGATTGGAGGTACCCAGATTAACATCTCGTAGCATGGAACGTCCTGACTGGAGGAACCATCTGAGCATGGGAGGAATGGGATTGGAGGTACCCAGATTAGGAAGGAACGGGATTGGAGGTACCCAGATTAACATCTCGTAGCATGCTACGAACGTCCTGACTGGAGGAACGGGATTGGAGGTACCCAGATTAACATCTCGTAGCATGCTACGAACGTCCTGACTGGAGGAATGGGATTGGAGGTACCCAGATTAACATCTCGTAGCATGCTACGAACGTCCTGACTGGAGGAATGGGATTGGAGGTACCCAGATTAACATCTCGTAGCATGCTACGAACGTCCTGACTGGAGGAACGGGATTGGAGGTACCCAGATTAACATCTCGTAGCATGCTACGAACGTCCTGACTGGAGGAATGGGATTGGAGGTACCCAGATTAACATCTCGTAGCATGCTACGAACGTCCTGACTGGAGGAATGGGATTGGAGGTACCCAGATTAACATCTCGTAGCATGCTACGAACGTCGTGACTGGAGGAACGGGATTGGAGGTACCCAGATTAACATCTCGTAGCATGGAACGTCCTGACTGGAGGAACGGGATTGGAGGTACCCAGATTAACATCTCGTTGCATGCTACGAACGTCGTGACTGGAGGAACGGGATTGGAGGTACCCAGATTAACATCTCGTAGCATGGAACGTCCTGACTGGAGGAACGGGATTGGAGGTACCCAGATGAACATCTCGTAGCATGGAACGTCCTGACTGGAGGAACGGGATTGGAGGTACCCAGATTAACATCTCGTAGCATGGAACGTCCTGACTGGAGGAACGGGATTGGAGGTACCCAGATGAACATCTCGTAGCATGGAACTGGAGGAACGGGATTGGAGGTACCCTGATGAACTAGATCAGGGATGGGCAGTTTTGATAGGGGTGCGGCCACAAAAAATGTGAAGTCATCCATACTGCCCCCTCACACATATTGTGAGCAGAACATTTTAGTGGCCCCCCTTTTGACAGCGGAGATTTGTTTGTTTCTTTGTGTCAAAGAAAAGTGCAGTTCTACATATTTTGCCATGAAGCAGAGAGAAGATTTAGCAATTGTATAAGGATTTGTCATTTATGTTATTTCACCTTTATTTAACCAGGTAAACTAGTTGAGAACAAGTTCTCATTTACAACCGTGACCTGGCCAAGATAAAGCAAAGCAGTGTAACAGAAACAACAACACAGAGTTACACATGGAATAAACAAACGTACAAAAATCTACATTTCATGTAATTCTGCTCATTTTGACAGGAGGCAGAGGAAAATGAGCTGCTCTCAGTTTTTAAACTGACATCTGAGTGAGACTGACTAACAAAGTCAATAGCTTGCCTCTAAACTAACCAAGCAATCACATTTTTTTTGCTGACATTGACTGACAATCAGTGACTGACATAAGAGAAAAAGTGATCTGAGGGCTTCAAAAGGGAGGCTGCCAGTTGTCCATCCCTGAACTAGACCAAGATGGTTTCATGGGATTCATCTTCCTAAGACATTCTCTTTGTTTCCTCAGAATACTGGAGCCCTACTGTCTGTGTATATATGTGATTGTGAGAAACTGTGGCTGTGTGAGTAAGTGTTTATCAGACAGACATGATTGACTAAGCTGGGCTCAGCAAGAATGATTCACTCCACAAATGAGACCTTATCTTGAACCTGCTGACTGTCTATGTGTCGGATATGAGCTCCATTCTCCTCAGCCTGACTGTCTATGTGTCGGATATGAGCTCCATTCTCCTCAGCCTGACTGACTCTGTGTCTGATATGCGCTCCATTCTCCTCAGCCTGACTGTCTCTGTGTCTGATATGAGCTCCATTCTCCTCAGCCTGACTGTCTCTGTGTCTGATATGAGCTCCATTCTCCTCAGCCTGACTGTCTATGTGTCGGATATGAGCTCCATTCTCCTCAGCCTGACTGTCTATGTGTCTGATATGAGCTCCATTCCCATCAGTCTGACTGTCTCTGTGTCTGATATGAGCTCCATTCTCCTCAGCCTGACTGTCTCTGTGTCTGATATGAGCTCCATTCTCCTCAGCCTGACTGTCTATGTGTCTGATTTGAGCTCCATTCCCATCAGCCTGACTGTCTCTGTGTCTGATATGAGCTCCATTCTCCTCAGCCTGACTGTCTATGTGTCTGATATGAGCTCCATTCTCCTCAGCCTGACTGTCTCTGTGTCTGATATGAGCTCCATTCCCATCAGTCTGACTGTCTCTGTGTCTGATATGAGCTCCATTCTCCTCAGCCTGACTGTCTATGTGTCTGATATGAGCTCCATTCCCATCAGTCTGACTGTCTCTGTGTCTGATATGAGCTCCATTCTCCTCAGCCTGACTGTCTCTGTGTCTGATATGAGCTCCATTCTCCTCAGCCTGACTGTCTCTGTGTCTGATATGAGCTCCATTCTCCTCAGCCTGACTGTCTATGTGTCTGATATGAGCTCCATTCCCATCAGTCTGACTGTCTCTGTGTCTGATATGAGCTCCATTCTCCTCAGCCTGACTGTCTCTGTGTCTGATATGAGCTCCATTCTCCTCAGCCTGACTGTCTCTGTGTCTGATATGAGCTCCATTCTCCTCAGCCTGACTGTCTATGTGTCGGATATGAGCTCCATTCTCCTCAGCCTGACTGTCTATGTGTCTGATATGAGCTCCATTCCCATCAGTCTGACTGTCTCTGTGTCTGATATGAGCTCCATTCTCCTCAGCCTGACTGTCTCTGTGTCTGATATGAGCTCCATTCCCATCAGTCTGACTGTCTCTGTGTCTGATATGAGCTCCATTATCCTCAGCCTGACTGTCTCTGTGTCTGATATGAGCTCCATTCCCATCAGTCTGACTGTCTATGTGTCTGATATGAGCTCCATTCTCCTCAGCCTGACTGTCTATGTGTCGGATATGAGCTCCATTCTCCTCAGCCTGACTGTCTCTGTGTCTGATATGAGCTCCATTCCCATCAGTCTGACTGTCTCTGTGTCTGATATGAGCTCCATTCTCCTCAGCCTGACTGTCTATGTGTCGAATATGAGCTCCATTCTCCTCAGACTGACTGTCTCTGTGTCTGATATGAGCTCCATTCTCCTCAGCCTGACTGTCTATGTGTCTGATATGAGCTCCATTCCCATCTGCCTGACTGACTCTGTGTCTGATATGAGCTCCATTCTCCTCAGCCTGGCTGTCTCTGTGTCTGATATGAGCTCCATTCCCATCAGTCTGACTGTCTATGTGTCTGATATGAGCTCCATTCTCCTCAGCCTGACTGTCTATGTGTCGAATATGAGCTCCATTCTCCTCAGACTGACTGTCTCTGTGTCTGATATGAGCTCCATTCTCCTCAGCCTGACTGTCTATGTGTCTGATATGAGCTCCATTCCCATCTGCCTGACTGACTCTGTGTCTGATATGAGCTCCATTCTCCTCAGCCTGGCTGTCTCTGTGTCTGATATGAGCTCCATTCCCATCTGCCTGACTGACTCTGTGTCTGATATGAGCTCCATTCTCCTCAGTCTGACTGTCTCTGTGTCTGATATGAGCTCCATTCTCCTCAGCCTGACTGTCTCTGTGTCTGATATGAGCTCCATTCCCATCTGCCTGACTGACTCTGTGTCTGATATGAGCTCCATTCTCCTCAGCCTGACTGTCTATGTGTCGGATATGAGCTCCATTCTCCTCAGTCTGACTGTCTCTGTGTCTGATATGAGCTCCATTCCCATCTGCCTGACTGTCTCTGTGTCTGATATGAGCTCCGTTCCCCATCAGCCTGACTGTCTCTTGTGTCTGATATGTCCTCCATTCCCATCAGCCTGACTCTCTTTGTGTCTGATATGAGCTCCATTCTCCTCAGCCTGACTGTCTCTGAGTCTGATATGAGCTCCATTCTCCTCAGCCTGACTGTCTCTGTGTCTAATATGATTTCCATTCTCCTCAGCCTGACTCTCTCTGTGTCTGATATGAGCTCCATTCCCATCAGATGGCTGTCTCTTGTGATAGAGAGAGCTCCATTCTCCTCAGAGACTGTCTCTGTGTCTGATAGAGAGAGCCTGACTGTCTCAGTATCTGATAGAGCTCCATTCTCCTCCCAGCCTGACTGTCTCAGTGTCTGATAGAGCTCCATTCTCCTCAGCCTGACTGTCTCTGTGTCTGATAGAGCTCCATTCTCCTCAGCCTGACTGTCTCTGTGTCTGATATAGAGATTCTCCTCCAGCCTGACTGTCTCTGTGAAAGCCTGACTGTCTCAGTGTCTGAGAGTTCCATTCCCATCAGCCTGACTGTCTCAGTGTCTGATAGAGCTCCATTCTCCTCAGCCTGACTGTCTCTGTGTCTGATAGAGCTCCATTCTCCTCAGCCTGACTGTCTCTGTGTCTGATATGAGTTCCATTCCCATCAGCCTGACTGTCTCTGTGTCTGATATAGCTCCATTCTCCTCAGCCTGACTGTCTCTGTGTCTGATATGAGATTCTCCTCAGCCTGACTGTCTCTGTGTCTGATAGAGCTCCAGACCTGAGATGCTATATATATATCAGAGATACATCTCACCCAGATGAGGGAGAGATAGAGATAATGAGAGAGATAGAGCAGGGAGAGAGAAGGGGTGATAGGAGAAAGATGGAGGGTGAGACTGATGGGGAAGATGGAGCAGGAGATGGGACGAGATGGAGAGAATGAGACAGGGGAACAGTGATGAGTGTGAGAAAAAGTGAGGTAGAAGAAGAGAAAAAAACAAGAGTGAGAGAGAGAGGGAAGACAGAGTGGGAGACAGAGGGGAAGACATATAAGATAGAGGGAGATAGAGAGAGAGAGAGAGATAGAGAGAGAGAGATAGATAGATATATATAGAGAGAGAGAGATAAGAGATAGAGAGAGAGAGAGAGAGAGAGAGAGAGAGAGAGAGAGAGAGAGAGAGAGAGAGAGAGATAGAGAGATAGAGAGAGTGAGATATATATATATATATATATAGAGAGAGAGAGAGATAGAGAGAGAGAGTGGGAAGACAGAGTGGGAGACAGCTGGGGAAGAGAGTGGGAGACAGATGAGAGAGAGAGAGAGAGAGACAGATGAGAGAGAGAGAGAGACACACGAGAGAGAGAGAAAGAGAGAAAGACGAGAGAGATAGAGTGTGAGAGGGGCTTCAGGGTTGGAGAGATAGAGGATTCGGCTTCAGACTCCCGCGCTATCAATGCCGGAGATCACTCAAAAGCACATTGCTGAATGGAGAAAAATGAGAGCGAGATTTTTCAGGATGCAATAACATCCTATTCCTCACCTCATGGTCATAGGCTGTATCTCTTCTGCAATACTATATTACTGCATAGCGTCTTCTTTCCCCATCAGTCTCCTTACTCTTACTCTCTTAGTCAAACCATCTGAATGACACTCACTCTCCTTCCGCCCTGCTGCCTGTTTGTGCGTCAGTGTGTGTATGTGTGTGTTTGTGTCTGTGTGTGTAGTGTCCATTCTGTGGTGGTGCATAGCTCCCTACTCCCAGTGGGGGATAAAGAGGTCTCTGTTAACCACCCTACCCACTCCCCCAGTCCCTCTACAGGGGCTAAAAGTAGCACCATCTCCACACAGGTCAGGTAACAGAACACGGTTATAAAGACACTGTACACATCTACAAGTGTCAGACAAGGACCCCAAATAAACCACTGTCCTCAGTGACTGATGACCATTCATATATAATGGTATACGGCAACACCCATCCTTTCAGCTCTCGGATCAAAACACTGAAGATATTGCAAACCGCCATCAGACGATGAATAGATACTAATGATTTGGACCCAAAAAGGAATTCAAAGGTTTTACGGGAGAGAGAGTTGAGAGACTTTGAAAAGGGGAGAGAGAGCGAGAGAAGAGAGACACTTACCGTCCTCTTTGCATTCTTCTGGTGGCTTCGCCTTCTTCGCCAGCCGCGGGTCCAGCCACGACGTCGTCTTGGTGTTGTGGCTTGACGAGAGAGAAAAGGAGAGACAGTGACAGGAAGAGAGAGAGAGAGAGCCAGTGAGGGAGGAGATTCTCAATTCAGCATCATTTCAGATAAAAAGAGACGTTCCCCTGTGTGCCCACCCTCTAAACTAGCTGGCGAGAAGAAAAACCCCTTTAGGTTAACAAAATGGCAATCGATACTTTTAATTTGCACACTGTTTCTCATTAGTGCAGGGAAGGATGGAGGGATGGCGGGAGAAGGGGAGAGGTGTGAGTGATAGAGCTGAACAGCTGTGGGCTTGGCAGGATCAACACTGCGGGCTGTAAAACTGGACTGTGATCAGATGAGAGGCGGTGCCAAGGAAACTTCAATGGATCTCTTTATCACATCTGAGGACATAATGCCCTCCCTTGAAGACGATGACAGGACAAGTGGGGGAAGGGAGGGAGGGAAACGTGGCTACAGGAAAGCGGGACAAGCTGCCGAAAAAATGATCCCGAATCCACCTTTGGGAGGGGACACTGAGCACTACTTGAAAATCTCAGGTGATGAAATACCCCTTCCTCTCTCTCTCTCTCGTAACACTATCTCTTCACGCACCTCTCCCTTTCCTTCTCTCTCTCTCTCTCTCTCTCTCTCTCGTAATACTATCTCTTCACGCACCTCTCCCTTTCCTTCTCTCTCTCTCTCCCTCATTTTTCCTTTTGATTCTGCCTTTCAATCTCTTCCCACCCCTCTCTCTTTCCCACTTTCTCTTCCTCCTTCTCCCTCTCTTTCTATCTCTCCCTGTCTTCCCCTGTATCTCTCTCTCTCTCGCTCTCTCTGAGGATTCTGGATAAACAAATTGATGGAATCTGGAGACAAATCAAAGGGAGTCATCCCGTTGGCATCTGGTACCGCCTTGGCACCGCATCATTTACTTTTCCCAAACTGTACAGCTACAAATTCAGCGGCTAAACGCGTTAGCACACAACATTCCAGATTGATTCATCTAGATGTAGGAACACTCAGGGCCTGGGTGGACGAGACATACAGAGACCTAGTCTAGTCTGCAGTGGGTGGAATTAACAGTCTGCCTCTGTGGAGGAGAGGATACACGAGAAGTATGTGACTGGCTGACTGACTGGCTGACCGGCTGACCGACTGGCTAACTGGCTGGCAGACAACTACATTAAAACTAACCCTGCTGGATGTTTTCTCTGCTACTCTATTATACGACACAATGAAAGGCAATCCTCTGGGAATCGGTTGATGTTTCTGTCACATAAATTCGAACGATTGTTAATTTCCTAAAGGATTCTGTAATAACCTGCCTATTGACTGATGGACACACACAGACAGGCACATACACACTCACACAGTCAGAAGACGTTTAAATATTAATCAAATGTAAGAGAAAGACAACTTACCTCTACAATTATATTGTAGCAGTAAAAATCTAACAGGTCCAATGAAGATCTGTTGTAAAATAGCTCCAATACAGCTGGCCACACGGAACAATAGAATTCATTACCGTGGGAGTGAGTGTTCTTGTGTTGTGTGTGTGTGTGTGTGTGTGTGTGTGTGTGTGTGTGTGTGTGTGCGCGTGTGAAAGCTGCTTAAAATACTTGGGCAACTTTTACCTTCTATTCTCCCTGGTGAAACATTGCATGGACAAGAACGTCTAAATCTCATGACAACAACAGTCAACTATTTGGCTGCTGTTGGCTGTATGTGTGTGTGTGTGTGTGTGTGCATTGGGATAATTTGACGCCGTTCTCTTCAGCGCAGACACTTACTCAATAAAGTACACCTCTCCCTTCTCTGTGTAGGCCATCTCCCAGTTCTCTGGCAGGGGGCCAAGCTCACTCTCATTCTCATCTGGCTTGGGGGGCGACTTGGCTAGCTCGCCCCCCTCCTCCTGGGGGACCTCGTTGTTAGGGGTGGTGGGGGTCTCGGTGGGGGGACAGGTCTGGGTGGGGACGTCCCCCGAGGAGACATCTGTACTCTTGTCTTCATGTTCACTGGACTCTGAGAAGGAGAAGTGAATGACAGGTGAGTCAGAGCTGACATTACTACTGGAGGAACAGGGGAGGGAAGAGAGGAGGAGGGAAGAGGAGAGGGGAGAGAGGAGGAGGGATGGGGAGTGTTGAGAGGGGAGGAGGGAAGGGGAGAGTTGAGAGGGGAGGAGGGAAAGGTAGAAGTGAGAGAGGAGGAGGGAAGGGTAGAGGGGAGAGGGGAGGGGGGAAGAGGAGAGGGGAGAGATGAGGAGTGAAGGGGAGAGGGGAGGGGAGGAGGGAAGGGTAGAGGGGAGGGAGAGGGAGAGTGAAGGGGAGAGGGGAGGAGAGAAGGGGAGAGTTGAGGAGGGAAGGGCAGAGGGGAGAGGGAGAGCAGAGGAGGGAAGGTGAGAAGGGAGAGAGGAGGAGGGAAGGGGAGAGTTGAGAGGGGAGGAGGGAAAGGGGAGGGGAGAGGAGGGAAGGGTAGAGGGGAGGGAGGAGGAGGGTAAGGTAGAAGGGAGAGAGGAGGGGGGAGCGGGGAGAGGAGGCAGCGTGATTGAGTGCCAAGGAAAAAGAGATGGAATGAGATAAAAAGAAAGATAGAGAGGATTTAAAATAGGGAGAGGGTGGCAATTACACACAGACAGAAATAGAGAGATAGACAGACAGATAAAGAGAGCGAGCAAGAGAGAGTAAGGATACCGAGCAGAGAGAGATGGAGAGTGATTGAAAGAGAGAGGGAAATAGACAGAGAGAGCAGAGTGAGGGAGGTGGCAGGCTGAGGGGATTGAGAGAAAGTGGAGCTGATGATGTGTCCTAGTTTGAGTTGTGGCGCTTGGTTGGGCCGTCCCAGAGGACAGCCACAGCAGCAGGCAGAGGTAGGGAGGGAGAGCTCATCTATGGAGCTATCTGCTCACATCATACTGCCTGCTCTATCGATCTCTCTCTCTCTCTCTCCCTTTCCCCCAACCTGTATATGCACTGTCCATACACTCAGTAACAGAAAACTACAGTGCAGCTCTAGGCTGAATACTCAACATCGAATCTTTCCCAGCTTTGTTCACATAGCCCAATGAATAGCAGAGTTACTGTGAGAAAGTACAGCAAGATGAAACTACTCCAGTCCTGTAGCTCAAGTGCATTTATATGAGTTACCTGACCAGATCATTAGACTACTCCAGTCCTGTAGCTCAAGTGCATTTATATGAGTTACCTGACCAAATCATTAGACTACCCCAGTCCTATAGGTCAACGGCATTTATATGAGTTACCTGACCAGATCATTAGACTACCCCAGTCCTATAGGTCAACGGCATTTATATGAGTTACCTGACCAGATCATTAGACTACCCCAGTCCTATAGGTCAACGGCATTTATATGAGTTACCTGACCAGATCATTAGACTACCCCAGTCCTGTAGCTCAAGTGCATTTATATGAGTTACCTGACCAGATCATTAGACTACCCCAGTCCTGTAGCTCAAGTGCATTTATATGAGTTACCTGACCAGATCATTAGACTACCCCAGTCCTATAGGTCAACGGCATTTATATGAGTTACCTGACCAGATCATTAGACTACCCCAGTCCTATAGGTCAACGGCATTTATATGAGTTACCTGACCAGATCATTAGACTACCCCAGTCCTGTAGCTCAGGTGCATTTATATGAGTTACCTGACCAGATCATTAGACTACCCCAGTCCTATAGGTCAACGGCATTTATATGAGTTACCTGACCAGATCATTAGACTACCCCAGTCCTGTAGCTCAAGTGCATTTATATGAGTTACCTGACCAGATCATTAGACTACCCCAGTCCTATAGGTCAACGGCATTTATATGAGTTACCTGACCAGATCATTAGACTACCCCAGTCCTATAGGTCAACGGCATTTATATGAGTTACCTGACCAGATCATTAGACTACCCCAGTCCTATAGGTCAACGGCATTTATATGAGTTACCTGACCAGATCATTAGACTACCCCAGTCCTATAGGTCAACGGCATTTATATGAGTTACCTGACCAGATCATTAGACTACTCCAGTCCTATAGGTCAACGGCATTTACAGTGCCTTGCAAAAGTATTGACGTTTTTGTATTTTGGTGTATTACAATCTGTAATTTAAATAGATTTTTATTTGGATTTCATGTAATGGACATACACAAAATAGTCCAAATAGTCCAACTGAAAAGTTGTATTCCCCCCTTTCCTCTGAAGCCCCTAATTAAGACCTGGTTCAACCAATTACCTTCAGAAGTCACATAATTAGTTAAATAAAGTCCACCTGTGTGCATTCTAAGTGTCACATGATCTGTCACATGATCTTAGTATATATACACCTATTCTGAAAGGCCCCAGAGTCTGGGGGTACCACCAAGCAAGCAGCACCATGAAGACCAAGGAGCTCTCCAAACAAGTCAGGGACAAAGTTGTGGAGAAGTACAGATCAGTGTTGGGTTATAAAAAAATATCAGAAACTTTGAACATCCCACGAGCGCCGTTAAATCCATTATAATTTTTTTTAAAGAATATGGCACCACAACAAACCTGCCAAGAGAGGGCCGCCCACCAAAGCTCATGGACCAGGCAAGGAGGGCATTAATCAGAGAGGCAAACAAAGAGACCAAATATAACCCTGAAGGAGCTGCAAAGTATCTGTCCATAGGACCACTTTAAGCCGTACACTTCACAGAGCTGGGCTTTACGGAATAGTGGCCAGAAAAAAAGCCATTGCTTAAAGAAAAAAATAAGCAAACACATTTGCTGTTTGCCAAAAGGCATGTGGGAGACTCCCCAAACATACGGAAGAAGGTACTCTGGTCAGATTAGACAAACTTTGCTTTTTGGCCATCAAGGAAAACGCTATCCTGGCGCAAACCCAACACCGCTCATCACCGCGAGAACACCATGTTTTTCATCGGCAGGGACTGGGAAACTGGTCAGAATTGAAGGAATGACGGATGGCGCTAAATACAGGGACATTCTTGAGGGAAATCTGTTTCAGTCTTCCAGAAATTTGAGATTGGGACGGAGGTTCACCTTCCAGCAGGACAATGACCCTAAGCATACTGCTAAAGCAACACTCAAGTGGATTAAGGGGAAACATTTAAATGTCTTGGAATGGCCTAGTCAAAGCTCAGACCTCAATCCAATTGAGAATCTGTGGTATGACTTAAAGATTGCTCTACACCAGCAGAACCCATCCAACTTAAAGGAGCTGGAGCAGTTTTGCCTTTAAGAATGGGCAAAAATCCCAGTGGCTAGATGTGCCAAGCTTATAGAGACATATTTTAACTGCAGTTTGTGTAATGCAACAGAATAGGAACAATGCCAAGGGGGTTGAATACTTTCGCAAGCCACTGTATATGGCTTACCTGACCAAAACATACAGTATAATGAATAGGTTGATCAATAATAATGGATTGCATATATAATGTAAAGCCATTTTCGAAAGGTCTCAAAAGGTTTTACTAAATAACTACCGTAACAGTGTCATTTATTTTTACATTAAGAAATGTCAAGTCAAAATGAATGATACTATTTTGTTTCATGGCTTACATAGGGTTTCTCCGTTTTTATATTAAGTTAGACAGCCAGCATCTTTCCTCCAAGTTGAGAGTAATGACTGTGATGTGGCTTGCATTGATCCAGTAAATCTGCTTAGTGGAACTCCACGCTTGATTTGATCACAGCCTCCAGGCGACGTTTCTCTGTGTCAGTGCGGGGAGGGTGGAATCTAGCCTCTGGCAATGTGACGTAGACTAAGTGTACTGTGATCTGATCTAATGACTGGGAGATGGGATGAGATGGGATACAGTGTAAAGCTGTTGTCTCTGAACACTATCAGTTCTGCTACATAGGATGCTTGCGGGATGTACTCATGCTATTTACAGGCACTAGAACTCTCCAGTTTTTCATTTAGACTATATATGATGATGATGTTGATGAACTGAGCTCCCTGGGAAGAGCTCCCTGTAGGCAGATATTGTATGGGCCTGACTGAGAGCCGGTTGCTATGATGTAACCTAGACGATAGACTGCTGCTATGTTGTCTGATCAGATCCCAGGGATCGGTGCTATCTCATTTTGGCTGTGAACTTGTTGTCATGACGAGGATCTGTTGTTGCACATCAACACTATGTCTGCGTTGGAACCTAACCTGGGGTGATGCCATTGCCGTTGCCATTGACAACGGGCCTCTCCTCTTCCTCATCCTCGGGTGGCTCGATGCCGGCCTTCTCCATGTTGCTGACCGACTTGTTCCGTTTCCTCTTCCCCTTGGAGCTGGGTCGTGCGCCCGGCAGGAGCTGATCTGTTACATTTAGCAGCAGAGGACTGGGCTCGCACGGGGGCTTGGGGGTACCGTAATAGTTCTCTAGAGAAGGAAGGAAAGAATACTTCACATTAATGATCATTTTATATACTTAGTCAGTTACACACACATCATGTTATACTTAGGTGCTGTTGGGTGAGGTTAAAGAATCAAAATGGCCAATGTGACAGACTGATGGTAACTGTCTCTCCATGAGACAGTGTTAGCCCCATGAGACTGTGTTAGTCCCCCATGAGACTGTGTTAGCCCCCATGAGAATGTGCTCTCCACTGGGATTCTCTGCGTCTAACACTATTACAGGTGCTGAGTCACTGGCTTACTGGTGCTCTTCCATGTGGGTGTATCACTTGAGTGGGTTGAGTCACGGCGGAGATCTTTGTGGGCTATACTCGGCCTTGTCTCAGGATGGTAAGTTGGCGGTTGAAGATATCCCTCCAGTGGTGTGGGGGCTATGCTTTGGCAAAGTGGGTGGGGTTATATCCTGCCTGTTTGGCCCTGTCCGGGGGTATCATCGGATGGGGCCACAGTGTCTCCTGACCCCTCCTGTCTCAGCCAGGAGGTTTATATCCAGTATTTATATCCAGTATTTATATGTATTTCTTTGTGGAAGAGCTTCTTCATATCTCCCATCTCTCTCTCTCTCTCTCTCTCTCTCTCTCTCTCTCTCTCTCTCTCTCTCTCTCTCTCTCTCTCTCTCTCTCTCTCTCTCTCTCTCTCTCTCTCTCTCTCTCTCTCTCTCTCTCTCTCTCTCTCTCTCTCTCTCTCTCTCTCTCTCTCTCTCTCTCTCTCTCTCTCTCTCTCTCTCTCTCTCTCTCTCTCTCTCTCTCTCTCTCTCTCTCTCTCTCTCTCTCTCTCTCTCTCTCTCTCTCTCCTCTCTCTGGTAATGCCTCAGGCCTACCTGGCATGATGACTCCTTGCTGTCCCCAGTTCACCTGGCCATGCTGCTGCTCCAACTGTTCTGCCTGCGGCTATGGAGCCCTGACCTGTTCACCGGACGTGCTACCTGTCCCAGACCTGCTGTTTTCAACTCTCTAGAGACAGCAGGAGCGGTAGAGATACTCTTAATGATCGGCTATGAAAAGCCGACTGACATTTAATCCTGAGGTGCTGCACCCTCGACAACTACTGTGATTATTATTATTTGACCATGCTGGTCATTTATGAACATTTGAACATCTTGGCCATGTTCTGTTATAATCTCCACCCGGCACAGCCAGAAGAGGACTGAAAAGGACAGAAAAGATTTGCTTGGATGTTTTTCTCCCCTTGTTTCAAGTTAATATTCAAGCGCCAAAGTAGGGATCACAGTAGACACACAGGCACAAACGGAACATTAAATTAAACTGTCTATTTAAAGGGAAATATATTGTAAAATGAAATACCGAAAGAGAGTGAGAAGGTCGTGCGGGAAGATGATGTCATTATTACATAACCCAATAGGACCAGGAGCAGGAAGTGGAAGATCAGTTGACATCCTGGGAGTTAAAGTTCAAATAGTTCTTAAAAGTTCACGTAAGTTTCAAGGCACGTCAAAGGGGAGGTACTCAAACACAGTCACACACTCCACAACACATATACCTACAAACACACCCACCCACATGACTTCATATTGGTAACTAAAGCCTGACACTGTCTGGCCCACACCCCAGGCATTTTCACTAACATCACTGTTAGCCCTTTTGTGTCTGCTGGCACATCAGTGTTATCCACCAATCAATCAATCACTAAACCATGCACAGATTCCTAGTGATTGAGGAGTGTGTGCGTGTGTTGTAAATAAATAAAGAAGAAGCCTGTCTCTCTCTGGGCTCTGGCCTCTGTGTGGTCTCCCCGTCTGTCTCCCCATGGCGGAGTCTCCAGGTCCCAGCATGCAGAGCGTTTCTGGGTTCGTTCTGAACGTGCTCCCCTGGGCTCCTCCTCGCTGATGCTTTCACACATCGCCCACTCTGATCCTCCAGCCCCTGAGTCTGCTAGCAGAAGACTGCTAAGATCTCCTCCACACACACAGGCATGCACACATGCAAAAATCCCTTGCTACAGCTTTAGCCCAGAGATACCTGGCAAAGTCCTGAGACAGCGGATGTCCTTGTTAAGCTGATGTGAGATCTGATGAAGTGTTTGAGCTCTACTCTCTGTAAACAAGGTGTGAAATGGACTGGGGGAGATATGATGTTGCCACGGCAAAGGAACCTAGTTTCCTCGAGAGCAGGCTTCAAGGCACTGCCTCTCCAATGGAGATTAGGTTCTGTAGCTAGAGAGGGTTTCTATGAGAGTGAGATTATCCTGCACCTTTCAGTGGTGCTTCAGTACTTCTGGAGGAGAACCCAGACACCCAAAGATATTTTGAAAATCCAATGAGATTATTCTAATCCTGTGGATTAAGTATTAAAATGATGAACCCCAACAACACGTATGCTGCAGACAGTTGTAGGACCATGGAGAAAATAGTAGCTGGAAAGTCCTATGTCAGTTTGTATCTCAGATATTTGCTGTGGTTACAAAAAGGCCCTGTGATTTTTGTTCGCATTTCTGAGGACACCGTGAGTGACTCAAATTAAAATGAGAGAACATCGCTGTAAAAAAAGCTAATCGAACGGAAAGGCTTAAAACCACAGACTATTTTACCCTGCTGCTGCCTAAAATCTAAAAGCAATTTCAGTCAGACTTTCCAGGAAATCAAATCTAAAATGCACAAAAACAGCATGCCGCATTCTTCAAACATTCCTAGACAAACTGAAGACAACCTCCAGTAGTATGCTACAATGCTAAATGAGTTGCATACCTTACTATTAGCTAAATGAAAGCCAAGAGACACACTGACCCATCCCCTGACCTTCCCAAGCAAGGCTTTTGTAATGATGAAAATCCAACACTGTGGATAACATTAACCTGGCAGTGTAGGACCTGACAGCCAGATTGTATCAGCTTGAGATTACTTTTCTCTGCCTTCCTCACACAAAAGAAAACAGTGATCTCTCCATCTCTTTAAGGACTTTATTGGCATGGGAAGCATATGTTTACATTGCCAAAGCAGGGAAAATAGATAGAGGTCCCGGGGTTAAAGTACAAAAGGGAAAATAAATAAACATTAATATGGGTTGTATTTACAATGGTGTTTGTTCTTCACTGGTTTCCCTTTTCTTGTGGCAACAGGTCACACATCTTGCTGCTGTGATGGCACACTGGTATTTCACCCAATAGATATGGGAGTTTATCAAAATTGGGTTTGCTTTTCCAGTTCTTTGTGGGTCTGTGTAATCTGAGGGAAATATGTCTCTAATATGGTCATACATTTGGCAGGTCAGTTTCCACCTCATTTTGTGGGCAGTGAGCACATAGCCTGTCTTCTCTTGAGAGGCAGGTCTGCCTACGGCGGCCTTTCTCAATAGCAAGGCTATGCTCACTGAGTCTGTACATAGTCAAAGCTTTCCTTAATTTTGGGTCAGTCAGTGGTCAGATATACTGCCACTGTTTACTCTGTGTTTAGGGCCAAATAGCTAGTTCTAGTTTGTTCTGTTTTTTTGTTAGTTCTTTCCAATTATGTCAAGTAATTATATTTTTGTTTTCTCATGATTTTGTTTCTGTCCTGGGGCTCTGAGGGGTCTGTTTGTGTTTGTGAACTGTGTTTGTGAACTGTGTGTCTCTCTCTCTGCATCTCTCCTTCTCTAATTGAGCATTACATATTAAAAAGGTAAATGATGGTGGCACAGCGGTGCAGCCACCGAGAAGAGAAGAAGGGTTCTCTCTACGGAAGACGACATCCTTGGAAAAGTGATACGCGGCCTCAATCGGAGAGAGAATCTAACATCGCTCCTGGCAACCAACCGTTAAATTGACCATCTGCAATTTATTTTTCTGTCATGACAGGCGCGAGGCTGAGCGGGAGGGCTCAGCGAGGGAACAGACATGGAGTTAATGCATTATCTGTCTGTGTGGTGGAGTCCCCTGTATCTGACAGAGTGGGGAGCCAGTAGTTTAGTACACCCAGCACAGAGCCACACAGACCAGGGCAAATGGAGAGAAACTGGAGTGAGTTGTGTTTATTCTGGAGCCATTAGGGCTCAGAGAAGAGCCAGCATGGAGGAGATAGCGGAGTGGAGAGGTGTAGAGCTGTTGTGGGGTGTGTGTGCGAGAGTGTGTTTTCTCCACTCTGATTAAAACAGCTTTTCTGTAATCTATGTTATGATGTCACAGTGATGTGTGCGAGCTGTCTAAATGCACACAACTCATTCTACTCTGTCAGAGAGTGGAAGGATGGTGGATAAACAAGCAGCTACATAATACAATTATTCCAACAAGCAATTGAACAAAATCAGGAAAGGACCCCCTTTTCAAAAGTGAAAAGCTTGCTTTTACCTTCATAAGTTCCGCTCTCTAGTAAGGCTCCACTTTTCTCCAATTCCATAAACCGATCAACAGTCACAAAGTTGTAGTCCACCCCCGGGACCTCTCCTTCCTTGGGCTGCCTGGTTGTGCCTATCAGAGAGGAGAGGGGAGGAGCACAGTTACACAGTTACAATCAGGGAACTTACTAAGAAACTGTGTACACCTGCATACAGGAGAGAGGCAGGGTAAGCATTATGGCCCTTACTGTAAACTGTGTGTATCATAGAAATAGAATGAAAGAATTGTAATTCTATGGTGTGTACATCATGACAGCACATTAAAGGGCTGGGCTACAATCACCTATCCGGAACCATTTTACTGCCGATGCGGAGCCCCACCGGGCCTTCACGACTGGACTACCAACATTATCTGTCCGAGGGAGTTATCCAACTGACCCCTCCGTCGCGACGTTACCTGAACGCCCATCTGCGGCCCGCTAATCATTAGCTGTCTTATCGGTTGCTATCTGAATAGGTCTATCGGACAATTTTTCTTGGGTCACTACAACTATATCTATTTTGCCAATTGGATCCCCTCTACCACACGGAACCCCACTAATCTACCAACGGAAACGCACGAGGTGGCTAAAAACAGACATCCATCCTATGCTAGCTTGCTACCGATGACCCGGATAGCTGTCTGATTCGCGGTTACCCCAACCAACCTCACTACTGACTGGACCCTTATGATCACTCGACTAAACATGCCTCTCCTTAATGTCAATATGCCTTGTCCATTGCTGTTCTGGTTAGTGTTTATTGGCTTATTTCACTGTAGAGCCTCTAGCCCTGCTCATTATACCTTATCCAACTTTTCAGTTCTACCACCCACACATGCGATGAAATCACCTGGTTTCAATGATGAAACAAATGCATTGTTTCTAGAGACAATATCTCTCCCATCATCACTCAATACCTAGGTTTACCTCCACTGTATTCACATCCTACCATACCTTTGTCTGTACATTATACCTTGAAGCTATTTTATCACCCCAAGAGACCTCCTTTTACTCTCTGTTCCAGACGTTCTAGATGACCAATTCTCATAGCTTTTATCCGTACCCTTATCCTACTCCTCCTCTGTTCCTCTGGTGATGTAGAGGTGAATCCAGACCCTGCAGTGCCTAGCTCCACTCCTATTCCCCAGGCGCTCTCTTTTGATGACTTCTGTAACCGTAATAGCCTTGGTTTCATGCATGTTAACATTAGAAGCCTCCTCCCTAAGTTGTTGTATTCACTGCCTTAGCACACTCTGCCAACCCGGATGTTCTAACCGTGTCTGAATCCTGGCTTAGGAAGACCACCAAAAATTCTGAAATCTCCATCGCTAACTACAATATTTTCAGACAAGATAGAACGGCCAAAGGGGGCGGTGTTGCAATCCACTGCAAAGATAGCCTGCAAGAGTTCTGTCCTACTATCCAGGTCTGTACCCAAACAATTTGAACTTCTACTTTTAAAATCCACCTCTCTAAAAACAAGTCTCTAACCGTTGCTGCCTGCTATAGACCACCCTCTGCCCTTAGCTGTGCTCTGGACACCAAATGTGAACTGATTGCCCCCCATCTATCTTCAGAGCTCGTGCTGCTAGGCGACATAAATTGGAACATGCTTAACACTCAAGCCATTTTACAATCTAAGCTTGATGCCCTCAATCTCACACAAATTATCAATGAACCTACCAGGTACCACCTCAAAGCCATAAACACGGGCACCCTCATAGATATCATCCGCACCAGCTTGCCCTCTAAATAAACCTCTGCTGTTTTCAACCAAGATCTCAGCGATCACTGCCTCATTGCCTGCATCCGTAATGGGTCAGCGGTCAAACGACCTCCACTCATCACTGTCAAACGCTCCCTGAAACACTTCAGCGAGCAGGCCTTTCTAATCGACCTGGCCGGGGTATCCTGGAAGGATATTGATCTCATCCCGTCAGTAGAGGATGCCTGGTTATTTTTTTAAATGCCTTCCTAACCATCTTAAATAAGCATGCCCCATTCAAGAAATTTAGAACCAGGAACAGATGTAGCCCTTGGTTCTCTCCAGACCTGACTGCTCTTAACCAACACAAAAACATCCTATGGCGTTCTGCATGAGCATCAAACAGCCCCCGTGATATGCAACTTTTCAGGGAAGCTAGAAACACATATACACAGGCAATTAGAAAAGCCAAGGCTCGCTTTTTCAAGCAGAAATTTGCTTCCTGCAACACAAACTCAAAAAAGTTCTGGGACACTAAGGTCCATGGAGAATAAGAACACCTCCTCCCAGCTGCCCACTGCACTGAGGATAGGAAACACTGTCACCACCGATAAATCCATTATAATTGAGAATTTCAATAAGCATTTTTCTACTGATGTTCTGAAAGAGCTGCAAAATCTGGACCCCTACAAATCAGCTGGGCTAGACAATATGGACTCTTTCTTTCTAAAATTATCTAACGAAATTGTCGCAACCCCTATTACTAGCCTGTTCAACCTCTCTTTCGTGTCGTCTGAGATTCCCAAAGATTGTAACGCAGCTGCGGTCATCCCCCTCTTCAAAGGGGGGGGGGCACTCTTGACCCATACTGTATACAGACCTATATATATTCTACCCTTTCTAAGGCCTTCGAAAGCCAAGTCAACAAACAGATTACCGACCATTTCGAATTCCACCATACCTTCTCCGCTATGCAATCTGGTTTCAGAGCTGGTCATGGGTGCAGCTCAGCCACACTCAAGGTCCTAAACGATATCTTAACTGCCATTGACAAGAAACAATACTGTGCAGCCATATTCATTGACCTGACCAAGGCTTTCGACTCTGTCAATCACCACATCCTCATCAGCAGACTCGATAGCCTTGGTTTCTCAAATGATTGCCTCGCCTGGTTCACCAACTACTTCTCTGATTGAGTTCAGTGTCAAATCGGAGGGTCTGTTGTCCGGGCCTCTGGCAGTTTCTATGGGGGTGCCACAGGGTTCAATTCTTGGACCGACTCTCCTCTCTGTATACATCAATGATGTCGCTCTTGCTGCTGGTGAGTCTCTGATCCACCTCTATGCAGACGACACCATTCTGTATACTTCTGGCCCTTCCTTGGACACTGTGTTAACAACGAGCTTCAATGCCATACAACTCTCCTTCCGTGGCCTCCAACTGCTCTTAAATACAAGTAAAACTAAATGCATGCTTTTCAACCGATCGCTGCCTGCACCTGCCTTCCCGTCCAACATCACTACTCTGGACGGTTCTGACTTAGTATATGTGGACAACTACAAGTACCTAGGTGTCTGGTAAGACTGTAAAGTCTCCTTCCAGACTCACATCAAACATCTCCAATCCGAAATGAAATCTAAAATTGGCTTCCTATTTCGCAACAAAGCATCCTTCACTCATGCTGCCAAACATACCCTTGTAAAATTGACCATCCTACCGACCCTCGACTTCGGGCAATGTCATTTACAAAATAGCCTCCAATACCCTACTCAACAAATTGGATGCAGTCTATCACAGTGCCATCCGCTTTGTCACCAAAGCCCCATATACTACCCACCACTGCGACCTGTATGCTCTCGTTGGCTGGCCTCGCTTCATACTCGTCGCCAAACCCACTGGCTCTATGTCATCTACAAGACCCTGCTAGGTAAAGTCCCCCCTTATCTCAGCTTGCTGATCACCATAGTAGCACCCAACTGTAGCACGCGCTCCAGCAGGTATATCTCTCTGGTCACCCACAAAACCAATTCTTCCTTTGTCCGCCTCTCCTTCCAGTTCTCTGCTGCCAATAACTGGAACGAACTACAAAAATCTCTGAAACTGGAGACTCATATATCTCCCTCACTAGCTTTAAGCACCAGCTGTCAGAGCAGCTCACAGATTACTGCACCTGTACATAGCTCATCTATAATTTAGCCCAAACAACTACCTCTCCCCCTACTGTATTTATTTATTTATTTTGCTCCTTTGCATCCCATTATTTCTCTCTACTTTGCACATGCTTCCACTGCAAATCTACCATTCCAGTGTTTTACTTGCTATATTGTATTTACTTCGCCACCATGGCCTTTTTTTGGCCTTTACCTCCCTTATCTCACCTCACTTGCTCACATTGTATATAGACTTATTTTTCTACTGTATTATTTACTGTTTTACTCCATGTGTAACTCTGTGTTGTTGTATGTGTCGAACTGCTTTGCTTTATCTTGGCCAGGTCGCAATTGTAAATGAGAACCTGTTCTCAACTTGCCTACCTGGTTAAATAAAGGTGAAATAAATAAAATAAAATAAAGGGATACTTTGGGATTTTGGTTAATGAGTCAGATGCTCATTAGCCATTTTCATGTAGATGTGTCCATTATGAAGGAAGTTAGTGGTAGTTTTGCGAGCCAATGCTAGTTAGCTAATAAAACTCCCTTTAACGTCCTTCATACGGGACACAGAGACATACAAATGGAATGAAGTAGATAAAGGGCTTCATTGCCAAAATTCCGAAGTATCCGTTTGAAATCCTACTTTGAAAACCTCAGCATCTCATAAAGAATCAGAACAGAACGGCCGATTAAGGACAAGCTGACCCTGAATCAGTTATATTCATGTATTCTGAGCGGGTTGCACATTTGAATTCAACTGAATACTTAAGCGCTGTCCTTTGGGATGATGAGCGATGAGTCCTTCACTAGGTAACGTTACAGGAAGGTTTCAGCTGAGTGATGCAACTCCAACAAAGAGGAGAGAAATATGTTCAATCTGCATGCAGAGTGTCAACACTTCTCAAAGACGGTAGACACAGAGCCTCTACACAACCTCACAGGGCAGCTGTCTACATGTTATCGCGAGTGAGACGAGAATGCTAGCCTGCTAAGTTCTAACAGTGCCACCCTTTTAATCATGTTAGCATTAGCATAAGTGGCTAGTTCTCGACACATTTGCCAGTCGATTAAGAGCATTGGGCCAGTAACCGAAAGGTCGCTGGTCAGAATCTCAGAGCTAGGGCCTCCCGAGTGGCGCAGTGGTCTAAGGCACTGCATCACAGTGCTGGCTGTTCCACTAGAAATTCTGGGTTCGAGTCCAGGCTCTGTCACAGCTGGCAGCGACCGGGAGACCCATGGAACTGCACACAATTGGCCCAGCGCCGTCTGGGTTAGGGGAGGGTTTGGCTGGCAGGGATGTCCCATCGTGCACTAGCGACTCCTGTGGCGGGCCGGGCGCAGTGCACGCTGACACGGTCGCCAGGTGCACAGTGTTTCCTCCGACACATTGGTACGGCTGGCTTCCGGGTTAAGTGGGCATTGTGTCAAGAAGCAGTACGGCTTGGTAGGGTCGTGTTTCGGAGGACGCACAGCTCTTACCCTTCAAGTCCATACGTTGACTGTTTCAAGACTGTAACTACCAATTGGATACCACAAATTGTATTTGTATAAGCAAGGCTCAAGGGCATAATTGCTCCTGTAAGTCACTCTGGATAAGAGAGTCTGCTAAATGATCCAAAAATCCCCAAATGTAAATCACATGTTTTACAAACTCTCTCTCCTAAGCATAGTGCATGTTTGAAAGACAGCTGCAATTTCCAGTCAGTGTTGTGTTGTGGAGGATAGGATGCTAAAGGTATATCAAGGTATAAATTAGTTCATAAACGCTCCTGCTAGTGCAGTGTGCTAATTAGCCTGTTCGAGCACCAGAGGTTAGGCTAATTGATGCTGGCTGTGATAGCTCCAAGGTACTCCATCCCTGAGGTGTTAACCAGCTTATTCTCATATCCGTGCTAACACTGCTGTAAAAGCCTGGCCTATGGCAGCACTTGGTGCTGGAGGAGCCTGGCATATGGCAGCCTTTGGTGCTGGATGAGCCTAAGGCAGCCTTTGGTGCTGGAAGAACCTGGCCTATGGCAGCCGTTGATACTTTAGAGTCTGGCATATGACAGACTTTGGTGCTGGTTGAGCCTAATGCAGCCTTTGGTGCTGGAAGAATCTGGCCTATGGCAGCCTTTGATACTGTAGAGTCTGGCATATGGCAGCCTTTGATACTGTAGAGTCTGGCCTATGGCAGCCTTTGGTGCTGGAAGAGCCTGGCCTATGGCCGCTTTTGATACTGTAGAGCCTGGCCTATGGCAGCCTTTAGTGCTGGAAGAGCCTGGCCTATGGCAGCCTTTGGTGCTGGAAGAGCCTGGCCTATGGCAGCTTTTGGTGCTGGAAGAGCCTGGCCTATGGCAGCCTTTGGTGCTGGAAGAGCCTGGCCTATGGCAGCTTTTGGTGCTGGAAGAGACTGGCCTATGGCAGCCTTTGGTGCTGGAAGAGCCTGGCCTATGGCCGCTTTGATACTGTAGAGCCTGGTCTATGGCAGCCTTTGGTGCTGGAAGAGCATGGCCTATGGCCGCTTTTGATACTGTAGAGTCTGGCCTATGGCAGCCTTTGGTGCTGGAAGATCCTGGCCTATGGCCGCTTTTGATACTGTAGAGCCTGGCCTATGGCAGCCTTTGGTGCTGGAAGAGCCTGGCCTATGGCCACTTTTGGTGCTGGAAGAGCCTGACCTATGGCAGCCTTTGGTGCTGGAAGAGCCTGGCCTATGGCAGCCTTTGGTGCTGGAAGATCCTGGCCTATGGCCGCTTTTGATACTGTAGAGCCTGGCCTATGGCAGCCTTTGGTGCTGGAAGAGCCTGGCCTATGGCCGCTTTTGATACTGTAGAGTCGGGCATATGGCAGCCTTTGGTGCTGGAAGAGCCTGGCCTATGGCCGTTTTTGATACTGTAGAGACTGACCTATGGCAGCCTTTGGGTCTGTTCGATACATGTGGCATCAGACTGGCCCCAAAAGGCAGATTGAATTCCTGCTTCACTCAATACCAGTTCCATTAACACATTCCTCAAAAATGCCTAGATTCCGACAGGCTAGAACTGCACCGCGAGGCTAGCGAGGGTAAGTGAGTGTGTCTGTTGAGTAAGACAGTTCATATGTCTGCGACACCATGTCACAAGATGATGCAGCCATGTGTGCCAACTTAGTCTGGTGCCACAAGCTCTTATCGCCTGTCACATGTCATTATACTGTAACAGCGGTGACAGGAGGTGCTGGATTGGTGCAAACTGAATGACCCCACGCCATTCTGTCACGACAGTCACAAGAGCTGTGAGATACTCTTTTCTTCAGTAAGTCGGTTTTGGACTCCGCCACCCCATCTCTCAACGCTGCTGACAGGGAGTCCAAGCGTGAAATAACGTAAAGAAAAGAAAATGACTCCACCAAGGCCCTTAAAGCCCTTGCCAACGTTGTCTTAAAGCTCAATGTTGATGAATCTGTCCTTAGCTGGGAAAAGCAAACCGCTGGAGATTTCAACAGATACCATGTAACGGAAAACCTAAATCCTCTCAGAGTTCAGCATCAAACCATGGTGCTCCACATCAAAACACACCAGGCAGAGAGAGTTCTAGGTGAGGGTTGAGAGAGGAGTGGACGGGAGCTGGTCTTATTGGCGTGAGGATGGCACATCTGAGCCATGTTGATATGTGGTGAGGAGAGGAGATGCTAGTGAACACACATACAGTGTGTGTGTGTGTATCTATGTGTGAGATACACTATGGCACTTCCAGTGCTACCCTGCATGAGGCCTGCGTAACGACAACAGATTACACCTCCCGACAGCGCTCCAGAACGGCCGACACACAGCACAACACTTCAAAAGGAACCTTTGATGTCACGGAACTACTGTGTAATTAGCACCGTCTTCCAGTGGGGGACTTTTCTGTGGCGACACGTTCTAATAGAAGCAACCGATAAGGCATGAAAGTGGTTTTTATGTACTTTCAGAGTTCTGGGTCATCTGTTAGATTTGACATTAGTGTAACATCCAAGCTGGTTTAAGAGAGACATTTGTCTATAAAAAGCCACTGGCACAGCAGAGAGATGTCCATAAAACGTCCACAGAAATTGCTTTCCAACCGTAACTCTTTTCGGAGTCCCCATTTATAGATCCAATACAAATATTAGCATTATAAAAGGTGCAGAGGTCAAATCTACGAGCATGCTCTGTGATACGGTAAGAACTGTACACCCTCTGCTCTTCTGTGTCCGCCAACCCTTCTTGGTCACCTGTGCTACATGTGACCAGTGACCCCAACATATATAGTTCCCTCTAGTGGACAAACAAGTTAAAATAACCATTGACAGACAACATATACAATGAGATATAAACAGGCCAAAACGGTCCCTATGGTTTGCCATTTAGAAGTCAACACTTAGCGTGATGGAGTATACACTTGCATACGCGGTAACACATCCTCGATAGACTAACGGTTCTTCTTCCCTAGTCACTGATCTAAGAAGCCTATATTTATCTGTAATTTACAAGAGCCCCATTGGTATACATTATACGATAAAGTAGGACCGCATACCAAATAAATCAAGCTGACATACTGTAGGTGCATTGCCCCTAGTGGGTATTTTCAAAGCTGTTCCCATGGGCATTTGGGCACCCAGGGTATTTCTAGAGTGCTGATAATTTACACTAACGCTGTGTATTGTTGTGCTGTACAGGAAATGCTTTTTCATGTTCAACAAACATCCTACTTGTTAATCTCCTGTTCGGTAGGGGGTGAAGCAAGGAGAGAGAGAGAGAGAGAGAGAGAGAGAGAGTGTGAGTGTGAGTGAGTGAGTGAGTGAGTGAGTGAGTGAGTGAGTGAGTGAGTGAGTGAGTGAGTGAGTATGAGAGTGTGAGAGTGAGAGAAAGAAAGAAAGAGAGAGTGAGCGAACATAGACCATTCATCAGAGGGGAAGCCAGGATTTTCACTGGAGCAATCTGCAAACAATGCCGAGAATAACACAAACAGATTACCAGAGATAACTGTGGCGGATACCCAGCTATTTGTCCCGCGGTACGACGCTGTAATGACTCAGAAGCGGCTGTCGTCTTTCCACGTACAAAATGTTCCCTGGAACTCCCGGGGAGCGGAGAGAGGACTAGGGGATGAGAGAATAAGGGATAGCGATAGAGAAAACAATAATAATGTCTGAACATCTCTTCCTCTCCGCTGAGCAAGGAGAGAGGGAGAGGGAGAGAGAGAGAGAGAGAGAGAAAGAGACAGAGAGGGAGAGAGAGAGAGTGAAGGGTCTGTGAGGAGAAGGCGTGGAGATGAAGCATGTCTCACAGAGTAGACTAGAGTTGCAGCGTGGGCAGTAGAGCTGCCGGCCAGCCAGGCCTCTTCTACTCTCCCATCTCTCTCTCCCCACACTACAGTTATATCCATCCATAGGGTTTCATAGCCAGGGGCCATTAGATCAGCTCTTAACACATCCAGCTTAGTACCATTGTCCAGTAATGGATCCCGGGTCAGGGCATCTCGCCTGCCTCGTTTGAAATCCAAACCCATTCAACAATGCACTTCAGTGGAATAAATGTACCCAGCCAGAAGGGCAGCCATCTGCGCATTGAGCTTCATGTGTCATGCATTAGCATGACCCTTAAGTATATCTACACTGTTTAACATCGCTGATTGGCAGAGGCATCGGTAACTGGATCACAACTATGTGAATCCATGTGTGTGTCCCAAATGGTACCCTATTCCCTATATAGTGCACTACTTTAGACCAGGGAACTATTCCCTATTCCCTATATAGTGCACTACTTTAGACCAAGGCCCACAGGGCCCATAGGGCTCTGGTCAAAAGAAATGCACTACATCGCAGCCCACGACAGTTAAATGAGTGTGTCAGACCATCTGCAAGTGGAAATATTGCCTCCAACTTCAAACACTGCTGGGATGGCGGTGCAACAGAGGTCTGGTGCATATCCCCAGGCTTTGGAGAGAAATAGTAAGATATACTACATCCAGACTTCAATCTCTATCCCAAGATACTATATCAACCCTCAAGCAGCTATGATCAAGCCTGACCATCCACAGCTACTATGGCAAGAGACAGAAAAGCACAGGGAGAAATATCCCCTTCCCTAAGTGTGTAGAGAGTGTAGAGCTTAGGGGACACTGCGTTATGTCCCTGCCTGGTCTCTCTCTGGTCCTCCTCCTGTCCTGAGGCTGCAGACCATATGTCACCTCACAGGTCTCCAGCCATCCATCAATCAGAGGAGAGTGAGAAAGACACCACATGACCAGAAGACCCTTCCAAAGCATCGTTATAGCACATCCCCGACCCCTCTCAGTCTGACCTCTCCCCCTCCCTCCCTCTCTCCATCTCTGGAGAGCAGCTATTACAGTCAGTGTGGTTTTAGAACTAGCCAACGTGATGTGACAGACTGCAGAAGAAGACTTGAGGCTGTACCTCTGTCCACCCTGCTTACCTTCCCCCGCTCCTTACACATATGCTAGCCTTCAGACTGCATTAAAAGACCACATGATGCCAGCAGCAACGGCTGTTGCTTTCACAGCTAGTCGAAGGCCTAGCTTACTGAGATACAGACACACAGAGACAGGCTTGACCTCTGAATCTCATATACTTGTTGTACTCTGTCCCTGACAAACAACAAGCAGCGAGTTTCTAAACAGCCTTGAGTTTCACTTAGCAAGCCACTTCTGGGAGAAACTGTTCCATGTCAAATTGAAATCTCCAGCTCCACTGCCTCCAGTAGTCAGACCCAGTGTGTGTGTCAACGGGCTGCAGTGCATTGAAGGGGCTGGGATAGGGGGACTGTGTGGGCAGGAGCTGGTGATGGGATCAGCTTCCGCTTGGCTGGGTAAAGCCCCACTAGGCCCAGTATGTTGTGACAGTGTGTCAGTCAGGTCTGTGCTGTGGTCCCTCTGGGGCCCTCTGGCCGGAGGTGCTCAGTAGCCCCCTCTATTCACTTCCCTAATCCCCCTGTTATGACAGCAAGAGATGGCGTCAACGTGCCCCATTGTCCAGATCCTAATCTAACCAGTTAGCCAATTAGGAAATGGCCGGCCTTCCTATTGCCTGAGAATTAGTGGGAAGGATTACGGTGCCATTCAGTGCTGTGCGGCCGCCACAGGAGACCGGGAGTCGGGTAACGTGGGGTGGAAAGGGCTGAACGAGGGCACTGACGAAAAGCTGCTTTCGCCCGCACTTTCTGTTCATTGGTGGCGGTGATAACGCACGGCCACTTAGCCGTGGATGTGCTTAGTCACTGTTGTCATAGACTGCTGCCTTAATCAACCCGATTAGATGTCGGATACACTTTAATAAACCTTCAATGAACTAAGAAAAGAGAGAGAGAGAGAGAGAGAGAGAGAGAGAGAGAGAGAGAGAGAGAGAGAGAGAGAGAGGAGAGAGAGAGAGAGAGGGGGAGAGAGAGAGGGGGGAGAGAGAGGGGGAGAGAGAGAGAGGGAGAGAGAGAGAGAGAGAGAGAGAGAGAGGAGAGAGAGAGAGAGGGGGAGAGAGAGAGGGGGAGAGAGAGAGAGAGAAATATGTGAGAAAGAAGGATGCGTTGTCATTGGGGGATACAGTGGCACGAATGATTAACAGGCACATAATCCCTATCCCATATCCCATCACACAACAACAGAGTGCTTTTGTTCTCAAGCGCAGTGAGGTAAAACACACGTGGTGGCCCTCCTTCAACATGTCCAAGGTTTTACTAAACTAATCTGCAAACTGATGATCACTAATGTGGGATTGATTGGGGGACCTGAGCATCGACAAAACCCTTCTGAGGCTCGTTGGCATGACGACAGCAGGTCCTCCGCCCCACTCACCTTTCCCAGAATTGCATTAATAGATTGGCCCTCCTGGAGGTGCTGGTGGATGGCCGTGTGAGGCGGCCTGGAGTGATCGATGACTGACCTCTCAGAGACCTCGTGAGAGAGAAAGAGAGAGACAGAGATGGAAGGAGAGAGAGTGAGGGGGGAGAGAAAGCGAGAGAGGAGGGAGAGAGATGGAGAAGGATAGAGAGAGAGAGATGGAGTAAGCAGGGGGAGCGAGAAAGAGGTTGAGGAGGAAGGAAAGAGACAGAGAGAAAGAAAGAAAGAAGGAAAGACAGAAAGATGGAGATTGAGAGGGAGCACTGACTTCACCATCTCATTTTAGGCTGTAAAACCCTCAGGGTAAGAGGTATGAATCTGCCAGCTCAGCTTCACTCATAATTAATCATACACACCCGAACACTAATACTACATAGCATTGTACAATCACACAGGAACACTATTACTACCTAGCATTGTGCCATCACACAGGAACACTATTACTACCTAGCATTGAACCATCACACAGGAACACTATTACTACCTAGCATTGTACCATCACACAGGAACACTATTACTACCTAGCATTGTACCATCACACAGGAACACTATTACTACCTAGCATTGTACCATCACACAGGAACACTATTACTACCTAGCATTGTGCCATCACACAGGAACACTATTACTACCTAGCATTGTACCATCACACAGGAACACTATTACTACCTAGCATTGTACCATCACACAGGAACACTATTACTACCTAGCATTGTACCATCACACAGGAACACTATTACTACCTAGCATTGTACCATCACACAGGAACACTATTACTACCTAGCATTGTGCCATCACACAGGAACACTATTACTACCTAGCATTGTACCATCACACAGGAACACTATTACTACCTAGCATTGTACCATCACACAGGAACACTATTACTACCTAGCATTGAACCATCACACAGGAACACTATTACTACCTAGCATTGTACCATCACACAGGAACACTATTACTACCTAGCATTGTACCATCACACAGGAACACTATTACTACCGAGCATTGTACCATCACACAGGAACACTATTACTACCTAGCATTGTACCATCACACAGGAACACTATTACTACCTATCATTGTACAATCACACAGGAACACTATTACTACCTAGCATTGTACAATCACACAGGAACACTATTACTACCTAGCATTGTACAATCACACAGGAACACTATTACTACCTAGCATTGTACCATCACACAGGAACACTATTACTACCTAGCATTGTACCATCACACAGGAACACTATTACTACCTAGCATTGTACAATCACACAGGAACACTATTAATACCTAGCATTGTACAATCACACAGGAACACTATTACTACCTAGCATTGTACCATCACACAGGAACACTATTACTGCCTAGCATTGTACAATCACACAGGAACACTATTACTACCTAGCATTGAACCATTACACAGGAACACTATTACTACCTAGCATTGTACCATCACACAGGAACACTATTACTACCTAGCATTTTACCATCACAAGGGAACACTATTACTACCTATCATTGTACCATCACTGATGACTGGGTGCCATGGACATGATATCTACAATGTAAGATAAATGACAGTATGTACATTACATTACGTTCCCTTTAGGAGTAGCTGCAAGACATCCATTGATACATTTGTTGCGAGTTCTCCGACCATATTCGTTGAGTGGAAGGGTGTTAAAGTGCAAGCCCTCCCCATGTCCATCTCCAACCTGCGACTCAGTCCATAGCCATGCTATTCAATGGTCTGTAATGGTCTGCATAGCAGCATCCTGTTGGAATGTCTGAAGCCATTACCTTCTATTAAATGAGTGAGAGTGGAAGCTCCTTTCACTGGCGGTCACATATCAGTCTCTTGCCACTGAGATGTAAGACCAAGGATATAGTAGAGAGAACTCAGGTACACTGGGATTTGTGTCTGATACGGACAGCAATGTGTTAGCTGCAGAGATAACATTGACACCAATAGGATTGTCTGTCCACTACCAGCTCTATCAGAAACAAAATAATTGAAAGTTATTTTAAGTCCAGTAAAAAAGGCTTAATCTGAGTCTGGGAAACCAGTCTTAAAAGTCTATCTAATGCCAGTCCTAGATCACACCACATTCAGGTCTCTCAGTGAAAGACTCTGCTAAAACTACTGAAGCATAGAAGAGTGGAAGTTTTCCCTAGTCCATGTAGCTGTGCCTGGGAATCTGGGGAGCTAGCCCCACTCAGGCAGCAGTCAAACAGAGATGTGAGTGATGAAGCAACCTGGAGATGTTGACAGTGACAGATTGGTTATTCATCCATCTTGTCATCAGAGGCTTCCAGTACTTGGGGGGGTTCATCATCAGTGTTTTGGTGGAATCTTAAGTCTGATACCAAACTCCCTCAAGTAACTGTCTACAGTACAAACAACAAGCCAAACAATGTTGAGCAAACATTTCACAATCCAGCACCATCATATAGCCAACTTTCTGTAAAAGTCAGTTTCCTGACGTGGAAATGATAGTCAACATTCCACCGTGTACATTGCCTGTACAGTACCTACCCCTAAAGAAAGACTTGATCATGGTGTCTGTGTCCTTGTGGAACAGGCTGACGCTCCGAACATGTATTCTCCTCCTCTCCTCCTTCCAGGGTTCTGTACTCTTTCATCACATTTCAAACATCCCTTTGGTCTCGCAAAGCAGTTACTTTTGGGGTTACAGTATGACACGATAATTCTGCCACCTGGAGACACTTGACAGCAAATATAGAGGTGCTTGGAGACGCTAGGCATCCACTCAAACCAGTCCCTTTAATCTGGGGAGATCCAAAAACAAGAGAAAAGACAACACTTTCTTTCCCCTCACTGCTATTTCACTCTGTATCCATGGACTACAGGAACCTCGTCATACACACACACAGCCCGACCCAGGGAGGTATGGGGAGAGAGAGAGAGAGAGAGAGAGAGAGAGAGAGAGAGAGAGAGAGAGAGAGAGAGAGAGAGAGAGAGAGAGAGAGAGAGAGAGAGAGAGAGAGAGATGGAGAGATGGACACACACACTGACACACACACAGATTGGGGGCGAGCTGATGTCATCCGTTTGGATGTGTGGCCCCGGGGTGTGTGTGTGTGTGTGTGTGTGTGTGTGTGTGTGTGTGTGTGTGTAGCCCAGACACAGTGGGACTGATGGTGGATATGAAAGTGCTGCTGTCAGCTTAATCCTCACACTGCAGCCAGAGATGTCCATATCCCAGCCAGAGACCACATTACCACCCAATGACACAATCTGTTTGTCAGGGACGCCTTCCTGCCTGTCTCCATGGCTGTCTACCTATAATAATATAAATATATAATAATAATAATAATAATATATGCCATTTAGCCTTTTATCCAAAGCCTTACAGTCATGTGTGCATACATCAGTTGGCTGCCTGCCTACTCTGATTCAGTTATAACGCCCTATCCCAGCCAGTTAGGCCTGAAGCTTAGGGCGGCCATACTAGCAGACAACAGGTCCACATACCATCATGACCCTATTTGGTTCCATGGCCGAGCTCTGGATTGCTCCATTGCTTTCTGAAGTGGTTTTCACCCAGGTCGTTTATTTGCTACAGCCCTACAGTCATGGGAGCCATTTTGTCAGTTTGGATTGAAGCGTTAGAGTCTCTTGAGTCCTGCTTGGGATTTGAACCCATTACCGTGTTGGGTCAGAGGAAGAAATAATCAGCACCCTACATGATGGCAATCATCCACACAGCAACCTCTGACCCTTTAAATCCAGAGGTTGAGCCACACCAGGAGCCTCTATCACCACCAGCTGTGTGTGTGTGTCTCACTCAGCGTGTGTGTTGTGTGTGAGTGTGTGTATTTGCTATTCATGTGTGTGTATTTTCTATTCATGTGTGTGTGTGTGTGTGTGTGTGTGTGTGTGTGTGTGTGTGTGTGTGTGTGTGTGTGTGTGTGTGTGTGTGTGTGTGTGTGTGTGTGTGTGTGTGTGTGTGTGTGTGTGTGTGTGTGTACTTGCAATGTGTGTATATTTACTGTGTGTGTGCTCAGTGATTTCCAAGATGGCGTAGCAGTCGGACGTGTGTTTGTCTTGTCCTGTAAATAGTCAGTTTTTCCGTGTATATTTTAATCTCACTTTCCACCTACGATCTAAATATACTTTCCTGCAACCAGCACCACCCAATGAGGTACGGATCTGCCATTTTTATACATTATAACTGGAACCTCCATCAGAAGCTAGCCCGCTAACCAGCTATTAGCTTGTAGTCACTGTTAGCCATGGCTAGCGGTCCTCAGTCAATACCTGCCAGTCTGCACAGCACGATATTGGACTGTTTTTCTCCACCACATCACCGGATTCCTGCCGCAAGCTCTGGGCCATTACACCGGATCATCGCAGCTAGCTAGCTGCAATCGAGTGGCTAACGCTGGCTAACGTCTCTGTCCCGAAGAAGGCACCAGTTTGCCTTGAACTAGCCTCGAGCTAGGCCCATCTCCAGGCTAGCCGAAGAGGTATACCCACTAATTTGTGGGCTACAATACCTCTTTTGCCAATTGGCCTGGACCCTTTATTGTTGACATGGAGCCCCGCTGATCCATTCAACAGGCTTTTCCATTGCGTTATCACCGAAGACCCATTTGCTCTCCCCGGCCCGCTAGCTTTCTGAACACCGTGCCTCTCGCTCGCCTAGCATAGTAGCGACTACCGAACGTCCCCAGGACTCACCTATTGCTGCTCATTGGACCCTATGATAATTCGGCTACACATGCCTCTCTCTAATGTCAATATGCCTTGTCTTCTGCTGTCTCGGTTAGTTCTTATTGTTTTATTTCCCTGTATTCCCCTAGTCCAGCTCAACATGCCTTAGATAACTTTTTGTCACACAACCCACACATGGGTAGACCTCACCTGGCTTAGCTGGCGCCTCCAAAGATGCAAGCTCTCTCATCATCACTCAATGCCTACGTTTACCCCCACTGTACTCACATCCTACCATACCCTTGTTTGTACATTATGCCCTGAATCTATTCTATCACTCCCAGAAATCTGCCCCTTTTATTCTCTGTTCCCAACGCACTAGACGACCCGTTCTTATAGCCTTTAGCCATACCCTTATCCTAGTCCTCCTCTGTTCCTCTGGTGATATAGAGGTTAACCCAGGCCCTGTAGCCCCCAGTTCCACACCTATTTGTTTACTTCTGTAACCGTAAAAGCCTTGGTTTCATGCATGTTAACATCAGAAGCCTCCTCCCTAAATATGTTTTATTCTCTGCTTTAGCACAGTCCGCAAACCCTGATGTTCTAGCCATGTCTGAATCCTGGATTAGGAAGGCCACCAAAAATTCAGACATTTCCATCCCCATCTACAACATTTTCCGTCAAGATAGAACTGCCAAAGGGGGCGGATTTGCAATCTACTGCAGCGATAGCTTGCAGAGTTCAGTTTGAGCTTCTACTTTTAAAAATCCACCTTTGCATAAATAAGTCTCTGACTGTTGCCGCTTGTTATAGACCCCCCTAAGCCCCCTGCTGTGCCCCGGACACCATATGTGAATTGATTGCGCCCCATCTATCTTCTATCTTAGTTCTTACTGTTAGGTGACCTAAACTGGAATATGTTTAGCACCCCGGCGGTCCTACAATATAAGCTAGATGCCCTCAATCTCAGACAAATGATCAAGGAACCTACCAGGTACATCCCTAAATCCGTAAACATGGGCACCCTCATAGATATCATCCTGGTTAAACTGTAAACTCTCCTTCCAGACTAACATTAAGCATCTCCAATCCAAAATGAAACCTAGAATCGGCTTCCTATTTCGCAACAAATCCTCCTTCATTCATGCAGCCAAACATACCCTCGTAAAACTGACTATCCTACCGATCCTTGACATTGACGATGTCATTTACAAAATAGCCTCCAACACTCTACTCAGCAAACTGGATGTAGTCTATCACAGCACCATCGGTTTTGTCACTAAAGCCCCATATACTACCCACCACTGCGACCTGTATGCTCTCGTTGGCTGGCCCTCGCTATTCATCGCCAAACCTACTGGCTCCAGGACATCTATAAGTCTTTGCTAGGTAAAGCCCCACCTTATTGGTCTCCATAGCAACACCCACCCATAGCACGCACTCCAGCAGGTATATTTCACTGGTCATCCCCAAAGCCAACACTTCCTTTGGCCGCCTTTCCTTTCAGTTCTCTGCTGCCAATGACTCGAACAAATTGCAAAAAAATCACTGAAGCTGGAGACTTATATCTCCTTCACTAACTTTAAGCATCAGATGTCAGAGCAGAGCTGTACACAGCCCATCTGTAAGTAGCACACCCAACTACCTCATCCCCATATTGTTACTATTTTTCTTTTTACCCTTTTGCACCCCAGTATCTCTACTTGCACATCATCATCTGCACATCCATCACTCCAGTGTTAATGCTAAATTTTAATTATTTCGTCACTGTGGCCTATTTATTGCCTTACCTCCCTAACCTTACTACCTTTGCACACACTGTACATAGATGTTTCTATCGTGTCTTTGATTGTACGTTTGTTTATTCCATTTGTAACTCTGTGTTGTTGTTGTTGTTGTTATTTTGCTTTATCTTGGCCATGTCGCAGTTGAAAAGAAGAACTTCTCAATTGGCCTACCTGGTTAAATAAAGGTGAAAAAATGTTTTAGAAAGTAATGGGAGGAGGGGCCGTGGTAGATAGTAGACACAGATGAGACGAGACGGAGGAATTCCCATCATACTAGTAGTGAGAGCTGTGGCAGGTCAGTAAACTAGAGGGGGAATTCACATCATACTAGTAGTGAGAGATGTGGCAGGTCAGTAACCTAGAGGGGGAATGCACATCATACTAGTAGTGAGAGATGTGGCAGGTCTGTAAACTAGACGGGAATTCACATCATACTAGTAGTGAGAGATGTGGCAGGTCTGTAAACTAGACGGGAATTCACATCATACTAGTAGTGAGAGATGTGGCAGGTCAGTAACCTAGAGGGGGAATTCACATCATACTAGTAGTGGGAGATGTGGCAGGTCAGTAAACTAGAGGGGGAATTCACATCATACTAGTAGTGAGATATGTGGCAGGTCTGTAAACTAGACGGGAATTCACATCATACTAGTAGTGAGAGATGTGGCAGGTCAGTAAACTAGAGGGGGAATTTAGATCATACTAGTAGTGAGAGATGTGGCAGGTCAGTAAACTAGAGGGTAGTGAATTTAGATCATACTAGTAGTGAGAGATGTGGCAGGTCAGTAAACAGTAAACAGGTCAGTAAACTAGAGGGGTAGTGGGAGATGTCCAGTAAACATCATACTAGTAGTGAGAGATGTGGCAGGTCAGTAAACTAGAGGGGGAATTCCCATCATACTAGTAGTGAGAGATGTGGCAGGTCAGTAAACTAGAGGGGGAATTCCCATCATACTAGTAGTGAGAGATGTGGCAGGTCAGTAACCTAGAGGGGGAATTTAGATCATACTAGTAGTGGGAGATGTGGCAGGTCAGTAACCTAGAGGGGGAATTCACATCATACTAGTAGTGGGAGATGTGGCAGGTCAGTAAACTAGAGGGGGAATTTAGATCATACTAGTAGTGAAAGATGTGACAGGTCAGTAAACTAGAGGGGGAATTTAGATCATACTAGTAGTGAGAGATGTGGCAGGTCAGTAAACTAGAGGGGGAATTTAGATCATACTAGTAGTGAAAGATGTGACAGGTCAGTAACCAGAGAGGGAGGGGTTTAACAATGTTCATGGCATCCCTTTACAATGAGAAGTTTTCCCTGTCGTTCCCTGACATTTACTTAATGGCTGATCCAATTAGGGAGGAACGTGGCGACACACACACACACACACACACACACACACACACACACACACACACACACACACACACACACACACACACACACACACACACACACACACACACACACACACACACACACACACACACACACACAAAGAGAGGAGAGTGGTGGACTGGAGAGATAGGGATAAAGGGTTTTCTCTAGTAGCTCCAGCATAGCAACCACAGACTATCAGAGGTGTATACAGGATCACTTCAAAGAGTGAAAAGCCATTTATTGCACTTCCCTCTTGAGTGACTGGAGTTTATACATAAGTGTAGCCAGTGTGAAATGGCAAGCTATTTAGCAGATAGATAGGTACAATGCTTTTTGGGTGATGGTTGGCAGTGTGTTCAGAGGGACAGAAGCAACACTGTTACATGAGCAACACACACAACTTGAAAGATGGCATTTTTGGTGATGATTTCAAATGGTACTTGGAATGATTAAGGTATACAAGTATGTGACATTTAGATCTCAACATACACTGCTATACACCACAACAATAGCATACTGAGAATACAGTCGTGGCCAAAAGTTTTGAGAATGACACAAATATTAATTTCCACAAAGTTTGCTGCTTCAGTGTCTTTAGATATTTTTGTCAGATGTTACTGTGGAATACTGAAGTATAATTACAAGCATTTTAGAAGTGTCAAAGGCTTTTTATTGACAATTACATGAAACTGATGCAAAGAGTCAATATTTGCAGTGTTAACCCTTCTTTGTCAAGACCTCTGCAATCCGCCCTGGCATGCTGTTAATTAACTTCTGGGCCACATCCTGACTGATGGCGGCCCATTCTTGCATAATCAATGCTTGGAGTTTGTCAGAATTTGTGGGGTTTTGTTTGTCCACCTGCCTCTTGAGGATTGACCACAAGTTCTCAATGGGATTAAGGTCTGGGGAGTTTCCTGGCCATGGACCCAAAATATTGATGTTTTGTTCCCCCAGCCACTTAGTTATCACTTTTGCCTTATGGCAAGGTGCTCCATCATGCTGGAAAAGGCATTGTTCGTCACCAAACTGTTCCTGGATGGTTGGGAGAAGTTCTTGGAGGATGTGTTGGTACCATTCTTTATTCATGGCTGTGTTCTTAGGCAAAATTGTGAGTGAGCCCACTCCCTTGGCTGAGAAGCAACCCTACACATGAATGGTCTCAGGATGCTTTACTGTTGGCATGACACAGGACTGATGGTAGCGCTCACCTTGTCTTCTCCGGACAAGCTTTTTTCCGGATGCCCCAAACAATCGGAAAGGGGATTCATCAGAGAAAATGACCTCAGCAGTCCAATCCCTCAGCAGTCCAATCCCTGTACCTTTTGCAGAATATCAGTCTGTCCCTGATGTTTTTCCTGGAGAGAAGTGGCTTCTTTGCTGCCCTTCTTGACACCAGGCCATCCTCCAAAACTTTTCACCTCACTGTGCGTGCAGATGCACTGACACCTGCATGCTGCCATTCCTGAGCAAGCTCTGTACTGATGGTGCCCCGATCCCACAGCTGAATCAACTTTAGGAGACGGTCCTGGCGCTTGCTGGACTTTCTTGGGCACCCTGAAGCCTTCTTCACAACAATTGAACTGTTCTCCTTGAAGTTCTTGATGATCCGATAAATGGTTGATTTAGGTGCAATCATGCTGGCAGCAATATCCTTGCCTGTGAAGCCCTGTTTTGCAAAGCAATGACGACGGCACGTGTTTCCTTGCAGGCAACCATGTTTGACAGAGGAAGAACAATGATTCCAAGCACCACCCTCCTTTTGAAGCTTCCAGTCTGTTATTCGAACTCAATCAGCATGACAGAGTGATCTCCAGCCTTGTCCTCATCAACATTCTCTCGTTAACACAGGTGTGAATCACTGACATGATGTCAGCTGGTCCTTTTGTGGCAGGGCTGAAATGCAGTGGAAATGTTTTTTGGGGGATTCAGTTAATTTGCATGGCAAAGAGGGACTTTGCAATTAATTGTAATTCTTCTGATCACTCTTCGTAACATTTTGGAGTATATGCAAATCACCATCATGTCAACTGAGGCAGCAGACTTTGTGAAAATTAATATTTGTGTCATTCTCAAAACTTTTGGCCACGACTGTACATTGAATCAATTTACACGGAGTAAATGCAAAAACACTGATTTTGCTGATAACTGCTCTATTGAGGAATGTTTGACGTTCCTTGACTGTGATATGTGGTTGTCCCACCTAGCTACCTGCAGTTGAATGTCCCTAACTGTAAGTCACTCTGGATGAGAGCGTCTGCTAAATGACTCAAATGTCAGTGTGATGTAATGGCTCCTATCATCTGAAATGATACCAGGCTACGTGACGTGAAACAACGAAGAGGAACTGACCCCAAACTTAGTCACCAGTTCTTCAAATGATACTCAAGTTAATAGGAAAATCATAAATAATAAAGACATTCTATGCATTATTCATGACATTTTTCTTCCCTCGCAGCTCTCCTACTTCTCGCTCGCGGCACAAAATGTGTTCTAGAAATGTACTCACCAACTTGCTGTGTGGAGTAAATAATGGCTTGAGGAAAATGTTTTATAGAATTAATCATGAAAATGAAATACATATTTACAGAGAGGAAGGTGGGGTTTGTGTGTGTGTGTGTGTGTGTGTGTGTGTGTGTGTGTGTGTGTGTGTGTGTGTGTGTGTGTGTGTGTGTGTGTGTGTGTGTGTGTGTGTGTGTGTGTGTGTGTGTGTGTGTGTGTGTGTGTGTGTGTGTGTAGCATGAGCACAGGCAGTCAGATGGGTTGAATGAGGGGGAAGTTTCCATACACTGCGTATATTCACCGGTAGTGTAACAACGTGTCTCTCTTGTGTGAATTACACTCTCTATCGCACAAGGCTATTTTCCGTTCCCTTCCGTTCTCTTTAACACGCATAACTTTAAACGTGACATAATAGATAAACAGGGAATACAATGTATATGTAAATGGGTGCTTGGCTTGTCTACTGAATGATAATCTGATGAGTTTTGTGTCTCTGATCGGTTAAAGTCATTAATTCATCACCATATTGTTGCCAGCGAATCAGGAAAGTCAATTACTGACGCTGTTCCTGTTTAAACACACATTAAAAATAGATCCGTGGACATACAGTTTAAAGCAGAAGGCTACTGAGTACGTACTGTATGAGCAACATTTGGAAGCTTATGAAGAATTCCCATCCAAACAGATCTGAGGGAAACTTTTTTCTCTAAAGCAGGGCTCTTCAACTTGTTCACATCTTGTAAATTAAGGTGGCAAGGAGAAGTAATCAACTTTTTAAAATGAATACATTGTGTAGATAGTTTTCCATTATTTTGACCTCCCCACAATATAATTGGAAGTGGAAGTGTAAACTCTAACATAGCCTATTAGTTCTAAAGTTAACTCCAAACACATTTTCCCTAATAGCAGCTGTTAAGCTGATTAAACAAAGGTTAGCCATGTGTTGACAAAAATGTATATCCAAGTCAAGAAAGCTTACCAGCAGCCAGTGGCACTTGCCGCGTGTGGTACTCGTGTGTGCTTTTTCAAAGCCTATGTCAGACACTCCAGTGAGTGTAATTAGCTCAATGTTAGGAGTAGAGGAGTAAAGTTGACATCATTAGAAAGATATACTCCTCGTAAATAATATAAATAATAACATAAATATATCATTAAAAATGTGTTTTCCCACTTTACCTTCTCTTTCCTTCCCACTCTCCCCCCCTCCATCTCTCACCTCCCCTCTGCCTCCTACTTTCTCTATGTCACATCCTCTCATGGCAGCATGGTTCTGTCCCTTCCTCCCTTCCTCCCTTCCCCTCCCTCTCTGGCTTTCCCATCCCCCTCTCTCCTGTCCTCTCATGGCAGCATTGTTCTGTCCCTCCCTCCCTTCCCCCTCTCTCCTGTCCTCTCACTCTCACGGCAGCATGGCTCTGTCCCTCCCTCCCTTTCCCTCCCTCTCTGGCTTTCCCATCCCCCTCTCTCCTGTCCTCTCACTCTCATGGCAGCATGGCTCTGTCCCTCCCTCCCTTTCCCTCCCTCTCTGTCCCATCCCCCTCTCTCCTGTCCTCTCATGGCAGCATTGTTCTGTCCCTCCCTCCCTTCCCCCTCTCTCCTGTCCTCTCATGGCTGGCTCTGTCCCTCCCTCCCTTCCTCCCTTCCCCTCCCTCTCTGGCTTTCCCATCCCCCTCCTCCTGTCCTCTCATGGCAGCATGGTTCTGTCTCTCACTCCCTTCCTCCCTTCCCCTCCCTCTCTGGCTTTCCCATCCCCCTCTCCTGTCCTCTCATGGCAGCATGGTTCTGTCCTCCCTCCCTTCCTCCCTTCCCCTCCCTCTGGCTTTCCCATCCCCCTCTCTCCTGTCCTCTCATGGCAGCATGGTTCTGTCCCTCCCTCCCTTCCCCCTCTCTCCTGTCCTCTCCTCTCCCAGCATGGTTCTGTCCCTCCCTCCCTTCCTCCCTTTCCCTCCCTCTCTGGCTTTCCCATCCCCCTCTCTCCTGTCCTCTCATGGCAGCATGGTTCTGTCCCTCCCTCCCTTCCTCCCTTCCCCTCCCTCTCTGGCTTTCCCATCCCCCTCTCTCCTGTCCTCTCACTCTCATGGTATTTCCTCTTTCCTTCATCATTTTCCATTCATACTGGATCGGATTACCGTCCCGCTCCGAGGCCCTTCCCATATGCGGCCCCTCTCTCTCTAACAGCCCAGCCACATCCATCTGAGGGCCACCATCTCTCGCCCTCAATCTCTCGCTCGACTCTCACTCTCGCTCTGTGTCCCCTCTCCCTCAGTCTCTCTCTCTCTTCCCCCCTCTCTCTGTCTGTCTCTCTATCTCCCCCTCTTTCGAGCTCTCTCTCTGCCACCAATAATCCATCCAGCCTTCCACAACGGGACTGCCAGCTCTGCACAAAGTCTAATTGGATCATTTTAAAGGTGCTCACCATGACCACTCTCACCAATGTAATTATGTTTTTTCCTCCTCCTTCATTTAATGCTGTGGGCTGGGACAGACGGGAAGAACTCAGTGCCCTTCTACAGAACGGCTGTAACACTTTGGGTTTTACAGTTGGGCTAATCCAATTTCACCCACAGAGAAATCATCCCATGCCATATATATATACTTTTCAACAGGCTTTTTTATGGGCCACCGTAAAAGCCATTCAAGTAGTGTTGAATATCTCGGTCTCATTGATTTCAACCAGTGAAAAAAAGGGGGTCTTTGTGTCTGTCTGTTCTCTCTCTGTACATACATATATATGTATCTCTCTCTTTCTCTACCCACAGCTGGTTTCCCTGCTAAAACCCCTCCAAACTCTCCTCTCCTCCGCCACCTCTAAAGTCATTCCGGAACGTTCTCCACAAACTCCCCTGACAGAATGCAAATTAGCAGATTTTTCTAGGGATTCATTCCAGCACTTTTGAGGCGATTAGGGGAAGTCAATCAGATTAATAATATATGGACTATCAAAATGCCACAGTGTGGGGCAGGAGGAGAATGGAGGGGGGAGGTGCCATCAGCAGCTTAGTGACAATACACACTACACTTCTGTGTGCAGGACAGAGACATGTGAGAGGACACGCTACACTTCTGTGTGCAGGACAGAGACATGGGAGAGGACACGCCACACCTCTGTGTGCAGGACAGAGACATGGGAGAGGACACGCTACACCTCTGTGTGCAGGACAGAGACATGGGAGAGGACACGCCACACCTCTGTGTGCAGGACAGAGACATGGGAGAGGACACGCCACACCTCTGTGTGCAGGACAGAGACATGGGAGAGGACACGCCACACCTCTGTGTGCAGGACAGAGACATGGGAGAGGACACGCCACACCTCTGTGTGCAGGACAGAGACATGGGAGAGGACACGCTACACCTCTGTGTGCAGGACAGAGACATGGGAGAGGACACGCTACACCTCTGTGTGCAGGACAGAGACATGGGAGAGGACACGCTACACCTCTGTGTGCAGGACAGAGACATGGGAGAGGACACGCTACACCTCTGTGTGCAGGACAGAGACATGGGAGAGGACACGCTACACCTCTGTGTGCAGGACAGAGACATGGAAGAGGACACGCTACACCTGTGTGCAGGACAGAGACATGGAAGAGGACACGCCACACCTCTGTGTGCAGGACAGAGACATGGGAGAGGACACGCTACACCTCTGTGTGCAGGACAGAGACATGGGAGAGGACACGCTACACCTCTGTGTGCAGGACAGAGACATGGGAGAGGACACGCTACACCTCTGTGTGGAGGACAGAGACATGGGAGAGGACACGCTACACCTCTGTGTGCAGGACAGAGACATGGGAGAGGACACGCTACACCTCTGTGTGCAGGACAGAGACATGGGAGAGGACACGCTACACCTCTGTGTGCAGGACAGAGACATGGGAGAGGACACGCTACACCTCTGTGTGCAGGACAGAGACATGGGAGAGGACACGCTACACCTCTGTGTGCAGGACAGAGACATGGGAGAGGACACGCTACACCTCTGTGTGCAGGACAGAGACATGGGAGAGGACACGCTACACCTCTGTGTGCAGGACAGAGACATGGGAGAGGACACGCTACACCTCTGTGTGGAGGACAGAGACATGGGAGAGGACACGCTACACCTCTGTGTGCAGGACAGAGACATGGGAGAGGACACGCTACACCTCTGTGTACAGGACAGAGACATGGGAGAGGACACGCTACACCTCTGTGTGCAGGACAGAGACATGGGAGAGGACACGCTACACCTCTGTGTGCAGGACAGAGACATGGGAGAGGACACACTACACCTCTGTGTGCAGGACAGAGACATGGGAGAGGACACGCCACACCTGTGTGCAGGACAGAGACATGGGAGAGGACACGCTACAGAGACATGGGAGAGGACACGCTACAGAGACATGGGAGAGGACACGCTACACCTCTGTGTGCAGGACAGAGACATGGGAGAGGACACGCTACACCTCTGTGTGCAGGACAGAGACATGGGAGAGGACACGCTACACCTCTGTGTGCAGGACAGAGACATGGGAGAGGACACGCTACACCTCTGTGTGCAGGACAGAGACATGGGAGAGGACACGCTACACCTCTGTGTGCAGGACAGAGACATGGGAGAGGACACGCTACACCTCTGTGTGGAGGACAGAGACATGGGAGAGGACACGCTACACCTCTGTGTGCAGGACAGAGACATGGGAGAGGACACGCTACACCTCTGTGTGCAGGACAGAGACATGGGAGAGGACACGCTACACCTCTGTGTGCAGGACAGAGACATGGGAGAGGACACGCTACACCTCTGTGTGCAGGACAGAGACATGGGAGAGGACACGCTACACCTCTGTGTGCAGGACAGAGAAATGGGAGAGGACAAGCTTCTGTGTGTTGAGGAAACTAGACATGGAGAGGGCACAGAAACCTCTGGGGAGGAAAACATGGGAGAACACAACACCTCTGTCTCCAGGACAGGTGAAATTAAATTATATTCTGTTCCATTAAATTCAGCATTCCTCAGTTTGCTCACCTCAGATATATGCCTACAGAGACATGAAATAACCTGAGTGAGTTGACTGGCAGCACTCTTTAAGGACGAGACATGGGACGAACCTCTATTCTGAGGACAAAAACATGGGATATTAACGCACCTCTGTGTCCAGGAGAGAGACATGAGAACAGCAGTCTGTGAGGCAGCAGACAGAGAGACACGTGATGATGAGAACAGCATTCTATGGACAGCACCACAGAGACCTGGTGATGGTGAGAACAGCAGTCTATGAGGCAGCACAGAGACATGGGATGATGAGAACAGCATTCTAATGGACAGCACCACAGAGACTGGTGATCTGTGTGGAGGACAGAGAATTAATCTTCTCCTTTCCCCTCTGTGTGAGGACCAGAGACATGGGAGAGGACACGCTGCATGTCTGGCAGACAGATCATGGGAGACGGATCACCACCCTCTGTGAACCTCGGACAGAGACATGGGAGCTGCTCTTCCTCCCGGGGAAGGACTGCCCATTCCATGATCTCGCCACCACTGTTGACAGGACAGAGACATTGTGTCCTCCTCCCAGAGCGCTACAGAGACATTGGGTGATCCTGGACAACACCCTGTGTTCAGGACAGAGACATGGGAGTGGCCCGCTCACCTCTGTGTTCATGCTCTAGAACATCCGGAGAGGACACGCTACACCTCTGTGTCACACAGGAATGGGAGCAGGACACACTACAGGCACTGTGTCAGGACAGAGACTGGGATTACTGCAACCTCTGTGTGCAGGACTGGGCTCCCGCCTGAGACATTAAACCCCTACAAGACATGGGAGAGGACACGCTACCCTCTGTGTGCAGGACAGAGACATGGGAGAGGACACGTCACCCTGCTCCTCACGCTACTCCTCTGGCTTCCAGGACAGAGACATGGCAGAGGACCGCTACACCCTGTGTGGAGGACAGAGCATGTGAGGGGACACGCACCTCAGTACCTCCAGGCTCTGATCAGGCCCTACACCTCTGTGTGGAACAGAGGCATGGGAGAGGACATCCACCTCTGGCCTGCTCGCCTCCCAGACCACTGGGAGAGGACACGCTACACCTCTGTGTGTAGGACAGAGACATGGGGCAGAGGACACAAAACTGCTCACCTCTGTGCTCCCCAGAGACATGGTGGAACACACTCCCTCACGTGCGCCAGGACAGCGGAGTCAATCACCACCTTCCGGAGACACCTGAAACCCCATTTTGGGATTTAAGGAATACCTAGGGCACAGATAAAGTAAAACCTTCTCACCCCCACAGTTAAAAGATTTAGATGCACTATTGTAAAGTGGCTGTTCCACTGGATGTCATTCCTCAGATGAATGCCTACAATAGAAATAACTGTGAGTTGACTGGCAGCACTAAGACCGTCTGAATATGACAAAATGTAAATTAATGTAAATGATCCAGGAGCACCACAGAGTGACGGTGAGAACAGCAGTCTATGAGGCAGCAGCACAGAGACAGGTGATGATGAGAACAGCAGTCTAATGAGACAGCAGTCACAGAGACAGGTGATGGTGAGAACAGCAGTCTAAAAGGCAGCAGCACAGAGACAGGTGATGGTGAGAACAGCAGTCTATGAGGCAGCAGCACAGAGGCAGGTGATGGTGAGAACAGCAGTGTATGAGGCAGCAGCACGGAGCTGAAGTGTCTCCACTACAAGGCATCGCTGCATCCTTCCCTGCGTGGACTCATCACTACCATTCCTCCTATAGATCTGTCCATCTCAAGGCCATAAGACATCACTGTTGGCCCCAATCCTGACTCACACCTCCTCTCCTCAGCAGACCTGAGTAACAGAAGGAAAGAGGTCCCGTTCCTGACTTCATGCTCTACAACATCCTCAGCAGACCTGCCTAACAGAAGGAAAGAGTCGTCTGACTTCCTCTCCTCCTCAGCAGACCTGAGTAACAGAAGGAAAGAGCTCCCTGACTGTGCCATTAAACTCCTCCTCAGCAGACCTGAGTAACAGAAGGAACCTTCCCAAGTTCTCTGTCACCCTGCTCCTCCCTCCTCAGCAGACCTGAGTAACAGAAGACCATGGTGCGTGCCTGGACTTCCTCCTCCTCCTCAGCAGACCTGATCAGGCCCTAACAGAAGGAAAGAGTCATCCACCTCTGGCCTGCTCGCCTCCCAGCAGACTGAGTAACAGAAGGAAAGAGTCATCTGACTTCCTCTCTGGCTCCCCAGCAGACCTGAGTAACAGAAGGAAAGAGTCAATCACCACTTCCAGACCCTCCTCAGCAGACCTGAGTAATACCTAGATAGGATAAAGTAATCCTTCCTCTCCCCCTCAGCAGACCTGATTGTAACAGAAGGAAAGAGTCATCTGACTTCCTCTCCTCCTCAGCTCTGGATAAGAAGGAAAGAGTCTGACTAAGACCTGAGTAACAGAAGGAAAGAAATCGTCTGACTTCCTCTCCTCCTCAGCAGACCTGAGTAAACAGAAGGAAAGACAGAGACAGGTGATGACTGAGAACAGCAGTCTATCCTCAGCAGACCTGAGTAACAGAAGGAAAGAGTCATCTGACTGGTGAGAACCTCTATCCCTCAGCAGACCTGAAGTAACAGAAGGAAAGAGTCGCTGATCCTTCCTCTCCTGAGAACAGAAGGAGCAGATTCCTCCCTCAGAGACCTGTAACAGAAGGAAAGAGTCATCTGACTTCCTCCCCTCCTCAGCAGACCTGAGTAACAGAAGGAAAGAGTCATCTGACTTCCTCTCCTCCTCAGCAGACCTGAGTAACAGAAGGAAAGAGTCGTCTGACTTCCTCTCCTCCTCAGCAGACCTGAGTAACAGAAGGAAAGAGTCATTTGACTTCCTCTCCTCCTCAGCAGACCTGAGTAACAGAAGGAAAGAGTCATCTGACTTCCTCCCCTCCTCAGCAGACCTGAGTAACAGAAGGAAAGAGTCATCTGACTTCCTCCCCTCCTCAGCAGACCTGAGTAACAGAAGGAAAGAGTCATCTGACTTCCTCCCTCCTCAGCAGACCTGAGTAACAGAAGGAAAGAGTCATCTGACTTCCTCCCTCCTCAGCAGACCTGAGTAACAGAAGGAAAGAGTCATCTGACTTCCTCCCTCCTCAGCAGACCTGAGTAACAGAAGGAAAGAGTCATCTGACTTCCTCTCCTCCTCAGCAGACCTGAGTAACAGAAGGAAAGAGTCATCTGACTTCCTCTCCTCCTCAGCAGACCTGAGTAACAGAAGGAAAGAGTCGTCTGACTTCCTCCCCTCCTCAGCAGACCTGAGTAACAGAAGGAAAGAGTCATCTGACTTCCTCCCTCCTCAGCAGACCTGAGTAACAGAAGGAAAGAGTCGTCTGACTTCCTCTCCTCCTCAGCAGACCTGAGTAACAGAAGGAAAGAGTCATCTGACTTCCTCCCTCCTCAGCAGACCTGAGTAACAGAAGGAAAGAGTCATTTGACTTCCTCCCTCCTCAGCAGACCTGAGTAACAGAAGGAAAGAGTCATCTGACTTCCTCCCCTCCTCAGCAGACCTGAGTAACAGAAGGAAAGAGTCATCTGACTTCCTCCCCTCCTCAGCAGACCTGAGTAACAGAAGGAAAGAGTCGTCTGACTTCCTCTCCTCCTCAGCAGACCTGAGTAACAGAAGGAAAGAGTCATCTGACTTCCTCCCTCCTCAGCAGACCTGAGTAACAGAAGGAAAGAGTCATTTGACTTCCTCCCTTCTCCTCAGCAGACCTGAGTAACAGAAGGAAAGTCATCTGACTTCCTCCCTCCTCAGCAGACCTGAGTAACAGAAGGAAAGAGTCGTCTGACTTCCTCCCCTCCTCAGCAGACCTGAGTAACAGAAGGAAAGAGTCGTCTGACTTCCTCCCCTCCTCAGCAGACCTGAGTAACAGAAGGAAAGAGTCATTTGACTTCCTCTCCTCCTCAGCAGACCTGAGTAACAGAAGGAAAGAGTCATTTGACTTCCTCTCCTCCTCAGCAGACCTGAGTAACAGAAGGAAAGAGTCATTTGACTTCCTCTCCTCCTCAGCAGACCTGAGTAACAGAAGGAAAGAGTCATTTGACTTCCTCTCCTCCTCAGCAGACCTGAGTAACAGAAGGAAAGAGTCATTTGACTTCCTCTCCTCCTCAGCAGACCTGAGTAACAGAAGGAAAGAGTCATCTGACTTCCTCTCCTCCTCAGCAGACCTGAGTAACAGAAGGAAAGAGTCGTCTGACTTCCTCTCCTCCTCAGCAGACCTGAGTAACAGAAGGAAAGAGTCGTCTGACTTCCTCTCCTCCTCAGCAGACCTGAGTAACAGAAGGAAAGAGTCATCTGACTTCCTCTCCTCCTCAGCAGACCTGAGTAACAGAAGGAAAGAGTCGTCTGACTTCCTCTCCTCCTCAGCAGACCTGAGTAACAGAAGGAAAGAGTCATCTGACTTCCTCTCCTCCTCAGCAGACCTGAGTAACAGAAGGAAAGAGTCATCTGACTTCCTCTCCTCCTCAGCAGACCTGAGTAACAGAAGGAAAGAGTCGTCTGACTTCCTCTCCTCCTCAGCAGACCTGAGTAACAGAAGGAAAGAGTCGTCTGACTTCCTCTCCTCCTCAGCAGACCTGAGTAACAGAAGGAAAGAGTCATCTGACTTCCTCTCCTCCTCAGCAGACCTGAGTAACAGAAGGAAAGAGTCATCTGACTTCCTCCCCTCCTCAGCAGACCTCCCTCCTCAGCAGTAACAGAAGGAAAGAGTCCTGACTTCCTCTCCTCCTCAGCAGACCCGTAACAGAAGGAAAGAGTCATCTGACTTCCTCTCCTCCTCAGCAGACCTGAGTAACAGAAGGAAAGAGTCATCTGACTTCCTCCCCTCCTCAGCAGACCTGAGTAACAGAAGGAAAGAGTCGTCTGACTTCCTCTCCTCCTCAGCAGACCTGAGTAACAGAAGGAAAGAGTCGTCTGACTTCCTCTCCTCCTCAGCAGACCTGAGTAACAGAAGGAAAGAGTCATCTGACTTCCTCCCCTCCTCAGCAGACCTGAGTAACAGAAGGAAAGAGTCATCTGACTTCCTCCCTCCTCAGCAGACCTGAGTAACAGAAGGAAAGAGTCATCTGACTTCCTCTCCTCCTCAGCAGACCTGAGTAACAGAAGGAAAGAGTCGTCTGACTTCCTCTCCTCCTCAGCAGACCTGAGTAACAGAAGGAAAGAGTCGTCCTGACTTCCTCTCCTCCTCAGCAGACCTGAGTAACAGAAGGAAAGAGTCGTCTGACTTCCTCTCCTCCTCAGCAGACCTGAGTAACAGAAGGAAAGAGTCGTCTGACTTCCTCTCCTCCTCAGCAGACCTGAGTAACAGAAGGAAAGAGTCGTCTGACTTCCTCTCCTCCTCAGCAGACCTGAGTAACAGAAGGAAAGAGTCGTCTGACTTCCTCTCCTCCTCAGCAGACCTGAGTAACAGAAGGAAAGAGTCGTCTGACTTCCTCTCCTCCTCAGCAGACCTGAGTAACAGAAGGAAAGAGTCGTCTGACTTCCTCTCCTCCTCAGCAGACCTGAGTAACAGAAAGAAAGAGTCATCTGACTTCCTCTCCTCCTCAACAGACCTGAGTAACAGAAGGAAAGAGTCATTTGACTTCCTCTCCTCCTCAGCAGACCTGAGTAACAGAAGGAAAGAGTCATTTGACTTCCTCTCCTCCTCAGCAGACCTGAGTAACAGAAGGAAAGAGTCATCTGACTTCCTCTCCTCCTCAGCAGACCTGAGTAACAGAAGGAAAGAGTCATTTGACTTCCTCTCCTCCTCAGCAGACCTGAGTAACAGAAGGAAAGAGTCATTTGACTTCCTCTCCTCCTCAGCAGACCTGAGTAACAGAAGGAAAGAGTCGTCTCTGCTTTTAGTCTGTGTGCTCTGTCAAATGATAGCAGGGTCTCTTACACCTGGTCATGCGTTTAATGTTCATTTTATAGAGGTTGTAGCTCAGTGTAATGAACTAAATACCATTACAGACATCACAGATGTCATGTTGATGACTGGGCTGTACTTACAACATGAGTCAACAGGTTTAATTGAATCCATTCCATTTAACTTTTGCTTGTGCCCAGCCAGTAACCCGAGGACAGTAGCAGCTGTGTGGCGGTAAGGGAGACTTCCTACATCACGTCAGTAACCAACCCCTTGGTAGAAGTAGAGTACTAGAATGAATGGCCGTGTGAGTCATTACTGGGGCTATTTGAACCTTTGTGTCTTCCACCTGCCGCGCTCCGCAAGCATTCATCTCCCTACCTTCAAGACCAGTGATATCGGAATGCACTGCGCGGGTTGAGCATCGCGCAGCTCATGTTTGTGTGTGTCAAACAGGGAGTAGCAGTACTGAGTGGATGTGCAGGGGTACGAGGTCATTGAGGGAGCCATGTACATACTGTGCAACTAGAGGTAAAGTAACTAGGCAACATGACAGATAACATAGAGTAGCAGCAGTGTATGTAGTGTGTGTGTGTGTGTGTGTGTGGGTAGAGTCCAGTGTGTGTGTGTGTGTGTGTGTGTGTGTGTGTGTGTGTGTGTGTGTGTGTGTGTGTGTGTGTGTGTGTGTGCTTAGAGTTAGTACCAAAAAAAGGTAGTCCAGGTAGCCATCTGATTAGCTATTTATCAGTCTTGTTTAGTAGTCCTACGGCTTGGAGGTAGCAGCCGTTCAGGGTCCTGTTTGTTCCAAACTGTGTGTGTGTGTGTGTGTGTGTGTGTGTGAGAGAGATAACCATGCGGTGAAGTCTGTACCTGCCCTGACAGTCCCTGAGCCCAGGGGATGGAAGCCCCTTATCAGGCGTACTCAGTCCTGCAGTGGAGCGGTGTATCCATTCACACAGAAACACCACCGCCAAGGAAATATAGGGGGAAATAATTAAATACGCTGGGGAGGAAAGACACTGATTTATGTGTTTGTGTGTGTGTGTCTGGTGTGTGCGTTTGTGCCTGTGTGTAAACCTTAATCGCTGTATTTGTAGTCCCTCTGCGAGCGGTACTAGACCAGGGGGAAATGAAAGAGAGGCTGCAGGGGGAGAAAAAAATTATCAGGAAAATAATAAGTCTCGGTTCCGACACAAATATTACTCCGCTGTGATGGATGATAGTTGAAAGCAGAGGAGAGAGAAACTTCAAAGACTCCTTTACAGTGGCAGAGAAATGTTGGGAAGAGGACAAATTGAACTGGGTGTCTTTGTGTAAGACCCAATAACAATCCAAAGAAGGCTGTGTGTGTGTGTGTGTGTGTGTGTGTGTGTGTGTGTGTGTGTGTGTGTGTGTGTGTGTGTGTGTGTGTGTGATTGAGTGAGTGTGAGATTGAGTGAGTGTGAGATTGAGTGTGTGTGTGTGTTTGAGTGTGTGTGTGTGTGTGTGTGTGTGTGTGTGTGTGTGTGTGTGTGTGTGTGTGTGTGATTGAGTGAGTGTGAGATTGTGTGTGTGTGTGTGTGTGTGTGTGTGTGTGTGTGTGTGTGTGTGTGTGTGTGTGTGTGTGTGTGTGTGTGTGTGATTGAGTGAGTGTGAGATTGTGTGTGTGTGTGTGTGTGTGTGTGTGTGTGTGTGTGTGTGTGTGTGTGTGTGTGATTGAGTGTGTGTGTGTGTGTGTGTGAGACAGAGCGAGAGAGAGATGGAGAGAGAAACAGAGGAGACTGAGTCATGGCCATAATTAAAGGAGTCCGGCAGCAGAGAGATCTCGCACTGAGCAGTCATCAATGCTCTGGTGTTGACTGACCGGCAGGAAGACAGGTGACATCTGAGGCAGACTGAATAAAGAGAATACTGTCGAGACTAAACATTGCTGACTGACATTTCTCTCTAATGCAATGAGATGCTGAACACCATGTGAGGGCAGAAGAGGAGTAACTCTCCAAAGTCAAATTGTTCAAATCACAAAGACTAAATGTAACCTACCGCCTCAATTCGGCCTTATGTAGCAACATTTGAAATTGTGTGTTTTACATTGGATAAAGGTAGAGACTCACAGCTACAAAATAGTATATCATACACTGCAGTTGATGAACAACGCACAAGTAATTCTGCTTTGAAAGGTGATAAACTTGAAACCCCACTTTTGAGAAAATGGCCCTTGAATGTTTTGGGACACCTACTGGAGAGCTCTTCTTTGTGTACACCTATTCACAATCGTTCACACCCTCTTAAGCCTTAGAAGATTCACATGTGAGGCCATGTGGTAGACAGAGAGAGAAAGGTAGCGTAGTAAACAATCAAATATTTCAAGACTAATAGTGGTGAAAGTAGGACTCTACAATAAGGACAAACTACAGGTAAAAATACACTTTATGCTCATCTGACTTTGGTTCATGTTGCTCTTCACATGACAAACACACCGTATATCAAATAATGCACAGGATACAGAAGGTGTCAACGGTACAGTGAAATAGTTACTTGTTTATATACAGAGTAGCAATATGAAAAATAGAAAGTGTCCAGATAAAAATATTGTGTAAATATTTTATAATTATTAAATGTTGCTTATCCAGACACTAGGGGTGTGCCGAGTAGTATGGGCTATTTTCGGGATACGATTATGATCCAAGTATTTTTTGCAATTATCTTTGTTTTCGTAAAAAAAAAAAATTGGGTGTCAGCAAGCATGTTTCTCACGTGTCAGTCACATCGTTTCTAAACCATACTGTACTGTCTTTGAGTCAGTCATGTATGTGGTCTAAATAACTCAACAGGATAGTTTGCCTGTCTGTAAAGAGAAGGGCGGGCTGTATGTTTATCCTGCTGCTTGGATAGAGGGAAACTGTATTTCTCTGTCCACTCGCTTCATAGCTTCACCCGATCCCCTTTCCTTGCATGTTTTTGGATATACGGCCTGATATACCACGGGTTTCAGCCAATCACCATCCAAGGCTCAAACCACCCAGTTTATCATTACTATCAAGCTATCAATGTACATAATATCTAAAAAGTGGGGCAAGAGTAGGGAAAAAATATGAAACGCTAATGTGCATTCTGACTGAGTGACAGTAAACCTGGCTGCCCTCTGTAAATTGAGGACACACAGACACACACACATACACACCCACCCCTCTGCACGCTGTTCCTAATCTGCAGCTTTTTTGCAGTGATATTTTGCCAACATCTATATATTTTTCCGATCACGTGCAGCATCCAATCCAACTATCTACTGGCAATTTACGGATACGATTACGAATACGAGCATGGCCATTGTCGGCACACCCCTATCAGACACAATTGTCTAAATTGATGGGTCATGTGAAAGAAATGCTATTACCACCCCCCAGCCACATCTAGCTAAGTGGATCACTATTATCTAGACATGTACACATGTTCATTAAATACAATAGATGGCCCTAATCACCCCCAGACACACCTGGCTAACTTGATGGGTCATGTAATCATGATCTGCCGAAGTGGAATCATTTGCTTAGACATGTAGCTAGCTAGCTAGATAAACAATCAATCATAATCCTAACCCATACTTCTAGCAATACAAACTGATTATCATAGCTAGCCACCGTAAATGAAATGCTGTAGAATGAATCTGCAGGTAGCTAAAGCTAACCAACTAGGTTCAATGTTAGGCTATAATTAGCCATGCAAATGCCTTTCTGAGATACAAATAATATTACCACACAGATCATACACATAACGTTAGTGAGCCAGAAAGCAAACGTTCGCTAGCTGGCTAGCAGTACGCTTTAACTTGCAATTCTGACAATTCTTTATTCCTTTCCACTTGTGTGTATAAGGTAGTAGTTTTGGAATTGTTAGGTTAGATCACTCGTTGGTTATTACTGCATTGTCGGAACTAGAAGCACAAGCATTTCGCTACACTCGCATTAACATCTGCTAACCATGTGTATGTGACAAATAAATTTGATTTGATTTGAATTAGAAACGTATAATATCTGATAATGTAGCTAGACTCTTACCCGTATACATGTATCAACGCTTCAAGGCAGACTAGAACCCCTTTAACTACGTTTTGTTTGCACAGCTTGTTTAACCCACATGGTTTCAAGTCACTCCGGTTGACCGTGTGCAGAAAGTAGTCCATCACAACTGTCTCCCACTGATCTTTGTCGATAGCGCCTGCTAAATTCAAGGCAGCAATGATGTTGAGAGCAGTAGCAACACTTTTGCAGTTCTCCATGGCTAACATTATATCTTTAAAAAAAAGCCGTGGTAGCAAGTATTATCTATACACACTGAGCAGCTCATACTACATGGCAGACCAACACTCCTCTCTCGGCATGTCCAGCCCATGCATTATCTCAGCCAATCATGGCTAGTGGGAAGTTCCCGGTCTTTTTCCGTCGCTAAACCAACTAGGCTCATCATTTAACAATTTGATTCGTATTTACAGATGGCATGCAAGTTTATTATTTAGCGCATGAAATGTCACATTCCAAAAGGCATTTCAGACACAAAAAAAAGATTGAAATAAAATGTTCAAATGCCTCTCCTGTGAAGTCGTGACGTGCGACATACGCCTAGCTTCCTGAAACGGGTCACGAATGGCACAACCGCTGAATGGATGTCTTTTCATAAGCATCGACTTCTGTTTTAGTGTGGGGGGTTACATACATTTGATTGGGTAAGACCTTCAACACACTGCCGTCCACGTGGCTCACATTACTTGACAATCACCTCACATGAACATATTTCCCATCGGGCCTGGTGTCAAATCAACGAAGGGGCGACAATGAAAAAGTGTGTTATCACCTGGAGATTAGAAAAACATGGAGGGTCTCAACACACTAGCTTAACAGTCCTACCCGTCATAGTCAGGTGCTGTTTGAGTGACAGGTGATAATGTCTTGGCTCCAGTGACAATGGTAAAGTGATGGATGATGTGATGATGATGTGGGTGGGAGTGTGTGTGTGTGTGTGTGTGTGTGTGTGTGTGTGTGTGTGTGGTGCTATGGCTATACTTCCCGAGAGAACATAGCAGTGGATCGACACAGAGAAAGCTCATTGAAACTAGTGCTTTAAGTGTGAAGCTGTCACAGCCAATCAAATGTCCCAATCTTGGAATAATAAAGATGACTTGACTTGAAGGCTGAACTACTGTAGCCAGTCTGAACAGCCAATGAAATAACGCAGCTGAATAATGCGGAGCGAGAGAGGGAATGAAGGGTGGAGAGAAGGAGGAGAGGAAGAGTGTTCATGACCTCTGTGAAGCATTGGTACTGAGATCATTAAAGCATTCATTAGAACGTCATTTCGATGTAATTACAACGTCATGCCGCCTCGCTACCCCGTGTAGAGGGCCTACATATGTAGGATTTTAATTTGATCACCGTGTTGCAGGATAACTGTCCTGTAATGTTAGGACATGTAAAAAATTGTTTATGGTTTAAAAAGGCTTCTGAAGTTTCTAATTTCCAATTTTAAAATGTCAGACTTGATTTTCCCTTTCGAAAAATGTATTAACCCTGACAAAAATGTCCATTAATAATAATCCACATAATAATTCAAATTATTTTCCTACTGTAGCAAACTGGCTCAAATTCAGATCATACATCTGTAGGCTAACTCCCACACCGGCTGCTTGCACAGCATGGGAGAAAGAGAAAATACCGACACAACCCCAGTCTGAGATCTACAAGAGAGGATAGGAATACATTAATTTAGATTGGGTGGAAAGGCAGGCACTGAGAAGGTTACATTTATCATAATACTGTATGAATCCAAGTGCATTGCAGCATTTCTCTCCAGGAAATGGTTCTTCTCCATACCTGATTAAACACAACGTCCCAGACACCTGCGTTCAGACTAAAACCTGTTCCCCTACAGAACCTGGGTTATATTTATTTGGCACACCGTCGCAAAACCTTTTTGCAACAAAAAAAATGAAAGTGAACGCTTCTTATTGGACAGGTGCAGGTAGTCCCTCCCAGTTTCGTCCCGTTTGTCTTCCGTTTGGTACCTAATGAATACAACCCGCTAGATCCAGGTTTATATTGAATCAGTCTTTCTGTGTCTTCTCCTGTCCATATCTGGCCCTGGCACCTTCTCTCTCTCCCCTGTGTGTCTAACGCTGAGCCTAAGACGAAGGGGCTTAAACGTTCAGTCAGGAGATCCAAGGGAGGAGGGGAAGAAGGGAGGAAGAGTGGGGGATAAAGGAAGTGGAAAGGCATTATCCCGACAGGATGGTAATGTTCAGTCAGGAGATCCAAGGGAGGAGGGGAAGAAGGGAGGAAGAGTGGGGGATAAAGGAAGTGGAAAGGCATTATCCCGACAGGATGGTAATGTTCAGTCAGGAGATCCAAGGGAGGAGGGGAAGAAGGGAGGAAGAGTGGGGGATAAAGGAAGTGGAAAGGCATTATCCCGACAGGATGGTAATGTTCAGTCAGGAGATCCAAGGGAGGAGGGGAAGAAGGGAGGAAGAGTGGGGGATAAAGGAAGTGGAAAGGCATTATCCCGACAGGATGGTAATGTTCAGTCAGGAGATCCAAGGGAGGAGGGGAAGAAGGGAGGAAGAGTGGGGGATAAAGGAAGTGGAAAGGCATTATCCCAACTGGATGGTAATGTTCAGTCAGGAGATCCAAGGGAGGAGGGGAAGAAGGGAGGAAGAGTGGGGGATAAAGGAATCTGAAAGGCATTATCCCGACAGGATGGTAATGTTCAGTCAGCAGATCCAAGGGAGGAGAGGAAGGAAGGAAGAGTGGGGGATAAAGGAAGTGGAAAGGCATTATCCCGACAGGATGGTAATGTTCAGTCAGGAGATCCAAGGGAGGAGGGGAAGAAGGGAGGAAGAGTGGGGGATAAAGGAAGTGGAAAGGCATTATCCCAACAGGATGGTAATGTTCAGTCAGGAGATCCAAGGGAGGAGGGGAAGAAGGGAGGAAGAGTGGGGGATAAAGGAAGTGGAAAGGCATTATCCCAACAGTATGGTAATGTTCAGTCAGGAGATCCAAGGGAGGAGGGGAAGAAGGGAGGAAGAGTGGGGGATAAAGGAAGTGGAAAGGCATTATCCCAACAGGATGGTAATGTTCAGTCAGGAGATCCAAGGGAGGAGGGGAAGGAAGGAAGAGTGGGGGATAAAGGAAGTGGAAAGGCATTATCCCGACAGGATGGTAATGTTCAGTCAGGAGATCCAAGGGAGGAGGGGAAGAAGGGAGGAAGAGTGGGGGATAAAGGAAGTGGAAAGGCATTATCCCAACAGGATGGTAATGTTCAGTCAGGAGATCCAAGGGAGGAGGGGAAGAAGGGAGGAAGAGTGGGGGATAAAGGAAGTGGAAAGGCATTATCCCAACAGGATGGTAATGTTCAGTCAGGAGATCCAAGGGAGGAGGGGAAGAAGGGAGGAAGAGTGGGGGATAAAGGAAGTGGAAAGGCATTATCCCAACAGGATGGTAATGTTCAGTCAGGAGATCCAAGGGAGGAGGGGAAGAAGGGAGGAAGAGTGGGGGATAAAGGAAGTGGAAAGGCATTATCCCAACAGGATGGTAATGTTCAGTCAGGAGATCCAAGGGAGGAGGGGAAGAAGGGAGGAAGAGTGGGGGATAAAGGAAGTGGAAAGGCATTATCCCGACAGGATGGTAATGTTCAGTCAGGAGATCAAAGGGAGGAGGGGAAGAAGGAGGAAGAGTGGGGGATAAAGGAAGTGGAAAGGCATTATCCCGACAGGATGGTAATGTTCAGTCAGGAGATCCAAGGGAGGAGGGGAAGAAGGGAGGAAGAGTGGGGGATAAAGGAAGTGGAAAGGCATTATCCCGACAGGATGGTAATGTTCAGTCAGGAGATCCAAGGGAGGAGGGGAAGAAGGGAGGAAGAGTGGGGGATAAAGGAAGTGGAAAGGCATTATCCCGACAGGATGGTAATGTTCAGTCAGGAGATCCAAGGGAGGAGGGGAAGAAGGGAGGAAGAGTGGGGGATAAAGGAAGTGGAAAGGCATTATCCCAACAGGATGGTAATGTTCAGTCAGGAGATCCAAGGGAGGAGGGGAAGAAGGGAGGAAGAGTGGGGGATAAAGGAAGTGGAAAGGCATTATCCCAACAGGATGGTAATGTTCAGTCAGGAGATCCAAGGGAGGAGGGGAAGAAGGGAGGAAGAGTGGGGGATAAAGGAAGTGGAAAGGCATTATCCCGACAGGATGGTAATGTTCAGTCAGGAGATCCAAGGGAGGAGGGGAAGAAGGGAGGAAGAGTGGGGGATAAAGGAAGTGGAAAGGCATTATCCCGACAGGATGGTAATGCATATTTATGCCTCAGCCATATTGTTCCTATTAATCTAGGTACTCCACAGTATGTTGTAATAGACTGAGACTGGTGTCAGGGAAGAGATGCTCTAAACACTTCTGTTTTACCATGGCCTGTCTGCTCTGTAGTGTGGGACAACACCTGTCTTATCAAGCTTCCTCAATAAGTGCTATAGTTAGTGTGGGTGTGTGTGAGAGTTATCCGTATCTGACTATACTGAAGTAGGGTAATGTGTATGTAGTGTTTGGGAGATGGCATGTGTCTCCTGTGGTATGTCAGCAAACATGAGAAAAGCAAGCTTGTCTACAGTGCATTCGGAATGTATTCAGACCCCTTGACTTTTCCACATTTTGTTACGTTGCAGCCTTATTCAAAAATGTATTAAATCATTTTTTTGGTTCATCAATCTACATACAATACCCCATAATGACAAAGCAAAAACAAGTTTTTTAAAACATTTTTGCAAATCTCTATAAAAAAATCTATATATTTGAAATACCTTCCTTACATAAGCATTCAGACCCTTTGCTATGAGACTCGAAACTGAGCTCAGGTGCATCCTTCTTCCATTGATCATCCTTGAGATGTTTCTACAACTTGATTGGAGTCCACCTGTGGTAAATTCAATTGATTGGACATGATTTGGAAAATTCACACAAGGTCCCACAGTTGACAGTGCATGTCAGAGCAAACACCAAGCCATGAGGTCGAAGGAATTGTTAGTAGAGCTCCAAGACAGGATTGTGTCGAGTCACAGATCTTGGGAAGGGTACCAAAAATGTCTGCATTATAGAAGGTACCCAAGAACACAGTGGCCTCCATTGACTTACCTCAGACTGATGTGAAGGTTCACCTTCCAACAGGACAACAACCCTAAGCACACAGCCAAGATAATTCAGGAGTGGCTTCGGGACAAGTCTCTGAATGTCTTTGAGTGGCCCAGCCAGAGCTCGGACTTGAACCTGATCGAACACCTCTCAAAAGACCTGAAAATAGCTGTGCAGCGACGCTCCCCATCCAACCTGACAGAGCTTGAGAGGATCTGCAGAGAAGAATGGGAGAAACTCCCCAAATACAGGTGTGCCAAGCTTGTAGAGTCATACCCAAGAAGACTCAAGGCTGTAATCGCTGCCAATTGTGCTTCAACAAAGTACTGAGTAAAGGGTCTGAATACTAATGTAAATGTGATATTTCAGTTGTTGTTTTTGCTAATAAATTTGCAAACATTTCTAAAAACCTGTTTTTGCAATGTCATTATGGGGTATTGTGTGTAGATTGATGAGGGGAATAAAACAATTAATCAATTATATAATAAGGCTGTAACGTAACGTAACAAAATGTGGGAAAAGTCAAGGGGTTTGAATACTTTCCGAATGCACTGTATGTCATGTATCAACTTAGAGTGAAGGAAACACAAAGATATTGTCTTAATGTGTCTTAATAGGGTGTTGGGCCACTAGGAGCCAGAACAGCTTCAATGCACCCTGGCATAGATTCTACGAGTGTCTGGAACTCTATTGGAGGGATGCAACACATTTAACATTACATTACATTTAAGTCATTTAGCAGACGCTCTTATCCAGAGCGACTTACAAATTGGTGCATTCACCTTATGACATCCAGTGGAACAGCCACTTTACAATAGTGCATCTAAATCTTTTAAGGGGGGTGAGAAGGATTACTTTATCCTATCCTAGGTATTCCTTAAAGAGGTGGGGTTTCAGGTGTCTCCGGAAGGTGGTGATTGACTCCGCTGTCCTGGCGTCGTGAGGGAGTGTGTTCCACCATTGGGGAGCCAGAGCAGCGAACAGTTTTGACTGGGCTGAGCGGGAACTGTACTACCTCAGTGGTAGGGAGGCGAGCAGGCCAGAGGTGGATGAACGCAGTGCCCTTGTTTGGGTGTAGGGCCTGATCAGAGCCTGGAGGTACTGAGGTGCCGTTCCCCTCACAGCTCCGTAGGCCAGCACCATGGTCTTGTAGCGGATGCGAGCTTCAACTGGAAGCCAGTGGAGAGAGCGGAGGAGCGGGGTGACGTGAGAGAACTTGGGAAGGTTGAACACCAGACGGGCTGCGGCGTTCTGGATGAGTTGTAGGGGTTTAATGGCACAGGCACCATTCTACCATGGGGAATTCCATCATTTAGTGTTGTTGATGGTGGTGGAAACCACCGTCTCAGGCTCCAGAATCTCCAATAAGTGTTCAATTGGGTTGAGATCTGCTGACTGAGACAGCCGTGGCATATGGTGTAGAGGTGTGTGAAGTGTCAAGGAGAGAGAGAGAGAGAGAGAGAGAGAGAGAGAGAGAGAGAGAGAGAGAGAGAGAGAGAGAGAGAGAGAGAGAGAGAGAGAGAGAGAGAGAGAGAGAGAGAGAGAGAGAGAGAGAGAGAGAGAGAGAGAGAGAGAGAGAGAGAGAGAGAGAGAGAGAGAGAGAGAGAGAGAGAGAGAGAGAGAGAGAGAGAGAGAGAGAGAGAGAGAGAGAGAGATCTGGGCTGTAAAGATTAAATACCTCTGTCCAATAACACAGGAAGAGGAGGAGACATACTGAGCTGAACAGAGGTTCAAGAGAGAGAACAGAATGAACCCATTAAGGCTCTGTTCCCTTGAATCCTTTCTCTAAGGGGACCTCACACACCGCACCGAATTTTCATCTGCTATTCACCTGTGGTCCGTCTGCTGTTCGTTCGGTGCTGTGTGTTTAACAATGGAACTGCTGGCCCCCCTTTGAGCTAATGAGCACTCTGACAGCAACATTCTAACAGTGTAATTACTACATTTCATATATGCTATTGCAAAAACAGTCATTTGGTTTAGTTTATGAAGGTCTTACGTAACATTAATACTAAAACCTGTATTAAATGACACAAATAACACCATAGCAGTTTATGTTAGTGTATGTTACTGTAGGCTCTACCTTATTTGTGGAGTGCCATTGTTACAACTATGTTTTATAACGTCAAAATAAATCAATACTCCAACCACCAAGACGCATGGTCAGCAAGACGTGCGATCAAATTATGAAATCATTCATAGCCTAAACATCATTATAAGCGCCAAGTGTGCTTGATAAATAGTACAAATCTGCACAAAAGCAATAATGGCATTATAATGAATATAACTGCTGATATAACAGCAGTCAAAAATAGTCAATGATTGTCTGCTTTTACATGGTAAAATGTCACGTAAACAATGAAAGCTAGTGAGTGTGTTGCTGATGTTGTTTTCTGCTTGAGATATAGGGCCTGATCTCTCAGTGATGACATTTTGTTGTGCTCATAATCAACCATACTGTAGCATTGTCACCAGCTTGTTCTATTCAAACGGTGCCGTCCTTCCTCTCTCCTGTCTCACCTTTTCATTTGGTGGTGGCGCGGGCACCTGCTCAGTGCGCTCTGTTCTGGCTTTTAGCGCTTAGGCCTCGGAGGTTCAGACTGAGGCTCAGAATCAGAAGAATAATCATCAGAGATGTCATGACTCATTTCAGTATAGTTTAGGTTCAGTTTCGAGGAAATCATCAGGGTGATTATAAACTGGGCACATCACCTTCAACTGAAAAACCCAGCAGCGTTGTAGTTCTTGACCCGCTTAAACCGGTGTGCCTTGAACCTACCACCATACCCTGTTCAAAGACCTTTAAAAATGTTGTGTTGTCAGTTCATCCTCTGTATGGTACACACACACAATCCACGTCTCAATTGTCTCAAGGCTTAAAAATCATTCTTTATCCTGTCTCCTCCCCTTCATCTACACTCATTGAAGTGGATTTAAAAGATGACATCAATAAGGGATCATCGTTTTCACCTGGTCAGTCTACGTCATGGAAAGAGCAGGTGTTCTTAATGTTTTGTACACTCAGGGGAGCACATAATAAATACCACAGTAATAACTCATTAATTAATGAGCAGTTCAAATGACATGCTATAGCGGTTCTAGTGTTAAGGGGCCCCCACTGACTGCCGTCATTTTTGCATGATTCTAAAGGTGGAATCGGTTTGCACTTAGTTTGCAAATGACTTGTGGCACTGTTCAGTGCTAAGTACTCTCGGCCAGAAAACGCTACGGTGTGTCCTGCTGAGACACACTAAGTAAGACATGCTACACAATGAGTGCTGGGTTTTTATTCTTGACTTGGGTTTACCAGTTGAAAGGGTTTTCGTTCAGTTATCGGGAAGGCTTTTTATCAAAGAGCATTGTACATCTCATCAACTGCAGCACCGCACATGTCAAGGGAAATATTTTCACAGCGTTTCATTTGTGCAAATTTGGGAAAAGCAGGAGGGCAATTCCAGTGTATGGATGTGACATTTCCACACAAAATGAGAAACAAGATGTCTCACAGAATTGACTTATCAAGCATTAATGAAAATGCTAATAGGAATATTTCTATATCCCTATAAGGGAAGTGTAGACACAGAATTACAACATTCTACAAAACTTGCGTTATGGATGTGATGGAAATGAACAGGTACTTTTGGGAGAACAGACACCGGCAAAAGTATTTTTAGGGAAAAATATTAATAGCCACAAACAACGATTAAAATATAAAAATGTTCATATACTTTAGAGGGGACAATTTACGCTGTGGATGTAACATTTTGCATTAAGGATGTGACGCTGTGCTAATTGAGTGTTAATATATTAAAATTTCATCATTATACTTGTGTTGTCATCTGAAAACACATTGTACCTAAAATGCATTTTACAATTCTTTAGAGTAAAATGTTTTGTTATGATGAAACTGCACTCTCCTTCAAATGTACCAAGTTCATTAATGACAGATATTTTATTTAAAATATTACAATGTTATTATTGTCACATTCTGACCATAGTTCTTTTGTGTTTTCCTTGTTTTAGTGCTGGTCAGGATGTGAGCTGGGTGGGCATTCTATGTTGTGTGTCTGGATTGTCTATTTCTATGTCTGGCCTGATATGGTTCTCAATCAGAGGCAGGTGTTAGTCATTGTCTCTGATTGGGAACCATATTTAGGTAGCCTGTTTTGAGTTTGGTGGGTGATTGTTTCTTGTCTTTGTGTCTATGCACCAGATAAGACTGTGTTCGGTTTTCACATGTATTGTTTTGTAGTTAGTTCATGTTAAGTGTCTCTTATTAAAGAACATGAACTCTAACCACGCTGCGTTTTGGTCCGCCTCTCCTTCCCAGGAAGAAAGCCGTTACAATTATCAATCACTTACTGAGTAACAGAATAAACATCAACAAACTCATCATTCAAACACAGTTTAAAAAAAAATAAGTTTATGCTTTATAAGCTTGTCACGACTTCCACCAAAGTTGGTGCCTCTCCTTGTTCGGGCAACGTTTGGCAGTCTCGCCGCCACGATCTACGTTTCTTTTTCCTTTTGTTTTGTCTTGATTGTACACACCTGGTTTCCATTATGATAATATGTATTCCCTATTTAACCCTCTGGTTCCCACATGGTTTTGTGAATGTTTGTTCTTTGTTAAGAAATCGCTCTGTTGTGTCGAGCTGGAATATTTTTCCCTGTATGGAATTTGTTCATGATTTTCCGAGTAAAGTACGTTGTTACTCAGTTCTGTGTCCTGCACCTGACTCCATCCAACCTGCTGCACACTGACTCATGACAAAGCTAATGCGCGTTAACCTCAGATCTAGCATGGCGCCGACAGAGATGGTTGTCTCGCTTTGAGTTCTTAAGAAACTATTCAGTATTTCATTTTTTTATATATTATTTCTTACATTGTTACCCCAGGAAATATGAAGTCTTATTACATACAGCCGGGAAGAAGTATTGGATATAAGAGCAACGTCGCTCTCCTGTTTCCTGAAGTCCACGATCATCTCCTTTGTTTTGTTGATGTTGAGTGGTGAGGTTGTTTTCCTGACACCACACTCCGAGTGCCCTCACCTCCTCCCTGTAGTCTGTCTCGTCGTTGTTGGTAATCAAGCCCACTACTGTGGTGGCCACTCTTCAACCACAGGAAACTGAAGAAATTTGGCTTGTCACCCAAAACCCTGACAAACGTTTACAGATGCACAATCGAGAGCATCCTGTCTGGCTGTATCACAGCCTGGTACGGCAACTACACCGTACATCAACCGCAAGGCTCTCTAGAGGGTGGTGCGGTCTGCACAATGCATTAACGTGAGAAAATGACCTGCCCTCCTGCCCTACAGCACCCGATGTTACAGGAAGGCCAAAAAGATCATCAAGGGCATCAACCACCCAAGCCACTGCCTGTTCACACCGCTACGATCTATTAGGCGAAGTCAGTACAGGTGCATCAAAGCTGGGACCGAGAGAATGAAAAACAGCTTCTATCTCAAGGCCATCAGACTGCTAAACAGCAATCACTAACTCAGAGAGGCTGCTGCCTACATTGAGACCTAGACTTTTGGACCTAGACTTGGCGCTCCGATACTGCTTGCCGTGTGGTAGCAGAGAGAACAGTCTATGATGAGGGTGGCTGGAGTCTTTGACAATTTGTAGGGCCTTCCTCTGACACTTCCTGACATAGATGTCCTGGATGGTAGGAAGCTTGGCCCCAGTGATGAGAAAAACCTTGGGGCTTGCTTAATATTATATTTTGAGCATCAGCTGTTGTTTACAAATGTGCACAGACCGCCACCCCTTGTCTTACCGGACCAAATACTTATTTTCCACCAGAATTTGCAAATAAATTGGATTTGGATTTTTTTTCTCATTTTGTCTGTCATAGTTGAAGTGTACCTATGATGAACATTACAGGCCTCTCTCATCTTTTTAAGTGGGGAGAACTTGCACAATTGGTGGCTGACTAAATACTTTTTTGCCCCACTTTTTTGCCCCCCCCCAATCTTAGGCCACACGACATTCCTGTGTCCCCTCAATATGGAGATCCAGCCTCAGAACATTAAACATGAAATAAAGGGACTTTGGAACAATGGTTTCCATCAGCCACAATGGTGGTCATGACGATAGATGGAATATGAAAATGTATGTCATTTTTGTTTTGTTATTAAAGGTTAATAGATGACGTTATTACGAAAACATTGTAACGTTAAGAGTTTCCCTAGTATATGTTTGATGTTTATACATTGTACGTTGTGTGGAAAATGTCCAAATCAAAGAGAATGTTTTGGTAAAGATGAAATGTGAAGTTACTTGTCTAAAATTGGATTTGAGTGAAATCTACACCTTGCCCTTAATTTGGAACGCCAAGAGAATTGCCCTAAAGGTGGTTACGCCCACTTCTGACCCGAGGGTATAAAACCTGTGAGTGAAGAATTAACAGATAAGACTAAGTGACCCAAGCTGCAGCCGTGGTCTAAAAAGTCAACAACCCCAAAACAAGTTTGAAAACAAAGAAATCTTTTTCTAGCCAAGCTACGGATGAGTAGCTGTGTCTAAGCGGGTGAATTCAAGTCGAACCACCTAGCCTCCACTCCCCATCGAATCGTGGTATCTACACTGTTTCATTCCTACGCTGTGAGCTACAGAGCAGTCTGTCCTCAGAAGAGCCCTTCCAGAGCAAGAGCGAGGGAACAGACTCCTAAGCCAAAAGGACACTGACATCGTGAGGACAACCAGAGAGTTGCGCCGGAGAAGTGCGTCATTGAGCAGCCTGAACGGTCCACGTGGAGAATCCACTGAGACCTTCCCCACGTAATTACATCATTATATTCTGACCCATAAGAGCGGCAGTTTGGGGTAAGGCTCGGGTTAGAATAAGCATAGCTGACAAATTCACCCAAATATATATTTCTCTCGTGTACTTTCTCTTTTTCTCTCTCTTTTAAATCCCCATTTTCGGTAACACGCGCCATAGTGCGTTGGGCCGTTATACTAAGTTCTAATCAATAGCTTAGAATGTGTTTATCTTCTATCATCGTTTTCGCTTTCTTGTAAATAAATACTCAACTAAGATTGGTGTGGTACGAACTCATTGGTGAGACCCGGGTCCGTGCAGATTCCCGGATTTTGCGACTGTAGAAGAAACTGATTAATTAGCGGCTGTTGTAAAGTCGATATTCTGATATTCTTTGAGCAAATTTTGGGGGAAATAGAAACTCATCAAAACAAATTTTCCCATGGTGCCCCAGGTTAATGAGTTAATAATTGCTTGATTCAGTTAATCGCGCAATTAGAAAACTTTAATAATTCGATGAGCAACAGTCGTCACATTAACTAATACAACGTCATGACAACACACAATAGCACAATTGTTTAAGAACCTGTAAAACGGCAGCCATCCCCTCCGGCGCCATTCAACAGCATCAGAGTCAGTCTTTGTCTGGTACCAGTCCCACAAACTGCCTGTATATACTGAACTCATTGCTTATCATCTCTACTATATCTTGACATATGTTATAATTATAACCTACCAATGGCACAGGGTTCACACTTTCATAGACATTTCTTGTTAGTTCGTAAATCGCCTCAGGCTTGACAGCTGCAGTTCACAAGTGCGCAAAGTGCCTTTTGCGCCGCAGGCTAGACCATACAGACACAGACCAATATTGTCACTAGGGGGCACCCATACTTGCTCAGGAAGTAAACAAGTTTCTTATGGAAACTTAATTTTGTTTATGAATTTAAGACCTTTATTATGCCATGTGATCACATGCAATGCTCCAGTTAGCTGAACAATGCCTGATTGCAGTTCATATGAGAAGGTGAGAACACCTGAAATAGATCCCACACACTCAGATAGATTCAAATTGCCCGCTAACTTGTTTGCTGACATAAACACACTTCAGAAGCAGTAGGAAGGACATCAACATTTTTATCTTTATCTCGTTATGCAGCGACGCTGACTAGTGAGTCCATGATCATGTTATGCAGCGATGCTGACTAGTGAGTCCATGATCATGTTATGCAGCGATGCTGACTAGTGAGTCCATGATCATGTTATGAAGCGATGCTGACTAGTGAGTCCATGATTATGTTATGCAGCGACGCTGACTAGTGAGTCCATGATTATGTTATGCAGCGACGCTGACTTGTGAGTCCATGATCATGTTATGAAGCGATGCTGACTAGTGAGTCCATGATCACATTATGCAGCGATGCTGACTAGTGAGTCCATGATCACATTATGCAGCGATGCTGACTAGTGAGTCCATGATCACATTATGCAGCGATGCTGACTAGTGAGTCCATGATCATGTTATGAAGCGATGCTGACTAGTGAGTCCATGATCACATTATGCAGCAATGCTGACTAGTGAGTCCATGATCACATTATGCAGCGATGCTGACTAGTGAGTCCATGATCATGTTATGAAGCGATGCTGACTAGTGAGTCCATGATCATGTTATGCAGCGACGCTGACTAGTGAGTCCATGATCACATTATGCAGCGATGCTGACTAGTGAGTCCATGATCACATTATGCAGCAATGCTGACTAGTGAGTCCATGATCACATTATGCAGCGATGCTGACTAGTGAGTCCATGATCATGTTATGCAGCGACGCTGACTAGTGAGTCCATGATCATGTTATGCAGCGACGCTGACTAGTGAGTCCATGATCATGTTATGCAGCGACGCTGACTAGTGAGTCCATGATCATGTTATGCAGCGACGCTGACTAGTGAGTCCATGATCATGTTATGCAGCGACGCTGACTAGTGAGTCCATGATCATGTTATGAAGCGATGCTGACTAGTGAGTCCATGATCATGTTATGCAGCGACGCTGACTAGTGAGTCCATGATCATGTTATGCAGCGATGCTGACTAGTGAGTCCATGATCATGTTATGCAGCGACGCTGACTAGTGAGTCCATGATCATGTTATGCAGCGACGCTGACTAGTGAGTCCATGATCATGTTATGCAGCGACGCTGACTAGTGAGTCCATGATCATGTTATGAAGCGACGCTGACTAGTGAGTCCATGATCATGTTATGAAGCGATGCTGACTAGTGAGTCCATGATCACATTATGCAGCGATGCTGACTAGTGAGTCCATGATCATGTTATGCAGCGATGCTGACTAGTGAGTCCATGATCACATTATGCAGCGATGCTGACTAGTGAGTCCATGATCACATTATGCAGCAATGCTGACTAGTGAGTCCATGATCACATTATGCAGCAATGCTGACTAGTGAGTCCATGATCACATTATGCAGCAATGCTGACTAGTGAGTCCATGATCATGTTATGAAGCGTCCGTAACGGTCACATCCGTTATGCTTAGAACGAGTACTGACAAAGAGAGACGGGAAACCAATGACACATCACCTAAGGCAGCGTTTCCAAAACTCGGTCCTCGGGATCCCAAGGACCCCAACATTTTGGTTTTTGCCCGAGCACTACATGGCTGATTCAAATAATCACCTAAACCATTGATGAAAGTTAGCTTTGCACAGAAAGTTTGCGTACAAACATACTCAAAATGCATCAACAATAACAACTTTTCCTCAAAAACAGAAGTGACTCTGCCTGTCCAAGTCAACGTTCTATCTTTACTAGACTGTAGAATTTTATACTAGCCCTCAATGGATTAAAATGAATGTGACATTATTTCATTGACCTTACGACTTGGTCAGAAACACAGGGGGACAGATGTCAGTGCCGAAACAAGTGAGCCATTTCCATAAGCAATCTGGTTGACTGAAAATACTTCTTTTGAGACTTTGTATCCTACTTTTTAGTAACAATAACATACAATTTGGCAAATATAAAGGGCAAATGTAGTCTGTACTTCAAAATACACACATTCAAGAGAAATATGAAAGTACAGTAGTCTACTGCATTTTGCCTATGCTGTTATGTACCATCACTGATTCATAAATATTTATGTACATATTCTTTATCCCTTAACAAGTCAGTTAAGAACAAATTCTTATTTTCAATGACTGCCTAGTGGTGGGTTAACTGCCTGTTCAGGGGCAGAACAACAGATTTGTACCTTGTCAGCTTGCAACCTTCCGGTTACTAGTCCAACGCTCTAACCACTACCCTTCCGCCCCAGGGTGTGGAATTGTTAGGTTAGATTAGGTTATTACTGCATTGTCGGAACTAGAAGCACAAGCATTTCGCTACACTCACATTAACATCTGCTAACCATGTGTATGTAACAAATACAATTTTATTTGATTTAATTAGGAAATAAGCAATTTCGTTTTTTTATGCTCAGGTTGACCTTACTATGGAATTGCTCAGGTTGACCTTACTATGGAATTGCTCAGGTTGACCTTACTATGGAATTGCTCAGGTTGACCTTACTATGGAATTGCTCAGGTTGACCTTACTATGGAATTGCTCAGGTTGACCTTACTATGGAATTGCTCAGGTTGACCTTACTATGGAATTGCTCAGGTTGACCTTACTATGGAATTGCTCAGGTTGACCTTACTATGGAATTGCTCAGGTTGACCTTACTATGGAATTGCTCAGGTTGACCTTACTATGGAATTGCTCAGGAGATGAATTGTTCATCATGAAGTTGGCGATTGTTGTCAAGTGCTTTGGTGAATTGCGTCATGAGAAGACAACTGTACGGTCTCTGAGTGAGTTAGTTATACGGTTGAAGTTGCTATTCGTCGGTGCTGGGAACACAACAGAGGGGCACAAACAGCACAAGGACACAATGTCATACTTCGTCTCTACACACCCCCATGACATCACATAACCCTACCATGTTGTCTGTGTGGACCTTAATTCCTTCCCAGTGGACTGATCTGTGCACTGACCCTCAGTTTAGTACGCTGTAAAACTATCCCAGGCCTGACGCCATACTGACACAATCTAGGCCCCCACGGGCGGCCATATTCCCTGCCTGAGCGAGTAGCACTTGTGTACACTTCCCTGCTCAGAACACAGGGTCAAGCCATCAGTCCGCCCATTTAACATGTTGTATCAGAGAGAGAGAGAAAGAGAGAGAGAGCGAGAGCTAGCGCTAATGCTAACATACACACAGTGCTAACTGCTAACCCCCCCACAGGGAGAGATGGACAGATTCATGTACCTACATTACCCCATTAGCTAGCATCCGCTGGGTCCACAAAGCAATGGTGAAATTACACAGAACCGAAGCTAGTTGCTTGGCTAGCGGCACTCAGAGCCTTTCATTCAGTCTATGTTAGACCCTGTGCTATTGACAGAGCACTAGTGTAGGCCTGCATTATAAATAAGAATTTGTTCTTAACTGACTTGCCTAGTTAAATAAAGGTTAAATAAAGGTTAAATAATAAAATTATTGCTGTACTTTAAGCTGCTTCCAGCCACCACCAAAGTGCTCCTGAAGATGTATAGCCATTACCTGTAATTTGGTTTCATTATTCACTTGACAGGGAGGGGGGGGGTATTCATTTTAATGGACCAGACCAGGTTATTTATCATTTTCAGTTCCACTGACATGAATTTGGCAGAATATACAGTACTACTACTCATATCCTACTATTGGAAGATATATTAGGTCCAATGGAAAGAACTTCCACACATTCACACAGACCTTTACAAGACGAGAGGTTCTGAGAAAATAACTGAAACGTTGAGATACTGTGTAAATTGAGAGATACTATTAAGCCTGTCCTGGGTTCACTACCTCATCTACCATTTTTCTCATTTAGCAGACACTCTTATCCGGAGTGAGTTACAGTAAGTGCATACATTTTCCTACTGAACCACTGTGGGAATTGAACCCACAACCCTTGCGTTGCAAGCACCATGCTCTACAAACTGAGCCTCACAGGACCTACCTCAGAGCACAGCGGTGATATTTAATTTTATTTATTTATTTGACCTTTATTTACCTAGGGCAAGTCAGTTAAGAACAAATTCTTATTTACAATGACGGCCTACCCCGGCCAAACCCTCCCCTAACCAGGACGACGCTGGGCCAATGACAGTGTGGGTTTGTCAGTTGAGGGACAGATGACAGGACCAGTACCAGTAATGGGCTTAGATCCCTCTCACTTCCCCTGAGCCGGTGTGGTGCTGTCCCCTGGCTGTGTACTGTGGGACTTCACTACTTTACTGGTCCAGAGCTTGTTCTGTTTTTAGTTGGGCTTGGACAGAGATAGAGGGAGTAGGGTCAATTGTAGTCTACTGCAGTAAATCCTCAGCTATCTGGACTGGGAAGCCCTGAAAAGAGATGGAAGATTATTCCCTAGATTTCCTAAACCATCAATTATAATAGGAGGCAGTTCTCGAGGCACAATAGACATGTTGCCGGTGGGGTTTAGTGACGCTGTCGTTTTGCCAGTTGCCTTTTTCATTTGTCTAAAGTAAATGAGTTCTGGGCAAGCTAATGAAAGACAGAGAGAGGAAGCCATCTCTCTCCCTCTTTTTCTTTCTCTTTCACTCTCACACACTCAGTCACCCACACACTCACCCCAAATGAGCTTTCGCAGCCTGGGTGATAGTGGCAGCGGGCAGAAAGGCGATGACTGATTGCCTCTCTTTGGTGTGTACGAGGTGAAACCCTGTCAACTGTGAACGTAACAACCGAGCAGTGGGACCTCTGGCTGTACGAAATGGAAAATGCTTATAGGCCGTGTCCCTGTAACAAACTCCCAACAAAAGCCCATCTCTCTGTCCACATTAAACACCAGAGCAATTTACCATGGAGAGGAGAGAAGAGGAGAACAAGCATCTCTTTGATGTGCATCGACTGAGGGGGCTAGGCTTGGCTGCAGAGCAGGGACATTAGCATGGGCTCGGAGAGGGGGGAGAGAGAGGGAAGGAGGGAGGGGAGGTGAGGAAAGGATAGAGAGGGAGAGAGGGGAGGTGAGGAAAGATGGAGAGGGAGGGGAGAGGGAGGGAGGGAGGGAGAGAGGGGAGAGGAAAGGGGGTGAGGATATGATGGAGAGAGAGGGGGAGCAGGGAGAGGGAGAGTGAAAGAGAGAGGAGGGAGAGAGGGAAATTAGGTGAAAGAGAGAGATGGGGGGCATAAGAAAGAGGTAGATTGGGAAGAAGAGGGAAGGGACAAAGAGATTGGAGAATGAGCACTCGAGAGAGAAAACAATGTCAGGAGGATGTTTCCCTTTCCTGCTAAGTCCTTATGTCTGTTCAGACGTCAACTCTTCATAAGCTACACTTTCATACGTTGCTGGTCCATTATCCATGTGCTTTGTATGTCTGCGTATGCATTTTAAATGTGTGTGTTTACACAGGAACCGCGTCGGTACTTGACTTTCAAGATTCGCTGGCAACACCATGGCGATGAATTAATGACTAAAACCAATAAGAGACACCAAACTCGGGGATTAAGGGCTCAGCGAAGCCTTCTGCCTGGGTTCAGTTGTAGCTGTAACACTGCTGTCTACATTGTGTTCACAGAGAGAGCAGGGTGCACTGCACTGGCTTCTCTGATATGACAGACCTCGTGTAGATCCCATTTTACAACTAGTGCCAATGGGGAAGTTCAGCCTCCGTGTGAACGATGCACCACATCACTATTGTTCTTTGTCTATTAATGTTCTGTATTACGTCATGTTTCATGTTTTGTGTGGACCCCAGGAAGAGTAGCTGCTGCCTTCCCTAACAGCTATTGGGGATCCTAATAAAATACCACTGATATATCCATCCGGGTCACTCAAGAGAAATAGACTACGGAGAAAGAGGCACTGACTATTCTCCTAGCAATCTCTCTCTACCACATCTATCAATGCTCTGTCATTAGTGTGTACCTTTTTAAAGGTGATAGAAAGTCGTCTGTCTTTCTTCTGTTCACACTTCCACTGGTTTAAACCGTAGCGTAATCCTAGAGACTGGATAGCCTGCAGCGGGGCTGGGATCAATGCCATTTACATTCCAGTCAATGGAGGAAGCACACTGAAATTCCAATAACAATTCTCTTCAACGCTTTTCAATGAGGAACATTTGGAATTGGAATCTGGTTTACTTACAGAATTGAAATGGAATTGCCCCCAACCCCTGGCCTGCAGTGCTTCCACAGCAGTAAGTCGATGAAGAGGATTTAAAGCAGTTAAAGCAACTACTGCGTTTCTCTACTCTGGGTATTGACTAGTTTACAACCCTGCATAAAGAGACAAGAAGGCCTCCACTCTATGTAACCTCACTATCCATCATGGTTATACCCATACCACCTTTAATAAATGCTTCGCTTCAACAGTGGATCTTCTTCGCCCGATACCTCGCCTCATATTTGCTGCATTATGCAACGTACAGTACCAGTCAAAAGTTTGGACACACCTACTCAAGGTTTTTATTTTATTTTTATTTTTACTATTTTCTACATTGTAGACTAGTAGTGAACACGTGGAGTTATTATATATATATTTTTAATTTAAACTTAATTTCATTAGGCAAGTCAGTTAAGAACAAATTCTTATTTACAATGACGGCCTACCCCGGCCAAACCTGGACGACGCTGGCCAATTGTGCGCCGCCCTATGGGACTCCCAATCACAGTCAGTTGTGATACAGCCTGGATTCGAACCAGGGTGTCTGTAGTGACGCCTCTAGCACGGAGATGCAGTGCCTTAGACCGCTGCGCCACTCGGAATCATGTAGTAACCAAAAAAGTGTTCAACAAATCGAAATATATTTTCTATTTGAGATTCTTCAAAGTAGCCACCCTGTGCCTTGATGACAGTTTTGCACACTCTTGGCATTCTCTCAACCAGTTTCATGAGGTAGTCACTTGGAATGCAAACAGGTGTGCCTTGTTAAAAGTTCATTTGTGGAATTTCTTTCTTTCTTAATGTGTTTGAGCCAATCACTTGCGTTGTGAAAAGGTAGGGGTGGTATACAGACGATAGCCGTATTTGGTAAAAGACCAAGTCCATATTATGGCAAGAACAGTTCAAATAAGCAAAGAGAAACGACAGTCCATCATTACTTTAAGACATGAAGGCCAGTCAATGTGGAAAATTTCAAGAACTTTGAAAGTTTCTTCAAGTGCAGTCGCAAAAACCATCAAGCGCTATGATGGAAGTGGCTCTCATGAGGACCGCACAGGAAAGGAAGACCCAGAGTTACCTCTGCTGCAGAGGACAAGTTCATTAGAGTTATTAACCTCAGAAATTGCTTCCCAAATAAATGCTTCAGAGTTCAAGTAACAGATACATCTCAACATCAACTGTTCAGAGGAGACTGTGTGAATCAGGCCTTCATGGTTGAATTGCTGCAGAGAAACCACTACGAAAGGACATCAATGAGAAGAAGAGACTTACTTGGGCCAAGAGACACGAGCAATGGGCATTAGACCGGTGGAAATCAGACATTTCTGTATTTAATTTTCAATACATTTGCAAAAATGCCTAATAACACGTTTTCACTTTGTCGTAATCCATTCAGGCTGTAACACAACAACATGTGGAATAAGCCAAGGTGTGAATACTTTCTGAAGGCAGTGTATTTGTAATGCAGGCGAAGCGAGAAGCCAGATTAGAAGCCCTCTGAGGGGTAACAGACCTGATCTCTCCTCCTGGTTAGCTCTTCCTGAGCCCAGAGAGCCCACAGCTCAGACACCTGTTTCTCCCACAGGAACAGACCAGGCGTGAGGAGGAGGAGATCTAGATTTCCCCAGAGAACACACTCAAGAGGGTGACTCTTTCCCCCAGACTCTTCTAGAACACCCGTGAAGTCAACGCTCTGCACAGAGAACACTGCCGAAGACACTCAGAAAGTAGAATGTTCCCAGGGCGATTGTTTCTCATCCCAAATGCCTGAGAAAGAGAGTGAAAAAGAGAGGGAGTGTGTGATAGAGACTGAGAAAAGAGGGAGAGAACGAGAAAGAGAGAGAGGGGGAAGGAGAGAGAGAAAGATAAAGAAAGAGACAGAAGGAGAGCAAGCGAGCGAGCTGCCAGCTAGGCCCATGCAGAGCTCAATGTGTCCCGACAGCTCTAAATGAACATTAACCTGCTCAGGGTCTCAATGCTGCCTCCGCTTTACATCACAGCCCCTGAATATTTAACAGGGAGAAACCCTGCTACGGCGCGACGCCTCAGATCCTCAATCTAGCAGCTGCGGTGCAGCGCCTCAGAGCCTCAATCTCGCAGCTGGCCTACACTGTACCATGTAGTCGTCTCATTGCTATTTGTAATGAAGCTTCCAGACAGAGACATGATCTGACAACAAATCCTGGAGAAAACTGCTTCAGAGCGTAGATGCAAAAAGTGTAAATAACAATGCTGGTATACAAACAAGATTCAGCACGAATTAGGCCTCTCCTGGTTCCCTTTGGTGTTCTATCTAGACTCTTGGGACATCTTGGGTCTGTGAAAAGCAAATTGTCAACTTGGCCAAAACTGATGAAATGTAAAATATTCAAAGCAATACCCATGTACAATATTGGCCACACCTCATGCACATGAACAAACAGTGAGCTACAGTACACAGAGTGGCTCTCAAGAGGGATGCCAGTTCCGAGTAAAAGAGTCCGGACACTTAGAAGTTAAATAGACTTTTGATGTTCTGACATCTCCCCAAGCAGCCGGTATCTTTTTCATTTCACTTGACTTCTCAGTAAACGACCTCCTCCTCATCTTCCATTCCCAAGTCAAGATGGATAGAACTTTAAGAGGGTTGTTTAAGCAAAGTCAATCATTCAGCTCAGCAGACAGTAAAGCAGTTGAGAAAATGAATGAACAATGTGTGAGGGTGTGGTTCACCCCGCACATTCCCCAATGTCAGGGAAACTAAGACCTTAAACTAATCATAATAGAAAATCAACAACAGTTCAAGTCAGCTATATCAAGAGGCTGTTTTAACAACACAACCAACTGAACAGCTAATCAGAACACTGGAAATCTAGCTATTTATTGGCATCGAGACCATTTCAGGTCGACTGAGATGTTTCTGTATTCACTATGCAGCGGTTCTAAAAGCATTGAAGACAAGTGTTTTTTCCCCTACGTACAGAGTGATCCTCAGTTTGGTTGGTCAAGAGCGGGAGGTGGCGGAGTGGGGGTGGGGGGTCAGCCCAAAAGTGACCCTCTAGACGGGCACTTACTCTTGGACTGTGACCCCTCTAGTTATTGGTAAAGACAGGGGGAGAGCGAGAGAAAAATATACGTTTTGACTGTATAATCATGAGGCCTGACAACACGCGGTGCCAGGCAGGATCCTGTGGGGACGCAGTGTGACATTTTCCAAAATACTTACTACTTGACATTTCAATGGACCTTTACGAAAGTGTCTCCCTCCTTCCCCCACCCCTCCGTCTCTCTCTGGTACTGAGGCTGGCACACAGGCAGACTGCATGAGAGGAGAGCAGGACTCAGTGAGTGAAGGCTGGGGAAGGGGACTTGATGCAGAGACTAAATGGTAGGATCCTGGGTGTGATCAGAACGTGGTGGGTGGGGGAGCACGACGAGCACCTCTCTCCTTCTCAATAGAACTCAAATAACGCCACACACAGTCGCCCAGATAAAGAGACTGCCAAAGTTTAATTATGCTGTTCAAAAAACAAATCTATTTATCAGGTTTACATTCTCAATTGGGCTGTGTGGACCTCAAAAACTCTCTGTTGATTGGGCTGTGGACCTCAAAAACTCTCTGTTGATTGGGCTGTGTGGATCTCAAAAACTCTGTTGATTGGGCTGTGGACCTCAAAAACTCTGTTGATTGGGCTGTGTGGATCTCAAAAACTCTGTTGATTGGGCTGTGGATCTCAAAAACTCTGTTGATCTCAAAAACTCTCTGTTGATTGGGCTGTGTGGATCTCAAAAACTCTCTGTTGATTGGGCTGTGTGGATCTCAAAAACTCTGTTGATTGGGCTGTGTGGATCTCAAAACTCTCTGTTGATTGGGCTGTGTGGATCTCAAAAACTCTGTTGATTGGGCTGTGTGGATCTCAAAACTCTCTGTTGATTGGGCTGTGTGGACCTCAAAAACTCTCTGTTGATTGGGCTGTGTGGATCTCAAAAACTCTCTGTTGATTGGGCTGTGTGGATCTCAAAAACTCTCTGTTGATTGGGCTGTGTGGACCTCAAAAACTCTCTGTTGATTGGGCTGTGTGGATCTCAAAAACTCTGTTGATTGGGCTGTGTGGATCTCAAAAACTCTCTGTTGATTGGGCTGTGTGGATCTCAAAAACTCTCTGTTGATTGGGCTGTGTGGATCTCAAAAACTCTCTGTTGATTGGGCTGTGTGGATCTCAAAAACTCTCTGTTGATTGGGCTGTGTGGACCTCAAAAACTCTCTGTTGATTGGGCTGTGTGGATCTCAAAAACTCTGTTGATTGGGCTGTGTGGATCTCAAACTCTCTGTTGATTGGGCTGTGGATCTCAAAAACTCTCTGTTGATTGGGCTGTGTGGATCTCAAAACTCTCTGTTGATTGGGCTGTGTGGATCTCAAAAACTCTCTGTTGATTGGGCTGTGGATCTCAAAAACTCTCTGTTGATTGGGCTGTGGATCTCAAAAACTCTCTGTTGATTGGGCTGTGTGGATCTCAAAAACTCTCTGTTGATTGGGCTGTGGATCTCAAAAACTCTCTGTTGATTGGGCTGTGTGGATCTCAAAAACTCTCTGTTGATTGGGCTGTGTGGACCTCAAAAACTCTCTGTTGATTGGGCTGTGTGGATCTCAAAAACTCTGTTGATTGGGCTGTGTGGATCTCAAAACTCTGTTGATTGGGCTGTGTGGATCTCAAAAACTCTCTGTTGATTGGGCTGTGGACCTCAAAAACTCTCTGTTGATTGGGCTGTGTGGACCTCAAAAACTCTCTGTTGATTGGGCTGTGGGACCTCAAAAACTCTCTGTTGATTGGGCTGTGTGGATCTCAAAAACTCTCTGTTGATTGGGCTGTGTGGATCTCAAAAACTCTCTGTTGATTGGGCTGTGTGGATCTCAAAAACTCTCTGTTGATTGGGCTGTGTGGATCTCAAAAACTCTCTGTTGATTGGGCTGTGTGGATCTCAAAAACTCTCTGTTGATTGGGCTGTGGACCTCAAAAACTCTCTGTTGATTGGGCTGTGTGGATCTCAAAAACTCTCTGTTGATTGGGCTGTGTGGATCTCAAAAACTCTCTGTTGATTGGGCTGTGTGGATCTCAAAAACTCTCTGTTGATTGGGCTGTGTGGATCTCAAAAACTCTCTGTTGATTGGGCTGTGTGGATCTCAAAAACTCTCTGTTGATTGGGCTGTGTGGATCTCAAAAACTCTCTGTTGATTGGGCTGTGTGGATCTCAAAAACTCTCTGTTGATTGGGCTGTGTGGATCTCAAAAACTCTCTGTTGATTGGGCTGTGTGGAGCTCCAAAACACAAGTCTGGTGCATCTTCAGTCTCAAACATCTTCAGATAGAAATAGTAGAGACTCTCTCTTCTGATCGACTCTCAGAGCGAAGTGGTTCTGAAGACTCCGCACATCCTCTCCACAATAGATGAGCTCTGCTGGAACCCAAACACCAAACACAGACAGACGACATGAAAGGAGCGTCAGATCCCTCCAGCCCAGATCCATCCTCAGAAACCACGGGCCAGGAACCATGGTGGGGTTGGAGGACACCAGACACGCCCAGTTAATTACACAGACAACGCTGTGCCACAATCTCACACACACACACACACACACACACACACACACACACACACACACACACACACACACACACACACACACACACACACACACACACACACACACACACACACACACATTCCTGCATCCAACATGGCATAATTGTGATTTAGATTAGGATATCAGATTTAGATGAGGATATCAGATTTAGATGAGGATATCAGATTTAGATGAGGATATCAGATTTAGATGAGGATATCAGATTTAGATGAGGATATCAGATTTAGATAAGGATATCAGATTTAGATTAGGATATCAGATTTAGATGAGGGTATCAGATTTAGATTAGGCAGTATACAAAAAATACCTCATGCAATTCATGTCAATAAATCCGTGTGTGGCGTGGTTACATACAGTAAATCCCCAGTAGGAGGCGCTCTCCTTTGAGCAACAAACATTCCCACAGCCTGGAGGTGATGTGAATGAACCAGACAGGTGTTATCCCTCTCTGATCCCCTCAGTCCCCAGCTCTCTCTTATGCTCTGCTCTCCTGTATAATCAGTCTCCTCTCCCTGGGCCTAATCAGGCCTCAGTACAGTGTAGAGCTGCCCAGGAAGCACAGCACGGGGCCCTGAACGTCTAGACACTCTTCCACCCAGCGAGCCCGGTTCGCACCATTAATTATGCAAGGCAGCAGCGCGAGGCTAGTGCCGTAGTGCTATCTCCCCCTCACAGCGCCCGCCGCCCTACACCTTAACCCCTCCCTTTCCCGCTCCCCTCGGCAAGCTAGCCCACTGACGGCTTCACATCAACGTCACCATTAACGCTGTCTCAGAGCCCTCTCCCGTCTCCCTCCCTGTCTCCCTCCATCCCTTTCTCCCAGCGTTCCCCAGGCCTCTGTCAGGGAGCTGAGGAATATGAGCTGGGCTCTGACATCCCACTGAGACATTTTACTTCCTCACTGTTGCAGCTCTCTGCTGCCTAGCCCTACAACTCCATATTTAGCTATCCCTCCTTCTCCCTCCCACCCGTCTATTTCTAAAAGCCTTTAAAAGGAGACTATTTTCCTTCTTCCTCGCTTGACTCCCCTTTTCTCCGTTGCCCGTCCCCTGCTCCAATGTCCCCTCTCTCTCTTCATCTCTGTTCATCTATCTCTCCCTCTCTCACGATTTCTTCTCTTCTCTTTCCTCTCTCTCTCTCTGCTCCTTAGCTATTCGTTCCCAGAGAGAAAGAGAGAAAGAAAGAGAGAAAGAAAGAGAGAAAGAAAGAGAGAAAGAAAGAGAGAGAGAGAGAGAGAGAGAGAGAGAGAGAGAGAGAGAGAGAGAGAGAGAGAGAGAGAGAGGGAAGCTCTGGTGCTATGGATGATCAGCATGACTGATGTTCTTATTTGCATTACAGAGAGCTGGGGAAGCAGAAAGCACATATACAACAGAGAGACACACACACACATCCGAGACACACACACACATCCGAGACACACACATTTTAGACTACAACAACAAGAGTTCACTCTAGAGCACCTGAGTAGGTAGAGAACCTAGGAGAGGAGAATTTAGCACGCTATTCACCTTTTCATCCCAGACACACACACGTGCACACACACACACGCGCCAAACATACACACACACGGCTATTACCGGGCATGGTGCTCCTATAGATCATCAATAACTGCTGTTCCTTGGCAGAAACACAGCAGGGAATATCAGTTGTTTTCTGTGTGTTTCTGTCTTAATGGACCGGTGTTGGTTGAAAGTGAAATACTCTGTGTAATGGTCTGACCTTGGACAAATGACCCCCCCTCCCCCTGTGTTTCTATTGTGGACTGTTGGATGGATTTGTCTTGCTGTGTAGAGAAGTGTTTTATTCATAGCAGGGGGTGAATTTGTAGCTGTATGATTTGCCTTTGATTTCCCTGACCTGTGAGGAACTCTTTACTAGTCCCTGGCTGAGCTGACACAGAGAGAGTGAGAGAGATGGAGGGAGAGAGAGAGATGGAGAGAAACGTGGAAAGAGAGGGAGAAAGTCGAAGAGTCGGAGAGTGAGAGAGATGGAGGGATAGAGAGAGATGGAGAGAAACGTGGAGAGAGAGGGAGAAAGTCGAAGAGCCGGAGAGTGAGAGAGATGGAGGGATAGAGAGAGATGGAGAGAAACGTGGAGAGAGAGGGAGAAAGTCGAAGAGTCGGAGAGTGAGAGAGATGGAGGGATAGAGAGAGATGGAGAGAAACGTGGAGAGAGAGGGAGAAAGTCGAAGAGTCGGAGAGTGAGAGAGATGGAGGGATAGAGAGAGATGGAGAGAAACATGGAGAGAGAGAGGGAGAAAGTCGAAGAGTCGGAGAGTGAGAGAGATGGAGGGATAGAGAGAGATGGAGAGAAACGTGGAAAGAGAGGGAGAAAGTCGAAGAACCGGAGAGTGAGAGAGATGGAGGGATAGAGAGAGATGGAGAGAAATGTGGAAAGAGAGAGGGAGAAAGTCGAAGAGCCGGAGAGTGAGAGAGATGGAGGGATAGAGAGAGATGGAGAGAAACGTGGAGAGAGAGGGAGAAAGTCGAAGAGTCGGAGAGTGAGAGAGATGGAGGGAGAAAATAGGAATTAGAGCGAGAAATAATCAAATCAAATGTTATTTGTCACATGCGCCGAAGACAACCTTACCATGAAATGCTTACTTACAAGCCCTTAACCAACAATGCAGTTCAAGAAATAGAGTTAAATAAAATAAACACTAAATAAACTAAAGAAATCAAATCAATCAAAAAAGTAACACAAGAAATGTACATAACAATGACGAGGCTATATACAGCGGGGTACTAGTACTGAGTCAAAGTGCGGGGGTACAGGTTTGTCAAGATGGGGAGGAAAGAAAGAAAAAGAGAGAGAAAGATGGAGAACCTTCCTCTGCTCGGTCATTCCAACCTTGAGGTGACGGGGGCCCTGTGATCAGAATGGCTAATGACTGACTAAGACTGGGAGAATCCAAACAGCTGCTCGAAGAACCACGTGACATTACCACCTGTATCTAGCCTGGCAGCTACCCGCTAACCTCTACCTACTGCTGCTGATGCTGCTGCTGATGCTGCTGCTGCTGCTGATGCTGCTGATGCTGATGCTGCTGCTGATGCTCCACTCAAGTGCCTCTCAGTAATGACAGCCCAGGGCTGCATCTCAAATTGCACGCTATTCCCTAAATAGTGCACTATGGGCCCTGGTTAAAAATTATGCACTATGTAGTAGGGAATAGGGTGCCATTTGGGATGCATCCCAGGTGAGTCATTACTGCAGCAGGACCACTCACGGCCCTTATAGCCACCAGCCCACCTCCTTCCCTTCGTTCTTTCCCTACCAACCGCCACAGACGACCCTGTCCACCTCCAACAGGCACGTTGGAAAACAAATCAATGTTTTACAAGGAGCTTTTAAGCCCCTTGCCTTCAATAAGAGAACAGGAACAGAGGTTTTTAGTACGGAGGAAGAGAAGACGGATGGAGGGAGCGGGGAACATTATTTTTGCGGAACGGAGAGAAGCTCATTAACCCGGTGAAAAGAGAACGAGAGAGAAAGAGAGGCCCAGGGAGCGATGCAAAATGTTCTGTTCCTGAGTTTTGAGACGAGAGCCTGACAAGGAGAACACGGGAGGCTTTTCTTGGCTTGACATCAGAGTGTAGAGGTTTATTCTTCATGTACTCTAGCTACTAAAGGGTCTCTCTTTCAGTGCAGATATCCCAGGGATCCAGGGATCCGCATGTTGAATGTCAATGATTGTGGCAGTTCGGTGCTTATGAAGCCATTTTAGAGTGAAGATCAACATTTGGGCTCCGTTTGTGTCCTGTCATGTCTCAGTTTCCACCTGACAAAACAAATGCAGCCGGACGGCGAATTTCAATAAATAACGAATCCCTAAGAGCAGGCGGCGAGCGATCTGAAACAATGAGGTAATCCAGGTATGATTTCACACGTTTCAGCTATCAAAGCAATAGTACAGAAGCTCTGTAATACATGGAATCTGCTGAAATAATACAGTCAGGGAGGTCTTCTCTAATAAATGATGGAGCCGCACGCACGCACGCACGCACGCGCGCACGCGCACACACACACACACACACACACACACACACACACACACACACACACATATATGAATCATATAATGAGAGAGGAGTGTCCCTGGGTGAATGAGGTATTACAATGTCAGAGTGACTGGACAACTAGTTCATCTCTCATAAGCAAACTCCAGGAAGAAAAGGTAGAGGAGAGGGTAGAGGAGAGGGTAGAGGGTACAGGAGAGGGTACAGGAGTGGGTAGAGGAGAGGGAGAGGGTAGTGGAGAGGGTAGAGGGTACAGGAGAGGGTAGATGGTAGAGGAGAGGGTAGAGGGTACAGGAGAGGGTAGAGAGGGTATAGGAGAGGGTAGAGGAGAGGGTAGAGGGTACAGGAGAGGGTACAGGAGTAGGTAGAGGGTAGAGGAGAGGGTAGAGGGTACAGGAGAGGGTAGAGAGGGTATAGGAGAGGGTAGAGGAGGGGGTAGAGGGTACAGGAGAGGGTAGAGGGTACAGGAGAGGGTAGAGGAGAAGGTAGAGGGTACAGGAGTGGGTAGAGGAGAGGGTAGATGAGAGGGTAGAGGGTACAGCAGTGCGTACAGGAGTGTGTAGAGGAGAGGGAGAGGGTAGAGGAGAGGGTAGAGGGTACAGGAGAGGGTAGAGAGGGTACAGGAGAGGGTAGAGGAGAGGGTAGAGGGTACAGGAGAGGGTAGAGAGGGTACAGGAGAGGGTACAGGAGAGGGTAGAGGAGAGGGTAGAGGAGAGGAGAGGGAGAGGGTAGAGGAGAGGGTAAAGAGGGTACACGTTTGAAACGCTATTAGCGCGCATCCCGCTAACTAGCTAGCCATTTCACATTGGTTACACCAGCCTAATCTCGGAGTTGATAGGCTTGAAGTCATAAACAGCTCAATGCTTGAAGCACAGTGAAGAGCTGCTGGCAAACCGCACGAAAGTGCTGTTTGAATGAATGCTTACGAGCCTGCTGCTGCCTACCACCGCTCAGTCAGACTGCTCTATCAAATATCAAATCATAGACTTAATTATAACATAATAACAATCACAGAAAAAACAAAACGTTTATTATTTCAGTGAAATACGCCATTCTGGTCACTAATATTCTGGTTGAACGCAAGAGAAATTGAACAATTTCCCTAGCATTTCAAAAAATATGCAAAAAATATATACGTTTATTATTTCAGTGAAATAATTGTGCTTTTTTCGGAACCATTCTGTATTTTATCTAATGGGTGGCATCCCTAAGTTGCTAACCATTTACCTAGTTAAAAGCATGTTACATTGTACAAATATGCCTTCAATGTTATGTCATAATTTTTCCGTGAATGACACCGCATCGAGAATTCTGGCAAATCATCAACCATATGTAGTTATAACTAGTGATTATGATTGATTGATTGATTGTTTTTATAAGATAAGTTTAATGCCAGAGCCAGGCGGCCCAAACTGCAATGCATATTACCCTGATTCTGCGTGCAAGATTGAATCCCTGAGCTGACAAGAGAAATTGTCATTCTGCCCCTGAACAAGGCAGTTAACCCACCCTAGTTTAAAAATATTGCCTTGCCTAAAATAAAAAAAATAACCTGGATTTCTTTCAGCTAAATATGCAGTTTTAAAAATATATACTTCTGTGTATTGAGGGTAGAGGGTAGAGGAGAGAGGTAGGGTAGAAGGGTAGAAGAGGGTAGGGGAGAGGGTAGGAGAGGGAGGGTAGAGGAGAGGGGTAGGGTAGAGAGAGGGTAGAAGGGGAGGGTAGGGTAGGGTAGAAGAGAGGGTAGGGAGAGGGTATGGGAGAGGGTAGGGGAGAGGGTAGGGTAGAAGAGAGGAGAGGGGAGAGGGTAGGGGAGAGGGTAGGGTAGAAGAGAGGGTAGGGAGAGGGTAGGGTAGAAGAGGGGTAGAGGAGAGGGTAGAGGAGAGGGAGGGGAGAGGGTAGAAGAGAGGGTAGAAGAGAGGGTAGGGAGGGTAGAAGAGAGGGTAGAAGAGAGGAGAGGGTAGAAGAGAGGGGGTAGAAGAGAGGGTAGAGGAGAGAAGAGAGGGTAAGAGGGTGGGTAGAGGGGTAGAGGGTAGGGGAGGGGTAGAAGAGAGGGTAATGTAGAGGAGAGGGTAGAAGAGAGGGTAATGTAGAGGAGAGGGTAGAAGAGAGGGTAATGTAGAGGAGAGGGTAATGTAGAGGAGAGGGTAATGTAGAGGAGAGGGTAGAAGAGAGGGTAATGTAGAGGAGAGGGTAGAAGAGAGTGTAATGTAGAGGAGAGGGTAGAAGAGAGGGTAATGTAGAGGAGAGGGTAGAAGAGAGGGTAATGTAGAGGAGAGGGTAGAAGAGAGGGTAATGAAGAGAGGGTAGAAGAGAGGGTAGAAGAGAGGGTAGAGGAGAGGGTAATGTAGAGGAGAGGGTAGAAGAGAGGGTAATGTAGAGGAGAGGGTAATGTAGAGGAGAGGGTAGAAGAGAGGGTAGAAGAGAGGGTAGAAGAGAGGGTAGAAGAGAGGGTAGAGGAGAGGGTAGAAGAGAGGGTAATGTAGAGGAGAGGGTAGAAGAGAGGGTAATGTAGAGGAGAGGGTAGAAGAGAGGGTAGAGGAGAGGGTAGGGTAGAGGAGAGGGTAGAGGAAAGGGTAGTGTAGTGAGGACAGAGCCACTCTCTCTCTCTCTGTTCTAGTAAGAGCTGTGCAACAGTACGTGAGCTGTGCCACTAATACTGGCCCAATATCACAGTCTAGAACACTGTCTGATCTAGCAAAGTCAAACAGCCGTACATAAAACCCCCGAGGCCTTTCCTTTGTAGTTCTACTTTTGTTGAATGTTTACAGTGTAAAGCAATCTAGTCCAATGTGCTGCAATCCACACAACAACAAAAATATGAAAAGAATAATGAATGAAAGCCTATCCATCGCCCCATGTGTACATCCCTTGTTTATAACAGATTCATAACCCAGCCTACATATGAACATCATCTGGAGTGGTCCTGCATTCTAAACCATGTATGATGATGATATGATGATGATGTCTGTGCAGTAGTCCTCAATAATTATGGCACACGCTCGCTCTCATCTGCTTTGTATTACATGATAAGAAAACCAGGCAATACATTACGCAATCCTCTCACTGAGGGTCCGGCAGCTGGCTTTAATTCAAGACTGATTTGTTTAAGGTGATCCTTGGCCTAGCCCATCAATGGGGCTCTCTGGGTGTGATGCACCCTGGTTAATATCACATGGAACATTTTTAGTCTGGGAAATCTCAGCCCGCATGAGATTAATTTTATTTCACCTTTATTTAAACAGGTAAGCTAGTTGAGAACAAGTTCTCATTTGCAATTGCGACCTGGCCAAGATAAAGCAAAGCAGCGCGACACATACAACAACACAGAGTTACACATGGAATTAACAAAACATACAGTCAATAAGACGGTAGGGAAAAAAAGTATATATACAGTGAGTGCAAATAAGGTCAAATAAGGGAGTTAAGGCAATAAATAGGCCATGGTGGTGAAGTAATTACAATATAGCAATTAAACACTGGAATTGTAGATGTGCAGAAGAAAATGTGCAAGTAGAGATACTTGGGTGCAAAAGGAGCTAAATAAATAAATACAGTATGGGGATGAGGTAGATAGATGGTCTGGATACAGATGAGCTATGTACAGGTGCAGTGATCTGTGAGCTGCTCTGACAGCTGGTTCTTAAAGCTAGTGAGGGAGATGGCAATCTCCGGCTTCAGTGATTTTTGCAGTTCATTCCAGTCAGTGGCAGCAGAGAACTGGAAGGAAAGGCGACCAAAGGAGGAATTGGCTTTCGGGTGACCAGTGAGATATACCTGCTGGAGCGTGTGCTACGAGTGGGTGCTGCTATGGTGACCAGCGAGCTGAGATAGGGCGGGGCTTTACCTAGCAGAGACTTGTAGATAACATGTAGCCAGTGAGTTTGGCGACGAGTATGAAGCGAGGGCCAGCCAACGAGAGCGTACAGGTCGCAGTGGTGGGTAGTATATGGGGCTTTGGTGACAAAACGGATGGCACTGTGATAGACTACATCCAGTTTGCTGAGTAGAGTGTTGGAGGCTATTTTATAGATGATATCGCCGAAGTCAAGGATCGGTAGGATGGTCAGTTTTACGAGGGTATGTTTGGCAGCATGAGTGAAGGAAGCTTTGTTTGCGAAATAGGAAGCCGATTCTAGATTCAATTTTTGATTGGAGATACTTAATGTGAGTCTGGAAGGAGAGTTTACAGTCTAGCAAGACACCTAGGTATTTGTAGTTATCCACGTATTCTAAGTCAGAGCCATCCAGAGTAGTGATGCTGGATGGGCGGGCAGGTGTGGGCAATGATCGGTTGAATAGTATGCATTTAGTTTTATTTGCATTTAAGAGCAGTTAGAAGCCACGGAAGGGGAGTTGTATGGCATTGAAGCTCGTCTGGAGGTTAGTTAACACAGTGTCCAAAGAAGTGCCAGAAGTATACAGAATGATGTCGTCTGCGTAGAGGTCGATCAGAGAATCACCAGCCGCAAGAGTAACATCATTGATGTATACAGAGAAGAGAGTCGGCCCGAGAATTGAACCCTGTGGCACCCCCATAGAGACTGCCAGAGGTCCGGACAACAGGCCATCCGATTTGACACACTGAGCTCTATCAGAGAAGTTGTTGGTGAACCAGGTGAGACAATCATTTGACAAACCAAGGCTGTTGAGTCTGCCGATAAGAATGTGGTGATTGACAGAGTCGAAAGCCTTGGTCAGGTCGATGAATACAGCTGCACAGTAATGTCTCTTATCGATGGCGGTTATGATATCGTTAAATGAAGGAGGAATCCTCATAGGAATTTCAGAGTATCAGAGTGTCAGCCCCAAACAGGTTTTTGTGTGTTTAGTGTGTGTGTGCATGCTTGGGCACACATTCCAGTGTGTGTGCATGCACATGCTTCTGTGCATGCATGTTGTGTGTATTTGTGTATGTTTAAGTATGTTTGAGACCAACCAGTGCCAGGTGGCTGCTGTCATGGCTGCTGACACAAAGCCTGAGACTGTAGAGAGAGCGAGAGTGCAGAGAGAGAGCACAGAGAGAGCAGAGAGTGAGAAGAGAGTGAGAAGAGAGAGAGCACAGAGAGAGCAGAGAGCAGTGAGAGCAGAGAGAGAGAGCAGAGAGAGAAGAGAGAGAGCAGAGAGTGAGAAGAGAGTGAGATGAGAGAGAGCAGCAGAGAGCAGAGAGAGCAGAGAGAGAGCAGAGAGAGAGCAGAGAGAGAGCAGAGTGAGAAGAGAGAGCAGTGAGAAAGCAGCGAGAGAGCAGAGAGAGAGCAGAGAGAGAGAAGAGAGTGAGCAGAGAGAGAGCAGAGAGAGAGCAGAGAGAGGGCAGAGAGAGAGCAGAGAGAGAGCAGAGAGAGCAGTGAGAAAGCAGCAAGAGAGCAGAGAGAGAGCAGAGAGAGAGAGCAGAGAGCAGCGAGAGAGCAGAGAGAGAGCAGAGAGCAGAGAGAGAGCAGCGAGAGAGCAACGAGAGAGCAACGAGAGAGCAGAGAGAAAGCAGAGAGTGAGAAGAGAGAGCAGTGAGAAAGCAGCGAGAGAGCAGAGAGAGAGTAGAAAGTGAGGAGAGCAGAGAGCAGCGAGAGAGCAGAGAGAGAGCAGAGAGAGCAGCGAGAGAGCAGAGAGTGAGGAGAGCAGAGAGCAGGCGAGAGAGCAGAGAGAGAGCAGCGAGAGAGCAGAGAGTGAGAAGAGAGTGAGAAGAGAGAGCAGTGAGAAAGCAGCGAGAGAGCAGAGAGAGAGTAGAAAGTGAGGAGAGCAGAGAGCAGCGAGAGAGCAGCGAGAGAGCAGAGAGAGAGCAGAGAGAGCAGAGAGAGAGCAGAGAGTGAGGAGAGCAGAGAGCAGGCGAGAGAGCAGAGAGAGAGCAGAGAGAGAGCAGCGAGAGAGCAGAGAGTGAGAAGAGAGTGAGAAGAGAGAGCAGAGAGAGCGGAGAGTGAGAAGAGAGAGCAGTGAGAAAGCAGCGAGAGAGCAGAGAGAGAGCAGAGAGTGAGGAGAGCAGAGAGCAGCGAGAGAGCAGAGCGAGAGAGCAGAGAGTGAGAAGAGAGAGCAGAGAGCAGAGAGAGCAGCGAGAGAGCAACGAGAGAGCAACGAGAGAGCAGAGAGAAAGCAGAGAGTGAGAAGAGAGAAAGCAGAGAGAGAGCAGATTGAGAGCAGAGAGAGCGCAGAGAGAGCAGAGTGCAGAGAGAGAGCAGCGAGAGAGAGCAGAGAGAGAGCAGAGAGAGAGCAGCGAGAGAGCAGAGAGAGAGCCGCGAGAAAGCAGTGAGAGAGCAGAGAGTGAGAAGAGTGAGCAGAGAGAGAGCAGAGAGAGAGCAGAGAGAGAGCAGAGAGCAGAGAGAGAGCAGCGAGAGAGCAACGAGAGAGCAACGAGAGAGCAACGAGAGAGCAACGAGAGAGCAGAGAGAAAGCAGAGAGTGAGAAGAGAGAGCAGTGAGAAAGCAGCGAGAGAGCAGAGAGAGAGAGAGAGAGCAGAGAGAGAGCAGCAGAGAGCAGCGAGAGAGCAGAGAGAGAGCAGAGAGCAGCGAGTGAGCAGAGACATGAGAAGCAGAGAGCAGGCGAGAGAGCAGAGAGAGAGATAAAGAGCAGAGAGTGAGAAGAGTCCATGTGAGAAGAGGAACAGTATGAAAACACGAGAGAGCAGAGACAGACAGAGAGCAGCTCCCCCGAGAGCAGCTGAGACAGCAGATAGAGGTCAGAGAGAGCAGAGAGAGAGCAGAGTCTCTAGCAGGGTCCCCAGAGAGCAGGCGAGAGAGCAGAGAGAGAGCAGAGAGAGAGCAGCTAGAGAGCAGAGAGTCCCTAGAGAGAGAGCCAGAGTGAGAAGCAGAGAGAAAGCAGCATGTGAGAGCAGAGAGAGAGCAGAGAGTCTGAGAGCAGCGAGAGAGCAGAGCAGAGAGCAGAGGTGCTTATTCTCAGAAGCTGGTGGGAGAGCAGAGAGCAGAGAGGGGCAGAGAGAGAGCAACTACAACGAGAGAACAGAGAGAAAGCAGAGAGTGAGAAGAGAGAAAGCAGAGAGAGAGCAGATTGAGAGCAAGAGAGCGCAGGAGAGCAGAGTGCAGAGAAGAGCAGCTTGGAGAGAGTTTAGAGAGAGGCAGAGAGAGAGCAGCGAGAGAGCAGAGAGAGAGAAATGAGTGAGAGAGCAGAGAGTTCAGAGACTGAGCAGAGAGAACAGAGAGAGAGCAGAGAGAGAACAGAGAGAGAGAGCAGAAAACAGCGAGAGAGCAAAGAGAGAGCAGAGAGCAGAGAGAGAGCACCGAGAGAGCAGAGCGAGGCTCCCAGCACATCAAAGCACAGCAGCAGCCCTGTGGCCAAGCCCACATGAGAACCCAGCACATTCCCCACTCCTCATTAGCCTCTCACTGAGATAAACACACACACACACACACACACATATGTCCATGTGCACACAAGGAACACATATGCACAAACACGCACACACCACACACACACACACCGACATCACTCCCCCGCCCCCCACACTGACACACACCCTGATAGGGTCATCAGTAAGGTATCATCAGCCTCTATCTGCATGGTCCCCACAGACACCATGAGGTCCTATAGGATCCCTATGGCCACGTCCTCCATGTCTGTGGGAGCTCATTCTGTTCTACTGCTGCTGATATGATTCATTATGTCCTATCACAGGTGCTTATTCTCAGACAGCTGGTGGGAAGCAACGGGACAGGATGAGTGGGATGAATGGGGTTACGACAACACTTACAACTACAGACGGGATTGAACACAGACATTAATACTAGAACGGCTGGGCCTCGAGGGACCCCCTTCACACTAATGAGTTTCATTCAGGTTATCGCAAGAATCACTTGGTTGTGTTTATGAAGGTCTTAGGTATCATTAGAATTATTTTTATTTCCTTCAAATGACACAAAAGCATTTTCATTGGTTCATTAGTTACTGTAGGCTAAATGTAAAACATGTAAAAAAATGTTCAAGTGTTCAATACATTTTATTTAGTGTGTTAGCAGCTTCTTTTTCAAAACAATATGAAGTAAAATACCCCCACCACCAAGATGCACGGTCAAATGATGAAGACAACAGTAGCTTAAACATCATTTTAAGCTTTGAGTGTTTTTGATAAAGTGTAAATCAACACAAAAGCAATAACAGCATTTTAATGACTATAAATATGACAGCAGTCAAAAATACCACGTTTTTATGTGGGTCTTTATGTCATGGCATCAGTTGGTCCATGTCACATAAACAGCGAACGCTGGTGAGTGCTTGTTTTTTGTTTGAGATGTAGGGTTTTCTCTGTCATCACCAGCTTGTTCTATTCAAACGGTGCCGTCCTTCCTCTCTCCTGTCTCACCTTTTCATTTGGTGGTGGCGCGGGCACCTGCTCAGTGCGCTCTGTTCTGGCTTTTAGCGCTTAGGCCTCGGAGGTTCAGACTGAGGCTCAGAATCAGAAGAATAATCATCGGCGATGTCATGGTTTATTTCTTACCCACCTTCTGAGTCGTTTTCATTTATATTTTGTAAATGACGGTCTCACTGTGTTCTAGGCTGATAAGACTGCTTGATCTGCTGTTCTTCATTCACAGTTGGTGATTACATAACTATGCATTGTTCACTTCCCCTTGCGCTTCAACTCACCCACTATACCCCTTTCTTTTTAAAATGGTATTTAATCCCTATTTTACCAGGTAAATTGACTGAGAACACAGGAGGGGAGATGAATAAGCCAATACTTGACTTCATCTGTTGTTATATGTGTGAAATTAGTTTCGGTACAGTTTAAGTTTAGTTTTGTCGGCAATTATCGTGGTGATTATCAACTGAGCACGGCACTTTCAAGAAGGAGAGCAGCAGGCCCTACTGTCGGGAGAAGGAGCGCAGCAGGCCCTACTGTCAGGAGAAGGAGCGCAGCAGGCCCTACTGTCGGGAGAAGGAGCGCAGCAGGCCCTACTGTCGGGAGAAGGAGCGCAGCAGGCCCTACTGTCGGGAGAAGGAGCGCAGCAGGCCCTACTGTCGGGAGAAGGAGAGCAGCAGGCCCTACTGTCGGGAGAAGGAGCGCAGCAGGCCCTACTGTCGGGAGAAGGAGCGCAGCAGGCCCTACTGTCGGGAGAAGGAGCGCAGCAGGCCCTACTGTCAGGAGAAGGAGCGCAGCAGGCCCTACTGTCGGAGAAGGAGAGCAGCAGGCCCTACTGTCGGGAGAAGGAGCGCAGCAGGCCCTACTGTCAGGAGAAGGAGCGCAGCAGGCCCTACTGTCAGGAGAAGGAGCGCAGCAGGCCCTACTGTCAGGAGAAGGAGCGCAGCAGGCCCTACTGTCAGGAGAAGGAGCGCAGCAGGCCCTACTGTCAGGAGAAGGAGCGCAGCAGGCCCTACTGTCAGGAGAAGGAGCGCAGCAGGCCCTACTGTGTCAGGAGAAGGAGCGCAGCAGGCCCTACTGTCAGGAGAAGGAGCGCAGCAGGCCCTACTGTCAGGAGAAGGAGCGCAGCAGGCCCTACTGTCAGGAGAAGGAGCGCAGCAGGCCCTACTGTCGGGAGAAGGAGCGCAGCAGGCCCTACTGTCGGGAGAAGGAGAGCAGCAGGCCCTACTGTCGGGAGAAGGAGCGCAGCAGGCCCTACTGTCGGGAGAAGGAGCGCAGCAGGCCCTACTGTCGGGAGAAGGAGCGCAGCAGGCCCTACTGTCGGGAGAAGGAGCGCAGCAGGCCCTACTGTCGGAGAAGGAGCGCAGCAGGCCCTACTGTCAGGAGAAGGAGCGCAGCAGGCCCTACTGTCAGGAGAAGGAGCGCAGCAGGCCCTACTGTCAGGAGAAGGAGCGCAGCAGGCCCTACTGTCAGGAGAAGGAGCGCAGCAGGCCCTACTGTCAGGAGAAGGAGCGCAGCAGGCCCTACTGTCAGGAGAAGGAGCGCAGCAGGCCCTACTGTCAGGAGAAGGAGCGCAGCAGGCCCTACTGTCAGGAGAAGGAGCGCAGCAGGCCCTACTGTCAGGAGAAGGAGCGCAGCAGGCCCTACTGTCAGGAGAAGGAGCGCAGCAGGCCCTACTGTCAGGAGAAGGAGCGCAGCAGGCCCTACTGTCAGGAGAAGGAGCGCAGCAGGCCCTACTGTCGGGAGAAGGAGCGCAGCAGGCCCTACTGTCGGGAGAAGGAGCGCAGCAGGCCCTACTGTCGGGAGAAGGAGCGCAGCAGGCCCTACTGTCGGGAGAAGGAGCGCAGCAGGCCCTACTGTCGGGAGAAGGAGCGCAGCAGGCCCTACTGTCAGGAGAAGGAGCGCAGCAGGCCCTACTGTCGGGAGAAGGAGCGCAGCAGGCCCTACTGTCAGGAGAAGGATCGCAGCAGGCCCTACTGTCAGGAGAAGGAGCGCAGCAGGCCCTACTGTCGGGAGAAGGAGTGCAACAGGCCCTACTGTTGGTAGATGAAGGGGAAATGGGGGAAAACTGTTACAAAAAGGACATGCCCTCCAAAAACTGCATATAACTCCACTTCTTTTTGTGATATTAAGATTCTAACAACAACAGTGTGTTATATAGATGAATTTAGGAAAAGTAAAGGGGTATGCCTTTAAAAATGGCCGAGTAATACATTTGTTAAATTCATGAGCACTCCAAATGTCTGCTTTAGCAGTTTTAGCAGTGTTAAGAAAGTATGTCATGTCTCAATTGGGAAATACCATTAGATATGATGCTATGGATAACTGGGGATGATGCACCCTATGAGAAAATAGCAACAATAGTTTCTATACCTAAACTGTCCAACACCTGGGTCCATGGGAGCAGGTGTGACTTTGGTATTGTCTTTGACTCAACACCTGATACAATGCAGGAGCAGATAATTACTTTCCATCACCTTTCTGTCTCCTGAGTCTGGACACATTGACATATAGCCCGGCTGGAAGAGATAACTAGCCCGGCTATATGGAAGAGATAACTATATGGAAGAGATAACTAGCCCGTCTATATGGAAGAGATAACTAGCCCGGCTATATGGAAGAGATAACTAGCCCGGCTATATGGAAGAGATAACTAGCCCGGCTATATGGAAGAGATAACTAGCCGGGAAGAGATAACTATATGGAAGAGATAACTAGCCCGGCTATATGGAAGAGATAACTAGCCCGGCTATATGGAAGAGATAACTAGCCCGGCTATATGGAAGAGATAACTAGCCCGGCTATATGGAAGAGATAACTAGCCCGGCTATATGGAAGAGATAACTAGCCCGGCTATATGGAAGAGATAGCAGGTGGACAATTACATTGCCTTCAGAAAGTGTTCACACCCCTTGCCTTTTTTCACATTTAGTTGTGTTACAGCCTGAATTTAAAATGGATAAAATTGAGATTTGTTCCACACAATACCCCATAATGTGAAAGTGGAATTATGTTTTAGCTATATTTTTACAAATGAATAAAAAATGATAAGCTGAAATGTCTTGAGTGAATAAGTATTCAACCCGTTTGTTATGGCAAACCTAAATAAGTTCAGGAGTAGAAATGTGCTTAACAAGTCGCATAATAAGTTGCAGGGACTCACTCTGTGTGCAATAATAGTGTTTACCGTGATTTTTGAATGATTACCTCATCTCTGTACCCCACACATACAATTATCTGGAAGGTCCCTCAGTCGAGCAGTGAATTTCCAAGTCAGATTCAACCACAAAAAACAGGGAAGTTTTCCAAAGCCTCGCAAAGAAGGGAACCTATTGGTAGATGGGTACAAAAAAAACTGACATTGAATATCCCTTTGAGCATGGTTTAGTTATTAATTACACTACGGATAGTGTTCTCCATGCACCCAGTCACTACAAAGATACAGTTGCCCTTCCTAACTTAGTTGACAGAGAGGAAGGAAACCACTCAGGAATTTCACAATGAGGCCAATGGTGACATTAAAACAGTTACAGAGTTTAATGGCTGTGATAGGAGAAAACTGAGGATGGATCAACGACATTGTAGTTACACCACAATACTTACCTAATTAACAGAGTGAAAAGAAGAAAGCCTGTACAGACAAATGTGCAAATAAATTCCCTTTTTGTCCTGAACACAAAGTGTTATGTTTGGGGCAAATTGAATACAACGCATTACTGAGTAGCACTCTAAATATGTTCAAGCATAGTGGTGGCTGCATCATGTTATGTGTATTCTTGTAATCGTTAAGGACGGGGGAGTTTTTCAGGATAAAAAAGTAAATTGAGCTAAGCACAGGTAAAATCCTAGAGGAAAACCTGGTTCAGTCTGCTTTCCACCAGACACTTGGAGATGAATTCACCTTTCAGCAGGACAATAACCTAAAACACAAGGCCAAATATACCTGGAATTGCTTACCAAAAAGACAGCGAATGTTCATAAGAGGCCAAGTTACAGTTTTGACTTAAATCTATCTATGGAAAGACCTGAAAATGGTTGTCTAGCAATGATCAACAACCAATTTGACGGAGATTGAAGAATTCTGAAAAGAATAAAGAACAAATGTTGCACAATCCAGGTGTGGAAAGATCTTAGAGACATACCCAGAAAGACTCCCAGCTGTAACTGCTGCCAATGGTGATTCAAATGAATATTTCTGTACTTCATTTTCAATGAATTTGCAAACATTCAACAACAACAAAATGTTTTCACTTTGTCTTTATGGGGAATTGTGTGTAGATAGCTGAGAAAAACATATTTAATCAATTTTGAAATGTTCATAATATTTTGTATTTTGCCATTATAATGTCAATACTAGCTACAGTGGTTTGCTAGCTTGGAGGTAGTATTTAGTGTTGTGTGCATTGCGTTTGTGCACTTAGCGAACATCCCATAGCCTACATTGCATTTGAAGTGTGACTGGCTCATGCCATTTAACCGTGGATGTACAGAGAAAATATTTATTCCTTTTTGTTGTCACTCCTGTTGGCTCCCCCACATGGGATTTGTGCTCTCTGATTGGCTCAAAGTCAAGTTGTTGGCCACTGACAAGCATTACGATTCTACAAATATAAAAGCCAGGTTCGTTGCTACAGGGTCGGCACGCAGCAGGTACCGCGTTTGTTCTAGAAAGACACGGTACGGCCTCGCACTGTGAGAAGTACCTATCGGCCGTCTGTCAGCAGTGAGATTCTCGGTCGGTGAAGCCGGCTTACATCCCTGAGCAGCCGTGACGTGATTTATCGGTGGGGATATAATGGTCTGATTTGAGAACGATCCACTGAAGCCATGTAGTTATGTGATTGCATTAGTATGATCGTTAAGCGGCAGCAACTTTCTCTGCAGGCTGAGGCTGACATCACGTCTGTCTCCATGGTGATGGAGCGCACGTAGGCTGTGTTTGAGAAAAAGAGAGCTATGGTTGGAGAGAGAGAGGGAGAGAGGGTGAGGGAGAGAGAGAGAGAAAAAGAGGGAGAGAGAGGGTGAGGGAGAGAGAGAGAGAAAAATAGAGTGAGATAGAGAGGGTGAGGGAGAGAGAGAGAGAGAAAAAAAAAAGAGTGAGAGAGAGAGAGTGAGAGAGAGACAGTCAGAAATCCACTAGGAGAGGGATGCAGCAGTGAGTGTCAGTGTCAGGAAGCAACCGGTCGGGAATACTAACCATGGCTAGACCCCACGGAGACACACACAAGCACGCGCTGAAGCCTTGGTCGTTGTTGCTGTCAGTCATTTGCAGTTCTGTCAACAGTATCAAGTGAAAAATAGTCTTTGAGCACAAAATGTCACTGGAGCTAATACTGACATTAAACGACTATTGGACAGAGGATCCACACCGCTCCCTCAAACAGACAGACAGAGAGAAAGGGAGGGAGAGATTTGAAGAGGAGGAGGAAGAGGGACAGAGGACATTGACAGACGAGAGGGAGAGGGTCTAAGAGAGAGAGATTGAGGAAGAGGAGGTGGAGAGATTGAGAAAGACGACAGAGGAGAAAGAGATGGAGAGAGAGAGATAATCAGTTTCTAGCTTCGTCCCCAAATCATCATCTGACCACACAGATGACTATTTCAGAGCTATGGTAACAGCCCCTGGTCATTCTACCTCATACCTTCATTCATGGGACTGAAGTCACTAAACCAAGATCCAACCTAGATTCAGCTGGGAATGGGAACAAGACTAATCAAGATCCAACCTAGATTCAGCTGGGAATGGGAACAAGACTAATCAAGATCCAACCTAGATTCAGCTGGGAATGGGAACAAGACTAATCAAGATCCAACCTAGATTCAGCTGGGAATGGGAACAAGACTAATCAAGATCCAACCTAGATTCAGCTGGGAATGGGAACAAGACTAATCAAGATCCAACCTAGATTCAGCTGGGAATGGGAACAAGACTAATCAAGATCCAACCTAGATTCAGCTGGGAATGGGAACAAGACTAATCAAGATCCAACCTAGATTCAGCTGGGAATGGGAACAAGACTAATCAAGATCCAACCTAGATTCAGCTGGGAATGGGAACAAGACTAATCAAGATCCAACCTAGATTCAGCTGGGAATGGGAACAAGACTAATAAAGATCCAACCTAGATTCAGCTGGGAATGGGAACAAGACTAATCAAGATCCAACCTAGATTCAGCTGGGAATGGGAACAAGACTAATAAAGATCCAACCTAGATTCAGCTGGGAATGGGAACAAGACTAATCAAGATCCAACCTAGATTCAGCTGGGAATGGGAACAAGACTAATCAAGATCCAACCTAGATTCAGCTGGGAATGGGAACAAGACTAATCAAGATCCAACCTAGATTCAGCTGGGAATGGGAACAAGACTAATAAAGATCCAACCTAGATTCAGCTGGGAATGGGAACAAGACTAATAAAGATCCAACCTAGATTCAGCTGGGAATGGGAACAAGACTAATCAAGATCCAACCTAGATTCAGCTGGGAATGGGAACAAGACTAATCAAGATCCAACCTAGATTCAGCTGGGAATGGGAACAAGACTAATCAAGATCCAACCTAGATTCAGCTGGGAATGGGAACAAGACTAATCAAGATCCAACCTAGATTCAGCTGGGAATGGGAACAAGACTAATCAAGATCCAACCTAGATTCAGCTGGGAATGGGAACAAGACTAATCAAGATCCAACCTAGATTCAGCTGGGAATGGGAACAAGACTAATCAAGATCCAACCTAGATTCAGCTGGGAATGGGAACAAGACTAATCAAGATCCAACATTAATCCATGCCTGTGATAGAGTTGTGATGTGTGACACAAAAACACGGCTAACATCATATTCGTTTACTTGACCTTTGGCTGTGGGCTCCCGTAGATCCGCCAGCATCTGAGCAAACATGGTTGTTTTTTTCAGGGGCTTTGACCTATTTGGTTGGAAAAGTCAACCGTCTTTATAGAGAGAGAGAAAGAGAAAGAGAGAATGGATTCATGGATTCTGATTTGGCTCGGCTCCAATTAAATCCACTCCCACAGAGAGCGAGCGGCAGCCCAAATTAGAAGAGACACAGAGACCGTACAGCAGACGTGTCCTCTTCTCCCCTCACACACGATCTAGCCAGGTAACATCGGCAGCGCCGGATAAAAGCCCATCACCCTTATTCTTCGAAATCGCAGTCTCTTTACATTGGTGATTTGCTTGTGATTTTTGTAGAATTTCATGTTTTTGCTGAATTTCCTGAGTACTATTGGATCAGAAATTAGTTCAGAGTACAGAAACACTGCCGTTTTCTGGTTCAGATACTGCTAACACTCACTTTAAAACCATTCCAGGAAATACCTTTCGTCCCTATCCCCCACACTTTCTGTCTCCTTCTTCTTCTCTTCTGCTGCAAAGCTATTGATTTATCCTGTTAGTCAGCTGTGTGTGTATGTCAACACTCTATATGGTGTACATGGGATTGGCTGACGGTACAAGAGTGGAATATATGGGAGGCAGTAGTAGTACAAATGTGGAGTATCAGTGAGGCTTGTGCCCATTACCCCCCTCTCTCTCTCTGTTTAGATCAGTGGTGTTGAGTCCTTCATTCAGGTTTGGGCTCCCGGGAATACTCCTTGGCAGCAGTGTGAGTGTCTTACTTAATCCAGCAACACTGCTCTAATTGGCTAGCTGCAGCCATTTCCCCTGCTCTGAGGAACACGGAGATTAGAATACAAGTTTTCAGCATTCAAGGAGCAAAAATGAGTCACACTACGGATAGACAACATCTCCGAGGGATACATCGGCGAGGGCAGTGGCTGAGCACAGAAGTACTGGGAATGGAATTGATGCCTGTACAAAGAGAGTGGGGGGGGAGAGAGAGAGAGAGAGACACGAGAGAGAGAGACGAGAGAGAGAGAGACACGAGAGAGACACGAGAGAGAGACACGAGAGAGAGAGAGAGAGAGAGAGAGAGAGAGAGAGAGAGAGAGAGAGAGAGAGAGACACGAGAGAGAGACACGAGAGAGAGAGACGAGAGAGAGAGACGAGAGAGACAAGAGAGAGAGACACGAGAGAGACGAGAGAGAGAGACACGAGAGAGACACGAGAGAGACACGAGAGACACGAGAGAGAGACACGAGAGAGAGACACGAGAGAGAGAGACACGAGACAGAGACACGAGAGAGAGAGAGAGAGACACGAGAGAGAGAGAGAGACACGAGAGAGAGAGAGAGAGAGAGAGAGAGAGAGAGAGAGACACAAGAGAGAGAGACACGAGAGAGAGAGACACGAGAGAGACTTACTTTGCGATGTCACTATTGCCAGACGTAGGGAGTAGTTATGAGGGAAATCTACATAGTTACAGGTTGGGATATTATTTTTGACGATATATCATATTGCTAGTTGGCTGTCTCCGCACCAAAACTCCAGTATTTTTCCTTCATAGCTTGTTCTCCATCTTCTTGTTAAACTCGGGAGCCAATTCATTTTCAGCACTTCTATTTCCATGACTGATCAAAACGAGCTTTCTCATGGCTCTCTCTTGTGCCTCTGCAGCAGACATATGGTGAGCAATATGTTCGGGGACATCGAATCGCAATAAAATCACAGCATCGAATCGCAATACATTTTAGAATCATGAGAATCGTTATACATCGTATCGGCACCTAAGTATCATGAGAATATCATATCGTGAGGTCCCTGGTAATTCCCAGCTCTACTGTAGTAGGGATGTAGAGTTGAAGCTTTGGGAAATGGTGCAACTCTCATGTTTTTGAGGTGAGAAGTGACTCACAAAGGAGTTTATATAAGGTATGAGTTACTGAACTGAGCTCAACTGACCAACCTAGACAGAGGCAGAGGAGTAAAGACCCACAGGACATCAATATAAGATGTGACCTTAAGCCAATTTCCCTTCTGCACCGAACAGAACAGTGACATAAAGTCAAACATGGTTTCATGTTTTTAATGCTGTACTCGTACTGTGCACAGACACAGTACAGGGTCAATCCATTTGAATTCCATCACTTCTTGAAAGCAGCTCTTTTGATTTGAATGAAACCGTAGGAGTGCTTAGAAAATCTAAAAGGCCAAAACGTGCAAGACATAAGTTAACCATTTTGCATACCCCACCACGCCATGAGAAATCCACGTCTTCATCACTGGAGACGATAAACGGTTGAGATTGATATAATTTACAACTTTTTAAAAATAAAAATGCAAAACGTTCAACCTTAATACAAGTAAATTGCCTAAACACGAGTAACCTCATACATATTCATATGTTGTAGCTTAGACCCTATTTGACTTCGGAGGTTTTAGTGTTGTGCCCGTCATCGGTTGAGACACAACATGCTCTTGAATACAACACGGTGGGTGTCATGTTTTGGCTGATAAATGTACAAACACTTCAACTTTCAAATGGCACAACAAAGATGATTGGAGGTCCACACATCAGAGAGTGTTGACTTGTTTTGGAATATCTGCTGTTCTATATGATACTGACAATCCATAGGAAACCTAATGAAATCATAGAAATATAGATGATAGAATATACACGAACATTTAAGTTGACATTTGACGGTGGGTGCCCCGGTGGTCACCTTTGCGGTAGTAATTGAAAGTTAAAATTTCAATTCAATTTATAAACTCAGCAAAAAAAGAAACGTCCTCTCACTGTCAACTGCGTTTATTTTCAGCAAACTTAACATGTGTAAATATTTGTATGAACATAACGAGATTCAACAACTGAGACATAAACGGAACAAGTTCCACAGATATGTGACAGAAATTGAATAATGTGTCCCAGAACAAATCAAAAGTAACAGTCCGTATCTGGTGTGGCCACCAGCTGCATTAAGTACTGCAGTGCTCATGGACTGCACCAGATTTGCCAGTTCTTGCTGTGTGATGTTACCCCTCTCTTCCACCAAGGCACCTGCAAATTCCTGGACATTTCTGGGGGAATGGCCCGAGTTCTCACCCTCCGATCCAACAGGTCCCAGACGTACTCAATGGGATTGAGATCCGGGCTTTTCGCTGGCCATGGCAGAACACTGACATTCCTGTCTTGCAGGAAATCACGCACAGAACGAGCAGTATAGATGGTGACATTGTCATACTGGAGGGTCATGTCAGGATGAGCCTGCAGGAAGGGTACCACATGAGGGAAGAGGATGTCTTCTCTCTAACACACAGCGTTGAGATTGCCTGCAATGAGAAAGAGCTCAGTCCGATGATGCATTGACACACCACCCCAGACCATGACAGACCCTCCACCTCCAAATCGATCCCGCTCCAGAGTACAGACCTCGGTGTAATGCTCATTCCTTCGACGATAAACGCAAATCCGACCATCACCCCTGGTGAAACAAAACCACGACTCGTCAAAGAGCACTTTTTGCAAGTCCTGTCTGGTCCAGCGACGGTGGGTTTGTGCCCATAGGTGACGTTGTAGCCGGTGATGTCTGGTGAGGACCTGCCTTTACAACAGGCCTACAAGGTGTAACTCAAGCAGTTGTTGTTGCCATTCTGTACCTGTCCCACAGGTGTGATGTTCGGATGTACAGATCCTATGCAAGTGTTGTTACACGTGGTCTGCCACTGCGAGGACGATCAGCTGTCCGTCCTTTCTCCCTGTAGCGCTGTCTTGGGCGTCTCACAATACGGACATTGCAATTTATTGCCCTGGCCACATCTGCAGTCCTCATGCCTCCTTGCAGCATGCCTAAGGCACTTTCACACAGATGAGCAGGGACCCTGGGCATCTTTCTTTTGGTGTTTCTCAGAGTCAGTAGAAAGGCCTCTTTAGTGTCCTAAGTTTTCATAACTGTGACTGTAACTGCCTATCGTCTGTAAGCTGTTAGTGTCTTAACGACCGTTCCACAGGTGCATGTTCATGAATTGTTTATGGTTCATTGCACAAGCATGGGAAACAGTGTTAAACCCCTTTACAGTGAAGATATGTGAAGGTATTTGGAGTTTTACAAATTATCTTTGAAAGACAGGGTCCTGATATTATTTTTTATTCATAAACATTTCTTTTCAATAAATAATCAAATCGTTTGATACCACTGTTTGTAAGCTTTTGCAACCCTTCTTCAATAGAATACCGCCTATGAATGACTTTCAAGTGAATTTCCCATCTGGTTGGCTTCATAACTCTGGCAGGAAAACAAGAATGGTAAAATAACACACCATATCTGCCTGCTACCAGTCAGAACAGAATGGCAGACATTTACATTCACAAGTATCAATCAACCCAGCCACCAGCTATAATTCCATTAATCAGCATAATTGGCCCATAATTGGCTCTCATCAACACCATACAGATGCCATCACTCAAAATCCAATACACCACTTGAAGACAAACATTGCCATTTTTCCCACAACACTGATATTCTCTCCCTGTGTGTGTGTGTGTGTGTGTGTGTGTGTGTGTGTGTGTGTGTGTGTGTGTATCTCGTATATCATACTGGATGATCTTAGAAGAAGAGAGTGTGTGTGTCTCTTCTACTGACTGGATCTAGAAGAAGTGGATCTTGTCTGCATTACGGCCCACTAGATTACACTTGTGTATCTGGTTAACTTCACACTGCGTGGGCCCCAGTGGAGGTCATGTGACGAAAATAGGCAATGGGACAATAATCCACTCAAACGTACTGTAGCTTACACACTCTCACAGAAATCACACAAGCCAGCTGGTGTGGATAGTTGTATTCCGGACGGACGGACGGACGGACGCACGCACGCACGCACGCACGCACGCACGCACGCACGCACGCACGCACGCACACTGCATGATCTAATAACAACACTGTCTACCCATACTGTATGATCTAATGACAACACTATCTACCCATACTGTATGATCTAATGACAACACTATCTACCCATACTGTATGATCTAATGACAACACTATCTATCCATACTGTATGATCTAATGACAACACTATCTACCCATACTGTATGATCTAATGACAACACTATCTATCCATACCGTATGATCTAATGACAACACTATCTACCCATACTGTATGATCTAATGACAACACTATCTACCCATACTGTATGATCTAATGACAACACTATCTACCCATACTGTATGATCTAATGACAACACTGTCTACCCATACTGTATGATCTAATGACAACACTATCAACCCATACTGTATGATCTAATGACAACACTATCTACACATACTGTATGATCTAATGACAACACTGTCTACCCATACTGTATGATCTAATGACAACACTATCTACCCATACTGTATGATCTAATGACAACACTGTCTACCCATACTGTATGATCTAATGACAACACTATCTACCCATACTGTATGATCTAATGACATCACTGTCTACCCATACTGTATGATCTAATGACAACACTATCTACCCATACTGTATGATCTAATGACAACACTGTCTACCCATACTGTCTGATCTAATGACATTACTGTCTACCCATACTGTATGATCTAACGACAACACTATCAACCCATACTGTATGATCTAATGACAACACTATCTACACATACTGTATGATCTAATGACAACACTATCTACACATACTGTATGATCTAATGACAACACTATCTACCCATACTGTATTATCTAATGACAACACTGTCTACCCATACTGTATGATCTAATGACATTACTGTCTACCCATACTGTATTATCTAATGACAACACTATCTACCCATACTGTTTGATCTAATGACAACACTATCTACCCATACTGTATGATCTAATGACAACACTATCTACCCATACTGTATGATCTAATGACATCACTGTCTACCCATACTGTATGATCTAATGACAATACTGTCTACCCATACTGTATGATCTAAAGACATTACTATCTATCCATACTGTATGATCTAATGACATTACTATCTATCCATACTGTATGATCTAATGACATTACTATCTATCCATACTGTATGATCTAATGACATCACTATCTACCCATACTGTATGATCTAATGACATTACTGTCTACCCATACTGTATGATCTAATGACAACACTATCTATCCATACTGTATGATCTAATGACAACACTATCTACCCATACTGTATGATCTAATGACAACACTATCTACCCATACTGTATGATCTAATGACAACACTATCTACCCATACTGTATGATCTAATGACATCACTGTCTACCCATACTGTATGACCTAATGACAACACTATCTACCCATACTGTATGATCTAATGACAACACTGTCTACCCATACTGTATGATCTAATGACAACACTATCTACCCATACTGTATGATCTAATGACAACACTGTCTACCCATACTGTATGATCTAATGACAACACTATCTACCCATACTGTATGATCTAATGACAACACTATCTACCCATACTGTATGATCTAATGACAACACTGTCTACCCATACTGTATGATCTAATGACAACACTATCTACCCATACTGTATGATCTAATGACAACACTGTCTACCCATACTGTATGATCTAATGACAACACTATCTACCCATACTGTATGATCTAATGACAACACTGTCTACCCATACTGTATGATCTAATGACAACACTATCTACCCATACTGTATGATCTAATGACAACACTATCTACCCATACTGTATGATCTAATGACAACACTATCTACCCATACTGTATGATCTAATGACAACACTGTCTACCCATACTGTATGATCTAATGACAACACTATCTACCCATACTGTATGATCTAATGACAACACTGTCTACCCATACTGTCTGATCTAATGACAACACTGTCTACCCATACTGTATGATCTAATGACAACACTGTCTACCCATACTGTATGATCTAATGACAACACTGTCTACCCATACTGTATGATCTAATGACAACACTATCTACCCATACTGTATGATCTAATGACAACACTATCTACCCATACTGTATGATCTAATGACAACACTATCTACCCATACTGTATGATCTAATGACAACACTATCTACCCATACTGTATGATCTAATGACAACACTGTCTACCCATACTGTATGATCTAATGACAACACTATCAACCCATACTGTATGATCTAATGACAACACTATCTACACATACTGTATGATCTAATGACAACACTGTCTACCCATACTGTATGATCTAATGACAACACTGTCTACCCATACTGTATGATCTAATGACATTACTATCTATCCATACTGTATGATCTAATGACAACACTGTCTACCCATACTGTATGATCTAATGACAACACTGTCTACCCATACTGTATGATCTAATGACAACACTATCTACCCATACTGTATGATCTAATGACATCACTGTCTACCCATACTGTATGATCTAATGACAACACTGTCTACCCATACTGTATGATCTAATGACAACACTATCTACCCATACTGTATGATCTAATGACAACACTGTCTACCCATACTGTATGATCTAATGACAACACTGTCTACCCATACTGTATGATCTAATGACATCACTGTCTACCCATACTGTATGATCTAATGACATTACTATCTATCCATACTGTATGATCTAATGACATTACTGTCTACCCATACTGTATGATCTAATGACAACACTATCTACCCATACTGTATGATCTAATGACATTACTGTCTACCCATACTGCATGATCTAATAACAACACTGTCTACCCATACTGTATGATCTAATGCCATCACTGTCTACCCATACTGTATGATCTAATGACAATACTGTCTACCCATACTGTATGATCTAATGACAACACTGTCTACCCATACTGTATGATCTAATGACATCACTGTCTACCCATACTGTATGATCTAATGACAACACTATCTACCCATACTGTATGATCTAATGACAACACTGTCTACCCATACTGTATGATCTAATGACAACACTATCTACCCATACTGTATGATCTAATGACATCACTGTCTACCCATACTGTATGATCTAATGACAACACTATCTACCCATACTGTATGATCTAATGACAACACTATCTACCCATACTGTATGATCTAATGACAACACTATCTACCCATACTGTATGATCTAATGACAACACTATCTACCCATACTGTATGATCTAATGACATCACTGTCTACCCATACTGTATGACCTAATGACAACACTATCTACCCATACTGTATGATCTAATGACAACACTATCTACCCATACTGTTTGATCTAATGACAACACTATCTACCCATACTGTATTATCTAATGACAACACTGTCTACCCATACTGTATGATCTAATGACAACACTATCTACCCATACTGTATTATCTAATGACAACACTGTCTACCCATACTGTATGATCTAATGACAACACTATCTACCCATACTGTATGATCTAATGACAACACTATCTACACATACTGTATGATCTAATGACAACACTATCTACCCATACTGTATGATCTAATGACAACACTGTCTACCCATACTGTATGATCTAATGACAACACTATCTACCCATACTGTATGATCTAATGACAACACTGTCTACCCATACTGTATGATCTAATGACAACACTATCTACCCATACTGTATGATCTAATGACAACACTATCTACCCATACTGTATGATCTAATGACAACACTATCTACCCATACTGTATGATCTAATGACAACACTGTCTACCCATACTGTATGATCTAATGACAACACTATCTACCCATACTGTATGATCTAATGACAACACTGTCTACCCATACTGTCTGATCTAATGACAACACTGTCTACCCATACTGTATGATCTAATGACAACACTATCTACCCATACTGTATGATCTAATGACAACACTGTCTACCCATACTGTATGATCTAATGACAACACTATCTACCCATACTGTATGATCTAATGACAACACTATCTACCCATACTGTATGATCTAATGACAACACTATCTACCCATACTGTATGATCTAATGACAACACTATCTACCCATACTGTATGATCTAATGACAACACTGTCTACCCATACTGTATGATCTAATGACAACACTATCTACCCATACTGTATGATCTAATGACAACACTGTCTACCCATACTGTATGATCTAATGACAACACTGTCTACCCATACTGTATGATCTAATGACAACACTATCTACCCATACTGTATTATCTAATGACAACACTGTCTACCCATACTGTATGATCTAATGACATCACTGTCTACCCATACTGTATGACCTATTGACATCACTGCCAACCAATAGCGTATGATCTAATGACATCACTGTCTACCCACACTGTATGATCTAATGACATCACTGCCTACCAATACCGTATGATCTAATGACAACACTGTCTACCCATACTGTATGATCTAATGACATCACTGTCTACCCATACTGTATGACCTAATGACAACACTGTCTACCCATACTGTATGATCTAATGACAACACTGTCTACCCATACTGTATGATCTAATGACAACACTGTCTACCCATACTGTATGATCTAATGACAACACTGTCTACCCATACTGTATGATCTAATGACAACACTGTCTACCCATACTGTCTGATCTAATGACAACACTATCTACACATACTGTCTGATCTAATGACAACACTATCTACCCATACTGTATGATCTAATGACAACACTATCTACCCATACTGTCTGATCTAATGACAACACTATCTACCCATACTGTCTGATCTAATGACAACACTATCTACCCATACTGTCTGATCTAATGACAACACTATCTACCCATACTGTATGATCTAATGACAACACTGTCTACCCATACTGTATGATCTAATGACAACACTGTCTACCCATACTGTATGATCTAATGACAACACTGTCTACCCATACTGTATGATCTAATGACAACACTGTCTACCCATACTGTATGATCTAATGACAACACTGTCTACCCATACTGTATGATCTAATGACAACACTGTCTACCCATACTGTATGATCTAATGACAACACTGTCTACCCATACTGTATGATCTAATGACAACACTATCTACCCATACTGTATGATCTAATGACAACACTATCTACCCATACTGTATGATCTAATGACAACACTGTCTACCCATACTGTATGATCTAATGACAACACTGTCTACCCATACTGTCTGATCTAATGACAACACTGTCTACCCATACTGTCTGATCTAATGACAACACTATCTACCCATACTGTCTGATCTAACGACTGTCACCTTGCTACTCTCATAAGTGCTGTAACAATACCACCGATGGTGATGGAGTAATATCATGTTATAGAAAGGTAGTCTTTGAGTGTGTGTGTGTGTGTGTGTGTGTGTGTGTGTGTGTGTGTGTGTGTGTGTGTGTGTGTGTGTGTGTGTGTGTGTGTGTGTGTCTTCAGAGGTACAGTATCCTAGTCATGTCACCCAGAGAACACAAGCAATCCCTCTTGTGTATGGTACAGCAATACAACCTTGAGGAACCAAAGAGCCCTGTGCCGTCGAGAGCAGTGAAAGACAAAACAAACCGGATAGAAGGAGAAAGAAAAGAAAACAGAGAAGTAATTGTCTTCTCTCTCTCCAGAACAAAACTTAAACCAATATTATACAGAGCAGCCGAACAGAGAGAGGAAAATAAAACCTTTCTGTGGTTTACAGATTTTGCAGAGCGCAGAAAGAAATCCCCCCACCACAACATTTCTCCTGTGTGTGCAGGAATTTGCAGTGCTGGCATGTGTATAATAAAAGTGGACGATTACCTGAAAAAATGAACAAAGCCTGTATTTATTCTTCTTACACTACAGAGTGAAACAAACCCAAGAGAAAAGGAATGAGAAAAGCAGAGAGCAGATAGGCAACTTAGTATACTGTATATACTGTACATACTTAATATACTCATTGACTCTCAGTCAACTTAGAAATGATCACTACAACTCAAGTTATTAACCTTCCTCATAACACCATTCACCATGTTGCTGAACCTGCATCGACACAGAAGTAGCTCCTTTAGGGTCTCTCTAGCCCATTGACTAATTCTATTTATTTGGTCTAGCCTACAGGTAATGATAGCAGGAAGCTATCAGCCCAAGACATAATGGAATTGTGCCTTCAGTGAGTCAGACACAGTTCGAAACAGCAGAGCTGTCGCCCCACAGTTCAAACTCATGTCTCCGTGAACGGGGGAAAGATTGAATCTTTCATTAGAGACGGGCGGTAAACTAAATCCGAGCAGAAGTATAACTGTGTGAGCATGCGGCTAAACAGAGCCCTCGTTTCCCCAACCCCCTCCGAGGCACTGTGTGTGGGGGAGATGGAATGCCTGATGACGGCACCAGATTATTTCTTCCATATTACAGGGAAATCAGGACAGCTCAGGTCTTATACAAAGCTCACCACAGCTTCATCAGCAGTTTGTCTGACTCAGACTAGCTGGGAACTCGTTCTCATCTGGCCAGTATGGACAGAAGGGATAAAGCAGCAGAGACCAACTAAGATGATGCTATGCCTTGGGTGGAATACTGGATAGCAGGGAAGTACTACAGGTCCAGGATTGTATCCAGTCGCTACAGTACCCTGTCTTCCAACTGCATCTCTTAGTAAGGTGCTTTTCAATAGGAGTCAGTTGCAGCAAGCCTTGGACTGACCAAGTGAGTGCTCACAGAGTGATCCAAAGACATACTTCTCCTCTAAGCCAATGATCATTAGCCAAAGCATCAAATGCATTGTGGCTCACCTGTGATCTTTCTGCATGAAAAGGAGGTCCACCTGGCGCAACAAGGGAGCCTTTCCATATGTAGTCCAAATTGGTGACACAGTGACAGTGTCCCTCTCCTCCGCCCCGTCCCAGTCCCCTGCAGTCCCCAGGGAGTGGTGGTGTGGTCTGCATAAACCCATTACTTAACAGGCCATCATAATTAAGGAGAGGGAGAAGCTAACGCTGTCCAGCCTGACCTACTTTACCCATGAGCTCCCCCTGACACCGATACTCTTTCTAGATAGAATAAAGACAAAGACCCACAAGCTGAACTCTCCCATCTCTCTGGATGAACTGACCTGTACTGTGCTGTGGCTTTGGCTCTGTCCTACAGCTCTTTACTGTACTGTGTTGTGGCCTTGGCTCTGTCCTACAGCTCTTTACTGTACTGTGCAGTGGCCTTGGCTCTGTACTGTACTGTGCTGTGGCCTTGGCTCTGTACTGTACTGTAATGTGGCCTTGGCTCTGTCCTACAGCTCTTTACTGTACTGTGCAGTGGCCTTGGCTCTGTCCTACAGCTCTTTACTGTACTGTGCAGTGGCCTTGGCTCTGTCCTACAGCTCTTTACTGTACTGTGCAGTGGCCTTGGCTCTGTACTGTACTGTGCTGTGGCCTTGGCTCTGTACTGTACTGTACTGTACTGTACTGTGCTGTGGCCTTGGCTCTGTCCTACAGCTCTCTGTACTGTACTGTGCTGTGGCCTTGGCTCTGTCCTACAGCTCTGTACTGTACTGTACTGTGGCCTTGGCTCTGTCCTACAGCTCTTTACTGTACTGTGTTGTGGCCTTGGCTCTGTCCTACAGCTCTGTACTGTACTGTGTTGTGGCCTTGGCTCTGTCCTACAGCTCTTTACTGTACTGTGTTGTGGCCTTGGCTCTGTCCTACAGCTCTGTACTGTACTGTGTTGTGGCCTTGGCTCTGTCCTACAGCTCTTTACTGTACTGTGCTGTGGCCTTGGCTCTGTCCTACAGCTCTTTACTGTACTGTGCTGTGGCCTTGGCTCTGTCCTAAAGCTCTGTACTGTACTGTAATGTGGCCTTGGCTCTGTCCTAAAGCTCTGTACTGTACTGTACTGTGGCCTTGGCTCTGTCCTACAGCTCTTTACTGTACTGTAATGTGGCCTTGGCTCTGTCCTAAAGCTCTGTACTGTACTGTGTTGTGGCCTTGGCTCTGTCCTACAGCTCTTTACTGTACTGTACTGTGGCCTTGGCTCTGTCCTACAGCTCTTTACTGTACTGTAATGTGGCCTTGGCTCTGTACTGTACTGTGCAGTGGCCTTGGCTCTGTCCTACAGCTCTTTACTGTACTGTGCAGTGGCCTTGGCTCTGTCCTACAGCTCTTTACTGTACTGTGCAGTGGCCTTGGCTCTGTCCTACAGCTCTGTACTGTACTGTACTGTGGCCTTGGCTCTGTCCTACAGCTCTGTACTGTCCTGTGTTGTGGCCTTGGTTCTGTCCTACAGCTCTTTACTGTACTGTGTTGTGGCCTTGGCTCTGTCCTACAGCTCTGTACTGTACTGTGTTGTGGCCTTGGCTCTGTCCTACAGCTCTTTACTGTACTGTGCTGTGGCCTTGGCTCTGTCCTACAGCTCTTTACTGTACTGTGCTGTGGCCTTGGCTCTGTCCTAAAGCTCTGTACTGTACTGTAATGTGGCCTTGGCTCTGTCCTAAAGCTCTGTACTGTACTGTACTGTGGCCTTGGCTCTGTCCTACAGCTCTTTACTGTACTGTAATGTGGCCTTGGCTCTGTCCTAAAGCTCTGTACTGTACTGTGTTGTGGCCTTGGCTCTGTCCTACAGCTCTGTACTGTACTGTACTGTGGCCTTGGCTCTGTCCTACAGCTCTTTACTGTACTGTGCTGTGGCCTTGGCTCTGTCCTACAGCTCTTTACTGTACTGTACTGTACTGTGGCCTTGGCTCTGTCCTACAGCTCTTTACTGTACTGTGCTGTGGCCTTGGCTCTGTACTGTACTGTAATGTGGCCTTGGCTCTGTCCTACAGCTCTTTACTGTACTGTGCAGTGGCCTTGGCTCTGTCCTACAGCTCTTTACTGTACTGTGCAGTGGCCTTGGCTCTGTCCTACAGCTCTTTACTGTACTGTGCAGTGGCCTTGGCTCTGTACTGTACTGTGCTGTGGCCTTGGCTCTGTACTGTACTGTACTGTACTGTACTGTACTGTGCTGTGGCCTTGGCTCTGTCCTACAGCTCTCTGTACTGTACTGTGCCTTGGCTCTGGCTCTGTCCTACAGCTCTGTACTGTACTGTACTGTGGCCTTGGCTCTGTCCTACAGCTCTGTACTGTACTGTGTTGTGGCCTTGGCTCTGTCCTACAGCTCTTTACTGTACTGTGCTGTGGCCTTGGCTCTGTCCTACAGCTCTTTACTGTACTGTGCTGTGGCCTTGGCTCTGTCCTACAGCTCTGTACTGTACTGTGATGTGGCCTTGGCTCTGTCCTACAGCTCTTTACTGTACTGTGCTGTGGCCTTGGCTCTGTCCTACAGCTCTGTACTGTACTGTAATGTGGCCTTGGCTCTGTCCTAAAGCTCTGTACTGTACTGTGGCCTTGGCTCTGTCCTACAGCTCTTTACTGTACTGTACTGTACTGTGGCCTTGGCTCTGTCCTACAGCTCTTTACTGTACTGTAATGTGGCCTTGGCTCTGTCCTAAAGCTCTGTACTGTACTGTGTTGTGGCCTTGGCTCTGTCCTACAGCTCTTTACTGTACTGTACTGTACTGTGGCCTTGGCTCTGTCCTACAGCTCTTTACTGTACTGTAATGTGGCCTTGGCTCTGTCCTAAAGCTCTGTACTGTACTGTACTGTACTGTGGCCTTGGCTCTGTCCTACAGCTCTTTACTGTACTGTACTGTGGCCTTGGCTCTGTCCTACAGCTCTTTACTGTACTGTGCTGTGGCCTTGGCTCTGTCCTACAGCTCTTTACTGTACTGTAATGTGGCCTTGGCTCTGTCCTACAGCTCTGTACTGTACTGTGTTGTGGCCTTGGCTCTGTCCTACAGCTCTTTACTGTACTGTGTTGTGGCCTTGGCTCTGTCCTACAGCTCTTTACTGTACTGTGCTGTGGCCTTGGCTCTGTCCTACAGCTCTGTACTGTACTGTGTTGTGGCCTTGGCTCTGTCCTACAGCTCTGTACTGGACTGGAGGGAAGACACTGACCATGGGAGGAGTCTGAAGTTCATAGAGGTCCATAAATTCCATTATTCAACACAACACGTTACCATAGGAATTAGGCTGCATTTTAACCAAGGAAGTAATTTAGATTCTTACTCCATGTCTAGGAATGATTTGTTTACAACAAGGTAAAGAAAAGTTTGAGTTCTGCAAGTGTTACTGGTGCAGAACAGAACAGCCACTTAGTGTGAGACACTGCAGGAGAGAGAGAAAGGGTGGTGAGGAGAGGAGAGGAGAAGGAGGAGGGGGTGAATCTGTCATGTGAGACTGGTCAGAGAGACACTGATATTACACAACAGAAGACCTGGCACGGCATCACACACAGAAACAAACACAAAACCCAAGTCCCAACACACACAGAAATCACAGAAATCACACACTCAGGAGGGATGCAGAATATTGTGTGGGGGTATGTGTGTGGGAGTATCTGTGTGAGAGTATGTGTGTGTGGGAGTACAGTAACTTGCGAAAGTATTCGGCCCCCTTGAACTTTGCGACCTTTTGCCACATTTCAGGCTTCAAACATAAAGATATAAAAATGTATTTTTTTGTGAAGAATCAACAACAAGTGGGACACAATCATGAAGTGGAACGACATTTATTGGATATTTCAAACTTTTTTAACAAATCAATAACTGAAAAATTGGGCGTGCAAAATTATTCAGCCCCCTTAAGTTAATACTTTGTAGCGCCACCTTTTGCTGCGATTACAGCTGTAAGTCGCTTGGGGTATGTCTCTATCAGTTTTGCACATCGAGAGACTGACATTTTTTCCCATTCCTCCTTGCAAAACAGCTCGAGCTCAGTGAGGTTGGATGGAGAGCATTTGTGAACAGCAGTTTTCAGTTCTTTCCACAGATTCTCGATTGGATTCAGGTCTGGACTTTGACTTGGCCATTCTAACACCTGGATATGTTTATTTTTGAACCATTCCATTGTAGATTTTGCTTTATGTTTTGGATCATTGTCTTGTTGGAAGACAAATCTCCGTCCCAGTCTCAAGTCTTTTGCAGACTCCATCAGGTTTTCTGCCAGAATGGTCCTGTATTTTGCCCCATCCATCTTCCCATCAATTTTAACCATCTTCCCTGTCCCTGCTGAAGAAAAGCAGGCCCAAACCATGATGCTGCCACCACCATGTTTGACAGTGGGGATGGTGTGTTCAGGGTGATGAGCTGTGTTGCTTTTACGCCAAACTTTAAACAACACTTTTTATGGATATCTTTAAGAAATGGCTTTCTTCTTGCCACTCTTCCATAAAGGCCAGATTTGTGCAATATACGACTGATTGTTGTCCTTTGGACAGAGTCTCCCACCTCAGCTGTAGATCTCTGCAGTTCATCCAGAGTGATCATGGGCCTCTTGGCTGCATCTCCGATCAGTCTTCTCCTTGTATGAGCTGAAAGTTTAGAGGGACGGCCAGGTCTTGGTAGATTTGCAGTGGTCTGATACTCCTTCCATTTCAATATTATCGCTTGCACAGTGCTCCTTGGGATGTTTAAAGCTTGGTAAATCTTTTTGTATCCAAATCCGGCTTTAAACTTCTTCACAACAGTATCTCGGACCTGCCTGGTGTGTTCCTTGTTCTTCATGATGCTCTCTGCGCTTTTAACGGACCTCTGAGACTATCACAGTGCAGGTGCATTTATACGGAGACTTGATTACACACATGTGGATTGTATTTATCATCATTAGTTATTTAGGTCAACATTGGATCATTCAGAGATCCTCACTGAACTTCTGGAGAGAGTTTGCTGCACTGAAAGTGAAGGGGCTGAATAATTATGCACGCCCAATTTTTCAGTTTTTGATTTGTTAAAAAAGTTCAAAATATCCAATAAATGTCATTCCACTTCAGGATTGTGTCCCACTTGTTGTTGATTCTTCACAAAAAAATACAGTTTTATATCTTTATGTTTGAAGCCTGAAATGTGGCAAAAGGTCGCAAAGTTCAAGGGGGCCGAATACTTTCGCAAGGCACTGTATCTGTGTGAGAGTAAGTGTGTGGGAGTAAGTGTGTGAGAGTATGTGTGTGTGGGAGTAATTGTGTGGGAGTAATTGTGTGGGAGTAATTGTGGGAGTATGTGTGTGGGGGTATGCGTGTGGGAGTATGCGTGTGGGAGTATGTGTGCGGAAGTATATGTGTGGGAGTATGTGTGTGGGAGTAAATGTGGGGGTGAGTGTGGTGGTATGTGAGTGGGAGTATGTGTGGGAGTATATGTGTGAGGGAGTATATGTGTGGGAGTATGTGTGTGTGGGAGTATGTGTGTGGGAGTATATGTGTGGGAGTATGTGTGTGGGAGTTTGTGTGTGGGAGTATATGTGTGGGAGTATGTGTGTGGGAGTAAATGTGTGGGTGAGTGTGGTGGTATGTGTGTGGGAGTATATGTGTGGGAGTATATGTGTGTGGGAGTATATGTGTGGGAGTATATGTGTGTGGGAGTATATGTGTGGGAGTATGTGTGTGTGGGAATAAATGTGGGGGTATGTGTGTGGGAGTATGTGTGTGTGGGAGTATGTGTGTGTGGGAGTATGTGTGTGTGGGAGTATGTCTGTGTGGGAGTATATGTGTGGGAGTATGTGTGTGGGAGTATATGTGTGTGGGAGTATGTGTGTGTGGGAGCATGTGTGTGGGAGTATATGTGTGTGGGAATATGTGTGTGTGTGTGGGAGTATATGTGTGGGAGTATGTGTGTGGGAGTAAATGTGGGGGAGAGTGTGGGGGAGCATGTGTGGGAGTATGTGTGTGGGAGTAATTGTGGGAGTATGTGTGTGGGGGTATGCGTGTGGGAGTATGCGTGTGGGAGTATGCGTGTGGGAGTAAGTGTGTGGGTATGTGTGTGGGAGTCAATGTGGGGGTGAGTGTGGGGGTATGTGTGTGGGAGTATGTGTGTGTGGGGGTATGTGTGTGGGATTATGTGTGTGTGGGGGTATGTGTGTGGGAGTATGTGTGTGTGGCAGTATGTTTGTGGGAGTATATGTGTGTGGGAGTATGTGTGTGTGGGAGTATGTGTGTGGGAGTATGTGTGTGAGGGTATGTGTGTGGGAGGGTATGTGTGTGTGGGGGTGTGTGTGGGAGGGTATGTGTGTGTGGGGGTATGTGTGTGGGAGTATGTGTGTGGGAGTATGTGTGTGTGGGGGTATGTGTGTGGGATTATGTGTGTGTGGGGGTATGTGTGTGGGAGTTTGTGTGTGTGAGGGTATGTGTGTGGGAGTATGTGTGTGGGAGTAAATGTGGGGGAGTATATGTGTGGGAGTATGTGTGTGTGGGAGTATGTGTGTGTGGGAGTATATGTGTGTGGGAGTATGTGTGTGTGGGAGTATATGTGTGTGGGAGTATATGTGTGGGAGTATATGTGTGGGAGTAAATGTGGGGAGAGGGTGGGGGGTATATGTGTGGGAGTATGTGTATGGGAGTATATGTGTGGGGGAGTATGTGTGGGAGTATGTGTGTGGGAGTAATTGTGGGAGTATGTGTGTGGGAGTATGCGTGTGGGAGTAAGTGTGTGGGAGTAAGTGTGTGGGAGTAAGTGTGGGGGTATGTGTGTGGTAGTCAATGTGGGGGTGAGTGTGGGGGTGTGTGTGTGGGAGTATGTGTGTGTGGGAGTCAATGTGGGGGTGAGTGTGGGAGTATGTGTGTGTGGGAGTATGTGTGTGTGGGAGTATGTGTGTGTGGGAGCATGTGTGTGGGGGCATGTGTGTGGGAGTATGTGTGTGTGTGGGTATGTGTGTGGGAGTATGTGTGTGGGAGTATGTGTGTGTGGGGGTATGTGTGTGGGAGTTTGTGTGTGTGAGGGTATGTGTGTGGGAGTATGTGTGTGTGGGGGTATGTGTGTGGGATTATGTGTGTGTGGGGGTATGTGTGTGGGAGTATGTGTGTGTGAGGGTATGTGTGTGGGAGTTTGTGTGTGTAAGGGTATGTGTGTGGGAGTATGTGTGTGTGGGGGTATGTGTGTGGGAGTATGTGTGTGTGGGGGTATGTGTGTGGGATTATGTGTGTGTGGGGGTATGTGTGTGGGAGTATGTGTGTGTGAGGGTATGTGTGTGGGAGTATGTGTGTGTGAGGGTATGTGTGTGGGAGTATGTGTGTGAGAGTGTTTGGTGTTTTAGTGTTATTACATGTAGAAGTTGTCTCCATGTCAATGTAAGTGAGACTTCATCTATTCATTTAATCAAAGGAGGGTGAGGGATAAAATTCAAGTGATAGGCAAGTGGGGGCCTATGAAAGTAGTGTGTGCACGTGTGTGTGTGTGTGTGTGTGTGTGTGTGTGTGTGTGTGTGTGTGTGTGTGTGTGTGTGTGTGTGTGTGTGTGTGTGTGTGTGTGTGTGTGTGTGTGTGTGTGTGTGTGTGTGTGTGTGTGTGATAGTGCATATAGTGTGTGTGATTATAAATATCAGTGTGTGCATCACAGGGTCCAGTGGAGTTAAATAATGGATGTCATGTGTGTTTCTTCCTGAGTGATCGGCTCCTCTCCTCTCTGCTCCTCTGAGGAGTGTGTGTCCGTCCCGCCATCCTCCATATGTCTGCACTGAAACGCCCAATTCTGACATAATTGCCTGGAACTGTGAATATTGACGCTGTAGACCCATGGCTGTGGAGCCATATCTGAACACAGCCCAACTAACATCCTCTGGCTATCCTACCTGTGGGGACCAGCGGCTGGGCTGGGGTTCTCATGGGCCTTTTACACTGCAGGGATTTACACCGGTGCTTGAACTGAATCCTAAGACTCAGAGAGACACAGTGGGACAGGTAGGGAGACCCTGAGGAGAGGAATAAAGAGCTCCACTCACAGGCCTGGTCCTACCAGTGGACTGCTATAGCTGCTGCAGCCCCATTAGGTCATCTTCAGGAGTCAGATCTGAGCAGAGTGACTGCAGTCCACAATCAACTACTCACCTCTGAATCACAGACAGGCCAAACCCAAAATAACCCCAGCAGTCACACACATAACTAAGAGAGAGGAGGGGAAATCTCACACACGTACATGGGAGAATGAAAGCGTGTGCACACTCACGGACACACACCCCGGCAGGCAAAACTGGTTGAAACGACGTCACACAAACACACAAAAGAACCCTTGAAGTCATATCAGATAAAAATCAAACATTCCCTCAAAAACAAGATATGAAATGCGGAACATACTGTTTATTCTTTCTACACAGTGAGTGACTTCACAGGAATGTAATTCGGTAGGGTTCTCCACAGTCGTCCTCTATCTCTGTTGGCAAAACACGCGTTTGTTGATTTTCTCTTTTCTTGTGATGCATCGCCACGTCGTGCCAGGAGGCGATTCGCGAGTTCATTCGCTGAAAAGCCTCGATTCCAATCTGCTTTACGTCAGGGGCGCAAAGGAGGGAGAAAACCACTCTTTAGAGCTTTTGGATAGATAAGCATTCCTTTTAAAAATGGCCGTGGTACCTTTTGGAGATACGGCTCGTGGGTCGGCTGTCGGAAGCAGTTTCTCATATTGCTGCTCTGTCACCTTGCCAGCTGTGCCAAAATGGATGCCAAACATTTAGGAAGAAGCCAGTATTTTAAGTAACACAGGTAGAAGGTTCATTCCTTTGGATGAGCATGTGATTCAAATACACTTTCTGGGAACATCTTGTCTTGATGATGGGTCTGGAACTATAGCTCATCAACTGCCACAAATAAATGGACTGTTACTTAAAAGGAGAGTTACATGATGCCTGTCACTGTCCTCACACAGGACAGGACAGTGACTGGAAAAGGGGCTCCGTGACATCAGAAATCAGGTGTTTCTGTTTGTGTTTGTGTGTGTTCGTGTGTGTGTGTGTGTGTGTGTGTGTGTGTGTCAGCCTGCCTCAGTACATGATGTGAACACCAATAGAACACGACTGTCTGAGGGGACCTGACTGTGAGCACTGTAGGAGGGCTGAGGAGGAGCCAGTCAGCACTGCCTTGTGTCTTAGTCCTACAGGTTATCATTGAGGAGGAACCAGTCAGCACTGCCTTGTGTCTTAGTCATACAGGTTATCACTGAGGAGGAACCAGTCAGCACTGCCTTGTGTCTTAGTCATACAGGTTATCATTGAGGAGGAACCAGTCAGCACTGCCTTGTGTCTTAGTCATACAGGTTATCACTGAGGAGGAACCAGTCAGCACTGCCTTGTGTCTTAGTCATACAGGTTATCACTGAGGAGGAACCAGTCAGCACTGCCTTGTGTCTTAGTCATACAGGTTATCACTGCCTTGTGTCTTCATTCTACAGGTTATCACTGAGGAGGAGCCAGTCAGCACTGCCTTGTGTCTTAGTCATACAGGTTATCACTGAAGAGGAGCCAGTCAGCACTGCCTTGTGTCTTAGTCATACAGGTTATCACCGAGGAGGAGTCAGTCAGCACTGCCTTGTGTCTTAGTCATACAGGTTATCACTGCCTTGTGCCTTAGTCATACAGGTTATCACCGAGGAGGAGCCAGTCAGCACTGCCTTGTGTCTTAGTCATACAGGTTATCACCGAGGAGGAGCCAGTGAGCACTGCCTTGTGTCTTAGTCATACAGGTTATCACTGAGGAGGAGCCAGTCAGCACTGCCTTGTGTCTTAGTCATACAGGTTATCACTGAGGAGGAGCCAGTCAGCACTGCCTTGTGTCTTAGTCATACAGGTTATCACCGAGGAGGAGTCAGTCAGCACTGCCTTGTGTCTCAGTGATACAGGTTATCACTGAGGAGGAGTCAGTCAGCACTGCCTTGTCTCTTAGTCATACAGGTTATCACTGAGGAGGAGTCAGTCAGCACTGCCTTGTGTCTTAGTCATACAGGTTATCACCGAGGAGGAGCCAGTCAGCACTGCCTTGTGTCTTAGTCATACAGGTTATCACCGAGGAGGAGCCAGTCAGCACTGCCTTGTGTCTTAGTCATACAGGTTATCACTGAGGAGGAGTCAGTCAGCACTGCCTTGTGTCTTCGTCATACAGGTTATCACTGCCTTGTGCCTTAGTCATACAGGTTATCACTCTTAGTCATACAGGTTATCACTGAGGAGGAGTCAGTGAGCACTGCCTTGTGTCTTAGTCATACAGGTTATCACTGAGGAGGAGCCAGTCAGCACTGCCTTGTGTCTTAGTCATACAGGTTATCACTGAGGAGGAGCCAGTCAGCACTGCCTTGTGTCTTCGTCATACAGGTTATCACTGAGGAGGAGCCAGTCAGCACTGCCTTGTGTCTTAGTCATACAGGTTATTACTGAGGAGGAGCCAGTCAGCACTGCCTTGTGTCTTAGTCATACAGGTTATCACTGCCTTGTGCCTTAGTCATACAGGTTATCACCGAGGAGGAGCGGGTCAGCACTGCCTTGTGTCTTAGTCATACAGGTTATCACTGAGGAGGAGCCAGTCAGCACTGCCTGGTGTCTTAGTCATACAGGTTATCACTGAGGAGGAGTCAGTCAGCACTGCCTTGTGTCTTAGTCATACAGGTTATCACCGAGGAGGAGCCAGTCAGCACTGCCTTGTGTCTTAGTCATACAGGTTATCACTGAGGAGGAGCCAGTCAGCACTGCCTTGTGTCTTAGTCATACAGGTTATCACTGAGGAGGAGCCAGTCAGCACTGCCTTGTGTCTTAGTCATACAGGTTATCACTGAGGAGGAGCCAGTCAGCACTGCCTTGTGTCTTAGTCATACAGGTTATCACCGAGGACGAGCCAGTAAGCACTGCCTTGTGTCTTAGTCATACAGGTTATCACTGAGTAGGAGCCAGTCAGCACTGCCTTGTGTCTTAGTCATACAGGTTATCACTGAGGAGGAGTCAGTGAGCACTGCCTTGTGTCTTAGTCATACAGGTTATCACTGAAGAGGAGCCAGTCAGCACTGCCTTGTGTCTTCGTCATACAGGTTATCACTGAGGAGGAGCCAGTCAGCACTGCCTTGTGTCTTCGTCATACAGGTTATCACTGAGGAGGAGCCAGTCAGCACTGCATTGTGTCTTAGTCATACAGGTTAACACTGAGGAGGTGGGAATCAATGGAACAGGAATGGAACAGGAATGGAACAGACATTTCCTCCACAAGTAACATTTCAGATATAGAATTCATCATTATAACGATACAGTAAGTCTAGAAAAAGCAACACTCCAGACTCAATATGTCAAGGGTTGAAATCACTAGAGAAAGAGAAGTACTTAGCATGACTCAATTCCACTCTCTTTCCACAATGCCAGAGCATCAGCTCAATATTATCAACCAGTGGGTTGTGGGAACCAGATGGCTCACTGGGAGCTTCATGTCAAGGTGGCCCTAGGCTGAACACATGCAGTATCTGAGACAGGGAAACATGTGGCAGGGTCTCAGACACACAGATCATGACCATGTTGCGTGTTCTATGTGTGGGGAGAGATGCACTCTTCTCTCTGGCTCTCTCTGGAGCCACATCTGCAGAAGAGCAATGCTTCAGAGCTCATGCTCACTATGGCCTATCAACATCTGTGTCCCGCCCTGTCACTCAAAACCACCGGGCACAGAGCCCAACCCCTTTTCACTTTCACCATGATTGACAGCCCATGTGGCCAATCACATCAGTTTTATGACCTCAATCCTGTTATTGTATGTCCCTGCTTCTGGAGGGCCGTGCCAGTTTTTTCTCAGGTTTGAGAGAGAGAGAGAGAGAGAGTAAAAGAGAAAGAGAAAGCGAAGGAGGGAGAGGGAGAGAGAAGAGAAAGAGAGCGCGACATTGAGAAGTGTCACACCTTTGAAGCAGGCAGGGAGTGGAGACAGTCGTTGCCATGGAAACCACGGCCGGGCTCTAGTGAGTAAGTAAGCTGCTGAAGTGAGCTTGCTGCGCTGTGGAGTATGCGAGGGAAGGCGCCTGCGCCTGGCTTCAACCGATCTAACCTGAGGCTGAGTGAAGGATGAAGGGAGAAGGAGAGAGTCCAGACGGAAAGAAGGAGAACCAGAGAAGAGCCTGAGGCACAATTATAGTGTGAGACAGGGCTGATTGCACAAGCCTTAGATCTATGGAGCAGAGAAACAGGTCTCCTCAGGTCTCTGCGGTGAGTAACACACACACACACAAACAAACATACATGCCAGACTAATGGAGACACCTTTATTACGCACACAACTCTTTCGTCTCCACACACAGCCTCAGCTCAGAGCTCCACAATGGGGCCCTTTGTTCTAGCTCCGGCGTGAGGCTCAGTGTCAACCTGACTTTCATTAGGCAGCCTCTGTGCTAATAGAGACAGTGTGAATAATGCATGAAGGAAGGAAGGAGCACTCAGGAGCACTCAGGAGCCAATATTATTATTATTATTATTCTATTGCTGCCATCAATCATAAACACAAGGATAACAGGAAAGGGAAGTGAAAAAGACAGGAAAGGAGGGAGGGATACCTGACAGATACCTGGCAACCCGCCTAACAAGCACATGCTCATCAGTGTGAGATAGGTAAAGCCCTTTGAATTGAATTGAGAGAGGTAGAGGATGACCCCCTACTGTGGCACACAGCTCTCACCAGTACCAAACAATCAGATCATCACACAGCTCTCACCAGTACCAAACAATCAGATCATTACACAGCTCTCACCAGTACCAAACAATCAGATCATCACACAGCTCTCACCAGTACCAAACAATCAGATCATCACACAGCTCTCACCAGTACCAAACAATCAGATCATCACACAGCTCTCACCAGTACCAAACAATCAGATCATCACACAGCAGTGACAGAGAACAGGTAGTTTGTGGCATCTCTCTCTCTCTCTCTCCCTCTCTCTCTCTCTCTCTCTCAGCACTACTCATTAGTAAACACCCCCAGTGGTCTTTCCTCCCTATCCATTAGCATACACTCAATGTCCCTCTGGGCAGCAGCCTCACCATTAATCACACACTCTGGTACACAAACTCTGCCCATTCTAACAACAATGCTCCCATTCCACATAGCAGCACATGCATGCACACACACGGCATATATTCAACCACACCCTCCATAAAATCTAAGTTCCCATTTACAAATGCTCACTGGGTGTTTTGTCCATCAAGGACACATTGGCTGGACGCCTCCCCTGTTAGGCATCCCACCATTAACAACACAAGGTCCTTACTTCACCTGTTTCGGTGCCACCCACCATTAAAACTAACTAACAGGCTGATCATGGGCATTTACATGGACAGAGCACGACGCTGCAATGTCAATCAATGGCATGTCAAAGAGGGGGAAGAGAGGGAGAGACAAAGAGAGAGAAAGAGAGTGCAACATTTTTTTTTGTTTAAGAGTTGATGAAAAGAGAGAAAAAAAAAGACTTAATCTCTATGTCTCTCTCTCGCTCTCTCAAAGGGCTTTATTGGCATGGGAAACATATGTTTACAAAAAGTGAAATAAACAATTAAAAATGAACAGTAAACATTACACTCACAAGTTTCAAAGGAGTAGACACATTTATATTCTGAGGAATAGACACGTCATATTATGGCTATGTACAGTGTTATAATGATGTCTCTCTCTCTCCCCCAACTCCCACTTAACAACCAGTCTCTTTTCATCCTGTGAATCAGCTGCATTATGCAGAGTAACAGGTAAGCCCATTCCCCACAGAGAGCTTTACTGTGTCCACACACATGTAGACTGCCATCACAGGCAGCGAAGGAAGCCAAGAATAGCTACAGTAGATTGCTAGTCGTGCCGGGACGATACCAGCATCGCAATTCTTGTTAGTATCGTGGCAATTAAACAAAACACAAAGCAGATTTAACTTCTTTAGGTAAACAGCCCTGATTTTGGAAACAAATATCATTATGTTGTCATCCAGAGTCACATGTATTCATTTTCCAAGCTGTAGCACATTTTACATACAGCAGAGAGAGAGAGAGAGAAGAGAGAAATAGAGAAAGGGAGAGACGATCAGAAAAAGAGAGAAAGAGCAATAGAAATAAATTGTGAGAAAAAGGGAGCAAGCAAGAGTGAGAGAGAAAGAGAGAGAGAGAGAGAGAGCGCAAGACCCCATACATTCAGACTGCATACAGTATAGCAAAGGATTGTCCTAGAATCCAGGTGGGGCGGAGCCTATGGGTCATTGTCATCAGAGTGGCACATACTAATGTCACTCAACTGTTGGCCCCCCTATCAAATCAGAACTAGGTGGATTACCAGGTGATGGGGCTGATTTCTCACAGTCACATTGGAGTCAGAAGAGGCAATTTGTTTAAAAGCTGGAAGCACTGTATTAGCTGGCCACAAATCATCGCTACGCTATCAGGGTCACTGACATGGAATACTATTGGCATGAGCTGCAGTATCTCTGTCCTCAACCCTGAGTCCCCTGTCCCTGGCTTAAGTATCTATCCCTTGTCCCCTGATCCTGGCTCAAGTATCTAACCCCAGTCCCCTGATCATGGCTCAAGTATCTATCCCCAGTCCCCTGATCCTGGCTCAAGTATCTATCCCCTGATCCTGGCTCAAGTATCTATCCCCTGTCCCCTGATCCTGGCTCAAGTATCTATCCCCAGTCCCCTAATCCTGGCTCAAGTATCTATCCCCAGTCCCTTGATCCTGGCTCAAGTATCTATCCCCAGTCCAGTGATCCTGGCTCAAGTATCTATCCCCTGCCCCCGGATCCTGGCTCAAGTATATATCCCCAGTCCCCTGATCCTGGCTCAAGTATCTATCCCTAGTCCCCTGATCCTGGCTCAAGTATATATCCTCTGTCCCCTGATCCTGGCTCAAGTATATATCCTCTGTCCCCTGATCCTGGCTCAAGTATCTATTCCTATCTTTGCCTCCCTCTCTCTTTCCTCTCGCTCTCTCTGCAGTCTTCTGGCTTGTGAAAGTATTCACCCCCTTGGCATTTTTCAGATTTTGTTGCTTTACAACCTGAAATTAAAATAGATTTTGGGGGGTTTGTATCACTTGATTCACACAACATGCCTACTACCACTTTGAAGATGCAAAATATGTTTTATTGTGAAAGAAACACTAAATAAGACCAAAAATAAATAAAAACTTGAGCATGCGTAACTATTCACCCCCCCAAAGTCAATACTTTGTAGAGCCACCTTTTGCAGCAATTACAGCTGCAAGTCTTTTGGGGTATGTCTGTATAAGCTTGGCACATCTAGCTACTGGGATTTTTGCTTCAAGGCAGAATTGCTCCAGCTCCTTCAAGTTGGATTCTTTCTGCTGGTGTAGAGCTATCTTTAAGTCATACCACAGATTCTCAATTGGATTGAGGTCTGGGCTTTGACTAGGCCATTCCAAATAATTTAAATGTTTCCCCTTAAACCACTCGGGTGTTGATTTAGTAGTATGCTTGGGGTCATTGTCCTGCTGGAAGGTGAACCTTTGTCCCAGTCTCAAATCTCTGGAAGACAAAACAGATTTCCCTCAATAATTTCCCTGTATTTAATGCTATCCATCATTCCTTAAATTCTTACCAGTTTCCCAGTCCCTGCCAATGAAAAACATCCCCACAGATGCTGCTACCACCATGCTTCACTGTGGGGATGGTGTTCTCGGGGTGATGGGAGGTGTTGGGTTTGCGCCCGATAGTGTTTTCCTTGATGGCCAAAAAGCTCAAATTTAGTCTCATCTGAACAGAGTACATTTTCCATATGTTTGGGGAGTCTCCCACATGCCTTTTGGTGAACACCAAACATGCTTATTGTTTTCTTTAAGCAATGGCTTTTTTTCTGTCCGCTCTTCCGTAAAGCCAAGCTCTGTGGAGTGTACAACTTAAAGTGGTCCTATGCATAGTTGCTCCAATCTCCGCTGTAGAGATGACAGCTCCTTCAGGGTTGTCTTTGGTCTCTTTGTTGCCTCTCTGATTAATGCCCTCCTTGCCCGGTCTGTGAGTTTTGGTTGGCGGCCCTCTCGGCAGGTTTGTTGTGGTGCCATATTCTTTCCATTTTTTAATAATGGATTTAATGGTGCTCCGTGGGATGTTCAAAGTTTCTGCTCTTTTTTTATAACCTAACCCTGATCTGTACTTCTCCACAACTTTGTCCCTGACCTGTTTGGAGAGCTCCTTGGTCTTCATGGTGCCGCTTACTTGGTGGTGCCCCTTGCTTAGTGGTGTTGCAGACACTGGAGCCTTTCAGAATAGGTGTATATATACTGACATCATCTGACAGATCAAGTGACACTTAAATAAAGTCCACCTGTGTGCAATCTAACTAATTATGTAACTTCTGAAGGTAATTGGTTGCACCAGATCTTATTTAGGGGCTTCATAGCAAAGGGGGTGAATACATATCCACACACCACTTTTCCATTATGATTATTTTATTTTTTAAACAAGTCATTTTTTCTATTTCACTTCACCAATTTAGACTATTTTGTGTATGTTCAATTACATGAAATCCAAATAAAAATCCATTTAAATTCCAGGTTGTAATGCAACAAAATAGGACAACCGCCAAGGGGGATGAATACTTTTGCAAGGCACTGTACGCGTATGTACTGTACGCGTAGTTTTTAAAAATGTATATAATTATTTATTACAATAAACACAAGGAAGGGGTAACTCCCTCAGCCCATCCCATCTATCTCTGCTGGTCACCCTCAGCTTCTCTCAGCCCATCCCATCTATCTCTGCTGGCCACCCACTTTGGGTTTCTACGCAACACATATCTTTCAACTATGCTGTGATGTTTAACGTACAATTTAAATCTATCTAATTGAATATAATCTACAGATTACATGTAGAACATAAATACTTTTACTAAGAGTATTAGTATATTAATAATTGACTGACCTGGTCTCTCCAGAACTCCTAACAGTACTATTTCTGGGGTCAATTTTAGATCAATGCTATGCATTTTCAGCCATTCCTTAACCTGAGACCAGAAACAGGCTACCTGAGGACAATACCAAAATAAATGCTCTATTGATTCTGTATCCTCACAACAAAATCTGCAGAGCTTCGATGATTTTATGCCCCAAATATTCAACATTATTTTGGTGGCAAGAATTCCATATAATCATTTTAGCTGAAAAGCACAAAGTCTTGAATCTTACGTTGTTATATATACACATGTATCAACTCATACACCCTGTACCATGGAATCGGTACATCAAAAATATCTTCCCAACTATTTTGCAATCTGTATGGCACAGTTGTCAACATCCTGGTCCTCAAATGAAACTGATAAACTTTCCTATTTATGCTATTTTTATTCCTCCACCCGTTTTGATCCTTTATATTGGGCAGACAGACCAGTTCCCTACCTCCTACCGCTGCCACCCTCCTCTGTTCCAGCTCTCGTTGGTGGTAGGAAGAGTGGACCAAAGCGCGGTAAGTGTTCATGATAACTTTTATTTAAAAAACACTTAAACAAAATAACACCGTGAAAACAAACAGTTCTGTCAGTCACAGACACTAAACAGAAAACAAGATCCCACAAAACCCAAAAGGAAAATGACAACTTATATATGATCCCCAATCAGAGACAACAATAGACAGTTGCCTCTGATTGGGACCCCCCATCGTTTCAGGGGGATGAAATCTAAATTGTAGCCAGCTCTGCAATGCTTGTTTGATAAAGACAGATACTTTCAAAAAAGTATCATTTTCAATTAATCGAAAATGAGACATGGCAATCTGCACAAAGGCAAAAAGGCAATTTTTAAACAAAGCTTTTCTTATTAATCTACTTGAGAACCATTTTGGGCTTAAATAAAACGTTTGAATGAGTGAAGCTTTTAGAGAGAGGTTTAGTGCTTTTATATTTAATCATCTCAATCCACCCAATTCATATTCATTTTATAGATAGGCTCGCTTTATCTTGTCTGGTTTAGCGTAAAGTGAAATATTTTTTGCTCATATGATTTGAAAAAAGAATCATCAGGAGTAGGCAGCGCCAAAAGTAAGTGAGTAAACTGAGATATGACTAAGGAGTTAATCAGGGCAATTTTTCCATAAATAGACAGGTATTTACCTCTCCATGGTTGCAGGATTTTGTCTAGTTTTACACGTTTGGGTGAGGTTGTTAGGAACAGGTCTTTTGGTCTGTCACTCTCATCCCATGAGGTGTGTCATCACTCTTTTCTCTCCTTTCCCACACTCCCCTGCCCACTTCCACTGGGCCTGTCCCTCATCTGTCCATCTCACTCCTTTCCCACACTCCCCCACCCACTTCCACTGGGTCTGTCCCTCATCTGTCCATCTCACTCCTTTCCCACACTCCCCCACCCACTTCCACTGGGTCTGTCCCTCCTCTGTCTCTCATCTGTCCATCTCTCTCTCTCTCCTTTCCCACACTCCCCCACCCACTTCCACTGGGTCTGTCCCTCCTCTGTCTCTCATCTGTCCATCTCTCTCTCTCTCCTTTCCCACACTCCCTCACCCACTTCCACTGGGTCTGTCCCTCCTCTGTCTCTCATCTGTCTATCTCTCTCTCTCTCCTTTCCCACACTCCCTCACCCACCTCCACTGGGCCTGTCCCTCCTCTGTCTCTCATCTGTCCATATCTCTCCCTCTCCTTTCCCACACTCCCCCACCCACTTCCACTGGGTCTGTCCCTCCTCTGTCTCTCATCTGTCCATCTCTCTCTCTCCTTTCCCACACTCCCCCACCCACTTCCACTGGGTCTGTCCCTCCTCTGTCTCTCATCTGTCCATCTCTCTCTCTCTCCTTTCCCACACTCCCCCACCCACTTCCACTGGGCCTGTCCCTCCTCTGTCTCTCATCTGTCCATCTCTCTCTCCTAGCACCACACGCTTCAGTCAATGGAAGTCCAAGGCCATGCAGCTCCTGTGCTGCGGGAATAATGACTCACACTTCCTTTGATCATCCACTGCCAGCGCTCTCTCTTTTATTCCCCCTTCCTCCCTCTCTCCCTCTCTCTACAAACCCACCTCATGGAGTTATGGGAGAATAATACTGGTGCCCGCCTCTAACAAATAGGCCTTCTTGTACCTCTCATTTCCCTGTCCACAGAGGAGAGGCAAAATGGGCCTAATGAAATCTCCCTGACGTGCCTTGAAGAATGTCTCTCCATTATAGATACAGACAGATGGGCTGGAACGGCATGGCTAGGGTAATACATTATGAACGCACACACGCACAGATGCGCCCAGACGCACAAGCAGACCCCCACACACAAGCAGACCCCCACACACAAGCAGACCCCCACACACAAGCAGACCCCCACACACAAGCAGACCCCCACACACAAGCAGACCCACACACAAGCAGACCCCCACACACAAGCAGACCCCACACACAAGCAGACCCACACACACAAGCAGACCCCCACACACAAGCAGACCCCCACACACAAGCAGACCCCCACACACAAGCAGACCCCCACACAAGCAGACCCCCCACACACAAGCAGACCCCCCACACACAAGCAGACCCCCACACACAAGCAGACCCCCACACACAAGCAGACCCACACACACAAAGCAGACCCACACACACACAAGCAGACCCACACACACACAAGCAGACCCCCACACACAAGCAGACCCACACACACAAGCAGACCCACACACACAAGCAGACCCACACACACAAGCAGACCCCCACACACAAGCAGACCCACACACACAAGCAGACCCACACACACAAGCAGACCCACACACAAGCAGACCCCCACACACAAGCAGACCCCCACACACAAGCAGACCCACACACACAAGCAGACCCACACACACAAGCAGACCCACACACAAGCAGACCCCCACACACAAGCAGACCCACACACACAAGCAGACCCCCACACACAAGCAGACCCCCACACAAGCAGACCCCACACACAAGCAGACCCCCACACACAAGCAGACCCACACACACAAGCAGACCCCCACACACAAGCAGACCCACACACACAAGCAGACCCACACACACACAAGCAGACCCCCACACACAAGCAGACCCCCACACACAAGCAGACCCACACACACAAGCAGACCCACACACACAAGCAGACCCCACACACAAGCAGACCCCCACACACAAGCAGACCCACACACACAAGCAGACCCCCACACACAAGCAGACCCCCACACACAAGCAGACCCCCACACACAAGCAGACCCCCACACACAAGCAGACCCACACACACAAGCAGACCCCCACACACAAGCAGACCCACACACACAAGCAGACCCACACACACAAGCAGACCCACACACACAAGCAGACCCACACACACAAGCAGACCCACACACACAAGCAGACCCACACACACAAGCAGACCCACACACACAAAAATGCATGAGGATGCACGCACGCACACACACACACACTTCCAGTTACTATCACCTAAGATGGCATTTTTGAGAGCAAATGTTGTACAGACAAAAATCATGAAGACCATTAAACGAGTGAACACACATCACTGACAAACTGAAATGGTCCACCCAACAGCACCACTTCAACCTCAGGAGGCTGAAGAAATTTGGCTTGGCACTTAAAACACCCACAAACTTTTACAGATGCACAATTGAGAGCATCCTGTCGGGCTGTATCGCCGCCTGGTACGATAACTGCAGCGCCCGCAACCGCAGGGCTCTCCAGAGGCCATACGCATTACCAGGGGCACACTGCCTGCCCTCCAGGACACCTACACCACCCGATGTCACAGAAAGGCCAAAAAGATAATCAAGGACAAGAACCACCCAAGCCACTGCCTGTTCAACCCGTCATCATCCAGAAGACGAGGTCAGTACAGGTGCATCAAAGCTGGCACCGAGACACTGAAAAACAGCTTCTATTCCAATGCCATCAGACTGTTAAATAGCCATCACTAGCTCATTAGAGACTGCTGCCTTATATACATATACTTGAAATCACTGGTCACTTTAATAATGTTGACATATTTTGCACTACTCATCTCATTCAGTATGTATATACTTTATTCTATTTGACTATGGTGTGCCGACATGCTCGTCAGCTATTTTACTTTAAATGTGTGTGTGTTGTGTGTATTGTTGTGCAATTGTTAGACATTACTTGTTAGCTATAACTGCACTGTTGAAACTAGAAACATAAGCATTTCGATACACCCGCAATAACATCTGCTTGATGTTATGGATTAAACATGATCTCCTCCATAACATCATGAGAGACAAGAAGCTTGATGAGAAACCTTATGCAGTGTCTACAGAATACTCATCTACAGTTGAAGTCGGAAGTTTACATACACCTTAGCCAAATACACCTACACTCAGTTTTTCACAATCCCTCACATTTAATCCTCGTAAAAAGACCCTGTTTTAGGTCAGTTAGAATCACCAGTTTATTTTAAGAATGTGAAATGTCAGAATAATAGCAGAGAGAAGGATGTATTTAAGCTTTTATTTCTTTCATCACATTCCCAGTGGGTCAGACGTTTACATACACTCAATTAGTATTTGGTAGTATTGCCTTTAAATTGTTTAACTTGGGTCAAACTTCAACAAGCCTCCCACAATAAATTGGGTGAATTTTGTTGCTTCAATATATCCACACAATTGTCCTACCTCATGATCTATTTTGTGAAGTGCTCCAGTCCCTCCTGCAGCAGAGCACCTCCACAACATGATGCTGCCTCCCCCGTCCTTCACGGTTCTTCTGCTTGCAAGCCTCCCCCTTTTTCCTCCAAACATAACGATGGTCATTATGGCCAAACAGTTCTATTTTTGTTTCATCAGACCAGAGGACATTTCTCCAAAAAGTATGATCTTTGTCCCCAGGTGCAGTTGCAAACCGTAGTCTTGCTTTTTTATGCCGGTTTTGGAGCAGTGGGTTCTTCCTTGCTGAGCGGCCTTTCAGGTTATGTTGATATAGGACTCGCTTTATCGTGGATGTAGATACTTTTGTACCCGTTGACTCCAGCATCTTCACAAGGTGCTTTGCTGTTGTTCTGGGGTTGATTTGCACTTTTCGCACCAAAATACGTTCATCTCTAGGAGACAGAACGCGTCTCCTTCCTGAGCGGTATGACGGCTGCGTGGTCCAATGGTACTTGCGTACTATTGTTTGTACAGATGAACGTGGTACCTTCAGGCATTTGGAAATTGCTCCCAAGGATGAACCAGACTTGTGGAGGTCTACAATTTTGTCCTGAGGTCTTGGCTGATTTATTTGGATTTTCCCATGATGTCAAGCAAAGAGACACTGAGTTTGAAGGTAGGCCTTGAAATACATCCACAGGTACACCTCCAATTGACTCAAATTATGTCAGTAAGTCTTTCAGAAGCTTCTAAAGCCATGACATAATTTTCTGGAATTTTCCAAGCTGTTTAAAGGCACAGTCAACTATGTAAACTTCTGACCCACTGGAATTGTGATACAGTGAATTATAAGTGAAATAATCTGTATGTAAATAATTGTTGGAAAGATTACTTTGGACATCTACTTTGTGAATGACACAACTGACTTGCCAAAACTATAGTTTATTAACAAGAAATGTATAGAGTGGTTGAAAAACGAGTTTGAATGATTCCAACCTAAGTGGATGTAAACTTTCGACTTCAACTGTATATGCATTGTTGCCAATACAACATAAACATGACTAAGTATTGAATCTCTTTTGACTGTTTCAGTCTAAATGCTATGTAGGAGCAGTGCTACACACATACACACAATCCATTAGTAGGCCAACGCTCTTGAAATGCAGTGCTGGAGGGCTAGCTAGATAGTCTCCCAGCTCAGTTGACTAAAACTGGCATGGTTTTACAATAAATAGGCCTTAACCATGGTGCCCGCCTGCCTGCTGAGATTCAGGTGCTGATTACAGAATGGCGCTGCCAAGGTTCAATCTGAGACCACCCTCCGCTGAGACAGGCGGCTGCAGGAGGCCAGGTTCATCCCTCCAGCCAAATCATGAAGCTAGATCATCCATTACTGAACCCAGCCAGACCAACCAGAGAGTCAGCAGCTGCTGGAGAAGAAGCGGAGGCAGAGAATGAAGACAGAAGAGTCAAATGCCAATGTATTTTAAGGATTGGAAGGAATCTACTGGTTGTGTCTATTGGACGTATTCACAAATTTGTAAAGTGAGATTTGAACCAGATCTGTGGATATCTCGTAGCTGGTTTTACCAGGTGGCATGGCCAGGAAACATAGACGATTCCGTGTGTTATTGGACCGGTAGGCTGGGGTGGATGAAGAATATCTCCCTGTGAGAGGGCGGGAGGGACACCAGGTAAGAGATTGGGGACTGGGTCAGGGGGGGTTACTCACAGGGTATGGTGCGGAGGTAGAGGTTGTCTCTAATGATCTGCTGGAGCTCGTGGTCCACTGAGGCCTTCTGGAAGCGCAGGTTGAGGTAGTGACGCAGGTCCTTGTCTATGACGCCCCCTGGAGGAAAAGACCAATAACAACTCGGTAAGGCCTAAGAGCAGGTGTCATGGTCAGGGCCAGGAGTTTGTCCTGATCACGTGACCAGCCGTACGTTTTTCCTGTGGTCTGGAAAAACTCAACAGTCAAACCCAGGATGTCACAATAGACAATATTAGCATATTATGCAAAAACAAACACCAAAGCATGGACCAGTGTGAGCTCTATCAGTCAATCAATCACATTTATTTAGAAAGCCCTTTTTACATCAGCAGTTGTCACAAAGTACTTATACAGAAACCCATCCTAAACCCCCAGAGAGCTGGCAATGGAGATACAGAAGCACGGTTCTATCGGTTCAACATCTGTCAACACAGCCGTTGGATTGGGAGTGAGGGTGTTAATTGGTGAATGAGGCAAACATGTGTTGAGAAAAATGTCTACACATCTAGACATAAATACGTAATGAGGTCTCTGGGGGGGTCTTTCTCTCCCCCTCCCTCCTTCTCCACTTCTCCCCCCATCGCAATTATGAATGGGCTAAAGCTCGCCCACTCTAAATGTGCCTCCTCAGCAGGATGGAGGGAGGGAACGAGGGAGGGGTCGAAGGGGAAGGAGAGAGGGAGGCAACGGCAAAGCTCCAGGGAGAGAGCGAGCGAGAGGGCTGGAATGGGCACAAGTCTCACCGATACTCCACATTTGTACTACTACCATTCACTGTGTCTCCCTGTCTGTCTGTCTGTCTGTCTGTCTGTCTGTCTGTCTGTCTGTCTGCCTGTCTGTCTCCCTGTCTGTCTCCCTGTCTGTCTCCCTGTCTGTCTGTCTCCCTGTCTGTCTGTCTGTCTCCCTGTCTGTCTGTCTGTCTGTCTCCCTGTCTGTCTGTCTGTCTGTCTCCCTGTCTCCCTGTCTGTCTGTCTCCCTGTCTGTCTGTCTCCCTGTCTGTCTGTCTGTCTGTCTCCCTGTCTGTCTGTCTGTCTGTCTCCCTGTCTGTCTGTCTGTCTGTCTCCCTGTCTGTCTGTCTGTCTCCCTGTCTGTCTGTCTGTCTGTCTCTCCTGTCTGTCTGTCTCCCTGTCTGTCTGTCTCCCTGTCTGTCTCCTGTCTGTCTCCCTGTCTGTCTGTCTGTCTGTCTCCCTGTCTGTCTGTCTCCCTGTCTGTCTCCCTGTCTGTCTGTCTGTCTGTCTGTCTGTCTGTCTGTCTGTCTGTCTGTCTGTCTGTCTGTCTGTCTGTCTCCCTGTCTGCCTGTCTCGCTCTGCATGTCTGTCTGACCCCATATATTCCACTATTGTACCATCACACAATCCCACCTACACCACATACAGTGTTGACATACACCCACTCCACACACACAGCCTGCAACCACAGGAGATTGGTGGCAGCTTCATTTGGGAGGACAGGTTTGTGGTAATGGCTGGAGTGGAGTATTTCCATGTGTTTGATGCCATTCCACTCGCTCCGTTCCAGATGTTATTATGAGCCGTCCTACCCTCAACAGCCTCCTGTGCCTACAATATCCTCTTGAAATATCCTCCATCACAAGCAAACCAAGAGAGCACACATCCTCGAACCAATGGAATTCCCACTGAAACAGGATGATTGAATGGACTCGTCATTTCCATTGATAATGATAGGAGGGAACCAGAGAGAAATGTGCCCCTAACCTTCAGCAGACACTAAAAGACAGTGATTTGGCCCAACGCCTGGCAATGCTTAGGTCCTCTATCTCATCTTTCAGACCCCAAGGCAACGACATTCAAGCGTTCCGTCTGTTGGAGAGCATGCGCACTGACAGACACAACGCAATCTCAATCTGTCGGCCAGAGAGCATTTTATAACGAGCGTCGAGAAGTCAGAGGAATTCATAAATAACCTACTTTTGAAGAACAAGTTGATCTGCCGACCACATCGGAGGAATGTTTTTTCTACCGCGTTCTCCTTTCTCCCTCTCTCTCGCACCACAACAACATTGTAAACATGAATTTGTAATCAAAACCCCCTGAATGGGGTCAGAAATAAAATCCTGTTCTGCCAAGGAAACAAAACAACCCAACCAGCCAATTGACATCAGCATGAGAAAAGAGACTATGCCATGTTAATCCACACAGTAAAAAACAGACTGAGACATGCATCATTCAGTGCAAAAACACACACACGCACACACACGCACACGATACCTCGTCCCCCCTCTTCCCCCCACACACATACCTAAATTCACCGACGACACACAGTAAAATGCACCTCTTGCACGACGGCTCTCACAGTTGCGTGTTATTGGCAGCCAGCTGTGTCAGTGTCCGTTCTCCACAGGTACATATATCTCCACAAAGAGCCCAGCCAGCAGCAGCCTCTTCCAGGCTCACAGTCAGTACAGCAGTGAAGAAACCCCTGTCCTCCAGTCCCACTCACTGTGTCTGTCTGTCTGATCCACACCACCTCTCCTGGTGCTGTTCATTTCATCCACGGATGGGAGAGGAAGGGGAGATGAGGCAGGAGAAAGAACGAGAGAGAGAAAGAGAGAGTGTGTGTGTGTGAGTGAGAGAGAGGAGGAGAGAGGGAAGGGGGGGTGCGACAGTTGGGAGGCAACAAAGGAAGCAGGCTCCGGCGGTGTGGACCTATCACAATAAGATCCCTCTTCGTCTGTGGGATTCTAAAGTCCACCGGCTCCCCCTGTCTGTGGCTGCTGGTAGCGCAGGGCAGAATATTTTTTTTCTTCCATGCCATCCTGGGTGCTCTGTACTTTGACAGCCCAGTGAATAATAATGTCAGCCTTCTGCCCGCCTCCCAGAGCAGATGCCCCTCACTGGCACCACGTGACCCGTCTGTGACCCTGCGTCATTGCTCGTGACACATGAAAAAAAAAAAGAAGCTGTCTGGCCCACAACATGGGCTAAATGTGATGGTGCCAAACAAAAGCTGTCATCTGATTGAATAAAAACAACATGAGCTGTGGCCAGTAATTACTGTGTATTTACACTGCGCTGTTGTATGATGGGACAAACAAACAGAATGTAAGCAGAACACTGGTGTCAGCACTTTCTCTGAACTCATTTGTCCAATCTCCCTCTAACTCTCTCCCTTGCTCTATCTGCCATTTTTCACTCTCTCTCCTTCTCACTCTCACACACACAAACGCGCACCAACACACACACCAGATAAGGACAATAATCTGCCACGTACTTCAGTAGATAGACATGGAGGGCAGGTGGATTCACTTCCAATGTCACTGAACATTCACCTAACATTAAAACAGCATTCCTTACTATGAGCAGCACACAGATATGATCTTCTTTCAGTGTGATTCCTGATGGAATCTTGAATGGGGACAAGATACCAGGGCTGACCCTTGGGGACTGGAGGACTGTGTAAGGACTCTTAAGGACTGAAGAGTCTGCATCCTATAAACTTCACCTCTACATATTGGGCTGTTGAGTGTGTGACCTTCAAATAACCCACTTCCAGGAGGAGGATGGTAAAGTAGGTCTTCAGTTAGGTGCACTGCAATAGCAGGTGAGTGTCCTCTCTATGGCCCAGGGCTGGTGAAGGATGACACAGCCGTGTGTGTGTGTGTGTGTGTCATGAGCGTGCCATGTAAGTGTGTGTGAGTGTTTGTGTATGTGTGTGTGTGTGCGTGCGTGCGTGCGTGTGTGTCTGTGTGTCTGTGTGTCTATGTGTGAGAGTGTGTGTGTGTGTCTGTGTGTCTGTGTGTGTGTGTGTGTGTGTGTGTGTGTGTCATGAGCGTGCCATGTAAGTGTGTGTGAGTGTTTGTGTATGTGTGTGTGTGTGCGTGCGTGCGTGTGTGTCTGTGTGTCTGTGTGTCTATGTGTGAGAGAGTGTGTGTGTGAATCAATGCGGTGTATGAGGAGGTCACTACAGCGTTCAGTCCTCTAGTGATGAGATCAGTGTGGAGTATCTCTCTCCAATGGGATGAGGCCATTTCTCATCCCACTCATTCTGCGCTATCATGACACGCCTGACAAGTGAGGAGGAAGGGGGGATGGGCGGAAGAGAGGAGCAGGAGAAAGGGAGGACAGGAGATATGGACAGAGAATGACAGTCAGTGCTACAGTAGTACTGAGGTAATACAGCAGCAGTAGTACTGAGGTAACAGCAGCAGTAGTAGTACGTAGGTAATACAGCAGAAGTAGTACTGAGGTAATACAGCAGCAGTAGTACTGAGGTAACAGCAGCAGCAGTACTGAGGTAACAGCAGCAGTAGCAGTACTGAGGTAACACAGCAGCAGTAGTACTGAGGTAACAGCAGCAGCATTAGTACTGAGGTAACAGCAGCAGTAGTACTGAGGTAACAGCAGCAGTAGTACTGAGGTAACAGCAGCAGTAGTACTGAGGTAACAGCAGCAGTAGTACTGAGGTAACAGCAGCAGTAGTACTGAGGTAACAGCAGCAGCAGTAGTACTGAGGTAACAGCAGCAGTAGTACTGAGGTAACAGCAGCAGTAGTACTGAGGTAACAGCAGCAGTAGTACTGAGGTAACAGCAGCAGTAGTACTGAGGTAACAGCAGCAGTAGTACTGAGGTAACAGCAGCAGTAGTACTGAGGTAACAGCAGCAGTAGTACTGAGGTAACAGCAGCAGTAGTACTGAGGTAACAGCAGCAGTAGTACTGAGGTAACAGCAGCAGTAGTACTGAGGTAACAGCAGCAGCAGTAGTACTGAGGTAACAGCAGCAGTAGTACTGAGGTAACAGCAGCAGTAGTACTGAGGTAACAGCAGCAGTAGTACTGAGGTAACACAGCAGCAGTAGTACTGAGGTAACAGCAGCAGTTGTACTGAGGTAACAGCAGCAGTAGTACTGAGGTAACAGCAGCAGCAGTAGTACTGAGATAACAGCAACAGCAGTAGTGCTGAGGTAACAACAGCAGCATTAGTACTGAGGTAACAGCAGCAGCATTAGTACTGAGGTAACAGCAGCAGTAGTACTGAGGTAACAGCAGCAGTAGTACTGAGGTAACAGCAGCAGTAGTACTGCGGTAACAGCAGCAGTAGTACTGAGGTAACAGCAGCAGTAGTACTTAGGTAACAGCAACAGTAGTACTGAGGTAACAGCAGCAGCAGTAGTACTGAGGTAACAGCAGCAGCAGTAGTACTGAGGTAACAGCAGCAGCAGTAGTACTGAGGTAACAGCAGCAGTAGTACTGAGGTAACTGCAGCAGTAGTACTGAGGTAACACCAACAGTATTACTGAGGTAACAGCAGCAGTAGTAGTATGAGGTAATACAGCAACAGTAGTACTGAGGTAACAGCAGCAGTAGTGCTGAGATAACAACAGCAGCATTAGTACTGAGATAACAACAGCAGCATTAGTACTGAGGTAACAACAGCAGCATTAGTACTGAGGTAACAGCAACAGTAGTACTGAGGTAACAGCAGCAGTAGTACTGAGGAACCAGCAGCAGTAATACTGAGATAACAGCAGCAGCAGTAGTACTGAGGTAACAGCAGCAGTAGTACTGAGGTAACATCAGCAGTAGTACTGATGTATTAGCAGCAGTAGTACTGAGGTAACAGCATCATCAGCAGTACTGAGGTAACAGCAGCAGTAGTACTGAGGTAACAACAGCAGCGGTACTGAGGTAACAACAGCAGTGGTACTGAGGAACCAGCAGCAGTGGTACTGAGATAACAGCAGCAGCGGTACTGAGGTAACCGCAGCAGCGGTACTGAGGTAACAACAGCAGTGGTACTGAGGAACCAGCAGCAGCGGTACTGAGGTAACAGCAGCAGTAGTACTGAGGTAACAACAGCAGTGGTACTGAGGAACCAGCAGCAATAGTACTGAGGTAACAGCAGCAGCGGTACTGAGGTAACAACAGCAGTGGTACTGAGGTAACAGCAGCAGCGGTACTGAGGTAACAACAGCAGTAGTACTGAGGTAACAGCAGCAGTAGTACTGAGGTAACAGCAGCAGTAGTACTGAGGTAACACAGCAGCAGTAGTACTGAGGTAACAGCAGCAGTAGTACTGAGGTAACACCAACAGTAGTACTGAGGTAACAGCAGCAGTAGTACTGAGGTAACAGCAGCAGTAGTAATGAGGTAATACAGCAACAGTAGTACTGAGGTAACAGCAGCAGTAGTGCTGAGATAACAACAGCAGCATTAGTACTGAGGTAACACAGCAGCAGTCGTACTGAGGTAACAACAGCAGCATTAGTACTGAGGTAACAGCAACAGTAGTACTGAGGTAACAGCAGCAGTAGTACTGAGGTAACACAGCACCAGTAATACTGAGGTAACAACAGCAGCAGTTGTACTGAGGTAACAGCAGCAGTAGTACTGAGGAAACATCAGCAGTAGTACTGAGGTAACAGCAGCAGTATTACTGAGGTAACAGCAGCAGTAGTACTGAGATAACACAGCGGCAGTAGTACTGAGGTAACAACAGCAGCATTAGTACTGAGGTAACAGCAGCAGTAGTACTGAGGTAACAGCAACAGCAGTACTGAGGTAACAGCAACAGTAGTACTGAGATAACAACAGCAGTAGTACTGAGGTAACAGCAGCAGCAGTACTGAGGTAACAGCAGCAGCAGTACTGAGGTAACAGCAGCAGTGGTACTGAGGTAACAGCAGCAGCGGTACTGAGGTAACAGCAGCAGCGGTACTGAGGTAACAGCAGCAGCGATACTGAGGTAACAACAGCAGTGGTACTGAGGAACCAGCAGCAGTGGTACTGAGATAACAGCAGCAGCGGTACTGAGGTAACCGCAGCAGCGGTACTGAGGTAACAACAGCAGTGGTACTGAGGAACCAGCAGCAGCGGTACTGAGGTAACAGCAGCAGCAGTAGTACTGAGGTAACAACAGCAGCAGTAGTACTGAGGTAACAGCAGCAGTAGTACTGAGGTAACAACAGCAGTGGTACTGAGGAACCAGCAGCAGTAGTACTGAGGTAACAACAGCAGTGGTACTGAGGAACCAGCAGCAGTAGTACTGAGGTAACAGCAGCAGTGGTACTGAGGAACCAGCAGCAGTAGTACTGAGGTAACAACAGCAGTGGTACTGAGGAACCAGCAGCAGTAGTACTGAGGTAACAACAGCAGTGGTACTGAGGTAACAGCAGCAGTGGTACTGAGGTAACAGCAGCAGTGGTACTGAGGTAACAGCAGCAGTAGTACTGAGGTAACAGCAGCAGTGGTACTGAGGAACCAGCAGCAGTAGTACTGAGGTAACAACAGCAGTGGTACTGAGGAACCAGCAGCAGTAGTACTGAGGTAACAGCAGCAGCGGTACTGAGGTAACAACAGCAGTGGTACTGAGGTAACAGCAGTAGTACTGAGGTAACACAGCACCAGTAATACTGAGGTAACAACAGCAGCAGTTGTACTGAGGTAACAGCAGCAGTAGTACTGAGGAAACATCAGCAGTAGTACTGAGGTAACAGCAGCAGTATTACTGAGGTAACAGCAGCAGTAGTACTGAGATAACACAGCGGCAGTAGTACTGAGGTAACAACAGCAGCATTAGTACTGAGGTAACAGCAGCAGTAGTACTGAGGTAACAGCAACAGCAGTACTGAGGTAACAGCAACAGTAGTACTGAGATAACAACAGCAGTAGTACTGAGGTAACAGCAGCAGCAGTACTGAGGTAACAGCAGCAGCGGTACTGAGGTAACAACAGCAGTGGTACTGAGGAACCAGCAGCAGTGGTACTGAGGTAACAGCAGCAGCGGTACTGAGGTAACAGCAGCAGCGGTACTGAGGTAACAACAGCAGTGGTACTGAGGAACCAGCAGCAGTGGTACTGAGATAACAGCAGCAGCGGTACTGAGGTAACCGCAGCAGCGGTACTGAGGTAACAACAGCAGTGGTACTGAGGAACCAGCAGCAGCGGTACTGAGGAAACAGCAGCAGCAGTAGTACTGAGGTAACAACAGCAGCAGTAGTACTGAGGTAACAGCAGCAGTAGTACTGAGGTAACAGCAGCAGCGGTACTGAGGTAACAGCAGCAGTGGTACTGAGGTAACAGCAGCAGCGGTACTGAGGTAACAGCAGCAGCGGTACTGAGGTAACAGCAGCAGCGGTACTGAGGTAACAGCAGCAGCAGTGGTGGTACTGAGGAACCAGCAGCAGTGGTACTGAGGTAACAACAGCAGTGGTACTGAGGAACCAGCAGCAATAGTACTGAGGTAACAACAGCAGTGGTACTGAGGTAACAGCAGCAGTAGTACTGAGGTAACAACAGCAGTAGTACTGAGGTAACAGCAGCAGTAGTACTGAGGTAACAGCAGCAGTAGTACTGAGGTAACACAGCAGCAGTAGTACTGAGGTAACAGCAGCAGTAGTACTGAGGTAACACCAACAGTATTACTGAGGTAACAGCAGCAGTAGTAGTACTAAGGTAATACAGCAGCAGTAGTAATGAGGTAATACAGCAACAGTAGTACTGAGGTAACAGCAGCAGTAGTGCTGAGATAACAACAGCAGCATTAGTACTGAGGTAACACAGCAGCAGTCGTACTGAGGTAACAACAGCAGCATTAGTACTGAGGTAACAGCAACAGTAGTACTGAGGTAACAGCAGCAGTAGTACTGAGGTAACACAGCACCAGTAATACTGAGGTAACAACAGCAGCAGTTGTACTGAGGTAACAGCAGCAGTAGTACTGAGGAAACATCAGCAGTAGTACTGAGGTAACAGCAGCAGTATTACTGAGGTAACAGCAGCAGTAGTACTGAGATAACACAGCGGCAGTAGTACTGAGGTAACATCAGCAGTAGTACTGAGGTAACAGCAGCAGTATTACTGAGGTAACAGCAGCAGTAGTACTGAGATAACACAGCGGCAGTAGTACTGAGGTAACAACAGCAGCATTAGTACTGAGGTAACAGCAGCAGTAGTACTGAGGTAACAGCAACAGCAGTACTGAGGTAACAGCAACAGTAGTACTGAGGTAACAACAGCAGTAGTACTGAGGTAACAGCAGCAGCAGTACTGAGGTAACAGCAGCAGCAGTACTGAGGTAACAGCAGCAGCAGTACTGAGGTAACAGCAGCAGTGGTACTGAGGTAACAGCAGCAGTAGTACTGAGGTAACAGCAGCAGCGGTACTGAGGTAACAACAGCAGTGGTACTGAGGAACCAGCAGCAGCGGTACTGAGGTAACAGCAGCAGTAGTACTGAGGTAACAACAGCAGTGGTACTGAGGAACCAGCAGCAATAGTACTGAGGTAACAGCAGCAGTAGTACTGAGGTAACAGCAGCAGTAGTACTGAGGTAACAGCAGCAGTAGTACTGAGGTAACAGCAGCAGTAGTACTGAGGTAACAGCAGCAGTAGTACTGAGGTAACACAGCAGTAGTACTGAGGTAACAGCAGCAGTAGTACTGAGGTAACACAGCAATAGTAGTACTGAGGTAACAGCAGCAGTAGTACTGAGGTAACAGCAGCAGTAGTACTGAGGTAACACAGCAGCAGTAGTACTGAGGTAACAACAGCAGCATTAGTACTGAGGTAACAGCAGCAGTAGTACTGAGGTAACAGCAGCAGCAGTACTGAGGTAACAGCAGAAGTAGTACTGAGGTAACAGCAGAAGCGGTACTGAGGTAACAGCAGCAGCAGTAGTACTGAGGTAACAACAGCAGCAGTAGTACTGAGGTAACAGCAGCAGTGGTACTGAGGAACCAGCAGCAGTAGTACTGAGGTAACACAGCAGCAGTAGTACTGAGGTAACAACAGCAGCATTAGTACTGAGGTAACAGCAGCAGTAGTACTGAGGTAACAGCAGCAGCAGTACTGAGGTAACAGCAGCAGTAGTACTGAGGTAACAGCAGCAGCGGTACTGAGGTAACAGCAGCAGCAGTACTGAGGTAACAGCAGCAGTGGTACTGAGGTAACAGCAGCAGTAGTACTGAGGTAACAGCAGCAGTGGTACTGAGGAACCAGCAGCAGTAGTACTGAGGTAACAGCAGCAGTGGTACTGAGGAACCAGCAGCAGTAGTACTGAGGTAACAACAGCAGTGGTACTGAGGAACCAGCAGCAGTAGTACTGAGGTAACAGCAGCAGTGGTACTGAGGAACCAGCAGCAGTGGTACTGAGGTAACAACAGCAGTGGTACTGAGGTAACAGCAGCAGCGGTACTGAGGTAACAACAGCAGTAGTACTGAGGTAACAGCAGCAGTAGTACTGAGGTAACAGCAGCAGCAGTACTGAGGTAACAGCATCAGCGGTACTGAGGTAACAGCAGCAGCGGTACTGAGGTAACAACAGCAGTGGTACTGAGGAACCAGCAGCAGTAGTACTGAGGTAACAGCAGCAGTGGTACTGAGGAACCAGCAGCAGTGGTACTGAGGTAACAACAGCAGTGGTACTGAGGTAACAGCAGCAGCGGTACTGAGGTAACAACAGCAGTAGTACTGAGGTAACAGCAGCAGTAGTACTGAGGTAACAGCAGCAGCAGTACTGAGGTAACAGCAGCAGCGGTACTGAGGTAACAGCAGCAGCGGTACTGAGGTAACAACAGCAGTGGTACTGAGGAACCAGCAGCAGCGGTACTGAGGTAACAGCAGCAGTAGTACTGAGGTAACAGCAGCAGCAGTACTGAGGTAACAGCAGCAGTAGTACTTAGGTAACAGCAGCAGTGGTACTGAGGTAACAGCAGCAGCAGTAGTACTGAGGTAACAACAGCAGCAGTAGTACTGAGGTAACAGCAGCAGTAGTACTGAGGTAACAGCAGCAGCAGGAGTTCTGTAGCAGAGAGAGATCCTGGACTTAGACAAATACATGCACATAAACATGCTGAAGCAAAGGCAGACACACACTGTCCACAGTATCAGAGAAATACAGAACATGCATAAACATTACAATATGTGCAAGGGAACCTGTAGGCATATCTACATACATCACAAAATGTCTCTTAAGTTTAACCTTGACAGAAACCACTCAGGTTATTAATTTCTCTGTAGGCTATCTAGAGGCAGTAGTGTTTTAGACACAGATAGAAAAGGTCACCAGTCGCCTTCAGTTGACCAAACACCTCGAGAAACCAATATATGTGAGAAACAACTGTTCTCCTTCCACAGCAGAGTAAAGTATGGAGTCTGAGCCTGTGGTAAGCAGGTGTCATGTAAGGCCCTGGAGAGGGAACAGGCTGTGGAGTCTAAAAGTGAGGAGGGAGACAGCTGTTCCCCTCTGGGAGTTGTGAGCTCAGAGAGGTGCCTCGTATGCTACATCATTTAGACTAGCCTAGCGTTACCAGCATGAGAGGTGCCTTTTAACCACGGCTAGCGTAGCCTATCCTGGCGCTGACTATATACCAGCCTGTTGTGTTCAGCTCAGGTGAAACCACTCAACAGTCCTCAAAAGTAGCTGTGACTGAATCCTGCAGAGATCACTGCAGGCACCGTTTCATCCTGGCATCTATTATGTAATGCTGAACACATAAAAAGTCATGGTGAATAACAGATACAGGTTTCTATAGAGAGCCTTGATGAGACAGTACTTCTCTTAAAATCACTGGGAAATGAACAAGGTGTGCATACTAAAGCTCAATCATACAAAAATACAATCTCTCTCTCTCATTCACACACGTGCACACAAACACATGCATTCATACACACACAGCAGAAGAAAGGTGGATCTACACATTGGTGCATAGATCATTTGCATGGCTTGTCAGTGAGACGGGAGAAGGCTACCACAAAGATGCCAGTGGCATGGGCCAAGCACCCTGCTCCTCACGCAGCCTGAACAGCTTCTGTTCTCAACAACACCATTCAGTCTGCTGTCAATGTGTATGATGCACTGGATATCGCCCCACACACCCCAGGGCAGCAAGAACACACACACACTGTGCAGTAATGACTGCTCTTTGTGTGTGTGTGTGTGTGTGTGTGTGTGTGTGTGTGTGTGTGTGTGTGTGTGTGTGTGTGTGTGTGTGTGTGTGTGTGTGTGTGTGTGTGTGTGTGTGTGTGTGTGTGTGTGTGTGTGTGTGTGTGTGTGTGTGTGTGTGTGTGTGTGTGTGTGTGTGTGTGTGTGTGTGTGTGTTTCTTTGTGTTATAAAGAGAGGGGTGTTAGCAGACAGCTGTTTATATAATTAGCCTGTAATTAGAGGGCTGCGGTCGTCTGAAACCACAGCAGTTCCACCAGGCACACTCATTTAGCTGTCTAAAGAGCACACTGTCAACAACATGACATCAACACTTTATGTGGGTTGATACCAGTGGCGATTTTAACATGTAAATCTTGGTTGGGAAAACCCCCCCAAAAATGTGTTTTGATGCATGCCAGCAAAGCCACTACACAACATAACACTAAACAATACATTAATTGGACTATAACGGTGACAAACCGTGCCCACAAACTGTTCGGGCGAACATAAAGCTGTCACAACAGCAGAGTCCCGACACCTTACCACTGCTACACCTGGCTATCAGCGGAGCCTTGTCTGGCAGCAAAATAGTTCATTCAGCCTCATTTACTGCCTGATATGGCTTAAACAAATGTGGTTTCTACTGACAATTGAGATGTACAAACTATTGCATAAGGGTGTCCGGATCCCTCCGGTACCGATTCTCATTCTGTACACCAGTTCCGGAGGTCCAAGTCACCGGCTTTCTAGGCTTCACTGAACGGGATTCATTAGCATCAACCCCGGACTGTCTTGTCTGATTACACACATCTGGTTCCCATTTCCCCTGATTAGTATGTTATATATGTGCCCTCTGTTCCCTCTGTCTTTGTCGGTTATTGTTCCCATGTCCGTTGGTGGTGTGAGTGCCTATGCGTTGGTGCATCCGTTATGCTATGGGCTATTTACACTGCTCAAAAAAATAAAGGGAACACTAAAATAACATGTCACATGTGCTCAGTGTGAACCTGCGTTCATCTGTGAAGAGCACAGGGCGCCAGTGGCGAATTTGCCAATCTTGGTTTTCTCTGGAAAATGCCAAACGTCCTGCATGGTGTTGGGCTGTAAGCACAACCCCCACCTGTGGACGTCGGGCCCTCATATCACCCTCATGGAGTCTGTTTCTGACCGTTTGAGCAGACACATGCACATTTGTGACCTGCTGGAGGTCATTTTGCAGGGCTCTGGCAGTGCTCCTCCTGCTCCTCCTTGCACAAAGGCGGAGGCAGCGGTCCTGCTGCTGGGTGGTTGCCCTCCTACGGCCTCCTCCACATCTCCTGATGTACTGGCCAGTCTCCTGGTAGCGCCTCCATGCTCTGGACACTACGCTGACAGACACAGCAAACCTTCTTGCCACAGCTCGCATTGATGTGCCATCCTGGATGAGCTGCACTACCTGAGCCACTTGTGTGGGTTGTAGACTCTGTCTCATGCTACCACTAGAGTGAGTGACCAAAACATCAGCCAGGAACCATAGGAACTGAGAAGTGGTCTGTGGTCATCACCTGCAGAACCACTCCTTTATTGGGGGTGTCTTGCTAATTGCCTATCATTTCCACCTGTTGTCTATTCCATTTGCACAACAGCATGTGAAATTTGTGTGGACAGTTTGAATTCACAGAAGTTTCTCCACCTCTCTGTTTATCCCTCTCGCTTTGTCTCTACCTATTTCTCCACTTCTCTTTCTCTCTACCTGTTTCTCCACTTCTGTTTCTCTCTACCTGTTTCTCCACCTCTCTGTTTCTCCCTCTCTCTTTCTCTCTACCTGTTTCTCCACCTCTCTGTTTCTCTTCACCTGTTTCTCCCTCTCTCTTTCTCTCTACCTGTTTCTCTACCTCTCTTTCTCTCTACCTGTTTCTCCACCTCTCTGTTTCTCCCTCTCTCTTTCTCTACCTGTTTCTCCACCGCTCTGTTTCTCCCTTTCTCTTTCTCTCTACCTTTTTCTCCACCTCTCTTTCTCTCTACCTGTTTCTCCCTCTACCTGTTTCTCCACCTCTCTGTTTCTCCCTCTCTTTCTCTCTACCTGTTTCTCCACCTCTCTTTCTCTCTACCTGTTTCTCCCTCTACCTGTTTCTCTCTACCCGTTTCTCCACCTCTCTGTTTCTCCCTCTCTCTTTCTCTCTACCTGTTTCTCCACCTCTCTGTTTCTCTCTACCTGTTTCTCCCTCTCTTCCTCTCTACCTGTTTCTCCCTCTCTCTTTTGCTCTACCTGTTTCTCCACCTCTCTGTTTCTCCCTCTCTCTCTACCTGTTTCTCCCCCTCTCTTTCTCTCTACCTGTTTCTCCACCTCTCTGTTTCTCTCTACCTGATTCTCCCTCTCTACCTGTTTCTCCACCTCTCTGTTTCTCTTCACCTGTTTCTCCCTCTCTCTTTCTCTCTACCCGTTTCTCTACCTCTCTCTTTCTCTCTACCTGTTTCTCCACCTCTCTGTTTCTCCCTCTCTCTTTCTCTACCTGTTTCTCCACCGCTCTGTTTCTCCCTTTCTCTTTCTCTCTACCTGTTTCTCCACCTCTCTTTCTCTCTACCTGTTTCTCCACCTCTCTGTTTCTCCCTCTCTCTTTCTCTCTACCTGTTTCTCCACCTCTCCACCTCTCTCTCTCTTTATCTCTACCTGTTTCTCCACCTCTCTGTTTATCCCTCTCACTTTGTCTCTACCTGTTTCTCCACCTCTCTCTCTCTACCTGTTTCTTCACCTCTGTACCGATTTCTCCACCTCTCTGTTTCTCCCTCTCTCTTTATCTCTACCTGTTTCTCCACCTCTCTGTTTATCCCTCTCACTTTGTCTCTACCTGTTTCTCCACCTCTCTTTCTCTCTACCTGTTTCTCCACCTCTCTTTTGCTCTACCTGTTTCTCCACCTCTCTTTTGCTCTACCTGTTTCTCCACCTCTGTTCCTCCCTCTCTCTTTCTCTCTACCCATTTCTCCACCTCTCTGTTTCTCTCTACCTGTTTCTCCCTCTCTCTTTCTCTCTACCCGTTTCTCCACCTCTCTGCTTCTCCCTCTCAGTTGCTCTCTACCCGTTTCCCCTCTCTCTTTCTCTCTACCTGTTTCTCCACCTCTACCTGTTTCTCCACCTCCCTTTCTCTCTTCCGGTTTCTCTCTACCTGTACCTGTTTCTCCACCTCTCTACCCGTTTCTCCACCTCTCTACCTGTTTCTCCACCTCTCTCTCGCTACCTGTTTCTTCACCTCTCTACCTGTTTCTCCACCTCTTTGTTTATCCCTCTCACTTTGTCTCTACCTGTTTCTCCACCTCTCTTTTGCTCTACCTGTTTCTCCACCTCTCTGTTTCTCCCTCTCTCTTTCTCTCTACCCATTTCTCCACCTCTCTGTTTCTCTCTACCTGTTTCTCCCTCTCTCTTTCTCTCTACCTGTTTCTCCACCGCTCTGCTTCTCCCTCTCTGTTGCTCTCTACCCATTTCTCCCTCTCTCTTTCTCTCTACCTGTTTCTCCACCTCTACCTGTTTCTCCACCTCCCTTTCTCTCTACCTGTTTCTCCACCTCTCTTTCTCTCTACCTGTTTCTCCACCTCTCTACCTGTTTCTCTCTACCTGTTTCCCCACCTCTCTGTTTCTCCACCTCTCTACCTGTTTCTCCACCTCTCTACCTGTTTCTCCACCTCTCTACCTGTTTCTCCACCTCTCTGTTTCTCCCCCTCTTTCTCTCTACCTGTTTATCCACCTCTCTTTCTCTCTACCTGTTTCTCCACCTCTACCTGTTTCTCCACCTCTACCTGTTTCTCCTCCTCTCTACCTGTTTCTCCTCCTCTCTACCTGTTTCTCCACCTCTCTGTTACACATGTTTTATCTCTCACTCACATGCAGACCCACAAAGAGGCACGGACGTACACACACACACACACACACACACACACACACACACACACACACACACACACACACACACACACACACACACACACACACACACACACACACACACACACTTTCTCTCTCAAACACTCCGTTACACTGTGCTGACCGACTTCGCTAGCAGAAATTGCCATAGAAATTGGCCTCTCCGATGCATTTGTCTCCTGGCAGGGAGGCCCCACTTTAGGTGGTGGAACAAGACAGGCTCCGTGCTGATAGTGCTGCTGGAGCAGGAAATGGAATGTGTCCGTCATAAAGCCGTCTGGGCTGTTGGAACGGAATGGCCCCGCTGTTCGTCTGCATGCGCCTGCTACCTTCCAATGTGCCTCGGCGCACACCGGCGTCACGGAAATTGGCAATACATTATTACCTGACCACTGTATCAAAAGTAGCACGTCAGACATATGATTTGGCTCTACTGGAGTGGCAGGAATAAAGATGGGTGTTTAAGGGTAAAGCTGTTGATGTCTTGGTAGCCCCTATACATGTGAAATGGACATGAGGAGCAGAGATTGAAACTACCACTGGCAGTGAGCCCTCATCTCCAAGCTCTCTGCCCAGGAGGACAAGCTATTTGGTGTGACTTTGGCATCAACTACAACAAGAATGTCAATAAATAAATCACAGGCCGACCTCAGTTGAGAAACGTGTGTTCGCCAAATAATACATCAAGTGGAATTAAAGTTCAAAAGACAGCCAGTGTGTTGTCCAACTGAGCACTGTAATGACTGCAACCCCAACCACCCCTCTCTGTCTCTCTCTGCCTCTCTCTGCCTCTCTATGTCTCTCTCTGCCTCTCTCTGCCTCTCTCTGCCTCTCTCTGCCTCTCTCTGCCCCTCTCTGCCCCTCTCTGCCCCTCTCTGCCCCTCTCTGCCTCTCTCTGCCTCTCTCTGCCCCTCTCTGCCTCTCTATGCCTCTCTATGCCTCTCTCTGCCTCTCTCGGCCCCTCTCGGGCCCCTCTCGGGCCCCTCTCGGGCCCTCTCGGCCCCCTCTCGGCCCCTCTCGGCCCCTCTCGGCCCCTCTCTGCCCCTCTCTGCCTCTCTCTGCCTCTCTCTGCCTCTCTCTGCCTCTCTCTGCCTCTCTCTGCCCCTCTCTGCCTCTCTCTGCCCCTCTGCTCTCTCTCTGCCTCTCTCTGCCTCTCTCTGCCTCTCTCTGCCTCTCTCTGCCCCTCTCTGCCCCTCTCTGCCTCTCTCTGCCTCTCTCTGCCTCTCTCTGCCCCTCTCTGCCCCTCTCTGCCTCTCTCTGCCCCTCTCTGCCCCTCTCTGCCCCTCTCTGCCTCTCTCTGCCTCTCTCTGCCTCTCTCTGCCTCTCTCTGCCTCTCTCTGTCTCTCTCCATTCTGAACAGGGTTAAGAAAAGAGCAGCGATATATTATCCACAAATCTGTCTGTATTTCTGTATTCATTGGGAGCTTCAACAGATCAAAGGGTCTGTGTGAGGATCTGTGTGTGTAAAACCGTTGGTGAGATGCGAGAGCAGGGCTACCTGTCTTGAAGAGGATCGGCAGACAGCAGACGGGCCTATCAAAGAGCTGCCACCTCACACAATGCATGTCATGCACCAGGCGTTCATCTCATCTGATGCTAGTGGAGAGGCGGGGGAGACAGATGGACAGGGAAAGGAGAGGAAGCAGGTATTGTATGGGTAGTTCTAGATTTAGATTTATTAGGATCCCCTATTAGCCGACGCCACTGGGGACGGCTGGTCTTACTGGGGTCTGACACGTAACCAAAAAGACATACAGACAAAAGACTTTAGAATTGACATACATTTAAAAACATGAACATGTAGCATGTGTGTGTGTGTGTGTGCATCTATCAATTCCACATACATGTCAGTAGAGTGGAAGGGGGAGACATAAGAGAGCATGAAACAGTTTTACCACGTGTTGGGATGGGAGCAGCCAATTCACACTACGAATAGGTTGTGGCAGGTAGCCTAGCGGTTAACAGCATTGGGCCGGTAACTAAAAAGGTTGCTGGTTCAAATCCCTGAGCCGGCAAGGTGGAAAAATCTGCTGTTCTGCCCATGAGCAAGACCCCCAACAACAACCGCGCTGTGGACATTGATTAAGGCAGCCCTCCGCACCTCTCTGATTCAGAAGGGTTTGGGTTAAATGCAGAAGACCCATATATGCCTCTTCTATGCTTCAGGAGAGACATATTTAGACGTTTATAGTGAGACCAGACAATACCTCTGTGGCGATCACCCAGTTTCCCTGATAACAAAATAGCTTCCATCCCACAATGAAGGTGTAGCCCGTCTTATACACAGAGAGAGAGAGAGAGAGAGAGAGAGAGAGAGAGAGAGGGGGGGGGTACAGCTGTGAGCAATTCTCACAGGCTTCAAATTGCCAAAGCCTCCAGCCACCCGAGACATGGACTGTTGAAACTCAAAAACTTGAAACCTTTTCATCCATTCTGACTTGACACGTCAATGCCTTAGGGTTAAAGACACCATGAAAGAAGAATGTGTGGTTGACTTAAAGAGAGAACTGACTGCGTGAGAGTGGGGTAAAACAATCTACATTCACCACAAAGTGAGACACGATAAGTAAGACACCGTAGTACATATACAGGCTATATGGTTGATTCCCTGAGATCACCTAACGAACAGAAATTGCCGTATTGTTTGGCGTGTTACAGATGCTGAGCTGACCACAACCCCCAGGTCTAATGACTGTTGTGGTACTGTGGTGTGGGTGGAATGCCACTGGAGGTCATCTGAACAGCCGTGATGTCACTAAATGGTCTGCTGCCAAGTCTGGTCTGCATGGGAATCCATAAAGCCATCCACCTAACCATGAAATAATCTGTCTCTTAGCCTAGCAATCGCTGTGTTTTTCCAGACCTGGGGCTTTATGTCCTGTATCAAGCGCTTCAGAGTAGGAGTGCTGATCTAGGATCAGAATCAGACCCCCCTCCATGTAATTTATTGTGAGCTAAAAGGCCAAACTGATCTGAAATCGGCAATCCTGCTTTGAGATGCTACATGTGGTCAGAAGTTGGAAAAGGTGTTGCACTACACAACATGTGCTGAGGCTGAGCAGCAGTGGTTGGACCACCCGGTGGAGTGGTAGTGTTGTCAACACAGCATGGGCCTGGCTTTAGTTCTGACATGGCTTACCATAGGCCCAGGTGTGCTTTAGTTCTGACATGGCTTACCATAGGCCCAGGTGTGCTTTAGTTCTGACATGGCTTACCATAGGCCCAGGTGTGTTTTAGTTCTGACATGGCTTACCATAGGCCCAGGTGTGCTTTAGTTCTGACATGACCATCGGCCCAGGTGTGCTTTAGTTCTGACATGGCTTACCATAGACCCAGGTGTGCTTTAGTTCTGACATGGTTTACCATAGGCCCAGGTGTGCTTTAGTTCTGACATGGCTTACCATAGGCCCAGGTGTGCTTTAGTTCTGACATGGCTTACCATAGGCCCAGGTGTGCTTTAGTTCTGACATGGCTTACCATAGGCCCAGGTGTGCTTTAGTTCTGACATGGCTTACCATAGGCCCAGGTGTGCTTTAGTTCTGACATGGCTTACCATAGGCCCAGGTGTGCTTTAGTTCTGACATGGCTTACCATAGGCCCAGGTGTGCTTTAGTTCTGACATGGCTTACCATAGGCCCAGGTGTGCTTTAGTTCTGACATGGCTTACCATAGGCCCAGGTGTGCTTTAGTTCTGACATGGCTTACCATAGGCCCAGGTGTGTTTTAGTTCTGACATGGCTTACCATAGGCCCAGGTGTGCTTTAGTTCTGACATGGCTTACCATAGGCCCAGGTGTGCTTTAGTTCTGACATGGCTTACCATAGGCCCAGGTGTGCTTTAGTTCTGACATGGCTTACCATAGGCCCAGGTGTGCTTTAGTTCTGACATGGCTTACCATAGACCCAGGTGTGCTTTAGTTCTGACATGGCTTACCATAGGCCCAGGTGTGCTTTAGTTCTGACATGGTTTACCATAGGCCCAGGTGTGCTTTAGTTCTGACATGGTTTACCATAGACCCAGGTGTGCTTTACTTCTGACATGGCTTACCATAGGCCCAGGTGTGCTTTAGTTCTGACATGGCTTACCATAGACCCAGGTGTGCTTTACTTCTGACATGGCTTACCATAGGCCCAGGTGTGCTTTAGTTCTGACATGGCTTACCATAGACCCAGGTGTGCTTTACTTCTGACATGGCTTACCATAGACCCAGTGTGCTTTACTTCTGACATGGCTTACCATAGGCCCAGGTGTGCTTTAGTTCTGACATGGCTTACCATAGACCCAGGTGTGCTTTACTTCTGACATGGCTTACCATAGACCCAGGTGTGCTTTACTTCTGACATGGTTACCATAGACCCAGGTGTGCTTTAGTTCTGACATGGTTTACCATAGACCCAGGTGTGCTTTAGTTCTGACATGGTTTACCATAGGCCCAGGTGTGTTTTAGTTCTGACATGGCTTACCATAGACCCAGGTGTGCTTTAGTTCTGACATGGCTTACCATAGGCCCAGGTGTGCTTTAGTTCTGACATGGCTTACCATAGGCCCAGGTGTGCTTTAGTTCTGACATGGCTTACCATAGACCCAGGTGTGCTTTAGTTCTGACATGGTTTACCATAGGCCCAGGTGTGCTTTAGTTCTGACATGGTTTACCATAGGCCCAGGTGTGCTTTAGTTCTGACATGGTTTACCATAGGCCCAGGTGTGCTTTAGTTCTGACATGGCTTACCATAGGCCCAGGTGTGCTTTAGCCCCCGCTCCTCTCTGTAAACAGAGATGGAAAACTTTACTAGGGAGGGAGGGAGGGGGGGAGGGAGGGAGGGAGATGGCATACCCAGGGAAGAGCTCAGACTTGATCAATTTCTCTGCCTGAGAGAAGATGAAGAAGAGGGAGAGGAGGAGATGGATCAATAGTTTACTTCTTAATTGACCTTTCATTAAGAGGTTGGTTCTGGGCTCAGTAATCACAGACGTTCAGTGATGGAGCCATTTAGCGACATCGAGCTGCTAAAATCTATACAGGCTCAGAGTGGAGCAGCACAGCCCAGACCGCCCTCTGATGAACACTGTTACAACTACACACACGGCTACACAGCTCATCCCCACCACTGATTACCACAGGATTTACGAGCCTTGCCTGCCCTCCGCTTGGGTTCCTGCACTACTAACAGGCACACACACACACACACACACAACAAACACTTCAATACAAACGCAGGCTAACAAACCCAGGCTAACACAGACACACGCATGCTTGTGCATCCGACTACCCCCCACACACATTCACAACCACATACGCACACATGCAACACTAAGAGGCAAGCACCTTGTTACAATTATAAGAGACAACTACACACATGCACATATTCCAAACCAGAAGTCAAACAACCAAACAGGAGTGTGTGCTAATCCAACTCTGACCTGGGCTGCCATTGTGGCTCTAATGATGCAGCCTGAGCCTGGTTCCTCACGGGTCGCCCGAGGGCTCCATGCTGGACTATGGAGTGAAGTAGTCACCAGGGTGATGAATGGGCTCAGTGTGGTGCGCTTGTGCAGTAGGATACAGGAAGCCAGGCCTCATTGATATTAATGGCTGACTTCACCTGGAGGCTGGGGACCAGCTAATGGCTGTTCCCGCTGGGCCACTCCTGATGCCTGTCACTGATACAGCGAGTGGTCTTATTACAGGGCTCGCTGGGCCAAGATAATTGCACTAACCCAACACGGGGCCCGGGTGAAGCTTGGCATGTGAGTCTGCCTGTAATGGAGGCTGATGGGCAGGAGATTAAAAACGCTGCCGTGGAATCGCGCACCACACATCTCACCGTCCACTCTGTAATATTTATTTGCAGTGGTGGAGATGGTAATAATTATGAAAAGATGTCAGCGACGGTGTACGAGGCATGTACAGTACCTTCATGAGAGCAAATGTAATGTACTCGGGAGCTGAGCTCTGTCAATGTGTCTTCAGTCAGGGACTGGATGCAGTGTCAGTGAGTACATTATTACTGTGCTGCACGAGGCGACTTATGTTGTAATGAACTGTGACACTGTCTGGGAGAATCAGAAGGGAAATGTCCATTTAAATAGTTGTATTAAATTGAATCGCAGACAGAGGAAGCCATAGGGTGGACCATTAAACACACACACACGAGGCCAAGGAGCATGTCGGCGCTGCAGAGAATTAGTGAACCAGTAGTGACTCAGTGGTTCTCTAGCGTGACCAACTGCCTCTCTGACAACCTGCATTGTCACAACAAGATCGCCAGAACCAATCACAGCCCACTTCGAAGGCACTCCCACCCAATCGCATCTGGCAGCCGACTATGTTCCCAACGCAGGCCTCTACTTTAACTGGGAGTTTTGGAGAGCCACGATCATGTTGCAATGTTACCAACCCCGTTGGGACGCCTTTCATGCATAAACCCTGATATTGTAAAGGAAAGTATGGTGTGCTTGGGAGCACACACACACACACACACACAGAGGAGGGGTTGGAAGCTCATTCACCGTGCTGTTATACCGTAACTCATCTAAGGTACTGAAACTCCACCAGGGATCCCTGTCTGTCAAGGCAGATTCCAACAAGACTCTGGACTATTTTTTATTTTTTTATTTCATTTTTATTTCACCTTTATTTAACCAGGTAGGCTAGTTGAGAACAAGTTCTCATTTGCAACTGCGACCTGACCAAGATAAAGCATAGCAGTGTGAACAGACAACACAGACTAACGCTCACTGCGGATGTGAAGGGAACCCAACCAAAGGTGATGTCCTGGCCTACCATGAACGTTTGGAGGAGAAATATTAATTCATCAGGTGCTTTTGTGAGTCTGGAATGCAAATTAAAAGGTCATATGCAAAAAATGCCTTTTACCAGCCGCTTTATCTTATGAAGACACATCATGCCATCTGCATAACATTAGCAAACAAATCTGCATAGAAATGAAGGCATTTTCATTATGTACGTATTCTTTCCATTCAAATCCACAGCTGGAACCCAGACCACAGAGGGAGAAGAAAACTATAGCAAACACAAAGATCAGTCCCCGGAGTGTCAATCAAACAGGCCGTAGGCGTGGTGCGGCTTCGTGGGTCCGTTGTTGTCCATTAATGATTCAACAAAGCGCCACATTGATTTTGGGCGAGTGTGAACTGAGAGGTTAATTAGAAATGCAGCAGCCTTCAGGTCCCTCCGTTTGTCTGAAGGTAACTACTGATGACATAAACACTCTGGAGGAGAAGAACAAAAAGAGGGGACGGCAGGGGAGAGAAAAAGCAACAGCAAAACAGATTGCTACCAAGTTTCCACTCCACAAAGTTGGCAGTAATGGTCTCAGTCGTCTCACATCCCACTTTGTGGAGGGAAACGGACCCCATTGGTGGATTTCAGTGATGCGGTTGACTTGAAGAGAAACATTGGTGTTTTCTTCCACGGTGATCGATACTGGCCATTTACTCTCTACGACTCCCAAAGGGCCTAGGCAAGGGCTTAAACACCTAGGAGAGTGTGTCAGAGGATAACATGGCCCGGGCCGCTGTGTCCTCGATTAAAACAAAGAGAGCGAGAGAGAGAGATATCTTTATTGGCCCAATAGTTACATAACTAAAAGCACAAACTTGACTTCATTTTAACAGACCTAGAAAAGTTAGAACCAAGCCCCCTTCCTCGTCCACTGTACATAGAACCTGCCTGACGCCACACACCCCTACAAAGTGAGTGAGTGAGAGAGAGAGAGGCTGATCTACTGATCCTAGACCTTCTTATTCCCTCTCTGCCTATTGAGCCAGACAACTCTGGCCTACTTAGAGAGAACACAGACTGAAGGTCTATGTGTTTCAGTATGTGCGTAGCCTCAGTGTGCACAATTTGGGAGCACATATGAGTAACCCTACACAACTAGAGATGGTGACTGTTTGTATTTGTCACGTCCCATCACTGCTTTACATCAGTAGAAAGTTCAAGTAGCTGTGGGCCAGAGCCGAGCCAAACTCTCCCAGACAGCTCAGAACACTGGGCCCACTTCTGCAGAGCACTTTGAGCTGTAAAGTTTTTCCTTCCAGACTTTAGATGGAGATGTGTGCACATTTCCAGTGTGGCCCCATACTGGGGCTGAGTGTGGCCCAGTTGCCCTGAGCGCTGGGGTAGAGAGGCGGCATGGCATGCGACTGAGTCTCCTGCCTAGGGCGCCTGACAGCCGCGACCTCTGACCCTACACTCCATCAGCATCAATGTCAAAGCAGCCAGACCAGAGCTAGCAGGGGTTACCCTCCAACCCCCTCATACACAGGCTACGTGATCATATTCACATACATGTAGTGTACATGCTGTGGTAGTTCTATGGGGGATCAATAGTCTGTCTTTCAACGCTGCTTTAGAGGAAGTTTTCCGACAAACAATGTTTGTAAGGGGTAATGAAAGCACAAACTTTTCAAATACATGTGCCTGTGAATCGTCTAGTTAAGCTGATGTTCATATTAACCAGCCACAGGCACAAACACCAAGGCGTGTTAGATAAGAGCGCCATAAGTCAAAACTCATTTTACTTCAGCCGCTCAGGTATAAACACCTCTGGCCCTAAAGGTTCTTTCTCATATCACTTTCCTCCCCTCCTCCCCTCATAACGCCAAGGCTCCTGAAAGGGGGTAGATGATCGCTGATGGAGAGAGCGAGAGAGCGAGAGAGAGAGAGAGAGAGAGGGAAAGAAGGAAGGAAGGTTCATCAGACAGTAAATGCCTCCCTGAAAGCCAATCTCATCTATATGCAGATGACATAAATATTGATGCGTTGCGGCGCTCTCAGCTCGTTCTTCTTAATTGACGCGTGCGGCTCCCATAGCACGGTTTCCTCTCCTCTCCAACATAGTGGTCCGTCTCAGGTACAGCAGACTCAGAAACAACGCGCTGGTTAAGTAAGCCTTAACAAGCCTTAACGAGAACGGCAGAGAGACGCCTTGACCTGGGTGGCCCATAAACAACATTACTCAAACAAACACTCAGACAGAAAAAGGAGAGAGAGACAGAGTTGATTAAGAATGGAATAGATTCCATCTTATTTGAGGAATAGAATAGATGCGAAGTGTTGCTATAGTAGCTAAACATGCCATTTCACACTAGAGAATGAATGAAGCTATGACAGAAGTCTATGAGAGGCTGCCACAATGATATAGACTGGAGGAGATGGTTCTGTAGCACGAGTTATAGCTCAGAAGTAGGGCGCCAGAGAGAAGGAAAGAGAGATAGAGATATTCCCTGTTGCTCTGTGTCTGTGCGGCCTGTACCAGGCATGCTCAGAGTCCAGTGTGCTGCTGTGATCCCCGACAGCGTGCAGAGAGAGAGCCTGCAGCCCCAGCCCTATTTTCAGCTCCAGCGGACAGACGCAACAGCCAGCGCTCTCTACCCCCCTTCTCCCCCTACTTTTCTCTCTCCCCAGCCACAGAAGATCAGTCCCACTCAGTTTAACCCTACACACGCCAACTTACCCAAGGGAGCTGACATGAGCATCAACACACAAACCAGCCACAGCGGAATTCATTCACAGCATTACTCAACACAGCATCAGTCAACACAGAATTACCCAATATAACATTAGTCAACACAGCATTACTCAACACAGCATTACTCAACACAGCATTACTCAACACAGCATTACTCAACACAGCATCAGTCAACACAGAATTACCCAATATAACATTAGTCAACACAGCATTACTCAACACAGCATTACACATAACTGTTACTTCACATTTTCTAACACAGATTTTCTAACACAGAATGACATCAAGTGAGGAAATGAAGAGAACATTGGTGTTGGGGGACAAAGGGAGACCATTTGCCTGTATTCACAGTAGGACTACTGATCTAGGATCATTTTTTTTTTCATTTAGATCATATTGAAGAAGATTATATGGACAGATCCTAGATCAGCCCTGTTGGTGATGATCATAATAATATAACATCTCCATCCCGAACCATCTGGATTCATGGACTAACAGAGAGAACGAGACGCTACATTGACTGCGGATTGATTGTGAGATGGAATGTCATGCTGATCTGCCCTCACTAGCAGGAACCAGCTACAGTGGATTATCCACTATTCAATTGACATATAACTTTAATGAAATGTTATTATGGATGGGATGGGAGGGATAGGACCCCGGGATCCTGCGGGACAGTGGCGCTACGTTCCAACTAGAGAGAGGGACAATCAGCTGGCTACCATTCATACTGCAGGGTGGCTAAGGTCTTTAGTGCCTGCATTCATATTCCCATTAAGATATTCCAAGAACAGCGATTTAATTCAAGCGATTCTCTCTCTCATGCGATCTCCCTCTCCCCTCCCTCGCCCCCTCCCTCGCTCCCTCCCTCTCTCCCTCCCTCCCTCCCTTTTTATTCATTTCAGGTTGACAATAGAAATACAATTTAGCATAATGTATAGTCTTCCCTTCCAGAAATGCGTAGCAGTCTATTCATCACAATGAATAAAGTGACCAATTGAAGTATATACAGAGTAAAGGTCAAGAAAGCTCCAAAGTTGAACCTTTTCAGCGGAAAATACACGAAGACTCCTGACTCCATAACTCCTTTCCATTACCCTCTTTACTATCACAGCAGAGACGTTCTGCTGTCCTGTCCATCGTGACAGGGTCCACTGAAACTGTCTTACACAGCCATGCAAAGCCATCCGTCAAAATGACAATTCTCTTTATTGTCACTATACGTCCCACTTCTACGGCGATCAATCAAACTAGGTAGAGATTGGAGCTTTTAACCTGTAACATTACCATAAAGAGCCTCTCATATGATGTTGACCAATCCGGATGAGGAATGACTCTTAGGCTCCTCCCTTACAGGCCCCGCCCCTATAATATGGACCAATCAAGGTGCTTCAGGGTTTCGAAAGCCCCTCCCTATAGTCATTTGTTCAATTTCTCCAATGAGCAAGTGCCTCATTCATTCAGCCTCACTATGCCAGAGTGACTGACAGTCAGAGGGAGTAGCTGCTATCTGTGAGCAGTTCAATCAACAATATGAAAGATTCACGGAGTGCTATCAGTCTGCTTGGGACCCAGCACACAAACTCCTCGTCTCTCATTACACCACTGGCCACAGACACACATACAGACAGACGCCTTCTCCCTCACTCCTCAACACTCGTCTCCATCAGCTCTGTGTTGGCTGTGCGTGTGTGTGTTTGTGTGTTTGTATGTGTGTTTCCGTGTGTGCGTGTTTACTGCAGGGCTGTCTGTCTGGAACTGTTTGCAGCTCAAGACTGCCCTCTACGGGAGAGTGACAGACTAACTGTTATCAGAGGTAATCTAGAAAGCAAACAGCAATCATGGTCAATAACAACTTTCTCCTGAGACTGCCCCTGACTTTAACATCCACACCAAAAACAAAGAGAAGGGATGCTACTGGCTGACAGGCACATAGAACCAATGGAAAGAGCGTCTGTGTTCCTGGGCCTGTGTCCCTGGGTTTGGACCGTGGCACTCTGCTTATCATCCAATCCTGTCTGACGCACAAACCAGACGGAAACAGGAGCGGAAAACGGAGAGATAGGGAACGAGAGAGAGAGAGATGTAGAGATGGAGAGATGGAGAGAGAGAGAGAGAGAGAGAGAGAGAGAGAGATGTAGAGAGAGAGAGTGAGGGAGGGAGAGAGAGAGATGGAGAGATGGGGAGAGAGAGAGATGTAGAGAGAGAGAGAGAGAGATGGAGAGAGAGCGAGAGAGAGAGATGTAGAGAGAGAGAGTGAGGGAGGGAGAGAGAGATGGAGAGATGGGGAGAGAGAGAGATGTAGAGAGAGAGAGAGAGAGATGGAGAGAGAGAGAGAGAGAGATAGAGAGAGAGAGATGGAGAGATGGGGAGAGAGAGAGATGTAGAGATGTAGAGAGAGAGAGAGAGATGTAGAGATGTAGAGAGAGAGAGAGATGTAGAGATGTTGAGAGATGGAGAGATGTTGAGATGTTGAGAGAGAGAGAGAGAGAGAGAGAGAGATGCAGAGATGGAGAGAGAGAGATGTAGAGAGAGAGAGATGTAGAGAGAGAGAGAGAGATGTAGAGAGAGAGAGAGAGAGAGAGAGAGAGAGGGAGAGATGTAGAGTTGTAGAGAGAGAGAGAGAGAGAGAGAGAGAGATGTAGAGATGGAGAGAGAGAGAGTGAGGGAGGGAGAGAGAGATGTAGAGATGGAGAAAGGGAGAGAGAGAGATGTAGAGTTGTAGAGAGAGAGAGTGAGGGAGGGAGAGAGAGAGAGAGATGGAGAGATGGGGAAGAGAGAGAGAGAGAGAGAGAGAGAGAGAGAGAGAGAGAGAGAGAGAGAGATGGGGGAGATGGAGAGAGAGAGAGAGAGAGAGAGAGAGAGAGAGAGAGAGAGAGAGAGAGAGAGAGAGATGGAGAGAGAGATGTAGAGAGGAAGAGATGGAGAGAGAGAGAGAGGGAGAGAGAGAGAGAGAGAGAGAGAGAGAGAGAGAGACGGAGAGAGAGATGGAGAGAGATGAGAGAGGGAGGGAGAGAGAGAGAGACGGAGAGAGAGATGTAGAGAGAGAGAGAGATGTAGAGAGAGAGAGAGAGATGTAGAGAGAGAGAGAGAGAGAGATGTAGAGATGGAGAGAGAGAGAGATGTAGAGATGTAGAGAGAGAGAGATGTAGAGATGGAGAGAGAGATGTAGAGAGAGAGAGAGAGAGAGAGAGAGAGTAGAGAGAGAGAGAGAGAGAGAGAGAGAGAGAGAGAGAGAGAGAGAGAGAGAGAGAGAGAGAGAGAGAGAGAGAGAGAGAGAGAGAGAGAGAGAGAGATGCAGAGAGAGAGAGAGAGAGAGAGAGAGAGATGTAGAGTTGTAGAGAGAGAGAGAGAGAGAGAGAGAGATAGATGTAGAGTTGTAGAGAGAGAGAGAGAGAGAGAGAGAGAGAGAGAGATGGAGAAAGGGAGAGAGATGTAGAGATGGAGAGAGAGAGAGATGAAGAGATGTAGAGAGAGAGAGAGAGGAAGAGATGTAGAGAGAGAGAGAGAGATGTAGAGATGTAGAGATGTAGAGATGTAGAGAGAGAGAGAGAGAGAGAGAGAGAGAGAGAGAGAGAGCAGAGATGCAGAGATGGAGAGAGAGAGAGAGAGATGTAGAGTTGTAGAGAGAGAGAGAGAGAGAGATGTAGAGTTGTAGAGAGAGAGAGAGAGAGAGAGAGAGAGAGAGAGAGAGAGATGGAGAAAGGGAGAGAGATGTAGAGATGGAGAGACAGAGAGAGAGAGAGAGAGAGAGAGAGAGAGAGAGAGAGAGAGAGAGAGAGAGAGAGAGAGAGAGAGAGAGAGAGAGAGAGGGGAGCCAGAGAGCTGGTCCTGGGGCTCTGTTCACAAACACAAACACACCCCACAGAGCCCCAGAACAGCAGCACAATTAGACCCAACCAAATCATGAGAAAACAAAAAGATAATTACTTGACACATTGGAAATAATTAACAAAAAAACAATGCAAACTAGAATGCTATTTGGCCCTACACAGAGAGTACATAGCGGCAGAATACCTGACCACTGTGACTGACCCAAAATTAAGGAAAGCTTTGACTATGTACAGACTCAGTGAGCATAGCCTTGCTATTGAGAAAGGCCGCTGTAGGCAGACATGGCTCTCAAGAGAAGACAGGCTATGTGCTCACTGCCCACAAAATGAGGTGGAAACTGAGCTGCACTTCCTAACCTCCTGCCCAATGTATGACCATATTAGAGAGACATATTTCCCTCAGATTACACAGATCCAAAAAGAATTTGAAAACAAATCCAATTTTGATAAACTCCCATATCTACTGGGTGAAATTCCACAGTGTGCCATCACAGCAGCAGGATTTGTGACCTGTTGCCACGAGAAAAGGGCAACCAGTGAAGAACAAACACCATTGTAAATACAACCCATATTTATGCTTATTTATTTTATCTTGTGTCCTTTAACCATTTGTACATTGTTAAAACACTGTATATATATAATATGACATTTGTAATGTCTTTATTGTTTTGAAACTTCTGTATGTGTAATGTTTACTGTTCATTTTTATTGTTTATTTCACTTTATATATTCACTTTATATATTATCTACCTCACTTGCTTTGGCAATGTTAACACATGTTTCCCATGTCAATAAAGCTCTTGAATTGAATTGAATTGAATTGAGAGAGGAATGTTTCACAAACTACCTGTTCTCTGTCAGAGCTGCAGTCTCTCTTGGTATCAGTGATCTTGTCATGGAACATTTTCAGCCCAGCTCCATTCCAACTCACATCAGTCAAATCAGAAGGCTCCACGTTTTCTAGATCCCCATTTTGTTGGGACTGCAACCAAGGACGTGATGTGAGGTAATACTGCCCCATTCTTTCCATGTGAGGTGAAAGGGGTTTGGCTCCTCTCAACCACACACACAGAAATAGTTTGCCTTGCCTTCGGCCAATATTGTTAAAAGATTTCTCACATTACACAATGTGGGGTATTAAAAGATAACCTCATCCAGTAACCACAAATCCACGCCATAGCGTCGTTGACCTTAAAATGTTTAACTGTCATTAGCAAATGTAGCCATTATTGTGGTCGAGATGTGGCGAATCTGCAGAGAGCAAAGTTATGATGTCGTTTAGTACTTGAGTTCTTGACAACTACGATTCCATTATGAGCCAATTAAAGCAACAGCGTCAAACTGCTTTCTCCAAAGTGAACATCTGTGAAGGTCAACAGAACCGGGCTCACAGTGTAATGATAAGATACGGGAGGGAGACGACCTAAAGAAACCGCCGCTTCTCGTCAAACGGCACTAATTCACATTCTCAAATCGTGATCTCCCATTTTGATTGACGTTTGTTCCAACCCAGTTGCCATGAGCAGACGAAACAAAGATTATGGTTCTACATAATAATCAACAATGTTGTCGGGGGAGGCCATTTTAATTTCAGCTGTCCTTCTTGTCCTTTTCTCATTTCCACTGGATTATCTCAGAGGCCTTTCCAATATCCACAGCACTGTCATCATAATCATCGCCTGGACAAAAAGGAAAAACATCTCCACTCGTTTGTCCTCTCTTCTGTGGACTGTTGTACAACACCCTACTGAAACATTATTAGACTTTTCCTATGGTAATATTATAATATTCTGGTAGGAGAATAGGAGGTAGGTAGGAGAGCTAGCATTTAAAGAGCTGGGGGTGTCCTTCCTCCTCTTCTAGCCACTCTCCTCTGTCTGCCTTGACCTCATGCTGAGTAATAACAAGCTCTGTCGGCCATTACTCGACTGTGAATACTTTAGGACGCTAGGCTCTCTTAGATTGAGTTAATAATTCAGCAGCTCAGAACAGAGTGTCTTTTAAGAGTAAAAACAGACCGGACGTGATTAGCCACCACCACATACTTTGATATCTCCGTTTGTTTTTCTCCATCACCGACATGTTCCTTTTTTATGCCCGACAGCAAGACAAACCACCAGCTTCCAACATACACGCTACGTGTGGAGAAACAAAACCCACTGAATTTCAAATCAAGAAAGAATCATTTCCCAATGTCCCAATCCGGTCGTTGGCCTTCAAATGGCTTCCCTCATCGTTTTATCTGCGGTTTCTTTCCACCACGCTCATTTTTCTACGCCACATCAAACCAAGTGTGTGTGAAGCAGCAGCTTATTTTCTGATTCACTCTACCAGTCATCTCTACGTAGTACAGCCCTATAGGTCCAGGTAATAAGACGGTAGATACCAGTCATCTCTATGTAGTACAGCCCTATAGGTCCAGGTAATAAGACGGTAGATACCAGTCATCTCTACGTAGTACAGCCCTATAGGTCCAGGTAATAAGACGGTAGATACCAGTCATCTCTATGTAGTACAGCCCTATAGGTCCAGGTAATAAGACGGTAGATACCAGTCATCTCTATGTAGTACAGCCCTATAGGTCCAGGTAATAAGACGGTAGATACCAGTCATCTCTACGTAGTACAGCCCTATAGGTCCAGGTAATAGGACGGTAGATACCAGTCATCTCTACGTAGTACAGCCCTATAGGTCCAGGTAATAGGACGGTAGATACCAGTCATCTCTATGTAGTACAGCCCTATGGGTCCAGGTAATAGGACGGTAGATACCAGTCATCTCTATGTAGTACAGCCCTATGAGTCCAGGTAATAGGACGGTAGATACCAGTCATCTCTATGTAGTACAGCCCTATGGGTCCAGGTAATAGGACGGTAGATACCAGTCATCTCTACGTAGTACAGCCCTATGAGTCCAGGTAATAGGACGGTAGATACCAGTCATCTCTATGTAGTACAGCCCTATGAGTCCAGGTAATAGGACGGTAGATACCAGTCATCTCTATGTAGTACAGCCCTATGGGTCCAGGTAATAGGACGGTAGATACCAGTCATCTCTATGTAGTACAGCCCTATGGGTCCAGGTAATAGGACGGTAGATACCAGTCATCTCTATGTAGTACAGCCCTATGAGTCCAGGTAATAGGACGGTAGATACCAGTCATCTCTATGTAGTACAGCCCTATGGGTCCAGGTAATAGGACGGTAGATACCAGTCATCTCTATGTAGTACAGCCCTATGGGTCCAGGTAATAGGACGGTAGATACCAGTCATCTCTATGTAGTACAGCCCTATGAGTCCAGGTAATAGGACGGTAGATACCAGTCATCTCTATGTAGTACAGCCCTATGGGTCCAGGTAATAAGACGGTAGATACCAGTCATCTCTACGTAGTACAGCCCTATAGGTCCAGGTAATAGGATGGTAGATACCAGTCATCTCTATGTAGTACAGCCCTATGGGTCCAGGTAATAGGACGGTAGATACCAGTCATCTCTATGTAGTACAGCCCTATGGGTCCAGGTAATAGGACGGTAGATACCAGTCATCTCTACGTAGTACAGCCCTATGGGTCCAGGTAATAGGACGGTAGATACCAGTCATCTCTATGTAGTACAGCCCTATGGGTCCAGGTAATAGGACGGTAGATACCAGTCATCTCTATGTAGTACAGCCCTATGAGTCCAGGTAATAGGACGGTAGATACCAGTCATCTCTATGTAGTACAGCCCTATGAGTCCAGGTAATAGGACGGTAGATACCAGTCATCTCTATGTAGTACAGCCCTATGGGTCCAGGTAATAGGACGGTAGATACCAGTCATCTCTATGTAGTACAGCCCTATGAGTCCAGGTAATAGGACGGTAGATACCAGTCATCTCTATGTAGTACAGCCCTATGGGTCCAGGTAATAGGACGGTAGATACCAGTCATCTCTATGTAGTACAGCCCTATGAGTCCAGGTAATAGGACGGTAGATACCAGTCATCTCTATGTAGTACAGCCCTATGGGTCCAGGTAATAGGACGGTAGATACCAGTCATCTCTACGTAGTACAGCCCTATGGGTCCAGGTAATAAGATGGTAGATACCAGTCATCTCTACATAGTACAGCCCTATGAGTCCAGGTAATAAGACGGTAGATACCAGTCATCTCTACATAGTACAGCCCTATGAGTCCAGGTAATAGGACGGTAGATACCAGTCATCTCTATGTAGTACAGCCCTATGGGTCCAGGTAATAGGACGGTAGATACCAGTCATCTCTATGTAGTACAGCCCTATGGGTCCAGGTAATAAGACGGTAGATACCAGTCGTCTCTATGTCGTACAGCCCTATAGGTCCAGGTAATAGGACGGTAGATACCAGTCATCTCTACGTAGTACATCCCTATGAGTCTAGGTAATAAGACGGTAGATACCAGTCATCTCTATGTAGTACAGCCCTATGGGTCCAGGTAATAGGACGGTAGATACCAGTTATCTCTACGTAGTACAGCCCTATGAGTCTAGGTAATAAGATGGTAGACACCAGTCATCTCTACGTAGTACAACCCTATGGGTTCAGGTAATAGGACGGTAGATACCAGTCATCTCTACGTAGTACAGCCCTATGGGTCCAGGTAATAAGATGGTAGATACCAGTCATCTCTACGTAGTTTAGCCCTATAGGTCCAGGAAATAGGACGGTAGATACCAGTCATCTCTATGTAGTACAGCTATATAGGTCCAGGTAATAGGACGGTAGATACCAGTCATCTCTACGTAGTACAGCCCTATGGGTCCAGGTAATAATACGGTAGATACCAGACATCTCTACGTAGTACAGCCCTATAGGTCCAGGAAATAGGACGGTAGATACCAGTCATCTCTACGTAGTACAGCCCTATGGGTCCAGGTAATAAGATGGTAGATACCAGTCATCTCTACGTAGTTTAGCCCTATAGGTCCAGGAAATAGGACGGTAGATACCAGTCATCTCTATGTAGTACAGCTATATAGGTCCAGGTAATAGGACGGTAGATACCAGTCATCTCTACGTAGTACAGCCCTATGGGTCCAGGTAATAAGACGGTAGATACCAGTCATCTCTACGTAGTACAGCCCTGTGGGTCCAGGTAATAGATCGGTAGATACCAGTCATCTCTACGTAGTACAGCCCTATGAGTCCAGGTAATAGGACGGTAGATACCAGTCATCTCTACGTAGTACAGCCCTATGAGTCCAGGTAATAGGACGGTAGATACCAGTCATCTCTACGTAGTACAGCCCTATGAGTCCAGGTAATAGGACGGTAGATACCAGTCATCTCTACGTAGTACAGCCCTATGAGTCCAGGTAATAGGACGGTAGATACCAGTCATCTCTACGTAATACAGCCCTGTGGGTCCAGGTAATAGGACGGTAGATACCAGTCAATACTACGTAGTACAGCCCTATGAGTCCAGGTAATAGGACGGTAGATACCAGTCATCTCTACATAGTACAGCCCTATGAGTCCAGGTAATAAGACGGTAGATACCAGTCATCTCTATGTAGTACAGCCCTGCGGGTCCAGGTAATAGGACAGTAGATACCAGTCATCTCTATGTAGTACAGCCCTATGAGTCTAGGTGATAGGACGGTAGATACCAGTCATCTCTACATAGTACAGCCCTGTGGGTCCAGGTAATAGGACGGTAGATACCAGTCATCTCTACGTAGTACAGCCCTATGAGTCCAGGTAATAAGACGGTAGATACCAGTCATCCCTATGTAGTATAGCCCTATGGGTCCAGGTAATAAGACGGTAGATACCAGTCATCCCTATGTAGTACAGCCCTATGGGTCCAGGTAATAGGACGGTAGATACCAGTCATCTCTACGTAGTACAGCCCTATGAGTCCAGGTAATAAGACGGTAGATTCCAGTCATCTCTATGTAGTACAGCCCTATGGGTCCAGGTAATAGGACGGTAGATACCAGTCATCTCTACGTAGTACAGCCCTATGGGTCCAGGTAATAGGACGGTAGATACCAGTCATCTCTATGTAGTACAGCCCTGCGGGTCCAGGTAATAGGACGGTAGATACCAGTCATCTCTATGTAGTACAGCCCTATGGGTCCAGGTAATAAGACGGTAGATACCAGACATCTCTACGTAGTACAGCCCTATGAGTCTAGGTGATAGGACGGTAGATACCAGTCATCTCTACGTAGTACATCCCTGTGGGTCCAAGTAATAGGACCGTAGATACCAGTCATCTCTACATAGTACAGCCCTATAGGTCCAGGTAATAGGACGGTAGATACCAGTCATCTCTACGTAGTACAGCCCTATGAGTCCAGGTAATAAGACGGTCGATACCAGTCATCCCTATGTAGTATAGCCCTATGGGTCCAGGTAATAAGACGGTAGATACCAGTCATCCCTATGTAGTACAGCCCTATGGGTCCAGGTAATAGGACGGTAGATACCAGTCATCTCTACGTAGTACAGTCCTATGGGTCCAGGTAATAGGACGGTAGATACCAGTCATCTCTACGTAGTACAGCCCTATGAGTCCAGGTAATAAGACGGTAGATTCCAGTCATCTCTATGTAGTACAGCCCTATGGGTCCAGGTAATAGGACGGTAGATACCAGTCATCTCTATGTAGTACAGCCCTATGAGTCCAGGTAATAAGACGGTAGATACCAGTCATCTCTATGTAGTACAGCCCTGTGGGTCCAGGTAATAGGACGGTAGATACCAGTCATCTCTACGTAGTACAGCCCTATGGGTCCAGGTAATAGGACGGTAGATACCAGTCATCTCTATGTAGTACAGCCCTATGGGTCCAGGTAATAAGACGGTAGATACCAGTCATCCCTATGTAGTACAGCCCTATGAGTCCAGGTAATAAGACGGTAGATACCAGTCATCCCTATGTAGTACAGCCCTGCGGGTCCAGGTAATAAGACGGTAGATACCAGTCATCCCTATGTAGTACAGCCCTATGAGTCCAGGTAATAAGACGGTAGATACCAGTCATCTCTATGTAGTACAGCCCTGTGGGTCCAGGTAATAGGACGGTAGATACCAGTCATCTCTACGTAGTACAGCCCTATGAGTCCAGGTAATAGGACGGTAGATACCAGTCATCTCTATGTAGTACAGCCCTATGGGTCCAGGTAATAGGATGGTAGATACCAGTCATCTCTACGTAGTACAGCCCTATGGGTCCAGGTAATAAGATGGTAGATACCAGTCATCTCTACATAGTACAGCCCTATGAGTCCAGGTAATAAGACGGTAGATACCAGTCATCTCTACATAGTACAGCCCTATGAGTCCAGGTAATAGGACGGTAGATACCAGTCATCTCTATGTAGTACAGCCCTGTGGGTCCAGGTAATAGGACGGTAGATACCAGTCATCTCTATGTAGTACAGCCCTATGGGTCCAGGTAATAAGACGGTAGATACCAGTCATCTCTATGTAGTACAGCCCTATAGGTCCAGGTAATAGGACGGTAGATACCAGTCATCTCTACGTAGTACAGCCCTATGAGTCTAGGTAATAAGACGGTAGATACCAGTCATCTCTATGTAGTACAGCCCTATGGGTCCAGGTAATAGGACGGTAGATACCAGTCATCTCTATGTAGTACAGCCCTATGAGTCCAGGTAATAAGACGGTAGATACCAGTCATCTCTATGTAGTACAGCCCTATGGGTTCAGGTAATAGGACGGTAGATACCAGTCATCTCTATGTAGTACAGCCCTATGGGTCCAGGTAATAAGACGGTAGATACCAGTCATCTCTAGTACAGCCCTGTGGGTCCAGGTAATAGGACGGTAGATACCAGTCATCTCTATGTAGTACAGCCCTATGGGTCCAGGTAATAGGACGGTAGATACCAGTCATCTCTATGTAGTACAGCCCTATGGGTCCAGGTAATAGGACGGTAGATACCAGTCATCTCTACGTAGTACAGCCCTATGAGTCCAGGTAATAGGACGGTAGATACCAGTCATCTCTACGTAGTACAGCCCTATGGGTCCAGGTAATAAGATGGTAGATACCAGTCATCTCTATGTAGTACAGCCCTATGGGTCCAGGTAATAGGACGGTAGATACCAGTCATCTCTATGTAGTACAGCCCTATGGGTCCAGGTAATAGGACGGTAGATACCAGTCATCTCTATGTAGTACAGCCCTATGGGTCCAGGTAATAAGACGGTAGATACCAGTCATCTCTATGTAGTACAGCCCTGTGGGTCCAGGTAATAGGACGGTAGATACCAGTCATCTCTACGTAGTACAGCCCTATGAGTCCAGGTAATAGGACGGTAGATACCAGTCATCTCTACGTAGTACAGCCCTATGAGTCCAGGTAATAGGACGGTAGATACCAGTCATCTCTATAGTACAGCCCTATGAGTCCAGGTAATAAGGACGGTAGATACCAGTCATCTCTACGTAGTACAGCCCTATGAGTCCAGGTAATAGGACGGTAGATACCAGTCATCTCTACGTAGTACAGCCCTGTGGGTCCAGGTAATAGGACGGTAGATACCAGTCATCTCTACGTAGTACAGCCCTATGAGTCCAGGTAATAGGACGGTAGATACCAGTCATCTCTACGTAGTACAGCCCTATGGGTCCAGGTAATAGGACGGTAGATACCAGTCATCTCTATGTAGTACAGCCCTATGGGTCCAGGTAATAGGACGGTAGATACCAGTCATCTCTAGTACAGCCCTATGAGTCCAGGTAATAAGACGGTAGATACCAGTCATCTCTATGTAGTACAGCCCTGCGGGTCCAGGTAATAGGACGGTAGATACCAGTCATCTCTACGTAGTACAGCCCTATGAGTCCAGGTAATAAGACGGTAGATACCAGTCATCTCTATGTAGTACAGCCCTATGGGTCCAGGTAATAAGACGGTAGATACCAGTCATCTCTATGTAGTACAGCCCTATGGGTCCAGGTAATAGGACGGTAGATACCAGTCATCTCTATGTAGTACAGCCCTATGAGTCCAGGTAATAAGACGGTAGATACCAGTCATCCCTATGTAGTACAGCCCTATGGGTCCAGGTAATAGGACGGTAGATACCAGTCATCTCTACGTAGTACAGCCCTATGAGTCCAGGTAATAAGACGGTAGATACCAGTCATCTCTATGTAGTACAGCCCTGCGGGTCCAGGTAATAGGACAGTAGATACCAGTCATCTCTATGTAGTACAGCCCTATGGGTCCAGGTAATAAGACGGTAGATACCAGACATCTCTACGTAGTACAGCCCTATGAGTCTAGGTGATAGGACGGTAGATACCAGTCATCTCTACATAGTACAGCCCTGTGGGTCCAGGTAATAGGACGGTAGATACCAGTCATCTCTACGTAGTACAGCCCTATGAGTCCAGGTAATAAGACGGTAGATACCAGTCATCTCTACATAGTACAGCCCTGTGGGTCCAGGTAATAGGACGGTAGATACCAGTCATCCCTATGTAGTATAGCCCTATGGGTCCAGGTAATAAGATGGTAGATACCAGTCATCCCTATGTAGTACAGCCCTATGGGTCCAGGTAATAGGACGGTAGATACCAGTCATCTCTACGTAGTACAGCCCTATGGGTCCAGGTAATAGGACGGTAGATACCAGTCATCTCTACGTAGTACAGCCCTATGAGTCCAGGTAATAAGACGGTAGATTCCAGTCATCTCTATGTAGTACAGCCCTATGGGTCCAGGTAATAGGACGGTAGATACCAGTCATCTCTATGTAGTACAGCCCTATGAGTCCAGGTAATAGGACGGTAGATACCAGTCATCTCTATGTAGTACAGCCCTGTGGGTCCAGGTAATAGGACGGTAGATACCAGTCATCTCTATGTAGTACAGCCCTATGAGTCCAGGTAATAGGACGGTAGATACCAGTCATCTCTATGTAGTACAGCCCTATGGGTCCAGGTAATAAGACGGTAGATACCAGTCATCCCTATGTAGTACAGCCCTATGAGTCCAGGTAATAAGACGGTAGATACCAGTCATCCCTATGTAGTACAGCCCTGCGGGTCCAGGTAATAAGACGGTAGATACCAGTCATCCCTATGTAGTACAGCCCTGCGGGTCCAGGTAATAGGACAGTAGATACCAGTCATCTCTATGTAGTACAGCCCTATGAGTCCAGGTAATAAGACGGTAGATACCAGTCATCTCTATGTAGTACAGCCCTGTGGGTCCAGGTAATAAGACGGTAGATACCAGTCATCTCTATGTAGTACAGCCCTGTGGGTCCAGGTAATAGGACGGTAGATACCAGTCATCTCTACGTAGTACAGCCCTATGAGTCCAGGTAATAGGACGGTAGATACCAGTCATCTCTACGTAGTACAGCCCTATGAGTCCAGGTAATAAGACGGTA